>NC_082674.1:6223000-7511000 GCF_025265405.1 Mesoplodon densirostris
AAACTAAGATCTTGAGGAAAATGTATGTGAATTTATTCAGAGAGTTAATAATCCCCTTCCAATTCTTACTTCCATATTAAAATCTTTCCTTGCTATCTGTTAATACTCTATTTGAATTGTTCCTCACAATTCGTATCAATGGACCATCAAAATAAAATCTACTAGCATACAAAAAATCGCTTTACAAAAAACATCAATATGACCGTCAATATTTAATCAAATTTAAGCAGAATTAACAGTCATGGCCTTGTCCAAACACAGGCACTGCATCACGGTTATGAGATGAGAAGCACATAGCTGTGTTGTATTTAGCTGAGGACCGCTTTGCTCATCACACGTAGGCATAACCTGTAATCAAGGGTGAGGTCACCCAACACATAAGCACAATTACTGGGGCGGGGGGTGCTTTCTTCTTACAGCAATATCTAACTAATTAGGGTTTTCCTAGAGGAAAAAGAAAACACTTATTTAGACTTTCAAAAAAGATATTTCGTCAAGTCCCAAAGACTGGGTGTTATGGACAAGAATGTTTTTGTTAGGAATGGAACACTGAGTAAGAACTGGCAAAGACAGAGATGGAAGAATGCAGGCTGAATAAGGGACCAGGAAGTCTGTGAGCTCCCTGACTTTGGGTGGAGCCCCACCTACAACAAGCTTTCACAAACCCACTGAGATGCATCTAATGGTGTACTTTCAGGAGAAAGAATCTAAAACACGATCGCTCAAGGGCCAGTGACATCATAACAGGTCAGCATTCTAGGGGAGAGGGTTCTTCAGTTAAGTAATTAGGGAAACAATTCATTCAATTTCTCTCTCTCTCTCTCTCTTGAATATTCACAATGTACATTACCATTTTTAAAGACCAGAAGATGCCCTTTGATTTAAAAAAACATCTTTAATTGTCTTTACCCCATAATTGTTCAAAACCGCTTTGCTGAATGAACACCTATTATAATCTCATAGAGCATCAATGTTTCATGAACCATAAACTGATCTGAATTGTACATATGAGCCCATGGATACCAAATCTATCCATCATAACTAGTGATGCAAAGGTAAATTGGTTCTTCATTAAAAAAAAAAAAAAGCCTTGATTTCCAGTGTCTGCCAATTTCCATGGTGTAAATGCTCCCACTGTAGCTGATTTGAAGGAAGGCTGTGCTTCAAAGCTTCAAGGAGTTGGTCTAGGCTATTTCTTGAAAATTCAAGGTGCTTCTAGCCACCTAAAGAGCAAACCAAACTCTGAAACGTGATCATAAAGTAAACAAAAAGTATCTGTCAACCTTGACACAGCTGACATAGCTCTTGGGAAAACCCAGGACCATATTAAATCTTAGTAAAATGGTGAATGAATTAATTTCCCCCCTGACATACCTGGTGCTGTTCTGGTGAATATCCCTACAGAAAAAGATTAGAGAAGCAGAAGAAAGGCAACAAAAATCATCCAAAGGATTAGAAGAGCTTCCATGTGAACGAAATACAGAAATAGGAAGTTTGGAAATATGAAGACTGAGAAGTGAGCTGATTGAGACCTGCAAAGGCATTAAAGTATAAATAGAAAGGGAGAACGTTGAAAAAAACCTACCATGGTTGATCTCCTCCACATGCTGGTGGGAGACACGCACATATGCACACAGCTAGCAGGAGGGTGACTCAAATCTAGCTGGGAGAAATTTTTTAGAAATGAGTAGGACTCATTCCTAAAAGGGGTGGGCACTGAGAGAAAAGAGGGCAATGAGAGGGGAAGGTTAATGGACCATTGGCCAAACCAGAAACAAGGAGGCATCAATCAGTTTCGCAGGAAGAGATGCTACAGTTCTACAGAAATCATTGCCCTGCTCATCTCTGAGGTGAGAACATCACAGGGCAGGATGTCATTGCCCAGCCCCTTCCTTCATCTCCATTTACCTGCAAGGCCAGGCCGAGTGACACTGAGCCAACAGAAGCCAAGCTTCCCATTGAGAAGGTGAACATTTGGGAAAAAGCCTGCCTTGGATGTTCCCAAGAAGACCTACTGGTGAGGACCGTTATGTCTCGTCATCTTGCCGGGGCCAAGAAACTTCCACTGCTGGTCCTGGGGAATTTAAAAATGAACACTTCATCTTTCAGCCTTCACTGGCCAGGTTCAAACTGTAGGGCCCAGGACTCAGGAAAACTGTTTCTAAAAACGTACCACATAGTGATTTTTTCCCTAACCAATGTGTAAGCAATTTGGGAGCAATCAAACAATACAGGCCTCCTACTAAGAGAACAAAAAAATTCTGGACCTGTGCGTGGGGATGGGAGATCCACGTTATCGGGACCTGCCCAATGAGTGTCTCACGTTGACAGGGTGTCACTGGTCACATAGGCTTAGCTTCACAGAGCCTCCAGGGACATGGCCACTTACTGCACAAGATGTTCATGCACCACAATTAGAATTAAATGAGCATATGGCAGGAAAAATCTGCTCGCAAGAAAAAAAACTAATATCACGGGGAAATGGTACAAATTACACAGAGTGGTCCGAGAGTCTGTGGACACAGCAATGCCAACCTGAGGATGAAGAGCTGGGAGCTGCCCACACAGTGGGCCACCCCAGGGGAGGATGCTGTGTGTGCAGAGTTCAGACCACTCGTGGCTTCTGACTGCAACTGAAAATCCAGCTGCCCTCTCCCTGCTGAAGACTGTGTCTCTTACAAGGATTTAGCAAACAAGGCTCCTTGCTTTGAAGATTAAATCCTGTTAACTAGGATTGAAAGATACTTCACAGAAAGGGAATTAGCAGCCAGTTTAATTTTTTTTTTTTTTTTTTTTTTTGCGGTACACGGGCCTCTCACTGTTGTGGCCTCTCCCATTGTGGAGCACAGGCTCCAGACGCGCAGGCTCAGCGGCCATGGCTCATGGACCCAGCCACTCCGCGGCATGTGGGATCTTCCCAGACCGGGGCACGAATCTGTGTCCCCTGCATCGGCAGGCGGACTCCCAACCACTGCGCCACCAGGGAAGCCCCAGCCAGTTTAATTTTTACCTTGACTTATATTTTAGTTGCTTTAGCTTCAAAGAGGATGTCCTTGAAAGGCTCCCCCATGACTCGTGGGTCATAGCAGCAGAGAGCCCCCAGGCACTTTCTATAAAGAGGCAGAATGATCCCGTGAACGGGCCCTCATTCATTAAAGGAAGGCTCCATGGCTTTACAAAAGATGCCCTTTATTCCTCTAGTCGCCCTGCAAGTATCAAGCCAGCCAGAAGTGTTTCTGATCTCCATCACTGGCCCTCTTTGACTCTAGCTGAACTGTCCGACAGAGCTCCGGGCTGCAACATCTGCATGCAGTCATCCAGGCTCCAGCAAAGAGGACCTAGTTATTAATTCTGACCCTCCTTTGGTCCAGTTTTCTCAAGTAAATAAAATCTATTTCGTGGTGCTGGTTGCTAGTTCAAGTTCCTGACAAGGATCTCACAGATTCACCTCACTAACCACAGGAAAGGTGGAACTCAACACAAACCAGAAACAGGACCTGGAAACTGCTTGTGGTAACTGTTCTCTAATTAGCCACACCTCCAGTATGTAGGCCCCCCTGCGGCCCCTCTCACCTTGAATCTTGGCCCAGCTGGAGTAGCTGATAAAATGTGACAGAAGCATTGCTGTATGACTTTCAAGGCTTGGGGGTAAGTTTCTGCCTTTGCCTCTTGAAAACCTGGTTCTGGAGAAAGCCAGGCCCTAAGCAAGAAGTCTGGACACCTGGTACCACCATGCTGTGAGGGAGTCCTCGCTGGCATGTGGAGAAGCGACATGGAAAGATGCAGGCAACCGCAGCTGTTCCAGCTGCCCATTCGAGCCGGGCGCCAGGCGTGAGTGAAGAAGCTGTCTGGGACCCCCGCCCGGTCAAGACTTCAGATGAATTCCAGTTCCAGTCACCCTCTGACGGCAGCACTTGGGAGACCCCAAGAGAACTGTCCAGCTGAAATCAGCCAAGCCACAGAGCTGCGATTTACAGCAACTTGTTATTACTTTAAACCACTGAGTTATGCAGCAAGAGGTAGCGGGACGCATGTGCCTCTCATATTTCAAATCCAAGGTTTGGATTCCAAAGAACGTCCGTCAGAATGAAGGAGGGCACAGAGGCAGGAAGTGGGTTCGTGTCCTGAAGGAGGAGGGATGCAGGGGAAAAGTACCACGTGGACCACCGTCATTACCCGAGTGCCCAGACAAAACTCACCTGTGACCACAGTTCTCCTGCGCCCAACTACTTTTGCAAAAATTTTCCCGTTTGCCCAGAATACTTGCTTCTAAACATCTGCTGGAAAACTCCTGACTCATCATTTAAGTTGCAACATGTGTGCCCTGTCCTCCAAGAAGCCTTCCCAACCCGTTCACGTGACCTTTCCTCCAAATTCTGACTTTCTCTGTCTTTCCAGCGTGCTTTTTTAGAACAACTGTCACCATCTCATGATTGCCTTTTGCATCTGTATCTCTCTTCCAGTGGGACCCTCGAGGGCAGGGATGGTCTCTGTATTTGTTTCCTAGGGCTGCTGTAACAAAGCACCACAGGCTGGGGGGAGACCGACAGACCTGTATTGTCTCTCAGTACTGGAGGCTGGAAGTCCGAGGTCAAGGTGTCAGCAGGATTGGTTCCTCCTGAAGGCTGAGAGGGAAGGCTCTGAACTTCCTGCCTCTCTCCTTGGCTTGTAGATGGCCGTCTTCTCCCTGTGTCTTCATGGGGTCACCTTCCCTCCAGGTGACTCTCTTAAAAGGACACCAGTCCAATTGGATCAGGGCGGCCCTAGTGAGCTCGCATTAACTTGATTCCCTCATTAAAGACCCTCTCTCCTAGATGGTCACAGTTGGAGGTACTGGGGGTTAGAACTTCAGCACATGGACGAGATGGGGGACAACTCTACCCATAACGGCATCTTCCTGGTGCTTCCAGCTCTCCGCGAGTAGGTCCTCTTGGCAGGGAGGAGGAACCAGCAAGCCCAGAAAGGGAGAGACAGGTGAGGAAGGAAAGGGGAAGAAAAGGATGCATCCGCGTCTAGAGAGACAAGGAGAAAGTTCAAGAAGAAGGGTGTGGACAGGTGGCCAAAGGCTGTGGGGATAACTCCAGTGAAAGAGGGAGAAAACTACCCCATCAGAGCTTCCCACTGCTCTGGAAAGGTGACTCCTAGGATGTCCATCACCTGGAGGAATAAGAAAGAAATAAGATTATAAACAATGTAGAGAAGACCAGGGGTCAATGTCGGGGGCAGGGGGAGGAAAGATGCCGGCAGGGTATGAACAGTGGTTCAAAGGCTGGGCTGTGAGGCAGAGAAGAGCGGAGGTAGAGGAGGGATGCTGGGAACGTGACTGAGAGATGGAGATTCCAGTAACACTTACTGCACGTCTCACGTAAAAGGCTGGCAGAGAAACAGATGAACTTTAATTCTGCTGCTTTGATTACCAGAGTGGACAACGGTTAGAAGAAGAAATAGACAACAGGAAATAGAGAAATAGAGAGGCACTAAGTGGACGAGCACCTAATTCAAAGTAACAGAATTGTCTATGAGCACAAAATGGAAACATATCTGTACACACAGGCATAATTTTAGGCACACAAATATATGTCATTGCAGCACAAATGCACTGGGATGTAGGTTGCTGCATTTAATTGAAAATAATATCAAGAAATAGTCTTAAATCACTTTGCCTAACACAACATAAAGAATTCAAATATTTTAAAATGTGATGAACGAGATGGGAAAACCCAGCTTCACCTCTGAATTTAATTCTATCAGAGAAAAAAAAATTAGTTCACATCTAACGATCACTACATAAATAGAAAGATATTTTATAAACGTAGCACCAAATAAATGTCTTGATGTCTAAATTTTCTTCCTGAAAATATTTAGGCTGTAAAAAAATTGTTACAAAAATATTCCTACAGAAAGACACAATTTGTTATCTCCTTGTAAAGGGCATTTGATCACCATAGATGTTTCACAGTATGGATACAGCTGTTTTCAAGTCAGTTTGGAACGTGTGTCATGGTTGCTTTGTCAACAATATATTTTTTAATGAAACCCTACAGTCGACTTAGGGAAAATAATTCTCTACCCAGCAGTAGCACATGAAGAGAGCATTTGAAAGTTTTTAACACTAAAATGAGAATAGACTCTCCTCCAGGTATCCCGGTGCTGGAGTAACAGGCACTTAATACAATGCAGCGTGTGGCTAGAATATTCTTCCAGCTAAATATGGGCCAGAAGTCAAGAGAGGCAGGGAATGGGGAGAAGACAGTCGACGTGCTTAGAAATTCCTGGCTTTTCGTTATTAAACTGCTGTCTGTTCACCTCCTACATCCAAATCAGAGCGCCGGGCTTGGCCCTTGTGCTGTGAACAGGGATTGTCTGAGCCATGGGCAGCTGGACGGCTCTGAGCATCTTCTCTTGTCAGGGATGCATCAATCATCTCCAAAGATGTCAGCATCTGCCCAAACCATTTTCTATTAGAATAAATGGCAGATGGTGGTGTTTTTATATTTAATCAGCTCCACCAAATGCAGTTTCATCTCTTATAGAACGAGACCATCTGCAACGTGTAGGTGTACAGATCTCACTAAATGCCCGCTACTGAAACTTTTCTCTGAGAGGTAAAGCCATACATGCTAACGTTTGTTGACACAAAGTACAATAAGCCTGGAAACCCTTTAAAATAAAGCCCCATGTTTTTAATAAATACTTGCATTTAATAATGCTAAATATTTATGGTTGGCATGCCCTTCAGAGGAGGTTTGCAAGGAAGGTTTATGTTTCCTGCCCAGCATAGCTTTCAACCATGTCTGGAAGCCTCTGGTTCTAAACTGTCTGAAAATACTCTCACAACAAAAGCAGTCCTTTTCTTTGCCTGTGAATCAGCTTGACGAGCATTTTACCTTGACTTTGACATGAGCTCCTTCAGGGCAGGTCAGCTGTGGCTGCCACCTTGAGACACACTTACACCCACAAATACTCACACTCACACACACTCACACATGACCACAACACCAATATAAAATATCCCTAGCACACACACTGGTGTATCACCACCTGGGGTAGGGGGGTCTGACCAGATGTGAAAAATGGAATACTTATTTCGAAATGCTGGCAGATGGGACCCCGCTTTGTTGGCCACAGAAAGTGGTGAGCAATCTTACCACCAACCGTAGTTTTTACATTTAATTCCTTCTCGAATTGGAAGTGAGGGTAAGCGTAACAGGGGTCTAGAGAGCGAGCTCTGTTCCCGTGGTGAAGGAGAAATGGCTGGGCCCCTATGTCCCCAGGATGGAAGAGTCTGCCAGTGCAGAAAAGGTTCTGGAATTTTTGGTCTCACTGTAACACAGGAGGAGAGCAGTAAATCTCTCCCCAGACACAGGGTTACTGTGGAATCAGCAGGTAAGACATCGTCCAACCTGATGGTGTCATTAAGTTATTATTTTAAACTTTGATCAGCTCCAGACTCTCAAAGTGCAAATCCCTTTGCCCAGCACCCAGGGCTCTTCCAGCCCGGCCCCAGCTGCTCCCCTCTCCCCTCTGCTTCATGGACTCGTGTTCTTCAAAGAGCACCTCAAAGACACTTCCGCTGTGCAGCTTTTCCAGCACACCTAGCGTCACCCGCTCCGTGGTTCCCTCTGCTCTTCATGTTTGCTTGCAACTGAATGTCCCAGTTACTTGGTTACCATTCTGTATCCTCACATCACTCCGTATTCTGCTTTATTCTTCTTTGTGTTTACCCTTTTCAACTTCTCATGCTAGCCTAGTGCATAGCCAGGAGGTCAGTAAAGGTCTGTTGGATGAATGAATGCATTGCAGGCATCCGTTATATAGAAATACCGAACCTGAGGAGAGTAGAAAAGGACAGGGCTTGTTTTCTTTCCTCCAAATCAACAGAAAGGAAGCAAAGTAAATAGAAAGAGAAGGAAGGAAGGAAGCGGAGGAGGAATGAGGTGGTGCATGAAGCAGCATTCGGCTGGTGAAAAGTCAAGCAAAAATTAAGACCTCTATAACAGAAGTGGAATACAGTGTATTCCAAGATCTTCGGAAAAATGCACTCGGCATTAAGCAGCTTCCCGTTGGTTATAACCGGCTAGGACATCCAGTAGACATCTCAAATGTAATGTGTTCCCCAAAAAAACCCTATTAACTGACCCTCCCACCCAGTCCCTTCTTTACAAGCCCATCACCAAAATCAGGTCTCCCCTTGTTTCTTCTCTCTCAGGAGACAGCCACATCACCACCAGCTGCTTAGGCAGGAACTTAGGAGCCGTGGGTCCTGTGAGTGGGGACCCCAGCACTGCACGGCCCTCCAGCCGCTGCTCACCCCGCTGATGACACCAGCCCATGGTAGGCACTCAATAAATACTATCAGCTGACTGGTGGATTCTTCCAACATAACCAGTATTTCTGTTTTCTGTAGATGAGTAGCTTAAATAAAAGTATATTGAGGGGCTTCCCTGGCGGTCCAGTGGTTAAAACTCTGCGCTTCCACTGCAGGGGGCATGGGTTCAATCCCTGGTCGGGGAGCTAAGATCTCCCATACCATGTGGCAGAACCAAAAAGTAAAAAATAAAATAAGATAAATTTTAAAAAACCAGTATATTCAGACTTTTGGAAAGTTCCTACCCCTGATTCCCTTGGCAGATACATTTTCATCCTTCCCATCCCATGGCACTAAAAATGGCATCTAATTCAAGGTCGTGTGGTGGCTCCCCTGAAATTTGTCTAAGTAGCATCTCTTTCTATTTTCTGAAGATCATGGACCTTTAGCCTGTGTCCATTCAGTAGACAAATACTTACTAAGGAGCCTCCAGGACCCACTGGAGGCATGTGCAGACAGCTGGGCTCTGGGAGGGCTGAGTGCAGGGGAGACAACCATGGGGAAGGAGCAGCCGTCAGCCTCGGGAGAGACAAGAAACCTCCCCAGAAGGGGCACTTGAAGGACATCAAGGACACAGGGCATTTCAGGAAGGAGACGTGGTCCATGGCCACACGGGGAGATGTGAAATCTCTCAGGCCATGCTTCCACAGGCCTGGAACTTGACAGTGACAGACGTGTGTAACCACAGCTTAGTTTCTACAGCAAGTGTCCCTCAAATGCCCCCAAGTGAGCTCCATACGGAGCCGGCTGAAAGTCCTTAATCATGACCAATCATTTCTTGTCAGTAGGAGTCACAGGAACCTGTCACATGCAGTCTGTTCCTACAGTTGAGGAAATAGGCCCTTGTGCCATTCATGGACGTTTAAGCAGAAATTCAGACGTGAAATCTCCTTGAGAATATAGAGCTAGAAAAGATGAGGATAATAATGCCTGTCTCAAGGGGAGGGGGGATCTTTATAGCTCCCTATAAACTGGGATGTTCTCTAGGGTCACAGGATGTCTGTGTCTTTGTCCTGGACCCCAAGAACCGGGGACTGATGTGATGTTAAATCCAAGGACTGTTATCACCCTTATGTTCAATGATGACCCAGCTGCCCTCTTCTTTATCCCCTCAAATGTCTATTTCTACCTGATTTTTGATGAACTCACTGTGTTGGTGCTGTAGTTGTTTTGGCTGGTTCGTTAGTTGGTTGGTTTGTTGGTTGGTTGATTTGCCATTTGTTTGTCTGTGTGTGTATGTGTGAGTGTTTAGGGGTAAGTTGCTGCAGATTCTTTTGCAAATGGAGTTATATAATAAAATTTAATGTTTGAAAGTTGATCTCTTTTCACCTGGGTATGTTTTAACAAGATGGAAAGAAGAGTAAATTCGCGGTCTTGATAACTGCAGTGAAAGGGGCCCCTTTACACACCGGGAGTCTGTCTATCATGACTACAGATGCCCAGGACTTATGGGGGGTGGCAGTGGGGAGGGTCTTCTGCACCCACTGAAGGGAAGAGAGGCCAGTCAGTGATCAAACGAATTCTTAGCAGAAGAAATGCTGAACAGGAAGATAAAACTCCAACCTACTCTATAAACAATTTCGGTCACACTAAAGAAGGAAGAAAATAGGAAAGAAGAAAGTGCTTGTTGGGAGAAATCAGTAAATATTTAATTGATAAAATGGGCAAACATATTTTGCTTATTTTGGAATTCACGGTGATTATTCGTTCTCTTTGGCAGACAGCAGTTGTTACTGCCTGCCCATCATCTCTGCTCCTTACCTTCTTCTGATAAAAATCAGCCTCACAATCCCATTCTCTTGGTCACAGGCACATGAGTAAAGCTGAGACTCAGGACAGACCATCCAGATCCTTCCTTGGAATTTTAGGTCTGGATCAGGTCCTCATCTGGGGGGCAGGGTAAACCTGCAGCCACTGTCTTTCTCACTGCCTAAAGGAAGCTCATCTGCAGGCCAAAAAAAAAAAAGAGAGAGAGAGATGTTTCAGCAATTATTACTTGAGTTTCTGTCACCTACAGATCAAAGAACCCCAACTAGCACAGTCTCATCTTACAAGGCAGGAGAAAGAGGACCAAATGGGCAAAGTAACTTCCCGAGGTCACAGCAAGGAAACCTCAGGACTCCCAAGGCCGGGCCAGGGCCTTCCTGCTGCACCAGCTCCGCTGCATGGGCTGAGAGGTGACCAAGGGCCTGTGCTCAGAGTGGACCCCCAGGAAGATAAGTGACCGACATCTTTCACACGTCCCCTCCCAGCCCCTCCAGTCCTTCTCCTGACCACCTTGACCTAGAGTCACAGCGACAGAAAGACTAGGTCGCTCCTGGAAATCTCTTAAAAATGCCCCAAACTGAGAATCCAGTCATTCTCTGAAAGTGGTTTCTGGTTTGTACGAATTAACACATTTCTATGCCTTTAATAAAGGACTTAAGTCATGAGATCCTGCATTATTTAAACGGTACTTCATGTTTGCCTCAATCCCTCTCTTGCTAAAATCTCCCCAACTGCTTTGCAAAAATCATAGCTGAGTCCGACCACTCCCTTCACGAGGAAGGTGAAAATGGAGTGATCTGTTTCTAGGTCCTCTTAGCTGGACAGAGACCTGGCATCTTGATTCACAAACGCCTTGAGCTCAACCCCTGGCTTAAGCACCAATTATGACATGAAGTCAGTCCCTTCCTGCCCCAAACCTCTGAAAATGGAGAAAACAGTAATGCGTATTTTAGAACACTGTTGTATTCACAGCACTTAACACAGGTCTTGGTACATCGCGGGTCCTCGGCCAATGTTTATCCTCCTCCTTCCTGTCTTAGCTGATGAGGAAAAGAATGTTTCCCATGATCCAGGCGCCTACCTGCTCCCCGAGCAAGTTACACAGAATTATCTTATCTTCTCGTACATAAATATACATACGATGAATGGTGTAACATTATCAGCATAATAAATATTCTAATTATGGCTCTAATGTTAAAGCTGGCATCACACATTAATCCCTAGGGAATATCAATTGCCAAGGAGGTAATTACCAACTTGTTTTTGGGGCACACTGAGGGGATCGAACTTGTGAAATCAAGGAGACATCACACTTTTCAAAACACAGGAGGAAATCTGTTACAATAGAGCATGAACACACACACACACACTCACACTGTCCCTTTCCTCCCAAGCCACTGCCATATCATTTCTCTTCTAATGTCACTGCAGGGACAGAGGAAACAAGTGTCGTGAATTTAACCAGCACCACTGAGAGAGGATTTACACTGGCTGGAGGCTGGCTTGGCCGTTTCCCACATTTCTTGAACAGCCCAACAAGGGCTTTTAGTAGCATATACTCCCGTTTTGTGCATGGGGGTCTGAGGTGTGGAGAAGTTAAATGATGGTAACTATAACCAAAACAAGAGCCGACACTTTTTGTGTTTCCTACGGGCTACATTTCCAGAGCCATTTGCATGGGTTATTGTCACTGTTCCTACCCCAGCTTTCACAACGGCACTCATAATCAGCAAGCGTCATACAAGAAAACAGTGGTGGAGCCAGGACCTACCCCCAGGTCATTGCTCCCACAGGGCAGACAGAAATGCTGAGGAACACTGCCCACTTGCTCAGGTTCACACGGGTCCATGTCAGGAAGCTGTGACTCAAAGCCCAATCCATCAGATACCAGCCTATACCTTACACAGGGTATTTCTGGAGTTCAGCATTTAATTTGACATAATCTCTTGTGATTTCCTTGAAAAGAAAAGAAATACAGGAGTAGCTGGCTGCAAAACTGAACCCATGAGTGCCGATGAAAGGATTTCTGTTAAGCCAGAGCAAAGTCTTCTCTGAGGCACAAGAGATCTGTCCCTAACACAATCAGTATCCAGATCTTGGTCAATAACTCAGATGGGCATAAATACGGTCACAGCTTATGCTTCTGGAGGACATAAAGATGGGCAGGAGAATGTATAACAGATCGGGAAGTTGGGCTGAACAGAAACTGGTCTTGACATTGACTCCAGCTCTACCAGGGACTGTGCCACCTGTGTTGCCCTGTTTAAGTCAATGGGATAAAACTGAGGGTGCCAGTGTAAGAGCAAATGCAGAACTCTGCAGGTGGGTGAAAGAAATCAGGGTGAGGAGAGAGACACATGGCCTCATGGTGGCTCCTGGGGAAAAGTCCGGAAGATCGGTTCACTGCAAATGTAGGCTGTTAGCAGCAAAGCTTCTCCTTCCCGTTCATCCAGAAAACAGTAGACATCAGACAGCCTTTGATTCCAAGCTGGCCCTGAACCTGGGAGCTAGCAAAGGAAGAAATCCAGAAGATCCAAAGATCAGGGTCTTCCTGGTGACCTTTGGCCAAAAAACCATCCCCTTTCTTCTCAGAGGATCCAGAGTCAGGAGCAGGTGAGAGCTAGGACTGCAGAGGGAGGTGGAGACCAGCTCACGGGGGTCTGCAGGTGTCCCCTAAGATAGGGGAGGCCAGCAAAGGTGCTAGACGGATGCAGTTTCAGTGGCATCACGCAGGTGCAAGTGTGCAAAATGCATGGGAGGTAAGCAGAGTTGAAGGCAGAGAGACAATTAGGATTTTTGAATAAGAAAGCCACGCAAGAAGCAATTCAAGAGATCTGAAGGATGTGAAGTTGATTAGACTTGGTGATTGATTGGCCAGAGCTCGAGGGGAAGACCGACTTCAGGGCAACTCCCAGGTATTGACTTGGGAAGCTGGCTAATAATAAAAATTTGTTTCAGCTCAATCTGAAAGCTGACAGATAATGAAAGGAGACTCCAACGCCACTAGTGATAGTATGACGTATGGGGTATCTGCATTTTGATACAACACTCTGCTCATTTCTGTATACCACATAGTATTTTCATTTAAAATACTTCCAGAAGAAAGGAAAGCGAAGGTGGGAGATAGAGAAGAGGGTGTGTCTATGTGATCAGCATTCCACATGGGGCAGTTGTGCAAGTTCACTACAGGCAAGACCAGCTGCCGGCCAAGGGCTGAATCCCGGCCACCTCAGCAGGAAGCAGCCTGCAGGACACAACGGGGCAGGGTCACACTGCCTGCAGAGCGCTGCTTATATTCTGACCCCCAGATGTTGAGTCAGATCTTAATGGTAAGTGTCGGGTGTTACAGGTGACACGCTGTACACCAGGGACCAGAGAACCCATCAGTGAGGGGCCTATGGGCCATTCGAAGCAACACGCATTTCTGAAGTCTCCATTGAACTTCATCTTCCCAACCTCAGATCCTGGATTCTAACACGTGGAAGGGCAAGCCTGTCCAAACCATGGAGGCAGGGACAAGGACAAGGCTTTGTCTCCCCTCAGAGCTTAAGCAACCTCACTTGTCCCCTCCCATGCACAGAGACCACTCCTGCCCTCAGGCATCCAGGGGCAGGAAAGGTCCAGTAGCTTCCGCCTTAAGCAGACACTGTACCTGCTCAGTAAAAAAAAAAGTGGGTATGGCTCTATTGTAAGCGGACTAGACTGTGCACGTGGGGACCACATGGGCAACGCATCTCTGAGCCCGTGCTTAGGCTTTCTTTGGGGCCACAAGTGAGAGGGTTTCACACCCACAGAAGCCAGAGGCACTTTCCTCTCTGTGCTATGTCCTTGGGTCTCCCCAAATCCATAATTGATCGTGCCATGGATTCCCTCATTCACGGTTTATTTATGTATCATGATTTACCTAATGCACTTCCCTGACAGGTGGAATTTCTGATCCACCACTGGTCCGGGAGTTAGCATGTGGTGCAGGCTCAGACACAGAGCCTTGCTTGGTGCAGAGAGGACCAGAATTAAGCCCGGACATTTGCTGGAGCCATAGGAAAAGAGAGTCCCACCTTGAGCTAGACCCATGTGGATGTAAGTGCGGGGTTATGTGGTGATGGCCTGAAGCAAAGGCCCAGAGGAAACCAGAGCCAGAACACAGAGCAAACGTGTCCCCCGATGACACCGTGCCAGCCCCAGGCTCTCCAGGCCTGAACTCCCAGGTCATTTCTGTTAATTGAGCTAATAAAGCCCTCCTCCATCCTTTCTTTTATTCCAAGCCTGCTTTGATTAGGTGTCCTGTCATTGCCCTGGAAGAATCCTGACTAACAGACCATTGACAATTCACTGTCCCCATCTCCACAGAAGCTCTTGCCCCCCTTGAAAGCGTAGAGAGAACCCAAGGGCATCATTTCTGTGGGATAGAGGACATGCTGCTTTGCAGTTTTCTCTACCGCCTTCTTGAATATATTCCGAGCGCCTCAACCAGAGTGTCTGATTCTACATTCTCTTGTGACTCCTGTGGCTTAAGTACCCAGTAATAAATGCTCAGTAAGTAGAACCTTCTGTGTGTACTGTCTAGCATAACCTTAGATGCGCTGCCTTCGTTTTCAATAGAATTTTTCCCCAAACAACTATTATCCATCCCTACCTTTTAAAGGCAATATTCCTCAAAATAGCCCCACTCATTCTTTCAGTCGCTATGTATTTTCTTGAGCACTTACTATGTGCTGGTGCCGTGTGCCAGTGACCCAAGTATCTGCGTGACAGGGCTCCTGCCAGGCTGGAGAGGCGAACAGTCCAGATAACATACACATGTCCGGCAGTGTGAGAAAGATCAGGGCAGAGCACGAGGGTGGGAGCCCCAGAGAGGAAGCCCCAACTCTGCAACTTTAAAGTATCTGCCTCTGGGCTTCCCACGCAGCACTCGAGGGTGAAGATGTGTTTATAAACAGGAACACGCCAGGATTGTTTGTATCAGGGAACAAATATTAAAATCCATCTGCCATGGCCTCCAAAGAAACACTGCAAGGTGAAAAAAAGCCTAAAAATACAAGAAAAGGTAAGCACTCCCATCACAGCATAAATAAATAGGTTTGACAAATATTTGTAAAATTGACAGCTTGTTATCAGAGGCCACAAACTTATGGCTCCACTCACATTTTCATTGGAAAACTTCTAAATGCAGGAGAAAATGGCAGCATTGCATTCTCAGAAAAATATAGCTGTGACCCCAAAAGTTTATCATCTCAGCCTCCCAGTTAACCAAGTTAAAGCAATCAGTCTTGATATGCTCTCTTCCTTTCTGGAAATCCTATAGCAAAGTCACTCAACACATACTTAAGAAACACCTGTACATGCTAAGTAGTCTGCTTGGTGACAAGGATACACTGGTGTTTGTAGCCAGAACTCTTTATCTGGTGGCTGAGCAAATCAGGAAGCATTTTTTGATCACTTGCTAAGAACTGTGACCAAATTTATCATTTATGTAGAATGCTGCAGTGGCAGCAGTTGAGCTCTAATACAGTTAAATCTTACATTATTTTATTCTGTGTTTACAGTATTTGCCTATTTAAGCCTCCACTTCCTTGGGGAAGGACCAAGCTTACTCTTAGGGGTCCCCCCCATCCACTCTCAGTCCAGATGGCGAGGGTTGGACTGTCAAGCAGCCCGACTCCCAGGGTGGATGGAGTGCTCAGTCCTGGGCCATTGGACCATTCTGTCACTCTGGCACAGCAACTGGATGGAGGGATTGTGTGACCCAATACAGGCCAGTTAGAGCCAGAACATCAGCCTCCAGAACAGGGGAGGAAACTAGAACACTGAAGTTTTCTTTTCTCTGGTGTATTGGATCTGGGGCCGTAAAGCTGAAGTTGCCTGAACCCACTGTGTGGAGAACATGAAGCTGAGCACAAAGCCACAGGCTGGGAGACACAAGGTCCTGATGGTTTCTTAACCCATTTCTCCAGTTCTACTCATGTAAGCCAAGTGGCCCAACCCTAAACTTTTCAATCGCATGAATCAATAAACTCCCTTCTTTGGCTTAAGCTACAGAAGAGAATTTCTGTCTTGCAATCAAAGCATCTACATTAACGATGTGTTGAATCCACTTGATTCTGGGGTAATCGATTAGGGCAAGAGCCCTGTATCTTCTCCTGTATCCTCCACTGGACCCAGCACGGTGCTCCCCAGAGGACCCGCTCAGTCATTGTTTACAGAGAGGATGGACAGCCCAGGTCATGACATTGAAGGGTAATTCACACGCTGTTCACCAGGCAGGATCCACACTTCTACTTAAAGTGTCCCAGCAAAGGGTGTCAATGACAGGGCCGGGAGAGCCCTGGTCAAAGTTGGTCCTCAGTCTGTTGAGTCCTGCCAGCATGAGCAGACTCTGGGGCGCTAAGCTCAGATAAAACTCACAGGATAAGGATTAAAGCAGATGGTAATTTACTAATAACCATAATAGTTGCCAGTCATTGAGCAGTTACCATGAGACAGAAGCTCAACTACACATTTACACATCTCATAGCTGTTCCATATTATGAGCTTAGGAAAGAAAAAAATCTCACATCCATCTTCACTTTCAGGGAGGGTCATGACAGCCAAGGATGCTCTCCAAGCAGATGCCATCTGCTTATGCAGCCTAAGCTTCAGGGCCCATCACTTACAAGTGTCCTTCCGAGGCCCTACATGCTCTCCTCCCAGATGTGGGAGGAACAGCACCTCCAGCCCCTCCCTGGAAGAACGCAACTCAGCCCCAGCCTGCAGGCCTCCCTCTCTGCCCTGGGGATGGTCGTGGGGATGGACCGAAGCTTCAGGTGGCAGCCCTGTGGCCACACTGGCCAGCCCACTGCCAACAAACTGGCCCGAACTGTGCATCCAGGCCCTGGGTCTGACCATCAGGAAGGATCCGAACAGCAGCTATCTGTCCTGCTGATCTTGTTCTGTGCTTGGGGCTATCACAGCCCAGTCTGAAGGGCCAGCTGACCACCAACAATTCTGGAGCTTGGGGACAGGGGGTGCAAGGACCTGGCAGAGCTGCTAAGGTAGTCGTGCACTAGCGCACACCCAGAAGTGTGAGGCTGCTCTTCTCCCAGGCCATCCTGGGAAGCAGCTCTGCAGAAAGTGTCACCACCCGCATGGACTCCCAAAGCTGAAAGAGCCCTCCCTAAACTGCCAATAATCTGAAACAAGTGTCCATCATTTACACCAGGAGAAAGACTGGATTCTCTTTCTACTCACTAAACAGAAAATAATTTTATAAAATGTTTGTCCTATGAAGAGGTAAGTAAGGGATACACAGCCAAAAACTCTAGGGGAAAAATGTATCATGGAGGTGTGTCAGGCAGTTAACTAATCATAATCAAGGCTATTCTTCTGGGTCTTTGTCATGATTGTGATAATCACGATAATTAAGGATGGCCTGGGGAGTGCCAGGGAAGGGATATGAAATCCTAGTTGAGTCTCACCCCATCTTTTCTGTGTGTGAGCTGCCTGTGCATAACAGGAAAGACCAACCTCCCAGGGGCTTCCCTGGTGGCACAGTGGATGGGAGTCTGCCTGCCGATGCAGGGGATGCAGGTTTGTGCCCCGGTCCGGGAAGATCCCACATGCCGCGGAGCGGCTGGGCCCGTGAGCCATGGCCGCTGAGCCTGCGTGTCTGGAGCCTGTGCTCCACAATGGGAGAGGCCACAACAGTGAGAGGCCCGCGTACAGAAAAAAAAAAAAAGAGAGAGAGAGACCAACCTCCCTGTTCTTCTGACCTCTGGCCCCTAAACTGGCTTTTACCTGACTCAGGTAACCACATCCCTGTATCTGTGCTTTCCACATCCAGCTTTCCACTGTGTAGCCTGATGATGGTTAAACAGAGAAGCTATGAAAGCTTTTAATGATTTAAAAAACACTTACTTTATCCATTCATCCTATGATGAACAATGGATAAAGAAGATGTGGCACATATATACAATGGAATATTACTCAGCCATAGAAAGAAACGAAATTGAGCTATTTGTAATGAGGTGGATGGACCTAGAGTCTGTCATACACAGTGAAGTAAGTCAGAAAGAGAAAAACAAATACCTTATGCTAACACATATATATGGAATCTAAAAAAAAAAAATGTCATGAAGAACCTAGGGGTAAGACAGGAATAAAGACACAGACCTACTTGAGAATGGACTTGAGGATATGGAGAGGGGGAAGAGTAAGCTGTGACAAAGTGAGAGAGAGGCATGGACATATATACACTACCAAACGTAAAATAGATAGCTAGTGGGAAGCAGCCGCATAGCACAGGGAGATCAGCTCGGTGCTTTGTGACCAGCTAGAGGGGTGGGATAGGGAGGGTGGGAGGGAGGGAGATGCAAGAGGGAAGGGATGTGGGAACAGATGTATATGTATGACTGATTCACTTTGCTATAAAGCAGAAACTAACACACCATTGTAAAGCAATTATACTCCAATAAAGATGTAAAAAATAAATAAATAATAAAAATAAAAAATAAACACTTACTAAATATGAGATAATGGAGAATCACCAAATATTTGCATTCATGGTGATACTGTAGTTTTGAAATATAGGAAGTGAATATTTGTTTTTAAGCAGAAAATCTGTTTTAAAAAGCATACAACATTGAATAACTGCAAGCGCTCCCCAGGGATTAGGAAATCAGTAACATATGACCTCTCTCTCTTTTCTTCCCTTGCTAAAGAAATTTAGTAATTATGTTGCTGCTAAATGCAAACTATTCAGTATAATGTCTGGCCTCTGAAATCCAATCAAGAGTCACTAAAAGTCACCCGCTCCCCTCTGGAAGGTCTATTATGTTTCTACCTCCATAATGAGCAGAAAAGTAAATGTCAGAAAAAGAATGTGTTGAGGTCACGGTTATGTGAAGTTCCTCCTCCAGGTTCTGCAGTTAAGCAAATTATAGAAACGATTTTTCATCCCAGGGTCGAGATTAATGCAATAAACCCCAATCAAAAATGACATGGAGAAATCAGATATGCTGATGTTAGACAAATAAACTAAGCAAACTTTCACTTACCAAAGAACAAAGGGGTGAAATGACATTGAAGGAAAATTACATAACTTCTCTGTTAAACATGGATAGGATACGCCAGAGCTATTCCTTACAAAAGGCCATGGATTCACTTTCACATACGATGATAGTCATGTTGAAACACTAAAAATGCTGTTGATACTTAGCATCCTCTATAGTTTATGTAATTATATTAAGCTGTTGTACTTTCTAATCATGCTATTTTTAATTTTGACGTAATAATCATGTCAATCTACTCAAAGATTCTAACTTCATTAACTATGCATAGAGAATGTTCCTGAAAATGTAATCATCAGAAGATGACATAGTTAGCACCACCTGATGGTACAAAAGAGAGATGAGAACAGGCCTTAATGGTTGAATCATGCAAAGGGAAATTATGATTTTTTTTAATATAAATGCGTATGTTTTACAACAGACAGCATTTTGAGGATTTCAGCATGTGGCATCAATTTTCTTACAAATTGAAAATTTGTAAGAGATTTTCATGCAAAATCTACCAAAATGGTATTTATATAGAATATAAACTATAACTATTTGAGTATAAGAATTCATAAATCACATCATTATTTTTTCATATCAAAACATTTTATCTGATAATCTAAGTTAAATTTATAAGCCATACAAAACTATGTATTTAACAAAATTCTTGAATTGCTAGGAACTATCTGCCAAGAGAGAATCCGAAAATATTACACATGTTACAGTACAAAACGCTTTCCAAAACTTGAATTTCTCTGTATTTAAAACACAAATATTTTTCAAACATGATGGAGACCTCCAGTTTTAATACAGAAGAGTAAAGAAGATATTGCAACCTTCTTGCAAAATCAACTTGCAAGTTTTAACAAAACTCAGAGGCATAGGAAGCCCCAAACCATGCTGTATAAGGAATGGAAGTGAAATTCAGTGATGGTCAAACAGGAGAGGGGATTCCATAGCTGCAGACTGTAGACAAGGATGAGAGGGTAAAGGTCCCAAAGAAAGTGGCAAGCCTAAGGGTCAAGCTCACCTCCTTTCTTGAGGACAGCAGGCAGAGGTGGCAAGTGGGAAGTTTCCATGGACTGAGTTTCATACAAAACTCAAAAGGAAAGCAGGATGTGGTGGGCTGGATGGGAAATCAGTCAGGCCCACCATATCTGCAGAAAGCTGTCCATCAGTGAAGCAGGAAGCAGAAGAGAAACCCAGCATTATTCAGGGCAGAGTTCCCTCTGAACATGTCAGGTGATTTTGAAAGTAAAGGCTGGAAAGAATGCTCTTAAACACAAGGCTTTGTGTCCTCTGAAGAACTCTGCTAAGTGTCCATGTTAGGTAGTCACTCCTGCTGTATGATACATGGTCCTGCTCTCCATGGTGTCACTTTGAAATTAGCTGGACCAGAAAGAATTTGCCTCTTTCAAATATAACTAATGACCAAAAAGGATCTAACACCCAGATCACTTTTTTAAAACACTGCATGAAAAGGAAGTAAAGATCCAGTAAAATAAAGAAAAGACAAACACAGACCAGAAAAATGTTACTAAGGGGAAGCTTGAACTTGTGACCTACAGCATATCAACTGGTATTTTAAAAAACTAAAAAGCAACCACCTTGACAAAACATGATGTCAAAGCAGGCACAGGAGCTCAGGGAATCCATGTTTTTCTAAGAACAGGAGATAAAACAAGTTAATAGAGCTCAGAAAAGATGTGGGAGAGAAAAATGAAGCCATCACAGAAATGAAGGCCACATTGACAGCAGATCTGAAGAGTAAAGAAACTACTGAAAACCTAGCAAAAGACACAGCAATCATGAGACAGAGAAGCACAATCAAAATAAAATTAAAATAAACAAAGAATTAGGAAGGGCTAGGAAGAAAATGGAAGATAAATAAGACAGATCAAGAGATCCAACATATGCCTAATTGGTGTCCCCATGATGGAACAGGGTTAAATACACATATTTAAATGATATATTAAGAAAACTTTCCAGAAATAAAAGGCTTTAGTATGCAGACTCAAAAGATATGTCCAAGGAAAAATTGACAGGGTCAATAGATACATTGAAGAAATAGAGGATTAAGTATATTCTAAACTAATATAAAGAACATGAGCACAAAAATGCAAACCTTGGAAACTATTGGAAGAAATATGCATACACATACCAAGAAAATTAGGCCCCCCCCAAAACATCAAGTAATTCCCAAAAGTAGAAATAATGAAACCAAATGCCCTGACCACAATGAACAAACTAGAAATTAACAATGAAACAAAAACACACAAACAAACAAGTCCTAACCACTTGGAAACTTAAACAATTTCAATTCATAGTCAAAGAAGAAATCAAAGCTGGAATTTTATTATAACTAGAAAACAGCAATCATTTTAAAAGCTATAGAGCAGAACCTATGGTTTACATTTACAGCAGGGCTCAGGAAAAAAAGGCATAGAATTGCTTAGACACATTAATAAACAGAAAAAGATAAAAATACATGAATAGATCATCCAATGAAAGGTGAAAGAACATAGATAAAGCCAAGAATGAGAGGGAAGGAATTGATAAACATAAAATGTGAAATTGATTAATTAGAAAACTGAAAAATGATAGTCATGATAAATACAGGTGCTTAAATAAGTAAATAAATAAGTCAGCTATTAATTAGCTTAATTTTAACAAATAAGAAACCACAAACAAACACTATAAGAAATGATAAGGGCAGACATTTTAGGAATCATACAAGACCAGTTTTCTATGTGGCTCTAATTAAGAATCTGAGTTGAAATATTTCCTGGAAAATATAAATCACTAAAATTCACATCAAAAAAATTAAGAATTCAAATTAGATCAATTACTATAGAGGAAGTAGAAAGAATTGTTTAAGTGCTAACATCCCCCAAAAGCAGTGAGCTTCAATGATTTGATAATAGACATCTACCAAACCCTTAAGAAACAGATTCACTCCAGTGTTCTTTCAAACTATTCTAGATCATGGAAGAATAAGGGAGGCTGGCAATCCACTTTTTTTCCTTGAAGCTAGCATAACATTGATTAAGAGCAACAACAACAATAAAAACAAAGAGGACGTGAAAAAATCTCATTTCTGGACTTCCCTGGTGGCGCAGTGGTTGAGAGTCTGCCTGCCAATGTAGGGGACATGGGTTCGTGCCCCAGTCCAGGAAGATCCCACATGCCGCGGAGCAGCTGGGCCGTGAGCCATGGCCGCTGAGCCTGCGCGTCCGGAGCCTGTGCTCCGCAATGGGAGAGGCCACAACAATGAGAGGCCTGGGTACCGGGAAAAAAAAAAAATCTCATTTCTGAATAGCAATTCAAAATCCTAAACCAAATATTAAAAGAAAAATATACAACAACCAAGTAACATTGATCTCAAAATGCAAGAATGGTTAAAATTTATTAATTTTCACAAACCATCATATGCGTATATCAAAAAAAACCCAATCATCTCCATGTAAGATAAAGAAGCATTTTATATACATTAACATCTATTTTTAATAAATATTCTTAAACACAGGAAAACATGGATGATTCCTCAACATGATATAAAGATATAACATCTATTGAAAGAATGTCAATTAAGTATGTGTGTATGTATATTTAGTTTGTGTGTGTATCAACCCAAAAGTTAGCAATATGTTTAATGGAGAAAAGCTAGTAGCTTCCAATTCAGTCAAGAAAAAGAAAAGAATGTCTGTTACCACAGCTGTTGACATTGTTCTAGCAGTGGTAGCCCATCCAATTTGATAAAAGAAATACAAATGAAGTATAAAAATTCGAAAGAGGAATTCAGATTTTCTGACCTCTAATTTGGAAAATAAAAAGGAATCATTGAGAAACTATAACGAATAAGATAATTTTGTAAGATGCAAATTTTATGTAGAAAAATCATTGCTTTTATAAATAATGACTAGTTTGATAAGATTCAGTGTACTACTTTGGCCCAAGTTCATATTGAATTCCAGCGTATGGTCTTAAGTAAAAATAGCAAAGTCTACAGTCTTAAGTAAAAATAGCAAAGTCCTGAACTATTTATAAATAGTAAGTTATGATTTGTGCCTCACTCCCTCCCAAAAATAAACTATACACACACATAGGCTTATATACACATAGACTATCACTAGAAGGGTACACAAGACCTAATTGTGGTTGCTTCTGAGGAAGGGAATTAGGTGAATGGGAGTCAGAAATGGAAGAGAGACTCACTTTTCATGGTATTCTATTTGTAGCTTTGAATGTTGTTTCACATGCATATAAGAACTATCCAAAATATAAATAAAATCTATTCTAATCAATAGGAAAGGAGTATATTGTTACTGGCTGTCTTTCTCATTTCATGATTAGTTCTTAAGGATTCTTATCTTTGGAGCCCTAAAATGCTCATAAAAATTCTGGGTCTCAAAACTCACATCTCAGTAACTGCTGAAAAAAAAGCAATAACCATTCTGTTATGCTCTTATAACAACATTTAAAGCTGTTTTAAACCAAAACACAGGGTGCCATCTATTTCCATGTTGTTTTTTACCACAAAACACCCTAGCATCATTACCGTGTGATGGTCGCCTCCATTTTCGAGTATTTTGCCTTGTTCAGAACGGAGATAAGAAGTCTGCACATCACCCAGCAGCCAGGCTGCCCGGCCTCAGAGCCCAGCCCTCACATTTACCAGTCTGTGACCCTGAGCAATTTGTAACCTCCTCATGCCTCAGATTCCCCATCTGTAAAGTGAAGATAGTCACAATGTCCTTGTCCTAAATCTGTTGTGAGGATCACATGAGTTCATTCTTGTAGAACACCTAAGAGTGACTAGCCCATGGCAAGTGGTCCAGAAGTGACAAATGATTATTTTTCAGATTTGGGGTCTCAGTTCAGTTCTTTTTTTAAAAAAACATGTTCAGCTGTGATTTCCTTTAATGTGAACCTTTTTTTTTAATCTATTGAATTTGTTACATTATTCTGTTTTATGGGTTTTGGTTTTTTGGGGGGTTTTTTTGTTTGTTTTTTGTGGGTTTTTTTGGCTGCAAGGCATGTGGGATCTTAGTTCCCTGAACAGGGATCAAACCCACACCCGCTGCACTGGAAGATGAAGTCTTAACCACTGGACCACCAGGGAAGTCCCTCAGTTCAACTCTTTTGAGAAGCGAGTGCCTTCTTAGGCTGCCAGCAGAGAAAGGGTTAACCTGGCTGTGTATGTGATGCTGGACTCTTTTGGTCCTGATTCCTTGTTTGCTGTTTCTTCGTGTGGGAAAGTCAGGAGACTGAAAAGCCAGAAACCTGTGCTCTCCTTCTGAGTTTGCACAAAGGGAACCCACAGCTTACAAACTTCTCTTGTTTTAAAATTCTCACTCTCAAAAATAAAACCACTGCCTTCTTCCAGTGGGCCCTGGAAGCAGTAGGTCACTTAGCAAAATCATTCATCACCCTGTAAGAACCATCCTGATTTAGATGGAGAAAATGTGATTATTACAAACAGAGTAAACTTTCTTAGCCATTAAAAATCTCATCCTTACCTCCAAGATAGCCATTGAATTACCAGCTATGGTGACACTTTATTCTACTACTAATTGCTCAGTGTTAAAAGAAGATGAAGGAAATACACATATAAGAGGTAAATTGAGGGACTTCCCTGGCAGTCCAGTGGTTAGGACTCTGTGCTTCCATTGCAGGGGGCATGGGTTTGATCCCTGGTTAGGGAACTAAGATCCCACAAGCCGCACGGCCAGAAAAAAAAAAAAAAAAAAAGAGGTAAACTGATTCTTCCATAAACACAAACTGAGCCCCTATCCTGTGCCAGGAGGTGGTGTTAATTGTTGAGTATACAGAAAAGATGCCGGAGGGTATGCTTTTGAGCAATTCACAGGCCAGTACCTCCTCTAACGTGCCAGTAACCAGTGTTTTAAGATTAAAGGGTTTGATTTTGTATCATAGTTGTGTTTTGGAAAATGCCTTACCCGGATATTTTCTTTACAAATCCTGGCATGTGTCTACACAGCTGAAACACCCTTCCCCACTTCTTTGCCTAAAGAGTGCATCTCTCAAAAGTAGGTCAGTTGTCCTGCCCGGCAGGGCCCTTCCTCCAGCCCCTCCTCTCCTTTCCATGGCCCTGGACACGTCCATTACCACAGCCCCTCTCCCCTGAGAGGCCCAAGCCCTCATCACTGTTCTCAGCAAGTGCAGGGCACTCCGTAAATGGTTGGAACAAGCGAGCAGTTGCAGAAAGTTTCTGGCTTTCCCTTTACCCAATTCAACCTCAATTCCCCTCTGGGATTTGACCCACATGGTCTCTGTCTTAGCTGGAATCCACTGAGGCTACTCTCTGGTAATATGGCCTGGTTCTCCCTGCCAGCAATTATGACAATCTAGAAAATACTGATAACCGGTAGATCACCTCTAACAGATGACGATGACGCTCTAAAATTTTATTAAAAACAGAGCATTTGTATTCAATAAACAGATTTTTTTTTTTTTTTTTAGAGTGAAGAGGATAACAGTTTCCAAGAACATCCAAACCTACAGCCCTGGTATATGCAGATGAAGTGCTTTATCATAAACTTTACTGTCAGTGAACTCTTAGGAATTCCCTTCTGTCCTTGAAAGAATGAACTTCAAAGTCAACCTGAAACCCTAATGTGAAAACATATGCAAATGTGTAAAATTAAGTTTGCCCCACTGGGAAAGCCATCACCGCACCACAAAGAAGCCTCTGTTATTTATGGACTCTGAGACATGACAGTTTCAAAAGAAATAGGCAGGTGTTTAGAAGGTGCCAGTCAGGGCAACGCCAGCCTCCTCTCTGTGGTTCTCTAAGTCCTTTGCATCTCTTCCCTTCTACCTGTTTTTGGCCACTTTTCTACCCTCTTGATCATTTCAATACCAGCAGGAGGCCAGGAGAAGCAAAAAGAGGTGATATCATCATAATCTCCCTTTTTTTTTTTCTAGTGGTATTTATGATAAAAGTTTGGAGGGGAAATAGAACAAACTTTCAGAGCTGAAATGAAGGCTTTGAATCTCCCCAGGGTTTTGATGATTCATGCAATGGCTCTCCCCTATTTCCATAGATATTTGGATATTCAAGCCAACAAGGATGGCGCAGAATCTCTTATTTCCCAAACAAAGCGCTAGGCATTCTGAGAAATGCAAGAGGACCAAAGTCTGAGCCCTGCTCTGGGGAGTTCATGTCTCAAAGGAAACAAGAAGTGAAATCATTATGAACCATTAAGACAGTAAACAGTATCCAAGTCCCAATCAGTAGAACAAATGTCCCATAGAAACTCCGAGAGCCGGTTGGGTGTTCTTGAACCAGACCTTCTTTCTCATCCCTAGATACATGGGGTTGATGAGAATCAGCCTGGAGCCTTGTCTTTTTACTCCTTCCTGATGCAGCAAACACCAGAGTGGCCACACAGCAAGGGGCCAAAATGGTGATGAGATTAATGACCGTCCAAGGTCTGTCCCTGATGAGGATGCTCTGAGAGCCCTGAGCGTCAGGTCAGCACCACACGGAACAAACCCCTCAGGTCCCAGCTCTGAAGCCCCTCACCTGGGGCCCATCAAGCCACCCTCCTGTGACCTGGAGGCCCCCAGCGGTCACTCTCTGGTCTCTGCCCTGCAAAGAACTCCATGGAGGGCACTTGGTCGGAGAGTGGAAACGTTGTTCAAGTTTGAAATTGGAATCTATGATATTTGTAGATTATAATATGGTGGGTTTTTTCCTCACTCTCTTTTGCATGTGAATTGATCAGCTACGCTGAAACTACTGCTTAAAACAAGGGGGTTTGATTTATAGCCAGTCTCTTCCTCATAAATCACACCTGCAGTGTGGCGCTTGGGGGCCCCCGGGGAAGGCGGCACTTGCCTTTTATAAATGACTGGGGGGACCTCTGATCGTGAGGCTGCCCCCCACGCTCCCAGCCTCCCCTGCCCGCCTCCACTCTGCCTTTGCTCGTGATTCCCACGGGGACCTCAGACCCAGTTTTTGCAAGCCTGTTTTGTTTTTATTTCTTAAATTAAGGAAACGTCGAAATTAAAATCTGCGGCTCTGCCCCCTGTACTTTGCCAGCTACAGAAATACAGCCGTGCTGGGTGTTCCCTGCTTGCAGTGACAGCTCCTTTACCTGGGGGTCTCTTCTCTTGCCTGGGACGCAGATGGGGGAGCTGGAGTGCTGAGGGCAGGCGGCTTTCCCATTTGGTAGAGGGAGCTGGTTGATACCCACAAAGTTTCCCACGAAATGTCCTGTTGGGACTTGGGTGAGAGACGCCCAGTCAGTCATTTCCTGTGCCTTCTGCTTCCGTCCAGCCCCTGCAGGGTCTCCGGGAAGCCAGGCGGAAGCATGTCAAGGAAGTAAGGACACAAGATCACAGCTATAATGCCTGGGAGAGCGGCTCAGATGCAGGGCAGACCCTCCTGAGAGAGGATGCTGTGTCTGGAGAGAAAAAAGACACAATATATTCTCATCGCCCAGGGTAGTGAGAGCAGGTCCCTGCGCCCAGATCTGAAAGTGTATTTATCTCTGAGGAAGGCCTGAGATGGTACATGCCCTGGTGTAAAGCACACAGCAAGCTGGAGGTCTGCATTCCCGGTGCACACCCCTGCTTGCGCTGCCCTGTTGCTGATGCTGTGGTGGGAGGGGTGTCGTGCCCCATGGGAGTGGGCTACGGACCCTTCTCCTTCCTGGTGAAGGACATGGGGACCACCCCCCTGCTACCACCACTGAGCCATGTCACCTTAGGCAAGAGTTCTAACTAACCTCCTTAGGCCTCCTTTTATGAGGCATTCGGGTTATATTTTAACTCTCTTCTAACGCTAAAGTTGCATTATTCTAAGATTTACGCAGTCGAGGAAGATGGAAGTTTTTTAGAGCAGTACTGCCCAGAGAATGTTCCAGAGAACCAGCTAAGGGTGGCATGACCAGAAACATTTGGGAAGTGCTAGGTTTCCTTATGACAGGACTTCTCAGGAACTTTTTCAGGTCTCCTATGATTATTTTTATTTATTTTATAGGATTTTTTTACTTACAAGACAATGGCATGGTCCTTGTAAACAAACAATATGGTGGTTTATAAAATCAATACTGATAATCTCACCTCCTCTATTCTATCTCCCGCCCCAGGTAAGGACACTAGGGTTTGGTGGGTCTGGGCATCCTCTCCAACCTTTATAGGTCATGACTCTCTAGGAGGGATGAAGCAAGAAAAGTGTCCCCACATTGTTGGACCCCGGCACCCTTTTCTATAGAGCACCGCCCAGGTCTGGGTCTTGCGGGTATACTGTTCTGTTCTACACACAAAGGGAGATCTTGAACGAGAGAGCAGGTCTGCTTTGGATGGAATAAAATTCTTTCACCTAATTTACAGGTTGGCCAACAAATATTACGCCATTTGGCTTCCAGACTGCAGGATTCTCTCATTTTAAGTAAGATTTTGGAGGATCTCCTAAATCACCTACGTGCCTTCTCTGGAGGAGGCTCTCAGAACCAGCATTAGGGGGTCCTACTCACCTGGACTGTCATCTCACTGTGTCCTCGGGGCTTCCCTGCATGAGGGACCATGAAGATGGTATGAAATCAAACCATCTCTGCCCCACACCAAAAGGCTAGCAAAAGATGACACTTTCATCTTTAAATCCCCAACACCTAGAGCAGCCCTCGTTCACAGCACAGCCTTGGTCGGCGCAGTTGGACTTGTGGATGAAAAAATATAAACGGGAACGGTGGAACCCTGGAGGGCTGGCCACCCCACAGCAGGTCAGGTCATGGTGAGACCCAACTCATGTGTGCCAGACATGCTTTCACATACATTATTTTATAAACATTTAAGCCATGTGAAAACCAGTCTATGAAATCGGTGATAGTCTCCCCGTTTTGTTTTGCAAGGGCTCCAGTTTGCATGACTGGGAGTACGGAACCTTGATTCTGGAGCCCTATGACTGCAAACCCAAGTGATGTTTTCACGACATCACTGCTGTCTCCATACTTCATTCCTTCAAGTTCCACATTCTAGTCCTTAGGGGTTGAGGGAGTGAGCTTGACCGAGGGCAAAGATGGCTGGATGCAGGAGGCACACCTGAGATCTAGTCCAGATCTGAGGGTAACCACAGGGCTTGGGGTCTGTACACTCCCTAATGGTTTCACTCTACCAGTTCTATTCCTGACATCACTGTCGTATCACACCTTCCGTCCTACCTTCGGTCTATTCTCAGATGGCAGTGCCTTCACCATATTGGTGATCTTGGACATTTGCCAAACATAAAGAGCACCGTTAATATGTTATAAACAAAACACAGGGAAAGAGAACAAATACTGTATGTCTCTCAGGTTACAGACTGAGCTAGATTTGATACTGAAACACAAAATTCCCCTTTGGCCGCTAAGCCATCCATCACTAAGATGCACTATCAATAATTTACTAGACATTCACCAGGAGTTGTATCCGTGCCTGATCACAAGCAAGGCCCCAGATTCCTCACCTGTGGACAAGCCAGACGCCGTGTCCTCCACGAGTCTACAGGCTGGTGGGGAGGCCAAACCTACATTCAGACCATCGCAGCTGAGGGAGCAGGTCCTAACAGAAGAACGACAGGCAGGTGGAGACAAAAAAAAAAACCCAAATAAAATCCAAACAATAATAGTGACAACAATCCTTGCAATAAAATCCATGAAAAAAGTATCTGTAAAGTGATCCCCAGAGCTGCAGTTTCAGTCAAACTATAAAACACCTGCCTTGCTTCATCCTTCTTAGACTCTTGAGTGTGTGTCATCCACACACACGTGATTTGCAAGGTTCAAGTGTCTTTCAAAATGCACTCAACACTTGGTAGTGACACAAAGGCTGCTCTTGTGAAGTGTGTATGGAGAAAATTCCCCAAATCCAAGACTCAATGACAGATAAAATGCTTGGTGCCAAAGCTACCTTCCAGATAGAATACAAACTCTGCATAGTTTAGTGGCCAGTCAAAGCAAACCAGGCTAATGTATACAGCAAGACGGTTTATAAACTCCAACTGAATGAAAGCCATGTTCACACTTTATAAGGTGATGCTGGGTGCTCCTTATGGGAAGGACTTACACATCACTCTGTTCCATGAGTAGCAGCCTGTGGGGACCACAGACAAGAGTATATCTTATCAACTTCGCTCCAGGATGTGTTCACCCAGGAGCAATGTGTCCATCTTTCTTTAGAGTCCATTTTTCTGTGTAGTTGTTTGCTTTGATTCAGGCAATATTTTTCAGGCTAAAAAGAAAGATTGTAATTATAAAGGTCTTCTAAAGTCAAACCATTCTACAAATTTATTAATGACTTCTAAATTTATCTCACCCGCCTTTTTGAATTATTTTAAGGATTCTATAATTAATGTGCATCATGAAAAGACTTTTTATCCTCCTGAGAGAGAAAAATAATAATAATTGTGTAAAAAACAGCCTGTCAGTGCAACAATTAGAAAGGAAAATAAGTCAAGTTCAAGAATGCATGAACCTAAGTTGAAGCCTATTTTCATAGAACATTTATCATTGCATTTTTTCACCAGTAACAGAAATTGACTGTTCTAGAATTTCCTCCTTGAAGGACAGGAACTAAAACTTGTGTCTACAAGAGCAATGAAGACCCTTGCTGTTCTCCTGGGGTTTTTTTGTTTGTTTGTTTATTTTTTTCCTGAAAAGCCATTGATTTACAGAAATATGCACTAAGAACTATAAACATGTTAAAATCCATATGTTTTGGTTGGGTGTGCAAAGAGTGTTTTAGAGACCAAAAATATGAATAATGTGACTCATTGCCTTTAAAATTAAGAATGGGGCACATAAAATGATTTCAGTAAAAGGCACCATCAATAGGCAAGCCCAGTGTGTGCTATGTCTGGTCTGTTATAGATGAAAAGGGAAGAAAAGAGGGAAAACAGATGAAAAAGCAATGGGAGAAGGAGAGGAGGAGGGAAGGAGTCAGGAAAAGAAGGAGAAAACACAAAATCAGAGGACAGACAAAAACGATAACAAATCCTACAAGGATGGGGAAGGAAGATTTCTTTGAGAAGGTGACGTTTGCCCTGAGACTGAATCTTGAGAAGGAATGTTCTCAGCGGAAGGCACAGCCAACCAGAGGTCCTCACAGCAGGAATGAGCCTGGCCTGGAGCAGGAAAACCAGTGTGGCTGGAACATAAAGATAAAAAGTCAGAGAGTCAGATGGCAGGCAGATCACGTAGACCTTTTTTTTTTTTTTTTTTTTTTTTTGCAGTACGCGGGCCTCTCACTGCTGTGGCCTCTCCCGTTGCGGAGCACAGGCTCCGGACACGCAGGCTCAGCGGCCATGGCTCACAGGCCCAGCCGCTCCACGGCATGTGGGATGTTCCCGGACCGGGGCACGAACCCGTGTCCCCTGCATCAACAGGCGGACTCTCAACCACTGTGCCACCAGGGAAGCCCACACGTAGACCTTCTGAGATGTGGGGAGGTAGGGGTGGAGGAGGATGACTTTAGATTTTTATTATAATATTATAATTTGCAAGAAAAATCCATCAGAAGATTTTAAGCAGAGGGGCAATATGCTGTGCTCTACAGTTTTTAAAAGTCATCTGGCTGCCTTGGGGGAAAGGAATTTAGATGGGAAAGACTGGATATAGAAAGACCAATTTCAGATTAAGACTCAAGAACTGTAACCAAGAAAAGAGTTGATGTTGCCTTGGTCCATGGTAGCAACATTGAAAATTATGGGGGTTGGTTAGACTGGAAAGATACTTTGGAAGTAAAGCTAACAAGACATTGTTAGATTCCATGTATGGAATCAGGGGTAAAGGAATCAGACAATGCTTTGAGTTTTTGGATCAAGCAACTGGGTGGATGGTGGTGCCATTAATTGAAACAAGTAAGACGAGAGGACAGGCTTGAGGAGGGGCAGTGGCAACCAGGAGTTGCATTTTTGGCCTCATTAACTTTGAGATGATGTTAAGACATCCAATTGGAGCTGTAGAGTAGATCATCAGACACGTGAATCTGAAACTCCTTGGCATCTGATCTGAAAAGAGGTACACTTTTGTACTTCATCACCACACACCATCTCATTTAATCCACTAATGGTGAGGTACACAGAGTAACTATTATCCCCATTTTCCAGGGGGAACACTGAGCCTTAGAGAGATTGAGTTAGCACTACTAACAACAGGTAAATCTCTGAGAATAGAATCACCTCCTCCAAACCTAGTGTCCTTTCCACCACACCATACAGAAACTGAGGAGAACACAGAGTCCAAGGAGAGAGTGCCTAAGAATCATCCGAAATTAGCATATCAGAAATTTACTCTTTTGATTACACAGGTATTGATTTCAAGTTCAGGTACCAAAGCCAATTACCACCATCGTTAATGTATCCTTCCAGCTATCCATCATCCCTTTTCTGACCATAGAACCAGTCTAGTGTCTATAAAAATTTTGTAAGACTTTGAAATGGACCCCAAAAAGATTACTGTGTGCCTTGTCTAGTTTTCCTTTCAGGTTCTCTCCACCTTTTATTGTCTTTGAGCTATTTTACAATAGTTGTAGAAATAGAAAAAAATTGTAGGAAACTGGTAGAACTTCAAATGATTCTTTTCCATAGAAATTCAAATTGTGTTTAGTGTTGATGCAATTGATTATTGCTCTTTGGATTTTGATCAATTTTGCATCTATTTGTAAATTCACTTCAGTGTTCCTGATTACCTCTATGTGTGCATTTTGAATTCTCTTTTGAACTGTTTATAACAACTTATTTGTTCCTTCATTAATTAATAAGCTAAATAAAACCTCTGATAGGTATTCACTTGTGTTTGTCTAAGGGTCAGGATTTTAACCCTTTTAAAAAATTATCCTTTAACAGAGGTCTACTTGCTAATATTAAATATTCCAAAAGTTATTTTTAAAGAAATATTCCCCCCAATTTTAAAGGTTTTGTTCTTGTGAAAAGAAATTACTTAAATTTTAGAAACCAATTTTGAAACTTCAGAAATATGGGTCAATTTGCCAGCAAATAACCAGTGAGTCTTTCTGACAGTGAACAGGGTTTGTAGAGATATTAAGGCTTCTGTAGCCCACAGATCATAAGTGCTATATTCAAACCATCATCTACGTGGTTTTGACTCTTTTGTAACTGAATGTCAAAGACTATTTGCTATCCGCTGTACCCACCACCCTTCTCCAGGGACACACACATCCTTCTTTGTCCAAGTGAAAATATCAATCCACTCCAGAACACCTCTTATTTGCTCAGCAATGAGTCTCTGGAGGGTTTCCTTTAGGGTCTAATGAATATTTTGCATTCAAACAAAAGAAAACATCTCCCCCCTCCCTTGGTATGATGAACTGGCCACTGAAGACAGGGTTGAGATATCTGTAAAAGAAGCCCAAAGCCTGTGGAGAAAATAAAATACAGAGCCAGACATTCAAAATTAAGGACCTGTCAGGAAGAACTGTGGTGGCCCTGACCCAAGGTCTGTAAGAAAAGATATCAAAGGTCCCAAAGAACAATTTATCAGAGAGTCCTTGGGAGTCTCACTGTTTGCTTGGGCTCAGTGCATGACCTGAAGTCTTGCGGTGGGTGCAGGGGGTGCTGGTCTGGCACAGCTTGTGCTGGTAACTCCTCAGAGCATGGTACCCGGGCACTGCACCCTGCTCCTGGGAAAGCCTGGCTAAGGCTGTCTGTGTGGGAGGCCACTTAGGGACCTCCACACCAGCCTATGCAGGGATGGAGGACACTAGTAGGCAAGCATTCACAGGGCTGCGCAGGGCTGGTCTACAACAATGACACCATGTGGTAGGAAGGGACAACCACAACAGTGGACATGAGCTACTTCCCACTCCCTCCAGGGCTGACATTTAGAAGGAGAAATGACTGGACCTCTTTGGACTGAGTAATCCCTCCTCCCCAAGTTTACATACATTTTGGAGGATACCCTCAAGATGCAGGTATACAGGGGCATATGACTTGTAATAAATTAATTGGAAATATAAAAGTGATATCTTTTATCTGAAGCGGTGGAAGGAGGTTGTACAAGTTGCACTGGCTTTTCTCTTATCAGATTCCACTCTATGTTCTCAGTGGACTTCAGAATGAATCATCAAAAAACCAGAATGGGGAAAAACAGAAGTCAAATACCCTTTACAGCTTTTTAGCTGCTTTAGATTCAGCTTCTGCACCTCCTCAAGGATGAGGGAATGAGAAGGGAAGTCATGATTTTCTGTGTATCAACGTACCTTTTTGGTGACACAGGTAAGTTGTGAGCCAGGGGTCCAACCCTACCATGTCAGACATTCCTGGTCCCAGCTCTTCAGACCCAGGCTACAATCTGGCAACAAGACCAGCATCAGTTCCACCAATGACCACAGAACATGGGACAAAAATGTAAGCTGTGGAAAACTGTAGTTGAAGACGTCTTTGCTTCTGAGGACAAGAGACCTTACGAGGACAAATAAGATGAGGCTGCAAACCAAAGCTTTTGAGTCCTATAAAGGAAGGTCCTAAGTCAGTCCACTGGAAGCCAGCCCTTCAGATAGGTGAGTGTCCCAAGTCAGAAGCCTCAAAATAGACACTGGGGTTCTGGGCTCCCACTGCAGTTTTCACTTCCATGAGCCCTCGAGTTGCACTTCCCCATAGACCTGGTGGTTACTGAAAGGGCCCCAAGGTGGAGGGTTGTTGGTCAAGGCTCTCCATCAGCTCTGCCCACCTGCAAACATACGTTAGCAGAGGAACTTCAAGTACAGACTTCACCAGAAGGAAATTGGCTTAAAGCAACAAATTTTTATTAAGACCATCACCCATTTCATACAGAGTCAGGGTCCAGGTCGGGATCAAAGCCCCCTTTGTTTCGTATGGGTCTTCCCAGTGGACAAATAAAAAGGATTAGGTGGAACTGGGTAGTTCACTCAAGCTTCTCGTGTTTCCTTCAATACCAAAAAGATCTAGACTTTTAGAGGAATATAGAACTCAAAGCTTTATAACTTTGTAATAATTGAAACAAGTCAAATGTCATTAGTTAACAATCTTCCTTGCATTTCTGTCTAAAGCAGAGGGAATCCAGGCTGCTTTTAGCATTTGTATCTGTCCTAAATACATCTAAACAGATATGATGGGGGGCAGCAGATACAAGCACTTAATTTTGAGAAACGTCCTTGACAAAGAAAGATCATAATAGGAGCTGAACAGCAGAAGAGAGGGCAAGGGATAGGATGGCAGAGAGAAATGAATTACCTCTTCCTTGGTCAATCATTTAAATTCCACCCTGGCTGGTAGTGAGGGAAAGTCATTGCAGCACTATAAATAGAAACTGAGCCATCAGAAAATACCTAACTTGATCCCTTTACACTCTCAAATTCCAACCAAGGTCCATATCCCACATCTTCCTCCCAACATTCATAGAAAAAAAGTGATATGAAACATATTCTTCTAATATTTCCGAGACACCTTCAGCTGTAGGATTGTTTAAATTAAGAGAAATAAATTGTTGCACAGTAGAGAATTATCAACCCTAACCAGAAAAGGAGAAGACAGCAGAGCATATCAATCACTTTCAAAATCTTGGGTCATGTATCACAAGCACAGAATTATTCATTTATTCCCTCCTTCCTTCCTTTATTCTGCTGTGAGTAGCTGACGCCATAGGAGGAGAGAGACATGTAGTACAAATAGTTGTGTGACAATGTGGACAGTGATAACAACCACAGAGCCGGCAGATAAACATCTTCCACCCCCAGCTCCTTCAAAAAGGGCAGAAACAGTTGAAGCAGCTGAGAAGCTATAAGTAGTATTTAACTCCTATTTTTTCTAATTCAATTTTTTTTTCAATTATCTCTCCTGAGACCCAGATAGAACATAAAACTAAATCTGGCTGAGGGTATGAGAAAAGATTCAGGGACATCGCCTGGACCTTGATCACTGGACTGGATTCACACTTGGTGGAGAGGTCAGGTTCTGCCTTGTTCGTGGACACGGGAACAAGCAAAAGAGCATTTACTATAATTTACTAGGCACCTGGTACTTCCTCACCCACAAAAGGGGGACCACTTGTAAACTCCCCTTATACAGGTGGGAAAACTGAGGCTGTGAGAGGTGAAATAGCAGCCCGGGGACACACAGCTAGTCAGCGGTGGGTGCGGACAGTGGAACCAGTCCTGCACAGAAGATGTTTAATAAACGCGGAGGGGCTGGGGCTGGCGGAGTTCAACCAAAGGGAATTCAGGGGAAGGGGATGGGATGAGCTGAATGCACAGCTGGCTCCGGAGACAGGAGCCACAGCGATGTCAGGACACAGGCGGTGAGGACCAGGTGAGGGGCCCCTGATTCTCCATATCTTGCACGCACCTGTCCTTACGTCTTTCCTCCAGGTACCTGGAACAGGTGCAGTGGTGGAAAATGTTGGATCTTCTTTCCAGAGAATGCAGCATGGGTTTGGTTTTGTCTTCGAGGCTTGCAAACAGCAGGACAAGATTCCAGTTTCCTTACAGAACCCAAGGCGGAGGTGGCACAGAGGCTCTGCTCAGAGGTCCCCTGACACCGGCCATCAGTGAAGTCCGTGGGGCCTGGGAATTGGAAGGAGCTAGAAAGGGGCAGCCTGGACCTAAACACAGCAGCTGCTCTTGGTTGAGAGGTCAGCCTTTCAACAAAGAGCCCTCAGTCCCATCCCAAAGGACCAAGACATGGTCAACCCGCTGTGGGCCTTCAGATGTTAAAAAGTGTCACATCTGGCCAAAACTGTCTATGTACCAGCCAGAATGTTCAGGGAGAGGGTCTTCCTGGGCCACCCTTCTGGGGTCCTCTGCCACTTTTAGGAGGGACGAGCGTCCAGGCCAAACATGACTCCAAATCTCATTACACCTCCTTAAACATCAGCCCACGCTCCTTAGACCTGCGGCTTCCAGTCATGGGACGGGCCTCGAGGTCCTTCTTGAAAGCAGTGCCAGTATTCCTGGGGTAACACCGGGAGGCCAGTTCCTGGAAGAAGATGGAACCCAGAAGCCATGGGGACCCTATGTGGGGAGAGAGGCATCTAAGGAGCTTAAGAACCAGCCTCCACCCTAAGGAGAGCCAACCTGGGGGCTCTGCGCAGCCACCATCTGCACAGGAAACTACTTTGGGATATTTTAATGCCCTGGACAGTCAGAATTCACTTACTTAAGCCAAACTCCTTATAAGGAAATCCCTTTTTAGAAATAAATCATGGGATTTTAGAGATGAAAGAACTTCACGTTTGTCTTCTGTAGTCTCCATCTCAAACCAAGCTCAGAGGAATCAAGCCATCCTGAAAAATCCTATCCAGCAGGGGGCTCTGGAAATGGGCTTGGGGAAAGGATTCTTCAAATAACGTCTACTGGGCAAAACAAGGCTTGCTCCATCGGCATACTCAACGCACCTCCAGAGGGATTAGCCAGCCTCCAATATCTCCCTGGGGTCCAAGCAGGGCCTGTGTGCAGCCCCTCCCTGAGCTAATTCTCAGAGTCCGGGCAAGTACTCGTGTGGGTATTGGACAAGCGGTGAGTGGTCTGTGCAGACCTGGACTTCTAGACCTGAGTGTGTTCCCTGCTAGTGGAAATGTGGGTCCCCAGAACTCACTTAGATTCAACCTAATTCTTTCAGGCCCAGCAAGAGCTCGAGCTCCATTGCCAGGTCTGGGGAGACAATACCTGTCCTGGAGGCCCTGAGATCCCAGTGTGTGGGTAACACAGGGGCCCACTGGCCAGCCATGCTCTGAGACAGAGGGGGGTCTTCAGGATGAGCCCACCTGCCTGGCTCCCCTGAGGCCCCAAAACTCCCACTCCGCTCTCCACTGGCCTTTGCTGCATCCTGGGGGGTCCCTTGGTCGGCCCCATCCTCATCCACTTTAATCCTGCTTTGGGGAGGGTTCAGGCCTGGGGCACCCGTGCGGAGACCTCTGACCCTCCTGTCTGCCCCCTCTCCTTGGCAAGCCCACTAAAGGGCCAGGGAAGGTGCCCTGGGTGATGGTTCTGGGGAGAGAAGGCATGAGAGGCTGGAAGGGTGAGGATTCAGCAGCTGCTTGGTGTGGACAGAGAGCGGGAAGAAGGGAGGGTCACACGGAGTCCTGGTCTCCAGCCTGGGTCCCGGGGACACGGGGGTGCCCTCGAGAAGCATGGGCGGAGGCCCAGTCTGGAGGAGACATTTATGCAAAGAAGTAAATGTTAGCACAATGGGGCCAGAGACGGGTTAATCCGAAGCAACTGTTGCTCACTTTCTTCTTTCTTCTTTTTTTTTTTTTTTGTCTTTTTAAACATTGGTTTATTTACTGCTCAAATTGTTTTATCCACCATTTCATCTTACACAATGTCTCAGTCACAGTAAGTCTGTTGACTGATTGATGCTCAGCATTTTTTAAATTAATTTTCTTTGGAGTACAGTTGATTTACAATGTTGCATGACTTTATGCGGTACAGCAAAGTGAATGAGTTATACATATACCTATATCCACTCTTTTTTAGATTATATTCCCATGCAGGTCATTACAGAGTATTGAGTAGAGTTCCTTGTGCTGTACAGTAAGCTGTTTCTCACTTTTGAGGGAACCAGCTCCTTCCCGAATGATCACGCTGTCCTTGTAATTTTACTCTCATCCCCGGGGGTAACCACTTCAGAACGCTTTTGGAGCAAGGACCTCAAAATAGGTTATGAGGGGGGCTTCCCTGGTGGCGCAGTGGTTGAGAGTCCGCCTGCCGATGAAGGGGACATGGGTTCATGCCCCGGTCCGGGAAGATCCCACATGCCGCGGAGTGGCTGGGCCCGTGAGCCATGGCCGCTGAGCCTGCGCGTCTGGAGCCTGTGCTCTGCAACGGGAGAGGCCACAACAGTGAGAGGCCCGCGTACCACAAAAGAAAAAAAAAATAGGTTATGAGATATATTGGGGGAAGAAGGTTGATCTTTTTCTTTCTTTTTTTTTTTTTTTTTAGTATTTACAGGAAAACACACTATCTTGATCTGAAGGGGAAAAAAAAATCAAAGAAGAAAGAAACGTTCTCGATAAAACTGAGAGCAGCCTTGGAAGCCCCTGCAGCTTCTTTATCTTTTCATGCTGGCTTTGCGGTCAGTCCTAAAATGGGGCATTTTATAACCTGAAAAGCAGCATGACTATGTCATCAGCACTCACATCCTCCAAGACAGACACTGGCCAGGGGCAGTCACACGATACACGTGACAGGACAGGCAGTCTAGGGCCCTGTCTTCTTTGTATGCAACACAGTGGTAGAGGCTGGCGAAGGCAGTGACAGTCATGACCGCCAGCTCCACTTGGCCTTGCCACGTGGCAGGTGGCACCCCAGCAGCTGTTGTCCCGCACGCGGCAGCCTCAGCCGTCAGCTTTGTCCAAGTCCCCACTCTGCGGATTCTAGGTTCCTGTAACCTCCTGAGAAGGAAGAGAATCCCCAGGCTCCTCCGAGAAAGCTCCTGCACAAGACTTTTGTGGATAAAATCGTTTGAAATTCTAAAATGAAACCAATATTGAGCAAATTAAAAAAAAATAAGGAAAAGCTTGTTCCTGCCACTGTAGGTACAAATGCAGATGACCTTTCTGTGCGTCTTCCACTAAGCAGCCGACTCAGACCTGGAGTCCCAGACAAACGCTGCTCACCTCAAAACCACAGCGCTTTAGACCTCGGGCTCTTTAACTGCCCTGGGAAATCATCACTATTTAAATTGTGGCCACTTTATCAGCAGTTGACATCTCCTGGCTTCAGCTTCTCTTTCCTTCTCGGTTAGAAGCCCCATGAAGGCAGGACTGTATCACACCTTCCATTGAATCTCCACGATAGGTAGCCTGTATTCCACACTCAGTAAATATTTGCTGGGTTTTAAAAACTTACTTAAAAATACCAAAGAGCCTCAGAATAAATGAAACCAGCAAATTGGAAACATCTCTGCAAGAATTTCACACTTGCAAAGTAAAGAGGATATTTCTTTAAATACATTAAAAGTTCTAAACATAGACACGCAAAACTAATGTTCTCTTTGAAAAATCATTATACGGACAGACCTCAGAGATAAAACTGGTTTAGTTCCAGCCCACTGCAATAAAGCAAATATTGCAGTAAAGTGAATCACGTGAATTTTTCCATTTCCCAGTGCATATAAGTATTATGTTCCTTCTCAGAACCTTATCTAGGGAGAGCAAGATGCTCTGAAACATTAACATACTTGATGGTTAAAGAGAGCTATATATGTTGTGAACATAGTTATTGAAAAATAAAACACTTTACTTACACAAATAGCCATGTTTATACTCTACTGTGGTCTATAAAGTATGCAATAGCGTTATGTCTAAAATACAATGTACGTATCTTAATTAAAAAAATCCTTTCTTGCTAAAAATGCTAACCATCATCCCGGCCTTCAGCAAGTCATAGCTGATCTCAGATCACCCTGACAAATATAGCAATGATAAAAAAAATTTGAAACATTGTGAGAATTAACAAAACATGACACAGAGACACAAAGTGAGCACAGAAGAAGGCAACATTATCACATCACAGTTTGGTCACAGTCCACAGGGGACTGCCCACCGTTGGCCATAATGAAACAGGCTGACCACCCAGGCCCAGACACCTAGGCCTTCCCAGCAGCTCAGAGCTCCTGCGCCATTTTGCATTTCGCCTTTTTGGGGGTCCAGGCCCAGGAGTCAACCCAAGATACTAGTGTGATGAGTACAATGCTTGGGATTCCGAAGACTGAGGTCCTGGCCTTGCTCTGCCGCACTTAGTGTGAGGCTCAGGGCAACTCACGTCATCGCTCTGAGACTCACTCTGAGCTTTGGTTTCCCTTCTGTCCCGTGAGCTATAGTTGCATCTGAAGCTCTATGGGTTCCCTTCAGCAACGATACCCTCATTCCATGATAGAAATCCCAGCATTCCTAGAATGAGAACAGCTTTCCCCAAAAACCCATTATGATGGTTCATTTTATCTGTCAACTTGACTAGATCACAGGATGCCCAGATATTTGGCTGAAGATTCTTCCTGGGTGTATCTGTGAGGTGTGTCCAGATGAAATCAGCATTTGAATTGATGGACTCTGTAAAGCACTTTGCCCTCCCCAGTGTGGGGTAGAGGGGATTTCATTCAATCCATTGAGAGAAGGGGAGACCTGGGCCCTTTCTGCCTGACTACAGAACTTGGACCTTGATCCCCTCCTGTCCTTGGTGCTCCTGTTCTCAGGCCTTCAGACTCAAACTGAATTACTCCTCCAGCTTCCCTGGGCGTCCAGCCTGCAGATGGCAGACCATGGGACTCCATAATTGTACAAGCCAATTCCTTATAATCAATCAATCAATCATCAATCAATATTCTTGAAACTAATTCAGAGAAGAAAGACAAGGCAAAGCCTGGCGTTCCTCACCCACAGGGTCAGGAGCCTTGTTCTGTGAACTGTCCGACCTGAACAGCCTAAAGCGCCTGTTCTGGGGGAAACAGCTTCTGCAGGAAAATAAAATCCATGCCACCCTGTTGGGAAGCTTCTCCCTTTGTCACAGAATCATCAGAGCCTATTAGTACATTCCTGTTATGGTTCATTTAGGGTAAAAAATCCTTAAACCCATGTCCCGCAACGCTGCAAAATAGCAGGAAACTGAAATGCCTTTTGTTCTGGCACCAAAGAGTGACCAGTAAAAGGAGTCCTGGATTCCAGAAGCCAGCCATCCTGGGATGCCTTGGGGTCGGAGTTATGCATCTGTGTTCTGCAGTGATATATAGTATATGAGCAACTACAGGACTTTTATTGTCTGCCTGTCTAAATCTGCCCTGCTAGAACTTAAAAAAGAAGTTACAGCATCTCTGTAAAACTATTTGGTTTTAATTAGGTTGTTAAATTTGTTTGCTGAAGTCAGCTGGAAGGCATTAAGACCTGCAATAGCACAGGGTGTCAGAGATAAATCCTGCAGTCAGTGTGTGGCATGGAGGAGATGTAATTTGCAAACTTTGCCAACCCCCAGAAAGGAGATCATATGTTTTGGGAGATAGGGCACTGTCCTATGAGCGATGTTCATTTAGATTTTTTTTTTAACACCAAAGGGCATTAAATCTCTTCATAAATATTAACAAAATTTGTTGCAAAGCATAAGCCCCAAAGTGCGGGGGATGGTCAACTGGCAGATTGTACCCCCAAGTACGGACTGTGCCTTTCCCAGGGAGAGCTGGCTTGTTTCTCCCCTAGGACATAAACTGTCTGCTTTCATGATTCCTAAAGAATTAGAAAACATTTAGAGTCAGCCCATCCATATTTTTAATTTTATCTTTCACAGTAGCTGCATATTTGGTGGCAACTAAGACGTTCAAATACTAAATCAATGATTTTTTTCCCTCCTCTGTGACTTATATTTGTGACATCATAGCTACTTCAAGGATGCCAAACCCTTACAGCTGTTTGGTTCTAAAGTAAGAAAAAATATGAGCCTACTGAACTCATTTCTAAAATTTATTTCATTTAAACTAGGGGCAATTTTGCCCTCTGCCCCCAGGAGACATTTGATAATGTCACTTTGTGTTGTCACTCCTGCTGAGGGGGGGATATACCAGCACCTGGTAGAGGCCAGGGATGATTCTAGACATCCTACAATGCAGAGGACAGCCACATAACCAAGATTCATCCCACCCAGAATGTCAACAGTCCCAAGGGCAGTAACATCTGATATATCAACAGGAACTCTCCTTCTTATAGAAAATAAGAGAGAGAATTCCCTGAACTTGAGTGCTTTGAATGCACCAGTGCTTTGCTGAGATGATCTCATTTAATCCTGCTTCTATCTGAAACAATCTTGTCTAATGTGACCTGAAAGTTTGTGTTCTACAAAATCCAAGTGTGATCAAAAATTGTCAATGACCTCACTATCCTTAAATCCAACCAAAAATGTTCCTCCTACATCTCATTTGACCTCTGGGCAGCATTCAGCTCAGCCCACCACGTTCCCAGCTCGGAAAACTTCTCTGACTGTCTGTCTGCTACCTTTGCAGCCTCACCTTCTCTGTCACTTCGAAGACCTTCCCCAGGCCAGTTGCCACTGGAGCCCCTCAAGGCTCAAGTCCAGAGCCTCCGCTTCTCTCCCAGGGGGCTCTTTGCCTGGGAAAGCTCGGCCACACCTCAGCCTCAAACACCTCCCAGCATGGACAACTCAGAATGTATGATTCCAGCCCAAAACTCTGCATTCTGCGTGCATCAACCGCCTGCCTGGCTGTCTTCTCCCTAGGACATCTCTAAGGCAGCTTAAAACAAATGCCTGAGACATAACCCAAAATCCTGATCTCCCCTCACCATCCCTGTCCCCTTCCAGCGCTCCCTGGCTGGCTTGGGGATGGCTTCCATTTCCCCAGTTGTGGGGCTGGAGTGAAGGTCATTCTTTCCCCTTCACTCTCCTCAAGGGCCATAACTAAACCGTCACCAAAATGTGCGGTGACTTCCAAAATACTGTCAAACGCATCCAATTCTCTCCAATCTCGGTACCGCACCTTTGCACAAATTGCCGGCAGCTCTAACCTGGACCCCAGTGGTGCACCCTCCTCTAGACTTCCTGCGTCCACTCGGCTCTCTCAGCTGGAGCCACGGGGACCCTTCCAAATGCACATCAAGTCCTGATTACCACTTCCCCCCCACCTGCCTGCACACTCGGGCATGTACAGGAATGCACGCCTGGCTTTCCAGCACTCTTAAGAAATGCAACTTCTGACCTTGGCCTTCGAGACCCTATATGTCCTGGTCTCTGCCCTCCCTCCCAGCACACTGGCCAGTCCCCACACTTGCCTCACCCCCTCTGACCACAGGGCCTTTGCCCACACACTTCCTCGGCCGAGAGCCCCCTTTCCTCCCCTCCCCTCCCCGCCCCGTCAGTCAGCTCTCACCCATCCTTCAGTTCGGCTCAACCTCACGTCCTCCAGACTCTTTCTCCATCTCCCTAACCTCTTAGAGAGTCACGAAGCAGCCTCCTAAGCATCTACCCAATTGTGAATTTACATATTTTATTTGGGTCCTTGTTTGGCTGTTCTCTGTATCTCCATTGAGTAAAAGCAACTTGAGGGCAGGGAAACTGATGGCTTAGAGATGCTAAATAACTCAGCCAAGGCCGATGAGTCAATTCAGATGCTGCATGACCCCACCGTTCTCTTAAGGACTGACTGTTCCACGCAGTGGAATTGCAGTTAAAGATGTGTGAATATCTGACCTCTGGTTTTATCAACTCGATAACAGACACATCTTTCAAAGAACAAACGAATTAATGAATGACTTATGCTCTCCACTAGCCCTCCTCAGATACTTGGTCTACGTTTACAGTGTTCAAAATTTAAGAACCGGCTACCTAGACAGAAACACTCACTTTGACAATTTCCCTTCTGATGAAGGGTTGGGTCCCCACTTTCAGTGCACTATTTAGTGAGTGATCTCCACTCTCCCGTCAGGAGCCAGAGGGCCATTTTTCAGCCTTGCCTCTTTGCAGAGTTCAGCACTGCTTTGGAAAGAAAGAAGCCACTCAGCCTTCAGAGCAGGCATGTCTCTTGTTTAGGCCTGACCGTCACGGAGGCCTTTTTGTTGTGTCAGTTTTATGAGCAGAAATGCTCTGAAAATAAGCCTTAGAGTGTCCCTTAATCAAAGAGAAATTGGCAGCCAATAACTACAGTAAAAGTGAAAACACAGAAAGAACCACAGTGAAATCAAATTGTTTCCGTAAAGGAGAAGTGCAAAACCTTAGAAATATATATTTAGTAAAGAAATAGGATGAAAAGGAAACATAGCTCTTAAAACAGAGCATAGAGGAAAGTTCATCAAAAGCTAGATGCTCCAGAAAATGTAAATTTTATGGTTTCCATAGGGAAGGTGATACAAGTCAACTATCCAGAGACCGACCCAAAATATGACAAGGGTTCACCGTCAAGTGGTGAGTAAATAAATAGGTGGCTTTGTTCTAATTTTCCATCTCTAAGTTTAGTTTCATTGCAATACACAGCTCAACATCTTAAAATGCATGTCAGGGTAGCTTTATTAAATTCTAAGCTGACTTGATGTATTTTGTTCTGCGCTTTAAAATGTGAGAGAGACTGTACATAGCCCACGAATGACATTACCTGTTCGGTGGGTAATTGGTCTTAAATTATTTGTTTCTGGGACCACAATCGGATCACATTGAACTGTTTTTGAAAAGAATTCAAAAGCCGCACTGGGCAGTGTGTGGGGCTTCAGGATCCAGACACCCAACCCCAGAAGGCGGTGGCTGGCAGGTCCGCATCGGCACCGGTGGGGGATGGCTCTGCAGAGTGGGAATCAGCAGCCTCCCTGAAAATAGACAAGCCGGTTATGTCCTGAGTCATAGTCACTGCCCCCAGATCTCTCTCCCCTCCTCCTCCTCTTCCCCCCTTGCTTGGCACACAGGAGGAAGCCGGCCACAGACTCCTTTCCAGCAGACTCAGCCAGACCCAGGAGGAGGCTCGGTTCCGCCCCTTAGCCGCACAGTGAGGGGCTGACCCTCCCCGAACGCCATTTCTTCATCAGCAAGATGGGATCCCAGTTCCAGCCTCGCAAGCCTGCTGTGGGGCTGTAAGATGACCCAAATGCATCTCCTAGCACAGCGCCTGTCGTGGTCCACAAGCCACTGCCTGCGGTCACTTCTCTTGTCCTGATGACATTTGCTGAACCTCCCTGGCGGAGAGCTCACCTCTTGTCCCTCCCTCCCTGTGCTCCCCAACGATGACTAGGGATGCCTCTTGCCTTCTGTATACTTTGGGGTCTGATTTAGCTTTTAACGCCACAGGACCAGAATCCAGCTAGATCACCGCTCCTAGATCATAAACAGGCAGAAGGCACCAGAATCAGCTCCTCACGTGTCAGGAAGCAGCTCCGCTCCCTGAGAAAATAAGGCTTGTCACAAAATAACATCCAAAACAATGCTCCCCAGATGCCGCCTGGGTGTACAAGGCTCTGCACCCAAATTATAATTTTTGAAAAGGCAGTGTTTCTGCTACTAAATAATGCAATATCTCAGGCAATCAGAGAAAAGATCTAGGCAAACGTGTCATATTTGAGCGTTATCCCAACTTCTGAGGATGGAGCCAGGGAGGAAGGGAGACGGGGAGCCACAGACTCACAAACCCACTTGTCTTAAGACCCCCTCCTGTTCTATAGCCTGGATCCCCAGATGCACAAATGAAAATGAAAAGCTGAAACAGGAAGAAGGCGAGAGAGAATCAGGAGTTCGGGTTTGCTGGGCAGGAGGGGAGAAAAGATGAGAGGAAACTCACCGAAACACACTCCCAGATCCCAAGTTTCTTGTACGACTGCACTTTCTAGCAGGTGATGGCTGACACTGCCAATAGCCTAATTGGGTGTGAGGACACGCCAAGACACCCTGATTTTTCCACTTCCTGTGACTTAACATTTAATTTTTCCATTCCCTTTTTAGAACTTTGAATGAGGCTATTAATGAAGCTTCCAATGATAGGCACGTCCCAGGTCTCACACAGACGGTGTCTCAGCGACCTGAGTGACTCACAGCCCATTCATTCAGGACCAGGTTATTCACTCGCTATCTTTGTTGGGTCGCAGGGATTCGCAGCCACATCGAATGGGCCTAGAATACAAACCTCAAGGAAAAACAAGCAATATGCAAAATTTGATCAGCACCAAGATCGCAACGATGTAAAATACTGATGCGTAGGGAAGAGACGAGCTGAGAAGTACAAGAGTAGATGGCTTAGGAGGCTGGGCGTGCACATTCCTCCTTTTCCAACTTCTATAACGCAGTTCCGTTATCTTACAGTCCAAAATTAATTTTAAAAATTGTAAGTGGTCAAAAAAACAACCTTGTTCTAAAAGTGCATTTGTTAGTCGATAGTTTTTATTTCGGACTGTAATGTCCTATGGAAAACATGTTTTCACGCCAGCTGACAAAGGCCCATTTGCTCTGATGACAATTGGCTGACCACTCCTGTGGACCCCTGGAGGGGTTTTTCACCCCTGTTTCTGGGGAAAGTCATTCTCCAGTCGGGAGCCTCTCACTCCTCCTCTCCCAGCTTCAGACGGGACAGGCAGACGGAGCTTGAGGGAAGCCCGCTGGGCGGTTTCCTGGAGGCCTGGCTGAAAAGGGGGGGCGTCTCTAGCCTGCGGGTTGCTGGAGGAGCTGGAAGGCAGTGATACCGGAGGTCCTGTGTACCAGAGAGAGAACATGCTCAGGCCGCGAAGGGGCTCTGAGACCAGAACAACCAGGGAGAGAGGCCTCACCCAAGCTTGGGTGAGAAGGGGCCGAGCCCGGGAGGGGATGGGAGTACCCGGGGGGCGGGTGTTGTGAGGGAACGGGGCGGGGGGGCACTGGTGCTAAGTGACCTGCGCTCTGGGCTGACCCTAGGAGTGACGCCCCCTTGCCTGCCCTTCCAGCAGAAACTCCAACATGTGCCTCTGAGCCTTTGGGCCCCGAAGATGCTGGAGCACCCCACACTGTATCTGGGCCCCCTGCTCCCTGCTTTGGGGCTGGGGGCCGGGCAGCCCCGTCCCTGACTGCCCCTGGGCAAGAAGAATCCTGGCCCGCACTGCGACCAGGGCCCTTAGCGCACCTCAGGCCCAGCTGTCCACAGAGGGGACTCGGGGGCTCTGGGCCTTACCCCGCCCGCCCATGGAATTCAATCATTCTTGCAGAAAAGAGCTGGCCCGCCAGGTGTGCATAGCCGGAAGGAGAGTTATCTTTCTCATCCACGTTGTCACCACTCTCAGCACCAGGACCCCTGCAGCCAGCGGGCCAGGAGGGCAGCACCCCTGGAGCCGCAGGTCTCAAGAAGAGAGAGGTGACCTTCACCCCACCATGGTGCCCGGTCTCCCTTTAATGACTGTGGGCTCAATGGACCTAGAGGAGGTCATACTGAGTGAAGTAAGTCAGACAGAGAAAGACAAAGATCGTGTGATATCGCCTGTGTGTGGAATCTAAGAAAAGGGTACAAAGGAACTTTTCTACAAAACAGAAATAGAGTCACAGATGTAGAAAAAAGCATATGGTTACCAGGGGGTAAGGGAGGGGGAGGGATAAATTGTGAGGTTGGGATTGACATATACACACTACTGTGTATAAAATAGATAACTAATAAGGACCTACTGTAGAGCACAGGGAACTCTACTCAATACTCTGTAATGACCTATATAGGGAAAGAATCTAAAAAAGAGTGGATATCTGTATATGTATAACTGATTCACTTTGCTGTACACCTGAAACTAACACCACACTGTAAATCAACTGTACTCCAATAAAATTTTTTTTTAAAAAATGACTGTGGACTCACTCTAACCACAGGTTTCTCCTTCATCTGCGACTCTCACAAGCCTGTTTCAGTATGTTTTTCAGACACCATTTAGTGAAAGCTTCAACTCCTGAAAGCAAATCTCCTCTCACCTGTTTGCTCCATCCAGGTGTCTAGTTATGTGCCAACTGTCTTTTCACCGGGTACACTTGTCCTTGCAGGTCCCTGCATCTCTCATCACTTGCCCTGGAAGTCAGTGACACTGCTGCCTATAGGTCCCTTGATAATCAGCATCTTCTGAAATGGGCCGCCTCTCTTTCTGAGTCAGCTAATAACAAAATCCCAGAACTGGAGAGAGATATCCGGGGTCTCTGCTCTGCATCTACTGGTTGGAAACTCAATCTCACCCTCCCTTTCTAACATAGCTTCTGTTCTGCCTTTTGGTTCAGAAGTCATCTACTTGGAGAATATAGGGAGACATAAAAGGACCAATGATTGTTGACTTGACATTGGGCATCTGGTGCCTTTCCCACCTTGGCTCGGTCACTTTGGAAACATCCCCAACTCAATTACTCACCTTAACCCCAAAACCCGGCACCAATGATGGAGATTGAGAGGGAAAAGGAAAATGTTGATCAAGAGGGAAAATAACTACAGCCCTAACAGTTCAGAAAGAAATGATCCAGGGGACTCTCCTCAATGAAGCAACACAGAAGTTTCAGGACATTCTTAGTGCTGGAGAGCTCTTTGCACACCCAGCGTGCCCAGGTCCTCATTACATTAAAATCACAGTTTGGATGGTAATGATGTCTAAAGCCCAGCCTTGGAGAAGAAGTAAAAGGAGACCCCCTCTTGCAGTGAATTTCCACAATAGAAACCCTTTGAGCCGCCCCCCTCCCATCACATATTTTTCTGAAGCCGCATCTCCTGTCTTTGATCGTTTCCTCTTACTTTCCCCCATCCTTTTTATTTTTTTTAAAAGTATTTCCACCTTCTGCTTTCAATCCCACCCCTCCTCTCAGTGATGGGGTGCATCAGCAGGAGAGATCATTAAGTGCCTTGTGCCCTTGGGGCTCCCAAAGATATTGTCTCTGATTTGTAGTGGATTTGAGGCTCACACTTGTGTTTGAGCCAAAGTCCTTGCTATGAATGGCCCCAGTTTCTGAACTATCTTGCGATGCTGGCCATCCACCACCTTTCCAGCCTCGTGAACTCCAGCCCGCTGTCTCAGAGGGGTGCTGGGCAGTCCTGGAGAACCCCCCAGGCCCTGTCCCATGCTCATCCCCTCTCACTGAACGGTCCTGACATGCCAGCCATCCCTCTCCCTGTCCCCAGACCAAGCCCACATCCAGTGGGGTCAGAGACTCTAAGCTGTCCATCAGGCCACATAGTAGGCCTTCCTGGGGCCAGCTCCACGCGGCCACGCCTCTCTGCCATAGTCCTCACCCACATTCATATGCTTCGTCTCTTTCTTCTGACATCCACCATCTTTCCCATGGCGTTAGTAGCCTGAAACAGATTAGATAGAACAAATATGCCAGACAGCAAGCCCTGCACTCACGCACTCCTTGTCCGGCACCTAAAGAGCGCTGGATAGATCACTGGCATATGTGCAGCGTCGTAGAAAGGCCAGAGGTCTGTCCTGGTCTCGCTGGGTCATCACGAGGTACATGGGAATGGAATGGCCTTTGTCTCCATTTTATCAATGAGGAAATCATGCCTCCAAGGCACTGGAGTGACAAGGACCCCACAGCTGATAATCCGTAGTCCCTGTGCTCAAACTTAGGGTCTCAGCTTCCAAATCCTCTAGTTCCTCACTGTTACCCTGCCCCTTTGGCTGCTGGGAAGTGAAGAGATAAAGAAGTAATATGGCCTGGACCTTCAAAGACCTTAGGCTCACCATGGGGCCGACAGCAAGACAGCAAGACGGGTGGGGTGAAATGTTGAAGTAGCAGGAACACAGACTATGGTCAGGGTCCAAGGAGTGGGTCCCCACCAGTGCCCAAGGATGGGAGGGGTCAGGGGCGAAGGCCTGAATAAGCGAGCTTGGACCTGGGCCTCGAAGGACACCCCCAACCCGTCCTCCTCTCCTGTCACGTTCATTGCACTTATAACCGACAATGATTGGTGTTGGTTATATTTAAATTCTGATTATGAGCTATAATTGTAATTTACAATCACAAACTGTAATCCCCACGTGTCCTTACGTACTGCAGGCTGGCTCCCCAGTAGACTTTAAGCTCCATTACCATGCCTGGCACTTAGCAAGTGCTCAATAAACATTTGCAAAATGAATGGCTGGTTGGATCTTAGTCACGTTCTCTCCTACTCCACACCTTCATGGATGGCAGTCATTGTCACTGTAGAGTGACACCCCCATGAGGAGGCTCAGATAGGCAACTAACAGGCCGCCTGGGCTCCAGTTCAGGGAGATAGAGAGACCTCGAGACTGTGAAGTTCACGACAGGGTAATTTCCATCTACAGAAGTGATTAAAAGAGAAGAGATTAAGACCTAGGAGGCAAGGCTAACAGAACCATGATTACTTCAGCATTAAAAGGAAAAAATCAACTGGGTAATTTAATAAAGAGCTTTAAGAATAACTCATTAGGGGCTTCCCTGGTGGCGCAGTGGTTGAGAGTCTGCCTGCCGATGCAGGGGACACGGGTTCATGCCCTGGTCCGGGAAGATCCCACATGCCGCGGAGTGGCTGGGCCCGTGAGCCATGGCCGCTGAGCCTGCGCATCCGGAGCCTGTGCTCTGCAAAGGGAGAGGCCGCAGCAGTGAGAGGCCCACGTACTGAAAAAAAAAAAAAAAAAAAAAAAAGAATAACTCATTAGGCTTACTGCTCCTTCACTAAAGGAAGAAGAAAAACTGGTTTTAAGTTTCATTAAGGTAGACACATGCGAGAATTCCCTACAATAAGGAAGCAGACAAAGGAATCCATTTCCTGGGAAGGTGCTTTTTCAAAGCACGCAGGCTTCTTGTCCATCCGAGACAAGCCTGGGTATCGTAGGAGCCCTTCACATGTGGTCTCACCTGGATGTCAGGAGGGAATTTCTCTAAGACGAGCACTTTGGGGCCTATCAATAAGATCCCGAAACAAAAATGTTCTAATAAAAATGTTCTTGTTCCAAATTAGAAAATGTTTTATTTTACAATTATTCTTACAGAAATTTCAATTCAAATGGTGTCAAGACCACCATCCACCCCTTTTGGGAACTTGGGAGACAAGCCACATCAGTGTAGACACACGTGGGGAACGAGGGAGATATCACACACACACGAACTAATTTAAAAATAACGCTGTGTCTTCGTTCTTGCACAAATAAAGGAACTGCTTTAAAATGGCGTCCAATAGGTCACAGCCTCGGGATGCAGGTGGAGCCCCAGTTTCATGCTTTGCCTACCCTGGGCACCGAGGAGGACACAGGTGCCTCAGACCTACCTCTCAGGTAACAGGACAACGTGAAAAGACTAAGCCAGCCTTTCCATTCATCGTGAATTTCCACGCTTATTCAACATACCGGATAAAGCCATCAAGGAAACAGCTGAATTCTAGCATGGTCTTTGTTAAAGTTGCCCAGAACACTGCAGAGCAGGTGTGCTTCCCAGGTAGACCCAGCACGGATGAAGTTACATCCAAAATCATCACTCTCCTCTCCAGCTTTCCCCAGAACCAGCAATTCACTGAAAATCCTTCCTGAGCTTCAAGATAGGAACGTTTTTTATGAGGTACAGGTTTTGCCACCTCCCAACTTCTTAACCAAAGTGAAACTTACGGTTACCAAGGGGGAAAGGAGGGGAAAGATAAACTGGGAGATTGGGATTAAGGTACACACACGACTATATGTAAGAGATAACTAATGAGAACCTACTGTGTAACACAGAGAAGTAATGACCTGCATGGGAAAAGAATCTAAAAAAGAGTGGACATGTGTGTATGTATAGCTGATTCACTTTGCTGTACAGCAGAAACTGACTCCACACTGTAAATCAACTATACTCTAATAATAATTAATTTTTTTAAAAAAGTGAACTTCCTGACACTTCAATCATCAAAAGAAAGTTGAATCTAGTTTGTACAGTTATGCTCACTAAAGATTCCAGTAACGATGCTAATTCAGGTGATTGGGCAAAGGTGAAATTGAGTCAAAGTTCTACAGGTGTAACACTGAAAATTGAGAAAGAAAAGTTCTTTTATAATGAAGAGTTATTCTCACTCAGTTATTCAATCCCACTACCTACCTGTCCGTGATGGGTACGTAACAAAGCCTATAAAACAAATGAGACCTCCTGTTTCTATCCTTACAGTAATGTCCAAGTTACCCTCAATAAGCCACACTATTCAGTTAATGGGAAGATTGGGGGAGATTTTTACACAGATTTTTAACGTGCGTAAACTGAATTGCCAATTCATCTCAGAATGGACTCAAAGAATTCAGCAGATCTTTCCCTGCTGAATGTCATCATGACAGAAAGTCACCTAAAAAGAATCCTCAGCATGTAAATTAATTTAAAATTGAGCAGCTTAATTTTACATTTCGAAGATAAAAAGATTAACCAGAAGGAACAGAGAGAGAAAACCAATATCAGGCTTGAGTGGGGTGGGGGGGAAAGCTTGAAAAATAAAACCATGAGAAAGCTGAGTCATTTTTGACTGAATTTCAATGCCCCATGGAAGTCCCCAGCATGAGCATAAGAGGGAGGGTCACACAATTGTCTTCTTCTCGGAGCCGACCAACTGCATCCAGCCCTGTGGTGATGGCATCACCGGGCTGAGTTGATAACACTGTGACTCGGAATAGAAGACATGGCCTTTCTTTGATTTTGATGGCGGGTTGTATGGGAACTGCATTAAACTGACCAGAAATCACATCAGATCAAGAGAGAGATGCCTGGACAGCTTTTGACCTGGGATGCAGAGACCAGAGGTGAGACTTCAGCAAAAATACTACAAAGATACATGAGTTTCAAATTCAAGATCATCCTTCTGTTCTGAAAACCCAAACATCAATGTCTTCGGCCCAGAAAGTAAAACTGACAATGAATAGGATGTGAAACCAGCCAAACAGACTCTTCTCATTTCGCCTGATGCTAAATGAAAGTGCAGAAAAGTCCAGCAGCAAAATGAATGTTTCATGTTTCTTCGACGAGATCTCTGAGGTTTCTCTAATTATCATACGCCAATGTTAATAACAATAGAAAGCACAGTTTAAATATGTGATTCAGTGATATTTTTTAAAAACTGCATTTGGGGTTCTTTGGAGAGTTCTGAAATTTCCATAGCAGCTGCATGCTTCAGTCCTGGTGGCATTTGGGGAAACACTTGTCAAAGCCATATTTGGAGCCAAAACTGCCTGTGTGAAAACATTTTTTTGCCCTATTGTTGAGTGAAAATTCCATGAGCAAAACATTCTTGCATTGTGTCCAGTGGAAATACGTTATTTCCACTGAGAATATTACCCTCATGAGCTTGCTTGTAATGTTTACATTGGAAATAAGTAACAGAAACATGCATGCCCTCTCCTTTGCTTTTGCTCTTTTTCTACCTCATCCTGCACTCTTTATCAAGAGCGTGGGAGTGACCTGGCAGAAAATCAACATGACAAATGCAACCCTCTGCCTCTCAGTCACCAGGAGCCCTTAGCCATCATCCTACCTGGGCAATGCACCTGTTTCTCCCCACCCCCCAACCGTGTGTCACTCTTTGAGGAATGGCTTAGAGGGTCTGACTTGTAGCTGTGGCAAAGACTCTTGGCACTGCATATTTACTGACTCTGGCCCAACTAGCTGAAGTAAGTCTTTGCTCATTTATCAGCCAGTTCAGGTCTCAGCTGTAGGTTTCAGCTTTGATCAGAGCTGAAGCCCATACCGTCATAACCTCACGTGTGAGCCTGGGTCTGGGAAGACCAAGAAGAAGCACAGAGGGGACAGGGAGCAAGGCTGGGCCACCTGCTCCCCCCATTAGGATGGGAGGAAAGGGCACAGCTGATTGGCTCGGGGAGAATGGTCTATGCGGGGGAGATGGGCCAGGGAAGACTGGAGAGGGGCTTCAGGGGGACGAGAATTCCACCCCTTCCTTACTGCCACTGACTTGGCACTTCAAGGAGAATAAGAACCCAGTCCCCAAGGACTTAGAGTCTAGGGGGAGTCCCAGACACACAGAGACACAGCTAATTCTAATATATGTCAGGCCAGCAAAGGCACAGATGAGGTAACAATCAAGAACCCCAGGAATATAAAGAGAGGAAACCAAGAAACATCAGAAGAATAGTCTACAAGGAGAGCTTGCGAAATCAACCAGAAAAGGGAAAGTTAAGGAAGAAAAAAAAAGTTTCCAGGACCTTTTCTCCCTCCATTCAAATCCATTTATTGGGCACCAACGAATACAAGCATTTACTAAGCACCTACTACTTGCAAGGCACACAAATAAAAAAAGGTATAGTTTCTGCCCTTCAGGACTTTAAGACAGGGACACAAACAACAGTGGAAAAGAATTTGTGATAAGTTATTTGCTCATGCAAAGCACCAGGGGAGCGTGGAGGCCAGGGGAGCCCTGTGTGGGACAAACTGGAGGGCTTCCCGGAGAAGTTGCCGTCTGCAGTGAGCCTCCAGGAATGAGTGGGGTTTCAACAGGCTGGGATGGAAGGTTAGTTTGGGCCGAAATCTTGGGAGCTTCGGGAGGTCACAAGCCACATACAGAGCTTCCTCCCCTTTACTGGGGGTCTGAAGGAGGGAGTCTCACGCCCTGCAGGCATCGCATCCAGAACACACAGCCTCGCTCTCTTAGCACGAGGGGTACTTTGCGCTATGGCCTCTTTGCCGACAAAGAGGGCATCAGCATTCAGCGGTTACCGGGGCAGTTATCAGACCAGGAAGCCGGGAGAGTCAGGGTGAGGAGAGGGTGGCCCGCCCCATCGGCTTGCTCAACTCCCAGCCCTGGCTCAGCACTTCCTCCTCCGCCTCCCAGGGGGCACCTCCCCACACGCTCCTAAGATGCTGTGCAACCTTGGGCAAGCTACTTAACTGCTCTCTGCCTCCAACGACTCCTCTGTAAATGGTTAAAAATAGTATCTCATAGGATTCTACTGAAGATGAAACGGGTGGTGCTTCCCAGGACACTTAGCGCAGAGTGAGTGCTCACACGGTTTAATTCTCATTAGTTATTATTTTCTTACTAAGTGATCTCACTCACACCTATGCCCTCACCGTGATTTGTAAGCTGATAAGCCCCCAGTCTGTATCCAAGGCCCATCTCTCTTTCCTAACAGTCAGCCCTGTAACCCAGCGGTCTTGTGGGCATCACCCTGTAACTCTCGCCGTACTGACAGGCACCTCCCACTTTCCAGATCCATCTAAAGCTGGATTCATCATCTTTCTTCAACCTTTTGTCTTTCCTTCCTGATCTTGGTGAGTCGCATCACCATCCAGCTGTTACCCGTGAGAGAACTCAGATGGTCGTCCCAGACCTGCCCTGCCTTTCCTAACCCTAAATACACCTGATGCACCAATAAAACATGGCACGAGATGAACCCCTTACCACCCCCACTACCATTCACTCACCGTTTCTCCTCTGTCCTTCCCGGCTGCCTCTGGGCTGGGTCCTCCCCTCCGACATGTCTCCCGCGCAACAGCCAACACACAGACCTAATTAGATCACTCTCTTGGTTAAGCCCTCCCAAGGCTCTCCATGGCTAATGTCTGTACTCAAGGCCCTTTATGATCTCTACTGCTTTTCTAGCCACATCTTCATAAACGTGGGCTTCCCCTACTTAGCACAGAGCAGGCTCTCCATAAACAGCTGGAAAGAATCAATGAATGACTGAATGAATGAAAGAATGGATGAATCTCCTGTAGGTTCCCCGTCAGAACTTTCCTGCGGCCCTTCTGAACTCTTTTTCTTTTTTTTAATTTATTTATTTTTGGCTGCATGTGGGCCTTCTCTAGCTGTGGTGAGAGGGGGCTACTCTTCTTTGCGGTGCGTGGGCTTCTCACTCTGGTGGCCTCTCTCGTTTCAGAGAACGGGGCTCTAGGTGTGCAGGCTTCAGTAGTTGGGGCGAATGGGCCCAGTTGCCCCATGGCATGTGGGATCTTCCCGGACCAGGGCTCGAACCCGTGTCCCCTTCATTGGCAGGCAGATTCCCAGCCACTGCACCACCAGGGAAGCCCCTGAACTCTTTTTGATTCCCTAGTCATGTCATCCAGGAAGACAGCCTCCTGCCCACCCTCATCACAGTCTAGCCGGCTCCCTGCTGGTGCATCAGCTTCCGGGCCTTCCCCAGTTCTATCTCCCCTTTCAGAGATTATTCTCTAAGAGTCCTTTTATTGCTGGTCCTCCCACTAAGCTCAGAGTTCCCTGAAGTCCAGAATTATGCATGCTGATCTATAAGTCCCTGCAAGAAAGCCTAGGCATTGCCTGGTCTAACGTAGGCATTCCATTAATGATTTATTAACCCAGCAGTGAATGGATCAAATGCCCATTGTGTCGTATAAGCAATACCAGCAAAGGGAGAAATCAGTGTGGCATCTCTTTTGCTTTCCTTTTGGTTTTATTTCCATAGACGCTTCCGGTGCTGCCACATTCGGTCTCGGGAGAACAGAATGGACCTTCGTTTCCTCCCCTCCCATTTCTGCCAGACTCAGTTCCTGCTGCTGTATTGACAGACTTTTGGAAGGTTCACCTTTCCCTCGAATTTCTCATGGTGATTAAGAACAATAATTGCCACTGAACAGTCCAGTTCAGTGCGGAGAAAGCCAACCAACATTCACCAGTGGACTTTAAACACTGACAGATGAAACAGCCAAGAGAAGTTCATTAAGCGTGGGGCAATAAAAAGTGCAGGGCAAAATAGAGACAGAACAGCTCCCCCGGGCATTGCAAGACCAGGCCTTTGTGATGAAACATTCCTCAAGGAATCTGGGGAAATTACATTATAAAACTGCAACAGACAGAGTAACAAGCTCCGTTAGAGCATCATGGCCACACAGCACCACTCCTGGGGAGGGAAGCACACCTTGCAGCCCCTGGTCTGGCCGGCTGTCCACACGCACCCCAACCCCCGTGAATGTTGCTGGAAAGATGGCTTTTATCCCCACCGCACAGGCGTTCGAGGGCTTGAGAAATTGTGGAAACACATTTCCCTACTCTAAGTTTGCACTTGAAAACTGGTCCAAAGCCATCAGGTACATTTTGGCATTTTTTGTTTGTTTTTCTAAAGGAGCCAGGGGTCAGCAAAATAATTGGTCACTATGCCATGAATAACTCTGAAATAAAAGGGATTGTTTCCCCACACAGGACCAGCTGTAAAGCTGCATCTTTGCAAATGCAGAGTAAAAGCGCTGTAGAAACCAGGAGAAACCTGGAGTGTTTCAGAATATCCGTGAGCCAGAGACGCACCAGGGTGTACACTCTGAGTGTGGTGCCTGTATTATATACACAATGTCCAAAGCAGGACATTTTTGAGAGCAAACAGAGAAGGTGCTAACGGGTCCTGCCCAGGCAAATGAGCAAGCATGGTCCCCAGGGCTGAGTGGTGTCTCTGTGAAATAAACCCTCAGGTGGAAGACAAAGTGTACCTAGATTATAAAAGCCAAAATGTACTTTATTAAAAAGAAGGTCTCTCTGGACTTAGTTCTTTGACTCTTCCCTGATGTGGTTCAAACCCAAATTACATAGGCATTTCTTATCAGCAAAAGCAGACAATAAAATATGGGAAGAACTATAAGAGAAATGGGCCCGGGCTCTTGTGAAATTCTTGCGCCACACCAGCGGGCTTCTGCAAACAGGAAAACATTTAGCAAGAGGTGCACAAGCTAGTTAGAGATGCAACCAGATGATCCCAAGGTAACTGTCAGCTGGTGCTCATCAGCGTTTCTCCCCTTTAAAAATAAGCCATAAAAGTGAAAGTGAAGCCTTCCCTCACATATCCAAGTGTTTCTGCACGACAAAAATAATCTGTATTCCAATCAGGTGATGTTGAAAAAGAGGTGACAATCAGATACAGAAAACGCGTGCTGGTGACTTCAAAGCTTCCTGCAGAACTTCAGAACCAACAGACTGATTCCTCGGCGCTGCCCTTGTCTGTTTCTTCAAGGTCAGGAAACTTGAGACAAGCTTTCTTCCAGCCCAGGCCCACCCCAAAATAAAAGCACCCTAAAAATCTGAAATCAAGGTGACCAGGAGCTTTAAAAATGGAGGGGTATTGTCTTGCAACATTTTCTTCTATTAGCTAGTACATTTCTTACTCCTGGATCTTGAATCCTTTTATCAAAAAAAAAAAAAAAATAGACCTGAGTCGTCTTGAGCCATACTTCATGCAAATCTAAAGGAGAGAGGGGTCCCCAGCATCTCACACCTCTCGCTTAGTCCCCTTATCTCATGACGATGATGCTGGGGGCAGAGCCTAATGTGGTTAATGAGGAAAGTACTGTGGAGATGTTCGTGGGAGAGAAGGAGAGCTGTTTCGCTCCTCCACAGCTTGGTCACTGCCAGGCTGTGAGCAGGACAGCTGGTTTCCAGAGAGCCTGCACGGTGCACGTAGCATAGAGTGAGCCAGTCCCCGTTCTGGGCTCAGCACACCTGCTGAGGGGTCTTGAGAAAGTCCTGCGTTCCCCTGAGACCAGGCTCTGACTCTGCTGCTCCTTAGCTGCAGACACCATGCAAAAAGCAGGCAGCTGAGAGCTCAGCCCCTCCAAGCTCCCCTGTGTAATACATGTCCTTTGCATGGACCCTGGGAAAGAAATAGAACTTCCCTGAACTGTTTTCTGTTGACTGGCCCCATCAATCCTCCAAAATGTTGCCTTCACCACATCCCCTGCCCCAAGCATGTTTCACATTTTGACAGAGCAGAACCTAGTACTGTGACCCAAAGTAAAAATTCACTAACCCAGAATTCGCTGATTTGAAATCATTCATGCTAGGCTGAGGTTTAAATTTGCCCCGCAATCCTCTTCTTCTTTCACACAGCAATTTAAATTTATAAACAGTATTTGGGGGGAAAGCGTCAAAATGCATCAGGGAAGACATTTTTTCAGCACATCGGAAGCACTCACTCACGAAATAATTGTTACAGGAAATAAGTCATAGTTAAATATTCAGTTGTCGCAGCTCCCTGAAGCCTCTGAAAGGCAACGTTTCTGTTTTAGCTGGGCTACTGTAACTCTTTCAAACAGTCTAAAATTCTGACTGCTTGCTCCCTGAATTATTGCAAATGAATGCCATCTCGTTTAATCTGAAACAAAAAGGGTCCTGTGTCTAGTAAACACTAACAACTGAATTTTACAGTGTTTGATGCTAGTCTCCCGGCAGAAGGTGGTATGGATGGAGCTGCTTTTCATAGTTAGAAGTGGAGATCCACACATTTCCAGTTGCTCCCCAACTTAGCACTGTCTTTGTGCGCAATCGCATGCCCTGTGCCCTACAGAGGAAGTGAATCTAATTGGGGAGGCAAGACTAGAGAGTAACTGGATCCCTAATTCTGTGATGCTAAGCCCAAGCAAAACAGAAAACCTTCGCAAGGCAAGAGACTAAGCGAAATATACACGAATCAGGGACATTGCATGTGCTGGGAGAGCCCTTCCACACCACTTCCAGTCACCTGCGTGGTCTGCAAAACTCAGCTCAGCATCTCCTCCGTGGGCCCCTCTGGGGATCCTGGCCCTTTCATTCCAATGACCACGGCAGGGTGTCTGCCATTTGCACTGCCCTGTGCACATCACCGTGTGCCTCATCATCTTTCTCCACAACTAGCAGTGGAGGCCTGTGTCTCTGGGAGTTATCAGCGCCTTGCCAGGAACTAGGCACAAATTCAACTCTCAATAGTGCTTCAATGAATAAGTGAATGAATGAATGAAAGAAATCACTTTTTCCTGTACATTCCTCTTATGGAAACTTCCCGGCTCTCAGAAATTAAGTAGTAAATCAGGGCTGCCACATGTTTGTCCAGCATCCTCCTGCGTCAGTTTTTGCAGCCCTGTTGGAGTGTAGATACCATTTTTTAATGTCAGCTTTACCAGGCGGTTGCAAAGGTGTTACTACTCCCCCAGAATGGAAAGTCCCTCAGCTGAGTGGACAAGGAAGCTTCCGGTTTCTGTGACCCGCATCTGCAATTTCTCAGGCATCTTCACATCGTGCCAGGCCGGGCCCCATATTCACTTGGCCTCTTTCAACTGCCACCTCGTCTTCAAGCATCTGTAAGCACCTCGTGGCAACAACATCTTGTATGTGATACTACCTGTTCATGGCAATGAGCTTATCTTCTGGAAAGAGGAAATCCAATACCATCAATAAACCAAGCAGCGGAACAAAGCCCTGATATTCTCAAGGTGGGCTTACGTCAAGACCCTCTTAAAAACAGCATGGATTATTTAGCCCATGAAAGCAAGCAATGCGTGACTACATAAGGAAAGGATTTCTAGCTGCCTTCTTTTCATATATATTTTAGTGTTTCCACTTATCTGAAACAATCAGTCAGCTGGACTTAATAACTTTGTGACCTCAGTTTTTCTATTGTTACCCGCCCTGATACATTATTGCCAAAGAACCTGTACCCTGACTCCAAAATGTTATTTTAATTGAAAACGAAGCAGTCTTTAACCTTTCATAACTTCATGTGGTTGCTTCCGAAGTTTGAACCGCCCCTTAACCTTGACCACATTCTAACTTTCCAGATTCTGATTCAACTTGATTCTAACCAGCACTTCCATTTTTAAAATGTCCTCTAAAACCCGTTGCCCTGCCAACACATGGTCACGTTCCATAACTAGACTGGAGCTCCGGCAGCCCGTGCCTGCCTCTGTCCCCATGGGCCAGGACCTGTCCCTGGTGCTGCCGCCAGGGAGAAGGGGTCCGTCTGCCCTCCCCCACTTCCCTGTCCTGAGCGAGCTAAAAGCAGAAGTGCAAATGGCACGGTGTCCACCTGGCACCTGGGGAACCACTGACGTCATGGTCATAGAATCTGGCTTGGATTCTGGCTTTCCTGCTTCCTAGCTCTGTGAGCCTTCACACGTTTTGTCACCTTTCTCTGCCTCGGTTACTTAGATATAAAAGAGTAACAGTAATATTACCTACCACACAGGGGGTCATGAAGATTCATTGTGATGCTATGATGAAGGCATCAGAGCCTGGCACACACTAAACACTCAGTTAAATGTACACTGTATCAAGCGACTCTCTGTTTACCTGTCTCTATATATCTGTATCTATCTGTATTTTTTTTTCTTTCATTGACTCTCAGCTTTCTGGGAGCAGGTACCATTCCTGATTCATCTTTGCACCCATCAGAGAAGGCAGTCACCAAGTGCCAACGGATTTAACATTGTTAAATTTACACTCTGACCCAACTTTCTATCAAGTTAAAAATATTTTAATTACTACAAGACACTGCTCAACAAAAATGTGGGCTTCTCTTTTGTCTTTCCGTATCAGGCTTCCAGGATTTTGTAACCCTCTGTACAGCATCTTACTTCTTACAGCATCTGCAACCGAGAGAAGCAAGAGCCTCGGGGACTAGCCTGGCAGAGAGCTGCCATATAATATAATGCATGTCATGCCATGTGCATGCCGGCTGTCCGTCTGCACACAGCGCACACACAGGCACGCACACACGTGCACACACACGGAGGAGGGGGCAGCCAAAGTGAACTGTTGAATTGTAATTATATGTGCATCCAATTTTGTGAGTGCTTTCCACAGTATCACCCACAGGCTACACTGTACCTGGAAAGACCAATGACATGTTTATTTGGGCAACATGGAAGCAGAGGGTAGTTATCTATAGGCTTCAGGTCAAAACTACATTTTGCCCTAGGCACAGAGACAGTGGACGTCAAGGTGAGTTTCTTGGTTTGAAATAGCTAGATAATTGAAGCGTCTATTTCCCAACTTATATGAAAGATACACTTTAAAGGAATCTTCAGCACTGGAATGATTTTCAGCAAAATGTCTATGAGAGTTGACTGTGTGTCAGGTGCTGGGAAAGGTGCAGATGCCAAACAGATGTCCCCATCTTATGGGGGGAGGGGGGGCATGAAAAGGACAGCAAAGTGAAGCCAGCGTATTGATGCTGCGATGGAAGCTTGTACGGTGGAGGCCACAGGCGGGGAGTAGTTAACTTCAGTTTACAAATGAGCTCTACGAATGGGGCCCATTTTAAAAAGTAAAGCAAGTAAAAAATCACGTTTATTCAAGATCACACTTGGAATGGTGTCCACATGTTCCCAACGGAGACAGTTTATGACAAACGATGAGAAAATGTGCCCCGATCATGCCTCTTCTGTTGTTATAATCGTTGATTAAGGGCAGTAGCCCCAGAGGCACATGTTGGGCCCAGAAAGTGAAATCCCTGCTCTCTCCCCCATTTGTCGCAGGAGGGTGGGGTCTATGGGGACAGAAAGACTCCTACAGCAGGAAATTTTCCAAAGCAGAAGCCAGTGCCTCCAGCTGCATGCGGGAGGAGTAGGGCCTCTCCTCTCCTGGACCCCAGCCCTCCCAGCCCAGCCTGCCTGCCGAGGTGAGCTTTCCCATCCAATCAGCAAACACCCCTGGGCACCGCGCGTACAAAGCATCGGGCTTCGTGTGGAGACAAGTGGAGTGAAAACACCCCACCGCCGATGGTGCGCTCACTCAAGTCTCCATGTTGAGTTTAAGTAACAAAGGCAGGCAACCCGCAGGGGTAAAGATGAAATTTAAAAATCCATTGATTGGGCTCTTCCTCTTGTTCTGCCCCTTTTCCTAGACCAGTAAAGTGTTGGAGGTTTTTTTGTTTGTTGGTTGGTTTTGGTTTTGTTTGAGCTCTCTGGAGGTCATGGGCGTCATGGTCCTTTGGGCCTGAGCCGTATAAGTGCCTCGGCCTCCACTCAGGAAGCGACCCCTTCCCCTGAGTCCCTTCAACAAGGCTCTCCCTAGACAGTGCAGCTGGGTCGGCTTCCAGGACCTCTTCTTTCCCAAGCCCAACTGGAGCCCTGGACTAAGCCACAGGACCTCTGTTTGGAACCCCTCCCGCAGCTTGTTTTCCTGGAATCTGCTCCGAGCACCCTCCACCCCTCGGCTACCCAAGTCATGTCCTGTTAGTGTCTCTGAACGGATCATCTTCTACCCCATGGCTCGCTGTAAAATTAGCCTCCCCCCAGCTGCACAACCTACAAAAGATTGTTTTTGTCTGGAGCTTTTTTTTTTTTTTCAACTTTATTGGAGTATAATTGCTTCACAATGGTGTGTTAGTTTCTGCTTTATAACAAAGTGAATCAGTTATACATATACATCTGTTCCCATATCTCTTCCCTCTTGCGTCTCCCTCCCTCCCACCCTCCCTATCCCGCCCCTCTAGGTGGTCACAAAGCACCGAGCTGATCTTCCTATGCTATGTGGCTGCTTCCCACTAGCTATCTATTTTACGTTTGGTAGTGTATATATGTCCATGCCACTCTCTCACTTTGTCATGGAGCTTTTTAAAAAGCAGATTCATCAGGAGCTATTCTAGATAAGCATACGTCCCCCTTATACATAACCAGAACTTTGGGAGGGGGTTATGCATTGTTCCGTCTGATAAACACATCCTCCTTCCACCACTCGACGGTGCCCATCAGCCCCGCAGACCCCTCAAGTCTGTCCTGGTGCCTGCAATGCTATTCATGCCTTTGAGTTAGAACTTACAGTGACGACTGGGAAACGGAATTCGTGTCGGCTCTGTGTTCACCTGGGGGCAACGTTAGTGATCAGCTCAGTTGCCAACAGTTGGTGATGGGCAGGACCCAGCCAGACCGAGGAGCAAAGGAGGCCAGAGGGACCCCAGGGCCAGGCGGTGCCATAGGATCAAAGAGGGAGGGGCACTGAACGAGCAGCCCAAGGAGCCCTGCATCTGCATCAGAGCCTCCCAGCATGATTGCAAAGTAGACAGGATGTGACACCCCTCCCTCTGTCATGCTTAATCCATTTGGAAGGCACCTTCCTTGAAAATCACAGTTCACGATTTATTCTGTCTCTGCAATGCCTTTTCCCTCCAGTTTTACAGAAGTTACCGTTTGTCATCTCATCAATAAACTTTAAGTGGATAAGAGTAGGTTTTTAAGAATTTTTTAGAACAAGGTCATATTTTCGCGTTTAATGGTCCACAAAGCCTACCTCTCCCCCCTTTTCAGGTATTCACTCTGGGGAAACCATGTCTTTTCCCAGTCAAGAGGTCATAATGCATTTCCAGAAACAGGGGGCCCAGCTGGAGCACAAGCAAAGTCTGTGGCTATAACTGACACATCTGGGCAGGGCCGGCTAAGAGGTGAGGTGGACTTTCCAGGGCTCCATGTGCATCAGAAACCAGGGCGACTCATCCAAAGTCTAGAGAAGGCCAGGAACCCGCTGCATCAGATCACAGGGGTGATCATCCAAAGCACTAGACAGGCCTGGCCTTGTATTTATCCTCCAGAAGTCCTCGGGTGCTCCCTGGATCACAGGAGTTGGTGGTGTACCAGAGAGGAAGGCTTTTGGCTGAAAGTGACAGCAAACCTGACCGCAGTGGCTTAAACAAATCAGGGGCTCACTTTTCTGGTTCAGTGGCCCCATTCTGAGACTGCCGTGGAGACCCGATCATGGGCTGCATTTGGTGAGAACAGTCCCACCTACCACGTCTGCGTGTGCTCCATCAGAAAGAAAAAGGAAGTCACCCTGCAGCACAAGTTTTCAGGAACTCTAAGCAAACACTGCTTCCTCTCATCCCTTTGGCTGGCACTGGACCCGGTGGCCGCCCCCAGCTGAGAGGTAACAAATATCAAGGGGATGGCACATGGGGGTTGGGACCGTGAGCCTGTGGTATCTGCCGCTAAGGGGAGTCCTACGACACGGGGTTCAGTTTTAGAGTAAACGGCAAGACCACAGCCCCGACCTGGAAAGCAGCTTCCCCTGACGCCTGCCAAGAGCACAGAGTGACTTGGACATACCGAGGACCACCCCACACGGTGACGGGGCCCCCTCCCAGGTGTGCCCCTCCCCCTACAGCAATGGGCTGCCCCAGAGAGCCATCGTGAAGCCCGGAAGAAGCTCTGTGACACACAAAGGTCTCCCCAAGGAGCTGGGACAGGAAAGGAGGAAGGAAGGGAGATGCTGCAGGGAAAAGAACAGGGGCTACCCCGCACCCCTAAGGAGCCCTCAGTTCTGCCGGGAATGGCTGGGGGAGGCGGGGTGCAGAGGTCCTGCTGTAGCATGAAACTACATTGGGATCTTGGGGCTCTGGGGCCTCAGGAAGCACAGTGCCCTTCAGCAACTAGAATCTACTAGCTGTGTGACTGAATAAATAAAAGACCAAATGACCATTAGCTGGGCATGAATTCAGAATTCATTTGTAAACACAGGTCTTTTTTTCAGATGAAGAGGGAAACTAGAAATTTATCGAGTCTAAGGTATGCCAGATTCTTTGCCCAGATTGTTTTACTGAATCCTTATAACAACCCTATACATAGGCATTATTTTCATTTACCAATAAGAAAACAGGCTCAGGGCTTCCCTGGTGGTGCAGTGGTTGAGAGTCCGCCTGCCGATGTAAGGGACACGGGTTCATGCCCCGGTCCGGGAGGATCCCACGTGCCGCGGAGTGGCTAGGCCCGCGAGCCATGGCCGCTGAGCCTGCGCGTCCGGAGCCTGTGCTCCACAATGGGAGAGGCCACAGCAGTGAGAGGCCCGCGTACCATAAAAAAAAAAAAAGAAAAAAGAAAACAGGCTCCAAGATCTTGACTCAAAGTCTAAGATCACTCAGCTAAAAAGGGGAAGAGCCAACTAAAACCCAAACACGACCCAAATCCAAAGTTCATCGTCAACATGACACGTGTTCAGAAGACTCTAATTTTATCTGGAGAATGATTTTTATGATTCCTAATACCCCACCTATACCTAAGGAGATTTGAAGCAGCTACCTCTATAAAAACCCTCTGTAAAAACGTAGCTGAACGACCCACCCCTCATTTTCAAAGATAACACAAATGTTGAGGTTTTCCCCAAACGTATAAGAAGATGAGAAGTCCAAGAAAGACCCAGAATCGCCAACTCCTCTGGCAATACTCCATCTAAGCCAGGGCTATCACCTCTGCTACTGAATCAATGGCCTTTTCAACTCAGGGCCAGGGTTAGGGTACAGCCAGTGAGGCACTCTGGAAGAAGGAGCCGGAATCTCGGTCATCAAGATACATGATTTTTAAGGCAATCACTTTAAAAATAAAAATTAACCCCCAAACCCATCATGAACAAAATATCCAAACATTTAAACAAAGGCGGGCTGTTGTGTGTTCGATTCTGTGGTTTCTGAAACAGTGGTTTCTAGCGGGCCATGGTTCCCATGTCCCCAGACCCACTACTGTGGCCGGGGCAGCCTTCAGCCCCGTGAGGGTCGACGTCGGGGCACAAACAGCCTGAGGAACGAGGGGCAGCTATAGCCGTGGTTTTCTGATATCAGAGCTTCTGTTTACTAGTTCTGCCTGGTTTGAAACATGGGAGGAGGTTTCGCTAAGTATATACGGGGTACCTATTCCTCCTACTTCCTCAAGCCCCAGTGTGGCCCCCTCCCTCCAGCTGCTCAGTGTTTCTTGCACCCAGAAAGCAGAGAGGAGACAGACAAGGATGAGGACCTCCAGTGGCATTAGCCAGCTCCCAGCCTCCCGGGGTCACCGGTGCCACTTGCCCAGGGCCAGCTGGCTAATCCCATCCACGCAGATCCTACACGAGGATATCACTGAGCACCCTTTCCAATGCCCCTGTCCTTGGGAGACACTGTACGTTTAAAACAACCCTAACAGGCTTAGAACGGTCTTATGCCCCCAAAAGATGCCAAGTGTGTAGTGGTGAGCTGCCGTGAAAGATGCTACTTATCCACGGACACGCTGATAATGACTTGGACAATAATGGACAGGCTAGAATATATCACACTGGGTACCTGACAGTGTAAACAGGACTAGAAGAATTTGTCTTAAAAAGATTGCAAGAGCAATTAGCACTGCATTAATATGATATGAATGTTAATCTGTACAGATCCCACCGGTTTTGCCCAACCAGTGTCAGCGTTGTTTCAGAGAACACACCGCCCGGATTCCCAGGAAGGCAGGAGAGGCTTCCCCTGGAGACCCCCTTTGAAGGGAGCGCGGATCACAGGCATCACGGCTGCCCTGGGATCTCTGCTCAGCCTAGACTGTGCCCGCGTCCTCAGATGAAGGGCCTCCTGTGGGAATTCCATGAAGCCCACACTGCTCTGGGTTCCGAGGGGCGCCTGGTGACTGATTTCAAAGCTGCTGGCCACAGCAGGACGCATGATGATAAAGTGTACCGCTGAAGGCCAGGGCTGCACCGCGTGCTGGGAGGGGACGGGGCTGCCGAGAACAGCTAAGATTCTCCACCGCAAACCGGCCGCTGGTAATGACCAAAGTGATTGCCTTAAATAATTGATTTATTTATATGGGTTAAAAACAAAAACAGAACGCCATGGAGTGTTAGGAATAGTCTGAGATAAGATCGCACCATTTGGGAAGAAGAGATGCTCAGAAGCAGCCTGTGTCTGGCAACTCCCCAAGGGTGTGATTAGGGTATCACACATCAAAGAACAGTGGCCAAGGGGTTCACCCAGTAAATCATTTCAGATGATCCATTTTAAACATGGCCAGTAAGAAAGATCCTCTAGAGAGTCCCACTGCCCCTTTTGTTTACCACTAGTCCCGCTGGAAGAAGGAGGAGGAAAAATGGGGAAGGAATTTGGGGGGGGGAACCTGAGAAGGGGCACCTCCCTGGGTGAAAAGAATGTCCCACTGTCCTCACCTCCACCAGCAGGTACACTGACCTCCAGCACACGGTTAAAGATGCTCACCCTCACACATACACACACGCACACGTGCAGACACACAGCCCGTGCCACCTCTGCCCCTCTTCAGGACTCTTCCTGGGTCTTCCTCAGCACGTCAGTGTTGCAAAGTTATATTGACTCATTCTCGGGACACAGGGGCAGCCGTCCCTGTTCCCACAGCAGCATTTCACTCGTTCCCTGGTTGATCCATGATGCAGAAGAAGGACCCGCAAATCCAGTTGAATCCCAAAGGCGCACTGAGCACCTGGTGGGTGAAGACACTGCCTCATCCCATGGGGCAAAGACGGGATTCAGAGCAGGAGATGGACAGATCACACGCGGCCGCCCAAGGTCAGGGCGCGATGGAAAAGAACCAAGTCAACGGCAGAGAGGGCTTCCCGGAGGAAGTGCGATCTGAGCTGGTCTCCTTGAAGGAGAGGACAATTTCCACGGGAATAAAGGAACAGAAGCCTTCCAGGGTGAAGGGAGGAGTGAGCAAAGGCACAAAACGGGTGACTCAAGGCTGGTGGTCAGACCTCAAGTCCGGGTTCTTCAAACCAAACAGACAGACAAGGAAGCAGAGCGTTTGAAATGGGAACAACCTGGAAAATGCCAGCTATGGCGGCTAGATTGACATTTCCCAGACTCAGATCCCAGGATATATTCTTAACAGTCTGTGTCTTTTCTTAGAAAAAGTCAACATTTTCTGTTTTCACGGTGATCATCATCTTAAAAGAAGAGGCTGCTCTTTACATACGCCTTGTCACCTGGCGAATCTCCTAACAACCCAGCTCTGCCGCCTCTGTGTTTACGGTGGTGTTGGAATGTGGAGCTCTGCTTTCACAGATGCGGGCCGACGATACGCAAGTAATGAACTTGGGCTGAGAGAAGGGTTGAATGACATCACCGAGCACTGCATGAACGCAAGTCTCACAGCAGTTCAAACAGAGGCCTCCAGGCGGAGGGCTGAGTCACCCCAATCTGGGCAGTGATGCGGCCAAACTAACCAGGATCTTCTCGGCTGCCAGCACCCGGGCCCATGTGCGTCAGCAAAGCTTCAGCGCACACACTTGAACTTCAGTGGATTTCAGTTTGGTTCACACTTAATCTGGAAAACTGTTTTTGTTTTATAGAAATGCGGGAGCTACAAGCATAAAAAGGTCGACTCCTAGCTGTGTTTGTACAAACAGAACTTGTTCAAAACAACACCCAGTGACCTAGGGGTTTTTTTGGTCCTTTAAAAGGAATCACTATATTTCTGGAGTTTGAGAAACACTGCCCCAGACCAGGAGCTCCCAGAGCGGCAGGGCCCTGGTCTTACCATCCTTGAATCTCTGTTTCAAGCACGATAACTGGTGTGAGGTAGGGGATTTGATAGGAATTGGTTAAATCGGGACGTGTAGCATCTGTTTAGAGCAGGGAAGGTAATTCTTCAGGCACCATGGCCAACCTTTTGTAAAGCAGGTGTGGTGGACAGTGGCAACTCCTGCACTTTGGATGACACAGAGTCACCAGGAGGAATGGACTGTCCAGGCTGGAAGGTAGCGGCTGCAGCCGACAGAATGGAGACCAGGGAACCAGGGACCCCAGTGATACAAAACCACCTCCGTGTGTGGCAGTATCAAGTCGGGGACGTAAGAGAAAACATCCCTTGAGAAACGGAGAGCTGTCCTGCTTTTGTACCACTGGGGTCCCTGGTTCCCTGGTCTCCATTCTGTCGGCTGCAGCTGCTACCTGGCAGCCTCATGGTTCTCCTGGCCACGTGCCCTCAGAGACTCTCAGAAGTGGTGCCTGAACCTTGATGGTTACCAGCTTCCCAAAGACCCAGAGGCATTCAAGGAAGGAGAACCATGTCACCTGCGGTCCCAAGAGGGGATGGATGCACCTAAAAGAAGGACACCTGGAAAGGCCCTGTCCCAAAGATCATTGTGCAACAGCTGGAGACCAGCTGACATGATGTGGTCCTAACTGTAAGAGCTCATGTTCACATAGCTCTCACTATGCTCCAGGCTCTTCTCCCAGGACTGAGCCATGGTCACCTAGGTAGCCAGTACTGCCCTGAGGACAGGCAGGAGAGAAGAGAACCCCTGCCTAGTCCCGTGCTTTACTACCCAACCCTCAGCACTGACACAGTGTAGAATATCTGTGGTCCCCTGAAAAGCGGCCCCCCAAAATCCACATCCCCATCCCCAGAACCTGCAAACTTGTTACCTTATATGGGATTTTACAGCTGTGATGAAGGTAAGGATCTTGCAGTGGGGAGGTCACCCTGCATTATCAGCGTGGGCTTTACATACCATCACAGTGTCGCTAGGAGAGAGACAGAGTGAGACTTGACACATGGGGAAGAAGAGGAAGCCACGGAGGCAGAGGTTGGAGTGATGTGTCCAGAAGCTAAGAAACGCCAACGGTGACCAGAAGCTGGAAGAGGCAAGAAACAGATTCTCCCCCAGAGCCTTGTGAGGGAGAGCAGCCCTCAGACTTCAGCTGGTGATACGGATTTCAGACTCCTGCCCTCCAGAACTGACAGAAAATCAGTGTCTGCTGTTGTCGGTAACCAGGTTGGATAATTTGTTACAGCAGCAATAGGAAATGAACACATCATCATTAAACAGCCGTTTTCACAGCAACACCATTCAAGCCCCAGGGTCATCCTTCTCCATGCCTTTGACCCTATGTCTTTGAGATAAAAGGTAGCTACACCACAAGGCCAGGAAGGTCTAAGGGCTGGGTACTGATACTGCTTTGAGATGAAGGAAAAGATGGAGCAGTGGAAACAATGAGGGGAGAGAAAAGCCAGATTACTCTTCTTTCTCTACTCTTCCTCTCAAAGGCCTGCCTACAATAGATCCCAAAAGTGCAAACTGTACTTTTCTTGCTTCTCCCCAGGGTTCAACTCATGGTCCCAGAGGTACACGCAACCAGTGTGGTATTTGCAACATTTGTACATGGTGACCGAGGAACACTCTGTAATATTAAATGATTCATAATACTCCTCTATTTGCATATAGGTAGATATAGACAATATTCATAAAACATGATACCAGCTCCTTACTTGGGCAGCCAAATGAATATCGAATGCTAGAACTGTGAAGACTTTTATTTCTATTAAAAACCATAATGAGATTTTAATTTATTCTTCAAAAAGCAATTAAAGATTTCAGTTATATTAAAGTAATGTTGATGTTATTTGTCAAAATTATTAATTATAATCTAGACTTTGCTTTGAACAGGTAAGTTTAACTAATTTGGAAGAAACACAACTCTTGGAAAACCTATGTAAAAAATAACTTTAATATCTTAAATTTTAAGTTTTTTAAATTTATACCTTACCAAAAATGTATTCAAATTTTGTAGATTTTGAAAATATTGCATTTGTATTTTAATCACTTAGATCTTCACTGGTAATAGGACATGAATTTTTGTGGAAATCTTAAGTTATCACAATATGATTAGTTATTCTGCTGAAGTTATGGCAAGAAAATTAAATTTCATGTAGAATAAACTATGATAATTTATAAGCTACGTAGGTCTTTATCTTATTGCTCTTCCAAACATCACTGGCCCCTCAATAAAACAGGAGGTCCAACATGCAGAAGAGGCCTTACCTGGGAGCGTCTGTTCAATAAATGATTGTGGAGTGAGTGAATGGATGACTGGCTGGATGAATGAGTGAATGAATGAATGCTGGGACATTTATAAGGTGGGTAAAGCCAGAATGTAGAGGGCCTTGACCACTGGTCAGAAGGTTTAGCCAGGATGTGAGCAGGGGACTGATGCTATGAGAACCATGTTGGGGGCATTCACTGAGCAGTAGGATACAAATTAAGCTGGAATTAGGCAACATCAAAACTAATATAGTTAACTAAGTATATTTTCATTCTCTGACTTTTATTTTTCATTCTTTTTAAACTATGGCTCTTTCATGTAAAACCGTGGGTGGGAATGCCATGACCCCTTGGGTGGCAGGTGTTCAGCTTTCCATAAGGGAGACCACTCATGGCGCTGGGGAAAGACCATGGACTTGGCGCTTCTCAGATCTGATGCGAATCCCAGCACCACCAGTTCACGTGAGATCCTGGCCTCAGTCTTAAAAACTGAACCTCAGTTTTTTCATTTGTGAAAGAGAGATAATATCACTTCCCCCATACGATGGCTGTTACATTAGGATTAGCATGAAAACGCACTGGTGACCAGCAAGAAGTGGGTCTCAGTGAGGGGCAGCCAGTCTCACCATCAAGGAGCTAGAACCCACAGGCAGAGAGCAGTGTGTGGCTCCAACGCAGACCCTGGGCTCTAGACCCACCACCCCCTCCTGGGAGGGTGGGCCGTGAACCAGCAGCACCGCCATTATCTGGGAGCTGGTTAGAAACCCAGGGTCTCAGCCCCTCCCCCAGGCCAACTAAATCAGAATCTGCAGGCTACTCAGCCCCCCAGGAAACTGCCATATACAATAGAGTTTGAAAGCATCTAATGGTTCAGTGTCAGCCCTGACCACACATTCAAATAACCTGAGGATCTTTTAAACAACCAGTGCCTAAGCCCCACCACAGACACATTAATTCAGAATCCCTAAGAATGGGGTAGAGCCTGGGCTTTTAAAGAACCTACCCAGGTAACTGTAACCTCCAGCCAGGATCTGTATCAAAGGATACGAAGCCTTTGGGACAGAGCCTCATTATGACTTCGTGGGCTCTTGGCATTTTTGCCTCCATGAGCCCTTTCCTCCATAAACTAATATGAAAAATTATATTTTGTTATGTGTTAATAAAAATGTAAACATGTTGATATTATATATTAAGACATTTTCTTCAATCTAAAGCTTCCTGTTTCAATTCTAATTCAAAAAAAAATGTTAAAACATTTCATAGGCCCCCAAAAGTGGGTCTCAGTCACTGTCACTAACGGATAAATTGGCTTTCTTTGGGGTGTTATATAAAGGTAAAGGTTTTGACATAGTCAATGAGGAAAGGAAGTCTCCATGGAGCTGCGAGGCTCATGGTTCAGTACGTGTGAGCTAACGGTCCTCAGACACTGAGATCCTGATCCAGAGGAGAAGACAGAGAGGAAAGAAGAGAGGGAGGGAGGGAGGGAAATTTAAATAACAATGAAAGTCTAACCAAGTACTAGGGACAAAGAACAAGCCTCCACAGGCTGTCCAGATATAACTGCAGCTTTTTTGGGGGGGAATTTTTTAATTTTATTTTATTTATTTTTTTGTACAGCAGGTTTTTACTAGTCATCCATTTTATACACATCAGTGTATACATGTCAATCCCAATCGCCCAATTCAGCACACCACCATCCCCACCCCCCCGCAGCATTCCCCCCTTGGTGTCCATATGTTTGTTCTCTAAATCTGTGTCTCAACTTCTGCCCTGCAAACCGGTTCATCTGTACCATGTTTCTAGGTTCCATATACATGCATTAATATATGATATTTGTTTTTCTCTTTCTGACTTACTTCACTCTGTATGACAGTCTCTAGATCCATCCATATCTCAACTAATGACTCAATTTCATTCCTTTTTATGGCTGAGTAATATTCCATCGTATATATGTACCACATCTTCTTTATCCATTTGTCTGTCGATGGGCATTTAGGTTGCTTCCATGACCTGGCTATTGTAAATAGTGCTTCAATGAACACTGAGGTGCATGTGTCTTTTTGAAATATGGTTTTCTCTGGGTATATGCCCAGTAGTGGGGTTGCTGGATCATATGGTAATTCTATTTTTAGTTTTTAAGGAACCTCCATACTGTTCTCCATAGTGACTGTATCAATTTACATTCCCACCAACAGTGCAAGAGGGTTCCCTTTTCTCCACACCCTCTCCAGCATTTGTTGTTTGTAGATTTTCTGATGATGCCTATTCTAACTGGTGTGAAGTGATACCTCATTGTAGTTTTGATTTGCATTTCTCTAATAATTAGTGATGTTGAGTATCCTTTCATGTTTGTTGGCAGTCTGTATGTCTTCTTTGGAGAAATGTCTCTTTAGGTCTTCTGCCCATTTTTGGATTGGGTTGTTTGTTTCTTTAATATTGAGCTGCATGAGCTGTTTATATATTTTGGAGATTAATCCTTTGTCCGTTGACTCATTTGCAAATATTTTCTCCCATTCTGAGGGTTGTCTTTTCATTTTGTTTATGGTTTCCTTTGCAGTGCAAAAGCTTTTAAGTTTCATTAGGTCCCATTTGTTTAGTTTTGGTTGTATTTCCATTACTCTAGGAGGTGGATCAAAAAAGATCATGCTGTGATTTATGTCAAAGAGTGTTCTTCCTATGTTTTCCTCTAAGGGTTTTATAGTGTCTGGCCTTACATTTAGGTCTAGAATCCATTTTGAGTTTATTTTTGTGTATGGTGTTAGGGAGTGGTCTCATTTCATTCTTTTACATGTAGCTGTCCAGTTTTCCCAGCACCACTTATTGAAGAAACTGTCTTTTCTCCATTGTATATCCTTGCCTCCTTTGTCATAGATTAGTTGGCCATAGGTGCGTGGGTTTATCTCTGGGCTTTCTATCTTGTTCCATTGATCTGTTTCTGTTTTTGCGCCAGTACCATATTGTCTTGATTACTGTAGCTTTATAGTATAGCCTGAAGTCAGGGAATCTGATTCCTCCAGCTCTGTTTTTTTCCCTCAAGACTGCTTTGGCTATTCGAGGTCTTTTGTGTCTCCATACAAATTTTAAGATTTTTTGTTCTAGTTCTGTAAAAAAAATGCCATTGGTAATTTGATAGGGATTGCATTGAATCTGTAGATTGTTTTGAATAGTATAGTCATTTTCACAATATTGATTCTTCCAATCCAAGAACATGGTATATCTCTCCATCTGTTGGTATCATCTTTCATTTCTTTCATCAGTGTCTTATAGTTTTCTGCATACAGGTCTTTTGTCTCCCTAGGTAGGTTTATTCCTAGGTATTTTATTCTTTTTGTTGCAATGGTAAATGGGAGTGTTTCCTTAATTTCTCTTTCAGATTTTTCATCATTAGTGTATAAGAATGCAAGAGATTTCTGTGCATTAATTTTGTATCAAATTCATTGATTAGCTCTAGTAGTTTTCTGGTGGCATTTTTAGGATTCTCTATGTATAGTATCACATCATCTGCAAACAGTGACAGTTTTACTTCTTCTTTTCCAATTTGTATTCCTTTTATTTCTTTTTCTTCTCTGATTGCCATGGCTAGGACTTCCAAAGCTATGTTGAATAATAGTGGTGAGAGTGGACATCCTTGTCTTGTTCCTGATCTTAGAGGAAATGCTTTCAGTTTTTCACCATTGAGAATGATGCAGCTTTAACACAGACAACATTTAATGCACACCTACTCTTCACCCATTCATTCTTTTACTCATTCTTTCTTTTATTTCTCCAGTTGGCAACAGAGCCCTGAGTGTGTGCCAAACCCTGACAATTCACAGATGAGGATGCTACCATTCCTTCCTCCCACTGGCCAAATGCTTGGGGCAGGGGACCCCATACCCTATTTATCCCATCACTTTCCCAAGAACATGAATGCAAGACTATTTCCTAGAGTGATGAAATTTAAAGCAACATGACTAAAACGAAATCAGCTAGAAACATGTGAAAATGAAGGGACACGAACGCTTCAGGTATACCCTTGTAATTACAAGCTGTATGGCCTGACAGCTGCTCCCCAGGGAGGCTTCTTATAAATTCCTTTTATTATTAAAAAAAAATTCTGCTTGAAAGGATTGGTTACCAAAAGCAGGTCTTCACCAGTGGGAGCCTCGAGTAAACTATATCTACACAATAGTTTTTCAAACACAGAGAAGAGAGAGCCCGGGACCAAAGAGAACATCCCTCAAAATGGAGAGTTCAAACCATCAAAAATAAGAATTCTGCTTTCATGAGCACTTCCTAAAAGAAAAGGAAAGGGGGAGAAGAAAAGTGGGTTCAAAATTTGCAATGAGGCTGAGTAATTAGAAATAGGGTACAACTACTCAATGCACAAAAGAACAGAGAGCTTGGATGTGAAAATTAAACATTTGAATGTGAAAGTTTCAAGTAAACAAAAGATTAATTGCTGTATGCACTGGTGTTTGCATTTAAAAAAAGAGACAACTACCATGCATGCAGGCTTCTCTGTGATTTCCTGTGTAAAGGATAACTCTAAAGTTTGTGTGTTCCTTAATGAGATTTTTTTAATATGAGGAAATAAATGCAACTGGTAACAATTCAACTTATGACGCCTTACCAGGCCAACACATTAGCCATTTATGAAACTCAGTAAAGTGTGTTTGAATCTAAGGTCAAACATTTGGTGCATTTATGCTTGGCATATTCAACATGCTTTATAAATAATGATTAATGCTCATTAAATTGCTATAAAATATTCTTCCATCCACTATATCAATAAGAGATCTAGAGACATCAGAGAACGAATCTGTCAGAACCGTGCCTGGAAATCTCAATTCTCAGAAGTCATTCCCACACTGATGAGGCCACTGAGAAGGGCAAAGCAGACCATCTAACTCTGTGATCCCAGAACTATAACAGTGCCTGGCACGGAGTGGGCATTCAATAAATACATATGGAAGGAAGGGATGAGGGGATGGTGGGTGGGACTGGACAGGGCAGAAGTGGAGTTGGTGGGGTGCCAGGTGTCCTGTCTCAATAAATTATTCCTAGGTCTTTCTTAAGGCAAATGGTAGAGAATAGCACGGTTTTGTTTATTAGTTTGATGGTGAGAATTAAAGGATAGGTTGTATGTATGAAAAAAAATCTTAAGAGAATATTAAGTTCTATGAAACACAAAGGCTAATGTACCAGGTGCTTCAAATCTTGTTTTGCTCTATCTTTAGCTATCAAGTCTTAGCCACTTCTTTTTTTTTTTTAAGCTTAGTTGATTTACAATGTTACATTAGTTTCAGGTGTACAGCAAAATGATCCAGTTATATATGTATAACTGAATATATATATATATATATATATATATATATATATATATATATATATAAAACTGAATATATATATTCTTTTTCCAATTCTTTCCCATTATAGATTATTATAAGATATTGAATACAGTTCCCTGTGCTATACAGTGGGACCTTGTTGTTTACCTATTTTACATATAGTAGTTCGTATCTGTTAATCCCATACTCCAGAATTTACCCATCCCCCCTTTCCCCTTTGGTAACCATAAGTTTGTTTTCTATGTCTGTGAGTCTCTTTCTGTTTTGTAAATGAGTTCATTTGTAATATTTTTTAGATTCCACATATAAGCAATATCATATTTGTCTTTGCCTGAATTACTTCATTTAGTATGATAATCTCTATGTCTATCCATGTTGCTGCCAATGGCATTATTTCATTCTTTTTTATGGCTGAGTAGTATTCCATTGTATATATGTACCACATCTTCTTTACCTACTCCTCTGTCGGTGGACACTTAGGTTCTATCATGTCTTGGCAATTATAAACGCCACTTCTGTCTTTTAAAACGAGTCCACTTGCCCTCCCAACCAGGGACCATAGCAGTAGCCAGTGGGAAAAGTGCTGGCCTTCTCTGGGAGGCAAGACTCTGCAGAAGCTCACAAGGCATTGACAGGAACCAAGGAACATACGAGGCCAATTGAGATGGCAGAAACTAAGTGTGGAAAAGTGTTCATCTGTGTGTGTGTACTCTCCCATAATAGAGTGTTCAATTCCAGCAAGGCCCCCAGCAGTGCTAACAGGCTATTAGAATTGTCCCTAGTAACTTGGAGAAAGCAGTGGTCCATACTAACGAAGCACAAACTCCAAGCTGCCATCCAGACTGTGGAGTAATGGAAGAAGAATGTCAGGAAAGTGGGCATTCCAGAGCAGATACATCACATGAGTTTGGAAAACCAACCAGCCATGCTCATCAAGAGAGCCCGGGAAACACTCCATTTGTCAGCTGATAAGAAATGCATTGCTGAAAGGCGCACTGTTGAAATGCTCAGAAGTGACCGCCCTGTTGTTACAGAACTGACTGCCTAATGGAATCTTGAAATAATAGAAGCTAGGGTGGTATTTAATTAGCAGCAAAGGGGGCACAATTACAGTGAGGCACATGGCAGGAGTGGCAGCCAGAGGGCCCTGAGGCAGAGAGAGTGATGGATACAGCATGCCTAGCATTGAGATAGATGGGTGGCCAAAAGGGTATGGCTCAATCTATACACTCAAAGAAAGAAAAAATTTTCAAGGAAAGATAATCAAGAGGCTGAAAGAACTACCCTAATAAAAATCCAAGTCTCAGCCATGGACCTGGTATCTGGACCTGAGCCAGTTTTCAGGCCTAGAACCCATTGACTAAAGGACAGGTGAGTCCCCAGGAAGAAGGAGCTGCAGCATCACAGCAGGTGTATATGTGAATGATTTCCCTGGTTCTTTCCCCACAGAGACCATGCCACATACACAGGTAACCACACCCTGGAGGGCAGGGAATGCCCAGACACTCTGAGTACTGTTGGGGACAAGATCTGAGATGACGCTGATCTTTAACCCCCTGTTAAAGCAAAGGCACGTGGGGCCGGTTATAAAGGAATACCTGCCTGGGTCTGGCTCAGAGTGCCTCCCCTGTGTCCACAGACCCAACCATGGTTGTTTCCTCAGCCCCCAAATATAGAATTCAAACAAACTTTGGAGATTGCAAGAACTACTACATTGGTTTCTTGGAATAGGAGGTAAGAGTAACCACAGTGGGGAAAATAAGGTGAAGGCCTCTGAAAGGAACCACCCCCTCCGACATATCCACACACACATACACATCAAGATAGAAAATTGAAAATTACATCACATCCTGGGGGAGATGCCAGAGGTTATAAAACAGTGCTATGGACTGAATGTTTGTGTCCTCCCAAAATTTATGTGTTGAAGCCTAATCCCTAGTGTGATGGTATTAGGAGGTGAGGTCTTTGGAAGGTGATTAGGCCATGAGAGTGGAGCCCTCATGATGGAATTAGTGCCCTTATAAGAAGAGACATGAGAGGGCTTCCCTGGTGGCGCAGTGGTTGGGAGACCGCCTGCCAATGCAGGGGACACGGGTTCGTGCCCCGGCCCGGGAAGATCCCACATGCAGTGGAGCAGCTGGGCCCGTGAGCCATGGCCGCTGAGCCTGCACGTCTGGAGCCTGTGCTCTGCAACGGCAGAGGCCACAATGGTGAGAGGCCCACGTACCGCAAAAAAAAAAAAAAAAAAAAAAAAAAAAGAAGAGACATGAGAGAGATGATCTCTCTCTCTGCCATGTGAGGACACAGGAAGAAGGCCTTCACCTGACCATGCTGGCACCCTGATATCAGACTTCCAGCCTCCAGAACTGTGATATTTGTTATAGCAGCCCAAACTGGCTGAGAAAGACAGGATAATGTAATTGATGAGCTGTGGATGAAAGAAAGGGCCCCATGTGTAAGATGTTTCCTGCTTTAAGTCTTGGGCAGCTAGACGGAGGACATAAAGCAAAATAGAAACTTGGGAAGAAGAGTATGGGAAAAATGCCCACCTCAGCTTTGGAATCATGGGTGTAAGAAACCTGTGGGAACCCCCAAGTGGAACTTCAGAGAGAGACCTGGGAGATTTATCAGCACAGACGGGGTGGCTGACACTGAGAGAGGTGATAGGAGTATCGGAATACCAAGGAGACCCCAGAGATGGAGACACCCTAGGAAGAGACTATTGCATTGACTCAGCTAAGAGGACCTGATAAGTGATGCTACTGGGAATGAGTGGAGGGGAGCATGTGAAAGCTTCAATAACAAGTGTTCGGCTTCAATGACAGCAAAAAGATGGACAAACTATAGGCAATCATGAATGAAGACTTGCGATGGGGCTTCATCTCTATAAACCTTTATGCTAATCTACAAATTCTGTATCTAATCCTTTATTACAAGTCAGTCCCTTGTAATGTGCCTTCTCCCTTCAACAATGAGAGAATATAAAATTTAGTTAATATACAGGTTTACACCATGAGACAACTATATAATCGCCCTTATATCTTATTGATATATTTTTTCACTCCAAGGAATTGGGATAATTTGGGGAAAGTGCCAGTTGTGGAAGGTCCCAAGCCTGCCTGCTCTCTGCTCTAATACTTCAAGGGAAGCACATGTGTCACTAAAACTGCCCATGTGCATAGAGCCTGCAGGCAGCTTTCTGGGTCAAGAGCAGGGTGGTTCTGCTTTACAGACCAATACATTTGCAAAGTAAACCACATTAACTACCTTTGCTCACAGCACAGTCCTTCATTCATGAAGATTCAACTAAAAATCCCCAGGTACTTATCAGTAGAATGTAACACTGAAGGACAAAGGAAGAAGACATTCAAAATTTTAAGTGAAACTTATTTTGAACTAAAAGTATATTCCAAACTCTTAACCAAATTGGGTGATGGAAAATGAAGATATTTTAAGAGTTGTAGGACTCAGAGAGTTTTACTTCCCTTTCTGAAATAATTGCAGAGTAGTAAATACTTGCAAGGTACTCCTCTTAGCACTTAGCATGTACTTAACTCCTTGAATCTTCACATTGACCTTATGATGTTATTTTTATCCCAAATTTATAGATGAAGAAACAGTGGCACAGAGAGGCTACACTCTAACACACTGAAAAAGGAACTCAAAAAAGATGCTATAAAATTTAACTCACAGTGAAATAAGGAGGAGACCAATGGAAAGAAATCCAATGTTGACAGCTGTGCAGCATGTCTAGAAAGCAATGGGCCACTTAAAAGAGAAAGTAAGATGTCTTGTGAAAAACATCTTCAAGACAGAAAAAAATCCAATCACACACATTATATGACAACCTGAAAGGTCTAAAAGACATGTTGGTTACATATGTCCCTGTAGTCAACACTTACCAAAAAACAAACAAACAAATTAAAAAAAAAAAAGGAAACACCAGAGGAATTAGAGGAAGAGGAAGATAGCTGTACAAAACATGCATGCTCCAAATATGAAGCAAACTTACAGATGCCCTCATTTGAGGAATAGATGGAGTTTAGGAAAAGAAAATTAGATTTAATATTGACTCTTAGGAGATCATCCTTCAAATACACGAGTTTGGTTAACATAGAAATAACTTTTCTTTATTTTGCAGTACATAAAATATTAAATAATCATAATAATATAAATGCTGTTTTTTTATTTTTATTATTGATCCTCAAAAGCATAGAAAACTTAGTTATAGTTACAGTAGTAAACATAAATATTTTTGATTCTGAAAATACAAAAATATAATGGCACAGCTGGACAAAGAGGAAAGAAAGATGCAAGTTATAAAGATGCTGATTTTTCCACCTTCCTTAATGGAGAATCAACACATAACATCTGAAGTTAATGGATCTACAACACCAAAGATACCATCCATGAAAGAAATAATAAGCGGGACTTCATTAAAATTAAAAACTTCTGCTCTGTGAAAGACATTGTCAAGAGAATAAGAGGACAAGCCACAGACTGGGAGAAAATATCTGCAAAAGACATACCTGAGAAAAAATAATTGTTACCCAAAATATACTAAGAACACTTAAAATTCAACAATTAGAAAATAAACAACTCCATTAAAAAAAAATGGGTGAAAGATCTGAACAGACACTTCATGGAAGAAGATAAACAGATGGCAAATAAGTATCTTAAAGGATGCTCACAGCATATGTCATCAGAGAAATGCAAACTAAAACAATGAGATACCACTATAAACCTATTAAAATGGTGAAAATCTACAGTTAATGGATCATGAAATAGAGAATCATATTAAAGTTATGAAGCTACTGGAAAAACTTTAAAAATACATAATCAACAAAAGTTAACAGGTAAAAGAGAGATGGAAGAATATGAAAAGGCATTAAATTTCATATCTTTCCCAGTTAAGAGTTAATACACACTGTCCAAAGTTGATTGATCAAGGTATAAGGGTAAAAATAATTCTATATGAACTTATGGTGGCAATTTCTAGAAGAATTAAAAGCAAAAGTGCCTATCTTTGGGGCAAGGAGGACTAAGGATGAGGAGATGTTTAGAAAGTTATTTTTATTTTGCATCTTCTGTGCTACTCAGATTTTTTTCTATAATGTGCATGTAGTGCTTTTCTAATATAAAAGCAACTTCTAATCAGTAATTTTTCTGTTAGGGAAGAAAACAGCTGAAGGATAAAGTCTATGGAAATTTTTCCTGAAGTTAATAATAAACGTCAATAACAAGGAGTTGCTGAAAATAATGAATTTTTGAATTTTGAAATGCCTTGAAGTTTTTCTCAAATTGTAAACACCTCTAAGGGTGTTCATCTAAGTCCTACTTATCAGACACACTACTAAGTTCAAATTATAAAAATTTTACCTGTAATTGAAGCCAGCTGCAACCTTTTTGACACGAACTAATTGCTGATAATGATTTAAGTGCTGTAACTTCACACGCCACAATTGTTTTAAATAGGGGAACCTCTCACAGCTTTCTCTGAAAAGAACTGTTAATCTTCACTGCTGACTTATCAAATCCTTCAGTCACCTGTTTGCCATCATTTTCATGAGCTGATAACTTGTTTATTAGAGTCATAATGTGCAGGTGGAGGAATAAAGGTCTCATTTGATGGCACTGGAATTTATTCTGACATTTCTATAGGGGAAAAGTTGGCAAAAGCATCAGCCTTGATGATAGCAGAAAAAGACAATGAAGGCGCTATTATCTTTTTAATTCAAGGCAAATGAAAAGTCAGCATTTGTTGAATATCAGTAACGTTATTTTTAATTTTTTTATTATTTTTTAAATTTTTATTTTATATTAAAGTCGATTTACAATATTGTGTTAGTTTCAGGTGTATAGCAAAGTGATTCAGTTGTACATATACATATATCTATCCTTTTTCAAATTCTTTTCCCATTTAGGTTATTATAGAATACTGGGCAGAGTTCCCTGTGCTCTAAAGTAGGTCCTTGTTGGTTATCTATTTTAAATAGAGTAGTGTGTATATGTCAACCCCAAACTCCCAATAGCCCTCCCCACCTCCTTTCCCCTGTGGTAACCACAAGTTTGTTTTCTATGTCTGTGAGTCTGTTTCTGTTTTGTAAATAAGTTCATTTATATCATTTTTTTTAGATTCTGCATATAAGCAATATTATGTGATATTTGCCTTTCTCTGACTTACTTTGCTTAGTATGATAATCTCCAGGTCCATCTAAGTTGTGTCAAATAGCATTATTTCATTCTTTTTTATGGCTGAGTAATATTCCATTGTATATATGTACCACATCTTTATCCATTCATCTGTCGATGGACATGATACAACTGGGTACACCCCATAACCTGGAAGGTGGTCCTTCTACCTTCTGTAAATCAAGGGTGTAAGGTACCAGTAAAATTGGGAGGCTTCCAGTTTGGGGTCAGTTTCCTCCCTCCATCCTCAGCATGCTTGTCTCTCTTTGGATGTGTCTGATCTTTTCATCTTTTCTTTAGCATTCCACCGGTTCCCTTTGTCTGCTCACCAAGGTTTGGAGCACTTCATACACCACCGGCTGGAGTGTTCATTGTCACACCTCTAGTGGTCGAGAGAAGAGCAACTTGGCCACATATATTTCAGAGTTAACCTGGCCTTTGATTTTGCAATTCTTCAGCTAAGGATTTATCTAAAGAGAATAAGACCAGATCCTGTGCCAATTTTTAGCTCCAAGGATTTCATCAGGGTATTGTTTATAACAATGGGAAACAGAAGACCATCTAAAGGGCTGACCATGGGGGGCTGATTGGATACCTTAGCGCTCACACCTGGAAAAGATGTGCAGTGACAGGTCATCGTGGAACCCATGACATCTGGGTTCCACAGCCAGGACACCCACTTACCAGGGTAAATCTTCAGTACATTGCACAGCACTTTCAGCCTCAACTTTCTCATTTGTAAAATGGAAATAACAGTACCTACCTCATCTGGTCATTGGGTCATTAAAGCGCCTAAGCTATATAACACACTCAGCACTGTGCCTGACATGTTGTAATTACTTGATAAACACTACTTAGTGAAAAGAGTAAGAATAATAATGGTAGCAGTAGTAATAGTAAACCATAAAAATCATGTCCAAGGGGAAGGGAGACTGATGGAAAAAGCCATACCTGTGGGAACTGATGGGGAAACAAAAGAGTAGCTGCTCTTGACCTTGTTAAAGGAATGTATGCATAATAAAACATAATTACCAAAGTAGAATGTTAATGGTGGCCATCCCTAAGGTGTAGAATCATGATGACTTTATTTTCTTTTTGATCCTCTGTGTATATAAACTTTCTACAAGGAAAGTATTTTACGTTTTTAGGAATTCAGAGACAGAAGGAATCACATTTTTTAAAAGTATTCCTGTTTTAGATTCCGACAGTTCACAGACTCTCAGAGTTGGAAGTTTGCATTATCTACTGCAACCCTCTCACTCTACTGATGAAGAAACAAGGGCCGCCCCCCATTCTCTGCACAGAGAACCAGCCCCAGAACCTAGGCTTCCCTGCTGCCTGGAAAAGCATATTAGAATTGGATACAAAGCACACTGATCTGGGTCTCTGTCCAGGATCTCTCTTCTATCCCGGGTACACAGCATAGTGCCTGATCCATAGTGGGAACACCTTCCTGTTGAATAAATGCCTGAACGAATGAGTCACCTGTGCTCTCAGATGCTGCTCCGCTCCCAGGACCTACAAAGGGCTATGAAAGCAGCGGTTAATCCCCCAGGGTAGGGTGGGAGGAATTCACAAAGGCTTCCTAAGGCATTGAGTGGGGTCCTGGAGGATGCAGCCAAGACCCCTCCAGACCCAAGAAACAGCCCTAGGAACCAGAAACACACTGAGTTGGGGAAGAGGCTATTGTCTTAGTAGCACAAGATAATGTGTTAGGAAACGGGGAAAAGACACGTGACATAACTCTTCCGTCCATTTCTTTCTAGGCCATCTAAAGAGGCCAGGTGGCTATTTGGGGAAAATGATTTAAGATAATTGGTTACTAGCTGGCGAGGGTTTAATGGGTCTTTCTGTCCAGATAACATTTGCATTTTCACCGGGGGAGCCTCTGACTTCACCCCCAGTAATGAGAGAATTGAAGGGAATTAGGGCGGGTCGGGAAGGAAGAGGTTCTCTCGGGCCAGGAATGCCCCTCAGCCTGCAGTAAATCATGGCTCACTGACAGCCCGCTTCCCCACCCAGGAATCCTGCCGGGGAGGCACTGCAAAAGAGCAGCCCGCACACCTCCCTGCGGCCAGCCAACGCCCAGCTCAAACCAACGCCCTCAAACAAATGTGCTCCCAGGGACATTTTTATGATGAGGCTTTGTTTTTCATTTAAAGTTAATCATTGAATCTGTAGACTGCTTCACATACTCAGTGAAGTAAGTCAGACAGAAAAAGACAAATATCGTATGATATCGCTTATATGTGGATTCTAAAAAAGGGCACAAATTGAATTTATTTACAAAACAGAAATAGAGTTACAGGTGTAGAAAACAAACTGATGGTTACCAGGGGGTAAGGGTGGGGGGAGGGATAAATTGGGAGATGGGGATTGACATATACACATTTATATTTATATATATATATGTATATAAAATAGATAACTATATATAAAATAGATAACTATATCTATATATAAAATAGATAACTAATAAGGACCTACTGTATAGCACAAGGAAGTCTACTCAATACTCTGTAATGACCTATATGGGAAAAGAATCTAAAAGAGACTGGATATATGTATATGTATAACTGATTCACTTTGCTGTACAGCAGAAACTAACGCAACATTGTAAATCAACTATACGCTAATAAATTTTTTTAAAAAAATACAATAATCGCATTAGCCTTTTCGTCTGCTCTTCTGTACCTCTTACAATTTAAGAGAGGTTGAAAGGTTCAAGCACACACACACACACACACACACACACACAGTCACTGATTTCCCAAGAGTTGATTTTTCATCAGGAATCCCCTGTTCATAAGCACTTAAGATGTTCCACTTGGTATGTTGGAACCCATTATTTCCCTGGGAGACTTGATGTCTGTTTTGATAGGAGCAATTTATCACCGTGGTGAAATCAGACTGCTGTTTGGAAGGCAGGGCCAGGATTTATGAATCCCTTTTCACTGGGAATGAATTTAATTCCCGGGGGGGGGGGGGGGGGAAGTGGTATTAAAAGATTTGGCCCTGCTGCACCTGTGGCATTTGAGACGGTGGCTTCCAGAGTGAGTGGCAGCTGAGCCAGGAAACTCCTGCCCTCTCACACCCACATCTACACTGTGCTAGAAACATCTTCACCCTTCTAAGCACAGAGAAAGCTCGATCTAGGGCATGAAATCCAATTAAGTTGGGTATAAAACAATGGTTTTAGTTAACAATGAATTTAAAACAACAAAATTGATTTGTAGAGCATTTTCACCCTGTTCTTAGTGTGTATGAGTTTTTGAATTATTATTCATTGAAGATACTTTTTCAAAGTATCCATTTTTAAGCTCTGAACCAAGTTCTTGCTCTATTTGGGCCAACTTCTTCTTGCAATTCATAGTCCAGGGTTAGGGTATGTATTTAGTCCAGGTAAGAGGTCATGCTGTTCATTGGAATCACCTGGGAAGCTTTAAAAACTATGGATGCCTGACTCCACCCCCAGGGAGTCCGAGAATGTCTGGGGCACAGCATGAGAATCAGATTTGTTTTAGTTTCCCAGGTGATTCTAATGTATAATTAAGTTTGAGAACCACTTCTATAAGATAATATATATAATAATTATTATATAATATATATTATATATAATATATATATATTATAATGAGCTTGATATTTTGGAAACAAACATAACAGAGTTTCAAATTAGAAATCCTTCTTACAATTGGTCATGTATTTTATTCAAACCAACCTTGACTTCCAAAGTCATTTCATTGATCAAGTTGGTAACTGGCAAATATGCCTTAGTCATCATGGACAGATGAGTTGTTTACATGATGACCTATCTTCACCTTCTTTAAAACTTGTGTGAAATCAGGGATTCTAGCTACTAGCAGCACTTGTGCTCTATGGATTGCTTCTAACTGATCAAACAGCTCACTTGCAACCATTTAATTTCACGCATTACTTGATATTAATCCATTGTGCCAAATAATGGTCACACATTTCTGCTCACCATCTCTGCCCCTCACCCATCACCCATCCATCCATCCTTCCAGCCACTCAACCGTTGTTAGGCGCTGGTAGAAAATAATAAATGACACAACTGCTCTCTTAAAGGCGTTCACAGTCCGGTGTGGAAAGAAGACACATTAACAAAAATCATAGGAAAGGGTGAGAAATGCTCTATAAGAGGTGAGCCGAGGGTACCAAGGAAGCACTAAGATGGGCACTGGGTACTGCATCCGGGCAGGGCAGGTGGCAATCACAATCACAAGTAAAGGTACCGTTATGTCTGCAAAGTCACTTTTTGTATCGTTGAACTATGGATTATCATCTGTAGGACATACAAAGAAAGATGCCTCCAATATACAAGTGTAACGATTTTTCTTTCCATCTTTATTCAGTCATTCACTGGAACTAAATAAATATAATGTTCCACAACTAGATAATTAGTGAAAATGTGAAATATTAGAATCCATATGTTTTCTGACCTAGATATTCTTCTTTGTTTGGAGAATCACATATGTATCAAAGACTCTCTGTTTTGGTCTCGCTGGTTCCATGGTTTTTTAAAAGTACAAAACTGACATCCAAGGACAGAGGTCCACATGAGGAAGGTTGCCTCCTTAATGGCCACCACCGTGGACAAGAACACTGTGATCTTCCTGGGGCTCCCTTTTTAATCATTGAGACTGGGGATTTCTTCACATTAGTATGTCAGCACATGATAAAGCATGGGCCTATTTTAAGACCAAATAAAGAATACTGGAGAACCAAGGACCAAGGCAAATATCTAGAATTCCTAAGCAGTCACCTAGGAGACATGTCACCAATGAGCCACGGAACAGAATGGGACTGAGTCACCTTGTCCACATTCTTTAAGTGACTGCTTACAGGGCTGCATGAAAACTAAGCACAAAATACGGTAGAAATGAAAAGATTGTGAGTTGGTTGATAATAGAAGTAAGGGGGGGAGAAGGAACTCGTATTTTCCTTTCCCCATTTAAAATGAATTTAGGATTGGATTTTCATTTCCTGGTCTCACAAAATAAGAATGTTAAGAGACATTAGCGATAATTTAACCCAATCTTAATGTATAAATGAAGACTGTGAGGTCCAGAGAGGTGAATCAGTGGCTGAGGCCATGCTCTGAATAAAGGTCAAGAGCAGAACTCAAACACCAGGCTTCCTAGCCCCCGTGACCCTTCACCTCATGACCTTGCAGCATTGTCACTGAGGTGTCCCTGAAATCTGTACCACAACCGAGAGCTGTTCCCACCAGTGTCATGTGAGAGCAGAGCCGTTGCTAGTTCACTCAGGCAGTGGCTGCAAATCTTGGCCTGCAGATCAGAGAACATAAGAAATCCAGCATAAATACTGTATTTTTATGACCAAATTTAATTTCAGAGTCTCATCTCTTCCTTCACAGGCTCACGTTGACGCCCTGCAGTGACAATGAAGTGGGTGGGCACGTGAGTGCCTCCCAGCCTGGTCACTGCCATTCACCAGTGTCTACATTTGGGCGTCCACAGAAGTATCCCCTCCAGCCTCCTAGCGTCACTTCATGCAACTGAGCCCTCCTTCCTCCGTGGCCCAACTGTGGACCCTCTCCAGGTGCAGAGGCTCCCTAGGCTTCTCTGGCCCTGACGTCAACATTCTGTGCTGTTGCTTGTCCTCTAGGCATGGGGGGCGGGGCTTGTGAGGAGGCTGCTTCAGACCTGTCCACCCAAACACATGATGAAACTATTTCACCTGATGGGACCAGGGAGATTCTGGGTTAAGACTGTTTCCCCAGGTCCTACCGAGGGCATTTCAGGGATGACAAGGACGACAACTCTCTCCCCTTGGAGTTCTCAAACACGTCTGAGGTTTCTGTAGGGACCTCCATCACCACTCCAGCCAAGGACTCAGCACTGGTGAGGGGTGAGGGGGTGAAGACAGAGCCCTGGGCCACCTAGATCTTTTCCGCCCTTCTCCAACCTCTAGAACCTTTATTTGATCTCAGGGCAACACAGAAGAAAAAGTTGCTCTGAGCTAGTATTCTTCCAAATGTATTGCTCATGCCCTGAGTTTTGCCAAGAATTGAGTTCCCTACCCTGCTGTGCTACACGTCCCCTGAGCTTTCCAGAGTGGGAGACGTGCACGGAACAGCAATGAAAACTGATAACTCAAATAATTACTTGATTTCACCAGGATGGAGATACCCATGGCTTGAGTGATCACATGGTCCATTGCCACACGCTCAACCCCAGACCCAGGCAGGCTCAACATGTCAGCCACAGAAAGGAGCTTAAGACAAGCAAGAGTCACTGGAGAATCAGCACACACCATCCCCCCTCCTGGGGCAGAGCATAACCCACTACCAGCGTGTCAGCAGCGTTTCCTCTTACTCAGAAGTCCACCACAAGACGAACACGTCCTCTCTAAGCTTTGCTGTCCTTATCTGTACCAGCCAGGTAGACTCTCTACTTATAAAGATTGCAGATAGGGGCGGTCAGCCCTTAGCAAGTGCATGTGTGCAGTTGTTACACAATAAATAGCAGCCATTAACAGACACACACTACTATATATAAAAGTGATAAACAACAAGGACCTACTGTATAGCACAGGGAACTGTATTCAGTATCTTGTAATAACCTATCATGGAAAAGAATATATATATATATATATAAAACTGAATCACTTTGCTGTATACCTAAAACTAATACAGCATTGTAAATCAACTGTACTTCAATAAAAATAAATAAATAGCAGTCATTTTAAAAAACTTTCTCTTCTGTATCATCATTAATATACTTCTTAAGATTGTGAAATTTCCACCGGGCATCCTTCTGAGTTCACCAGCTGGCATAGTGTTAGTGAGAAGACACCAGGTCATAATTTTGGTCACTGCAGAGGCCACGAGGAGGAAGATGTGCTTGTGAGAATCCCACATGTAAAAGATGATCTAGGAAATGTGAATGATTGCTAATGAAAGCGATTTGGCAAGGGTATGAATGACTCAGGGCAAGCCTGTTTCCATTTCTACAAAAACAGCTCAGACCACCTTGCCTTACCAAGACTGAGCCTATAAGCACAACTGCTCTGAGTTATGGGTCATTATGTACGAGGTGCCAACCAGGGGTTTCCATCATCCGCCCTGAGTCAGTACTTGCTCCAGCAATTCCCATCCGGTGCTAAACATGCAGGCTCCCAAGCCCACTCCCCAGAGCTCTCGATTCAGAATTATTGCCAGAAAGGGCTTCCTGGAGGAGAAAGAACTTTGGAACACATTGGCAGGAATGGCACCCGAGGACGCATCCAACCAGGGAGGGGCTTCCAAGTGAGAACAGGCGCAGCTGCGTGGGGCTCCCATGCACATGCTGCTGGATGTGTCCCTGCCTGACTTGCCACCCAGCATTCACACGGGTCAGAAACAGACAGTGAACCTTTGCCCAGTCCTTGGCGTAGTCCGGAAATTCCCCTTTGATAAGGTGTGCTACTTTCAGATACTGGTACTGAATCATTAAACTGACATAATCACCATACTTTCTCATTTTTCAATTTCATCAGACCTAGGGGTATTCTGACCAACAGTCTCCTGAAACTGAATTTTCTGCAAACTTGGAGCTGGCGTTGATTATGCCCAGACCAATACCTCCTGGAATAGGTCCCATCCGTGGAGCTCTGGCCAGAATTAGCAGTTTATGGTGCCAATGTTCAAATCCAGTTCCCTCAGGACTCTACTGAACCCTCACCACTCCAAACTGTCTAAAGACCTAGAAACTCACAAGAAGTTAACCTAGTTATTCCAATATGAATCCACTAAGTATCTGGAACGTACATTAGCTAATGGTTTCCACTTGGTCTAACAGGGAAATAGGTCAATTATATTTTTCCCTCTCTTTCATTCTCTCCCTCTTTGAACAAGAAAATTCCAAGTCACACACCAAGAGCTGGATTAAGATCAATGGCTTAGCCAAACAACACAAGACAAGAGTAAGATAATAGCTAAGCCCTCACTTACGTAGTGCCGAGTCTACCAGACTCCATTTCAAATGCTTCACTTAAACTCACTTAATCCTCACAACAACCCTATGAAGAAGTTGATACCATTATTATCCCCAATTGACAACTGAGGAAATTAAGGCACAAAGACACTTAGGTCACACAACTCATAATTGGCAAAGCCTGAATTCCAACCCAGACTGTCTAGCTCCTGAGTGCACACTCTTGAACACAGATGTTCGAGAAGTGGAACCAGACAAGTCTGGATGCTGAGCTGAAAACAAGAGTTTCAAAGTAAAGGAAGAGGATTTTTGGAAGCATAACAATCGTTAGATAAATTTTAAACAGCCTCTCAAAAGCTGCAACCCTTTCTAAAGCAGCAGCACCCAACCATCCCCCCATGTCAGCTGTTACACTCCAAGCTCATTCCATCTTTCTTCCGTTCAATATGGCGCTCCATGGCCCCATCTCCAGATGCCCGGTATGGTACTGAATCATCGTACTGACCAATCTGGGCTGTAGCGGGGGGAAGGAGGCTGCTTCCTTCACAGAGACCACCGAAGTCAATGGCTGTTATGTCACCCTTAGGGCCATTTGCAGGTGAGGCCCCCAGGAGCCCAACGCCACCTTACAGGAGTTCCTCTGGACGCATCCTGCCAGCGGAAGCCAACCGTAGTCAGGCCAAAGTGTACAAAAGAGGAGCCACTGGCTGAGTTCTGGGCGTAACTGCCTCTTGCCTTGTCTCCACCACATGCCAAGGCTGGAAGCCATCCAGAGGGGGCGGACCACGGGGCCAAATGTCCCTCAGTGAAACCACATTCACACAGACTCGGGAAAGACAGGCGGGGAGAAGGTCCAGCCCTGCCGCCACTTCCAGGTTGGAAACACCCACTTCCAGGTTGGAAACACGCAAAGACACACAAAGGTAAGCAGGACAGACGTGGAGCGGACGCAGATCAGAGCAGGTGCATCCATGGAAAGTCGTGGAGCAGGGAGCATCCTGTGCTGGGTGGGAATTTCCCCCAGATCCGATCATCAGCAGGAGTTTATCATTCTCACTGAATACGAAAAAGCATGTCTTCACAAAAGACGCGTAAGAAACCTTTCAACAGAAAAACAGTTTTTTCCATCTTGACCCAGATACTGAATACTGCATAACTGACAGAGCTCTGCGGAAGGCCCCCTCAGCCTTGGCCACGGTGGTGACACAACTTAGTCACAAAGACGGGCTCGGAGCTAAAAGTCAGAGGGCAGCTGATGAACGAGCATTCGGGCAATAGTGGCCGTCTCAGGAGGACACAGGATATTTTTCCAGAGTTCTTTAAAACTAGGTCGGGTTCTTCCTGCCTAGTATGACGGCCCACGGATGGGATCGTGACGTTTCAAAGGTCACTCTAGGCCTGATCCCCCCCTCCCCATATCACTGAGTCTCTGGCCTGGAGTAGGGCAGGACCTCCATCCACCCTTTCCCCCTTTCCATGGTTTCTTCTGCCCAGAGCTAGGCAGAAGAAGGGACAAAAAAAAAAAAAAAAAACACGCTTTCCCAGAGCACAACACACAATCAGCAAAAAAGAATAGGGTTCAAAGGTTTCTGGGCAGGAAATGTCAAAGAATGAGCTATCTTGATGAAGGCAATCAAGAAAATGAAAGCAGGCTGCTCTCTGAAACTCAACCGCCTAGCTCGCCCAGAAGCCCTTCAAAGGCTCCCAAGAGCAGGAGAGTCTGCAGCCTTCGGCAAAGCCGCATCTCCCCAGCCCAGCCTTCCACAGGCACCCACACTGCTCCGTCACCCACCACCACAGGCACCCACACTGCTCCATCACCCACCACCCGGGTCTGCACCCTCACTCACGGAAAAAGTAAAAGGAGGGGGGCCGCACAGAAAGCTGGCTTTGTAGGTAAAGTAGCAGGTCTCTGAGATTCTATGATCTTCCAAAACCAGCGGGCTCTGGCGGCCGGGTCGGCTTCCTCGAGGAAGCCTCAAACAGGCGGTTCGCAAACCCGGCTGAGCGCTGTCAACCGAGGCTGCCACCCTGACTGTGGGCTGTTTCTTTGCTCATTTTAAAGATGGGCAAGGTGACCGCCCGCGCCAAGCGGCGATGCGCGCCCTTGAAAGCTTGTGTCACAGGAGATGCTTTTCGGACTTCATTAGAACCGCTCAGGGATAAGACAGAGGGCGCGCCCGGCACCTGGGCACCTGGAGGGGATGCAGGACGCCTGGCCAGGCACAGGCGCAGCCTTGCTGGCCACGAACGTGTGGACGCTGGCCTCCCCGGTCCCTGCAGACCCGCGGACATCGAGGTATAGGAGAACTCAGTCCCACCGGCCCTCTAGGGCAGGCGCGGGACCAAGGGGACGCTTAGCCCCGGGTCACCGACGTCACCTGCCTGGCTAGCGAGCGTGCCCCGCCCCGCTCCTGTCGCGGGGCGGCCGGGGGCGCGCGCGCAGGGGCGCGGGACGGGGATGCGGAGGAATTGGGGGCGGGGCGTTTTCAGGCTGCACCCACGCCCCGTGCCCGCAGCACCTGCGCGCCCTACCCTTTCCCTCCCTGCCGCCCGCCCCGTTCTCCCCGGAACGTCGAGGTCCCGCCCGCTGCGCCGCCCGCGCCGGGCTCTGCCTACCGCGGCCTGAGCGCCTGGCCCCGGCAGCAGAGCAGCTGCTGGATCCCCAGCCCGGATATAGGGAGCGGGTCGAGGCGGGGGATGCTGAGCCCGACTTGCAGCTCAGCGCGCAGCCAAGCGCTCTCAAGCCTTTCTTTACTAACTTAATTGAACGCTCACGTGTGTGTGTGTATACGGTCCTTGCAGAAAGGAGTGTTGAGAAATGACTAAGGTCTCATTTATGTATTTAATTGTATTAAATACATAACTGAAAATAAGCGCAGTCACACCTCCCAAGCCGGCTTTCAGTGGCCTTCTTCCGCAAGGCGGGTAAATCCATCATGTGAAATAAAACGAAAAGCCAGAGCCCTGTGTTAGGGGAGGTGGAGAAGCAGGCGGCTGCACGGAGAATCCTCCCCCAGGAACGATCGGCTTCCTCGGCTGGAGGTGTGGATGAACAGGAAATTAGTGAGAGCATTCTTAAAAGGTTAGATAAGAAAAGCAGGTGCAGCCTACCTGGTGTTTATCGTCTTGGCTCTTACCTGCTAGAAATGTTTGTCCTTTATTACTCACTGGACTATATTTAGGGTCTCACTGGATTCCCCAGGCCTTTTCTGCTGGTCGATTTTTATTTTCTTGTTACCTTCCTTGTTGATATAAGCAGGCAGTTTTCATTCTGTTTAAGATCTGTGAATGAGTGTCACCCTCACCCCCATCCCATGGTCTATGCTCTCTTAACAAGCCAAATAAAGTCAATTTCCCAGGTGTTAAATAACTCTGAATAATAACTGTATAATCAGCATAAAAATTAAGTGCTGGGGTACACCACAGGAAAATTCCTTGTATTTTCTGTCTGGTTTCTATATTTATTTCTTGAACTCCCAGGGATTCCCAGCCTCGTGGCTGCAATATTTATTTGCTTATTGATTTTTAGAGTCTTACTTGAAAATCCTAATTTCCAACAGAGAGGATGAGTGCGTTTTCAAGTGACATGCAAGCACGTTGATGGAATAGAAAACTTGAGGAATTGTTTCCCTCCTAAGGGACTGGCTTTGTTGTTACTCCAGGTAGGATCTGGTGCCCAGTTGTGCTGAAGGCTGACCTGCCATTTATCCGCCTGCCCGCTCCTCTGGTGGCCTTGGTTAGTTTGGGGTTTACAACATCTTTTATGCTGTAATGAGGATTATTACCTTGCTCACACCATTACTACCTTACACAGCGGATGGAGGAAGGATGTGAGTCTTTGCTCATGTTCACACCAATGCCCCACCGGAAGCAGACAGCAGAGCAGCCCGGGCCCCTCACCCTGCAGGCCTGTCAGCCCCTGTGCCAGGGCCGGCCTGTGACCAGACCTGCTTCTGGAAGTGGGCATCATGGAGTCCTGACTCTGAAATGATGTCAGGATTCCAACCCAGGCCTGCAGGCATTGAAGATTTGGGCCTTAAATCCCACCCACCTCCCCACTGAGCCACCGCGCTGACCTGACCAGGTGGAATCTCATGGTGAGTTGCATCTCATTTGGTTCATTGGCATGAAGACTGTCAGCCCTGCAAGTGGAATTTTCAAAAGCCAGTGGGGGACTTGGAAGAAGGTGGTCAAAAGCTACAAACCTCCAGTTATAAGATAACTAAGTCCTAGGGATGTAACGTACAGCGTGATGATCACAGCTAACGCTGCTGTATGATCCACAGGAAAGTAAGCGAGCAAATCCTAAGAGTTCTCATTCTAAGGAGGCATTTTTTTCCCTTTTTCCTTTTCCTCTTTCTTCTCATTGTATCTATATGAGAAGATGGATATTAGCTGTGGTTATCATTTCACAATATACGTAAATCTAACCATCACACCATCTGCCTTAAACCTAATACAGTGATGTATGCCAATTATTCTCAATAAAACTGGAAAAGAAAAGCCTGTTTGGCTCTTGCAAGTGCCTTGGTCCCTTCCACCATAGAAATGTTGCATCCCCCTCCTCCTGGTCATGCAGGTTTCTTTCCACTGCTCTCCACACACGCACACGTGCATCCAACACTCCAAATTCACCAAAGCGTCCTGATCAGCGTTCTCAACTACTGAGCCCCTAAAACAACCAGAAAGTAGTGTGACTTTGGACCACTTCATGATTTCATTTGGCCTATAAAACACTGCTTATGGGACTTCCCTGGTGGCACAGTGGTTGAGAATCCACCTGCCAATGCAGGGGACACAGGTTCTATCCCTGGTCCAGGGAGATCCCACAGGCTGCAGAGCAACTAAGCCTGTGTGCCACAACTACTGAGCCTGTGCTCTAGAGCCCGCGAGCCACAACTACTGAAGCTCGCACACCCTAGAGCCCCTGAGCCATAACTACTAAGCTCATGCACCACAACTACTGAGCCCACATGCTGCAACTACTGAAGCCCGTGCACCTAGAGCCCATGCTCTTCAACAAGAGAAGCCACCGCAGTGAGAAACCCACGCACTGCAACAAAGAGTAGCCCCCGCTCACCGCAACTAGAGAAAGACCGTGGGCAGCAAAGAAAACCCAACGCTGCCAAAAAAAAAAAACCACTGCTTATGCTGGTGAAATAAGCACCATTATTCAGTAACCGAGGATATATCCAGCATAGCATCTGGTCCACGCACGGTGCCCAGTAAACAATTCTCGTTGGACCCACAGTACTAGGAGCACCTCTTATATTACTGTTTCTTACACTTCTTCTGTTGAAATGCCCCTAAGAGCTAATAGGTTTGTTTCGGTTCCTGATTCTCTTTGACCCCCTTACTCCTCCTTTATCCCTGAAGACCCCTCCCCTGAGAGACAGCCCGTCCCGAGCAACACGACCGAGTCTGAGGTGGGTTCCACAAAGGCAGTGCCCCACCTTCCTCTGAGCCACACGCATAGCCTCAGTCATCACCCCCAGAGAACAGTTCTCCCCCAATATCTCCTCAAATTCTGCAGTGCTCAAATTAAATAAAAACCATGCACTCTGAGGCCTGTAATACCTCCTGAGGGCATGAACAAACAAGTCAAAGCATAACCAAGGTGACTGCCCATCATCTCTCTCCCCCACTGTCCTTTCCTCCCTGCATTCCGAGGTCTGTGGTTCCAGGCTTTTAGATTTCATGGAAGTAAAACACTGAATTAATTTTCGGTTTTCAATTTAATTTTGATTCATCGAATTAGCCATTGAATTTTTTTTAAGTTGTGAAAGAACTTGACCCTTCAAATCTAGTCACTGTTCAAACGAGATGCTTTACACCTGATGTCATAGGCCAATTTATTTTAAAGTCTGAATAAATATCAAGTCACTTTTGGCAGGGATGGAAGTTACCTACCATGCCGTCAGACTGCCCAGTACAAACACCTCTACAGAGACATTCTGTCTCTTACATGAAGAAGCGAGTGTTTTGAGTTATTTGTTTCCCTACCCTAAAATGCCCTCTGCCCTCCTGCAGATCCCGCCTGTCATTCAAAACTTAATTGAGGTCCCACCTTCTCCAGAAGTCTTTCTAGCCTACTCTGGCTCTGTGGAATCTCTTTCACCTCTGAATCCCACATCACTTCTAGTCCTTCAAATAAGCCTTTAACTGCAAGGCTGTCTTGTCTTGTTCACCACGGTTTCAAGTGGGTTATTCTGGTCTCCTGATGTAGACCATAGTGGGCAGGGCCCATGTCTTCATGTCTTTTACTTTTTCTGGGTCCTGCCCACGAGGAGCAGGTGTAGACTGAGCCCTAGAAGGGGCTCAAGCATCCTTGCTGATGGGTTGACTAAATCTTTCCACCGAGGGTCAGTCTCCACGGCAACCCCTCTGTGACCAGACAGTAATCAGCTCTCAGTACTGGATTCTGATACAGGGAAGGGATTCCACCCTGACCTCAGTAAAACCACATTCCAGCCAACTGACTACCTTCATAGGGTTCTAGGTGAGACGTTCAAGGGGAAAAAGTGAACTCTGGTAACTTGCGATGCTTCGTACCACCTACCCAAACAACTGGAATAAGACATGGAACCTACATACTATGAAAGATATAGAAAATGCTGATGGGACTCAGAGGAAAAGAGAATTTTCACCAAGGGTGATCAGGCAGTGTAGACAGTAGTAGAAGGCACCCAATTATGGAATCAACCAGACCAGGACTCAAGTATGGCTCTGTCACCTGCTAACTCTACGACCTCAGCCACTACGATGACTTTCAGCTCACAGTGTGTCTGGGCTCAGGAGCGACACCTGCGAACTTGGTACAAACTCTGACTCTCGGGCTCCACCCAAGGCCTCCAGATGAGAATCTGCATTTTAATGACAATTCACATGTCTTTTAGGGTGTGAGAAGCCTGCAGTACAGGATGATGGTTATTGCTGCTTTTAAGTCCACTTCTTCTTATGGCACAGCGGGCCTCCAGTTCAACCTCTCTCTTGTGAATCACTCACCAAGTGGTCGGGGCTTGGAGCTCAACTAATCAGTGCATCCCATGGCCCAGGCCACAGTGGCTGGTCCATGGATGGGCATGTGGCCCAGATCAGGCCAATCAGGGTCAATCAGATACAACCAGGCTGGTGTCTGATCACATGGAAAGCTGGCTTGCTCTTCCCCTCAAGATGCGGAGAGAGGGTGTGGGATTGTCACTCCTGTGAAGCATCTTATGACTACTGTGGACCTGAAAATGGGCCATGGACCACATAAGGAGAGCAACAGAGAGACAACCCCTTATGTTGCTCTTCAAGCCTTGATAGAGGGAGCTGGGTCTAAGAAACTATTTAATTACATGACCCAGTAAATTCCCTGTTTGATTAAGTCAGTTTGGGTTAGGTTTTCTGACACTTGAGAATAAATGAGGCAGCGTGTTGAAAGCATCACACGGAGTTGCTCTGCTGATGCTATGGCCGTGGTTGTGGCCCCTGCAGTGATCACTATGGCAGTTGAACTTGTCCTTGAAGTCTTTGAAGATTTTCAGTGTTTCCAACTTAACATAGATGAAGAAGGAAAACCTCAAGATGAGCTTGTTGAACTTTGACTAATCTAGACCAAACAGAACACTGTAGGCTATTTTCTTTTGCAGTATAAAGTTGGGAGCACAAAAATTGAGGGCTTGAAGGCATCCGAGCAAGAGACCAAGAGAATCAGCTCTTACACTTTATGAGTCTGTTCTCCTAAGGGAGAGAACACTCTCCCCTCTCCTGATGCTTCCTTCTAGTGGCCTCTCTCACGGCCAGGGCATACAGATGCCTATCTGGGTGGTGTTTAGGAAGCATAACTGGGCAAGCTTGGGTCAGCTCTGCTCTGTTTTTTCCACTCTGAGAAGAACGCGAGTTCTCCGCTGCTGCTTTAGGCTGTTAGTCACACCTGGGGTTGATGCCATACATCAGGGTCCAGGCATCCCCGGCAATCTTACCTGTGCCGGCCTCCCACCTGTACACCGCCCCAGGCTGGTGCTGCACGGACTGGATGGCCACATTGGCCTAAACTGAGGTCAGTCCTGGAAGCCACTTGGCCCAGCCAGGCAGAGTCAGATCCTCCCTACGTGGCCTCTCTCGTAGTTTACTGTCTTAGTTCTTACCACGTTCAGAGGTCAGGCAGGGAAGAGGGCTGCTCTTTGGGGGAGACCCCAGGAAAGCTGCAGTAGTCAGGGTAGATTGGAGGGCTGAAATGGAAGTAGGGGAAGCAGCTTTGAAGCCCCCGCAAAGGGCTAAGGCTGTGTTAGTGAGAAGACCCGGAGAGACAAGGAGAGAAAGGGAAAGAGGTGAGAGACAGTGAAAAGGGAGCATCCTGAGGAGTGGGCGTTTTATCACCTGCAGGCTGGATGGAGAGGCTATGATATAGGGAAAGATGGAGGAGAAATTAAATGTCAGGGCCGACAGGGTGTCCAGATGGGAAAATTCAGTGGGAAATAGACATGTGAGGCTGACTGTCAGACTGGAGAGGGGGACGGGGTACTGCACAGAAGTAAAAACTGAAATGCAGATTCGTGGATGAAATCCAGTGGGAGGAAATGTGGAGGAAAGGGCCGTGTGGGACGTCCCTGTTCAGGACGTCTCAGGAGACCAAGGAGCAGGCAAGCCCACAGAGCGAGAGGGCAGTGATGAGAAGCATGGAGCCCACAGGAGGCGGGGTTTCTAGGAAGAAGAGACCCTAAAAGAGTTCAAAATAAGTAACCTGCAGGAAGGGGCCAAGGAGAAGGCCTGGGTGGGTCCTGAGAGCAGTTCAGAAGCCAGGCAGCAGGGCCCAAACCCAGGGGCACCAGTACGAGGCGGAGGGCGTGCATGGGAGGGGACGCTGGGAGTCCCTCCCAGGCTACCTTGCTGCCAATTTGGATGCTGAGCAAAGATAGGCAAGGCGCTCCTGGTCAGAGTCGTGGTGAAACATCCCAGCTCTACCCTGTAGCAGTCAGGCCACAGTGTCCCACCAGGAAACAGTAGCTCTGCCCCTGTTCCAGCCAGAGTCCGTTTCCGGCCGGCTACTGAATTCCTGCCACCTTGCTGGGTGCCTTTTCTGATGACTCCAGCTGAAATGAATCCCAGAGAGATGACTGGTTTTTCAAAGTTGTGCCTCTTTGAGCACTTAGTGGGGAAAAAAAAAGTTGCATGAAAGGAACCACAGAGACTTAAAAAAAAGTCATCTGATAAGCTGCATTCAAATCTCCTACTTAGGAAAGAAATTACTGTTAACTGCTAAGGTCAAAGAATGAACTAAAGACATGGCTCTGAATTTTTAACCCCAATTTTTCATTCTGGTCACACGTTACGACTTCTCTGTGGATTTGACATTGATTCTACCATTTAAAGCAACCGTGCAAATGTGTGCTAGCCCTGAGGTCTGGGGGATGGCTGGCTGCCTACCCGCCTCAGCCTGGTGCCCTGGGCACCTTGTAAATATTGTAAATGGACTCTCCAACCGGAGAAGCTAGCACAGTCCATTATTCTACCAGTCCCCGCCCACCTCTTGACAGCTACCTGCCGTGTGACATCCACAGAGAAAAATTCCCCTGGGGGTAATCAAGAATCAGAATCCTACTAAACAATTTCTCCCAGGAATGGGTTATTTTTTAAATGGGAGATCAGCTGACATGAAAGAAATATTTTACACGAAGTATTTTAAAGTTAAACACTGAATTACACTCATATTCTGCAGTATATCACTCTCCACTGGTGAGAATGGAAGCTAGGAAAAGATCTGTGGCATTCTTAAATAAAGCTTTTTGTAGGACTGGGGATATTCTCAAAGACGTTGCGAGGCCAAAGTAAGGAAACTATTTTCCCACAAGCATTTCAAGAGGAAGTAATCGTCCTACCAATGTAACTTTTCTAATGCACTTGGGTTGAACACTTAGACATTCTAATTTCAGTTTAGAACGAATTTTATTGTTCAGCAAGATAGACATTATGAAAAAAGGACTCAACTTTCAGTGAGCTGAAAGAATAAAGACACAGACCTACTAGAGCATGGACTTGAGGATATGGGGAGGGGGAAGGATAAGCTGTGACAAAGTGAAAGAGAGGCATGGACATATATACACTACCAAACGTAAGGTAGATAGCTAGTGGGAAGCAGCCGCATAGCACAGGGAGATCAGCTCGGTTCTTTGTGACCGCCTGGAGGGGTGGGATAGGGAGGGTGGGAGGGAGACGCAAAAGGGAGGGGATATGGGAACATATGTATATGTATAACTGACTAAATTTGTAAAATAAAAAAAAAAGATATATACATATATATACGTAAAAAAAAAAGATTGCAGTGATGGCTGCACAACTCTTGTGAATATACTAAAAACTACTCAACTGTAAACTTTAAATGGGTGAATTTTATGGAATGTGAATTATATCTCAATAAAACTGTTTTTGAAAAATCAAAAAAAAAAAAAAAAAAAGACAGCCTGCATCCATGTTGCCTTATCATTTGGCTCATGCACTGTTATTACTATGTGCTCAGTAAATACACATGAAACCTTTCCTCATTGCTCAGGTGAAAGCAATTTTTGCATAAAGTCCATATTATTAAAATGCTATCACATTCTTCCACACTAAACTGGTTGGGCACTATTTTCAGATTTTCTGCATTAAATTGAACACATTCTCTATTTGAAAGCCACTATTTGAAAGTCACTATTTGAAAGCCAAGCAAACACGTTTCAGAAGCCATCAGCACTTGGAAATCTTCTGCCTGGATCTCAGCTGCTAAGGTCATGATGGTTCCACTCCTCCCTCAGTACAGAAGTAGAGAGCTTTCAGCAAAGGGTGCTACAGGTTTTGTCAGTGCTTCTGTACTCAGTTGAGACCATGCCTGGTAGATTTTGGTGGACCAGAAATGAGATGGCCCTGCGCTCATTGATGGTGTAGCAGGCTTCGAGCTATGCTCACGCAGGCAAAATCAAATAATTTAGTTTGAAGAGGGAAACTATTGTTCTCTCTTAACTTATGTCACAAACACATACTCTCCCTACAAAACTAGCTCAACTCTCATTTCTGTAACGATCAGCTACCCTCTGCCCACATCAGGAGAAGAATTGCGTCAGCAAAATAGAAGCAGTCATTCTTCCTTTCTGCCTCCTGCAATTAAAGCTCAGCATCTCAGCTCAGCCTAGCAGGGGCCCTCAGGCCTGCCTACTTTAAAAACTTGCCTGAAAGTAATAAGGGTTTTTTTCATTTTTAGGAAAGGGATGCAGATGGCATTTTGATGAGCATGACTTTATTGCTGTTATCAACATTCACACATCAGAGAGGTTGTGGTCGCACCCATGGTTGAGAAGTACCTTCCAAGAACAACTAGATAAAGAAAAGGGAAAAAAACAAAAAAGAATTTCCTGCCATTTGCAACAACATAGATGAGTCTGGAGGACATTATGCTAAGTGAAATAAGCCAGACACAGCAAGAATAAAACTGCATAATCTCACTTATATGTGGAGTCTTAAAAAATCAAATACAGATACCACTTAAACGTAGAATCTAAAAAATAATACAAATGAACTTATTTATAAAACAGAAAAAGGTTCACAAGCATAGAAAACAAACTTATGGTTACCAAAGCGGGGGAGTGATAAACTAGGAGGTTGGGATTAACAGATACACACTACCGTATATAAAATAAAGAAAGAACAGGATTTACTGTATAGCACAGGGAACTATATTCAATACCTTGTAATAACTTATAATGGAAAAGGATCTTAAAAAAGACTATATATATATATATATATATATGTATATATATATATATATATATACACACACACATATATCCGAATCACTTTGCTGTGCACCTGAAACTAACACAATATTGTAAATCAACTCTACTTCAATTTTTTAAAAAATCAAATACAGAGAAGCAGAGAGCAGAATGGTGGTTACCAGGGTAGGGAGGTGGGAGAAATGGGGAGATGTTAGTCCAAGGGGACAAAGTTGCAGTTATGTAAGACGAATGTCTGGAGATCTTAAAGTACAGCATGATGACTGTAGTTTGGTAATACTGTACAGAATACCGTAAGTTTGCTAAGAGGGTAGATTTCAGGAGCTCTCATCACAAAAGAAATATGGCAACTAAGGGAAGAGGCTATGTTAATTAGTTTGACTGTGGTAATCATGTCACTAAGTCTATGTACATCAAATCATCATATTGTACACCCCAGATATGCACCATTTTTATTTTTTTTAAATTAAAAGTAAAATACATTTCTTCCACGAGAGTAAGTGACCCTACTGAGTTGGCATGTAGGGTTACCCTTGAGCCTGGAATGGTGAGCAGAGTATGGGTATCTTCTCAGGCTAGCTTTGTGGTCTAGCAGGCAGAGCCCACTGACTTTTAAGACACCTTCATTTCTCTAAACTCCAATCAGTTCTTCTGGTTGTAGTCAGCTTTTCTTATTTGAGTGTGTTTTGGTGACAGTTCACCCATAAGCAATCATTTATGCCACATACTATGCTATAGGCGTGAGGAGTAAAGCTGAGTGCGGCCCAGGTCGTGCCCTCACGTTGCTCCCATACGTGTTTGCTGTTGACTAGTTGTGTAGGTTGACTCTAGACTCTGGAGGTAGCTAGCTTACTCTCTAGTTGAGGATGCTTTCTAGTTAGTTGGGTTACCATTAATGAAATGCAAGAAGCATATGCTTTTCAAAATAATGTACATGATGTCAATTGTATGGCAGTTTGTGCGTCTTTAATTTTTTTTTAATTATGGAGTATTCATAATTACATAAATACTGTAATAAACACCCACAGAAATATCTGTGATTTAATAATTCTTAACATTTTGATGTTTCCTTCAGGCCTTTCATTTTAGAAGGGAAAGAGCGATTAAAAAAATGGATATAGTTGAAGTCCTTTTAATAAATGACATGAACATTGTTTTGCCTGTTTATAAACATTATATGTGGCGTGTGTTACTTGTCTTTCAATAACTAGCTTTCTTGACTTAATATTTTGTTTGAAAAATTTATCCATATCAATACAGTCCACCTACAGTACATGTTAACTGCTGTGTAGTATTCTAGTGTTTGAATATATGACAATTTGTTTATTCCTTAGCCTGGGATAGACATTTAGGATGTTAGCAAGTTCTTCCTACTACCAAAAAAATGCTGCATTGATGTTTTTGGCACAAAACTCCTCAGGTATCAGTGTGAGAGATTCCCTAGTGTGTGTCCCCAGAAGTAGAAATGCTGAATCAAAGTGGGCAACTCTCCACATTTGCCAGATATTACCAAATGGTTCTGCAAAGATCTGTACAGATCTGCATTTCCACACAGCAGTGTGGGACCATTATCATCACTTCACATCTTCCCCAATATTAGTTATTAAATGACCTGAATATTTGCCGATCAGATAACTGTGCGATAGAGTCTCTGTTGCTCCGATTTGCATTTCCCTGGGGTTGAGCTTCTTCTCGTATATTTGTTTCCCCCTCCATTAACTGTCTAATCATATTCTTTGCCCACTTTTCTCTTTATCGTTTGCCATTTCTTGTTTTGAAAGTGTTATTTATATATTCTCATTTGTTACCTTTTTGGTAACATCTCTATTGAGATACAATTCACGTACTATACAATTCACTCACTTAATTCCTTCACTTTTAGTATATTCACAGAGTTGTGCATCCATCACTACAATCAATTCTAGAATCAATTTCTAGAATTCCAGAAATTTGTCATTAGCCCCTCACAAAAAAACTCTGTACACTTTAGCCATCACGCCCTGTCTCCCCATTTACCCCAGCCCTAGACAACCACTAATCTTTTTTCTGTCCCTCTAGATTTGCCTCTTCTGGACATTTTGTATAAATGGAATCATATAACACATGCTCTCTTGGAACTGGCTTCTTTCACTTGACAAATTTCAAGTTTCCTCCATGTTGTGACATATATCAATACTTCATTCTTTCTGTAGTGGTAAAATACATATAACATACAATTAACCATTTTAACCATATTTTTTTCTTTGAGGTATGCGGGCCTCTCACTGTTGTGGCCTCTCCCGTTGTGGAGCACAGGCTCTGGACGCGCAGGCTCAGCGGCCACGGCTCACGGGCCCAGCCGCTCCACGGCATGTGGGATCTTCCCGGACCGGGGCACGAACCTGTGTCACCCGCATTGGCAGGAGGACTCTCAACCACTGCGCCACCAGGGAAGCCCCCGTTTTCACCATTTTTAAGTGTACAGTTCAGTGCCATTAAATATCAATACAAGGTAATACCACCATCACCACCATCCATCTCCAGAGCTTTTTTATCTTCCTAAACCAAAACTCTGTACTCATTAACCCAAAATCTTCCATCCCCCCTGCCCCCGGTCCCTGGCAACCACCATCGTACTTTGTCTCTGAATTTGACTACTCTACGTACCACATACAAGTGAAATCATCTAATATTTGTCCTTTTGTGACTGACAATTCATTTAGCATCATGTCCTCAAGGCTGACCCACATTATAGAGTGTGTCAGAACTTCCTTCCTTTCTAAGGCTAAGTCATATTCCATTGTATCTATATACCACATTGCGCTTATCCATTCATTCATCCATGGACATTTGGGTTGCTTCCACCTTTTGGATATTATGCTACTATGAACACTGGTTTACAAATATGCATTCGGGTCCTTGCTTTCAATTATTTTGGATATATACCCAGAAATGGAATTGCTATGAGAATTCTATGTTTCAGTATTTGAGGAGCTGCCATACTGTTTTCCTGTTTACATATTTTTAACATTTATCTTTACTGGTAATATTTGTCACAAATATCTTTCCCCAATATATGGTTGCATTTATCTTTATTGTATAGTAATTTTAACTTAATATCAAATTTATGAATCTTTCCTTTATGACTTTTGCTTCTCACATCTTATTTAATATGCTTTCCTATTCCAGTGTTGGAAGATATTCTCCTACATTTCCACATTTCCCATATAAGTCTTTGATCCACCTGAATTGTCCTCCTTGTATGTTGTGAGATAAAGATCTAATTTAACATTTTTTTCCCATTTGGATAACCAAATATTCCAAACATCGAATCCAGACATTCCCCACTAATTTGTAATTCTGCCTCCGTCCTAGACCAACTTTCCATATGGATCAATTTCTGGGGTTTCTCGTCTGCTCAATCAATTCATTCTCTATTCTTGCCTCAATACTTTTAAGCTTTTTAATAAGTCTTAATATTTAGAAAGCAAGTCCCACATCATATTCTTTTCCATTCAAATCATCTTGTCTATTGTTGGTCCTTTACTCTCACAAGTGAATTTTAGGATTCTCTATTCAAGTTGCATGAACTGAATTGAATTTATAGATTAATATTAACTACAACTTTGTGCTATTGTACCTTCCCATCCATAATACCAAGATCCTGACTCCAGCTGCTTCATTTTACAAGTAAGAACCCCATTGACATTCCCACAACCATGCAGAGAACCCGAGGAAGAACGAAGTTAGAACCCAAGTCCCATTGCCCAATGCTTCTTCCACTAACTTCAAATAGGGACGCCCTCCCCCCTGAGAAAGCTTTGCCTTCTATTGTCCTTATACTTAAGTTCAGGCATTAAGTCATCCATTCACTCCATTAGCATTTTGAGATCAATAGGCCTTGGGCTTAAGGTGTAGGCACTGTGCCTCCTCCAAGCCTCCACTGGGATGCGGCTGTGGGAGCCGAGTGATGGCCCAGAGCCATCCCCTGGGATCTCCGATTGGCTCTGAGCCCTTGAGTGGTTAGCAGAGAGGGGCAGAGGCAGCAGCTGGGGGGAAAGAGAGTGGCCGGGGGTTAGTGGAAGGACGCAGTGTTGGGGGTCTGAGGCTGTATGTGAGAACCATGCTGACTCATGCTCACCAACCCACAGGAAACAAAAGAACAGAAACCAGACTGGCAGCGTATGAATTTATTGTTAAAACAAAATGTGACCGCCTAGGGCACCAGCACTTACTTCCTATGGCCAAATATTTGCTCCTTGTAGGCAAATTACACAGGATGCCAAATTATAGCCAGAAGTTTGCTTGGTGAGCTCAGAGCAGGGAGAATTGAATTTGTCCTGATGTGAATGTGTCCTGATGTCAGGTGTACTTTCCTCCATAACAAGGCATTGTCAGTGCTGGAGATGATGGTCCCAGGCGGGGGGCCTCTCCCTGCAGTAGCTGGACGTCAGTGTCTGCCCCCTGAGTCCCTTCCCTCTGCTTCCAAGATGGCTGGTTCTCCTCCTGAAGCACACTGTCTTTCTCTGGACAAGATCATGTAGGATCTGATTGGAGCCAGGTTTTTTTGCTTCTCTAATTTCAATTATATTTTAACTTTTAGAGTGGGTTATTTCTAATTTCTTGGAGACAAGAAGAGACAGGAAGAAGCTCCATTTGGCCAGCAAGGAAACTGAGGCTCAAAAAAGTTAAGGAACTCACTTATCCAAGGTTGCCCAGATAGTGATTGCATGAACTGAATTTCAAGCCAGGTTTTAATCTAACTGAAAGGGGGAAATGTCTGAAAATACACTGAAGGTTAGGTGGCTAAATTTGGTGCTTAACCACATCAGCCTCTGAGGTTAGGAACTTGAAAGCAGAGACCCTGACTTCTCCTCCTCTATAACTTCCCATAGGGCCTGGTCCAAAGTGTGCTCACACAGGCCCTTCGTACATGGACAGCTGAGCTCTCCCCTCCATCCCAAATGGACCCAAACACACACAGAGGTGTCATGCACCAAGCCACATGGTTTTCCTGCTCCCTTCAAACCACCTTTCAATCCACATAGGGTCTACTTCAAGGGGCGCCTGGAAGTTTTTCCTCGACAGTCCACCGGCCTCCTCTTCCTGCCCCACGTGCCTCTGGACATTTCTGGCCCCCTGGGACACCACTCCCTCCTGGAGCTTCTCCCCAGTGTCCTTTGGCTGGTGATGTCCATTATTTCTGGCCCCATCCCCAGAGGCAGAGGCAGGTCCTACCCATATACCCTGGACCAGCGCACCTTTCTCTGACCGTGGCTATGGCCTTCATCGTGAGTGTGGGGTCTCTTTGCTAGCAAAGTCTCTGTGCCTCCCCCCAGGTGACCAAAAATCCTCTCCCTGCCAGGACTTTGGAGCAGAAGGAAGGAGAAAGTGAGGTCAGAAGAAAATTCCATCTGGCCACATATTTAACAGATATGTGTTTAGTGTCTGTGGGACAGCTGTGTTACAATGAGCTGAGTTCTGGAAGAAGCCGGGACACTAGGGTTCTCATCCCAGCTCTGCCACCAACTCAACGGGTAGCCTTGAAACTGCCAGTTTAGCCTCTCTTTGCCTCAGAGATCACCCAGCCCAAACCTTCTTACATTGCAGTTTCCTATCTGATACAGTTCTCATCTCTGATAGCCTGTGATTCTCTGTGCCCAAGCATTTTTAAGTATTATTCAAAAGTAGTATAAAAGAAATAATTAATTTAGTAAAACATATACAGAGAACCATATTCCAATGAGATGCAAGTCCTCTTACGATTACTACAACAAAATGATTCTGGATGATTCAATGAAGTCAGCCCAAAAAGGCTTAGAAGGATGGGCTTCCCTGGTGGCGCAGTGGTTGAGGGTCTGCCTGCCGATGCAGGGGACGTGGGTTCGTGTCCTGGTCTGGGAAGATCCCACATGCCGCGGAGCGGCTGGACCCGTGAGCCATGGCCACTGAGCCTGCACGTCTGGAGCCTGTGCACCGCAACGGAAGAGGCCAGAACAGTGAGAGGCCAGCGTACCGCAAAAAAAAAAAAAAAAAAAAAAAAAAAAGAATGGATGACTGCCTTGAACATCAAATACCTGAGTAGGAAAGGAAAAGGAAGCGATGCTATCGTTTAAGATTTCCTATACGTTATTATAAGTTATTTTGTGTTTTGGCTTTTATAGTAGGAAAAACATATCTACCTGTAGAATATACAAATGAGTTGTCCATTTTCACAGGTACATTATGAACAAGAAGAATATTTATCATGTGAGATAATAATGTTTATTTAAGCTTGTTTTATTCAAGGCAACAAATTCAGAACGTATAGGTTGTAAGGACAGCTCAATTTTTAAATCTGTTTCCATTGAGGGTTCTTTCTTTTCTGACTTCTTTCAGCTTCCTTTTCCTTATCTCAGGAGTTCTTGAACTGGGTCTGTGGACATTAAGACGCTTATAGATGCACTTCAGAGGGTCCTTAACCCCTAAAATTGAAGGGCATATGTGCTCTTATATTCTAGCTTTCATCTGATTTTCAAAGGGACCCTGGACCTCAAAATGGCCTCTGATTATGCTCCTTGTTCAAATGCAGGGGAGAAAATGTTCTAAGCAAGACCTGTATGTGAACAAGCAGCTTAGCAGAAAGAATCTTAGGTTCTGGCAACAGAGAGACCCGGTTGAAATCAACCTGCCAGAAAAACTCTACTTTTGGACAAATTACCTGGACTGTGAGTCTCAATCTCCTCCTCTGTGTAAAATGTGGGTAATAGCATTTGCTCACTCCATGGGGTTACTGTGAGGATGAAATTATTTAATATCTGTAAACCCCAGTGCAACGCTGGTGCTCGATGGGTGGTAGATGTTATGGACCCCAGAGCCTTCCCTCTGGGGTGACTCCCAGTGACCCAGCACACCCCCTGGGACCCCACCATGGCCGGAGAACTAAAACACAAGCCCAGGCCACCAACTCAACCTCTCTCTACTCAATGTTCTGTTGCCTTCAGAAGTGACGCTTCTCTGCAAGAGTGGTTTCCATGAGCGCGGACAGTGACTCTCCACTGGGCAATGTCTAGCTTGCAGGCTCCAATGCCTCCTCCCGCCCTGCAGACATTACCAGAGGGGAAAAGGCTTCCACACCCACCTCAACACTCAGCCTTGAGACAGTTTCCTCCTTCCACCTTTGGCAACAAAGCCACTTCCTTGTCCTCGAGGCACCTACGGATCCCACTTCTACTTCCTCCTTGACTTTCGTTTCTCATACCTTGTCTTGAGCCACATCCTCTGTGCTAGAAACAGCTCCCACTTCCGGTTCGCCCAGCAGCCTCTGAGCACTTCCTCCATGGCTGTCCTCTTTATCAGGAGCTTCGACACCCACATCTCCAGAGGATGTTTCTAGATGTGCAGTCTACCCCGATTGGGAAAATGACAAGTTGGTAGTTTCCTATAAATATGCTGTGAACTGGAGGCCAGGGGGCCTGTCCTGCTCCTGGGGCCAGTTAGGGACAGCACATGCCTGCTAGTTCCCACCGTGAAGCCAAAGAGAGAGAAAACTCCTCATGTGAGTTTCTAGAACTTGCTGCCTAACGCTGTTTTTCCTGTTTTCCTGGATAAGGAAGAGGGGTCTGCATTCAAACCCCCAGCTCCACACCCACTAGCCTGTGGTCTGGGGCCCCTAACCTCTGTGGGCATCACTCTAGCAGGCAGATAAGACACAGTCGCTATTCAGATACAATCATGAGGTCGATATTCGATGGATTCTGTACCAAAACTAGCCAAGAGCTGAAGGAGGGAGAGAAAGACAGAGCCTTTCTGGCTGAGGTCAGGAAGAAGGGAACATTGGAGTTGAGCCCTTCCAACTCCTGTGAGCTTAGAAAGGCGTCACAGAGTGAGGGTTTATATAAGATTGTTCCATGGTAATAATAACTTCCACCATTTATGGGGACTCTACTTGGTGGCAGGTGTTAAACACGCCTTGTTTCTTATTGTGGCAACGTGCATGTTATTATTCCCATTTTGCAGATGTGGAATGTGAGGTGGAGAAGTCAAGGTCTTTCCCTCACAGTCCTGGTAGAGCCCGGTTTGTCTGGTGCCACCATGACTGCCACACTCCCTCTCCCAATGTTGTCATTTGTGGTTCTAGAAGGAAAGATGCCCTATACGGCCATAGATGTCCTTAAGTGTTATAACGAGATGATGAACCAGGAGGCCTCTGGCTTTTCCTCTCTCTTTCTTATAAGACAGTCCTTCTGTAGGGCCCTGGGACATGGCCAGATCTAAATCTTTGGAAAGAGGCAGAAGCAGACGGGGAGGCAGGGAAAGGGGTACCAGACCCTGGTTGGCTCCAGCCTGTCCATGGAGTCTGGTGTCTTTCCCATGGGAAAAAGAGGCCTGTGTCACGAAACCCAAAACTCACGAGGTAGTGACAGCTCCATGATGGGCTTGGTCTCTTCCGCAGCTGGACACACCCCAAGTCGTGGCAGAACTCCCCAACTCAGTCAAATAGAGTGCCTGAGTGTCTAGACTTACACATCTGTTGAGCATCCAGAAAGGCAACCAAAGTGCAGTTCTTCCCATGTGGTTCTGCTGTACTTATCAAACTCAGAGTCCCGTTCTTCAGTCATGAAGCTGGGCCCAAACTCCAGGGTCAGCTTAGACTGATAGCTCTGGCCCTTGGCACAGTGTGGGGTGGCCAACGCCTGAGGTCCCAAACCACTTTCCCAACCAGGTGTTATCAGGTGAGATGGTGCCAGGAGGCTCCTCCCGGGAAGAGGGCTGCATCAACTGAGCGAAGCTGCAGGGAATTGAGACCAGAGGTGGTCGAGAGTGTTCCAAGGGGCCATTGGAGTTGCTAATGAAGCAACCCCCCTACCCCAGGTGACTGCCTATTAGCACAGAGGACGTTCCTTCATCAATCCCCTGAGAAGCGTCGAGATGGAAGGACACGAGATGCACCGTCAGCTGGTGTGAAGTCCCTGCTCCCACAGTTATTAGCTCTGTGGCCTCAAAGAGGTTTCGTTTTCCAATTCTTTAGACCTTTATTCCTTGTCTGTAAAACAGAGTTACAACGTCCTGTACAAAGGGGTCGTAACGTAACCGAAAGTGGGGTCCAGCTGCTCACCACTCAAAAGCCAGTGAAGAAGCAAGTTGGTGGAAAGGAAAGTTTGCTGTATTTCGGATGCTGGCAACCAGGGGCGGCGGGGGAGGGCAGACGCCTGTCCAAAGGCCGACTCCCGCACTGACCCCGACAATCAGGGGGCAAGAGTTTTATAGACGGAGGGAGGGGGCTCCATGCAGAAACAGCACCGGCAGTTCTGACGGGCATCTTGAAATTGGTCATGCGGTGGTCTGACCAATCAGCATCATCTTGACTGTTTGAAGTACAGTTAATCTTCAGTTCCAGGGTCGGTTTGTTCCCATTTCTTTGCAGCCAGTTCTTGGAATTGTGGCAGCTTATGTCAAGTCTACAGCCTGGTCTTCATGTAGTTAACTTCTTCCACCTGGTGGAGGCTTCAGTATCTATAAGACAGCTCACAGGATATGGCTCAGAATATTATCTATAGCCCTTGAGAAGGAACTAAAGGTCCTTGACTTCACTTATTGACCAGACTACCATTATTTTGTCCTATTTGACTGCTTTTCTTTGTTTCTGCATTCTCTCACTTCTGATTAAACTCATTCTTTGGCTAAAGTTTTTCTACAGACAAAAGGCAGGCGGAGGACAAGGTGGGCAAGGACCACAGAGTACTGCCGTGCTTCAATAAGAGCTAATGGAGATGATGTGGGTAACGCCTTTTGCACACAGCAGGTCCTCAGTACAGGAGAGCTGACGTCATCATCCCTTGGTTGGGTACCAAAATGGCAGTGATCATCACCAGGCTTCTAAGCAGAAAACTGTAGAACAGGAAATCCTACTGCCACCAAGTTGTGCACACGGGCCCCACAGGGCAAATTTGGTAAAAGGCTGTCCCATCCCAACACACACACACACACACACACACACACACACACACACACACTTAACGGCAGGCCCTGAAGGCCCCTAAAGGATTATGAGGCTCCTGATTCACAAGTCAGATGCATTTCTTTTTATTTATTTATTTTTTTAACATCTTTATTGGAGTATAATTGCTTTACAATGGTGTGTTAGTTTCTGCTGTATAACAAAGTGAATCAGCTATATGTACACATATATCCCCCTATCCCCTCCCTCTTGCGTCTCCCTCCCACCCTCCCTATCCCGCCCCTCTAGATGGTCACAAAGCACCGAGCTTATCTCCCTGTGCTATGCGGCTGCTTCCCACTAGCTAGCTATTTCACATTTGGTAGTGTAGATATGCATGTCTTAAAGGAAGTTACTTACAATGCTTAGCTTCCCCCTGTTTCCAGAATCAAGTGCTCCCAAAGTCTTGAGCCTGAGAGCCGCACTAAGTGCTAACAAATTGTTAAAAGGCAGATGATTTTCTTTTGGTTTCTCACCCTCAACTCCCCCTCCCAGCAGGTTTCATCAAATGATTGATAGTCTCCATGGCAACTGCTAAAGCCCTGCTCACCTGAAATCCCTGCCCCTACCTGCACCAGCCCAGCCAGTGGGGCAGTCCTGTCCTCGCTGCTGAGTTACTCAGCTTTTTCAGATCCCTGAACAAAGGTTATTTTGAAATGACTTACTTGGCTGGGAGGTGAGTACTTTGTTCCTGAAACCAGGTGCTGAGATGACAAATACTTCCCTTTAACGGTTGGAGGGTTATCAAACAGGGAATCATAGGTCTGACGAGCATTAGAATAATCAGACGGATGGAAACAAGGAAGAACCTTCACCAGCCCATCAACCTGTGAGTACTTTCTGGAGAAATGAAATGTGGGCCAAAGAAGTTATACTCGTCTCCACAGTAGCCATTGTTTATGACATTTATACAAAACACCACCTGAGAAAGCAGCCACTTGTTGTCAGGGCTTAAAAAAATACTTGCGTAAACTCAGCACAGCGCAGCACAGCCAGGATAACGGCTGTCCCCTGCCAGCTGCTGGGACTGTGCTGAAGCCCCTTTCCATATTCAAAAAGGTTGTTTCAACTACATTGAAGCAGGAAAAACCAAGGAGGGAAAATCACAAACTATATCCGGCTACGAAGAGTTCAGAGTGGGGAAAAGAAATCGAGCTTTCCCAATCTACGTAGTTCCCTGCCAGACAAATGACAATGACAGGGATTGAAATTGAAAGGGAAGGGACACAATGCCCTTTTCATTTAACTTCAAGGGCAAGTTCTTTTGCTTTGCAGCAACGTTTGCCAACCCCTCACCTAGGATTCTCCCCAGGGACATAGGAGACTTTTCAAGCCTCTCAAAAGAGCTCACAGAACGGCTTTAGAAATAGGACTAACCTTTTGCAAGTTGAGAAGTCTGGCTTCGTTTTTTATCTCAGGGAGAAAAGGGAGCCACAGGAAGCAAGACTAGAAACACACCGCAAAGAACACCAGCAACAAACTAAGTTAGTAACTCTGAACACCCAGGAACATATCTGCGCTTCATTCATTCAACCAGCCTTGGTTCAGCTATTACCTACCAGACACTGGGAGTTACTGGGATGTAAGAATGAATAAATCTGGGTCTGTGTCCTTGAGGAGCTCACAGGGAAAGACAGGCACTAAGAAAACAATTCTGTTACCAGGGGCCAGCAGCACAGCAGGGGTAGGAGCCCATGATACCGGAACCAGCTGGTCCACTGTGGGGTTCGAGGACAAGGGGATTTTGCTGGAGGGAGAAGGGTAGAGATTGGATAAGAAAGGATGAGAGTGAAAGTTCAGAAATGGGAGTTCCAGCCACATGTGGAGGCGCACCTCTGCCTTCCTCGGTGGCTTATTAGAATGTCTGCCTCCTGACTGCAGAACTGTTCAAAGGTTAATGGGAAAATGTGGGAAAGCATCCTGAGAATTTTCAGGAAAGATCCTAAAATCATCACATTTGAGAGCTCTTCCGTATTAGTCAGACTTTTGGTCCTAATCAACATGATCCCCTCTGGCACCATTTTTATCGCTGATTACGGTCAACTGCTATTTTTTAAAGTATACTTATTTCCTTAAAGACCTTCAAATACACTTCTGTGTTTTAATCAATTAAGGAGTATTTACTGAACACCTCCCTTGTGCCATATCCTGTTTGACATCTATAAATAAGTCTTTAAAAGTGCAACCAAGCAAGAGTCTATCAGTGGCACCAATCTTCTGGTTTCCCCTTTCATTGGGTACTTAATAAGTATGATTTTTTTTTCTTCAAGAAAAGATGTAGCCAATCATGCTTTTTTATGTTTTTATCTTCTGCACAAAGAGCCTCACTTGCCGTAGAAATAAAGACAGTGGCATTTGGCAAGAGAAGCAAATATTATAGATGGCGATCGGGATTTTACCTTCCCCGGAAAATGGACTTAACAAGCTAACGTCCAAAATCTGACACCGATGGTGTTTCTAATAGTAACAGGTTTGAGAGAGCGAGTTGGCTGACAGTACCAGCAAAAAGTCAGCAGTTCGTGGGGGAGCCCAGGCTCAGCCATACGACAGAACCCGTATCTTCCTCTGCACGCATGCCCATCATCGGCTGTCCTGTTAAGCTTCACTGAAGGGATGACCAGCCTTCCGAGGGGCTCTGTGACAATGCACTGGCTCAGTCACTTCGCCCTGTCTTGTCTGAGTTATATCTGGGCACGGTTTTGTTTTTTTTTTTTTTTTTTCTTTTTCCTTTAAGCAGACAGAAGAAAAAGAATGCCAAGATTACTGATGCATTAAGTGATTGAGAAATGTTTGCCATTTAAAGCCATTTCACTTCCTGCCTAATGCCACAAAGAAGCTTTTTAATAAAGTTAGCCTTTGCTTTGCTTAATGTCACTATGCATCTGGCTTGTTTTGCCTGCTTTTCAACACTGGGTATCATAATGAAATGCTTGTTTCCATTGCGTAGAACAACCATATATTTCAAGGCAGTCGATTAAGAGAAAAGAAGTCAGTGGAAGCGCCAGAGGAGGACAGAGAGGAGGGATGAGCCCTGTGGGAGCAGAGACAGCAGGCACCAGGGACCCGGGTCCTCACTCTGCTCTGAAGGCTGCCGTCAAGTTCCCATGGGAATCAGAACCCTCAGGCTGTGGACGGACGGTGAACAGTTAGCAGCTCCCAGAGCAAGGGCCATCCTCGCTTAGCATTTGCCCTTGCTTGCCAAGCCCTACAGTTGGCACGTGACTTTACCCAGCTTCAGCCAAAAAGAGAAACACCATGAATGACTTTGAGATCTCCCCAGGCTAATTCCCAAAGCAGGGAGAACCCATACCTTCTGTGAGGACCAGCACGGCTTCGGCCAAACCTTACTGTTGCGACTAAAGCCCAAGTTCTCCGTGTGATGCACAGAATATCTAATTTCAAATAGCGACAGCTACGGCTTCTTAAGTGCTTACCCTGTGCCAAACCCTCCACATTTTTCGTATAGCTTCCCCATTTAATCTCCTTGATATCTTGCAAGATAGGTGTTGCTCTCTCTCTTTACAGATGAGGAAACAGAGACAGAGCTAAGCGATTGGATCTGGGTCAGCTGTTAGTAAAGCCACGCCCAAGGGGTGTGAATGCAAGTCCATGCTCTTGATTACCAGCCACACCACTCCAGGGCTTTCTGGTCTACCTCCCAGGTACCTATGTTTGAGAAGACCCATTCCCAACAGTGTGGCCCTACCTGCTCTTCAGTGTTTACTCAGGGCCTGCTCTTCTGCAGGCACTAAAGAGGACGAGATGCATAGCAGGGTGTCTGTCCTCGAGAACTGTGCTTTCTAGTATGGTGGCTGCTATCCATCACAGCAAGTGTGGCCCGTCTGAATTGAGATGGGTAAAGTGGACCATACAAACCAGATCTCAAAGACTTAGTATGAAAAAGAGTGAAAAGTAGCTCACTAATCATTTTTCTGCTCATTACATATTGAAATGATATTTTTAATATATTAGGTTAACTGAAATATAGGTTTTAATTTATTTTCATGTGTTTCTTTTTACTTTTATAAATGTGGCTATGAGACAGGTTAACGTTATGCACGTGGCTCACGTTACACTTCTCTTGGGCAGTGCTGCTCTTGAGGCCCATGCCTGATGAGGGTGATAAGTGAACAGAGCTGTCCCTGTGACACAGGTAGGCAAAGATAATGAAGGAAGCACAAAGGTGAGGTCATGGGAGAGCAAGTGGAATGCTACACTTGGGCCTAAAGAACACAAATATGAAGGTCAAGCCCTTCTCATTGATCATCTAGTTGACTGGACAGATAATCCATCATGCTCACTGGCCTCTATGATACAGACTCAGTAGCAACCCAACAAAGTTATAGGGACTGGATAAAAGTAGGACAAACTCTGACAGCAAGAAAAATGGTGGTTTCTATTCTGGACACGTGCATCAGCTCAGATGCAAGCTCTGCTCTGGTTTCCACTTTGATCTGGGCTTTATTTGTATCAAGTATTCCAGACCCAGAACCTCCCTCCTCCTGGCCAGGACAAGTTCAACTCCCACTTGCCTTGTTTTTATAAACCACTCTCTTTACCCCAAACTTCTTTGCAGACATACACTATTTGTTATCCAATCAATATCCATTCCTCCCTTGTTTCCTGCTAGAAGGATCCCTCTTTGGTTCACAGCAGCCATCAGCCAGCCCCAGATGACGGTCACGATTGGTCAAAGCCATCTTAACAATCCTGCCCCTCACTCTTCAACCTCCCTCATAGCAAGAGGGGCATCATCCAGTTCTGGGCTTGAGACCAAAGCCAGAGACTACTTCAGGACTGGAGTGTTTAAAACTTTGCTGTCTTGATAAAATGGGACACGGCAGGGCTCAAGATATCTCTCCTTGCCCTGACACCTTCATTCTGCCTCAGTCATGACAGCTGGGGCTGTAACAGCCCTAAGGCAACTGTTAGGGGAACCCCAAGAAAATTGCAGAAGGTTGTCACCAATAACACCAATCTTCTGGACTAGTGCCAGCAACCACTTACCTCCAGTTTTCCTGTTCTGTTAGAAAAAAATAAACCCCTTATTCTTTATACCCCTGCAGTCAGATAGTCAGATACGCTGTTACTTGCAGCCTTTGACATCCTCTACTGGTGTACAACCAGACAGGAAGAGGGAAAGTAGTCTGTCCAAAACCGTAGACTCCAAAGGAGCTCAGTCACTGCTTGAACCACTCTTTTGCCTAACAGCCCACTTTAATCACAATTCCCACGGGTCTCTGCGTGTTCTTTCTCTTTGTACATCACTGTGTCTATCTGAGGTGGGAAAACTGAGGGTTTAAACTAGTGGTTATTGTTGAAGACCTACATGGATCATTCTCATGTCCATATAACCTTCACAGTGGAGGTTTCTCTTTACCGATGTAACATGTATAATTTTCTTCATCTCCCAATGTATAAGAACTTACGGGTGATCATTTATTGCTCCAAAAGAAATAGATACAGTCACTCTCTGTCCTCAGAAGCTTAAAACCAAATATTTGCTGTTTAAACAACAACAGAAAACCATGTATTATGTCCTTGAAAATTGCTAAGGGGGTAAATCTTAAATGATCTTCACAAATATACACACATATGGATATGGATATGGACACGTTAACCAACCTTCTCGTGGTAATCATCTCCCAGTATATACATACTTGTACCAAAGAATCACATTGTAGACCTTAAGCTTGCAGAATGTTATATGTCAATCATATCTCAGTAAATCTGGGGAAGAAAGCCTACAGCCTTCCTTTTCCTCCCTTATGGCAAATAGTTCAACTCCCTCCCCAGTGGCAATTCCCCCTCATTCCCCACTATTCCAAGCCCAGTTATGTCCAGGTATCAAGAGCCATCGGCTTCTGGAGCCATAGGCCTGCCTGGCCCTCAGGGACAAGTCCTTATTTATCCAAGCTGATCATGGCAATTCCTTTCCCTTCGAAAAGGATTCATGTAGGGACGCACATGAGACTAAATTCTGGCCAATAATCTGAGGGAGGGAGTCTGCTGGGAGATTCCGAGAAAGCCTCCTTCCTCTGAAAATGAGGCATCCCAGCAGGCAGAGCTGCAGAAACCACAGAGCTGAATCTGGAGTCTCTCAACACAAGAGGTGTTTATTTCTTGCTCCGGTGACAGTCCAGGGCAGCTCCAAATGGCTGAGACAAGGAGGCGGGACACACAGCCTTCTGCTCCAGGCAGTGACTCAGTGACCTAGCCCAGGCTGATGGCAGCTACACGGTCTTCAAAACAGGCTTCCAGCGTTGCCTGGGGGACACATCCCAGTTCCAAAGGGGAAAAACCTAGCCCACTTTTCCTTGACAGCCTCTCCTGGAAGCTGCCTGTGGACCCCATGAGCAGCTGTGTTATTGCCGGATCATAGCAGTAACAGAGCCCTGGGACCTCGGCTGAGGTCCAGAATTCTTTGGCACCACTTGAACCCGGAGCACGTGTATGCATGTTTAAAGGGATCGTGCACTGGATGTTCCAACGGGTCAGATGTGAAATGGCACTTGAGTTCCTCTGGTTAAACTCAGTCACCTGACCGTACATGACTGCAGGGAGGGTGCAAGAAGCGTCCAGCTGCATGTCCAGAAAGAAAAGGAAACAGCTTTGGTACACATGAAAATACAGAGGGTCAGGCTCACAATTACTAAGAATTTCAAAACTGTGACACAAAGGATTAAACCAAGTTCAGGACCCTTCCAAGCACGGGCTCTGTGCCTCTCCACAGGTTACAGGGCATGAACTTGGCCCTGGATGGAGTAGGTGCTCATTACAGGGCAGGTGACATCATCTCTGTTTCCTCATCCCTAATGATACCCACGGCCCGTGCCACACGCGTTCCTGTTAGCATCCTCCACCTTTCCTAGGAGCTCCTTGAAATAAGGAATGACAGAATATACCCTGGAGTCCTATGGCACTTCAAGTGGCTTGAGGTGAGTATCACTTTATCAAATTGATTCGAAATGTTCAGAGTAACAATTTCACCAAGAAAAAGAAAGCACACAGACTTGAAAGTTCGATGTGGCTTTGAAAAAAGCAACTCAAATTCATTTGCCAAATCAGGTTAAATTTGTGGCCTGCTCTCTGACAGCATCTCCTAAAACTACAACTTAATGACACTCTGAACAGTTGTGTTTTATTGGATGAGAGAAGTAAAAGTGCACAAAATAAGTCTCTGCTGAAATCGAGAATTCCTTGGCACCACCTGAACCAAGCTCACTGGTGTGTTTTCAAACAATTTGTATTCGGCCTCGTGCATTGTTATTCTCGCTGGCGTCACCCCATGGTGCAAGCGTGGGATTATTCTGCCATGTCACGTAGGCTGGGAGCCAGGATGGCCTAAGAGCCCCATCACGGCTTCGGTCGCTGGCAATGCGGTCACGCCCGTTGTACCCTCCCTACCAGCCAGCTCCCTTCTCAGCCACCACAGAGTTTTCCAGAAAGGGGTAAGGCCAGGTACACAGACGGCAGCTTCTACACACTGAGCTTCTAGGAGGGAACCAACAGCAAAGGGAGAGTGTGGGCCGCACCAGGCTCTGAGCTCCCAGGTAGCACCTGGACTACATCGTCATCCATGCCTTACGTTGCCACAACAAACAGGAAGAGGAGGCAGAGGAGGAGGAGGATGGTGATGATGATGCTGTTAGCCTCCTCTCAATGGTATCATTCCCTCATTGAGGGGGACGCGATTGTATTGGCAACTGTTTACTGACTCACCTAAGTGTGCCTAGCGTGAGAGGCTATGGTCCAGCCACATGGCTGTGAGGAGAGTAGACACAAAGGACCCTAAGGGTCGACCAGCAGCCCTCCTCTACTTGTGCTGTGAAGAGAGAACAGTGACAACGTTTCCATCCACCTGCGGAGGCTGAGCGCCCTTTCCATGACCCCTTCTCTTTCTCAGCACAAAGACACCCCACTTACCCCACCTGGCAACAAAACACTTATATAAGTGTTCTTACATACATTAACCCAAAGCTTTAAGAAGTGAATGGTGAAAATTATCTTGGATCCACATATCAGAGGAGAAAATATACCCAAACAGACACACAGGAACACACACACACACACACACCAATTACAGGGCACTTTACTACATGTCAGGGACAACACTAAGCTCTTGTCATACGTCTTAATTACATTCCTGCGGGTGGTATTGCTGGCCCCATTTTACAGATGAGGAAAGTAAGACTCTTAGAGGACAGGCAATCCCTGTCCGAGGTCCATGCGTGCAAGTTGTGGAGCTGGGAACCACCACAGACCTGCCCGAATCCAGAGCTAGTCCTGTCTACTGCCCCCAGGTCACGGGAGGGACCATGGCTCTCCCGGGCTAGGGGCTCAGGCTCACACAAGTCCATCTCTGCCTCTCTGTCTCCTTGGGAAAGTCTGCCGCATCAGAGATTGGGGAGGGGCACGAGTTGGGGAGCCAGCCTGGGAGGTCCCCCGCAAAGGAGACCTGGGGGAACACAGCCTACACTCTCGGTTGTAGGATGCTCTCATTGAGCTTCTATTACCTTCTGTTGTTGGAATCATTATAAAGCATTTTTTAGATCATACATGCTCATTCTAGAAAATTAGGGGGAAACAGAGTATTATGAAAAAGAAAATGATCTGTCATTGTCTCATTGCCCAGGTATAGCCACTGTCCATATCCTGGTGCATGCTTTCTGGTTTTTCTTTTATGACACACACCACACACACACATATAAATATAGGCCATATATATATATATATTATATATGTGTGTGTGTGTGTGTGTGTATACGATTTTACATGATTGTAAAATCTATACCTACAATTTTACATGCAAGAGTTTAAAAGTAACATTACAAGATAAACATCTTTTATATCATTAACTACTCCTCAATGTGATTTCAATGGGTTTAAGATATTTTACTGTATATATGTCAACAGCAGAATTTATTGAATTCTTCCTCTGTTTTGGACATTAAGGTTGTTCATCTCCAATTTTACCCGTATACTAGGGAGATACATTTTAAGATGAAATCCTGGAACATAGTTCTCTATGAACATAACAAAATAGTTCCTGAGCATAAATTCCCAGGAGTTAAAATGCTGAGGAAAAGGCTGTGAACATTTTAAGACTCTTGATCAATGTTGCCAAATTGCTCTCTAGGAAGGCATTACCAAGTCATGCTATCTTTGTCGGTTGCTTAATGAGCTGGGTTTGGATTTTATATACGAAACAGGGAATTTTCAGCTGGTGAAGCTAAGGCCTGGCCTGCTTCACCCTTCCCTACAGTCATATATCAGGAGGAAAATCGAGGGGACCACACGGTATCTTCCCAACTGGCCCAGGGTTTTGCCCCAAGGGGAGGGGAGCCTGCAGAACCATTCACTGGACCCCTAGGGAGAGGCTGGGCAGCCGATCTGCCTCATACGTGCGGATCCCTGGGAAGAGGCCATCCACTCATCTGTGTCTGCAGGAAACCCAGCAGCCGCTGGGCCCCTGCAAGCTGGAAGCTTGGGGCACCCCTGGTGGTAGCACCCTGCCCTGGACAGTGGCCTTCTCCAGGCTGACAGTGACAGCAGTAAGATGCCCACTCATTCATTCATGGCCAGTAGCCCTGGATGGAAGAGGCTGGCGACCCCATGTGACCTGGTCTGAGGGGAACCAGGGTGGGGAATGTCAGAAATAATCGGGTGCTCTGGGAGAAGGCTTATACTATCAGTCAGGTGGCATCTCTTGAGCCAACAGACACTGGAATTGGACATTCATAAGTTTTCCCCATGGTTTTTAAGCATTTAGTTGGTTTTTCATGGCCAGAGTCTATTCATTCATTCATCCTCATACTGGAAAGCTAAACTGTCCACGTTTGGATGGTGGCTTCCTTACCGCCATTAACCTTGGTGGGGGGAAAAAGACAGGGGCCTGCAGAGCTCAAACTCTGGCTGCTGGTTCACGGGCTCAATCCCAAACAAAATCTCGACCAGGGTCACCTATGTCTAACAGCTGAACCTGAGGGCTGGTTAAGAGTTTCTCAGGTTAACAGCCCGAAGAACTGTGTGATCAACAGAGTGAATAATAGTCAGAAGGAAGACAAGCTTAACGAAATTCTGAATAGTGCTTAAAGTAAGCACTTAAAATTAAGAATTTACACTCCCCTAACAATATAATGGTTTATTTAAGAAAGCGTTTTGCCTTGTTAACAGCAATTAGCAAATGAAAATGTATTTCCACTCCAGAGATGTATTGGAAGTCACGAACCTAGCATCACATAATAGACAAAGTCTAATCAATATTTTGATCTATGGAGGTCAGAAATCAAGGCACGTGGCTTTTCCTTAAAGAGATAGGCTTTAGAAGTCCAAGTCACCACAATTCATATTTGTCAATATCTAATGGTTTGGTCTTCTATGAATGTCAGCCAGCATTCACCCCGTGAATAATAATAATAATGAACAGGTACCGATTATCAAATTGTATTACTTGAATGGCTCAGCTCATTTAATCCTACACCTCTGTGATGTGTGGCATATTATGAAACCCATTTCACAAAGGATACTCAGACAAGTCAAGCAGTCTGTCCAGATTCAAATATTTGGTAACTTACTCAGACCAGGCCTTGCCTAACTCCAAATCCTATAGGCTTAAGCCCAATGTACACCAAGCATCTGCAACCACAAGATCAAAAGTTACTGGATGCATATTCTCTTGTAGGTACTTTATATGCAATATCTAGAACCCAGCAACCTCATCCTTTTAAGCGAGGAAACCAGAGTTAGTGAGGAGGGAAACCCAGATCCAGGCCCAAAGCCCCGTTTCTGCCCTTTGGAGCTGTCCTCCTCCTGGCCTGCACAGAAAAACCAAGTGGAGGGCTTTTTAAATGCTGATGCCTAGAGATACTGATCCCATTGGTTTGGGGGGGCGGGGGGGACGGGGCCAGGGCTTCTGCATTATTTTTAAGAAGTCTCCAGAAGATCGAATAGTCCACTGGGCACAGGGCTGATCACCACTGCAAGGTTCTTTCCTTCCTTACAAATCTGTACTGAGTGGTTACGGGCACTGGGCCCCTGCGTTTATCCCGCATCCTGCCCTCCAGAGGCTGTCAGACAGTGGCAGGCTGAGCCGTGAGCAGAAAACCACATCCAGCCCGAGGAGTTTCCCACCGGGGGGCATCCAGGGTGCCAGGGAATCTACAGGAGGGAGGGCTGAATGGTCAGGAGAGGGATTATAGAGGAGAGGACTCTAAGATGAGTAAGTGCCCAGAGAAAAGCAGACGAGAAAAGGAATCTCCCACTGTAGCATCTCCACTTCTCCTTGCTGCTGAGGGGGCTGAGAAAACACAACCCACCAGAGATGCAGCGGGTTCTGCTTGCCCACTCGGTCCTGCCGGGCACGGGGAAGAAGGAGCATCTACCCATCGGCCCAGAGGAGTTGTAGCCACCAGCCCAACTACCTCATAGACAAACTCAATCAGGCAAGACGTGTAGAGTTCAATTTTCACTTCAGCTCTAAAAAGCAAAATGAGGATCCGGGTGGAAACGGGATTGTTAGAGATTTTTCATTCTAATTGGGAAACTCACCCAGAGAGGCTACAAGAGCCCAGATAATCAATCCCTTGCACCATGGGTCAGGGCAGCCTTCCCGTCTCATTCTGCAGGGACGGAGCAGAACTTCTGGGAGGCTCAGGAGGGGTCACAGGAAGCCCCCTTCCCGCAGACTAGTTCCCATTGTCATAAAGAACGGGATGACGTCCCATCAGCTTCTCAAGGTCCAAATCAATCACCTACATCTCAATTCCCTTTTCTCATCAAGTACCAACCATGAAATAGCCAAGCCTCATCAGAATTCTGCAGCAAGGGATGCTGAGACTACAGGAATTGAGAAATAGGTCACCCCATAGGGTGGGAAGGTTACTGTGTGGTTTCATCTAACTAGGTTGCTGGAAAGCCCCCATGCCCACAGTTCTCCCCTGAGTCACCAGACCTCCGTGAAGTGGTAGATTTGCAGTATCCGAAATTCATTCTTGTGGATAAAGAGCACCGGGTGGGGAAGGAACACAGACTCTGCTGCTGAAACCAGATCTGCTCATTCAGTAAAGATTTCCTGGGTGCCTTCTCGACACCAGGGAAACAAAGCTAAGTGACACTCAGCCCCTGCCCTGGAGAAACTCACTTCCCAGTGGCTCTGATTGAAAAGAGCTCCAGTCTTAGCTGGGCACAGAAGCAGGGTGGCCCCAGGCAGCGTGAGGCTGGGGTGATAGAGGTGGGGTGTACAGGCAGGGAGAGCCTCGAGCCGTGATGCCTGAGCCCAGCTGAGGCTGATGAATGGGGAGGGATTTCTCAGGATTAAAGATTTGATCTCACTGGTATCCCACACCCCCATGTGGTAAGAAAACTAAGACTCCAGGAGTGTAAGTACCGTCCCTGAGGTGACAGGGGTATCCTACTTTATCTAGAGCCTGTGTGCTCAGCACCTAGCCCCAAACCTCATCAGGGCCTAAGGAGAGCAGAGGCCTGTGCTTTGGGGACCAAAGGTTTTAGGTGAAGTCATGAGGGAGCATGATGTCACCCAGAAAGTTTGCAGAATGAAAGGAAAAGGTGCTCAGGCTGGAGTCTTAGTGTCCCACCACTACCTGGGGGATACGGAGAAGAGGAAAGTTCTCTAAGGGAGCTCAGCGGAAATAAATGGGAGGAAAATCATCCACTCATTCATTTTAACTAAATGGAAGAGAAATAGCCTGGTCCCCAGTGAGTTCATACTCCCAAAGGGCTACTCTACACTGCAGAAGTGAAAACCACTGCCCAGAACAGAGGCTGAAACAGGACTAGAGCAGGGGCCGAAAGTGAGAGATGGCCTCTACCTGATCTGATCAGGGAAGCCTTCCTGGAGGAGGAGAACATTAATTCTTATGAGCTAACGCCCGTACGTAGGAGAACTCATGGAGCGGAGTGGGACTCTTCCCTTGAAATACCACATAAGTGGACAGTGAATGTGGCAAAAATCAGTGCTGCATATGTAAGCTTTTGGAGGTAGCCTCAGATATGTAAATGCCCTCCAGAGTGATGTGGAACAGTGCTTATAAGTGGTTTTCATGAGGTCATGATTTTTAATGAATCATGAAATATTGAGCAGTTCTATTTTTATTTTAAAGAAGAAAATTCAGGAGATGACACAGAAACACGTCAAGGGAAATTTGTTTGTTCCATTAAAATATTACCTGCCAGAGGAAAGCATGTACTATAATTACCATCCGTGCTCAGTGCAGGCTAACTATCATCTCCACGTGGCCAATGGTTTATCTTCCCTTCAACTTCTCTGCTGCTATTTTAACCATTTCAGAGAAATCAGCTTGAGCAAGTCAAATGAGAGTGTAAAGAAATGAGACTTGGGCTCAGAGATAAATAGTATCATTGCCACTGATTCCATTGTTTCAAATACAAGATTTTATTTTGAGGAGAAAGTTTAATTAACCAGAGGTGGATCACTAAATTCTTTGACTTCAAAATTGTACTTTCTGCAAGATTTCACCTGTGAAATTCACAGCCTTTAATTACTGCCTCACATCTTAAAAGGGAGACCTTTCTTCTGAATGGCTAAGGACATTATTATCAGAAATAACTACAGATCAGGGGTCTGTGGTCACCATAATGCATGGACCACATCACTCTGACTTTTGAACTTCGAAAGCAATTTGTTAGGGAAACACTTTCTCCCCCAAAACAGGGTTGATGGTTTGGATTTGTTGTTGATTTTTGTTCTTCTTTTCTTTTTAAAAAAGGGTCGGGGGGAGGAGAAACATTTAGAAATCAGTCCTTTACTGGATGAATTTCTTCACTTCCCAGAAAGCAAGAAAACAATTGTTTCCTGTAATTGGACAGTTTGATTGGAGGCAGGTGGTGCTGAGCTGAGGAAACTGGAGCCACAAAGCCAATTTTGGCTTCAAGCACATTTCCTTTCGTTTCAAACCCCAGCAGCACAACATGGAAATTGGCTCCACAAAAGCCGACTATAAATTTAGTTCCCATCTCTGTAACAAGCACCTTATCAGCCACAAAGAGCTTTAGTAATTCGGGACAGTGTGCAGATCTGACATGATTACAAGGCTGCCCTGAGATACCCCGGCATCCCTTTCTCAGGCAGGTTCTTGCTGCCACAAGACAGGAATTTATGAGCAATCCTGGATGCATCATCGTGTGCCATCGTTTTAAAACACGGGGATATTTTCTTCTTCCAGGTTAGCTGGCCTCTGTATTTCTTGAGTTGCATTAGCTTGAGTTAATATTTGCTTACAGTATTTTGGAGAAATAGGCCAAATTACCCGCAGGTCTTTAATGGCACCACAGATCACAAATGTCAGGGGCCAAAGTCAGAGGCGGGGGATTAGCGGGAGCCGTCTGTGACTCCCCTGCTGCTTTCCAGCCAGACGTCTTCCAGTCCTTCACTTATTTCTCTTCCCAAGTGCTGGCTCGTTCATCTTCCCCCCATATGGCAGTTGACAAGCAATAGTCTTCCATCGCAGCCAGAGAAGCTGAGGCCCAGAGAGGTTAATTGCTTTGGCGAGGCCACACAGGAAGTCAGGAGCAGAGAAGCAATAGGCTTAGAATCTAACTTCCCAGGCCACAGCTCCAAGTACATATTTCTATATTAACTTCCTCCCTGCTGTAAATCCATAATTCAAAACAGTCATTTTTAAGCAACTAGACAGGATGGGGGAGTGAGGAAAGGCAGGAGGAAATTTATCTGATACTTCTATCAAATCATGGTCCTTTGTATACGCTACATATTAACTCAGTTACTTCAAAGGTCCAGCATATATTGTTACGAATTTCTGGCCATGCTTAAATTTTTTTAAAAAATGTTCATCTAATGTTTACATAAATTTTGAGCTCCTTATTTATTTTTAGTACTTGAAAATAATCTCTTCTAATCCCAAGTATATTAATGGCTAAAATAACCTCATTCCTGGATAAATTCCACCTGTCAATCTACATATCTGTATAGAATTATTTTACAAAAAAACAGATTGCAGGGTTTGCTTAGAGCCTAGGAATTACAACACTATTTTCCAAGGCGATTACATCAAAGGAAATACCATTACGTTTTCCTTTCCAAGCCAATAGATATCCATAGTTTAAAATCTTGACTTCATTAATGGGAGCCTCAGAATCTAAACACCAAAGGTTCAAGTGCAAACAATGGATCTCCTTCAGTGACTAAAACACTTTTCCTTTTAATCTTTGGCTTAACGATATTCTCTAAAGACACTCCAGTATGAAGAGAATTGTCATCTCTCCCAGCCTGTTGGAGAAAGAACTCTCCAGCCCTTCTCTGTGTCATAATTACTCAACTCTGCCTCAAGACCACAGCTTCATGGCTCCTACCCCAGTGGCTGCTGGTGACCAGCAGGGAACAGAGAAGACGTGCACACGAACACTGTGTCCATTTTCTAACAAGGATCTCATGCTGATTAAACATGTCAGAAGGCAGATTGGGTTTGCACAAGGAGTTCTGGTTGATAGCTAACTCAGAAATCTTGGCATCACTACAGAACCAATATTTTCACAGAGGTGGCACCGTCTTAAACAATGTCCCCAGTGTGCAGGACACAGGCAACCCTTCGATCAGTATCCAACAAGGGTGACTTTTTCCTCCACCTTTTTTGGAGAAACAGGCTGATGAAGGATCTGGGAGTGGGTGTTGGGAGTGAGAAGGGTGGGCAGGGCGATGGGGAATGGGAGAGCCATTCCAGCACTTTGTTTTAATAGGTGCGGCTACGGCCTCAACTCACGCAAATCTGACCCCACCAGGTTCGAGCAGGTTCGGTGATTGGCTGAACCCTGCGCCACAACTGTTTGCTTTTCCTGACATATGTAGAAACAGCTACACAGACCTCAGTTTAACCACATGAAGCCAAAAGCATGTTGCGTGCTTTTGCACACAACGTGTGCAACCCAAGGCAACCCAAGTCTCCTCAACGGGATGCAGACCAGCAGCAGCGTCTTTCGCATCCCTTCACCTTGACTGACCAGTGCAGCCAGCAGAAGAGACCCTTTCTCCTACCCCTGCTCTGTGACCTCAGCCCCTGCTTGGAGGGATTCCCACCTATTCCCCCACCAGATGCCAACAAAACAATTCAAGCTTTTGACAAGCTAACCCCCAATGCTATCAGAACTGAATGGCTCAGCTCGGGTGAAGAGGAGACGGTCAGTAGCTCCTGCCAGAGCAACCTTGGAGGTGGGCAGTGAGCTGAGAAGTGACCCATACCCACAGTGCAAGACCCTGGGCCAAGGCAGCAAACCAGGGGAGGGGCTATTAGCGACATCAATGTACCCACTGTATTCTTTGCTAGGGCTGCAGTACAAAGTACCGCCAGCTGGACGGCTTAAAATGACACAGATTGATTCATTCACGGTTCTGGAGGCCAGAAGTCCAAAATGAAGGTGACAACAGGGTCACATCCCTCTGAAACCTGCAGGAGAGAACCCTTCCTTGCCTCTTCCAGCTTCTGGTGGTTCCCAGCAATCCTTAGTGCTATGGACTGAATGTTTGTGTCCCCTCCAAATCCGTATGTTGGGACCCTAATCCCGATGTGACGTATTTGGAGGTGGAGCCTTTGGGAGGTAATTAGGTCATGAAGGTGGGGCCCCATGAGTGGGATTAGTGCCCTTACAAGAACAGGCCAGAGAGCTAGCTAGGTCACTCTCCACCCTGTGAGGATACATGAGCAGACACTCATCTGCAGCCTGGAAGAGGGGTCTCACCGGCACCTGGTCTCAGAGATTACTACATTCTACTTTATGTCAGATTAATAAATAATTTTATTTCTCTCAGTTGTCTGTGGGCTCTTCAGAGGTTTAAGTTAGCCTCATGGTGCCTATCAAGGAGTAGACACACCATAACTGTTTAATAAGGTTGAGGGATCTGACACACACACACACACCTAACATATATGCTGACACTGACCCGTCCCTTAGATGAAGGAGGATGGGCTAGATTGGGGAGAGGCAGGAAGTAAAGAGGACCAGAAGAATCTGGGACAGTCTCACTTTGTTTACTGTTTGGTAACTTTGGCTAAAATGGCAACTGACCCAGGGGCACTGAGTCTAGGAGAACCATCATAACTGAGTCTAGAAAGACAACCCTAAGCTCAAATGACAAGCATCAGACCCTGTGAATCTACCAAGATGCCTGGAAGAGTTCTGCTGTGGTCCCTCACTCAGCATCCACCCCCACCCTCTACAAGGTGCCCACTGGGCACCAAGAGCTGCTTGCACCACCTCCCCAGGGACCAGCTTCTGACGGCTGGCCTCTGAGTCCCCCACCAGGAGCCGGGAAATGGTGGAGGGAACGGCTCTCACACCACCAGGAGATTGCTTCCTGGACCACGCTCCAAACATGAGGAAGGCGCTGTCACGCATCAGCTGGGCAAGGGCTGGGAGATTGGGGGGGATCGGGAGGGTTCAGAATCTGGCCCAGAGCTCCTTGTGGGAACCCACTAATCCACATTATCCTTTTATCAGTTTCTCAGGGTGGTGGGTCCTAACTTGCCTCCCTGGGGGCTGGTTTTAGAACAGATGGAGTATGTGAAGCCCTGCACACTACTTGCTGCTTGGCTGGTGCTCGACACACCGTACCTGCGAGGATGGTCTCATCACTTCCCATGGTCTCCACCTGCCCACAGCTGTCCGCATCCCCAGCCAGCCCAGTGTGCCATGGGGGCTCCTGATGTGTCAACAGAAGCAGGAAGTAGGCACGGTAGATGTCAGCAGCGCCATTCCTGTGACTCTCACCCTCTCTCCTGGAACCCACCTACCCCCAACCTGAAAAGAGTCAGCATCGTCTCTGACTCCCTCTTCACTGCCAGGTAGTCTTCCTCTGCAGCACCTTCCATCCTTCCATCCCTCCCTTTCCCCGCCAGAGTAACCTTCCACTTCCCAGCTCCTTCCTCGGCTTGAATCCCTCCTCCAGCAGGCTGGAAAATTCACACCCACAACTTGTACTGAGCCCCTCCCTGTCCGGATACCATCAGAAGTAGGGAAGGATGAGACAGCCGCCCCGCCATCGAGGAAGCAGTGTCCACCGGAGGAGGGCTGGGCAGGGAAACCCTCACAACATGGATCTGACATCTCTCTCCTGCCTCTTCTCAAACACCCTCCTCTCTACAGCAAAGGGCCACTCTGGTTCCTCCTACACTGTTGGTGAGAATGTAAATTGGTACAACCACTAGGGAGAACAGTATGGAGGTTCCTTAAAAATCTAAGAATAGAGCTACCATACGATCCTGTGATCTCACTCCTGGCCATATATCCAGAGAAAACCATGGTTCGAAAGGATAAATGCACCCCTATGTTCATAGCAGCACTCTTCACAATAGCCAAGACATGGAAGCAACCGAAATGTCCACTGACAGATGAATGAATAAAGAAGATGTACATATGCACAAGGGAATATTACTCAGCCATTAAAAAAGTGAAGTAATTCCATTTGCAGCAACATGGATGGACCTGGAGATTATCATATTAAGTGAAGTAAGTCAGAGAAAGACAAATACCATATGATATCACTTATCTGGGGAATCTGAAAAAAATGATACAAATGAACTTATTTACAAAACAGAAACACAGATTTAGAGAATGAACTTATAGTTACCAGAGGGAAGGGGTGGGGGAAGGGAGGGAAGGAGAGACTGGGAGTTTGAGATTCACATGTACACACTACTATATGTAAAATAGATAACCAACAAGGACCTATTGTATAGCACAGGGGACTCTGCTCAATATTCTGTAATAACATAAATGGGAAAAGAATTTGAAAAAAGTGGATACTTGTATGGGTATAACTGAATCACTTTGCTCTACACGTATAACTGAATCACTTTGATCTACACGTATAACTAACACATCATTGTTACTCAGTGATGCTCCACTATAAAATAAAAAATTTTTTTAAAGAATAAGAAAAAATTTTTTTAAAAATAGTCACTCTGGTCCCTCCCTGCCTGGATTTCTAGCCCACATTTCTAAGTGGCCCAAGCCTATCCACCAACCCTAATGCAAGGTCATGCAGCCCACTTCAAACTTCTTACTGTGGCTCAATCTTAAATTGGCCCCTATTATTATTGGCCTTTCTATGTAAATAGATCTTCCTCTCCAGCTGGGATGCAGGGGTGTTGGCATCAGGGCAGGACCTGGTTCTCAGGCTTTGGTATCAGCTGTGATGGAAGGTCAGGGTGCCCCACTGCCCATCTCCTCACCTAACCAGGATCATCACCAAGGACAGCCCTCCACAGGAAACGGCCCTGCTCCACCACTGTGCCCACAAGCCCTCAGTTTAGTTTGGATGGATTTCTAGCCGAGTCCTCAACACAGCGAACACCTTTATCAGGCAGGAGGCAGATGGACCAGAGGGCTGCTTCTTCTCAGTTTGAGAACTTTCCCACCCTCTGTGAAAGGCCTGACCAATCCACCAGACCCCAGGCTCCATCAGATTTGGAAATTCCTCATGTCACAATATCCTCTTTCCACTCTCCCATCAACAGGCCATCCAACTTGTCCTTAAATTTCTTCAGCAATAGAGTATTCCCAGCCGTGGAGGCAGGTCATTCCATTCTTAGACGTTTCCCGTTGCTAGAATTAGTATGTACTGAGCTCTCAGTATACACCAGCAAGTCTAGGCACCAACCAGTGGATTTACTCTCTAATCCTTATGACTGCCTTGTGAATTATATGTCCTGGTACCATCTCCAATAAAGATAAGATCAGGGAGGCTTGGAAGAATTAAGGCAACCCAAGCCTCAAGCTACTACGTGACCCAGTCAGAATTAGAGCTGGCCCGAGCACTTCACTCTTTTCTTTACTCCACATTTATTAGGAATCTTCTTATGAATAAAGCCCCTCATTTTTGTTGTGCTAAATTTCGCAGTGGTGAATTTTCCACCCTCTGACCTCTGGTCTACGTCTTAACCCATCAATAACTTTTCATCTCTTTTTAGTTTGATCTTCCTTGAGATATTTTAAAGTAGTCAGCCTGTCCCTCGGACCCAACTTTGTTTCCAGAGCCTAGTCCAGACCACGTAAATCCTGACCCCCGGGAACTTGGATGAATAACAAGGAGACGTCCAAGCTTACTCCTGCAACCCCAGTTCCTCAAAGCAGAACTTCCTGAAAGCCATATATACAGTATATACTACCATGCCTTCTCCTCCTCTGACAGGTACGGAGCAGTGGGTGAGAGTGTGTGTCCTAGAATCGGGTCTCCTTCTATCATCTGTGTGACCTGAAGCAACTCACTTATCACTAAGCTTTGGATCCTCCTCTGTAAAATGGTAAGTGATGGCCCCTAACTCAGGCCTTCTTCCCAGAACTAAATATCAGCGTCGAAGCCCGGGGCCCAGCACGTAGTAAGCACTCACTATATTGTGCTACTGATAACGCTTTTCCCCTAAAACTTGTGCAATCGACAGCACCTGTGCATTTTTATAGAATGCCAAGCGTGAGTCCAGAAGTACAGGGGAAAGAAAAGCCAACTGGTTCCCACACTCGATAGCACAGCCGCAAACGAGGCGGCCCATTTTCTTTTTCCTGATGGAGGAGTCCCGGGTCAGGCCAGCCGCTGACTTGGGAAGGCGTGATTCTAAGCGCAGGAGTCAGACGAGGTGGGAAGAGGCTGCATCTCCACAGCGGCGCAGCTTCCTCCTGGAAACTGACACTCCCACCGGCCCAGCACAGCCACAGAAGATCTCTGCAGTCCCCTTGGGACCTGTGAGAGAAGGTTTCTCCTGCTGCCTTCAGCCTCCAGGAGTAGAATTTGGTGCCGTGGGACTTGCCCTTGAACCAGCTGGCATCTCGCTTCCCCGAGATACCCACCCATCCTGGAGCCCACTTGCCTGCCAGGCCTCACCTCCCTCCCAGTTCAGGCCACTGTGGAAAAGCCCTTTCCACAAATGGAGCTCCCACACCCCATGTGATCGTCCTCTGCACAGCACGTCCCTTAAATGCAGAGCTGATGTGACCCAGGTGCTTTGGATGGAGGCGGACCGTCTCCGCACTCCCAGACGCCCACTGCGTTATCACCGCTTGGTCTCTCCCCAACGCCTCCTTGGACTAAGAAGCCCCTCACAACAGGGGCTGTGTCTTCTGGTCCTCGAATTCTCAGCGATGAGTGGATATTGGATAAGAGAGCAAAAGAACAAAAGGAGGAGAGATAAGGAGGGAGGGAAGGAGGGAAACGCGAATGGTTTCCTGGAAGAAGTATTCAGTATATTCCCTCCTCCCTGTGACCCTTGCTGGCTTCATCCCCTACGATCCAAGCCTCGCCAACCATGCCCTTCAATCGAACACAGCTGTTCCTTTGCCTCTGCAGCTCTGGGGATCGATTTGTTAGGTTAGTTTTGACCTTAATATATATAAGCAGAAAAAGAAATTACACTGCTTACTTCCAGGTGCTTCTTTACGTGACCCTTTGGCAAGCAGTGCACTGGAAGGCAGGCGTAACAGAACAGGCCGGTGGCAAACTCTGAACTGAGTCACTAGAACTGGCACAGCTCAGATTTCAGCTGTCTGAGGAGGTGGGCGGGAACAGACCACATGGCATCCTCAAGACTGAACTCCTGAGCCCCAGGTACTGCACACCTGAGCCCCAGGGTACTGTATTCTGCATCCTGGGAAGCTGTGACCTCTGTCCCAGGATGCTGTAGGCTTGATGCCCTCCTGGCAGCAAGCCTTTTTGCCGGAGAACTCACATTTCAGAGTCCTACAGGCTGTGAAGAACTTCTGCAAACTCTTCTCATCTGATTCTCACCTGCCACTACCACTTCCACTTTACAATCTAGGAAAATGAGGTCACCTTCAAGTAGGTGACAATGCCAGAACTCCAGCCCAGATGGCAGATCCCAGACCTCATGTTCTGTCTCCGAGCCAATCGTCCTACTGGTGGGCGTGTACAGTGGTACAAAGCTTTGAAAATTGTTTCTAGCCATCTGTATCCAAAGGATTTGAAATAAATATGTTCATATACTTTGACATGTTAAATCCCTTCTGGGAATCCATCCAGGTGAAATGTCCCAGAATATGGGGAAAAAAGCTTTATGTACAAAGATGTTCACTGCTTTATTATTTATTAAGAATAAACTATATTCTGGAAAACCCCTAAACGTCCCACAGTAGGGAAATGGTGAAGTACACACAGCTATGATTTTCTATGCATTTATTAAAAAGACACTACTTAGAAAAAGGCCGTGAAAATGTGGGGAAAACACATTATAATTTAACATGAGAACGTGAGACTACACAACTGAATATATGTGATTATTCTACAAATGTATTTAAAACCATTTATTGAGCTCCAATTGCATAACTGTTAGGGGATAAAGTGGAAAATGAGAAAAACGTAGATCCTAAATACTGAAGGCTACCATCAAGGGATCATTAGAACTAGATAAGAAAATTATTGTGTAGGGAAAAAACAGACCAAAACAAAATACACCAAAGAGTAATAGCAGTGAACTTGTGAGTGTGAAAAGACAGGTAATTTGGTTTCTTCTCTTCTTTTCACTCTTCTTATGTTTTTAAATTTGGAGTAATTAGTAAGTATTGCTTTCTTTAGACGTACACTTATTGTTTAAAAGACGTGTGCCCCCTACGTTACCTCCCACCAGCCTCACACCCGTCACGGCTCCCGGGAGAAACTCCTGGTGCCGGGCCGTGAGCGACCCGGTCAGGGATCGGCTCTGCTTCCTCCCTACGTCCCGGTTGCATGGCCCAGGGCCTCCCAGGTCACAGGCATTCAGGAAATACCCCAACGGAGGCAATGCGGTCAAATGAAGAGGGCTCAGCCTGCCAACAGGGCAGGTCTGAGTGTGCATCCCAGCTCAGTCCATCCCTGAGCATGCGGGTGAACCTGGGCATGGGGGTCCCCAAGCCCCTCTGTCTCTCCGTTTCCCCTCCCACGAGATGAGCAGCCCTGCACAGCAGTGCAGACCCAGAGACGTGCCCCCCACAGTGGGCTCAGGAAGGTGACGGTTTGTGACTTAGCTGAACCCCAGCAGCTGCCCTCATCCCATCTGACAAGGGTCACTAAGCCCATTTTTCAGACCACCTCTTAAGGGTAATTCCGGGGTGTTTGAGGGGTGATGTGAGTCTGTTAAGTGGCGCAGACGTGGCCTGTGAGTGGCTGTGTTTCCCTCCAGAGAAGGACCATGGACAGGACTGCAGGAGAAAAGACCCAGGCTGAGGCACCCCGGTCTGGGAGGGACTCAGCAGAAACAGAGCGTTCCAGCACCTTCCATGGCGGGCAAAGGTGCACATCCAACCCCTCCCCCCTTCTCTGTGGCCCTCCCCCTAGTTCACCTGGAGAAAGTACCAGTGTGACGGGAGCCTCAGCTCCCACAGAACATAAACAACACGGGTGATGAGGGTCATTCTCAGATGAGCCGAGATAAGCTCGTTGCCTTTCTTCCTGACCTTCACAGTCATTCTCACCCAATAGGAGGATGGTAACATTTAACTGTTTCTAACAACTCCTCCACACAGTGGAGAGGAACTTAAACAAGCCATTTCCTTCGGAGACTTTCAGGGTTTAAGTGTGCTGTGTTCTCTGCCTTAGGCCTTTCTGAATCTGAAGAGAATCTCTTTTTTTCCTTTCCCCTTCTCCAAGTGAGGACAATCCAGTGAAAGCATCACGAGTGGTGCTCAGGAGGCGGGTGGTCTAGAGTCAGCCCTGTCTTGGGTAAGTCACTTCCCTCTGGGGCCCCAGTTCCCATCTGTGAAATGCACAGTCTGGACCAGATCACGGCTCAGTTTCCTACTCGCCCCACCAACGGTAACCTCATTCCACTCCCATCACCATGGTGAGATAGTCTCCAACTTTTCTCTTCGCTCTTTCAACCGTGTAATAAGTCGCCATGCTTCCCTTCCTGTGGCATTTACCTGCTCGTTGGACAAAATCTGCCAAGAACGCGGAGTGCCTGGGGCAAAGGAACACACCAGCAGTTGCTCTGCCCCAGGGGCAGCTCACAGGGGAGCAGGGTTGTGAAGAAAGACAGCAAGAGTGTTTCCCTGAACCAATAAGTGCCAATTCCGAGACCTCAGGCTCCAGACGCCTCTCAAGACCCAACTTCATTTGCCCAACTCCCAGCCAACCCAGCCTCAGGAACCAGCAGCAAGAAGTGACATTTCTTTACACCGGAGACTTACGTCTATGTTGGTGTGCCAGGGCCACCCCAGACTGGGGGACTTGAACGACAGAAATTTATTTTCTCCCAGTTCTAGAGGCTGGAAGTCCGAGATCAAAGTATCGGCAGGGCTGGTGTCTCTTGAGGGCTCTCTTCTTGGCTCGTAGATGGCTGCCTTCTCCCTGTGTCCTCACGTGGTCACCCCTCTGTGTGTGTCTGTGCCCTGATGTCCTCACCAGTCATAGTGGGTTAGGCCTGCCCATGTGACCTCATCTTACCTCCATCATTTCTTTAAAAATTCTGTCTCCAAATCGAGTAGCATTCTGAGGTCCTGGGGGTTAGGACTTCAACCTATGAATTTGGGGGACACAACTCAGACCGTCATAGCATCCAAACTGTTACTTTACAGATGAGAAAGCTGAGGCTTTACCTCGATCTCAAAGCAAATGGGTGCCGGAGGCCGGAGTCCAGTGCTCGTTCCCTGAACCTGCAGCCTCGGCCTCCGCCCACCGTCCTGTAGACTGAGCGCTCAGCTCTCCACAGCCCTGTAACCACAGGCCAGCCCAGATAAAGTTCCCTCTTGCTCCTTGATGGAAGAGCCCTGGATTGGAAGATGAAAGTCTCATGGATCAGATTCAGCTACCAGCTCTGGCCTCTGGCAAGTCATTTAATACTTGCCAAGCCTGAGTATCCTCATCTGTAAAAGGGAGAGGTTAATTTTAAATATCTAGGGCGTGAAGTCTGCCTTGATAAGCACCTGGGGCCATGAGAAGGAGGGCTGGCGGGTCCAGTCAAAGGAAAGTTTAAACAGGCTCCCAGAGACCATGGAAGCTACCTGAGGACAAACGATAGGGTGCTTCGGAGGTTTCACTTTACATAATAAATGTAAATTAAATCACAGGTCATTATGAGACACTGAAGTAGGTCCTCTGCCTAAGACCACCTCCAGACCAAACGCACTCGGCTTCTCTGGATTTCCATGAGTTTGTGTAAGAAAATAGACTGCGTGTCTTCTAAAGTGTGGGAGGCTGTGGAACCATCCCTGTTGCATAGACAACCCCCCAGAGAGGTCCCGCTGGAATTCTCTGTTTTCTGCAGAAAACAAGAGTGCGTGAGGCAGCCAGTGTTCTAGAAGAAGGAAAAGCCTGGAAGCTCCAGACCCTTGGGCCATGTTGGTTCATGATGGGGAAACGCCATCTCTAGACTCCTAGTTGCTCATCTATAAAATCAGAGAGAAGGAAAATGTTTGTGTCTCTCTGAGGCCGTGGGTGAAAGACAGGGAAAGAACTTGACCTTGTGGAGGGGGGACCTGACTTCTGAGCTCCTCTGAATCTTAATTAAGGGACTGGGGGTAAGTGCCTTAGCTTCTCCAAGCATGAATTTCTCCACTCGACAAAGGACACTCGTCATATAATATTATATATATATATATATATATATATATATTAGTTTCCTCCTTATGTCCCGACAAGCAGGCTACACGTGCAAGGCCTTCTCACTGTAGCCTTTGAAGATTCTCTAATACCACCTTAAACATGCAAAGCACTTTGCCGTTTAAAAAGTGCTTCCTGGTGCCATCATTTAATAGGTGATCAATGCACGCCCTTAGAGAGTACACTGTCACCTCTAATACCCTTCCCCTTGGTCTGCTGATTCCAGACCCAAGACTCTTTCCATGGCAAACAAATAAAACTTTTCTTCTTCCTCTGCAGAAAGTCCAGAGACCCGCACGGCACGAGAACTGCACTGAACTGTTCGGGCCAGGGCACTGACCTTTGCAGTCCATGTTTGCTTTCAGACTCCTTGGCTAATTAGCCCTTCCAAAGTTCTCCTTAAAATCTGTTTCATTTGATGCCTGGCATCCTTGCAGCTCAGCTCCCACTTCCTTCTTTTAAGCTAAGTGCTTCCAACCATTAAGATAAAAAGAAGGGAGGGAGGGAGGGAGGAAGGGAAGAACAGACAGTTATTATCATTTTTATTTCCTGCATTTGCACCTTGATGTTCTGTTTTCCTATTTCTTTAATGCGATGTGAGGATAAACTGACCCTCCCCCCTCCCGAGCCCGTCAGAGAAATCCACCTGCCCCCAACGTTCCCACAGCCCCTTTCTCAGTCTCCTCGTAAGTGTCAAGAGGCTGCGCAGGTGGGGTCCCTGGCAGAGAGGACCGGCAACTGGTTGAAACCCTTCCCGGTCTGCATCCCAATTCCTGAGTCAGGCCCAGCCTGCCTCATCTCTCTGCTGTGGCTGGAATGCGCAGCCCCTGCAGTATTCATTCCTTCTCCACTTTTTGATGAGCCTTCTGATAAGGGCGACTGTCCCTCAGACAGCTGCGATCCTACACCCTGGCACACCGACAGCTGTGCGTGTCAGTCCCGGGGCCTTGCACAACGCCAGCCACCCCTACCCTTCCCCAGCCTGAATGGACAGCCACGTCCAGCTCCTCCAGGCCAGGAACTCAGTGACTGGACACAGCAGGTGTTTGCTCAAAGGTTCAGCATTTGAGATTCATGGCTAAATTCAGTAATAACACCACAATTTCACCAGAAAGCATTATAGTGATTACTGAGTTATATTAGGGGTTTATTTAAGATAACATCTTATTTGCACAATGTAGTTCAAATAGATGGTTAGAGCAGTCAGTGCGATTGTTAAACTCCTATGTATATTAGCATAATCCGGAAGTGTGTGCCGCTTTTAAACATATGAACAGCTAAAACCGAAAGCATAAATATACGTCTTTTAAGGTGGTGCCACAGTTAGAATAAGAGGGTTTAGGTTTATATGTAAACAGGAATTTAGTTGTCTCTTTAGCACAGTACAGTAGGATGTAAAAATCTCTCCAAGACAGCTTTCTTAAAGAAGCCAAATCCCAAACTACTGTGTTTCATTAATCATAGTTTCTGTTTATCAAATACCTTCTGTATGCCGGGTACAGTGCTGAGTGCTTTACATAAATATCTCGTTTCGTTTACACCTCCCTGCACTATGATAATAAATATTATTATCCCCATTGGAAAGACAATAAAATCGAAGCTCTCAGAGGTGAAATGACTTGTCTGAGGCCACACAGCTAGAACGAGAATTCAGGTCTAACTCCAGCGTCTGGGCACTCCCCATGTGACCCACTACCAGATGTGGCGTGTCCAGCCAGGTTCCAGAAAACCCCCAAAACATCAGAATGGGCCTCGGGGTCTCCATCAGTCCCCCCGGAGTGCTCTAAGGGATCCTGGGTTCCAGGACCCTCACTCAGCTACAGAGCATGGAAGGAAAGCAAACCCAGAGCCTAGCCAGCGAGGGCAGCCTTCTTCAATGACCTTCTGCCCTGTCTCCTGAGACCCAGGCAGCCACTGGGGGTCCTCCGATGACATAATGGGCCTCGGGGGACATGGGAAATTCCACAGAGTCCCCAGATCTCTCACCCTGCTATCGCCTGCAGCCATCCCACTCTGAAGCCTGCAAGGTGACTCTCATCTGGAGGACAACCGTCACCACTCTGTGTCCCTTATCAGTGCCCTAGCAGATGACTTTCTGTGCTAGATTTTTTTTTTTTCTTAACAGAGAAACGTGATTTTCCTCATTTCCCACATGCGAAACCGAGCTGCACTGCGAGGCCCAAGTCAGCTATCCCGACCCTTCTCAGCAGCACACCAGCCTCCCAGCCCAGATGCTGTGCGTCAACTGCCTTCAGCCTTTGCATCTGGACTTTCCGAGTCATTCAAAAATACAGGCATCCCCTCAGTGTCTTTGGCGGATTGGTTCCGAAATTCTTGTATGCTCAAGTCCCCTGTACAAATGGTGTAGTACTTGCATATAACCTACGCACATCCTCCCATATACTTTTTAAAAATTTTATTTTATTGAAGTGTAGTTGATTTACAATGTTGTATTAACTTCTGCTGTACAGCAAGGAGATTCAGTTATTTAAATCATCTCTAGATTACTTATAATCCTAATACAATGCAAATGCTGTGTCAAATTCAAGCCATGGCAAATTCAAGTTTTGCTTGTTGAAACTTTCTGGAATTTATTTTTTCACTTCGAGCTTGGTTGAACCCATGGATGCAGAACCCAAGAACACGGAGGCCGACTGTAGTCCAAATTGCTAATTCCTCAAGGTCGAGGCTCACCTATGATTCTTTCCAACAGTAACTTCCATGTTCCCCAACCCCAGACTTATGAGAAGTGCTAACCAGTAGCTCCACTGACTAATCTGAGTTCAACTCTGACCCCTGGTAAGAAAACTGTATGCCTGGAAATTAACCAAGACACCAATCATGCAATATATTACTAATCGTGTATTATATTTCACATATAATATAAATTCATGTAATGTGACACATTGAGTTATGTTGCAAGAGGAGGAAAAAACCTGCTAAAGTTTCTTAAAAGCATTTTCTTTAAGCACACAGAACATTCCACGGCAACGTTAATCCCTCTCTGTCCCTGCACGGGCTCCCCAGGTGGGCCTCATGTTGGCTGTTGGAGTTCTCCACCCCTCACACCAAGGCTGGTACATCTTCTCCTGTCTTCTGGCCTTGGCCTGAGCCCCTGATGACCACACGGGGGACAGGAGACCTCATGGGCTCTGAGGCAACAGAAGCAGCTGCTACAGAATCAGCACACCCTACTGTCTGCTGATCTCCATTCAGAAATGTTGAGGGGAGATAGCAAAGAGAGAGGAGAGCTCTGTTCTCCAGGGGTCCCCGGAGAATCCCACTCAGGACAAACTACTGTCAGCAAAGGGGCAAGGTTCTTGGAGCCATAAGTGACCACAGCAAAATCATGTCTCTCCATGGTGTCCGATCAGGTCGGAGTCAGGAAGGTTTCACGCACGTGTGGACCTTGATAACTTGAAGGGACACTGAAATCTCTGTTCAAATCCCAGCTCCGCCCTCTCTTGGCTGTAAGACCTGGGGCGGGGGTCTGGCCCCATGTGTAAGCTGGGGACCGTCACAGCGGTGACCCCACAGAGCTGTTGTGAAGATGAAAGGGAGCCGTGCAAAGCCCCAAGCAGCGTGTCCGGCGCACAGGGGACACTTTACTGAGAGGAGTTGGTGTTTCTATTGGACGCATAGATGTGTTTCTCTTGGAATGTAACCTATTGCTCACAGCTTATTCTGAGGGGACGCGTCTGCACAGAGCATACCTATAAAATCTCCCCCATCAGCTGTCCCAGGCTTTGTAACACCACCGCATCCCAGTGTCCTGGGACAGTGATGGACAATGGGCTCTGCACAGAAGCCGTCCCCACAGTCCCCAAGCTGAGTGAGGCGCCCCCTTGTAATCATCTGTGTCCGTCTCGACCCCGGCCAGTGTCACATTTCTCTCTGTCTCTCTGGATGCCCTCACAGGGTAGCACAGAGGACCCTGGCAAATGTTTATTTACTGGACAGAAGTTGCCAGGTTTTCCCCTGCCTGATAATTTAAGTGCAAGTTTCAGTTTGTTTCCCCCATTAGCCAACCAAAGGTGGAGTCTAACCTGATAGACACACCTGTGTTTAGCACATGGATGAATTCACCCAGTCCCCATGCTGGTCTTGGACAAGTCAATCTTATAAAAATAACAAGAGGAACTTTGAACACATTGAATGCCCACGGGCACCGCACACTGGGGGTGGGTGCGGTGGAATGCACCCAGTCAGTCGGCCTGTCCTTCCCCCTGTGCAATGGGTAGTGTTAGCCCCACTTCACAGATGAGCAAACTGACACTCAGCAAGTCTCATTTGCCAAAGGTCACGCAGCTGCTCAGTGTTTATCTACACTTGAGAAGATAAAGACACTGATGTCTGTTCTAGGAATTAGGAACATTGATGCTGAGAACACTTAAAAATAGCCCTGTGCATTTTCCCATGTTTGAAACAGGTTTACTAATCAGGGACATGGCTCAAAAAATCCAGCAAAATGACTCAGTTCCTAGCAAAATGTCACTTCTCCCCATCACTTTGGGACAACCCCAGCAAAGCCTGCGAGGAGAGACAGAGACAGAGAGAGAGACAGAGAGGGAGAGAGAGAGAGAAGAAAAGGACGCCTCGGCAGGAAGACCAGAGCAATTTCCTCTCGCATCACCTTGCAGCCTCTCGGTCGGCTGGGAGTTGGGGGCTCACAAGGCGAAAACGCCTGCTGTAAAGTCAAGGGCAGGCTGGAGGGTTCATTTCCTGTCTTCTAAATATATTCTTGCTCTGATGGTATCTCATCCCCTGCGTCATGGAGGATGGCCGCCCTTTACATTGCAAATGCCTCCGGAACTCCTCAGCCTGGAGGAAGCCAGACTTTCTAAACGCCTTCAGGAGCAGTGTGCTCAGGCCCCCGTTCAGGCCCTGGGCAGTCTCTCCAGTCCTGTTCTTCCCTGCCCGTCCTCCTCACCATCCCCCTCCTCACCTCCATCCTCCAGCTGCTCCTCTCCCTCTGCCTCCCCCTCCCCAGCCAGGCACTTCCAGCCTCAGGGTGGGCAGCCACATCCAGCAGCCCCGCTCTCCCGTGAGTGTTATCAGAGGAAACACTCGAGCACCAAGAAGCAAACAGAAACCATTCCACACCCGCTGTCACTCGGCCACCTCCGACGCCCCGCCCTCCTTCCAGGTGTCCTCAGGGAAGAAAGGGCCCATTCAGGTCTGTGGCTGGTGGTTCTTGAGCCGAGTTCCTCAAAAGCGGCAGAAAGAAAGGAAACAATAGGAGGCGGCAGAGCCTCCCGGCAGCCTCAGAGGGAAGCGCAGCTGAGCCACTGGGCTGACGCCTGGCTCTGCGGCCTCTGGGCAGGTGGCCGGCCCGCGGCCTCCGTCGGTCATCTGTACACTGGGGCACTGAGACCTGTGACTCCCCCTCCGGTGTTATGAGGATCAAGGGACACAGTGCCCTAAACCCTGTAACACAGTGCTTGGCACTAGGGGGTGAAAGGCTGTGTTTCCACCCTGGACCCGGTACATCCCCATGATCTTCAATATCGACAGATGTGCCTCCTACTTTCTCACCATCCGTATCAGTAACTATAGTTCCATTGCGGCAGATCGGAAATCAAGGCTCAGAGAGGTGAAGCAACGGGGCCGAGGTGACAGAGCTTGGAAGTGGCAGATCTGGAATTCCACATACAGTGGAACCGAGGCCCATCGGAGTCCTTCCGCCCCTCGGCATCTTCCCCAGACAGTCCGTGCACCTGGGTGGTCACAGAGGCAATATTCCCAAGGGTGCAATGGGGCAAGAGGCTTCGACATTGGGATCAGGGAGCCTGGGGTAGACGGATGCACCACGACTCCACTAAGCATCTCCACCCCTCGCTGCCTGCACGGGGCTAACCTGGGGGACACTGGCCAGGAGTGGAATGACGCACACACCTCCTCCCTCCCCAGCCAGCCAAGCGCCCCAGAGACTTAAAGGGACCTCAGTACTCAGAGACCACCAACTTTAATAGAAATAATACTCAATAACTTATATTGACTGATCTCCTATTATGTCCCAGGGACGGTACATATGCCAGGACAACATTAAAGTATCTAGAATCACTCAGTCCTCAGGGTAGGTTCTAGTGGCCACCACTATTAGCACTTTGTAGATGAAGGAACTGATCTGGAGAGAAGAAATGTGATTCACGTCACACAGCTGGGAATCCGTGTGGCCTGGGGTCAAATCCAGCCAACGGGGCTCTGGCATCTGTACTTTTATCAGTGTGCTGTTTTCCTTTCTAGGACTGTGTTTTAATTTTTTAAAGGGTGAGCTGGGGAGTGGCTCCAAAGGGCATCCAGGGGTCCCACTGTGGTGAAGAGTCCCTTCCTGCTGGAGTCCTTCAGGACTGGAGCCGGAAGCCCGAGGCCACGGGTCACCCTGCTTCCTCCTTAGGCTTCCTCTGTTGCCCAGGGCCAGCCTGTCTCAGCCACGCTGGTGTGAGGGGTGTCTGTGGTGCTTCTCCAGAACTCCAAGGGCCACCCCTGAATGTCCCCTGCACGCCCTGGACACCAGCTCTGTCCTAGATCAAGGAGAACGGAAGGGAGGGAGAGACCAGGCCACCCGTGAGGGAGAGTGAGCTTCCGGTGGTGGGGGAGGGATGACTCCATGCAGCCTGGGAGTCTGGGGTCCTCTCCAGGCCTCAGGCCAGCACCCCTTCTTGTCCCTCTGGCCCACTGGGGGAGGAGAGCTGCGGAACATCACGCCCTCTGAGGCTCTGAGAAATGAGAGCTTATTCGCAGAGCTGAGACAAGAGCCTCGGATGGGCAGTCACTAGCTGTGTGACCTTGGATGAGTCCCCGAGGTCGCTGGTGCTGGTTAGGAAGTGGTTAGGGTGACGCCCTAAAACCGTCCCTTCTGGAGAGCAGTCAGCGCATGTGGCTTAAGAGCATCTCCACCTCAGGGTGACGTCAATGCCTCCTCGGGGCAGGACCCCTGAATCCCGCAGCCCGTGTTTCCCTTGGTCTCCACGATCCTCAGGCTGGTCAGTCACCCCTCCCCACCTGTCTCATGAATGATGGGGCACATCACCCATCGGTACGGCGGGGGACCACCCAAGCCAGTGTGTGCAGAGCCAGCCCTCACCGCATCGCTGTGGCCACGCAGGAGCGTCTCTTCCCAAATGTGTACTCGGTGATGTCTCGTTGGTAGCTTGGAATCAGCATGGTGAGAGTATTTACACCACAGAAATGGGCAGACGTGGGCTATTTTATTTTGTCTTTCTTTCGGTCAGTTGTTAAACATTTACCAGCATGCCACTGAAGCCCGTGGGTAGACAGGCAGAGAGGACCCCACACTAAACCCTCGATTCCCCACTCTATTCTCCATCTGATACCAGGAAGCCCAGCAGGGCACTGGTGTGGGTTCCAAGGGGATGATGCCCTTGACGATCGCTGGTCGAGGGCACACATCCCAGGACAAAAGCACTGGGACACGTGTTCTCCTCTCAGTCCCTCCCCTGTCATGTGGTAGATAAAGCATCACCCCTAATGTCACAGAGCTGAGCAAGCCATAGTTTCCCATCTGCAAAAGGAGGTCACTGCTGGGTACAGCAAATGAGACAGGACCTTCCCCGACATCGTTGCTCAGGCAACAATCCACTGTTGCTTGGGTTTTACCAAGATTTCCACAAGTTTTCTTCCTCCTAATTTGCTTTGATCTTCAAGAGCTCTCAGAAACCTCCCCCACTGAAGTGCACTTGAAGTCTGGAAAACCCAGGAACAAAGGGTTGCTGTTCACAGAAGGGCTCATGAGACTTGCCCGACTCAAGACCCAAAGCCTGAGCTAAATAAGACTGCGAGAAACCCCCCCAAAGCTAGATGCCACCTTTGAGCTTGTCACACACCCTCATTTCACAACTGGGGCAACTGAGGCTTGTTCAAGGCCACATTTCAAAATATCATAGAACTGAGACCAGAAGCCTCTAGGATCACATATGGAAATCGGGAGAACTGGTTGATTTCTATAACTTACCCACCCAAAGCGGAACATGTTTCTGACTCAGACTTTTCCCGAAGGAGCAATATTGCACAAATCCACTTTAGCCATCCAGCACCCGTTGGCATTGCCCATGAGCCAGACTCTCTGGAATGGCCCATTTGACCTCTTCTTTCATCTGATGCAAGAGTTGGAAGCATTTCCCAGGCCCCCTTGCAGCTAGGGTTCTGGATGCAAATTAGCTTACACCAAATGACACCTTTAGAATGTAGAAGTGAGGCAGATGCCCTCTGCCTGCAGAACTCGACTGTTGTTGCTGCACATTGGGCCTCGGTGACATGGCGGTTTCCAACAGCAACATTCTATTCCATTCTATTCTCCAGCTCCTGGTGTCTTGACCTGGCTTCCTAAGCCCTGGATTGCGGCTTCGGGTGGCTTTTCTTTAGTAGAAGTAGATGCTGCTGCAGCATCCTACTCCAGCCCCACTCGGGGGGAAGCCTCAGAGGCCGCAGCTCTCCCGGTGGCCAGCTCTGCATTCTATAGGAATCATTCCAGTGTTCCAGCCTAGAATCTGCTCCTTCAGTCCTGCCATCTGTTTTGTAAAGGCCAACTTCCCTGTATTAAGACCCTTTCTGCTTAACATACCTAGAGCAGCTTCTGTTTCCTGCAATGAGCTCTGACGGATACATCTACCCTTAGGTTCTCAGAAACAGGCAATTTGTATACTTTGTGAGTTTAAGGAATAGCTACCTGAAAAATCTGTAAGTTTCTATAAATCCTTTCTGGACTCCGCCATCCGTTCCCATAAGTTGTCAGGGAGGCACTGGAGCACTGCCCTCTGTTGGCTTTTGTATTCACGCACATCAGGAGTCACGTGTTGCTGGGCTTTCTTGCGCACATGCAAGCAAATCAGATACACACTGGTACAGGCCGATGCTCTACTAAAGAGAACTTTAGTAGAGCAAACTTAAAGTATATCCCACCTTAGACTTTAATAGAGAAGAACCTCGTGTAGATTGATTGATGGAGAGCCAGGGGACCATTTTCTTCTGCAAAATCCTTCAGGTCAATTTTAAAGAGTCTTCCAATCTTTAAGAGTCTTCCATTCTCTGATTCTTTCCTGAGTCTGGCCATGATGTGTCTCCCCAGGGGGCCATTTCAGATCACTCGCCGGGCAGGGAAAGACTTGGGTGGCGTCGACTGGGCCAACTGGCCTCCGCTCCTCTCTGGACACCTCCTTCTTCACCAGGTACAGTGGGACAAATGCCTTCCTGCCCACCGTAAGCGAGGTCACCCTCAGGAAAGCAAAATCACATGTTCCTTTATGCTCTTCCAATCTCATCCTAGTCATCTGATTCAAGGACTGATTCCAATCCTCGTCCCATTTCTGTTTCATGTTGTGATGTCAAAGACCCATGTCCAGTTGGTGAGCAGAATTAGAAACATACGTCAGTTTCTATAGCAGGGCAGGGAGGGTTTCTCCTGAGACGTCAGCTTCAACACTGCCCTCTGGAAGCAGAGGCAGCGAGAAAGTCATGAACACTCACTAGTAAATGTTCAAACGATGGGGGCAGCCAGCTCTCCCCGCTCCCTGCCCTGCCTCCCTTCTCTCCCAACTGCTGGTGCTGACCCGGGGGAGGCCCGCCCCCAACCTCAACCCCCCCAGATGCCAAGCACTAGGGTCTTCCCACACACCCATCGTCAGCTCTCACCCTTAGACTCGGCCACAGGTACCCCATAGGTGGCCATGCTCCCCCACAAACAGAAGCCCCAGGACCCTACCCAGATTCTGTCTCCTGAATCAACTCTCTCATCTGGCATATTGCATCCCCTGCATTTCACTATGCTTTAATTTGATTTTAATTAACTAAATTTTTTTAATGGAAAAAAGTCACATATACACATGGTAACAAAAAGGTCGGAGCAGGGGCTTCCCTGGTGGCACAGTGGTTGAGAGTCCGCCTGCCGATGCAGGGGACAAGGGTTCGTGCCCCGGTCCGGGAAGATCCCACATGCCGCGGAGCAGCTAGGCCCGTGAGCCATGGCTGCTGAGCCTGCGCATCCGGAGCCTGTGCTCCACAGCGGGAAAGGCCACAACAGGGAGAGGCCCGCATACCACAAAAAAAAATAATAATAAAGGTCAGAGCAGGAAAGGATATGCAATTAAAAAAAAAAAATGTGAGCTGCTCTCCCCTGTAAGATCCAACATCCTGTTCCCCAGAGGCAAGTACTAGCAAGAGCCCCCTGGAGACCCTTCCCATGGAGTTCTTTACATGCACTGGGTGAATGCTATTTGCTGGCTAACTGGACAGCTTTTTCAGACTCTCTTTCCTTGCTATTGTGGCTGGAAAGCCAGATACTTTCCCAGCCTTCCCTGCAGCTGGGAGTGGGCAGGGGAGACCCTGTCCTGGACAATGAGATATGGGGGCAAGATGGCCCATGCTGGGAAAGGACGGGCCAGGTGACATCTGGGAAGCTCTCAATTTCCAGATTTAAAAAAAGACAACTGTGTCTGGCACTGACCAGTCCTCCTTCCTCATTCCTTTTACTTAGATGTGATCTTCGGAGCTGCAGCAGCCATTTTGGGACCATGAGGAAATAAATGTAAGGATCTGAAAGCCAACACCTTTCATGAAGTTGGCATGGGAAAGAAAGAAGCAGGGTCCCTGACAACCTTGGTAAAGCAGCAACTGCTTCCCTCCAGATGTGGGATTACATGAGAAACATAAACCTGTATTTTTTTTCCCCCGCTGGTGTTAGTTCATTGATTTCTACAGGCCCACCTTATTCTTTTCAATATCCCCAGAATATCCCACTGTATAAATATATATTACAGATAAACCCTGATCCCCTGCTAATGGACATTTTTGTTGTTTCATTTTTATCCTATTACAAACAATGGTTCCACAAACATCTTAGTAGGTGTATCTCTATGTGCATGTGGCATACACCTATAGTAATTTGTATGATGGATCCTGTCCATGCTGCCACTGACTTCCTTGACTGGACTTTCTGAGCCCCCTTTGCCCTCCCAGCCCATCACCAAGGGTTCACACTCAGATTCCACGTTTTCTTCATTCATCCCCCTGCCCAGGCCTGAATCCCGTGGGACATCCATGGCCTTGGCCAGAGCCCCGGCCTCCCACTAACCTGTGACCCAGTTTGGGTAAATACCTTTAGCTTTCTTCCTCTGGGACTGAAACCCAGGCTTGCCCTAAGCAGGCCTCCCTCCAGCCCAGCCCCCCCCATCCGCCCCCAGCCCGTGCTAGACCAGACGAGCTGCGGGCACCTGGGTCTGCTCTCCCAGCCCTGCCCCCTGAGCCATTTCCAGAGCCCGTCCTCCCCATCTGCCCCTTTCCTCCTCCGGTAAACTGGCCCACATGGGTGCCTGAGGCCAGGTTCCCACAGGAAACACAGTGAACAGCCACACCCCACCTCCAGCCAGGCCCTGGCCCTGGTTTCAGCACCTGTAACCAGCCTCAGAAATTCACACCAGAAACCCAACCTCACACCCCAACCCAAATCCCACTTGTCGAAAGAAGCTGACAAATACCACTGCTGGGTGGAAAGGGACGCACAGCGATGGGAGACCAGATACCCAAGAACGTACGAAATGCGTACCAGTGAACGCAAACATATTTCACCTTCTATCAGATCAGACTGGTTTATGATCTCCAGCCTGTGCCCGGCCAGCCGGGACATGCCAAGAGCTGAAACACATTAGAGGGTGGCAGGGGGCAGCAGGGGTGCAGCCCAGACATGCAGGTTACATTCTCAGTATAAAAGTCTGTCTTCTAGAGCAAAAAGCCACCTTCTTTGGTTGGCACATTTGCAAAGCTGATTCCGGTATGAGGCTGGGGCTGGTCTTGGGCCTGGTTGCTTGGATCCCGGGGCCCTGCTTGCTGACCCCTCTCCAGCCCTCTCCCCCCATCACCCATCCCCACCCGCCGGCTGCATCTGGGCCCACGCAGAACATGGGGGTGGCAGCGGGAGCTCTTCCAAGACCATCTGGTCCAGTCCCTTGATTTTACAGACAAGGAAACTGGGGACCAAAGAGGTCAAAAAGGTGACAGTCACTTAGCAACAGAGCCAGGGGCAGGAAAAGCAAAGCTGCTTGTATGAGCACCTCCGGTGTAGCAGGCACCGTCTACACTGGCCTGTAAGGCTCACAGCCCTCCTTCGAGATACTCAGTGTGTCTCCCTCTCACAGACCCGAGACTCAAGGCCGATGGAGGTAGAAGCACTTGTTCTAGGTCACACATCCGGTGAGAAGCAGAACCTGGTCAGGAACTCGGCCGCCCGACTCTCCATCCTGGCTCCTTCCACCACCCCGTGATGCCACTCCTGGGACAAGAGTGAAACCTGTGGGTCGGAGAGGAAGAGAGAGTGTGTTAAGGAAAGAAATGAGTGGTTATGATTAAACAATGAAAATGCAAATAAAGCGCCTAAAACAGGCCAGCAGGTGTCCGTAAAGCCGTGCTTTTCTTCTTAAGTAAGGAAGTACCTGAAAACCAAAAGGATGGGGCATTTCAGAGGGAGGCAGAAGCCACCCTGGAAGAGCTCCCACTGCCCAAAGCTGGATCAATGTGAGTAACAAAATAAGTAATGTAGTATTGGATGATAACCCAGAGTTTAAATATCACAGAGTCCACACAAGATAAACAAATAACTGAAAAAATAAATAATGGGGAGAAGAGGCCATTTGCCCTGACAGAAGAATTCCACAGACTTTATGTAGATACCACCCCCTCCAACAGGTGGAGGGGGACCACCCTCCCGCACTGGTGTGGGCTCTGCTCTGCGACTTGCCTCCGAAGACGACAGTATGGAAAGGGGGGTGACTTTACCATGGAGAACCTTGGCGGACACTGCCTCAGTCAACCAGGTGATGCCAAGCCCAGAGCGTGGGGTCTACAAAATACCTGCCCTCAAAACCATCGAGGTCACACACAGGAGAGTCTGAGAAACCGGCCCAGACCAGAGGAGGCCGGACAGATGGAACAGTTAAATGTAAGGAGGGATCCTGGAGGGGACCCTGGGACAGAAAAAGGACTTGGGGAAAACTGGTAAAACCCCAGTAACCCATGGAGTCTAGTTAATAGTGATGGGCGGACACCAGTGTCTTAGTTGAGACAAATGACTACATCTATGCCAGCTGCTAGCAAGAGGGGGACAGGTGAGTGGGTGCAGGAATTCTCTGTGCATCCTTGCAATTTCTCTGTAAACGCACAGTTATTCTAAGTGAAAGGTTTATAGTAAACAAACATGCAGAGTTGTCTGGTGACCGTACCAGAGAAATTGTGCTGAACTCACCATGCATGAGATGGATTTGGGGATTCTAACATGCTGGACCACTTCGAGTCAAGTAAACCAGAGTCCCTGGGCCTGGGGCCTGAACCTCGGACATTCACAAGGTCCTGGTGAGTGTCCCTTGCAGATGGGGGTGAAACCACTCGCCAGGGTAAGACATGAATTAAGTCCGAAGGGCTTCCATGGAAGCAGGAGGAATTCTGAACAAATTCTGGAGTTCTCATAGAACAAAAAACGCCTTTCCTCCCCCGCCCACAAGGCCTCTAAAGGTCTCGTTGTTGGATCTCTGGCAGCTCCCACCCCCGCCCCCCATCACCCCGAGTGAGTCCTGGAAGGCTGTTGTAATCAGGTGGTTGAAGGGTTCAAATTTCCTCTCGGTGTGAAAATACAGAGTGACCTGGGCCAGCTAGGAAAAGAGCAGGTGTCCTCTTTTGTCCAGCCGGGGTCACTGTCCCCCCAGGGGCCCCCAGTCGGCCCTTCCTGACACACCGAGATCTCAGACCTGACTTGGCTAAGCTCCCAGAGGTCACCCCAGGAGCACTAACGCGACAGCAGGCCCCGGGAAGACCCGGGCTGGCCAGGCGAAGAGGGGAAGCGTTTCCGACGTGCAGGCTGGCCCTGAGCCAGCGGGTCCCCAGACGCCACGCAACACACACCTGAGCGGGGTAAGAGGATAGGTGTGTGTAAACAGTATTTGAAAAAGAAACTAGCTGCACAAATACAGCACTTGTTAACACAGGTGTTTATAGGTGGAATTATTTTTCCAGGGCTACTATCTCCCAGCGTCCTTTGTAAGTCCCAGCTAACACCTGCAGGGACTTTCCTATTAAGTGAAGCCACAAAGGGGAAATGGATAGTCCATATCAACTTTACAAAGCAGGAGGTCAGTGATCGGCTTCAGGCCTGGGTCGTTTTCACCCCGTTTCTCCCTTGCTGGAGTTGCCTTCCTTTTTTGAACCTGCTCTAACAGGATTCGGCCTGTTCAGGGCTTCCTGCTTGGCTTAGAAGCTGCTGGTGACCACCCGAGGGCAGTCACGGCGAGACGTAGCTTTCCCGGCCCGTGGGCGCTGGTTGCTTCCTGAGCGGTATTATCTTAATCTACTCTCTCTCCCCAGGGGCGGTCTCACTACTTGTATTTTATGGACAGGAAAACCAAAGAACTTGTCCAAAATCACAGAGCTATTAAGTGGAGGACGCCAGGGTGGACATCCAACCTGGCCCAAATCCAGAGCTGCCAGGGATGGCGACCCCCTAGGGAACAGTGCCCTCTGGAGAAGCACAGATTCGTGGAGTTTATTGTTCTGTTCCCCCTCATAGAAGAAGGCAGTGCCGTCAGATGGTAACGAGTTACGAAGTATTAAAAATTATGGAAAAGAAACTTAATACCACCCAACGGCACACTTACAAATGGTGAAGGTGGTACATTTCATGTTATGTGTATTTTGCCACAATTTAAACTTGATGGAAGAGAAACTTAAAACTGAGAACGTCCTATTCTGTACGAAAACCTAACACAAAGTAGGTGAGTTTGGTTTTCAGTTAGTCTGTCTGGTTTTGGTACCATTCTGAGAGAACTCTGTCCTCTGGAAAGAACTTCCCTTACATGAGCCTTTTATTCATGCAAATGTGAGGTGAGAAATTCCCCATTATTGGGGGGAAGCCCTCAAAGGTGAAATACCCCAAATGCAGATTCTTCAGAGTGAGGTGTGAAGGGCTCCGGTTCAGGTCTCAAAGGCAGGGACGGGGTGAGGAGGGAGGGAGGCGTAGGACACTCGGCTTGACACGAGGATGGCGAGCCTAAGTAGACTGGCCAGCAAGGGACGGGAGCACCAGCAGCTACAGAGCTGCCCCTCCTCTGGCCCTGTCATCAGCCTCCAAGAAGCCAGCTTGGGGGACACAGGGAGGGCTCTGTCACTCTTGGAGAGAGGCAGGATCAAAGGAGCGGGCCAGCAGACGCTGTGACCAGCTGGCCAGGGGCCACTGGTGGGAAAGCCAATGTGGCAGCCTGGCTGGAGGTTCCCGGGGCTGAGCAGGATGGGATGACGAGGCCTGGGAAAGGCTGCGTCTCCTTCAAGCCCCCTGTCTGGGGGCTCAGACGGTGCCAGTGCGACACTCAGGACAACGGACCCCAAGGCGAGTGGGGAACTGGGGTCTTTTGCCATTAGTATGGATGTCACTGCATCTACAAACCCGGGGAAACTTTATTAGTTGGTTTCAGCAGCAAAACCCTTTGGCCTACCTTAAGGAACGAGGAGGTTTCTGGAACCTTTACACACCATCTCTCTGTTCCGACCTCTCTCTTCAACCTCCACTCCCAGACCAGCTCCATTTCACAGATGGAGAAACAGAGGGTCAGAGAGACAGCGGCATTCACAGGTCCTTGAAGGCTGTCAGGGGTTAAGCCCAGCTGTCCTGGTCCCTGCTGTGGCCCTTTCATCCTCTGCGACACTCCCTCCTGGGAAAAGGAGGGTCCCTGAAAGCAAAGCGGGGGGAGCCTGGCCCTCCCTCCAAAGCCCTCCTGGCTCTCCCCCTGGACCACCTCCAGCCCTGCCTCTGCTCTGTGTGCAGATGGTACCAAGGAGGGCCAGCACACAGGCTTGAGCACCCACTGCAGGCCAGCAGCTGGTCTGCCCTGCCACTTGCCAAGGGGACAGAGAGAGAAAGAACACCAACTGAGAATTTCAAAGGTCACCACCAAGAAGCTGAAAGGTTTCCCATTTGAATCTGTGACAAGTCTCTGAAAGATAGGATGATGCCTAGCTAGACATTATTTTATGTCATTCTAATTAAGATGACCCCATACGATAATTACAGACCTGCTCCTCCAGTACTTAGAAACACGTAGGATGCTGGAACTCACTCTCCGCCTGCCACACTGGAAGATCCAGGCTTCACACTGGCTCCGCCCCTTTAGTGGCCTCTGAGGGAAACCAGAGTCAAGGGCGTCCAGCAGGCATCTCCATCAACGAGCTGACGTTTAGCAAACCCCATGTGCCAAGAAGGGGGGTCATTTAAAAAATGGATTTTCATCATCGCTGTGCACTATTCTTCTTGCTCTCTGTTAGTTTCGGGGCTGCCACCAATGTGCAAAATGCACACACACACACACACACACACACACACACCCACACCCATAGAGGTAGTTTGCTGACATGGACTCCCAGTGTCCAGTTTTAAAACTAGACCCGTACACACATCAGGCCACATCTTCTGACCCTTTCCTCCACCTCCAGGGCTGACCTGTTCCCCGGAGCACCCTGGGTTCCCTGTGGATGTTTGCTCAGCCATGACCACCTACAGTGCACCAGCATCTTCTTGGGTACGTCATGTATGAAACATCTCTGACTCTGGTTCTAAGGGAGCATCTCTCTCCTGAGCTGCCTGGCTGGGCAGAGCTTCCCTTCCCTTCCAGCCTGAAACTCCACCTGGGATGGCAGCTCGTGCACCGGGCACGGCTCAGAGGCACACCCCGGAACAAAGGGGCCCCCGCTCACCGGGCAACGACAATCTCTCCCATGTTTCAGGGTCGCTGGGCAGCTCACTACGATTTACCCACTTTTTCATCTCTCCTGGCACTGACTTCTCACTCCGTGATGTGGTGACATCGGTGCCCGTGAATAATCATGAAATAAAGGGAGATAATTAATATTTAGCTTTGCCAGAAGGAAGCACTTGGGAGGAACCTGTCCTTTCATCAGAGGAGCTGACACTTGTCAGCTGGAGAGCAGGACTAATTAGATGCATCAGCTGCTTGGCTCCAAAGTGACTTCCACGGGACGACCAAATGCCACGTGGCACAGGCAGAGGCAGCCGGCACACAGGTGGGCCTTCCATTCTGCACGCAAGTCCTGGGCCCTGCAGGGCTGTGATCAAGTTCAGGGCCAGGTATAGCCCAGGGTGTGCTGCTAGTTCCTTCCCCTTCCTCAGAGTCAGCCAGGAGGTCAGCCTGAGCATGGCCACAGGGCAGTGGGAACCATGTAGGCTTGTCCTGTGTGAGGTTGAAGCCCTAACCCCCAGTGGGACCGTAACTGAAGTTAGGGCTAATAAGCCACAAGGATCAATTGTACAGCAAAGGGAATATAGCCAATATTTTTTAATACCTATCAATGGAGTATAATCTTTAAAAATTATGAATCAGCATGTTGTACACCTGAAACTTAAATATGATATTGGAAATCAACTACACCTCAATTTCTTTAAAAAGTTGAAGAAAAGGTTCATTGAGATCATAAGGGTGGGGTCCTTATCCAATAGGATCAGTGGTCTTAGAAGAAGAGGAGAGACCAAAGCTCTCTCTCTGTGTTCTCACCAGGACCCGCCCGTGCCAGACCTGTTCCAGATCTGGGACTTCCAGCCTCCAGAGCTGTGAGAATTTCTGTTGTTTAAGCCACCCCACCTTAAGTAATTTGTTATGACAGCCTGAGCTAACTAAAACACCCTCTACCTTCCCTCTCAGGACAGGAAGCCCTCTAAACATGCCCCAGTGAGGGGCCACCAGACTAGGCTTGATTACCTCCAGGAACAGGGTGCTCACTCCCATACCATTAGCTTCAGGATATTAGAATGGAGATAATTAAGAACTTTGATCTTCAAAGACCTGGGTTCAAAGCCCTTTGCCCCCAAGGTCACCTCTCCTCCCCCAACCCTGTGCCTTCCATCCTGGGGAAGGGTCTCTGCACACATGCAAGCATCCCAGCCAGAGACCAGGGCACCATGCCGGACTCTCCCCACCACTCTGCTCTCAACCCCCCGTCCAGTCTGTTGCCTGGTCCTGGAGAGTCTGCCTCCTTCATCTTGGTACACAAGCCTTCCCCTCCCCTGGGGCCACTGCCACCGCCAGCCATCGTCCACTGTCTCCTGGCTTTAGGCTACAGCCTCTCAACTGGATCTCTGTCCTCCCCCTCACTTCTACTCCCAGATTCATCCTCCAAACTGCTCTCAGAGTGAGCTTCCCAAAACACACTCCTGACCGCATGCTTTCCCACTCAGAAGTGCCGCCATGTCTCCCAGGGTCCTGCAGGACAACGGCCAGACCCCTTAGCTCTGTGTCCCTGCTGCTTCACACTTGGTCCCATACCCGACGTAAGAAGAGTCAAGGGAGAGATTTCCAAGACTTTTCTGTTGAGGTTGATGGTAAATTAGTGAATGTGGTTTCTGGATGTTGCCTAATAAAATGTGCCAACATCTGCAAGGTCTGCATAATTCAGTAAGCCAGTATTTTTCCAAATGACCATGCAAAATCACGCATGAGCAAAAGATCCACGCAAGGAAACAGGTAGACTAACAGACTTTAAAGTAACAGTGAACATGCATCGCAATTAACTTTTTAAGAAACTATCACTTGCAGAGCTTTAGTGCAGTATCAAAAAAAAATACCCAGGGCTTCCCTGGTGGCGCAGTTGTTGAGAGTCCGCCTGCCGATGCAGGGGACACGGGTTCGTGCCCCGGTCCGGGAAGTTCCCACGTACTGCGGAGTGGCTGGGCCCGTGAGCCATGGTCGCCGAGCCTGCGCGTCCAGAGCCTGTGCTCTGCAACGGGAGAGGCCACAACAGTGAGAGGCCCGCGTACCACAATTAAAAAAAAAAAAAATACCCAAAATTATCTGAAAAAAGACATTAAAATACTAACTACATATTGTCTGAGACTGGATGTTTTTCAACCAACAAAATATGTTGCAGTAGATTAAACGCAGAGGCAGAGAATCCAGCATCTTCTGTTACGTCAGGACATTAAAGAACAAAAACATAAATTATTGCCATTCTTTCTACTATTTTTTGCTTTGGAAAGAATATATAGTTTATTTTATAAAATCGTTATTTAAGGTAATATGTAATGATTTTATTAGTGTTATTTTTTAATGAATTAATAATTTTTTCATTTGTCAATTATAATTTCTAATGCAGTAAATAGCAACAGATATAACCTACAAAACTCTCGGGACATACTGGTCTAGTCACTTACTACCCAAAGCAGGATGGGCATCTCCAAAAGCTTTTTAGAAATGCAGGATCCCAGGCTCCACATCAGGCTTACTGAGTCAGATTCTGTATTTTAACTGGATCACATTAAGGTCTGATAAGCGTCTATTCGATACGCAGAGGGGCACTTATGAAAGTATTTATGACATTCAACAAAGTTCTGGTACCAAATCCTGTTGGACTAACACCCCTCTTAGTGTGACATTCTCCTGTGGGGAATCAACTCCCCGAGAAGCAGACTTGAATCAGGGAATAACCCCAAGGCAAAGCCTCATGGGTCCCACCCACAGGGGCAAATCTGGGGAACATGTGGCCCTCCCACGGAGGCTCTGTGGGGGACATAGGGCCTTCAGCCATGGTGTCTGCCTCAGTCCTGATTCAGTAAACACTTAGTGGTGAGAAACACGGTCCGTGCAGTGAGACCCCGTGAGGTGATCCCCGATGGTGGACTCTCGCCTCCTATCCCCACGCCGGGCCACCCGTACACCAGCCGTACCTTGCTGGGACCCCTGGCCAAGGGCACTCTGGCCGCCCCTGGGCTCCCTGAATGGAGCACCCCAGAGCTGCATCAGCCCAACCCACACCTAGCCCCAGCTACCTCAGACCCCTAGCCCTGCCCAAAGCACACCTCCACTTAGGGGGTGGCGGAGGATCAAACAATCAGTGGTCTCGGGATGGGCAGGCAGGGTCCCGCTGGGGCTGGCACGGGCAGGGGACAGGAGCTAGGCAGGAGCACCAGGGCCCTGGGCTGGAGGCTTAGAGCGAACATCTGGCTTTGGAGCAGGAGGCCCATCAGCATCAAGGAAAGACCAATAGCGAACACGCGGAGGCAGGTCCAGGGTGCCAGGCTGTGAGGGGCGGCTGGGATTACGTGTAAAGGCTGGGCAACAGAGCCTGGCACAAGCGCTCAGCGAAGCACCAGCAGCTGGGGGAGAGACCGGCAACAGATTCTCCCTCACCAGCCTCAGCAGGAACCAGCCCTGCCGATACCTCGATCTCAGCTCCAGCCTCCAGAGCTGTGAGAGAGTACATCTGTGTTGTTCAAACCCCCGGTCTGGGGTATTTTTTTATGGCAACCTGAGAGCTAGGATGACACCTAGTTTACAGCTGAGGAAACTGGAGGTCTGGAGATGAAGGACTTTGCCAAGGTCACGAGGCCACAGAGGGGCCTAGTTCTGGGCCCCTGTGGAGAGCAGAGCTGGGCACCAGGCTGCATCTGGACTGGATGTTGGTGGCAGCGCTGACCCTGTGAACTTTGGCCTGTCACTTGTCTCTTGACCTCCCGGACTAGGAGACATCCAGTCCAGACCGGCCTGGCAATGCAACTGACCCCTGACCGTGGTCACCCCCGTGGCAGGAGCTGAGTCACGGGTATCATGGGCACAACCGGGTGGAAGGGGTGCCAGAGGCCAGGGGCCCTGGGCTCTATCTCAGCAGGAGAATCGGGAACTAGAGCCCCGTGAGATTTCTTCACGTTCTGCCACTTCCCCACTGTTTTCCCTTTTGTAACTACCCTCTTGCCCTGCGTGTATTCCACCCCCTACAGAGCCAGGCCGGCCCCGGGGGAGGGGGAGGGAGAGGCAAGACGGCTCCTGCTGAGGGACTTGGGGGTGAGCGGAAGCCCAGGCCTGCAGCCGCTGCGCCAGAAACTTCCTGAGCCCCCAGCACCCTCTGAGCAGGAGTCTGATGACCTGAGGGGTCAGTGAAACCTCTCTCCCTGGGGGACCTGGGGACGCTGTCCGAGCTACCCTTGGAGGAGGGGATCTCAGACCGTGGATGCCGCTTTGCTGGTTACTGTGAATGCAGCTGCTTCCCTTTCTCCCCCTACTCTATGAGAAATCCTCTCATCCTGTTCACAAGGGTGAGGCAGATCTGGAGACAGGGGAAGGTGACTGTCCTCCAGCAATTCAGCCCAAGCCAGGTGGGCTTGCTCATCGTCAGGAGGGTGCAGGAGGGGAGTGGGTGAACACCCAAAGCACGCGACAGTTCACCCGGACCGGAGCCTTTACTCGGGTACCCGCATGTGCGCTGGCCAGGGGCGTTCACGTGGCATCTCTGCAGTACAAACATGTGTTATGCGCGTTATTCCCTCTGATTCCATGAGGGATTTAGACTGGCCCAGGGACGGGGCTGGAGTTCCAACCTGTGGGAGTCCCAGGTGATGCCCTCAGTTTCATGGTCCCCTCCCTTCAGGATGGATCACGGCTACAAAGCAGCACCTGCCCGACTCTCAGAGCCTCTGCAGAGCTAAGCCCTGCCGGCAAAGTCCTTTTCCTTACCTCTAACCCAGCCCTGCAAGCTGCAGACCGAGCCTGTCACCTGTATTCTGTCCAGAGCAGAGGAGAGAGAAGCCCTCACACTGTAAAAGCCCTCATGTGCCTGCAGATGTGACACCGACCCAAAGTCTCATCACCCCCCAAACTCCCCTCCCGCCCTAATTCTCTCTTTACTGCTCTCTGGGGACAGGGATTTGAGGGTGGGAGGCATGGGGTCAGCACAGAGCCCGGTGTAAAAGTCAGGGGCATCCTTGGGTTCCTTTCTCCACGTGGCACCAGACCCCCATCTTTGGGTGACAGAATAAGATGACCTGCAGCCAGCTCAGCACCGGGCCCGGGAAGGTGGGCAGGGCCCTCAGCCTGCTCACCTCTGTCTCTCACCACTCCTGCTATTTCCCGCGGCCAACGTGGACTCAGACAGAGCCTTTGCCCCCACCCCACCGAGCCCAGCCCACCGACACTGGGGTCCTCAGCGAAATTCGACGAGGTTCCTGTCCTGGGTGACACCATCGGGGGGGCCAGAGTCCTGAGAGGTCCCTCTGAGCCCTGTGCGTGGCTGGCCCTCGGAGGCCCTGGTCCATGCAGCTTAGGACTCAGAGATCTGGACAAATACCCCCCATTTTCTGGGGCGGGGGGAGGAATGTCACGCAGAGGAGAGCAGCGGCCGAGCGGGAGCTCAAGATAGGTGACACCTGTCACTTCCCTGAAATCTGCAAGCTTGTCACGGTGGTCTGGGAGGATTACATTAGTGAGAAATCCAACTCCGGATACCTGATGTCTAGTTCTCTGTTGCCTGCGCCCGCAGTGAGAACCACTTGGCCGGCCCTTTTCCAAGTGTAGAAAGGAGCGGGCAGGCCTCCCTGTCCCCGGACCCCCTCCTGGTCGGCCGTCTCCACACCCTGAAGGCTCCCTCCGGCCCCCTCAGCTTTCCGAAATGGCGGCCCAGCTGGGCCTTTGGGGCCCTGCCGTTGGCTGGTCACTGTCACCGCCCCTGGGTTTTCTAGAAAGGAGCGCAGTCCCGTGCATCTCTCCCCTTTCCCTATGCCTCCTGTTGGAAAGGCTCCACCCACAATACAAGCCTCCCCACCCTGGTCCAGACTTTTGTTCCCCAGAAGCGATGATTTGACAGGATTTGAATGATGAATGCTTCATGTCCCGTTTGCATGTCACACAGGTGGAAGAAATTAATGTAGAAAGGGTCTTTTAATGGACGAGAGCAAAGCAGCGTCTTTGGCTGGTGTCTGATGGCCCAGTCTTGCCCTCTGGAAAAACTGTGCCGGCTGGGTTGCACGGTGTCCCCTGCCAGTCAGCACCTTGGGAGCAGGGTCCGGACTTAAGCTTTAGAGACGGCAGGACCCCGAGAGCTCACACGGCCCCTCAGCCCTTCTCCCCGTTCTCCCCGACAGCCCCAAGGCCCAAAGTCCCCAAAGAAGAGTCCATCTCAATCCGTGTTCCAGGAGTGCCAAGTCGGGATTTGCTTCCTGAGCTGGTGCTCCCCAAATGGGGGCCGAGACCGCAGAGGGTAAGAGCTCAAGGGTCCGGCTGTGCTGACCCCTGCCCACGTGGGCGCCAGCCTGCCTGCCCCCCCCCCGCCCGACCTGTCCCTCTCCCTGGCATAACATCTCCTGTCCTTCCTCTCCAGTCCCAGCCTGGGATGAAAAGATCTAACTAGGGCAGAGGCTGACCTCTCCCAAGGGGCTGTCATCTTTGGCCTGGTGCCTCCAGGTGAAAGGGGAGGAGATAAAGGAGGGCTCACACTGGCAGGAAGGTTAAATCTGACCGTGTCTCCAGCCAGGTGACCCCCCAGGGAAACACAGGAGGAAGACGTGCAGCAATCGTCTAGCCCCCTCCAGCTGGCCGGCCACTTCCCACAGCCCGGGGCTCCCTGGATGGTTCTGATGAGAAAAAGAATCCAGAATCTTCAAGCGGAGAGAAGACTGCATCCAAGTGGGCTGGAAAAGTCCACATGTGAAAAATACCCAACTCTTTTCATTCTGTGCTTTCGTTTGTCAAGTCTTCTCCTGCCCCAAAACCTACTGCAACTGAATACCTGGAATAATTGGAAATGCTCGGGAAATATTACAGCCCTGCTCCCTCTAAACACGGGCTCTCACCTCTCTCCTTCATTCTGTCTGTCCGTCTTGCTCTGCCATTCCTTCCGGTCTGCTTATCCCCACCCCCATTCTTTCTCTTAATATATACTTTTCTCTGTGTCTATCTCTCTGCCTCTCTCTCTCTGTGTCTGTCTCTCCACCTCTGTCTCTGTGTGTGTACATGTCTCTCTGTCTCTCTCTCCCCCCTTCTCTTTTTGGTGTCTCTCCTTCTCTGCCTGGAAGGAGCTCTGCTTCTGTGGCCCCTCTGCCCAGCTGTACGTCTCAACATCTACAGATATTAACTTCATTAATTTGGGAAGGATTTATTGGTGCAGAGGTTAATTGTCTTTCCCTGACATGTTTTTACTGAATACATCTGGGTGACAAAATTAATTTCCTCATTAGCTATTTTTAAAAGTGGAACAAGCTGGGGGGAAATCAGTGCGCAGAGACTTTGCAGCGTGAGCTGTTCTAGCCTCCAAGCTCTGCCCGGGCACCGAGGGGCACCGAGGTCAAGGGTCAGAGATCGGAGGGATCCTGGAGGGAGGGAGGGCCTGCGGGGAGACCTGAGGGCTGCGTTCTGGGGCAAAGCTCTAGGGAGCCCACACCAGGGAGAGGCCTGGGCTCAGCGGCCAGGACTCAGCTCCCAGGCGGCTGCTCCAAGGTCCTCCTGTTCTCCACGGCACGGAGCCTTCTAGCTGGACACCCAGATCGTGGTCTTTCGAGCAGAATAAGAGTAGCCGATAGAGACAGAGATATATCCAAAGAGCCCCAGGTCGGAGACCCGGCACCAGACCACGTCACGCTGCGGGGCCGCGGGGTCTGCACCCCTCATCGGAGCCGGAGCAGCAAAGCCTGCGTGTGCTTATGACGGGGCCCTGCGCTGAGGGGTGGCCCGGGAGAGCCAGCAGGGGGCGAGCCCCCTCGGGTGCCCGGCCGGCGCTCAGAGCAGGGACGTCTGGGACCACCTAATGGCAGGTGGCCGGCCGGCAGGTGAGCGCCATGAACACTGGACCAGCCACCCGACGCCGGGGCCTGCTTCCTAGGCTGTGAAGGAAGGGGCCCTCTCCCACCCGCCCCGCCTCCAGCTCCCACCGCCCTAAACTCTGGAACCTGAGGCTCCAGCTGAGAGACCCAGGACCCTCCAGGCTGTCCCAGCACCCCCCTCCTCCTCCATAAACCGCCCCCCCCAGAGTCCCCTTTCCTGTCACTCTCACTGATTGCCCGGGACAGAGGCCACCAGAACGTGCAGACCCAGCCAGACCCAGAGTCCAGAACTTTCCTGAGCCACGCCTGCTCCCCCACCTGGCTTCTTCCAGGCTGGCAGCAAGTGCTTTGGGCCTCTTCTAGCAGAAGAGAACGCAGACACCCTGGGGCCAGACGCTGCCCTGGGCCAAAGCCAAGACAGATCCTGAAGCCCTTCCTTCTGGCCAGGCCCCAGCCTCACTGGGGGCCCAGACTCCACGCTATCTACCCTTCCTTTCTAGGAAAGAAGGCGGCCTGGGATGTGGTGCTGATACAAATCCTGAATTCCCTGTTTCTTTAAACTGAGATATCTCACACACACACACACACACACACACACACACACACACACGTGCTCATGAGCAACACCCCAAAGGCTACTTCTGACCTAGCCCAGCAAATGTGCGTACAGCAGAAACTTCAGGAACAGGAAAAACCAGACCCAGGGAGCTATCTGAATGTCCCAAGCCGTCTGCCCCGGGCAGGAATAGGATGGGCCGCCAGCACCTCCCCTCCCTGTCTTTATCTCCTGTTCAATTGGGCCTCTCCTTTCTCACGGCCTCCTTGGCTTCCTGAAGGCGGCAGCTCAGCCCGGGAAGGAGGATTCTTGGAGTCAGGTCACTTTCCGGCCCTTCCCTAAACTCGCTGCTCTGGCAACCAACAGCCCGCTGGGCGCACTTGTGCTTAAAGGTTAGAGAGGGCCCTGCTGGAGCACCAGCCCCTCCCAGCACCTTCTCCTACCTTCCGAAGAACAATCCCTGGGCTACTGAATGCACCAGCAGGAGATGATCACACCCACAGGGCCAGGGGCCCCGTAACCCATTCAGATGGGTCTGTGCTGAACCCCTCCCAGCGACCATCTCATCGGCTCCAATCTGATTGAAACCTGAAAAGGCGTCTGCACCTGTCCCCTGACAGCTGTCCCTCCCTGCTCCCAGCCTTCCGGACCCAGGGTTTCCTGACACAGGAATTCCAGACTTCCCTGTGAAGGGTGGGCGTCTGAGACGAGACAGATTCACCCCTGGTCCCCCAAATCGAGAAGCACTCCAGCCAGCCTGTCCTAGGAGGTGAAGAGAAGCAAGTCTTGGGGCACCCCATGCCCCCTTGGTGCTGAGCATGAGGACGGGGGAATACAAGGGTCAGGGAAGGCTTCCCAGTGGGGACGATCATGGCGCTGAATTCTGAAGCATGAAGAAGAGTTTGCTGAGCTGATCAGAGGGGAGGGGCATGTAGAGCGGGAACAGCACTTGCAGAGGCCCTGGGACTTGAAGAGGACCTGCAGGTATACTTCAGAGGGTCAGAGAGGGTGGGCAGGGGACGGAAGGAGCCCTGGGTGTTTCTGCCCAGTGGTTCTTAATGGCAGTTGAGCAGGACAGTGGCACAATCAGACTATGGGTCGGGAAGGGCGCTTGGGAGGCAGCGCAGAGGCCAGACTGGAGCTGTGAGAGCCGCAGGGAGGCTTCCCCTTGAAACCAGGAGCACTTCTTCTAATGGGATAGCCTCCTCTAAGAAACTGAGTGGAGACAGTGCCAGGTGGACGCTCAGAAAACCTCAGGGAGGGAACAGGAAGGTCTGGTCCCAGGGCCCAGCAGACATCCAGGTTCCTGACCAGTGATGTGGTTTGCCCATGAGTTCTGTGGAACCAGAAAAGTTAGATCTTCCCCCATCTTAGAGATGGGGCAACCGAGATAGCAGGAGGCTTCGTATCACGGTAAGTCAGTACCTGTGCCAGGAATAGCGCGCGCTCCCCCTGGACTCCCACACTGGGCCACACGCCTTTGATGTGGGCACGGCAGCTGCATGCGCTTTCCTGCAAATGCACCTGGTTGTCTGCGCTGCCTCCAAATGTGGGCATCGGGGTGCTTGGAGGTGCCCCACCTGAAACGCCGTCCCCCTCCTTCCGACGCCGCAGATGGAGAGTTGTCCAGGAAGAAAAACCTAAGGCCAGAAAGGAAACTTGTCAGGGAGCTAAGGCTGGTTGTGTCTGGCTCTGCAGAGCCCAGGTGAGGACCTTGGTTTTCTCCAGCCACAGCTCATCCTCACCTTCGTGCGATGATTTGTCAAATCCCGTCTCTTCCACTAGAGAAGCGCTCTGAGCACAGATGTGTGAAAAGTGCCCAGCGGTCACGTGTAGGATGGATGAAGCACGTCTGCGCAGAGGCTGCCTCGAATGGGAGGGGATGAAGATGGAGCTTCCCCAGAACGTCCTGGGGGTGGGACTAGCTGTTACCCGGGGCTCACCTCCCTGCAACCCACTACTCTCCTCTCTCCATGGGTTTTCTGTCTTTGAAAACAACCAATCCTGGTCAGCTGTCCACTCAGCACTGCCCAGAGCCACTCCGGGCAGCGTGTGTAGAAAGCAGGCCACTGGTGTGGGCACTTCCAGAGCTGGTCCCACCCAAAGGCAGTGGAGTTTGTCAGCTGCCCTGAGAAGCACAGGCTTCAAAAGCCAAAATTTTCTTGTATTCTGGGCCTTGGGACTTTCTGAGAGGGAAAAAGTAAAGTGTTGTCCTGCAAGTCTGGTCTCAATCCAAAGGCACGTTACTTTGGATAATGGTCAGATTCTGCATTTGGCTGATTTTAGGATCCAAAAATATGACGAGAGAGGAAGGGCGGTGCTTTTGAGGATTTAACACATTTTCTCAGACACATTTTAAACCTGACTGTAGCTTGAAATACTAATGGTACGTGCGTCTTAAGCTCAACAATGTGCAACTATCCGCCTAAATGTACAAGGCATTTCCAGGAGTGAATACAGTATTCTGCTCATGTCTCTTACCAGCTAAAAACCCTCAATGGCTCCCCACTACCCTCGGGTGCAATCACTGTTATCACCTTTATAGGGTTTAGTGAAAGCTGTGCTAAGCACTTGGCATGTATTACCTCATTTAAGCCTCAAAACAAGCGTAAAAGGAAATATCATGCAGCCCATTATACGATAGAGAAAGCTGAGGCTTAGAGAAGTTCAGGGACTTGCCTGAGCCCACTGCACTGCACAGTGTCAGAGATGGGATGAAGCCCACACTCAGCAAGGCCGTCCAACTTTCTCGCTCCCCTCCGTCTAATTCCTATCCTTGTGGAAGAGCTTAGGTCTCACCGACTGCTCCCAAGAACCCCTCCCCAGGCACCCTGCCCATGTCTGACCAGGGAGCTTCTCCAGACGAGGCAGCAACCTTGTCGTTGGCTTTATCTGCCTCCTCCAGACTGGGACCCCTGGGGACAGGGATTTGGGCTCTGACTACCGGGTGGTCCCTTGCCATGTCCATCACAGAGCCTGGTATCCACGACGGGGCCACTTATGTAGTTATGTGTGGAGTGAAACATTTAATTCTGCCCTGGAGCATCGTTTTCATTCTTCACAACCCACGTCTATCAAGAAAACTAATAAAACCTACCAAGGCAGTCCGCGTCTTCCCATGCTCGATGATGAGACAGGACCACCTGGAGAGCCAGGTAAAGCGCAGACTGCCTGCCTGTGGGCCACCACTCAGAGGGTGGGCTCAGCGGGCCGGTGTAGGCTCAGCGGGCTGGGCTGGGCTGGAGGTTTTGCATCTCACACAGGCTCCCAGGTGCTGCCAGGCCTGGCCTCGGCCTACGGAGACACAAGCTCACTCAACTTAAGCCCAGGCCTGAGAAGTGACCATCTAGCCAACTAAAGACACTTAACACGGGGCTTACCAACATTTTGGACAACCTCAAAACTCTGGTTCAAACTTACGGTTACCAAGGGGGGAAAGGCAGGATGAATTGGGAGATAGGGGTTGGCATATACACACTACTCTATATAAAATAGATAACTGATAAGGACCTACTGTAGAACACAGGGCTCTACTCAATGCTCTGTAATGACCTATATGGGAAAAGAAGCTAAAAAAGAATGGATACATGTATATGTATAACTGAATCACTGTGCTGTACAGCAGAAACTAACACAACATTGTAAAGCAACTATACACCAATAAAAATTTAAAGAAAAACAACCCTCTGGTCCATGGCATTACAAAACAAATGAACATATTCTCAGTTTTCTATTTGAAGCAGTCATTTGTTATAGTGGGGAATTTTCCTCTGTGCTTTCTGAAATGCCAGGAAATAAAATTTTAGATGAGACTCCCCTCTCCTCATCTGGGCCACCGCAAGCTCACCTGGTCCTCCTCAGAGAGAACCGGGGCTCCCCGCGAAACGGGGCGGCACTCAGCCTAGAGAGTTACGTTCTGACTCCTCAAAACGTGACCCCCTTTACTTCAGCAGGGGCGCACTCGGAAAAAACTCCCTTAGACCACACATACATGCATATACACGCACAGGCCACACGCACGTACACACACGCCCACACCGTCAGCTTCTGGTTGGCGACAAACGTGCGGGTGTTTTCTGTGTCTCACTCGCTGCGGGGAAGGCCCAGGGAACCGGGGAAGTGCCGTCCCTCCCCACGCAGGGGGAGATGCCCCTTCGCACCGGCGCAGCATCCCTGCTGGCCAGAGCCGGTGAATCACGCAGCCCGGTCCTTTCCCAGCTACCGGAGCTATCAGAGCTGACTGAAAACCAGTAGCAGCTGGCAGGAAATGGGTGAGAGCACTGACCCCAGATAAACTGTAGGCCTCCGCAGAGCAGCAGCAGATAGACCCTGGGACAGGAAGTCGAGCTGTCAGGCCTCAGCCCCACGCCTGCTCACAGGGCACTCCCGGGGCCACCGTGGGCTGCACGCACCCGATAATGCTCGGGGACACAGCTGTGCGGTCACAACCAAGGGAGGCGCGGCCAGACCGGCACAGCCCTCGGCCCCGGAGGGAAAGCAGGGGCCAGGCAGGAGGAGGAAGCACCGAGAAAACCCCTGATGGGAGTTCCAGGTTCTGCCATAAGCAGCAGCAGAGGCAACGGTTCTAGCCATCGGTCCTGTGATGAAATAACAGCTGGCCCGGGGGCTACCCTGCCAGGGTCAAGTCAGTCGCTGCCCGTGCGTTTCTTAATCAGGGTCCCTGCAGCAAAATGACCAGCTCCCAAGAGCAGAGGGGCCCAGCCCCACTGAGCACGTAAAGCAAGGAAGCACTTCTTTACAGAGCACAGGCCCAGCGCTTTCAAGTACTCTTGCAGCTTCTCAGCCAGTTCTTGGGACAGACCCTCTGAAGTTCCTAGTGATAGAGAAAATGATAGCCGGGCAGCATCCCAGACCCTTCGCACACATTTAATGCTTACAGACCTCCTAGGAGGATCATCCCCATTTTACAGATGAGCAAACTGAGGCTCAGGGGATTAGTCCGCCTCGCCCTGGGTCATGAGCTGATGAGGGACAGAGCCCAGATGCGAGGTCTGACTGCAGTCTCTGTGCTGTACACTGAGTTCATCATCCTCTATTCACAAGGAGCCCTTCGGTGAGGGAAGGGAGGGAAAGACGGGGGGAGGTGAGCGGAGCCGAGAGTAAGGGCCTGTGGTCAGCGTTTAGTAACATCCTCCCATGGCCCGGGGTGGACACCGGCCCACGCAGCCCAGTGAGAGGGCACCCAACCTCTGTGCACCCCAAAGCTGACCCAGGGGTTCTTCCAGGGGCAGCCAGAGCAGGGTGTCCTGCTGGCCGCCCACTTCTCGGTGACCCCTTTGTGACAAGTTCCAGCGTCTGCACTTGAACTCCTGAGCCAGGTCTCAGCCTCCCAGGGCAAAGAGACTCAGCTGAGAAGGGCTAACTTGGGCATTGCCAGGCCCTCCTCTGGCTCTCTCTGCAGGGAGCACGCTGCGAGGGGCAGGGGTCCCTTTCCTGTCTCTGAGAAGCAGTGCAGTGCATCTGCCCCTGGAGTAGGAGCAGCCCCCTCGGTTGGCACGGAACCGGGGCCATCTCTTGGGGTAGCAAGACGGGAGTTCAGCTGGGCGACTGACTCACCCTTGTTCCTGGAACTGTCTGAAGGCGGGAGAGGATGCTGTGGGTAGGTTCTAACTGTATCATCTGGGCTGGGGCCCGTAGCAGATGGTCCTTAGAAAAAAAAATACTTCCATGTGGGCTTAAAATAGCACAGCACTCACCATCAGCTGAATGGGGAAATGTAGGAGCCCGCCAGTCCCGTTGTGGGTGGGTGCTGCAGGCTGCAGGTTGGGACACAGGGGCCGGGCACCAGCCGCAGTGGCCGGGGCTTGGAAGGCAGGAAAGGGAGGCCTTGTCTGCCCAGTCTGTAGGAGGTGGTGGCAGTAGAGTCTGCAGCCCCATGACAGTCCTGAGCCCCAGTGACCCACGGCCACAGAGAGGACCTGGGCCTGAGAGACACGCACTGGGGACGCAGGAGCAAGGCCATGGACCTCCGAGGCACCCTGGGAGAAATCTCAGATCTGCCACTGGCTGTCTGCACGCCCTGGGGCAGGTCGCTTCCTCTTTCTGCGCCTCAGTTCCCTTATCTCTAAAATGGAGCGAACTCAGCAGCGTTCTCTAGGGAGAGTGGGGGGTCTGCGGCAGCCCTGCCTGGGGCGGTGGTGGGAAAGCGAGCTCGCGGCTCCGGGGTCTTTCCCTGAGGCAGGAGGCAGCCTTGGGCCCTCGCTCCCCTTTTCTGGAATCTCCTTTCGCGTCCTTATTTAAACCAGGCTATGGTTTGGCAACTGGAAGTGACAGCTCTGAAAGTCTGGGTCTCATGTTACACCCTCGGGGCCGATGCCCTGTGCGCTGGGAGGGCAAAGTGATGACAGGAAAGACACCACAGGCTGTGACGGGCGGAGGAAGCCAGCTGCCCCAGAACGGGCAGCAGGAGGGCAGCCTGCTCAAGCCAGCAGCCCGGGGCCCCCCCCGAGGGCTCCCCGGGCAGGCGACCCCGCCTCCCTCCTAACTTCTCAGAGCTCAGCAAACAGAGCCCAGTCTCGTGGTCTCTGAGAGGTAGGAGACCTCCCCGCTGCAGGGCAGGGGGGGACCCTCCAAGGGAGCCAGGAGGCCCTCGGGTCACTTGTCCAAGACAGAAGCTTTGTCTGGGATGGACGGCTTCTACCCAGTTCATCTCTGGGTCCTTTGGGAGACGCAGTGAGCTGTGCTAGTAAATGTTTAACAGTCGGCTCTGCAGGGGATTCAGAAATAGCTCTGATTCGTGCCAGGTTTCATGGGGCAAATATCCCCACCCTGGCCGGTGTGATCACCGAACGTGGACTTGGGAAGATACTGCAGGATCCACCTCCACGAGCTCCAGCGCCCAGCCCATGACCGCTGAGAAACAGACCCGTGTAATAAGGCTCTTCAGTTAGGCTCTGTGGTTAGCTGTTAACCTGTTTAACTTGGTTACGTCCCGCCTCTTCTTACTAGCTGTGTGGCCCTGGGCAAGTTACATACCTACTCTGGGCCTCGTGTGTGAAGTGAGGTCGAGAAGTGTCACCCTCCTTATAAGGGTAACCATCCGGTAGGAATAATCCCTATGTCATAGCTGGCGTGTTAGGCGCGTAACTGAGGTCACGCATGTGACTCTCCCGCCGGCACGTGTCCCTAAGGCGCAGTTAGCACCTCGCCCACCCTGAAGTCGACAAGCACTGTCTCCCCTCAGCGCCACATCCCCCTCCAGCTACTGCTTTATGGTTCTTGTCCTCGCACACTTCTTCCAAGTACTGTCAGGCTGGCTCCACTTCCTCTCCTCCCGCCCACTGGTCCACCCATGGCCGCAGCCTCGGCCCCCATCAGCCACCTGGTCAGCTCCTGCCGACGTCACCCGTGACCTCCTTTTCTAAATCCGAGAGACACTCCTCAGTCATCCTCTCACTCAACTTTCCAGCAGCACCGGGAGGCCCTGCTGACCACCCAGCTTTCCCGCTGCCTCTCCCTCTGCTTCTCTTTCTGCGTCTCTTTCCTGGGGCATCTCCCTCTTGCCGGCATGACAGTCAGGCTGCCTAGAGCCTTAGGTGGGGACATGTCTCCCCTGCTAAACCCCGTCCAGGGAGCTTGCCCAGCCCCGTGGCCTCTGTCCCTCTAGACCCATATGTGCCCCGCCCTGACTGCTGCGCCGCCCCCCGGGCAACACAGCCAAAGTCCATTCCACACACTGCCTCGGCTGTTTCAGAAGCACCTCAAGTTCAGCTTGTCCCAAACTGAGCTTACCACCCTCTCCCAGACCCGTTCTGCTTCCAGAGGCGGTCAGTTCCCGAATGGCCACTGCCACCTGGTCGTCTTGGCCACCATCCCCTCTCTTGCCCCAGATCTAATCTACCCCCGGACCCGCGTCCCTCCTGGCACCCGGCAAACCCATTCTCTTGGTCTTCTGTCTTCATCCTCATCCCCCGGTGCAAGCGAGCGCCACCTCTGGGGACCAGGCCACACGGCACCATCTAACTGGTCTCCCCTCTAGCCTTGCCCTCCAGTCCATTCTCCATGTCCTTCCAGGGTGATCTTCCCAAATCTCAGAGGCAGTCAGGTCACCCTCATATGCAGGAAACTCAGACCAGAATCTCAGCTTGGCTTCTCAGGACCTGGGCGACTAACCTCAGCCTACGTGTGTGTGTCTGCGAGTGTGTGTGTCTGTCTGTCTCTCTCAATCTTCCTCTTATCTCCCCTCCTCACCCCGCACTCACCCCTTTGGATTTCAGCCCCATCGCTGCTTCCTCAGGAAGGCTTCCTTATCCCCACCCAGGAGAGGACCGTATTATTCCCCCTCCCAGCTTCCTGTACCGTTGTCTTCACAGCAGTTACTATGCTTTGTGATTATTCACTTACTTGTGTGGTTAATTGATTAACATCTAGCTCTCCCACTGAGCTAATTATTCCCAAAGGAGCAGTTGACCAGTGGCATTTTGAGCCGGGTAATGCTTTACCGGCGACTGTCTGCGAACGGCAGGAGGGCCGAGCCCCACCTACTAAGTGTCTGCGGCCCTCCCAGCCCCTGTGACGCATCAAAAGCCCTCTGCCTTTCCACACACCCTGGGTGACTGGACCCCAGCCACCTGCCCTAGATGACAGGAGCAGCGGGGATAGGAATCCTGTCTAGGTGTGTCCAGCCCCGGCTGCCTAGGAGGGCCCGGGACCCATCGGTGGCTCAGAAAACACACCTGGGCGAGTGAGTGGCAGCTCCTGCTCGTAGGTTTCTGAACAAGCTGCTCTGATCACCTCGGCAGGAGCTCACGAGGAATTTCTGGTTGGGGTCCAGGAAGCCGTCTTGCCCATGGGGGACTAGAGAGTGACCCTCAGCACCCTGGAGATGGTCACCCCGTGGTACCTGCCCAGAGCGCAGCCGGGCAGGGCTGAGTCAGCCGCTGCGTCCTCTCACCTTCTGTGGCTGCTCAGTGGCAAGGAGAGGGTCCTCCCTTGACCACATGCCAAGGAGGACGCTTGGTCCTTTCTCTGCTTGTAGCGGTCTCCACAGTCTCCCTACCTGCTGCCAACCTTCTTTTCTTTTTTTTTTTAACTAAAAATGCGACTGGGGCTTCCCTGGTGGCACAGTGGTTGAGAGTCCGCCTGCCGATGCAGGGGACGTGGGTTCGTGCCCCGGTCTGGGAAGATCCCACACGCCGCGGAGCGGCTGGGCCCGTGAGCCGTGGTCGCTGAGCCTGCGCGTCTGGAGCCTGTGCTCCGCAACGGGAGAGGCCACAGCAGTGAGAGGCCCGCGTACTGCAAAAACAAAACAAAACAAAACAAAACTCCGAGAGGAGAGTCCAGCATGAGTTGGAGCAGCACAGTAGAAACTGTAGGAGGAATTAGCATCAGGCTGTCCCTTAAAGGGTAGACTAATAATAATAATAATTGTAGCTAATGTTGGCTGAGCACTAGCACTGTCCTAATCAATTTTTATGGGCTATCTCCCTTAATATTTGCAATCACCGTACCACATAGGTGTGAATCTTACTGCCATGTTACAAACAAAGGAACTGAGGCACATAGATATAAATAATTTGCTTAAGTTTGCACAGCTTGCAAACGGCAGAGCCAGGATTGGAAGCCGTGCACTCTGGCTTTGGGAACAACGCTCTCAGACACCATCCAGAGGGTCTGGGGATATTCGTTCTCTATACTTGTGTAACACAGGCCCCCAGGTCTAGCAGCCTAACCCAACATATGTTTATTGCCTCACAGTTCCGATGAGTCCGGAATCTGAGAGTGGTTTAGCTTGTTCCTCTGGCCCCCGGCCTCTCTATCTGGGTGACAGCCAGTGGTCACCTCAGGCTCAGCAAGGGGAGCGTTGGGCTCCAAGCTCACTCACGTGGCTGTTTCAGGACTCCCGTCTTGGCTGGCTGTTGACTGGAGCCCTGGACGCCTTGCCTCCTGGACCTCTGCACAGGGCGGCTCCCGACACAACGGCCAGCTTCCCTCCGAGTGAGAGAGAAGAGGGCCGAAGTCACGGTCCCTGCGTAGCCTCATCATGGAAGTGACAGCCCATCACTTTTGCCAGCGTCGATTCATGACAAGCGAGTCGCCAGGCTCAGCCCACACCCAAGGGGAGCGTATTGCACGAGGGCACGGACCCCAGAAGTGGGAGGGACCCCTGGGGCTCGTGGAGGAGACGGGCGCCCCCAAACAACATGGGGTGTAAGCTCATTATCTTCCTGTTTTATTCCCCAGCCCAGGAATCCTAATTGCATTTCCTTAAGTACTAAGAACAGCCTCAGAATGAGTTAAACTTGACTCCCAGCCGGAGAGGACTCTCCCTCCTGTTCTTCCCAGGAAGTAAGTGCCAAATAAGACGAACGCTTCTCCACGCTCATCTGCACACGCAGCTATGTAAAGAAACACAAGCGTATTTGTACTTCGCTGGCGTCAGGCTGAGAACTTGGCACAGCCGTTGCCTCTACCCACTTGCCCGCCATCTGACTTCAGCCTGCCCAGTGCCTCTCTAGTGCTTAGCTTTTCATCTTCTCCCTTCCCCCCCACCTCCCGCAATGAAGAAATGCCCCCGTGGTCCCAGGGTCCGAGCTTCCCCCTTCAATCATCTCCAGGCATCACTGTCAATGTCACCTGAGAATCCCTGTGCACACAGGGCAGGCCGCCTCTCAGAGACCAGCCGTGGCACCCCGTGGCCAAAAGGCAAGGCCCTAACTCGAGTCCGGCACTCGAGACCTGATCCCACCCTATCCTCTAGCCCACACCTGCTCCCACACGGCCCTCCTCGCTCCGCCTACGCTGGTCCACGCGCCTTGAGCCTTCCTGCTTCCGGGCCTCCACTCGCTCCGTTCCCTAACCTTCAAATACTTTTCTTGCTCCTCTTGACTTACCCAAACCCTGGTCTCCCTTCAAGGTCAAGTTCATGCCCCACCTTCTCAGTGAACCTCGCCTAGGCTACTCTGACTCGACTCTCCAAGGAGGAACTTGGCAAGAGGCAGGGTGTGCTCAACAGGGTGAGTTAAATTAAAATACTCACCGCAGCAAGCAAACTACGTTAGAAAAGCCGTCTGAGCTCCCGTCGCTAAACCCGCGGCCCCGCCCTCCTCAGCATGACCTGTAACCCTCTGGTCACCCCAGACTCAGCCTTCCAGCTCAGCTGGGCAACGGTTCCCAACGCCCTCTCGTCTGAACACCTGCTTCCTCCGAGCCACGCGCATCTAACCCTAACCCTGACCGAGTCGGAGTACTTTCATGGCCGGACTGTGTCCAGTCCATCTCTGAGTCCAGAACCGAGCTGAGACTGGGGTAAATATTGTCAGGAATGAGGAAGACGGTGGCAACTGCCCCTTGAGAGGACTCCCCTCTAAATAATACACCAGAGATGCTTCATTCTCTTTCTTCGGTGCTCAGAAACACAAAGCTGTGTTCCTGCTTGAAATTGAAGAATATTGACTCAGTATTACACTGATGCAGAAGAAAGGATGGGGAGTGCTAGAGATCAATCAGCCACAGCCACTGCTGCAGAAGCAGCAGCCACAGAGCCCAGGAAGACGTGTGCCTGAGGCCCCCTTTTCCAACACCTCCAGGTGAGATGGGGAGGTAGCAACGCAGATGAGGAAGAGGCTGACATGAAGCAGATCCGGGGTGAGCATCGCACCTTACCTCCTAACACAAGGGTGAACCCCAAGTCTTCCTGGTAATGCTTCCTGCTCCCTGGGCCCCATGGGATGACACCCACATTACACACTGCACAGTTACTGTTCAGCTTTACATTCTGCTGTTCTCTTTTCGCACGTTGTTCAGAAATAAACACTGGTGCCCACGTTACATTCTGCTTTTAAACAGCTGCCAGAGAGGAGACATGCCCAGTGCTCTCTGAGACGGGAAGGCGGGGAAGGCAGGCCTTTTGCACAGAAGGAGGAAGTGAGCTGTGGTGAAAGTTGACAGGTGAGGGCATGTGGAGCCCTGCGTTCCTCCTGGCACTGCCACCACCAACCAGGGGCCATGAAGGAAGTCCTGTAACTGTTCTCAACCGAGGCTGGCTTTTCTGAAAAGCACCTTATCTCAGACTTTTGGGTCTGAGGACCACTTCATACCCTTACAAATGAAAGAGCTTTTTTTCACGTGGGTTGGATTTGAAGATATTTACTGTATTAGAAATTAAAACTGAGAAAAAATTTTGGATGTTTATCAATTTATATCAAAAATAACAATCATAAATTCATTACATATTGGCATAATTTTTAAGAGAAATCACTATATTTTCCAAAACAAACAAACAAACAAAAGAACCTGTAAGAAGGATGGCAACAGCTTATAGTTTTCCCAAGATCCTAAGCGTCTGAATTCACGGAAGACAGCCAGACCCTCACATCTCGCTCTGCACTCAGTCTGGGACAGTATGCTGCTTTGGCTGAGGTGTGCGAAGAAAATTTAGCTTCCAACACATACGTAGTTGGAAAGAGAGGACAACTTTGTAATAGGATTTCAGATGATGGTGGATATTCTTTGATACTACACCGAGACATACAAGCGGTAGTTTCTTTCTTCCTTTTTTTTTAACATCTTTATTGGAGTAAAATTGCTTTACAATGGTGTGTTAGTTTCTGCTTTATAAGCGGTAGCTTCTTAAAGGTTAGTTGCCATTGGAATCTGAAGCCATATAAATTAATTTTTTAATCACTGTTAATGAAAATCCACTAGCTGTCATGTACTTTGAATAGTTTTGCTTTGTTTGAGGCGTGGCAAAAAGAGGTGGGTAAGGCCATACATTCGAGCCAGGTTGCCAGAGTTGGAATCCTGGCTGTCTTACTTACTCCCAAGTTAATTAGTTCCTCTGTGCCTCAGTTTCCTCAGCTGTAGAATGGGTCAATAACAATAGCAACGCCAGCGCAATGAGATGCCTGTGCACTGCAACGAAGAGTAGCCCTGCTCACTGCAACTAGAGAAAGCCTGTGTGCAGCAAGGAAGACCCAACGCAGCCAAAAATAAAATAAATTAAATTAAATTTTAAAAGGCTACAAACTGCACAGTCCCATTAATACAAAAAATAATAATAATAATAGCTTCTACTTGGCAGTACCACTGTGAGAACCAAGTGGCCTACTTACACTGAGGCTCTCACTGGACGCAGTTCTTGCTACTGTGGGCTCACCATTTGCAGACATGCTCATCCTTTGGGAGAGCCTCAGGGACCGGCTGGCTCTCCCAGCACCCAGGCAGGCCATGGTCCCCACCTTGGGTGACGGCGTGGCCAGGAATCTGGAAAAGTTAAACAGAAGGCAGCCCCTCCTGGCTTTCTCCCCCTCCTGTCAGTGAGGGGTGATGAGTATGGACAGACAGGAGCCCTTCGGTCTGGAAATCTGATGGGTCTGGGAGGAGATGGGGGGTCTTGGGGGCACCCAGGACCCCGTGTTTCTCTTATAGTTGTCCCAGGTGGTCCACAGTCATCCCCTTCCAATGTGGGCACGGGTGACAGGAGGGGTGACCCGGGTAGCACCCACAGGTCCCGTCCAGCCACCCAAGCAGGGGAGACACCTGCATTTGGGGAAAGCTGTGTGAAAGCCCCCATTCACAGTCTACACGGTCTCCACACCCAGACATGGGCACACGTGCCAGCCCTCGGGGGAAAACCACTGGGGGGTGGGACCCTTGCCCACGAGGCACAGCCCCAGAAACGGTATCACCGGAGAGGAGCAGCGGGGCGGAGGATGGGCTGCTGATGGTTCAACCTCAGATTCTCAGAGAGGCATGGAGTCAGCACAGGTGGCTCAAACAGGAAGTACCTGCAAAACAGGTAACAACCCCCTGAGCGAAAACACACGCGACAGGCAAAAGGGGCATCCAAGCAGACGGGCACAGCCATAGGGCTGCCGCGGCCACTGGCCCTCCATCCACGAGCCCGTCAGGTCAGAGCTTCCTGGGCCTGTTCCACCCACAGTTTCATCTTGAGGAAGTTTCCTGACCCTCAGTTTGCAATGACTCTGGACCCAGTCTGAATTCCTTTCATAAGAGATCTTTGTCAACATCACCACCCCTCTTGCCAAAGTCAGGAACTAAGGAAATGAATGTAGCTGAATCAGAAATAAATTCAGAGGACACAGTTACGTGGCTAAATGCTCAAAATAAGATGGAAAAAGATGAGGAGAAGGGGGTGGAGTGGTGAGAAGCAGTAAGCAAGAAGAGGACAGGGCGGAGGGGGAGAATGACCGCCGTGGAGAGCTCACAGTGCTCATCAGCTCGTGTAATCACAAGAAAGTGAAGGTCGAAATATCATCCCCTTAACTAAGGGGTCTGCCACACATCATGAAATGCCAGGCGTACCCCAGACTCCAGAGCCTTCTCCTCCCCTTTGCTAAGATTGAGGGACTTGGGAGTGGGAAGATGCTGGAGAAAGTCAAGCACATCCGCATTTGCTCGATAGCTTGTTGTCAGCATTTTACACACAGGTAACCATAAGTGACCTCCAGGAGTGAGCAAGATACAGCAGATGAAGGCTGTGACAAAAGGGTCCAGTTGGATATGACGGTGGGCAGGGCATCATGTTGGGGTCAGGAGAGCCGGGCTCCAGGGCCAGACCTGTCTCCAGCATGCTGGGGCCCACGCCCAAACCGCTGAAAAGCTGGATTTCTTGGCCCTGTAAAGTGATGAGCGGTGGGGTGGATGAATGCAATGGCTTCTGAAACTCTCTTCTGAGAAGTGCAGGTATAATTATGAGATGTCAGCACCTGCTACCACCATGTGTGTTCACCCTACAAACTCCATGAACTCCCAATGAACATGAAAAACCATCATTGTTTACAGATAATATGACTTCCTAACCAAAAATGTGTAAAGAAGTCATCTAACAATATTATCAGAACCAAGAGTTCTAAGATGGCAGGAGGAGAACAACATAAAAAAGTCAATAGCTTTCTATAGAGTAATGATAATTAGAAAAAATTTAAGCTCCCATTACCATTTATAGCTTATAAAAATAATATACAGGAATAAACCTAACCAGAGAAACGTAAGACCTGTATAAAGAAAATTATCACACATTTCTTATTAAAAATCCTACTCCTGGATGCGAAGCCTCCATTTTTAAAGATGTCAATTCTCCTCCAATATAGACTATAAATGCAAAATAGAAAGTTGTCATGGAACTTAACAAGATGACTCTAAACATCTTACAGAAAAAAATTACACAAATTTTGTCTAAAAGATTTGGGGAAAAAAAGACAAACTATTAGGGAGGACTTGCCCCTCCAGCTATCAAAACATGTAATAATCTGTAATAATTAAAGCACCAGGAATATTTGTACAGTGATAGACAAATAGACTAGTGGAATATATTAGAGTCCAGAAAGAGACCCACTGGAAATGGAAACTCAACATACAGTAAAGGAGGGTAAAGCAGTTTTAAAACATGGCCACAGATCCTTTGAAATGTCTTCCATTTAGAGGTGGGGTCTATGTCCCCTCTCCTTGAATTGGTTGGACAGGTGACTTCCAACCAATTAAGTGAAATGTGCTTTCCAAGGTGAGGCCCTAAAAGGTCATGCAGCTTCTTCCTTGTTCTGCTCCCTCAGTGCCTTGAGCTTCCACCAAGAAGTCAAACCACCCTGAGGCCTCCATACTGTGAGGAAGCCCAAGCCACACAGAGGTCAAGTGTAGGTGCTCCCATTACAGTCCCAGCTGAGCCCAGCTTTTAAGGTACCCCAGCCCAGGTGCCGCAGGGACAGGCCCTGATCTGAGGTCAAAGCCAATCATTAGCTGGTATGTGGGTACCCGGGTCAGGGCCCATATCCTGATAGGGACCCAGTGGATGGTGGTGTCCTTTCCTTTCCCCTCCCTGATGGAAACCGTCACAGGGAAGACACAAAGCAGCCCCTGCAGGCGTCGTGTGTTTCTTGTAATTACAGTAGTAGGAGTCCTGAATACTGGGCCATCCCATCACTGGGCACGGCTGTCTTTGGAAAATGTCTCCATCTTCCATCAGTGGATCTTTGCATCTGTGATCTGGGAAGCCAGAGGCTGGGAGAATAAGGGCAGTGCCTGCTCTGGGCTCTGGAGAGAGTGACTGCCTGGCTGGGTGGTGCCAGGGAAACAGAACAGAAACAGCTGGAGAATGACCCTAGGAGATGAGCCCAGAGCTGGCATCTAAAGCTCATGGGACAATGACAGTGACAGCAAGCTGGACAGCAATGAGATGGCCACTCACCAGTGTGCCAAGAAAGGACTGGCACTTCTTCCCACTATTTAGTCCTTTCCGTTCTCATAAGCAGGGGCATTTTTTTTTCTCATTCAAAAGACACCAGATACAGAAAAATCAAAGAACAGGCACAGAGCCCAGAAAATGCCAGGACAAGGACTCACATCTGCTCGAGGTGACGCATAGGTGGGCCAGACCTGAGCAGGTGCGGGTACGTTTCTCTAGAAGAAAAACACTGCCTACACTAATGTACCTCCTGTTAAAAACTGTCCAGTTCAAAAGGCAGAGGTACACAGCACAGACAGTCAGTGTGGCACTGCTCATAAAAGAGAAAATTTGGAAGCAACTTAGATGAACGTGGAAGAGGAAATCCATTGAATAAAATGTGATACTTACCCACAGGATGAAATTTTAGGCGGCCATATAGCTGATGTTGCATGGGGAGGTTTATTGACAAGGAAATATGTTTAGAAAAGGTTTTGCCAAATGAAAAAGAAACGTTTGCAAAGACGGACATAGAATAGGATCCAGTTTCGGCCAAAGGACATAAAAGGCAGAAACTTACATACAGGCGTAGAAGAAAGAACAGCAGTTAATATCACAAAATGTGAGCGGCATGCCCATCTGAGCGGTGGCGTAATGGGTAGTTTTATTTTCTCTTTTTTATTTTGTATTTTCCAAATTGTGAACATGTATCAATTTTATGTTCTGGAACAAAATACATGTTTTTGTTTCATTTTTCAAATCCCACGGAATTGAACCATATCTGTGGTTTACACGCTCTTTGGCATTCAACGATCCCGGGATTCGCTGAGGTCGCCGGAGCAGGTATTATTGTCTCTCCTTCACGGCTGGGGAAGTGGGGCTCAGGCTGACCGGTTCCTACCTAGAACAGAGGGACCCTAGGCTGGATCTCCGGGGCTCTTTCTTCACTGGGGAAATCAAGGGAGTGCAGAATCTAAGAAGGACAAGCGCCCCAGGTCCCCCCAAGTCTGTGCCCGCCCCCAGCTGGACTGAAGACCCCAGAGCAAGGTGCTGCTTCAGCTCCGCTTCAGCTCCTCTCAGCTCCAGGGTCGTCATCTTTGTGCTTGTGTTTTTGTGTCCAGTTACTTCCTGTCACGACGGAGGTTGCTGCCCGAGCTCTGGGCAACAGCGGAGACTCCAGTGGGCACTTTTCTCACCGTGAATGGCCTGGGCTCCCATGGACACTGAGCTCTCCTCCCAGCCTTTTGCGGCACACTCCCGACCGCACCGTCCAGGAGGTGTGACATCCGTGGGGTCAGCTCCCGGCAGCCCTGAGTCTCTGGGGGTGGGTTCCAGGCTGGGTCAGACCAGCCTGGGTTAGATGCTCAGCATCTAGGAAATTTGCTCCTGCTCGGCGGGGCTGACCGGGACCCCGCGGGGAGAAGCACGGTGCCCTGTCAGAACCATGGGAATCTCTGGCCCAGGAGCAAGCAGCATGGAGGGCCTTCCCCACTGGTGGAGAACAAAGCCTCTGCAGCCTGGGGCAGAAGTCCTTCACTCTGACCAGGCCTCAGAGGAGGCAGCAAACCCTTGGGGTTTGGGAACCAGCTGAGCCTGAGCGGCCAGCCAGGGAGCCCGTGGCCTCGCTGGGCAGGGGTGTGGGCCGACGTCATCACCGTTTGTCCCGACTGCCGAGCGGTCCTCCCCCACCCCTGCCTCGGTCTCTCTGTTTCATGGCACCCTCTCCCGCTGACAGCAATGGGCCTAAGCAGCTGCATCACCTTCCTGGTGAAGAGTCTTCAGTGGTACCCAGCCCAAACTCCCCCTCCCAGCACTGAAGATGCCTCAGCCAAGTTTTCCAGTTTCCAGATTCATCCACTGCACCCTACACGGCTCTGGGGTTCCAGCCACCCCGGCCACTGCCTCTGCCCCAGCATCCCTGCATCCTCCACCTTGGCCAGCACCTTGACCTCCTGGAGGCCCTTCTCCTGCATCAATTCCCACTGTTTGTCCTTGGCCATCCTGCTAAAACTCCCCTCCACTGCCACACGGACCCCTCAGACCAGACCCCTGCCGCTGGACTTAGACCCGGCCCTTCCCAGACACACTCACTCTTGACCCCCTGTTTCCACAGCACTTACAGCCTCTACCTCAGTCCTAGATCCACCTGGTCCCCCCGACTGACTTCTGCAGGGCAGAGACCACCTCCTGTTCAACTTTGAATCTCGCTACCCCACCACCATCTCCTTCCAGGACAAGACCCTCTTTGTACACAGTAGGCAGTCAGTGAAGGCTTGTAATATTGACATAACTTCACGGCCAGCTACAGATTCTGCTCCTAATCTAGCAAAATGGCAGTACTGTTTGGTACAATGAAATCCACAGGTTGGTGAAATATTCTCAGAGGATCCCAGCACATCCAACTCTTGGAAGCTCTAAGCTCCCCGTGGAATCTTTTTTTTTTTAAATCTCCTTCAGTTCTTGAAAAGACCTCAACCTTTCATCATGTGCTGTGCATAGATTCTGTCCTGAATGTATGCAGTGCCTTCCCCATCTTGCCCAGTCACCCAAGGCACAAAGTAAAATCAGCTTTGGAAATCAGAACCCAGAAGGAGAGGCCCCCCACACCGCGCTCAAATTTCCTGGGAGGGGCCTTGCTAACCTCCCATGACCATAGGTTATAGGCAAGGTGTCTGAACAGTGGTGCTATGTGCTTCTAAACAGATGACCTGTCACCATAGCAACACTCACATCTGTCATTACCTCGGAGAGAGAACACGTTTGAAAAGAAAGCTACTTAGCAACATGTCAGGTTAACTTCTGTGATTCTTATGGATTCTCTCAGGAATCCAGGCCTGAGTACCGGGCGGCAAAGGGTGAACAACCTAGTAGGTGCTGCCACAGGCAGAGTGGCCTCTTCCTTGACCTGTCCCTACCTGTCCTTGGATGAGTCAGGTACAGTGGCCTCCCCGAAACCACAGCCTATTGGCTTTGCACTCAGGGCAGTTACACAAGCCAATTGTTATAAAAATAATAGCTGCTGTTCTGGCGCCTTGCATGCATAGACTCACTTGATGCTCGGGACAGCCTCTGCAGCAGGCGTTACCTCCACTCAGAGATGAGAGGCCGGCTGGTTCCAGCACCAGCCCGGGAGCTCCAGCCCTCCCCACGCACCGGCTGCTGTTGTGCAGGCGAGGGCCCCGGCTGGCTCTCGACACGCCATCCACACGCATTTTCCCAAAACCCCATTTCATAGAGGAGCAACTGTCTTGGAAAACTGAAGCCCCTTGCTCAAGACCCCTTCAGAAGTCAGTGGAGGTGCCGAGACACAGGCTCACCTCCCCTGGGGGAGCCTCAGGGAACACACGTCTCCCCAGCCGTATTCACCCCAAGTAAGGGGCCTAGGGTGTCTCCCTCTGAGCCCGAGAGGCAGATACCTGGGCGCCTCCCCTGCTCGGCTTAGGAGTGAATTCCAACCTCTTGCACTCGCTAAAAATCTTTGTCATCTAGGCTGTCAATCCTTCTGGATCTTACAGGGAATTTTCTGTGTATCTGAGGGGAATGAGGACTACGGAAGAAAGTGTGAGACTTCCATGCTCAGGAATCACCCCCAGCATCTTGTCGAGATGCAGGTGCTAATTGGGTGAGTGGGTAGTGGGGCCTGAGAGCCTGCATTTCCAACCAGCTGCCGGGTAAGGCGGCTGATCCTCGATCCCACCTTTAGGGAAAGGGAACAGGGCCCTTCTGTTGAAAAGAAAAGATGTATTGTCAAAAGATGCAGTGTTTCCCCCAGGACTATTGCAGGCTGCCTGTTAAGACCCTAAGTTGCTAAGGAAGCCTTCGAGAAGGGGAGGGGGCCTGGCTCACAAGGCTGACCTCTAAACCCCTGGAAGCCCTCCTGGGCGCTAAGCTCCCTGTTTGTAGCAGGATGGCTTCTCGTTTCTGATTTCCCAGTGCCTGGCCTAGTACCCGGAAGGTGCTAGATGGCCAAGAAACACTGACTGAATAAAGGAAAGAAGGTAGGAGGGAGGGCGGGCGAGCTCCGTCCCCGGCCCAATTTCCAGCTCACCACTCCCTCCATCTGGCCCCTGCATTTGCCAACGACCTCCCACCCGAAGCCACCGCTGGAAAGCCAGCTTCCGCTCCACGAAGGAGTGAGCTCCCACCACCTTCTCCCTGATGCTGCCGCCAGCCCACCCATGATCCATGGCTACCACCACCCAGGTGAGCCCAGCCCGGCCCGACCTCTCCAAGCCCACGCGACCTGCAACCAACCTCGCTCTTCAGCGGCTGCACCTGCTCCGTCCTGAGCAGGACAGAGGCGTGGAGGGGCCTGCAAGAGGCGGAGGGCACAGCTGTGCCCATGGCCTCTGCACCCTTCCTGAGGCTGCACGCAGCGACCCGGGCCCCTCCTGCGGGCGCTGGCAGCCCGACCTCAGCCCTCCTCACTGGCCCCCAGGGGCCTCACAGCCCACCCTGCCAAGGTGCCTCCAGGATGGTGAGCCCTGGGCCGCGTACCTGAAGCAAGCAAGTGACTTCAGCAGCCAGGATCCTGGAACCTGCAACAGGAATCAAGGTGAAGAGCCCTGGACAAGCTGAGCTAGGGGCAGGGGGTGCAGGGAGGGCTCAGCAGGAGAGAAGCTGCCTGTGGACGAGGCCATGTCACCCGGGAGACTCACCCCAGCCCTCAAAGCAGCCGCCGAAGGAGTCAGCGAAGGAGCTAAGAACCCGAGGCTTTGCAGCCTCAATCACTGATTGTGAAAGGGGCAAATGTTTGTAAACAGCATCTTTGCATAAGACTCCGCTTTGGTTTTGTTCAATAGTTACTGTTTAGAGAAAGTCACAGCCTACCACCCCCCAAACACACACACACACACACACACACACACACACACACAAAGCAGATGCTACTCCTGAATGGTGTTACTGAGGAATCAAGTCGTCAAGAAAAGGAAGGTCACTGGAGAAAAGAATCGCTTTTTCATTCCCCCAAATTGGCTTAAACTAGCTCATATCTCAGACATAACGTCCTCAGAGTAGCTTCCGAGAGCGACTCCCGGCAGACACACAGGTGGGTCTGCCCTCCTTTAGGGGACGTGAGGGGAGCGCTCTGTCGTCCTGATCTCGTTACATTTGCTTTCCTTTCCTGAAATAGAGGCTCAGCCGGGAGGTGCATCCACTCATGAGTTTACTCATTCCAAAGGGGACACGACAGCAAAGAGTGTGCAGGGGACAGACGGACAGTGGGGAGGTGTTTCTCCTGCTTCTGCACCACGGGATGCTCTTTCCATGAAGGGCCACGACGCAAATTAATCGCTGTTGCTTCTCTTCCACCCAACACCCCAAACGAGGGGGGCCTGTTATCCCCTTGGCTCCAGGAAGACCCCCGAGTCTGGGGTGGCGGCCACAGAGCTGAGCCGAGGCCCGGGGGCCTCCAGGGCCGAGGAACCTCGGGTCAGTTCCAGGGGCCGAGGCCCAGCGCCAGCTGTCTGCATTCAGGGCTGGCTTAGAGCATGACCGTGGGACCCCGCGTTCACGGGCACAAAAAGTCATTGGCAGAAGTGCTCAGCAATACGGCCGGGCAGCCAGACTTTCTCACCAGCAGACAATGCTCGCTCGACATCGCACGCCTACTAAGAAGCACAGCATTTCATTAAACAAACCAAGTACAGATTTGGTGGCTCCAGCTTCTATAGAGATGCGAGGCTTTTTGCAGCGGAAGGAGCCCTGGCAGCTTAAGCCCTAATCCGTCACGCGGGCCCCAAAGTAGTCATAAACCCTGAAAGAAATGAGAACAGGTTTAAGTGAGGTGACAGCCGAGATCACTGGGCGTTATTCTTCTTCACTCCACTTTGTCTCCTCCTTTGTTTTTCTACCTTTTTTTACCCCACTTTTCATTTATGCTATGTTCATACATTTTTATTCCCTTATAAGCCACTCGAAATCCTTTCTTGAACAGGGAAGGATACAGTAAAATACCTGAAGTGAAATGCGATGAAATGGGAAATGGGATGAGATGAATGATCAGCTGTCCGATTGTTGCCTGACCAAGGAGGGGAATCAGAGCCCCAGTGTGACACCCCTGCACGTGTCCCCCTGAGGCCAGGAGAGGATGGGCTCCCGCAGAAGCAGCCATGTTAGGGATTTTAAGGGGTTTCCAGCTTCCATGGCTCCCAGCCCCCCAGAGAGGTGTTTCTGCTGTCGAAGGACCAGCAGAGTAAGAATTTCCTGGGCTGCCGAAAACACACACACGAAACTAAAACTCGCGTTTCTGGGGCCCACCAAATCAAAGTCTCTGGAGGGATAGGACCAGGGACCCGTACTTTGACCAGGTAAGTCCTAGCTCAGGACATGAGCACCTCTGCCCTGGAAACGTCAAGCCCCCGACCAGCTAGCTCCACGAGGTGTGCCCAGGGCCCTCCCAGGGTCCAGCAGCGGCTCCCTGGTGCCCAAGTCAAAGCTCCCAGAGCATCCTTGCCGGGCCTGCCTTCCCTCTCTGACACCCACTCCCCCGTGAAGCCACAGCCAGGCGGTGCCCTCCTTGCTGCTGCCCCTGGGCCGAAGCCGCCCCGACTCCCCACACTCCCCTCCCTGTATGACCCCCATCCTGGGACCAGGGACGCCACGGGAGCCTGCGTGGCTCCCAGGCGGGTCTCCCCCAAGCCTGCCAGCACCTTCCACAGCTTCATGTTGGCCTTCACTGAGCCTCAGACGGGGCGCACGTCAGGGGAATGTTTATTCAGCAAACATGTGGCCCTTTATTACTTCCCTCCTGGAAGTCACTGGCCTCAAACACACAGCTCGTGACAAAACAAGACCCAGCCAGACCCCTCACTCCATTACAGTTTGGAAGCTGTGTGCCTTCCCAGGTCTCTGAGCCTGGTCCCCCCACCAGCTCCCCCTCCCTTCTCCCTGATCAAACGTGGCTTAAGTTTCAGCCTCAGCTTAACTGCCACCTCCTCTGGGAAGCCTTCTTTGATTTTTCTCTTACGCATTCAACAAACATTTCCTGAGTGTCCACCCTGGCTCAGGCGCTTCACAGGCAACGAAGTGATCCCTGCCTCGACCCTGGAGGGGAAACTAAACGTCACAGTGATTGGAAGTCTCAGCCCCTCCCAGTGCCTCTGTCAGAGTCCTTTTCCAGTCCTCTTGTTTCACTTCTACATCTTTATAATTATGTATCAAATGCACACACACACCGCACACGCCCTCTAACAGTGAGCGAGGGCTGAGTCTTGCTCATTAGCCAGGAGACTTAAAAGTTCTTCCAGAAAGTTTTATTGACAGAAACCAGACCCACAGCAGGGGAATGTAGGTAAGGCTAAAAGTGAAAACTAACACCCATTAAAACCACAATGAGACGCCATTACCCGGACTATTAAAATGGCCAGAATCCAGAACACTGACAACACCAAATGCTGGTGAGGATTTGGAGCAACAGGAACTCTCATACATCGTTGGTGGGGATGCAAGTGGGAATGCAGCCACTTTGGAAGACAGACTGACATACTCTTCCCAATCTGACCCAGCAATCGTGCTCCTTGGTATTGACCCAAAGGAGATGAAGATTTATGCCCCCACAAAAGCCTACATGTGGATATTTATAGCAGCTTTACTCATAACTGCCAAATCCATCTTGCTTGGAAGCCACCAAGATGTCCTTCAGCAGGTGAACGGGTAATCCACTGTGGTATATCCAAAGAATGGAATACTATTCAGCACTAAAAAGAAATGAGCTAGCAAGCCATGAAAGTATATGGAAAGACCTTAAATACAGAGTCTAAGTGAAAGAAGCCAACCTGAAAAGGCCACCTATTGCTTGCTTCCAACTATATGACATTCTGAAAAGGTGAAACTATGAATAGAGTAAAAAGATCAGTGATTGTCAGAGATTAAAAAGGAGAGAGGAAGGGCTTCCCTGGTGGCGCAGTGGTTGAGAGTTCACCCGCCGATGCAGGGGACACGGGTTTGTGCCCCGGTCCGGGAAGATCCCACATGCCATGGAGCGGCTGGGCCCGTGAGCCATGACCGCTGAGCCTGTGCTCCGCAACGGGAGAGGCCACAACAGTGAGAGGCCTGCGTACCGCAAAAAAAAAAAAAAAAAAAGAAGGAGAGGGGGAGGCATGAGTAGGCAGCACGCAGAGGATTTTTAAGGCAGTGAAAATACTCTGTATGACGTTATAATGATGGACATAGCGTTATACATTTGTCCAAACCCATAGAATGTACAACTCCAAGAGTGACCCCTAATGTAAACTATGGACTTTGGGTGATCATGATGCATCAGTGTAGGTTCATCAGTTGTACGAAATGCCCCACCCTGGTGGGAGTGTTGACAGTGGGAGAGACTACACATGAGTGGAGGCAGGGCGGCCTAGAGAAAATCTCTGTCTTCCTCTCAAGTTTGCTGTGAACTCAAAACTGCTCTTCAAAAAATGGTCTTCAAAATGTTTTTAAAAAAGAACACCCATAATAAGAGTAGCCACTCTTTGCTACTCACGCTTACTCGTGACAGAATCAAGGTCCCCGGCTGTAATCGTCAGAGCGGAGAGCACACACCGTCCCTGGCGCCAGCTGCCTGCAGATGGGGCAGTGGGGTTGGAGCTGCACACCCCCCACCCCACAGGCTCACTGGAGCTAATCACAGCATGGAGTCCAGGGGTGGGTCAGGCCAACTGCCTGAGACCCACAGGGACATCAGGAGACAGGAGCTGCTCAGGGAGAGCTGGCCAGCAGCCTCCAAGGCCAGCGATGTCCCGAGCAGAATGGGGAACAGGGACGGCACAGGCCTGGAGCCCAAGTGCCTGGGGGGAAACGCCCGCTTCTGCCTCGTAGCAGCTCTGTGACCTCGGACATGTTACTTTGCTTCTCAGTGCCTCAGTCTCCCCTTCAGTAAAATGGGGAGGACAATAACCATGGTCTCCACATTAGAAGATGGCTGTGCCGTCTACATGAGCTGATACTTCAAGCCCTCTCGAAGCCAGATGGAGGGAGGCGGCACGGAAAGGCTCCTGTTACTACTATTACTGCTACCACCCAGCAGGGCACTGAACCCTTTCTGTCTCTTGGTTTATTTAGACCTCACCCCCGCCTCCAAGGAGGTCTTACTATCCCCGTGCTCAGATGACTTTCCCAAGGGTCCCGGCCTCCGTCATGTTGCTTTGCCTCTTGGGGTCGGAAGTCCCCGTGGAGGGTGTGCCCTGCCTGCGGCAGCGCCCCCTGCCTGGCATGTCCATCCCTCAGGTGGACGTGGCCTGGGCATGTGAAGTCCCAGCTGCGAGGGGTGGGGGAGGAGAAGCTGGACAGAAAAGTCCCAGGTAATGTAAATGGAAACTCGAACCGCCAGCCCTGCACCTGGTGTTTTTGCATTTCCCAAGACAGCTTAGACCCCAAGCCACTTCACATCCCAGCCTGGAAATTCCATGCTGGAGCTTATTTAAAGTCCAGCCCTCAGGTGGCCTGGAAGACACCTGGTCTAAGCCAGACCCCTTGCCAGGGGCCCTCAGAGCCACAGGCTGCGGGCCGGCAGGGAGGCTCTCTGGTCCAGAGAGGGCGGAGCAATGCTCTGTCCCCCAGGGGCTCCTGGGGGCTTCAAGGGACATCCCAAGGCCACTTGTCCAGGTTGCTGGCAAACGCCCCCTTGTGCCCCCAGATCACATTGCTGGAAACCCCGAGTATCTGGTTCCCTCTGATGCCACATGTACGGCAGCATACCCCAAAGACACAGGCAGCGTGACAGAAGAGGCGCTCAAAGTGCTTACATAACCCGCTCAAGGTCACAGGTCACGGGAAGAACCAGGACTCGGGGCCAGGCCTGAGCCCAAGGCTCCTGCACTTTCCGAGGGCCGATCTGAACAGGAACCATGGCCACCACAGTTTAGGGAAGCCAGCACGAGCCGCAGTGCTCTGGGGAAACCCCCGACACCAGAAGACAGGGTGCCTGGCCATGACCCACAGTAGATTGTGGGACAGCAGGTGCAAATGCCCAGAGTGAAATTCCCGCATCAGCAGGGCTGGCCCAGCTGCGTCAGACAGACAGGCACGTGACGAGTGGTCAGGGGCGTGGGGAAGCTGAGGAGACCTGTACAGCCGCGTGGTGCAAAGGGGGATGCAGCCAGCCAGCTGGCACCCACCTGTAAGCGCTGATGCCCACCCAACGTGGCTGCAGAAGACACGGAAGTAGGCCTCGCCCGCAGCCAAGACCGGGCCCCAGAACACAGATGCAGGGAGAAGGCGGCCGGGAGGCCTTCCAACCCCAGCAGAAATGTGCATCTGAAATGAGAGGCGGGTGGAGAGCACCCTTCAGGGACCCTAACCACGGCCGTGCTGGGTCTACACCGCATGCATCCTGTGTGCATCCCTGCAGGGGAGCAAGCCTGGGAGGGGTTCGGGGGTAGCGTCTGCTCCCAGTTCTGGTGGGCTAGGCTGCAGCGCCCAGATCTGAGCCCCGCTGCCCCCCAGTCCCCAGAACAGGTACAGCAATATTTGTTTGACTTGTCCACTTACCACGTCCCCAAAATACATTCCTGCCCGTCGGTTGTTCCAATTCAGGAGGCCGCCCAGACCTGAACTACTAACGCTCCTGTCTCCCAGAGCCCTTCCTGAGAGGTGCTTCTGTGAACAATCACGACACTGACGGCTATTCCCCAGGAACCAAACGTTCCAGAGCCAAGAGGCAAATCAAGGCCGGGTGCTGAGTGAGGGGCTCCACAGCGGGTAAGAAGCCAAACCCACGCGGGGCGGAGCTGGGGCACGAGGGCCGCCCGGCCGCCTTCTCCCGCCATCACCCTGTATCGCGCGCCCTTCGGCGTCCCAGCCCCTGCGTGAGTGCCTGTCCTCTTGCCCAGCATGCTGTCCCTGTGCTCAGGGTCCCTGGTCACCTTGTGGACTCAGAGGGCACAGCTCCCGGATGAGGTGACACCAGCTGAGCCAGCAGCCTCGAACCTTCGCTGTGACACCACCACCTACCTCATCAGGCAAACACCCAGGAGCTGCTTTCACAGGGGAAATGGACCAGGCGACATGAAAGCAAGAAGAAAACCCAAACTGGGAGGGTTGTTTTGATCACCCTGTCGACTTGTCGCAAAGACCCGGGCAGCTACGGGGGCATCCCGGGCACCGGGCAGGTTTCTCTCGCCCTCTGTTCCCCCTGCCCCGCTCCAGCCTCCCTCGCCCCCTCCTCAGGTAACCGAGCAGGTGGATCAGGTCAGAGCAAAGCGTTCCTTGTCTGCCATCTCCACAGGGAAAACTAATCAGTCACCAAATATTCAGAATGGGTAATTGCTACCTGAATTAATAAGGGCAAACAGCCGGCAAGAAAACAGTGCTTTACACTTTCTGAAGGTGTAACTCTCTTAACCTGCGGTTCCGGGCTCTGCTGGGACCGATTGGCTCGGCAAAACACGGGTCCTGCTGGCCGCCCCTGCTCCTGGGTCAGCTCCAACACTGCCGTGGCTGAGTCACCGTCGGTCTCCCCTTGAACACGCACCTACACGCGCTCCACACACACCACACACATGCACGTGCATGACACACGTGTGCACACATACACACACATGCCCCTGCAAGTGCACACAGCACACAGGCACACACACATGCACAGCACACACCAGAAACATCCAGGGGTTTGAGGAGAATGGAATGCATCAGTATCCTCACCCAGGTTTCCCAACAAGTTGCCCCAAGTTGCCTCAGCTCTGGCCAGCGGGCATAGAGACCAAACTGAGGGGGCTTCAGGCAGGATGAGGAATGGGGGGAAGAGGAAAGTTGAGATGACCCTGCAGAGAACGCAGCTCCTGGGAAGGCTGGGAGAGCCGGCCGCAGCCCTCACGCACACCCGCCAGGCACAGACTCCAGAGTCCCAGCAGAGCAGGCCTGAGGCGCCGGCGGAGCCCTGTCTCTACTTTGCTGTGTGACCTCAGACAGGCCACTTCCCTTCTCTGGGCCTGAGTTTCTGCCTGTAGAGAAATGGGGTGAACAGTTCTGAGGCGCTGCCCTCCAGGAAGGCTTCAGTTCACGTTTGGGGTCCTCAGTCGCCCCTGCCCCTCAGCCCCTCCCCCTCCTCCCAGACGGCCGGACCCAGCAAGGGGGCAGGTGGCAGTACACACGCCTGGTATCCTTTCTGCCAGAGAGGGAACTCTTGACAACAGCCAGGCTTTTGGCACAAGTGAGAAGCCGACTTGAGCACATCTAGAAACCCCAAGATGATTAAGGATTGAGACAACCCCCTCTGTCATCAATAATATGGCAATAAACCTATTGGCCGATGTCTTTAAAACTCTTTTTTTTCAGGAAAACTCAGCAAGCCCAAGAACCCAGAAACACAGCAGCCCTGGGGTTGAGCAGGAAGGTTTTAAATAATCCCAGTGGTGTGTATGAAGTTAAACGATCCGCCTCTTCACATTGATACGCCCTGGATTAGGGGGTCAGGTCTCCTGCAAACTCCAGTTCAAAGGGAGATGCTGATGGGAGACGGTGCCCAGTGCAGCTGGCCTCACACGTCTGTGGAGGACCCGCCTCAGCCTCCAGGGATCCACGGCGCCCAACCAGGCTGCCAAAATCAACACCACAGCCGTGTGCCCTTGGGAGTCAGTGACTTGAGCCAAAAGGCCCAGGTCCCTCACCTGTAAGGAAGCATCTCCTTCCTCGGGGGGCTGTCGGGAGGCCTGATGAGATAAAGCCAGGAGCTAAGAGCTGGCCCAATCCCCATAGCAGCTGCCGACCAGCATGCCCACGGCTCTCAGACGGAGGGGCTCATGGGCTGTGAAATCACGTGCAGACTGTGACCGGCTTGTGTGTCTGAAGGCCTTCAGCCGCCTCCCAGGAGCCAGCCCTGGGTCCCCCACCTGCTAGTATCCCCAAGGCTGGGAAGGAAGTGGTCTAGAATCACTCAGCCGCCAAAGCATCTGCCGCGACATTCCTGCACCCTTGACCTGCTCCCCTCCCCCACTGCCCACAGCCCTCCCCTGCCCTCCCCCTCCCCTCAAGGGTTCCCAGGGTTCCCAGCCACCCAGGAAACAGCCTCTGGCTCTCTCCCAGGAGGCACTTTGAACATCTCAAGTGCCCCTCTCCAGCGAACATCAAAGACGACGGTGCTTCCCGTTGATCCTTAGACCCAGTGACCTGTGTGTGGCCAGCCGCACGGTGCCTGTCGGACACGAGCTGGGAGCCCAGCTTTGATCAGTGAGTCACTGGCCCCCCAGACCCCCTGTGCCCCGAATTCATTCCACGGGCAGGTGGAGGGAGCTGGATTAGGCCTGGAATTTGCACCTTTATCCCCCTCAATAAAGAGCCGCATCCCTCTAAGCCTGCTCCGTCATTTTATTATGGGTTAGTGGCTCAAAGATTTTTAATTTTAGAAATGATTGCAAACAATCGCACAGCACGCTGGCTCCGTGTCTCCCAGTTAATAATCTCTCCATGCACAGGGACAGCAATATTTTTAGACCCTATTCAAGTTACCCATCCTGGCTGCAAATGAAATATTAATTAAAGGTTATGCTCGCAGCCTTCGGAAAATGATTACTCAAGGTAGCAATTATATTTCCTCCCCCCTCTGTGTGTAATAAGACTGCACCTCGCTGTGCAGTAGGAATTAATAATTCTGAGCCCTGTTGTTACAGAGGCAGGCATCAAAGTGGAAGAGAGGGTGTGCCCAAGAGGGGAAAACTCAAACACGCTTAGACCCACAAAGAAAGTGCGTGACTTCAAAAGAGCAGGACTCTCTATTCAGGGCTGGGATCATTTCTCAAGGTCATCAGCAACCCTAGCTGACGGAAAGGGTGGCTCAATTACAAAGCACACAGAGAAACAGAACAGGACGTAGAGACGGCTCCCCATCCGGGTCGCTTAGCGCAGCCCATAGCCTGGCGTGCCCCGGCAGCCAATCAGCCAGCTCCCCAGGGCCTCTCCGAGGCACGCAAAAACTCAGGACAGTCAGCGACCCAGGAGCCAGCAGTTCAGTGGCTCCTCAGGCAACGCCCGTGCAAGAAGAAAGAGGACAGTCTATAGCCTGGAAAATAGCAGTAAGAATGAAATCCATTCACAGACTTTGAAAACAAACGTCCGGTTACCAAAGGGGAAAGGTGCGGGGGAGGGATAAATTAGGAGTTTGAGACTGACATAGGCACACTACTATATATAAAATAGTTAATCAACAAGGACCTACTGTAGAGCCCAGGGGAGTCTACTCGATATTTTGTTATAACCTATACGGGAAAAGAATCTGAAAAAGAATGGATGGAGTATATGTATAACTGAATCGCTTTGCTCTACACCTGAAACGAACACAACATTGTAAATCAACTGTACTCGAATATAAAATTTAAAAATTTAATTAAGAAAAAGAAACAATCTATTTATTGCATGTAGCTCCTAGATGCCAGGCAAACTCAGTGAGACAGAAATCCCCAGCTTCACCTGAGAGATAAAAGCACTGAAGCTCAGAAAGATTCATCCACACAGTAAATGGCCGAACTGGGATTCAAACCGGCAAACCAACAATTCCGTGAATGAGGGCTGTGTCTCCACCGTTGATCTAGCATGGCGCCTGGCACATAGTAGGTGCTCAAGGAGTTTTACTTATTTAATGAATAAATGATTGAACTCCTGAATCAATCGTCCACGCTCAGCAAAGTTCAGCAACTTCTCAACAAAAAAGACTTAAAAAAAAAAAGTTGTGACTTTAAGTCTCAGGGTCCAGGGAACTGGGAAGGTCAGGGTACGAATGTCCTGATAGCACTCATCACCCCACCCCCAAGCATGGCCCAAGTCTTCCCCTGGAGGCACCGTCAAATATTTTTCATAAGATGGAATATAATAGTGCCGGAAATTACAGCCACATGGTATGAAACAATTATGGTTTACTTTGTCCTGTGACAATGTGAGTATCAGAAATTCTTCAGGAAGCTCCCTGGGAGAAGCCTTCAGTGACCACATCAGACCACACCCTGACCCTGAGGAGTGGTTCCCACCACCCTACTACACCCTTGAGGTTACTCTGGGGCAAAAGAGAAAAGCCTTAAGCCCTCCTCTCAAGGACAAGGTTGCAGATATTTGGTAGCTGTGAAGCTGGTGTCTCCAGATCACGAGGCCTGGAGCCAGGGGCCCAACTGGCAGAGGAGAATTTGCTGACCCTGCAAAGCTGCCCTGGGGCCACTGAGGCGGGGGTGAGGCCTTGCCCCTTGAGCAGAGAAGAGGAGGGGTTCCCCAGAGCTGTGCAAGTGGAGAGAAGGGTCCAAGGCAGAGAAACTCCCAGAGGGGTAAGTGAGGCAGACTGCGGTGGCTGGAGTCTCCAAGTCCAAGGATTCTCCTGGAAACTGCAGTGCCTTTGTGTACCAGCGAGGATCTGGGACAGCCCTTCAGGATCTGAAAGCCATGGCGGGCAGGAGAGGGGCTGGGAGTAGGCTGTGGGGAGGCAGTCAGGGAACTCGTGGGCCCTCCGAGCAGGCAGAGAGCAACAGAGGCCCAGTCACCTGCCAGTGGCGGCTGGTGGACTGCAGCCAGAGGGAGGGACACACACTTCCCAAGGGTCCCGTACGTGTGACACTGCACTCCGTGCTGGACACAGTGTTCCAAGATGCAGACCCTCCTCTTGAAGACATGCAGACAGGTGAAAAGACAAGGTCAGTGCATCCTGCATGCAGCCGGATGCAGAAACCAGGTCCCAGAGCCTCGCTGGCGAACGTGGACGGAGCTCAGGTGCCGGCGCTGCTCCTCTGCGAACACTAAGGGCTCCTCGAAGTGCACGCGGTCCTGAGACCCCTCCCAACCCCAGGGCCTAGGAACCCCCTTATCACATCGCCCTCTGGGATGAGGACACCCTGGAGGGAAGCGTGGGTAACACCAAGGCCGGGGAACCGTGGGAGGGAGGGACCCAGGGGAGGGCCTACCACCTCCAGAAGAGGGGACCCAGAGCTGCCCACTGTTTCTGACACCAAATGGATCCACCGATACTCACCCTCCTCGGGTACAAGAGGTCCCAGAGCCCAGAGGCGTCAGAGCCACCAGCTTTCTCGCTCGCTTAACCTCTAAGTCCTTCCCTGCTCAGCAGGGCTTGGCCAGAAAGGCCACACAGAGAGAAGCCACAGTGGCCAGAGACGGGAGGCAAGTGGTCAGAGTCCCGCAGGGAACTGGGCCCCGGGCCGAGCAGCCTGGGAACTCATCTGCAGCTTAACCAAGGCCTCAGACCCTCACCAGCCTCCTGACCTGCCTCGGGGCCACCTCTGGGGGTTGGGGGCAGGGCAAGGGCGCTCAAGATAGACCTGAGAGCAGCTGGAAGGCAGCACTGCCTGACCCCGAGGGGGCTGAGTCAGGCAGGCTTCCCGGCCCTGGGACTGACTCTCCACCACCAGAGGGACCTGAGGGAGTGGCTTCCGTGCGAAGAGGAAGCGGGAATGTTCCAAGCTCCTTTCCTCTTCCAGGAGTCCATGAGGCTGCTGTCCATAACCCTGAGATACTGGGACGAAGCACTGCCCCAGCACAGATTCCGCCAGTGACCCCAGGCCTTGTTCCCAGGGGAGGGAGCAGGTGCCCCAGGCAGGAACCTAGAGATACTGTGGCCAGGACCACCCCAGGGCTCAAAAGCCAGTGCCGTTGGCATCTGTAAGAAAGAGTATTTCATTAGCCAAGTTTGGCTTCTCCCTCCACCTACGGCCTCACTCATCATGGGGGTGGGAACGCCGAGGACCCCAGGACCCGGGAAGCACACCTGAGGTGCGGGCACCCCACCATCCAGGGCCTAAGAGTCCAGAAGTAGCCCGGGCCCCCAAGTAGGAAGTGGGATGTGGTCCTGCCCGGATGGGCATCTTGAGTGCTGTGCAGCCGGCCTGGTCACGGTCATGCAGGGATCAGGCTGCTGGAGGGAGGGGTCTCTGTCCAAGGCAGGGCTCAGGGGAGGAAAGGGGCTTCGCACATACTCGCGTTCATTCTCTAATACCTAATGCCTCACTCTGCAGGGTCATAAAACAGAAGCGGTCTCTGCCCCCAGGAGCTCCTGGCCGAGGGGAGAGGCATGATTACACGCCTGATGTAGGGTGATGAAGGGTGATGGTCAGCCCAGGTCGGCGCAGGGATGCAGCGCCGGGGTGGGCATAGAGTGCACAGGGGGAGTGTGAGCCGGTGGTACAGAGGAGGGAAAGAAAGAGAGGGTGCGGGTCCCACAGGACCCCGGGGCTCGGCTACACAGGTGCCTCTCTAGAGCTTGGATTGAGGAAGTCGGGGTCAGAGGTCCAGACTGGAGTCCTTTCTGCTGAATTCCCCTTCCAGATGCCAGAGGCAAAGAGGAACACACATTGGACGCTACCTGCGCCAGCTCTTTCTGCTCAGTGGGAGAAACAGGTCGTCTGCTCTCTGGCACGCCACAGGTTCCCCTTGGGACAGAGAACCTGCCACTCCAGAGAGGCGGGCTGCGGCCCTCGGGAGGAGCCAAGGGTTGAGGGCGGGGCTCCAGTAGGCCCCGCCCATCGACCACGGTCTCGCCCACCGGCCACGCCTCCAGCCGCAGGGCTCCTCCTCCCTGCTTACCTTCCCAGCCTCTTGCAGGACAGCTTGCCACTCCTGCCTGCAGCTCCCACCTTCCTGTTCGTACCTCCTGGCATCACCCGACCTGTCAGAATCACCTTTTTGTTAAGTCCGTTTCATTGCTTTTTCTGATGAATCCTTTCATTATTCCTGAGCCTTGATATAAACTTTCTCTCCTTTAACCTCCCCCCACCCCCTCCCAGACCCCATCCCACCCTCGCGATTTGTGCAGACATCTAATCTGGTAGATCAGACTCCAGGAGCTCCAGACAGACCCCTGTGGTCTGCCCACTGCAGGCACTGGGGGTCCTCGGGCACCACTTATGGAGTCGAATGAGAGGAGACTTGCTTCCCTTACACTCTGCCTGGTTCGGGTTTCACACCACACCTTCCCGTGCAGATCTCAGGAACCAGGACCGGAACACACAACCCCACTCACCCCCACCCCTCACCCCTGCCTTTGGGAAAGACGCAAGTTCGCCTCCATCTATAGGAGCCCACTGGGTGCTCCTCAGAACCGCCAGGCTTCCCTCCCAACTGCAATCTTGAAGGGCAGTTCCGCTCACCGGTCCTGCACCTTCGTGCACCTACCGTGTGCTGGGTGTTAGACGAGACAGCAGGAAGGCCATGAGACACGGCTGGTGCTGTGCAGGGGTACACAGCAAAGTGGGAAGAGTGTGAGCCTTGGGCTCAGGGAGACCCAGCTTCAAACTCAGGCCCTCACACGTGCTGTCGTGGTGATCTGGGAAAGTTACCCAACTTTCCTGAGCCTCAGTTTCCTCAGCTGTAAAATAGAGACAATAATGTCTTGCAGACTTCCTTGCAGACTTGTCATAAAGATGTAAGGAAAGTGTAACACATTGTGGGTTCTCAATAAACATGAGCTGTGGGCTTCCCTGGTGGCGCAGTGGTTGAGAGTCCACCTGCCGATGCAGAGGATGCGGGTTCGTGCCCCGGTCCCGGAAGATCCCACATGCCACGGAGCGGCTGGGCCCGTGAGCCATGGCCACTGGGCCTGTGCGTCCGGAGCCTGTGCTCTGCAACGGGAGGGGCCACAGCAGTGAGAGGCCCGTGTACCGCAAAAAAAAAAAAAAAAAAATGAGGTTTTTGGACACTGAGTTCACTGGGGAATAAGAACCCAAGTTCTGCACCCAAATTACCTGTTCAAACCCTGGCTCCACCATGAATCTGCTGTGTAACCTTGGACAAGTTGCCTCACCTCTCTGTGCCTTGGTTTTCTCATCAATAGAATGGGGATAATATGCTGAACAGTTTCAGAGTCTGTTTGGGGGCTGATGAAAAAGTTTGGGAAATAGATAGTGGTAATAGCTGCACAACACTGTAAATGTAATTAATGTCACTGAATGTTGCTTAAAATGGTTAAAATGGAAATTTTTATGTTATGTATACTTTATCACAATTTCACAAAGTTAATAATGCAATATACCAAGAAGCAGTGAATCATAGGCTTTTAATGGGTGCAATGTATGATACGTGAATTATATCTCAATAGAACTGTTTTTAAATAAATGGAGATGATAATAATACACAGCTAACAGGATTATTGGAGGGGATTAAATGAGTCCATACAGTGCTTGGAAAAGTTTAAAATCCTATCCAGCACCGTGTCCAGTGTTGGCTAGCATATAAATAGACTTCATCCATCATTTCATTTAATCTTTATAAGAACCCTACAAGATTAATAAGAAGTATTTTTACTCATTGTATGGGTCAAAAAGATTGACAGTCAGAGAACTTTAACCACGTTGGCATGGAAGTTGCAAAGCCAGGATTCAAACCCCAGGTGTGTCTGACATCAAAACCTATCACCATAGTCTGGGGAACCAAGTTGAGAAGACATCTGATTGAGTCTGAACAAGCAGCAAGCTGAAGGGCTCCCAAGCTGGGAGCACTGTGGCTCATGGTGGCAGCGGGGTGGACAGCAGGAATTGCACCATGCAGGTGGAGGAGAAAGAGGCCTGCAGGTAAACAGGTGAGTGTCCAAGGTCCTCGGGGGCCATGTGATGGCCGCTTGGCTAGGCCACAGTACTCAGATACTTGGTCAAACATTATTCTAGATGTTTCAATGAAAGTATTTTTTAGATGAGATTAATATTTAAATCAGCAGAGTTGGAGGAAAGCAGACCCTCTGTAATATGGGTGGGCCTCGTCCAATCAGTTGAAGGTCTTGATAGAAAAAGTCTGATCTTCCTTGAAGAAGAGAGACTTCTGCCTGCAAATGGCTTTTGGACTTGAGCTGCAACATCCATTATTTCTTCATCTCTGGCCTGCTGGCCTACCCTGTAGATTTTGGACTTGCCAGCCTCCACAATCTCATGAGCCAATTCTTCAAAATAATCACCTCTCTCAAGAGATAGATAGATAGATAGATAGGTGATAGGTAGGTAGATAGATAGATAGATAGATAGATGATAGATAGATGGAAATACCTAGATACAGTTGTAGATATTGTTACAAATACCTTTTATTGACTGCTGACTATTAGTTTCTCCGGAGAACCCGGACTAACATAGGCTGCAATTTTCCTGGTCATTTTATGACCAGAATGACCCACTCAGCATTGCCATCAGCTCCCATCATGGCCGCAGCACCTCAAGTGTGCCCTCAACCACGTCTCGGTAACAAGATCTTGAGACCCTGTCACCTTCCCAAGGAAGGAGAAGCACAGCTGGGTTTGGGGATCTGTGAAATTTGGGTTTTCTGGGGCCTTTTTCATCTTGTTTTAGGATCTTTTTTATAATTATCCAAACCACTCAGAAACACCTGAACTTTCCACTTCTAACTTGGCTGTAAGTCACCTGACCCGGGTGTTGCTAGGTGAGAATTAAAGATCTTGAGTTTGAGAAGTCATTCTGCTTGGATACAGGAGGAAATGTTGCCATGGGGAGGGTGCCCTGTAAGTGATGAAGTTCCTGGCTACTGAGTGTGGAACTCGGTCCCCGTGATAGCACACAAGGGAACACACACACAACACCGGACCCCTCTAGAGGCTTCTCCTCCCATACCTGCAGCCACAGCTCTGGGCTCAGAAGCAGGGGCCTGGCCCTGGGCTGCTTGGCAGCACAGAAGATGCTGGGCTCCAAGAAAGGGGCTGACAGCTCTCCGAGGCTGCGGGGAGGGGGCGGGGTAAGAGGGGCCCCTCTCCCATGGGGATGGCCAGCTCTGCTTTGCCTGCCTAAAGGTGAGCTTCCACTTGACCCCTAAGGACCCGGACAAGCCACAGCGGTCACCCCGCCAGATCCAAGAGTCAGGACTCAGCTGGCAGCCAGAAGACAGAGCAGTGGCGGTGAAGCCGGAGGGGTTATTGGTTACTTCATTTGCTTCTCAGAACAACTGTAGGAAGTGAGTGTTGCAGAGACTCAAGGTGGAGAGGGGCTGAGGCAACTGGGAGGCCAGTGGGACCAAAGCAGAGCTCAGCGCGGGGCAGGGAGGGTGTGAGCATGCCCAGTCACGTCCAGATGGAAGTGGCGTGTGGGACACAGGGCCCAGCCAGGGGCCAACCCCACAGGGCAACAAGGGTGGCCCTGGGTCAGGGCACCTCTCAGGAGCCAGAACAGCCCATTTCAAACCAAGACAAGGCAGAGACCAGCTCAGGACAGCCTGCCTACAAAGCTTAAACCAAGCCCAGATTCGGGATGGGTTGGCAACTAAACCCGAAGACTACACATACTTGTTTTACAGTGAGAAATATGAGGTTTGAAAGCAAATCTTGAGCTTAGGATGAGATTCTAATGGATAACTGACTTGAGTTGGAAGGCTTCTCTGCCTGCCTGGCTATCCCATGTCACCCAGAGCACCGTCACCTCCATAGACACCCAGCCAAGTCTGGGTGGTGGGCACATCTGACCCTCGGAGGCTGCTGGCTTTCCTCTGGGGTGAACTCGGGAGTCCTGGGCCCAGGGAACCGTAGTGAGCTGAGAGCGCAGAGGGGAGGAAGTGAGCTCTCCCACTTCTGCTTCCTCACCCCGCACTGCAGGACTTCCTTGAGGAGTGGACCTTTCACCCATGTAGGGGCCGGGAACCTCACTTTCTTCTATAAAACTCTGGATGTTATGCAAAGATGCTCGACACCATTAATTACTAGAGAAATGCAGATCAAAACTACAGTGAGGTATCACCTCACACCAGTCAGAATGGCCATCATCAGGGAGTCTACAAACAACAAATGCTGGAGAGGATGTGGAGAAAAGGGAACCCTCTTGCACTGTTGGTGGGAATGTAAATTGATGCAGCCACTATGGAGAACAGTATGGAGGTTTCTTAAAACACTAAAAATAGAGCTACCATATGATCCAGCAATCCCACTACTGGGCATATACTTGGAGAAAACCATAATTTGAAAAGATACATGCACCCCAATGTTCATTGCAGCACTATTTATAATAGCAGGACATGGAAGCAACCTAAATGTCCATCAACAGACGAATGGATAGAGAAGATGTGGTACATATATACAATGGAATACTACTCAGTGATAAAAAAATAATGAAACAATGTCATTTGCAGCAATGTGGATGGACCTAGAGATTATCTAAGTGAAGTAAATCAAAGAGACAGACAAATATTATATGATATCACTTACATGTGGAATCTAAAATATGACACAAATGAGCCTATCTACAAAACAGAAACAGACTCACAGTCATAGAGAACAGACTTGTGGTTGCCAAGGGGTTGGGGGGTGGGGGAGGGATGGACTAGGAGTTTGGGGTGAGCAGATGCAAACTAGTATATATGGGATGGATAAACAACAAGGTCCTACTGTAGAGCTCAGGGAACTTTATTCAATATCCTGTGACAAACCATAATGGAAAAGAATATATATATACATATACACACACACACATATATATATGTATATATAACTTTATGGCTTTGTGGTACAGCAGAAATTTACACAACATTGTAAATCAACTACACTTCAATAATATAAATTTTTTTAAAAACTCTGCATGTTAGAAAGATGCCAGGTAGAATGTGACCAGTGGGCACCTCAACAGCACAGCACCCTGTACCACCCTCCATCTGGTCCCCTAGGTCCCCAACTCATTATCTCCCTCCAGGTGTCCTCCCACAGCCTCCCACCTGGTCTGCAGTGACAAAGGGCACCAAAGCTGCCAGCGCTACGTGGCAGGGCCCTGGCTGCAAATGCACAGGACAACGGGGGAAAAGCCCCAAGGGCGAGGTGATGCCTTGGGCAGCTCTAAGAGCACATCCTTTTCTAACTTCTAGGAATCATCACCAGGGGGCCAGGACGGAGGCTCACTGATCTACTGATTCAAGCTGCTCTGGGAGATGACGCTGGAAAACACACTGGCCATGACCTCACAGGGTCACTGGGACACACACTGTAATCCATTCCCTAGAACCCAAGAAGAAGCTCGAAGAAGGCTGTCAGGCCAGTTGGGGACAGTAGAAATCTTTACTAAAAGAGGCTCACCTAATAAAATCAGTGCACTGGGAGTGCAGGGGAGGTGGGAAATAGTTACCAGAGGACAGCAGTCAGAAGGCAGTGGGTGCTCAGAGCAGAGCTGGTTAATGAAATATCTGAATATTTACTATCTCTTTAAACATCTCCAAGCCAAGAAGTCACAGTAAAGATGAGTCAAAGAATTAAAGTGGTGTAATGGAACCCTGGAGGAAGGATGCCTGCCTTGTGCGGTTTAAAAATGACCCAGCAGTAGCATTTCTCTCTCCCTCCCTCTCTCTCTCTTATCACAGGTCTTGTGATATATAACAGTCTGTCCCAAGTCCTTAATATCTTCATAGGGCTTTCTGGCTTTCTGGAAGGATTTGGAAGGAGTGTGTGCTTTTCAGGTTGGAAGTTTGTAATCCTGTATTGCTAAAATCTAACACTTAATAGAAGAGCAGTGACTCCTCATTTGCAATGAATCTTCATGTTCTGGAGAGTTCCAGCTTATAAATGGAAGCCGGTTCTTACAAGTATTTGGTTCATTAGCTGTACTTTCTGAAATACATTGTTTGCTCTCAGTTTTCGTGGTGGTTAACAGTTCGGGAAGCAGTTTTCACATACCTTAGCCGGTGGCTGGAACAGATTCAGTGTTGAAAGAAAGTTTATTGAGCTGAACTGAGGTATCTGATTTGATTTTCACAATGGCCTGTGAGGGATTAGATTGCTGTCGGAGGAGGGGTTTCCTTTTCCAAATGAAAATCTCACGCCTCCGTAGAGAACAAATTTGATCACTCCAAAAAGTTATACTATGTCAAGTTAGTTTGCTGCCCATTTCAGAGGCCCTCCCCCTACTCTCCAGAGGTTACATCAGCCACAGCTTCCTATGCATCTGTCCAGAAATTTCCCATCTACACAAACACATACAAATATCTTTCTGTAAACAATGGATGTGTACTATTGTCATGAGTATTTACCTTTCTGTTTAAATGTAATATCTTGCCATGCTTTCCATACAAAATTTACCTCATTCATCTCAATGGCAGTATAATATTCCATGATATGGACATCATAGTTTACTGACCAAGCTCCTTGCTTATCACCATTACAAATCTTGCTGTAATGAGCCACCTTATTCCCATACCTTCTCTTGCATCACCAGAGGATATCTGAAGAATAATCCCTAGAATTAAAAGTGGAGGCGCTTGCGGTGTTGATACGTAATGTGAAATTGCCACCAAATGATGTAAAATTGGGACCAATTTACCCTACCACGAACCATGTGCAGGAGTCCTATTTCTCCACACTCAACCCTGCAAGTGACTAAATGGTTCCTCTTTGCCAATATAATTGGTGAAAAAATGGCATCTCATTTGACTGGCAGTTATGAATCAGTGACGTTAAGCATCTTTCACGTATTCCCAAGTTATTGGTTTTTCATTTTGTAATGTGAGACTAAGGCTCAGAAAAGATGTAAAGGGAAATGTTCAAATGTTCTCTGAGTCACTGTGGGGCAGTCACCTCTGCCTGGTGTCAGCTCCAAGATAATAATTCAAACGAATTCAAATGGACCAGCCAACAAATATCCCCAACATAATACTCAGGCCAAAATGGTTTCTACCAAATTTCTCTGCAAACCGAGCTTCTGAAAGGAGGAGAAATTGAGTTGACTTGCTTGGTGACCGGATGTAACACTTTACTTCTATGAGCTTCCTGTGTCCAAGTGTCTGTTAACTTTATTAAAACACACCCTCTCTCACATGAAAAAGAAATGTGGCGGGAGATGGGCTGATGGGCCATTGGAATCACTGTGTCTTCTCATCCCAGCTGAGACAAGTTTGCCTCCTTTTCTCCCCCCACCCCCACACACCCGGCTTCTCATTTTAACATATTATTTAATTTTCACTCTGCATAGGTGATACATTCAGGTGGCTCAAAACTCAAGACAATATAACCAGGTATCACTGTTGTGGTCTCTCCCGTTGCGGAGCACAGGCTCCGGACACACAGGCTCAGCGGCCATGGCTCACAGGCCCAGCCGCTCCACGACGTGTGGGATCTTCCTGGACCGGGGCACGAACCCGTGTCCCCTGCATCGGCAGGCAGACTCTCAACCACTGCGCCACCAGGGAAGCCCCTAACCAGGTAAACTTTGAGAAATCTTCATTCCCTCTTTCCCCGCCTCCCTTCATGATTTTTCATCCCTTTATTGTTAATAGTTTTTATCATTAAAATAATAGGGGCTCTTCTTCATTTCCCAAGTTTCAATATATATAAAGATGCATCGGCTTTTTCAAATGATCTTGGACTTCTCCAGCCTACTTGCCACCACCCAGGATTCACCTTCTTCCTCCCTTCTGAGGATCCGTGGACCAGAGATCTCCAAGGTCCTGGCCAGAACTAAGACCACAGGGTAACCATGAGAGAGTGCCAGAGTTCAGCTGCTATGAAAAAATGTATTGAGTATCAAAGTTCCCCAGCGGGGAAATTGCTACTTGGTGAGTGAGCATCTTATCCCTGGGAGCATGAAGGAGATACAGTCAAGGACTTTTTAGAGATTTCTGCCACTGGCAGGAGAAAGGAGCATTAGTTTCTTCCACTTCCAAAATTCCATGTTAAAATTCATTCATTCATTTATTCAACACACATAGATAAGGTTTCCTATGTGCTTAGCAACATGTTAGGAGTCGCTCACCAAAAGCTGGTTTGGAAATCATCCCTGCATTCAGGGAGCTTCTAGTCCAACAGACAATACATCCACATCCAGGGCCATCAGGGGCAGGGGAGCCAGTTTTGCAATGCACAGACTTCCCAGCTGCACCGAGGCCCTGAGTCAGACAGATAACCAGTTAGCAGACAGACAGACACAGAGGAAGGCTCTCATTAGATGTCAAGAATCAGTGGAAGGGGGCAGTTGGGGAGCAGAATGGAGCAGGGATGGAGCCTGGAGAAGAAGCCTCTTGGCTGAGTTCTGAGCAACATCCTATCTTCACCCACATGCCCCAAAGGCCGCCCTGCTCATCAGGCACCACAAAGCTGGGACCGATGTATTCTCAGAACCTCAGAAGGGCGGGTTTCGGGGCTTTGGGAAGGGACGGGGAAGGAACCAGGAGACCTGGGCTCTGTTCCGGGCTCTGCCTAGGACTGACTCAGCCTCGGGCAGCCACGGGGCCCCCCTTCCCGAGCCTTCTCCATCTGATCGACATGACACCTGGTCCCTTCTCACCTTGTGGAAGTGTCCAAAATAGGCAGAGGGCTCTAAAGACCCATAAAAATCCATCCTCAGAAGGCGACCCATGACACAGACTCTGCTGAAAGGGGGAAAAGGCAGTAATTCCGTGAGAGTCTTTCCAAAAACCTGTGGAGTCATCTCTAGGAGGAGCCCAGAGGCAGGAGGGGAGAAACCCAGAACTCTGCAGGGCCTGCCGTCCATCCAGGCTGGTCCCATGTTGAGAGGTTATCCCCAGATGTAGAGGGAGGAACAGGTGTGGAAAACAATGGAAACAACACAGAGTGGTGTCTAACCTGGGCCGGGCCCGTGCTGGATGCTCGAGTCCATTGTTCTGCTGTATAAACTTAAAACCATTATTATGGGCCAAACCGTGGCCCCCAAAACCCATATGTTGAACCCCTAGCACCTAGTACCTCAGGATGAGTCTATATTTGGAGATAAGATCTATAAAATGGTAACTTAGGTAAAACGAGGTCACTAGGGTGGGCCCTAGTCCAATAGGACTGGTGTCCTTATAAGAAGAGATTAGAGCACAGACACACACAGACCATGTGAGGACATAGGTAGTGGACAGCTGTCTATAGCCCAAGCAGAGAGGTCTCAGGAGAAACCAACCTGCCCACACCTTGATCTTGGACTTCCAGCCTCCAGAACTGTGAGAAAATACATTTCTCTTGTTTAAGCCACCCAGTCTGTGACATTTTGTTAACAGCAGTCCTAGAAAACTAATACAATCATTATTTATCACCCCAATACTTTTAAATGTTTTTTGAGCCATATGTGGTTATCCTCATTATAAGAGTAAATAAAAGGTCCTTATAAGAGGAATCCATAGGCTGTGTCCCCTGCAAACATATGCAAACACACACACACACACACACACACACACACACACACACACACAGACTCTCCATAATGCCCTCTACTCACCAACCTCTCTGATAAAACATGGTCACCTCTACCAGTTCAAGCACTGATTACAGTCTGGGTAAATCCTGATTTAGGAGTGACCTTAAAAACTGAGAGATGGACTTCCCTGGTGGTCCAGTGGTTAAGACTCCGCGCTCCCAATGCAGGTTCCCGGGTTCGATCCCTGGTCGGGGAACGAGATCCCACATGCATGCTGCAACTAAGGAGCCCACATGCCAAAACTAAAAGATCCCCCATGTGGCAACTAAGACCCAGAGCAGCCTAAATAAATAAATAAATAAATAAATATTTTTTTAAAAAACTGAGAGAGCCCCTTTGCAATGTGACAAGACGGGCTCAAGTGTCAGCTGAACTGCGTGGCTAAACACCCTTGATTTATTTCTCCGTTTCCTCCTTGCTGCCCACTCTGCACCACTCAGGTGAAGCCTTTTCCCAGGTCGTGGTCCACTTGACCAAAAATAGCCGTGGCTGTGTTATTTGGAGGAGATAATAAACTTCCCCTGCCTTTCTAATAAATAATGATGTGGCTATGATTTTAAGATCGGGTCTATGCCGTTACCAGGACGTCTGCGGGAGCACTGGATGCTTCCGTTTTGTCCAGGCTCCAAGTGCACACGGGACTCCAGACTGTATGAGCCACTTTCCCTGAGCAAGGCAGAGCCCCACAGATGTTCCCGAAACTTCATCAACTTCAGCTTCCTCGCAAGAGATCACCCCGGCTGCCAGGAACTCAGAAGTGTCACGGGATCTGTAATCCGTTTTGTTCACTGCTAAAGGCTGCTCTTTTCTGAAGGAAGCCACTGCCCTGGAAATGAGGGTCACAGATGAGCCGAAAGGTGGATCTACCTACCAAACCAGGGAGTCTGGGGCCTGATCCATGAAACAGGGCAGGTGACTGGAACTGGAGAAAAGTCACTCGGGAGCTGGGGAGACCTGACCTGGGAGACCACCTAGCAGTCCTGTTGCATCAATTGAGTTGGGATATGAAGGATATACAATATATGGTAGATATAGAGAATACAATGGATATATAATATACAGTGGATATATAATATATGGTGGATATACAGAACCATGGTTGTACAATATACTGTGGAAATGTACAGGGGGAGTGGACATGAGAGGGCTGGGCAAGGGCGGCAAGGACAGGCAGACGTAACCAGGACAGGCTCACTGGCAGGGTGATGGGCTTTGGTGAAGAGGCCCCAGAGGCCGCGCTCTGGCCTCTAGTTTGGGAGAAAGCTGGGGCCATGGCGCTACCCCAGGATTCACGGGGTGTGAACTCTAAGAACATCTCAACCCTCCTGGGACTACTGCGTCTCCCTCTTCCCGGCAGCCTGCCCGGAAGCCCCTCTGTCTTCTAGCTGATGCTCCCACCACTTGGGGGTGAGGAGGAGTCAAGGAGGCTTCACCTGCATACAGGTGAGCCCGGTGGTAGGAAGGACCCCTGCTCCTTCCCCTCTGTAGAAGAACCGGAAGGACACAGTCCCTGCCCCCTCAGACCAGGTTGGGGAGTGCTGGGTTCAGAGCATCCAGAACTGGGCCCGAAGTGTTCCCCAAGGCAGCCCCGTCGGTGGAGGCTGAGTTCAAGTCCACGTGGGCATTGGGGAGACCTGGACTCAGACAGACTCGGGTCTACAGGTGGGAGGCAGGATGAGACAAGTCTTCCTCAGTCAGGTCTGCAGGATCCCAGCTGAGCCGAACTTCAGAGTCAAAAACCCTCTGGCCGGACCTCCATCTCCACCAGGCTCAAAACAGAGGCCTGGGATCTGGGCTCTTTCAATGGTCAAACAAAGCAATGTCAGTAACCAAACAAATGCTGGTTATTCTCCAGGCTCCACAGCAAAGAGAGGAGAGGCTGCTTTGTGTTATTATTAACTGGCCCAAAAAGCCCCTTGCTTTCTCCAAAGTTCCCCCTCGCATGCATTCGTGCTTCACCCCCCAGTTCTCCTCCAAACCCACCAAACAAGGTCCCTCTCGTGGCCAAGGGCTCAAGGGTCCCACAGGGATGGCGGGAGAACAGCCTTCCCGCTTCCGAAGTGCAGGGCGCAAACACCTTCCTAAGTCCAGCTTAACCGGAAATGACTCACAGAACAATCCAGGCCACCAAGAGCTCTCGTGACAGCAGTGAATCCTCGTCAGAGGCCTCGGGCGTTGAGACGCCCCAGAGCCAAGGGCACCTCCTCTGAGGCAGACCCTGACACATCATGCGCTGGTGAATCCACTTCCCTCAGACAATGGGTACCCAGGTGGCTGGATGTCTCTACCACAATAACCCAGGAACTGGATACAGAGCGTGACCCTCAGAAATTCCCATGGACCAAGGTTTCGTCACCTACAGCCATCAAGGGACGTGGAGGGAAAGGCAGCTGTGGGCTGGTTGCAACTTCATGGTCACAAAACACTAAATGGAGAGAGTCCTGCTCCAGATAAACATTGCATGAAAAAATGGAACGCCCTCTTTTCTTTCTCTCTTAACCTGGAAACGATGTCATATCTCTCCACACACAGTAAACATTTCCCAATTCAGAGACCATGAACATCAATCCTCCTGATATAGTATAGCCTCCTATATTCTGTTTTCTTTTTTTCTTTTTTTTTTTTTTTTTTGCAGTATGCAGGACTCTCACTGCTGTGGCCTCTCCCGTTGAGGAGCACAGCCTCCAGACGCACAGGCTCAGCGGCCATGGCTCACAGGCCCAGCCGCTCTGCGGCACGTGGGATCTTCCCGGACCAGGGCACGAGCCCACGTCCCCTGCATCGGCAGGTGGACTCTCAACCACTGCGCCACCAGGGAAGCCCTATTCTGTTTTCTTAAAGATAAGTTTTGAACTTCACACTAAGAAAAAAAAATGGGATGGATGTGAGTTATGCAGTCCATGTGGAGAACAAAGAATCCTCTTTCAATGTAAATTAAAAAGTTAAAAATAATAATAAGATAGAAGGTAATTTTACCTTCCCCTAACCCAAGAGCCATTCACCTGCAATTGTTACAGAAACATCTGAAAACATGTGTGAGGATGGCGGTGAGCTTGCCTGGATCCTGGACCCTCATACATCGCTGAACAATAGATACTACCCTTTCAGAAACAACGGAACAATCCGTGCATTCTCAAAATGTTTTAACCATTTGACCCAGAAACCTGCCTGCTGGAAACTTGCACTAAGAAACAATTTGAAAGAACAAACATACTATGTGGATAAATATGTTCACTGTGGTGTTATTTACAAGTTAAATGTTGAATGCTACTTAAGTATTCAACATCGGGACACAATCAGTAAATTATGTCCCATCAAATCAGTATAATATGGCATGGTGGTTAAAATGATAATTGTAGCAACAAAGAAAAAACTATTAGTATTGCTACATGATAACCTACAAAAAATGTGTGAATATTGGGCAAGGTCAAGAAGGCACTTCCCCAAAATGAAAGCAGATGTTGACTTCCTTTTTTGTTTAATCTGTCTATCTAACTGTCCTTCACTAGAATATTCTCAGGGAACCACTGTATATTTGTTTTATTAGGATGCTGGTAATAGGGGCTCACTCTTTCAAAATCATTTCTGAGAGTTTATTCTAAGGAAATTATCCCACATTCATTGCTATACTACTTCTATTATTTTTTAATGGGAATAACATAAATGACCAATAATAAGGGATTACACAAATAATATACATCCAAACAATGAAATATTGTGCTGTCAATTGAATTGTGATATAAAAGAATAATAACATGGAGAAATGTTTCAGATATATTAAATGAATAAAGCAAACTATGAAACTGATCTTAAGGTCTGATTACTCTTTAGTAAAAGTGTATATTTTTCCTTAATTTTAATTTCTTAATTTTTTTATTTTCTACAATAAAATTATCTGAAAATGAAAGAAGTGTTCCCACCACTGAGACTGATAGTTTAAGCAGAAAAATATCTAAGAGTTAGGAGCTAAATCTATAAAACTCTTAGAAGAAAACATAGCTGTAAATCTTCATGACCTTGGATTAGGCAATGATTTCTTTCATGTAACACCAAAAGCACACACAAGCAAAGAAAAAAATACATAAATTGGACTTCATCAAATTAAAAACTTGTGTGACAGAGGACACCAACGAGAAAATGAAAAGAGAACCCACAGAATGGTAGAAAATATTTGCAAATCCTATATCTGATAAGGATATAGTATCCAGGACATATAAAGAATGTTTACAATTCAACAATAAAAAGAAAAGTAACTCAATTCAAAAATCCGCAAAGAATTTAAATAGACATTTCTCCAAAGAAGATGTACAAATGGTCAATAAATACACAAAACAATGCTCAACATCATTAGTCTTTAGGGAAATGCAAATCAAAATCATCATCAGATAACATGTTTACACGCAACTAGGATGGCTAGAATTTTAAAAATGGACAATAAAATGCATTGATGAGGATGTGGAGAAACTGGGGCCCTCATACAATCCTGGTGGGAATGTAACATGGTGAAGTCACTGTGGAAAATAGTCTGGCAGTCCCTCAAAAAGGTAAACATAGTTAGCACATGACCCAGAAATTCCACTGCTAGATCTGTACCCAAGAGAACTGAAAACATATGTCCACACAAAAACTTGTACAGAAACATTCAGAGCAGCAGATTCATAATGTTCAAAAGTGGAAGCAGGGCTTCCCTGGTGGTGCAGTGGTTGAGAGTCCGCCTGCTGATGCAGGGGACACGGGTTCGTGCCCCGGTCCGGGAAGATCCCACATGCCGCGGAGCAGCTAGGCCCGTGAGCCATGGCCGCTGAGCCTGCGCATCCGGAGCCTGTGCTCCGCAACGGGAGAGGCCACAACAGTGAGAGTCCCGCGTACCGCAAAAAAAAAAAAAAAAAGTGGAAGCAACCCAAATGTCTACCAGCCAATGAACAGATGAACAAAATGTGGTCTGTCCATACAATAGAATATTATTTGCCACTAAAAGGAATGAATAACTGATACAATGAAAGCTACAACACAGACAAACCATGAAAACATTATACTCAGTGAAAGAAGCCTGACACAAAACGCCACATATTGTATGATTTTACTTAGAGGAAATAAAGCAAATCCATAGAGACAGAAAGTAAAGTAGGGGGTTTTCAGGCCCAGGGAAGGAGGGAAGTGACTGCTTATAGGTATAGGATTTTTTTGAGGATGTAAATGTTCTGGAATTGGATAGTAATGATTGTTGCACACTCTGTGAATATACTAAACACTGCTGTATTGGACACTTTAAAGGAGTGAACTTTATGGTGTGTGAATTACAGTTGACCCGTGAACAATACCGGGGTTGGGGACGCAGACACTCCATGCAGTCGAAAATATAACTTTACAGTCGGCCCTCTGTATCCAAGGTTCAGCATCCTTGGATTCAACCAACATCAGATCGTGCAGTACTGTGGTATATATTTGTTGAAAACAATTCACGTATAAGTGGACCTTTACGGTTCAAACCCATGTTGTTCAAGGGTCAACTGTGTATCTGAATTTTTAAAGAATAAAGTATGATGAATCATTGTTTACAGGTCATTTTAAACCCAAATAGCGGATAAAGGGCTCTATAGCACAGAACTTTTGAATTTCCCAGTGGCAGCCACAGGAAAAATAGTCAAGATGACCTCAGCAGATAATGAACAGAATGTTTTCTCCTTGAGTTAATAACACAAGGCAATGTTCACGTGAAGATTTCCGATCCGTTGGTGATCTGGGAGAAAAAAATCACACTAGCTTAAGGAAAATGTGATCAAATCTGTAAACCTGAGGTTTAAATACTCTCTAAACCAATCAGAGATTGGAATACCCAATCACATAGGAATCCTCAAACCTGAAATTTTTATTATGAACCTGTACTCTTGACTTGAGTAGTTCTTGGGTGTGAAATACAGCAGCTACAAGTCCCATTAAGTCCTGCTGTTTACACCCCTCCCCAGCCAGGGCTTTTCGTCTGCATGCTGTTCTCTGTCTCCCACTGTGAACCAAAGATCACTTCCTATTGTCCAAAAAAAAAAGATGGAAAAAGTACAGGCCAGCTTTTCTCAGGAGGCTAAGCTGGGCTGTCAGGAGATAAACAACATTTTGACACCGAAGCTTTATCTTCACTTTTGGATCAGTTTGTGAAACCTGTGCTTAGAAGCCTCACCTGGCCCCGGCGTCCGGTCCAGGCAACAGCGCTAAGTCAGAAGGCTGCATCAGACCAGAGGTAACAGAGCCACAGGTGAACAAGGCATACTTTTTTCTAAAGTGCAGGCTCCTAACTTTCCCTTTGGTTTAACCCAAAACTGCCTTCAAGAATGAAGCCTCTGCTTTAGGAATGCAACCACAGAGGTAACCTCAGGAAAGCCAGAGGCCCAGCAGCCCAGAAGCTTTCCGAGAAGGAGGCGGCCTACAGCTCACCAAGTCCAGCTTTCCCGCCCGTCAGGAGCCCTATCCCAGAAGCAGGTCCAGCAGACCGTCCTGCAGACCCAGTGTGACAGGAACTCCATCCCACAAGGCAGCTCTCCCAGCTGATTTGATTCTCTTGGGCTGGGCTGAAGTTTGCCTTGCTGAGATTTCCCACAGAGGTTCAAGCTTTTTGCTCTGAAGCGGCTTGTAGAAGGAATCTACTCCTAGCTCACATGAAAGTCCTTCAGGTGTATGAACATGTCAGCCAGATCTAGGCCATTGGCTCAGTGACACTGAAAGCAGATGACACCAGGGAAAAGAGATGAAGAGATGTCAAATGCTAACCTAGGTCTCCATCTCCGAGCCTGTGTAACTTGGAGCCAGACACTTCCATTTTCTGTTGCCCACAAAATACTGATACCACTTCCTCACCAGCACTGTAGTGTGAAATGCTTTAAGAGATACCCCATAAAGCTCAAAACAAACCTCTCTTGATTTTTGTTTGTTTGTTTTTGTTTGAGAGAGAAATTCACCCGTGCAGTCATCCAGGTTTACGAGCCTGGCAGTGACCAAGACCAGTGGCAAGTGCTTTCTCCACATTTTCTCCTCCATCTTTACAGATGCTAAGGCTGGGATCCTCTCCCCATCTGGCCCTTCCACACGGTCCCTAAGGAGGACCTGCTCAGCTCCACCCTCGTCTTGCATAAGAATCATTCACAAAGGATGTCGGTGATGAGAGGCAGATACTGTCAGAAACAGGACTGGGACAAGTCCATCGTCCCGAGTTCTAGCCCTGCCCCGGCCACCATCAACAGGGACATCGGGTAAGTCCCTTCACCTGGGTTGGTGGGGGGTGCCTCAGAGCCCTCATCTGTAAAAGGGAAGGACTGGAATCCGAGACCCCCAAGGTCAGTTCTAATGTCTTACCCCAGCCCTGCCTGCTGTTTACGACCTCCTCCACCAGGCCCCAGACACACTGAACGCTCAGTGATCAACAGTCTCGGTTACAGTGAGAAATGGGTTTGGCAGAGCTGAAGCCCATGCCGAGGCAGTGAGGAGGTGCCTGGGCCAAGGAACTGCCATAGAAGCAGCTTTGTGGATTTAGCAGGACGGTCCTTTCCTTTATTTCTTGTAAAGAAAAAAATGCCACCGTTCTTAGCCTCATCCGACGGCCGGCCAAGGACCACTCACTCCACAAGGGTCCTGCTATGATGTCCTGTACATCTGGAGGGAAACTGAGGCACAGCGGACAGCAGAGAAGGCCCTACTCCATGTGGGTGTGGTCACAGGGCGAGGCCTCAGGGCTGAGGGCCGGGGGCCGGGGGAGTGAACAGAGGCGTTAGGGAGGAACGGCTGCTCGGGGTGGAGAGGGGGGAAGGTCTGTCACTCCTGGTCCTCTTTCAAAAGAAACCTAAAGTCAGCCTTGAGATCGACTGAGATTAATCACATTTCTCCAAAAGCATCTCTGGGTAACGCTGGTCCCAGCACCCTGGTCTGACGGTGAATAGCAGTGGAGGCCATCAGCAGACGCCGTTGGGGCAGGAAGCTTCAGGAAACACAGGGGTCAGGGCCAAGAGGCAGGCTGGGCTGGCCCTTGGTGGCAGCAGAGGCATCAGGACCCAGGTCAGGGCAAGCCAATGCGGCAGGAGCCCAAGATGAGTGATCACGGGGTCCGGACCGCAGCCAGGGGGCAGAGCGCAGCTGGGGCAGAGGTATGGGACACGTGAAGGAGTCAGGTCAGGGGTGAGAGCATCCTCACCTGGATAAGGTGGACGAGCTATCCAAGCGCAGCGCTGGGCCGACAGGGGGAACAGTGAGCCCGCGCAATGTCCCCTAGACTGGGGACTTCTGCACCACTGGCTCTCAAGCATCGAGCACAGCCCAGCACAGAGGAGGCAGCAAAGATGTTTGCAGGAACAGTGAAGTTAGCAGAAGGCCACCCACTTCCATGGTCATCTCTTACCTCTTCCCTAATCTTCCCAAGGGACTCCCAAAGCCTCATCCCGCTTCCCACCCTCAAAGCTCCAGGAAATGGCCTTCAGACAGGAGTGGCATTTTATGCTTGGTGGTGGTTTTTGTCCACGTACACTGCTGTATGTCAGCCCCACAAAACCCCTGTGGGGTTGCTATTATTATCCCCATCTTCCAGACAAAGAAACTGAGGCTGAGGCAGGTCAATTAACCTGCATGAGGTCACCAGCTAGTAAGTGGCAGTGCCAGGTGTCCTGCAGGGCCAAGTGGGCAAGCCACCGTCCCCACCCATGGAGGCCAAGTGAGGCCCTCCTGGGCCTTTGGGCTTCCAAGGTTGCCCTCTTCCCCACCCCTTCCCCCACTCTCCCCTCCCTCCCCTCCCCTCCCCCTCCTCCCTCCCCCTCTCCTGTCTCTTCCTCTCCCAGGCTACATCTGAGATAAACCTACGCAATTACCCCCAATGAAGAAAACACCTAGGAAAGATGTGAGGAGCCTTTTTTAAATTGTATATGTGTTCTTGATTTCCCTTCGTGGGAGCTAATATTTAACGTAGCTGAGCCGGGTTTAAATTTGGGCCAGCCATCCCGGGTACCTCCCTCTCACAATTGTCTGTGACTCACTGACCACACCGGCTGCCCTGGGTTAGTGTCCTCTTATCCATCCATCATGCATTCATTCAACGACCACTCACTGTCAACTCCCTCTGTGCCAGGCCCTAGCAACTTGGTGTCCAGCTCTTGGGCAAATAGAAGTCACCACTATGATGCAGCTACCATGAGCCAGTCTTGAGACAGAGAACATTCCATCAAATCCCCTCAACACCCCTTTGAAGTCAGTGTTATTATCTTCTTTTACATCAAGAAATGTCGAGAGCTTGAATAACTTACCTAAAGGCACTCAGTTTCAGAGCAAGAGTCCAAGCTTAGACGGGTCCAAATACAAAGCGAGTGTTCTCTCTACCAGACTCTACTTACCTCCAGCCGACTTCTTCCCCCCCTTATCCCTTCCAGTTATAGACCCCCAAAACAATTCGGGGGACCTTCTCAGTCCCTCTTCTCGAGCTGGGAACCAGCAGCTCTTTGGCTGGTGCCAACATTTCAGGACCTGAGGGCCCCCTTCTCGCATTTTGATGAGGTTGATATCCCACTAAATCTGCCACCCCCACCCCCAATCATCACTGCTGCAGCAGGAGCCCTAAGCTAGACTGCAAGGTCACGTGCCTTTTGGAGCTTCTGTTTACCTGCTCTTTGTCCCGGGAAGGGATCCATCTCTGTGGGGAGGATCAAGGTACAATCCCTCTGATGGCCTCTCCGGGGCAATCAGGTTTTATGTGACAAAACCACACACGAAATTCGCTACTGATATGACAACTTTGATATGCAAACCAGAGAGAGAAGTCTGCAGATAAAGGAGGAACCTCCCCTGTTAAGGTCCCTCCCGAGGCCATAAAGACCTACATGCTCTCACTGGGATGAGGAGAATTCCAGGCAGACCAAGAGTTGATCTTTATGGCCTGTGTCTGGGTCAACTCCACATAAACCCGATTTTACACCCTGTGGTCAGTTTATTCTTTCCCAGGGTAGGAGGAGACTGGTGCTTTGTGAAATTAGAAACTATGCCAAACTGAGCATCAGATAATTTTGCCTGACTGGGCAACAATCAGTCTCAGGTTTTAATGCATATTTCTTTTAAGCAGTTTATGCAAAAATGGCCTCACTAATGTGGTGAAGAGAGGACAACTCAATAAAGCCCAGGTGTTGATCTGGCTTGAAAACCCTCTGCAGTGCCTCCGTGTGGATCAGCGGCTGGCGTGCTCAGATAAACCAAAACCAGGCGGCTTCCGAGGTGGGAGTGCAGGGGCCCCGGTTTGACATGAGCTCAGACAGGGCTGTCCATTGGCAGGCTTTCCACAGGACCGTCATGGACACTATGAGTGGGAAAGAAGCCTGGTCTGTGGGCTACAGAAGCACAGAGCAGCAGCGGGGGACCCAGGCCATGGTCTCCCTCATCCTCGTATGAGCTGTCTGGCCTTGGACAAGTAGGCTCACATGAGCCTCAGTTATCCAGGGCATCCCTCACATAAAAGGGAAGCTGTAGCAGTGATCTCACAGTGCGATGGAGGGGATCTGAGGACCCGAGGAGAGAGTGCGCGTGATGTGGTATGCCTCCAACAAGCTGTATCCATGTCGATCATGAAGATGAGTGGCTAAGCAAGCATCCTGACAAGGAAGTTCACCCCCATGTCCAGACTCATCCCATCTCCCCCAAATCAACAGAGACTCGCACAAAATAAAAAATCGGTAGCTGCCACAGTTGGGCCCCGGCTCTGTACACGCAAGACCTCATTTATCCCTCACAGCGACTCTCCTGGGTATCAGTGGGGCAACGTTATGGAGAAGGAAACTAAGAATCTGGAAAGTTCAGGTATTTGCATAAATACCAGGGGCTAGGTTTGAAGACCGGCTCTAAGAAGTGAAGAGACACGAATGAATGCACACGCAAGACAGAAACGGACTCACAGATATAGAAAACAAACTCGTGGTGACTAGCGGGGAGATGGAAGGGGGAGGGGCAAATTAGGGGTATGGGGGGAAAAAAGAAGTGAAAAGAAGCAGCAAGCGACCCACTCGAGGCAGAAGGAGAGCCTGGTGCTGCTCGGAGACCCCCAGCCCCTGTTTCTCTTCCCCCGCCCCCTCTGAAGGGGACCAGTTGGGCACACACCACCCCTGCCCTGGGCAGACAGGGCGCTGGGGTCCACTCTGAGAGCCTGTTGCATCGCTGCTCAATAAAGAACGGGCTGCAAGCCGCTGCTCCAAGCACTGCCTCCCGGCTGACTCTAGGGAACGTGAAAGTGACCATAGACTCCCAGGAAGCCACTCGGTGCTGTGACCAAGCGGGTCCTCCAGGGCGCCCACAGGGAGGAGGGCACTGCTGTCCTTGCCGACTCTTTCCCACTCCGCAGTTGGTTGACTTTGGCTTTGAGCTTTCACAGTGCATGTCTACAGCGTCTCCCTGGAAAGAAAGTGCCCTTGTTCTGCTTGGAAGGGACCAGACACCCTCCTTCCTCCCGTGCGGGACCCAGAGCTTCCAGCTCCGGGTTCAACAGACTGGAAAACAGCAAACACTGTCTCACAGAGGATGTTTCCAGCTAAGATGATGCTGCGGTTCCTTTCAGAGCCCAGGAGGAATGTTTAGCCTGCCAACAGAAAGGGGTAATAAAGTTTGTCGTCAAATATTGAGAAACTTCAGACCACACGGGAATCCGTGGCCTTGAACGCTGAACGCCCTTGTGAGGCCTGTGTCACAGAAGCGGGATTTCACTCTAACGTGATGTTTTTACAGGTCATCACAGAGCAGAACGTGGAAGCTGTAAAGACCCAGGGTGATCTGGTCTGACTCCCTATGTTGCCGAGAAGGAAGTGAAACCCAGCGAGGTGGGGACTCATCCAAGGTCTAGGAGGCCCTGGATGAAGAGCTGAGAGCAGCCAGAGCCTTAGTCAGTGCCTGCTACGGCTGAACTCTGACCCCCCAAAATGTATATGTTGAAGCCCTAACCTCCAGGATGTCAGAATGTGACTGTGTTTGGAGAGAGGGTCTTTAAAGAGGTGATTATGTTATAATGAGTTCATATGGGTGGTCCTAACCCAATATGACTGGTGTCCTTGTAAGAGGAGGAGGTTAGGACACAGACATGCACGGATGGGTGACCACATGAACCACACTGAGAACAGGGCCATCTACACGCCAAGGAGAGAGGCCTCAGGAGAAACCAGCCCTGCTTGATCGTAGACTTCTGGCCTCCAGACCCGTGGGAAATAAATTTCTGTTGTTTAAACCACCCACTCTGTGGGGCTTGGCTACAGCAGCCTTAGCTCACTAACATATACCCCTCTCTGCTTCCCCCGAACACGCAGCATTTAGGGAATGGGAATTTTAAAGTACATAATTTTTGCACTGTTATTGACATTGATGATATGCTGAGCAAAGCGCTTTTAGTTAGCAACACCTATTTGGGAGGATACCTGGGATACTGCTTGTGTCGTGCAGACAGTGATATAAAGTCATGGGAATGGCTTTCCAGCTATCTCTGCAATCACTTCCTAAGGAAGCCATTCGAAATGTCTCAGGCAGCGAGGACATCCCTGGAGTGACTGGTCAAGGGGAGCGATGCCCACTTTTATGGACAAGATCAAGTTCATTTGTTTAAACAAAGTATAGCAAGAGTCTCACAAATGTTTGTTCGCACTTCTTAAGTTACGGAAACGGACCAAGAAGGCAAAAGTAGGGCGATTTCTAAGGGGAACGTGGATGGAAGTAGGTGGAGGAGGGAGTTAAAGAAAACTGGAAGGGCTTCCCTGGTGGCGCAGTGGTTGAGGGTCCGCCTGCCGATGCAGGGGACACAGCTTCGTGCCCCGGTCCGGGAAGATCCCACATGCTGCGGAGCGGCTGGGCCCGTGAGCCATGGCCGCTGAGCCTGCACGTCCGGAGCCTGTGCTCCACAACGGGAGAGGCCACAACAGTGAGAGGCCCGCGTACTGCAAAAAAAAAACAAAACTGGAAGATGGATCCAAATCACCTGTGCATCTCACTGATCAATAGTGACCAGCATTCTGTGGGTGAGAGACGGGCATGAAGATGGACACTGTCCAGCACTGTTGGTGACAGACCGTGAAGCATGGAGGCCACACGTGTGGACTTGGAGCCAAGCTGCTTCCCACACTTGCTGGCTGTGTGGGCTTGGCAGTTTCCTTAACCTCTCTGTGCCTTGGTTTCCCTGTTATGTTTTAAATAGAAATCAGAGTAACGCCTCTCTCACAGGATCCAATGAGTTAAAACATGCAAAGCTGTCAGCACAGGGACGGGCACACAGAAGCCCTGGTCACCTCCGGGCTTGCAGATGAAATCAGACTCTTGGAAAAACAACCAGAAGAAAATGTAATGAGTGTCCTAATAAAGGGCTTTGGAAGCCCAGAGGAGAGAACCGCTGACTCTGTCACGGTGGGCTGTGAAAAGATGGGTCCTAAGAGGTGCCTCGTGAGCTGGTCTGGGCCCAGATCCCAGGCTATGTTCTGGAAGAGAGAACACCTGCTGGCAAGGCCAGGGGCGTTCGTAAATATCGTCAATACTACGTGTCTGGGGAGCTGCAGGGAGCTTGTTGCCCCTGGAGAGAAAGCTGTGCTGGGGAGGGTGGTGGGAAATAGGGATGGAGGGGTTGAGAGGGGCCAGCCATGAACGACCTCCTGGTTATTGCTAAAACAGAGACTGGGCTGCATCCTAAGAGCACAGGAGTTGAGCGCCGCAAGATTTTAAGCAGGAGGTGGTGTGCTCCGTGGGCGAGGAAGGGCTGGATCAGAAGGAAAGGGCCTGCGAGCAGGGAGACTGGCCAGGGCAGTGCCCACTCGCCCAGGGGGAGATGACAAGGGTGCAGACCAGAGCAGAGCTGTGAGGGCGGAGAGGCAGGGCAGGGCAAGGGGGCAGTGCATCCAACCGTTTCCTCTCCCTGGGCAATCGGGGTGCTACGTTCCCCGGCCTCCCTGGCAGTTAGCTTAGGGACCACAGGACTGAGTTCTGGTCAGCGGGATGAGGGAGAAGAGTCGTAAACCGTTTCCAGGCTCCTTGCGGGACCCTCTGGTCTGCTTTTCCCCTTCGGCGTCACCTAGCTTGTTCCCGGGCTCCAGGTGTTTCTGGTGCAGATGGAGCAGGGTGCGATCCCTGAGTGGCTGCCTGGAGGAGAGCTGCCAGGAGACATGTCCAACCCACATCAGACTTGTGTGCGCAAGACACAAACGTTTACTACGTTAGGCCACTGAAATTTGGGGAGAGTTGTCACCAGAGCATAGCCCACCTGACCACATGGGGGAATCAGAGCACTTGTCACTGGACCAGGCTGGGGAGAGAGGTGAGCCTCGGACGACTCACTTGGGCAAGCAGGTGAAGGTGGTGCCATTAGCAATAGCCAGAGATACTGGCCAGTAAGCCTTCACTTTTATCCTAGACATGTGGGTTCGAGGTGCTTGCGACAAAAGAAACAGAGGCAGCTAGAAATGCATCAGAGAAGGGCTCGGGCCGCAGCGGTGGATTTGGGAGTATCAGGTCCAAGTGGTCGCTGAAGTCTTGTGGAAGGAAAAGAAGTGGCTGGCGTTGGGGAGCGGGGGATGCAGAGGACAAAGAACACTAATAGTTAAAGAAGAAAAGGAGTCAGTGAAGGGCCGGTAGGATGCTGCCATTCAAGAAGCACAGCCAAAGGAGAGTTTGACGAGGATGCCAAGGGACCAGAGGCTTCGCCAAGAGAGGCATCACCAGGGTGAGATGCTGCAGACGGGGCGAGTCGGATCAAGACCAGAAAGCGCACAGAGATCCAGCAAATAGCAGGCCACTGAAACCTCACGTCCGACCCAGAGCCATGCCAGGGGAGCAAGGGAAAGGACACCAAATCCCTGTGGCCAAGGAATGAGACAGAGGGGACGCCTCGTTGGAGAAGCTTGGCCGGAAGGGGAGAGGGAGGCTGAGGGAGACGCAGGGTCCAGAGAGGTGAGCGCTAAACAGGGGGGATGGAAGAAGGACCATCCACTGGGGAAAGAGCCGGCAGGAGGCAAGTGAGAGAAGATACAGCAGAGAGAGGTGATACTTGCTGGAAAGACATTGAACCCAGGGGAGGAAAGAACATGGCAGGAGATGGCGATGGGAACCAACGACCTCCCCAGGGCAACTTCCTCCAGGGGCCTTTGCCATCCCAGGATGGCAGCCGAGCTGGGATGTTGCCCCCTCACCCCCCCGCCTGGGGTGCCAGCCTGCTGGTGCAGAGAACCTGCTCAGCCCTGTAAGCCAGGGATGGCTCTGACGCCACACAGGGCTGGATTCAGCTAAATGATCACTCTTGTGCGAGGCCCTTGGGCTCGGAGGAAGATAACAGGTGGTTACGACAGTCCCAACCCTTGAGGCACCAGCTGTCCAGGAAGTGGGATAAGGCAGGTGCAGAAATAGCTCACTGGAGGCAGACAGTAATAAGTGCCCAAGGTGAGGAGAAGATGCTGCTGAGGGAGCTCCACAGGGAGATGACGTCCAGCTGGAAGAGACCAGGGAAGAAACGTCTGAAGCAGGGTCCTTGGGGTCCAGGCCTAGTCTGTGCTTACCAGCATCACTTCCAGGTTCTGGAATAAATGGTTTCTCTCCTTCAGCTGGCCTGGGCTTCCTTCTGGTTTAATTGGTGCCCACCGCTGTCACAGTGCTGTTTTAATACCCTTTGTTCCTTGGATGATCAACAGCAAAATGAATCTAATATGGTAAAAAGAGCTGACTCCTGGATCTCCATGGGCATCTCCTGGGGTTGTGGGAACAGAGGTGTTCAAGCAGGACCCCAGGAATGACTGGTATTTACATCGTGTGTGGTTCAGAGTACCTGTGGGTACCACAGTACCTGCTTTGACAATGACAAGCCATGCTCCTTTGTCAATTACAGGCCAGTCCTGGCTGCTGTAACAGAATCCCACGGACTAGGCAGCTTAAACAGCAAACATTTATTTCTCCAAGCTCTAGGGGCTGGAAGAGATTGGGGCACCTGCCTGGTCGGGTTCTGGTGAGACCTCTCTTCCTGGCTTGCAAATGGCCACCTTCTTGCTGTGTCCTCACATGGTGGAGGGAGAGATCATCTCTCTCATGTCCCTTTATAAAGGCACTAAGCCCATTCATGGAGGCATCACCCTCACAATCTCATCACCTCCCAAAGGCCCCACCTCGAAATACCATCACCTTGGGGGTTACGACTTCAACATGTGAATTTGGGGGAAACACATTCAGCACATAGCACGTAGCACGCCTTTGTAAATTCACTCCTGTTGGTAATGAAAAATCCAAGAGATAAACTTCACTTCTCAGATCTTCCAAATCATCAATGAATTTAGACCACAAAGGATGTGAATAATTTCTTAAAGGGAGGGGAGTGAATCATCTCAAGTCCAACACATAATGAACTATTTATATAACAAGTAAATTTTAAATAATGAAATGGGCACTAACTAAAGTCAGTAACTTTTTAAAAAGTATTTTTGCATCTCTTAACCTGATTTCTTTTCACACTACCCTTTGCAGTCACAGGTAAGAGAACCAAAACGTGTAACGTTTAAGATCAACCTAAGGTCACAGGGTCACTTGTCAAGAGAGGCTTGTTCTGGAACCAGTGTTGTGAGAAAGACACCGGTCATTCTAGAATAGTTCTGGTCAACTCTGGGGAAAGGGTACAGAGAGAAGAAAAAAACCCCTGAGGCTGTCATTTCTGTGTTGTGTGCACTAGCTTCCATGGGACAGTGACCACTTTAAGGGTTGAATTCTTGAGCCACACACTCAAATAGTCCCGAGGGCCAGGAATGGGCGGGAGGGGAGGCAGGGAAAGCCCACATCACAGACAGCTCACCTTCCACCTTTCAGCATCCAAGCCATCAGGATGGTGTGAGATGAGCACTGGGGCTTAGCACACAGATCCTCCCTGTGTGGACCTGCCCCAGTGTCCGGGGGGGCTGGCAGGGCTCCCCAGTAAACCAAACTCCAAAGCAAGTCCCACTTTCTACAGATGAACCTTCCTCACTCAGTCGAGGCCTGGTTTACACTCGGCATGCTGGCGTCTCCCCTCAACCCCAGACACTGAACTTGTAAACTTAAAAATCCCATTGGCTACTTTTACCCCTAAGCACACAGGTCACGAAGCTTCGGGGCCAGAGTCCAGGTCCCCACTCCCTCCACCTCCAGGAGCAGTTTGCACTGGGTTTATTGTTTGCAGGCAGAAGCCTGTGGCTTCTTTATAATTTAGAGCTGATCAGCAAGGAAAATATATTTTGCAAGGTGCAGTGGGGGTAGACCGTCTTCTCCCCTGGCCACTTTGCAGGCATATGGCCTTTCATCCCACCAGGTAGGAAGTGATCATTGGAGCAACACAAACAGATTTTTTTGTCAAAGACCAGGTGTGATTTTCTCAGGTTCTGTGAGAACACGCACTCATATTTTTACCAACCCAATCTGTTTTCCAGCAGCCAAGTGGCTGCAGGACCTGGGAAGCCAACTTGGATGTTTGGGAGTCACAAAGTTGCAGCCTCTGGAAGCTTCGAGCATCCCTGACCCGACGGGAGGTTGAACCGCCGAGGATCCAGGGAGTTGGCCAACGACCCCTGAGTAACAAGGAAATGTGGGCTGCAGGGAGACAAGTGGGCCTGGGGGCAGGGGTCCCAAGCTCATCCTATGACCCCAGGCAGCACCTCCACGTCCTACCTGGCCAGCCCCTCACCTGTGACAGCAGGGACCTCTGCAAAGCCACCTCCCTGCACAGAACCGTATAACAGGGCTCATCTACTACACAGGACCAGAACTTCTTTTTTTTCTTTTACCTCACTATGGCTGGTTTAGTTCTAAGATCTCTTTGAAATAAAATTCAACACTTGAAAGAGATACTAGGGTAAAGATGGCAGGTGGAACACATTCCTTTACTTTTATTACCTCCCTCACGACCTTGAAAACAAAACCTTTTTTGGGTTTTTTTTGTACAGTATAGATAGTACAGTATAGAGCTGTACTATCCAATATGATAGCCACTAGTCATGTGCTAAATTTACATTTTTCTTAAATAAATTCTAAACTTCAGTTTCCAGGTCACACTAGCCACATCTCAAGTGCTCAATAGCCACCTATGGCCAGTAGCTATCATATTGGACAGAGCAGATAAAGAACATTTCCATCACAGCAGAAAATTCTATCGGAAGGTGCTGGTATAGACCTGCTAGGAGCAAAAGCCATGGGGAGAGCACAGTGGGAAAATGCTGGGAAGTGCAGGATGGGTGGTGACTGGCTGGGTGAGTGGGATAAAGCTGGATCCTAAACCAGAACTGGGTGATGCAAGAAGCCAGACCACCCTCTTCCTTTGTGGGGATGGAGCAGGAGTGTCAAAGGAAGCCACGTGCCCTAACTCTGAAAAATGACGAAACCAAGATAATGAACTTCATTGAAAGGATTTGAAAAATGCCATCTCTCTTCTACCTTGACTACTATACCTACTTGGTGACATAAAAGGACAATGCATAGCAAAGTACTACACACTGGGTGGCTTAAGATGGCAGAAATCTCTCGTGGCATGGTTCTGGAGGCTGGAGTTCTGAAATCAAGGTGTGGGCAGGCTGGTGTCTCATGAGGGCTCTGAGGGAGAAACCGTCCACACTTCTCTCCTCGCTCTGGTGAAGGTCCACGATCTTTGCTTCCCTGGCTTGTCGATCACTGGCTCCATCCTCACATGGCCTTTTCCCTGTGTCTCTGTCTTTCCATGGCCTTCTTCTTATGAGGACGCCAACTACATTGGATTAGGGACTCTCTCTACCCCAATATGGCCTCATCAACTAATGACATCTACAAGACCCCATTTCCAAGAAGATCACAATCTGAGGTACTGGGGGTTAGGACCCCAACATGTCCGTTTGGGAGGATTTGATTCAACCCCTAACAGCCAGGTTCAAATTGGAGTCCTCAGATGTCCCTGAGTTCTACAACAGAACATGACATCACAAAAAGAGCCTGGCCCCTTCTCTTCTTTCCCACCCACGATTCCTCCCATACCGGAGGGGCCTTGTCATTTCTCCATCCACACCTCCCACCAACCACTGCCTCTCAGCCACCCCTTGGCCTAGGTGTACACATGCTGGTAGCACTGTCCACTCCAGGAGGACAAGCCCTGGAAAGAGGTCCACGAAGACCCTAGAAGCAAGGATGGGATCATTTGGACAGGGAATTTCAAGATTTCATTTCCCTTAAAGTATGTTCTAGAAGGAGAGAATGAGGTTCAGGCTCTGGGTAGGCATGTCCTCTTGGTCCTTGTGAAAAGGCACAGCTGGAAGAGGGAACTCGGGACTATCCAAAGCTCTCATCCCAGGTCTAAGGGAAGACTTGTCAAGAAGCAGCCAGATTTTCCCAGCAGAATCCATGGAGGGCTCAGGATTTGTGGTCCCAAATACTTCGGGAATTGAAGTAAAAGTGGAGTTATAAATGGAATGACTTGAAAGTCTGTTTATGAAGCAGTTTTGTCTTCAAATCCCCTTTCCCAACTCAGCAGAGGACTGAGGATTTATGCTTTGGAGAGAATAGAACAGAAAGTGTCTAGACAGGAGGTTCCCGGCACAGCTGAAGCCTGGGGTACCACACAGAAACAGGGGGCAAATGAAGGTTTGTATACTGAATATTGAGACCCTGTGCCCCACTCCCAGCTCTCTTTTCTCACTCGACTTCCAGAATGTCTAGCCTGTCACCTCCAGGAAGAAGGTTAAACCGTCCTTCCTTGTGAACTTAAACCAGCACAAGAAGAAAGATATAAAGGTCCTAATGTTGGTAGTTCCCCAGCAAAACAGCCCAGCCATGTCAACAATCTCAATCACACATTCAGTGCTGCCAATCAGCTTCTTACCTCCCACTCATACCTATGAGCCAGGAACCAAGGGTGTCAGACATCTGAAGAAAGCCTCTAACATGAGAGATAGAAACCAAAGCAGAGAGAAAAGGTGCTACTTGGAGGAAACAGAGGTAATGCACAGAGAAGAAAACTTCAAAAACAGAGAGAGAAGAAGATATGGCATCCATAAAAAGTGAAGCTTTTTTTATATTATTTATATTTTAGAGGGAAAAATCCACAGAAAATTTCAAATGTAATATCAAGAACAGAAATCTCATTTAAAAGATTAGAAAATAAAATAGAGAAATAGAAGAAATAGAGCAAAATTGAAGGTTTAGTTCAACAAGTTCAACATACAAAAATAGAATTCAGAGAGAGAAACCAAGGAAAACAGAGGAAAGGAAATGATCAAGATATAGTTTAAGAAAATTTCTGAGAACTAAAAGACATGATTTTCTAGCCTAAAGGACCCATTGAATGCCCAGTAAAATAGATGAAATTAGACACACCCCAAGTTAATCATCATGAAATTTAAGAACATTGAGGACAAACAGAAGGTTCTACAAGCTGTCTGTGTCAGATATTCAAGGTGTCAAGATATTTACCACATACCTCTGGAAGCTACTAGAAGATTTTCTCATCCAAAACAAGAGAGAAAACTGTGAAAACATGCATGGGATGCAACTCAAGAGAAGATCAAATGGTAAATGTCAGACTTCTGGTTTCAGCTCCAACATGTAAAGAGCTTTGAAGTCATCATCCACCATCCTTACAACAACAACAACAACAAAAGCTGGACAAACTGAAAAATAATGACTTTTCTTGGACTCATTAGATAACTGATGTTGCAGGGCAAACTGCCACCCATAAATCCAGAGAGGCAGGTACATCCAGAGTCATAGCCAAGATCTTACCTGGAGCAAAATCTGCTGAAGTCATAAACCATCAGGGACACTTAAAAGGCAATTTTGATGAATTGCTGGAGTCTTTTAGTGTGGACTAGCCTAAAAGAGAAAAAACTTCTGGAGCTATGGGATTGGGGGGGCTCTCACACTATTTGGGGCTTTACCTCTGGGAACCCCCACCAAGTTCTCACAATGAAGATCCAAGAAAGATCCCCTCATGGCTCTGGCAGGGGGAGGGAAAGGTAATCATGTGAAATATGCCCAGAGCATTCTCCACAACAAAGGCCAACTCCTCAAGGGAGAAGAGTTTGCCAGGGCCTAGCCCAGCTGAGGGAAGGGCATTCCTCCCAGTACAGCACCCCCCAAGTCTTCTTGGATCATGTATCAGGGGAACATAGTTAACAGGGATCATAGTTTCAAGGAAATAGATTTGGAACACTGCATCCAGGGAAGTGAGTAGAAGACAGGGAGACAAAAGCTACATTACTTGTGATGGTCACAGCCTCAAAACACAGGTCCATTAAAGACTGAGATTTAATCAGAAGATAATGGAACACTTTCCCCTTCCCAGTGCTTTACCATGGCACCAGTAGGGCTCAGTATAATAACTGGATTACCACTGGAAGAACTGCAAGACTCAGCCTTTCTCTGAGAAGGAGAGCTTAGGGAAGCCCACAGTCAAGAGGGGAGAGAAACAAGGACATTCAGGGGATTTGAAGCCTCTGGCACACACAGCTACAGCAAATATGAAACACAGCTCAGCTTCTAGTCAGATTTACATAAATCCTCACACGAAAGCCTATTTCCATCAATTCCTTTTACCCAGCACAACATGTCTGGCTTTCAACAAGAAAGTATAAGGCATGCCAAAAGGCAAACAAAACCACAGCCTGAAGAGACAAGCAATCGTCAGAACCAGACTCAGATAAAACACAGATGTTGGAATTATCAGACAGGGAATTTTAAATAACTATGATTAATATGTTAAGGATTCTATTGGAAAAAGTAGACAAAATGTAAGAACATATGGGTAATGTAAGTGGAGAGATGGAAACCCTAAGAAAGAATCAAAGTAAATTAAAAACACTATCATGTCAAAAACACTGAAATGAAGAATGCCTCTGATGGACTCATTAGTAGCCTGGACATAGCCAAGAAAAGAATCAGTGAGCTTGAAGATAAGTCAAAATAAAATTTTCAAACTGAAAGGCAAAGAGAAAAAAGAATGAAAAAATAGAACAGATAGCCAAGAACAGTGGAACGTGTTCAAAAGGTATAACATATGCATAATTGGAATGCCAGAAGGAGAAGAGAATAGAGCAAAAGAAATATTTGAAGCAAGAATGGCCAAGAACTTTCCAAAGTTAATGACAGATGCCAAATCACAAATCCAGGAAGTTCAGAGAACACCAATCAGGATTAACACCAACAAGTCTATACCTAGGCATATCATATTCAAACTGCAGAAAATGAAAGCGGAAAAGAAAATCTTGAATTGCAGCCAGAGGGAAAAACACCTTTTCTACAGAGGAACAAGGATACAAGAATTACAGCATACTCCTCACCAGAAGTCATGCAAGCAAGAAGAGAGTGGAGCAAAATATTTAAAGAAAAATAAAATACCAACTTGGAATTGTATATCCAGAGATATTATCCTTCAAAAGTGAAGGAGAAAACTCTTCAAATTTTATACAGTAATCATGTACAGTTTTCTGTATGTCAAAAAAAGGAAGAACACAAGGAAACTTTTGAAGGTAATGAATCTGTCATTACCTGAGTGTGGTAATGTTTTCACAGAGGTATCCATATGTCCAAACTCACCATATTATATACTTAAAATGTGTGCAATATTTTGTATGTCAGTTATATCTCAATAAAGCTGTTTTCAATAAATAAATAAATAAGGAGAATTAAAAACATTCTCAATGAGACAAAAACAGGGAATTCATCACCAGCAGACCTCTACTGCAAAAAAGTTTCAAAGAAATTCTTCAGAGAGAAAGAAAATGATATAGGTAAGAAATTCAGATCTACTTAAAAGAGAAAAAGTGTTGGGGAAGGAATAAATAAAGGTAAAATTAAATCTTTTGTTTTCCTTACTCTTAATAGATCTAAAAGATAACTGATTAAAGCAGTAATAGTAACAATGTGTTGAGTTATTATAGCACATAAATAAAGAAAATGAATGCCAGTGATATTTAAAGGATAAGTGGGAGGGATTAGAAACTGTCAGTTAAAAGTTACCTGAGTGAATTTTAAAGCGATACAGTGTTATTTGAAGGTGGACATAGAATAGTTTAAAATGTGTATTTTAAACTTTAAGGCAACTACTATTGAAAATTTTTTAAAGTATAACTGATACTCTGAGGAGATACAATGAAATCATATAAAATGTTCAATTAAAACCAGAGAAAACAGAAAAGATGGGGGAAAAAGAAGCAAAGAAAAAATGAATGTAACAATAGTAAGCAGAAATATGGTCAATATTAATCCAACTATATCAATAATCACTTAAAACATGAATGATCTAAATACACCAATTAAAAGACAGAAGTTACCAGAGGGGATAAAAAACTAGACGCAACTAACTATATGTTGGATACAAGAAACCCAATTTAAACGTACAGACAGAGATGGATTAAAAGTAAAGGGATGGAGAAAGATATACCATGCTAACACTAATCAAAAGAAAGCTGGAGTAGTTACATAATTTCAGATGAAACAGACTTCAAAATATGAAAGATTATCAGGGATAAAGAGGGGACTAACATAATGACAAAGGGGTCAATTCTCCAAGAAGACATAAAAGTCCCTAACACATATGTACCTAATAACAGAGCATCAAAATACAAGAGGCAAAAACTGATAGAACTTCCAAAAGTACACACATTAGCTATTATAGTTGAAAGCTCCAACACCCCTGTATCAGTAATTGGTAGATACAACATGCAGAAAATCAGTAAAGATAGAGATGACCTGAATAGTCAATGTGGTCTACTTGACATTTATAGACTACTCTGTCCTACAACACAATACATTTTCTTCTCAAAGAGCATAAGTCAATTTACATAAAGGTGAAAAATAGCAAAACTAATCTGTTGTTAGACATCAGGATAATGGTTACCTCTGGGGAGAAGGATAAGAGTGGTAACTGGAAGGCAAAAACGAGACAGTTTTGGGATACTAGCGAGGTTCTATTTCTTGACAACTGCATGTGTACATTAGGGTAATTCATCAAGACATGCACTTATGCTTTGTGCACTTTTTTGTATGCATATTATGCTTCAAGTAAGTTAATTTTTTTAAAGGCATAAAACAAAGGGATGCCCCAAGATGACGGAGTTTCCTGTAGGACAGTCAGTACAGATGCCCAAAGGGCTGCCAGTCCAGCTTGGAGCAGCTCAGGAGATGCCAGAGTAGGTCATTTCAGGAGGATGAAATTGACCTGCTCCCAAACATCCAGAATCTCAAGGAGAAGAGGAAAGTATCGCAAGGGCAGGAGAGGTGGAGATGGAGCCACACCTCCACAGACTCCTCAAAAGTAGTGGTTCCTGGGCTTCCCTGGTGGCGCAGTGGTTGAGAGTCCGCCTGCCAATGCAGGGGACACGGGTTCGTGCCCCGGTCCGGGAAGATCCCACATGCCACAGAGCGGCTGGGCCCGTGAGCCATGGCCGCTGAGCCTGCGTGTCTGGAGCCTGTGCTCTGCAACGGAAGAGGCCACAACAGTGAGAGGCCCGCGTACCGCAAAAAAAAAAAAAAAAAAAAAAGTAGTGGTTCCCAAAAGAGGTTCCCAAAGACCTTTCTTCTCTCACAGAGGGAAATGGGAGGGAGACAGATGAATGATTTGACGACTTTGATCAAGCTTCATGGTCTTAGGCAGAAATAAGTGGAGCCTCCGAATGGAATCTAAAGAAATAGAAATATTATTTTCTTGCTCAACATGCTTCCTTTCATGTGGATGCATTGCATATTGTCATGTGACTTCGTGATGCTTGTTTTATGAGCGAAAACAATGACCCCATTCAAATTTCTCAAATTCCTTGAGACGGGTGTCAATTCCAAATTTATCAATAGTTTCGGTACAGAGCTAAATCCCAGCTCGCTTGCTGTATCTTTGCATTTCTTCCCTCCTGGATCTAATAAATGGCTTATTTCCAATTTCCCTAATTTTTCATTATAACAGGCAGAGGCCAAGAGAGCAGAGATAAATGAAGTGATTGAATGGTCTCTCCACACCCTTTCTGATCCCAGCATTTATTCATTCCCTCCTCTTCTTATGCAGGAAAGGACAAATGAGTGAAGAAATGGATGATTTCATCAGAGCTACCAACACATAACAATGCTAAGTGCCTTCACCTCCTTCCTTCGCTTTCCCACCGCCAGCTGTTGATGCCAAAGAGCTGCAGAATCCTCTAGATGCAGACATCAAAGGGACAAAAGGGAACGCAACAACTAGATCAATCAACCGTGGAAAATCAGGAGGGTTTTTTCTTTTTCTGGTAACGTTTTTATAATTAACCTACAAACCTAAATTCTGTGCAAAAGAACCCAGTGCCAAATCCCAACGTAGTAATGAAATCCCTGCTTCTTAGTTTCACGTTTCAGGCATGCCTGGATATTAACTCCGCACTTCCTCTTCTCCTATGCTAATAAGGAGTGAAAGAAACCCTCCGTCTTCAACCTGTGGCCTTAAATTTAATCCCAGGTCTCTCGGGGGCCTTACTGCTTTTCTAGTCTGGCCTCCTCATTACACGGATAAAACCCGAGGCGCAGGGAGACAGTATTCTGCCCAAAGTCACACAAGGTCAGAGGCGCCGCTGGGACCAGAAACCGACCCTGCCCCTGCCTTTACCTGCGTGGCCCCCATGAGGGGAAACCCCAGTCCCAAAGGTGCCGGTTCCCTCCTCCAGCCTGGAGTCCCTGCTCTGACCCCCACTGCTGCTGCCAGCCCCGTGATAACTGCCCCAAACTTCTCCCCCTCCTCAAAGCTAGGGGCTGCCACCTCCCTCCCTGTTAGCATTTCAGAGGCCACCAGCAGAGAGGAACTGTCCCCACTTGCAGCCACGCCCGCCTCTGCCCTGTCTTGTCCCTCCTTCCTCCCAAGGCCAGTCTCTAGCTGGGCACTTGACCGACACCCTTCCAGCTTCCCCAGGTCCCTGTCACATGGATGAGCTGTGTCTCTCTCCTCTCTCTCTCTCTCTCTCTCCACCAGGTTCTTTTTTTATTTTTTTTTAATTTTTATTTTGTATTGAAGTATAGTTGATTAACAATGTTGTACTAGTTTCAGGTGTACAGCAAAGTGATTCAGGTATACATATTCCACCAGCTTCTTGCAATCGATTTTCAAAGCTGGCGTCTCTCGTCTTAGAGAACAGCACGCATGCCCAGGTCTTGGGCTCTCGGCCTTTCTGGCCGGTCCCCTGTGCTCTCTCCTCCCCACACCGATCCTCATGGGATCACGGGAAGGGGAGTGGCTGGTCCAGGTGACAAGGGTTCAGGCCGACCATACGTGGTCAGTTCATGCGAGTCCCCAAGTCCCAGGGAGAGGAGCTCAAACTGGTGACGTCAGCTCCACTGATGGAAGCCCAGCATCCTGGCAGCAATGGACGCCCAGATGACCCGGTAAGGATGTGCTCCCAGAGCTGGCTGCTCTGTCCGCCACAGGTCACTGGGGAGTGCCCTCCACCTTCCCGGGACCTGAGGGGCAGGGGCCTGACAGGCCACGTGGCTGAACATCAGAGCCCCCGGCCAGCCCGGGCACCAGGGCCGCACCCGGGCCTCGAACCCACAGTCCTAAATGCAATGCTGCAAACTGACTGCCCGTGAAGAGCCAGGCGTGACCTGCGGACCCGGGGCTACGCTGGCTAACGAGACCCCCCTCCCCGTGTCCTGGCCACGGAGGGCTGCTCCAGCAGGGCTGTGCTCAGCAGGCCGCCCTGCAATGCGGTCAGCCTCTGAGAACACAGCAAGCAGCCCTGTCTGCAGGGCCGGAATGGGGAGAAACCAGTGAAAACTGGCCCAGGCCTAAGCCTTCAGTCTGAGCACGAAGCTGCCACTCTGAACGGCTGGAGGGCTGAGGCCAGATGTGCACACCTGCCCAGGGGCTGGGCGCTGGGTGTCGTGCACACAGGCCTCGACGGCTCTGGGGCTCAGCCGCTCTCCGTCCCTCCCTCCCCCACACTGTACCTCACAGACGTCATTAGATGGTAGGGATCAGGGCCACCGTGCACCCCAGTGAAACATGGCACTTCCCAGGGAGGCAGCTCCCCAAGAATTCCGGAAGGGGAGGTGACCTTGACCTGGGGGCAGCAGAGCAGGCGGGAACAGAGCTCCAGGAGACTGAGCAGCAATCCCGCTTCGGAGCCACAAGTCCTTGGGTGAGTTACGTAGCTGCCCGATCTTCCGTGTCCTCATCTCTAAAATGGGGTAACACTGGTGCCCCCCTCATGGGTGTACTGAAGAGGCACATCACTTACGCAGGGCGGTGGGGCTTTTCCCTCTCTGTTGGTAAGTTGGCCAGTTTTTCATTGCTCCAGACAAACAGAATGGACTAATTTCATGCCCTTTTGACAACTCTATTGTATTTCCAAAAGTCACACGTTACTCCTTCCCTGGGGGACATGGTGGGGAGGAAAAGGTCTTGACCCCCACAGCCATGCCTACAAGGAGGCCGTCAAGCCCCTCCTTCTTCACTTATCAGATACTGACTAAGGATCTTCATTCTAGAGGAGGGAAGTACATAGTAAATGATAAGCTTAATACATAAAGAAGGGCTATGTTAGGTTAAAGGTCGCACATATTTTGGGGGGAAAAGAGTGAGGAAGGGGGCCTGGGAGGCGGGGGAGGGGGACAGCTGTTGCATGAACTAAGTGGGTCTACATGGACCTCTCTGCGAGAAGAGGTTAGCAAAGGCTCCGTTCAGTCAACGTGCAGTCTGCGGATCACCCCTTCCAGACACAGCGAATGGCTGGAACAGACCTCGGAGGCGATCGCGCGCCCAGCGTGGTTGCAGATACCTTCTCCAGCCAGACACCTGTCTACCCCTTGACCCCAGGTCTGGATCCTGGGCATCTGTGGGCAACGGGGATGGGAGCCAGGCCTTGCCCCTTGTGGTCCGAGGCTGGCCAGTCTAGTAGCGGAGACCCGGTCTCCCTGACCCACCCGGATTTCCCTGTATCACCCGCTCCAGCTGGAGTCTCTGTTACTACAGGAAGAACCCTCAGAGCAAATTGCCCTTCGGGACCCCCACCTCTGCTGTTTCCCTCCCTGAGCTTACACCCTGATCAGCCAGACTGCACTTTCTCATCGGGCCCGTAATGGGGTCTCCCCCCACTCGCCTCACTGGGTCCAGGCCCACGCCCCAAATCTCCTCGGATGCGGCTAACCACAGGCTGCCAGCACTCCCCAGTCACCACTCACGGCCACCAGAAGCGGTGGGTGGGACCGGAGGCGGCCTTGGAGAGGGAGGGCTTCCTGGCTGGTGAGGAGACAGTGGATGGATGGCCGGTTAGTGAGGATGCAGGCGTTGAGGGGGTCACAGGGGAGCTGCCTCTAGGAGAGAAAGCCGGCCGCTGCTGCCCCAGCACGGATTCTAAAGGGAGATGCTCTCTCACCCCTGAAGTGCTCCATCACCCGCCCCCCACACCGGTGCAGCCCCCTCGGTTTCTGGCCCCCGGCCCCAGACTCACAGCCAAAGAGACCTCCACCTCCCTGCATCATCGTCCGTGGAAACGTAAATGCTTGGAGAACATTCCACAGGTGCCTCAGAGCCCCGTGGGGCGGGCAGGGGGCAACAGAATTACTTCCTCAAATGAAAACTCGGAGAGAGCTCCAGTAGACAAACCGGCAAAGTGAAGCTTGTCTGATCGAAGTGAAAAAAGGAACATGGCTGCTGGGCGCTCAGCCCTCACCCACCCTGGACACCTCTGTGCCTCAGCTGTGTCGACGAGGGGTGTGTGTGTGTGTGTGTGTGTCAGTGTGGGAGAGACGCAGAGAGAGACACCGAGAGAGAAATGCGGAGCGAGATCTTGATTAATATATAATTTACCTCTACAGCTAAATACACAGGCCATAGTCATGGCCATTTCATCAAGTGGCCATAAAACTGCAAGGTAAATAGGAAATCCCTAAAGGACAGGGGTTTTTCTGAGTAGGGAGTGGTATGATAGAGTGCTATCTGAACCAGGTCAAGTTTGCGGTGACCTGGGTGTAGTGCACAAACAGACAAGGCCCTGTTTCTCCCCATCGACGGCCCCATGATACCCTCTGCAAGGCTGAGAGCCCGGCTACGGGCCAGGGTCGAGGACAGGTCCCCACGGCTCCTCCTGGGAAGCGGGCTCCCCACCCTCGTGAGAACAGTTGGGACAAGGGGCACACTTGGCAAGGATGGGGTCCGGTGCTCCCCCCAACACACACACACACACCTTTTGAGGCTGGCCTTCCAAACGACATGCTCAGGGACCACCTTTCCCCACGAGACAGGATGACCCAGGCCCTCCACCTTCCTGCCCCTACCCGGGACCCCTAGCTCCAGGCCTGCGTGCCTCAGCTGCCCAGGAGAACAGGTCTCTACAACTGAACAGCCATAGAAAACACTTTTTTTTTTCTTTTCCTTTTTTTCCAAGAAGGAAAGACCTCAGATTTAGGATCCTGTGGCTGGCGGTGCTCCAAGCAGATTCAGGCCCCGAGGGGCCCTCTCCCACCCATCAGCCCGGGAGGAGGGTCTCACTCAGGGAAAACACTGCTGCTCCTTCCTCCTGGCCTCGCTGCTGCCCGAGTGGCCAGGAGCAACCAGGGGCCGTCAAACGGCGGGGGAGCCCATGGAAGTGCAGCAGAGGGACGGCCCACGCAGAGCACAGGGCTGCCCTAGACAGGACACATATGGAAGCAGGAGGGAGGAGAGCGACAGCTTTAAAGACAGTGGGAGCACGGTGGGAAGTGACATCCCTTTTAAGCACCTACAATGCCAGGCCCTATGTCAGATGCCTACCACCTTCACCAGAGTCTTCCAAAGTAAGACTCCTCGTACCCATTTGATGGATGAAGGAACTGAGACTCAGAGAGGTTAAGACACTCGCCCACAGTCACACAGCTAGCAAGTGTCAAACCTGAGAATGAACCTGCCGAGAGAGAATCAGAGGACCTGCTAGGTGGGGGGTGGCAGGGCAGGGGGCAACCGGGGCCTGTAGTTTGGGGCACTGGTGTCCTGCTGTGTCCCGAGCGGCTGCCGCCCTCAGTAGAGTAGGACGGAGAAGCACAGACTTCCCTCTGAGCACGTCTGAGGTCACCCAGCAGGCCAGGGCCCGAGGTCCAAGAGTCACAGGGCTGTTACTCAGCCCGGCCACAGTGTCCGTTCACTCTGATAACACACTGTATCCAGCGAAGCACTGAAACAGCCCACAGTTTTCCTGTTTTCCTTCTGTGACGATGAACTCACTGAGGGCTCTCATTCATTCGGGCTTGCGGAGCTGCGTTTCTCCCCACCGCTCCCTCGCCCACACACACAGGGCACGCGGACACCAGGGCCCATCAGCCGCCGAGGGAGGGGCAGGAGAGTCTGGGGGCGCAGGGCCTGGCAGCCCCAGTGGGTGCTCGGCCATCGGGAACGGGGTCACCACTGACCTACCCAAGTCCATGAACAGGATGAACCCCTCGGAATCACCCCCTAAGACCCCCTGACCCAGGTTCTCAGAGCGGGGGCTCTTGTGGTGGAGGGAGTTTCGGAGGAGTTTAAATCTGGGTCATTGTTTCTCTGGAGAAGCAGCCTGGGATGCTTTGCTGCGGGGTTCTCCCCGTCAAGAGCAGCCTCGCACCCGACCCCGCAAGACTGACCTGCGCTTCGCAAGCCTCAGCTCGTGTCCCCCCTCTGTGGGTGGTTAGGGTCACCTACCCGGTGGGAATTCGGGGACGGCAATAACCCAGGCCCTTGGTACCCACCCACGAGGAGCAGCGTGAGGCCCGGTGGCCTCAGGCACACAGCGGCCCCGGGAGCCCAGGAGGCGAGGGTGGCAGCCCGCGCCCATCCTGCGCACCATGATTTCACCTTCCACAGAGCTGTCATCCCCCGGAGGTAACACCTGGGGCACGATGGTCCTGCCCTTCTTTTTAAAGTCTTAGGGACGATGGCTTTCATTTGATTTGAGAGAAAGGACTTTTCTCAATTCCATTTCTTGAAAGAATTTTACAGAAAGGCCACATAACCACGCGCTGTCTCAGTAATACGCTCCGTGCCTTTAAGACGCGCCCAATTAATGAACATGCACGAGGTTAAGAAGCCTCGCCTATCACCTCCGGACTTCCTTAGGTGCGCGAACATCCAGAAATCAGCACAGTTCTAACTCCTACTTGACAAGTCAGTGTAGCAAACTTTAAAATGAAAAATGTGTCAACTTCCAGCCTCCTGCTGCGGCCACGGCGCCCCCCCACCCCCACCCCCACCCCCCCGCTGACTGCCAGTGGCCTCGACGCCACCTGCGTCTGGCTCTCGCTCTGGCAAAAACTGGGAGGTGCCAGGACGGCACATCCGTCCCACCTCAAAGCTGGTGCCTGGGCAGGAGCCATCTGATAAATGCTAACAGGAGAGCCTGCCCTGGCCTGGGGGGAACCGCACACGCCCGTGGCCTCCCGGCCGCCCCGCAGAGAGGTGACAACGTGGGGGGGACCGCCTGGGCCTGGAGTTCGTCCTTCCCAACACACTGTGTGACTCTCAGACAGCTACCCAATCCTTCTGGGCCTCAGTCTTCTCATCTCTGAATGGAGGATCATGATAGAAGCCACCAAATCAAATTCTTGTGAGGATTAAGTGAAATAGCACACGTGCCCCAGCTGAGCACAAACCTTAGCTATGATTACAACAAAAGGGCATGGAGTTCACCAAATTACTGTTGAGAGGTTGAATTAATTAATAGAAAAGTTAATGGGAAAGAATAACCCCACTTATCATAAAATTCCGGTTTTATTTATTTTACCTTAATGATCATTTTATGGAAATACAAAGGCAGTGGATGTGATCATTCACTGAGTAAAACATAGTGTCTCTGCACATTATATATTATACTTGATTTAAAATTTATTTTAAAGGGCACCGGACTATCCTTAATATGTATTAATAGTCTTACAGGAGGGATATACTCCCCTTTAAGGATTCAGGGAACGAGATTTTTACCCATAAAATCACAGAGTAAATGCCAATGAATAGGCTACTGCAACGGGTTTCATTGATTTCTCAACTAAAGAGTCTCAAAAGTTTATTTTCCAAAAAGTTTATTTTTAAAAGTTCCTATTCTGGCCGTGCCTGAATATGATCGCCTTTCTCCAAAATAACTTATTCATTGTTCTAGCACCTCTGGGTGCCCGGGGCCCGCTGTACAGGGCATGGAATTAGGTCTCCAAGAAAACAGTTAAAAACACTCACACGCTTGGAACAGAGAAGACTTGAGAGTAGTTTTTAAAATTAGATCCTTAGCTTGGAAGCAAGAGTCAAAGGCTTTCTTCCAAGGTGGCCTTTGTCCCTCCGTGGCCACTGCTCTGCCTTGACATCTGCCACCCCCCATTCCCACTAACTCCCTGTGATTGTTTCCTGGGCCTCCCGTCTCCCACCCTATCAGCTCATTGTACTCCTGTTTTCCACCGCACACAACACGCCCTTCACAAGACCCCGGGGCTCTTTCTAAACCCAGTTAATCCTCCAAGATAGGCAGACCCAGCCGGGATGAGGAGTTAACGCAGGAATCTCCGAGGCTTCAGGAGCCAAGGTCACGCTTCACTCACTCGAGTGCACGGGGCCCACGGGCTCCATGTCTGCGGACCCGGCCTCATGAACACGTGGCTTCCAGGTCTGCTGAGTCGGTGAGAACTCACCTCAGCTCTGCTTACGGCCCACCAGCAGAAGGGGCCCAGATCCCTCGGGGGGCTGGGAAGACTCCAAGGGCCCAGGAAGAGGAGGAATCGGGGTCACACCACCCCGGTCCTGCCTCTGGATCCCCGGCTTCCGAGCTTCCATCATCTGCCAGGTCCCCGGTCCTGGCCCTGCCCTCAGGCCACTGTCTCACCCTCTTCAGACCTGGCCTCCACTCTCAGTGTGGGCCAATGCCCCGTGACCCCCAATGCCCTCCCAGTGCCCTGTGACCACGGCCCAAGCGTGGCCCTGTTTGGGGATCTTCTCTGCACACACCTGTCCCTGGCTGAACTGAAAGCCCATGGGGGCCGGGACAGGACCTCCCTCCTCCAGCCCTGATGCTCTCCTCCTAGGGGCCGCAGGCCCATTTGTGCGGCTGAACAGACAAGAGAAGGGTGTCCTGCTGCGGCTGCCCCCAGGGGCCTCTGCGGAAACGCTATGAGGTCAGCTAGAAGGAGAGGTGTGGGGAAGCTTCGTTCTCTGAGCGTGGCGCTGATGGGGTGCTGCCAGGCCGGGGCCAAGGCAAGAGGCTCCGGGACCCGCCAGCTCCACCCTGGACATGTGCACACTGAGAGCCGTCCCCTCTGTTCCCAGGTCATGAGAAAAAGCGTCACTTGGTTTATTAGCTTTCTGTGGCCACAAATAGAAATTACCTAACAAATTACCACAAACTCGGCAGCTTAAAACAACACAAATGTATTATCTTACACTTCTGGAGGCCAGAAGTCCAAAGTGCGTTTCACTGGGCTAAAGTCAAGGTGTTGGCTGTGTCCTTTCCGGAGCCTCTCGGGGGCAGTCTGCTTCCTTGTCTTTTCCAGCTTCTGGAGGCTGCCCGCATTCCTTGGCTCAGGCCACCTCGACCTTCAAAGCCAGCACTGGCCCGCTGGGTGTTTCCCACACAGCATCACTGGGACATTGACTTCTCCACCTCCCTCTTCCACACTAAGGGCTTACTTCAGGGCGGGGGGCCTATTTGGATAATCCAGGATAATCTCCCCACCTCCATACCCTTGACTTAACCCTATCTGCAAGGCCCCTTGGCTACTCACAGGTTCTGGGGCTGAGGATGCCTGTATCCTTGAGGGGTGGAGTGCATTATACTGCCCTCACAGGCAAAGGAGGGAGATTCCCCAGGACGCGCTGTGAGTACGCAGACACCTCCGCCCCGGGCCAGCATCTGGGAGGCACTAGACAGCCTCTGGGGCCGTACCCTGTACGGTCTGTAATCAAAGGCGTGTAGGGCTGGGGAAGGACCATCCCAGGGACCAGCGGTCCCTCTGTGAGCAGGCAGAAGAGAGGGGGTGTGCCGTCGGGGTGTGCCGTCTTCCATAGGAAGTCTCCTCCGAGAGGCAGCATTTCTCCTGCTTTGGAAAGAGCTGGAAAGGCTGGGTCTGGGGAGTGGCTACGGCCCCCCAGAAGGGAGAGGAGCCCAGGGGCTCTGAGCAGCTCTGGCCAAGGGAGTCCTCAGGCAGCGAGGCCATCCTGGGGACCCCCTGGGGGGCTCTGAAGCAGGGTTGAGGCCTGCCGTGTGAAGTGCAGAGGTCTGGGGAGTGCAGGAAGCACTCCAGGACGTAGGTACCTTCGTCTACGCGATAGTGGGGCAGGCTCCCTCCATAGACCCTGGAGAGTGGGTGGTCGGGCATCGTGGGGCAAGAGGCAGAACTGCCCAGCCAGGGAAGCCAGAGGGCTGGACCGCTGCTATGCCCTGGGCAGGAATCATGGGGCTGGAGGGCGGCGCCTGGCAGCCCAGAGCAAAGGAAGCTCGCTGGGCAGGCACAGGGGGACAGCAATGTCCAGTGCCCCCAAGGGAGTGACTTTTTGCCCAAAGCCCGGCTCCTCTGAACACAAAGACATTTTTTCTCCCTTCAGATCTCCGGAAATCACAAACCCTGCAATCTTAGGACTGGACAGCATCCTAAAATGTCACCTGGGCAACCACACCTGCCAGAGGAAGGTAGAGAAAGGTACCGCCAACCCCTCTGCAGAAGCCCTGAGGTCATCTAGGGTCACCGGGCAGGTATTGGTGGCGTAGGGTCCGCAGGCCTGCTCCGGCGTCTCCCCCAACAAGCACCTGAGACGGGGCGGAGCCAGAGCGGGGATCTGGGTTCCTATTTCCTGTTGCGGCCTCAGGCTCCTCCCCCGTCCCGCAGCTTCAGGAGCCTGGGGCAGCCAGTGCTGCCGTGGGGACTCGGGCCGGGGGGCCTGGGAGCCAACAGGCCTTACCCCTCATTCCTGGCTCGGCCACCCTTGCCATCCATGGAGGCTTCGTCAACTACTGAACCTCTCTGAGCCTCAGTTTCCCCCAGAAAAGAGGGGCTAAGAGCCTCGGCCCCCCGGAGGAGTGCAGGATCCCCTGAGCCCACATCAGATGCTGGCTCCCCTGCCCCGCCCTTTCTCCAGCTCCTACCAAATTCAAGTCAAGCCAAATTGATTTTCTTCATCAGCCTCACTAAATTCCTGTCCTGGCAGTTTCCGAAACTAAAACGCCTTGCTGTTCGGGGCCCCACGGGCTGAGCTTCCTGGGGTGTCCCCACGTGGGGCACATGTCGACGGGGCAGGTGAGCAACGGGGTCAGCCCCAAGGACCCTGGGCCAGCCCAGCCCATTGTAGTGGCGCCAACGGTTTAATCGTTAACTCTTGCTCCAGTGCAGTCGGCCTCCCACGCACATTCATGAGCTACTCAGCCTCATCTCGCCCAGCATAGCTCGGCCGCCCACATGACAAGAGGACCAGCGTGCTTGGGTTCTGAGTCACTCACCAGCGCCGCACTTAATGCCCTTCCAGGGTTATTTATCCCCAGGAGTCACGTATGCTGTACATGTCAGCATCTCCCGTCCAGCTTCACTTCCTCAGCCTCCCTGGGGCTGCTCTCTCCCCGCTCTCCCCTCTCCAGCGCTGACCGCCCTCAACCAGAGTCAGCCCGTTCTTCTCGGGCGCCCGGACCCCTCCCTCCATGGATGACCCCTCCACGCACATCCCCCTTGGCCAGGCCACCTTCACATTCCCTTCCTGCCCCCTTTCTCTTCCGCTCTCAAGCACCCACATGTCCTTAGGGAACTCCATTTTCCTCCTTCTGGGAACACTCCTGGTGTAACAGGGAAAAGCCACCTCTTTCAATTCCATCCATCCCTCAATGACGCACAAATACTTTAAACATTCTCATCCTGCTCTTACCCTTTTGCCTGCTACCACACCTGCAAAGTTCCCCATCATGGACGGCACCAAATTCCAATGCCTCTTTCTGGTTTTCAAGACCTTTTAGCATTTGGCTCCAGCATCTGGGTCCATCCAATCCCTCCCCAGGGCCAACCCTCTGGGGTTTGCTGTCTGACCTCGGTCGCACTGCCCCTCTTCTTGTCTCCACCCCAGTGAAATTCCCCTCCGCTTTCCTTCAAGGCCCTCTTAGTTCCATCCTTGATCTCCTTCTCTAGCACTGGAGAGTGAACCACCTTAGGAGCCAGACTCAGGCAGCGTCAGAGAACCTAATTCAGAATTAGGTTCAGGTACACGGTGGAAGCAAGGTGAGTACTTGGTGTATTCATTTCCTGTGGCTGCCATAACAAATTACTACAAACCGGGTGGCTGAAAACAACAGAAAGTCATTTTCTCTCAGCTCTAAAGGCTAGAAGTCCAAAATCAAGGTGTCAGGCGGGCCAACCTCCCTCTGACGGTTCTACGGCAGAACACTTTCTTGCCTCTCAGCTTCTGGTGTTGCCAGCAACCCTTGGTGGTCCTTGGATTGCAGATGCATCACTCCAGTTCTGCCCTCCATCTCCACGTGGCGTCTCCCTGTGTCCTCTCTGTGCATGTGTCCAAATGCCCCTCTTCTAATAAGGGCCCCAGTCATTGGCCTAGCCCACCCACAGGACCTCATCTTAATTTGATTACATCTGCAGAAACCCTATGTCCAAATAAAGCCACATTCACAGGTAGCAGGGGTTAGGATGTGAACCTTTCTGGAGGACACAATTCTCCACCCCAGCGCTAGTCATATATCTGCCTGAGCCTCAGTTTTCTTATCTTCAAGATAACACCCTCTCCCTCAGGGTAGTTGTGAGGATGTGATGAAATAACGCAGGTGGAAACTGGCCACTTCCTGGCACAGATTTCTCAACCCTTCTCTGTCAAAACCCACAAGACATTCTTGCAGGTATAACTTCGGGCCCACCTACTGCTGCTTCTCCTTTCCTCTTTCTTCCTCTCCTGAAAAAATATCAGAGTGAGAGTAACGATACTAGAGTCCAAACCTGGAATCTGTGCTACTTTATTTTTTCTTTTTCATTAAGGAATCCCTGGCAAACTTTGCCACTTTATAACGAAGATCAATTTTGGAAACATCAATAGTTCTTAAAACAATTAAGAACCATCAGTTTAGATACAGCACAGAGTTCCTTAGCAAGCATCTGTCCCCCTACGCTTCCCTACAGCCCAGGGCAGCTGCAGCTTCCTTGAGAGCTTAGGTCTGTCTGGGGTCTGGCTGTCCAGCCCAGATCCCAACTTACTATCAACTAGCTGCACAACTGTGGATGAGTCCTTCCAGCAATCTGAACCTCCTCCCTTTCTCATCCATGAAATACTAGCACCCACCTCATGGGTTGTTGTGAAGATGGGTGGAATATTCTTGTGACACAGCACCCACCTGGCAGATCCTGAGAGCTCGGTACCTGTGAGTTGCCATAGTTACTGTGCAAACGCTTCTCCTAGGGTAGGAGAGACTCCAACAGGAATCCAGAGATCAAGGCCAGAGGTATTCTCTTCCGGGCCTGAGGCCTTGCTAAATTCAACAAGAAGCTGTTTGCTGAGTCTTATCAGAGTCCTCCCTCCCAGGCCCCGTCAGCCACTTCAGTTCCACTCTCTACATTTAGAGCTGGAGATCAGGGGCTCCTGCAGGATGAGTGACACAGAAGGCCCTGAGGGGTGCACAGAGCTGACATCCAGTTAAACAGAGAGACTGTTTCCCAGCCAGCCCCCACCTCTCCCAGACCTCTCTCCCCATCTCAGGGGGTGTGTAGAACTATCCCAGGAGTGACCCCAGTCTAGAATTTCTAGTCAGACCACTGACAGCAAACATATTTCTAACTCCAGTGAACTGAAACTAATTTTGTTCTAAACTAAACATAGAGTTGGCATATGATCCAGCAATTTCAGTCCTAGGCATATATCTGGCCAAAACTATAATTCAAAAAGATACATGCACCTCAATGTTCACAGCAGCACTACTCATAATAGCCAAGACATGGAAACAACTTAAATGGAATACTACTCAGCCATACAAAAAGAGCACAATAATGCCATTTGCAGCAACATGGATGGACTTAGAGATGATCATACTGAGTGAAATAAATTAGAAAGAGAAAGACAAATACCATATGGTATCACTTATATGTGGAATCTAAACTATGGCACAAATGAACCTATCTACAAAACAGAAACAATCACAGACATATAGAACAGACTTGTGGTTGCCAAGAGGGAGAGGTGGGAGAGGGAAGGAATTGGAGTTTGGGATTAGCAGATGCAAACTATTATATAGAGAATGGATAAACAACAAGGTCCTACTGTAGAGCACAGGGAACTATATTCAATCCCTTGTGATAAACCCTAATGGAAAAAGAACATGAAATATATGTGTGTGTATATGTGTGTAACTAAATCACTTTGCTGTACAGCAGAAACTAACATAGCATTGTAAACCAACTATGCTTCAGTAAAATAAACTAAAAAAAAAAATTATTTCGTTCTGAAGATGCACCAGGAAGCTTTGAGCATTTGAAGACTCCTAGCTGGTGGAGAATTCTGTGCTCAGGCTGCAGACTGCCTGTCTTCACTGAGATCTCTGCAGGCTGTCTCACCTCACCCTCCAGGTTTTGTCCAGTCCCGGAAGTTGGCCTCAGACTGTCTCCCTGGCCCCAGGGCTCCTCTGGCCACAAGCTGTTTTTAAAGTATGAAAGAGACGAGGCTGTTACAAACTTTTTCCTTTCTTGCTTTTTCCTCCCTCCATTCCTCAAACGCTCTCCTCTACCCCTGCAGCCCTGCGTGGCCGGCCTCCCTTATTTCTGTTTCTGTTGTACGAAATTGGAGACTTTTAGAAGAATTGATAAGAATGAGAGGCTGGGAGGAAAGAGCAGCTAACATCTTTTTTTTTTTTTTTGCGGTACGCGGGCCTCTCACTGTTGTGGCCTCTCCCGTTGCGGAGCACAGGCTCCGGACGTGCAGGCTCAGCGGCCATGGCTCACAGGCCCAGCCGCTCCACGGCATGTGGGATCCTCCCGGACCGGGGCACGAACCCGTGTTCCCTGCATCGGCAGGCGGACTCTCAACCACTGCGCCACAAGGGAAGCCCAGGAGCTAACATCTTAATTAAACGTCAACGTTGGGCCAGTGGGAGATGGTACTGAAGGGCCAGGCATGTTTTCCCAGAAACGCTGCTGCATAATTATTTTCCATTTTTCTTTCATTATCATTCATTCCACATCATTCGTGTTATAATGTTTCATGCTTCTTCCTAGTCCGCTTTAACAGTGGTGTGCAATTTTCGCCAAGTGGGCGTGGCTGGGTTTGTTTTGTCTTGTTGGCGAAGGAACTGGTTCGTTTTTTATGTAAAAACTCTTGTTTTTCTCCTTCTATAGATGGAGAAGTGAAAGGACAAAATACAAGTAGATTTCTTGACATGAGTGACTCTGGAGCAGATTTAGAGAAAGGTTTCCCTAGGGTGGCACCTGATGGGGGCGGGCAAGGTGAGGTGTGTCCCCCAGGAGGGGGACGGCTCAGCCTGCCCGGACAGCCCTGCTCAGTGACAAGAAGGCACCACAGGAGCCCCCCAGACGCACAGAAAGACCTCCCCCTGGGGACGTCTCGCGGTTCCCTGGGTGGGGCGTGGGTCCCTGTCAGCCCAGAGCCCTAACAGTAACGGGACCTTTCCTAGGGACTCGGGCTGGTTCTAGAAAGGGACCACCTACTTCTACTCACTGGTCAGTGTTAAATGAGACCGGCTGATTTTTAGTCCCGTATTCCTGAACTAAGGACATTGTCTCAAGATCCATTAGAAAAGACATCTCAGCTCTTGGTTTCTTCACTGATGGAGCTTTTCCGAAACCGCAGCCTCTCTGGCCCCTAAGACCATGACGGCTCCCCGGCAGTATTCACTCTCCAGGACTCCAGGGGTCTCGGGGGTGACCTCCCCAAACTGCCCCGCAGCCCACCCATCCTTCGGCCCCTTTGCTGTGGGCTCGGCTCACACAGCCAGCACACCCCAGGAGCCGTCCCCACAAGGGGTCCCCTAGAAAATGTCCCTGGAAGCCTCCAGGGGCTCCAAAGTCTGCCTTTTAAGACTCTCCAGAGCCCAGAGGCGGGGAAACCTAACACTCCTTTGCGATAAGCCCTTGCACTGTCTTTTGCCCAAATACAATGGTCCTCATTAGCTTTCACTGGGGCTTTGAACTCCACACAAAGCCCTTCCCTCCCCTAACTGCCTGCTGGAGCGGCCCTGGGGGCCTGGCCATGTCAGCATTTCCTTTGTTGTCTGTTTTTAAGGTGTTTATAATGGAGCCTTTTTTTCTGCTCCACGCTCTCCCCCCAGGTGAAATCTCAGTCTAGGAGGCTATTCTGCTGCTTTCCAATCACCGACATCTCTTTTCTTAATGCCGGAGAATAAACTAGGTTGCTTTCGAACGAGTGGGAGCAGTTTTTAGCACTTGGTGGCAGGGCCGGTAAACTGGGACAATTCTGACGCCCTGGGTACTAACCAGGCAATCGGAAAGGCCGCCAAGAACAAGGCTGAGAAAGGGGAATTGCTGGAGCCTTTTCTCCCTCTGGCCCCAACCCACCAGCTGGGCTCCAAAGAATCACTGGGAAGTTAAACAGCTCAAAGGTAGAACGCTTTTGTCCTCAGAAGCAATGTTTTAGCTGTCCCGGAGGGCCCCGGCGAGCCCACAGAATTTGATTCCATCCCTGAGGTTGCTGGCTTCTCACACGAATGATGACGTGTGCGTGGAGTCTGGAGGGAGGTTGGGGCGTGGGGAGCAGCTCCAGGGGAAAGGGGAGCCCGACAGGGAGTCCCCCCGCTCTCCAAACAAGGTGAGCCCAGCAGGGCACAGAGTGGGTAGTGTTTGTCCTCAGTTAAGGCTCACCCCTCCATCTCTGTGCCCTTTCTCCCTGGGTACTAGTCCCGAACTCTGACCCCGAAGCTCACTCTACAGCACCCCATCCTCAGGGGATGAGGTCAAATAAGGCTGCCCACCACTCAGTCCCCAAGCCTCCACTCTAATCCCTGCTCCCAGTGCCCAGGCCCAGGACCCTGCTGGATCCGTGCAGGCCAGGAGGCAGGTCCCCTGATGAGCACCCTTTCAGGGAGAAGGGCGCAGGTGCAGCCGGCCACGGCCCTGCACGGTGGGCTCATCCGTTCCCCTCTGTGGACAGTTCCTCCTCTATCAAGTGAGGATACTGGGTCCCTAGGCCATCTCACGTGGTCCCTGCACAGGCATGCACATTTAAAACCATGTATTTGTGAAGCCAAGTGAATGTCTACCTGATAGACTTCAACGCAGCATCATGTGGTGTGATGAAAGCACAGACAGTTTAGAAGAAGCTACTTTGAAGCCTGTCGCCCCCCAGTCTTCGCTCCTCAGCTGGCCTTGGCTTTCAGGGTCTCCCTTTCCCTGCCCCACACATTCCCAAAGCCCCAGCTTTCCCTGACGGCTCTTAGGTCAAGGACGCCAGAGCTTCCTCAGCAGTTGACGCAATGGAAGAGTGGCTGTTTATAAATCCACATGCTGGTGAGACGGGACCTCCTGTGTCCTGGGAACCCCCAAGTCGCTGAGCCTCACATCTGCACACAGCTGGGGAAGCACGCCTCCCCGAGACCCACCTCCCTGTGTGAGCAATACCACTGGTCCACAGTTTAGGGATTAAGTGCAATGCATATTGCCCACTCTCTGTGGATGCCCTTGATCTCTCCGTTTATTCTATTACCTCAATTCCCTCATCAAGCTCTTGTAAGTAAACTATGCGTAAGGTGATTGCAATACTTCTGTGGTAGCTCCAAGAGGCCATGGGGACTTCCAGTGCTTCTCTAGGGCTGCATGTACCATAGTTCAGGCAAACCCAGGATGAGGAGGAAGATGATGATACAATTAACGATGGTACAATGAAATTCTTTATAACAGATTTTCTCTAGGTTCACTTTTAGTAGAAAAATACATACAATATGTATTTCATAGGTGAAAACCTATCATCCTACATACAGGGAACTTTTTTTTTTTTTTTTTTTTTTTTTAGAATTGTAGCTGACATTTATTTTACTTATTTATTTATTTTTGGCCACACTGCATGGTTTGTAGGATCTTTGTTCCCCGACCAAGGATTGAACCCCAGACCCTCGGCGGTAAGAGCGCAGAGTCCTAACCACTGGACCACCAGGGAATTCCCCAGGCAACTTTTTAATAAGTTATTCCAAAAAGCAAGGCGTCCCTACAAGGATAATGAAGCATCATTCAAAGAGGAGCAAGGCCTCACTTAAAAATCTTGCTGGAGGGCCTCCCTGGTGGCGCAAGTGGTTGAGAGTCCGCCTGCCGATGCAGGGGATACGGGTTCGTGCCCCGGTCTGGGAGGATCCCATATGCCGCGGAGCGGCTGGGCCCGTGAGCCATGGCCGCTGAGCCTGCGCATCCGGAGCCTGCGCGTCCGGAGCCTGTGCTCCGCAACGGGGGAGGCCACAACAGTGAGAGGCCCGCATACCGCAAAAAAAAAAAAAAAAAAAAAAAAATCTTGCTGGAGATTAAACCGACCACCCGATGGCAGACCCATTTCTACTCCACAAGGACACCGTCTGCCCACAGAGCCAAGCATATGGAAAAAAGCGCACCGAACACCTAGTTGATTGTCCAGGCTGTGGATTGTTTGGGCTTCTTCCTTTGCCTGCTTTCTCCCCTCCAGTTGACTTGCTAGAAGACCAGGGAAAATGCAAAGCCTTTGGTCTCGTGGGGAAGGAGACTAAAAGCATGCACCCGGCTTCTGTTGGCTTTGGCTTGTCCGGTCCTTTACCAAGTTCTCAGCAACATGGCTGCCCCAGCACGTGTTCACCCCAAGGCTCTGTGCCCCACGCCAGGCCAGACACTGGGTAAGTCAGAATGTCCCAAGTGTGGTTTCCATCACCCGAAGGCAGGTGATCGCTCTAGTTCAGTGGTTCTCAACTCGGGAAGCTTTCAGTGATGTCTGGAGATATTTTGGGTGGTCACTTGGGAGAAGGGTGCTATTGGCGTCTAGTGGGTGGAGGCCAGGGATGCTGCTAAATACCCTACAAAGCAGAGGCCAGCCCCCTACAACGAAGAATTATCTGCTGTAGTTGAGGAGGTAAGGTCAAATGAACACACCTGATACCAAAGGGCACAAGGAAACGTCAGATTCTGAGCACCCCAGAGGCGCAGGGGAAGGGAAGACAAGTCACCGGGGCTCTGCCGCAGCCTCCGTTTCCATTTTTGTAAAATAAGTGGCTTAAAGTTTGTGCTTTTATTAACCACCACTGGCGGAGCTGTTCCCACCCCTTCCTCTCTTAGACATACGATCTTGTTCTACTCTCACAGTCTTAAATTAGGAATATTTGCTGGTGTGATCATGTATGTTTAAAATCAAACAGAAATTTCCTGTTCCCCAGCACAAAATAAAATTCAAGTTTATAAAAGGGCCTGTAAAATCTCATAATCAAGCCCATTAGCCGAGCAAAATGCTCCACTTTGATTTTGTGGTGTTTAGCTTTCTTTTCTTAGCACTACTTCATTAGCGTGCTTTTAACGGAGGCTCCTCCAGCCTGCTTCTTGAAATTGCCGAGAAAGAAAACACACGGCTTTAAAGCACAAGATACAAGAGCCATATCCCTCCCCCCTTTAAATCCTGAGGCTTGGGGAGAGCAGAGAAGGCCAGGGGTGCCTGCAAATACAGTGTGGCCCCAAATACCTTGTCTTCCTGGGGCCCTGGGATCTTCTGCATTTTTGCTCCCTGGCCTCATTGCCAGTGGCCTTGCTAATTTCCAGCTCTTCGCTGCTTCAGAAGACCAGATTTTCTTGATTAATAACAAAAGGTTTTGTTGAGATCAGAGCTGTTTCCCACCATCTCTATGCAAACCCTGGCAACACAGACTGTGGACATTAGCATTTCAAGGCGCTTCCTATTACGGATGGTAAGAAAAGCCCCTCTTGGTGGGTGAAATCCATTTTGTCCTCTCTGGTGACATCTGTTCTAACTTTTAAAGCCAGAAAGGAAACTAGATAATGCCAGTCCTTTGATTTACAGCACTTGTCCTTGTCCTTGGGTGCTGCCAAGCTCACACGGGAGAACCCAGAAGTAATTCGGAACTTGCCGTTCCAAAGGTTTTTTTTGGCTTTTTCATGATTTCTTTATTATGTGTTCAATGACTTCTACACCTTACGAAATTGAGTATCTTAAACTTCCATTTTTTGGGGAAAAGAATGTAAATGTTTATTGCTGCAGATACTATTGTGTTTCATCTTCAAGTTTGCTTTCGTGGAGTGAGGAAATCGAAGCAGATTCGATTAAGCAACTGAAATATGTATACAAATGTGGAAGAAAAGCCCCGCGAGTGGTAGGATAAAAAGGGAAAGGAGAGAAACCCGCCAGATCGTCACCTCCTCCTACCATCTGGGCTGCAAGCTCCGGGGTCCCTTACCCTGGTCATCCCCGAACAAAGCTGAAGGCAGATTCCAGCCGGTTCTCCATTCACTATTCATTCAGGGGTCCATCCGCTCCGTATGCATTCAGCCAACCGCTGCGCTAAAGGGCCTCCTCCCAGGATTGACATGGTAATGAAGTGCCCGTGCGGCTCCTGAAAAGGCTGCCCTAGGTATGTGCCCCTCTGACAAACCCACCCTTTCACCCCGCGGAGGCCCCCAAATTATCTCATAACATGACAGCATCTGCACAGAGGGCTCCCGTCATTGGAGCTGGGCACGTTCATCACGTGGCCGGGCTTCCCTTCGCCGGCTGGGGTGGCCAGCCTCCCGGGTCCCCTCCTCTCGCCCGTCCCGCAGCCTCTGTGCTCCAAAGCTGCTGTGCCCGCAAGTGCCAAGGCCGCCGGGACGCTGAGCACCTGGAATTCCTGTTTGATCATCTTCAGGTGTTAAAGGTCGACTGAAGAGTTAAACCATGTCACATGAACTTGCTGTCGGAGGACTTTATAATTAGCCCGGCAAGGAAGCCAGACAAAACCCGGGGGGGGGGGGGAGTCCAGGCTGGCGCTGGGGTGTGGTTGGTGCTGAGAGGGAGGAGAAGTTAGCTAATGAATTGTGCTCAGCTTCTAGCAAATGACATTCGCTCGACTAATAAGTGTGTCTGAACTTTATTTAAACTGGCCCAGGTCAATAAAACCTAAGAGGAAGCAGTGGAGTTGGGGGAATTTATAGAAAGACTGCACCACCTGCAACTTACATGTGTTCTGCCCCGATGCAATGATTTCATTTAATTTAATGTGACATTTAAGAGCCTTTTGGGGAAAAAAATGAATATTTCTATATTCTATTTGCAATAACCTCACCTGACTCTGCACATAGCCAAGAAGAATAAATGTCACACTCATGGCACACAGTTGCGGGCGTCCTGGAGAGGGGACCTGGGAGCAGGGAGGCGAGCAGGGACCGCATGCGAGATGGATCTGTGGCTGCCAACCGGAGCACCCAGAGCAGCCCGTTCGGACAGGCCGTGAGGAAGCCACGCTTTCCTTGAAGAGAAGCAGGGAGACAGGCCAGGGTGACCCCAGCTTCCTGCTGGTGTCCCATTCCCTCTTCAGAATCTTTCCAAAGCTTCTAGGTCGAGATGGAGCTGCCCCGCCATCACAGGACTTGGAAATGCATCCCTGGCAGACACTTGTCCTTCATTCATCCTTGAAAACGAGCCCTCTGCATGCTGACCTCCAGGGGCTACAGGCTCGGGGGACAAGAAAAAGCAGGAGGTGGTCTGGGTGCATCCTCCCAGGGGGGACCACACCCCTGCTATGCACACCCCAAGGCCCGAGGACCAGCTTTCTGTGGGGTGTGGAAAGGAGCTTGGGTTCTAGGGCTGGGGTGGCCACAGGCCACTTGCAAGGGCCTTCACGATGCTGGATAGACCCAAAGGTGGGAAGCAGAGGAGAGACTGGAGGCGCTGCCTGCCCCCCTCCCTGGGCCCCCTGAATACCAGAAGCGGGCCCACTCCCCTTCTCCCCTGTGCCCCCATCACTCAGTCACCCTCCTCCTCCTCCAGGGGGGAGCAGAGAGGGGCGGGGAGGGGGCCCTGACCCAGGCCTCGGGGGTTCTTGCCAGATAACAGGAAGCTGTGCATCTAGGAGAATATCCTCACTCCTTGATTTTTCCTAACAATCTCTCCCCAGGTTTATCACTTAATCAAGACCCGATCTCTCACAGTGGCTGCGCCCTCAGGCAAATAACCCTTTCAAAGCGTCCATTGCTGGTGAAGAAGCCTTCTGAGCGCTGCTGGGCTGTCCCCTCCGCATGTGACCTGGGCAAGCTCGAGCCTCGCGTGGGAACCCCACACAGAGCCTTCAACACCACGGGTCCTGGGAGCTGAGTCCACCCAGTGGAGGCGCCTGCGGGGCTGGGAGCTCAGAGCCGTCTTGTCACCAGGCTCCACCTCGTCCCAGGCTCTGTCTGACAAGGCGCGTTATGCAGGGCAGACGACGCCTCCCCTGGGTTCACGGGACCCTTAGGCCTCAGCCAACCGTGTGACTCCCTCAGGCTAGAACCCTGCTTTGCATCATCCTCCAGGCTCCCCGTCCCCTGCGTCTCCCGACCCCTGACCTGCAGGATCCACAGAAACTGCAGGGTGCAGGACCGCCTGACGTTTCCAGAGCTGAGGGGGTCCCTCAGCGGAGGGGCAGCTGGAGGGCCTTTGTGATGGGGGTCTGCTAGTGCCCCAGCCTCTCTTCCCTTGAACCCAGCTCCCTCCTTCCCTCGCTCTGACACCCACCATCAGCGCCCAGCCCACCCCCCGGAATCTCATGGCTCGTGTTTCTGCAGGCAAGAACCTCACCCACCATGAGTCCACTGTCACCACAGAAGTGACTTGCTGCCCCCCAAGGAGGACGGGGGTCCATGGACCAGTAGACAGCCTGGAAAGAAACTCAGGGGAGACGACCAGAAGGTGAGGGAGAGAGGCCACACTCGGGAGAGCCAAGTACCCCAGGGAGGGAGACCCCAGCTCCCAATTCCAGGCCACAGAACTGTACCCAATACAATGGCTGTCATCTCAGGCCATTATATTGGGGTCCTTTTTCGTACAGTCTTGGATAACTAAACTGCTTTTATTCAGGCCTGAATCATTCCTTGGATTCTAAGGTACCACTGTTTTTGTTTTTGTTTTTTGCTTTCCATTTTATGACTTTCCTAAATCACTGCTGACCACTTCTCCAGAAGTCCAGCTTATAATAGCCAAACAGTCTGTGCACTCTAGTCTCATTACAAAGCCTATTTATCTTCCTTAAATATCCCAGAGCAGTAAAACTAAAAATATTATCAAGTTATTTTGGCTGGAGTTACCAATATCCTTTCCACAGAATTTAACTTCCTCATTTCTCTGACCCGAGTTTACAGGAAAAAATATATGTGCAAATCACCCTGAAGATCTACGTTTTGGAAAGACGTCACCTAATCGCCTCTTTCTGTCAATGCCGTCCATCCTCGGGGCCATTCGGTGCCCCTAGAGGCCACCGCATTCCGAGTCCCCCGACGGCAGGGTCCCTCGGCCTTCCTTCCAGCCTCCCCGCCCTGCATCCAGTTACACCTGTGGTTTGAAAGCACAGCTCACTTATCTCTTAGTCAACCGAACCACATAGCTGGTCAGCAAATATTTACTGAATGAGCCTCATGCAGTGGGTGCTCCCACAGCCTCCCCTCACCCCCTCTTCTCCCCTCCCTATCCCGCCCAAGTCTTCCTGTTAGGACATTCCTGACCTTCCGAATTCCTACACTCCCAGGTGTAAACACCTTCCCCACCTTAGCCCCACAAGCCACTGACCAGAGCCTGCTAATCACTAGACCAGCGGAAGGGCCCCATGGTCGCAGGACCAGGGAAGAGGACTCACACCTGGCCAGTTCCTTTTTTCAAACTAACAGTTTATTAACACTCAGAAAAACCATCTTAGCACCGCGTAATTCCATGTTAATCATTCAGGGGATGCCCACCAACCATATACTAAGAAAACCAAGCAAGGCATAAATAAATAAATCATGGTGCCCAACCTTGATGTCTGGTGAGGAACACAGATGCAGACCCGGATATGGGGGAAACTTACATGCAGGGAGGTCAGGGCTAGAGCACAGGCGGGCACAGGTGAACACAGGTGCTGTGGGAGCATGGGGAAGGGCGATTCTCCCAGCGTGGGGGGAACAAAAAAGACTTAATAATGAAGGGTACATTCGAGCAGGCCCTTGAAGGATGAGATTTCACCAGAGAGAAAAGAGAGAAACGAGGTCCATGCAGAGGGTCCAGGAAGGCCTGAGGGAGTCTATTTCTTTACCTCCATCAGTGAACCAATGGCTAATGACATAATGGGTCAGCCCAGGGCCAGGACTGGGGTGAAGGGATACAGGGAACTGAGGCCTTGAGTGTAAAATTGAAGGAGATGTCAAAAAACTCAGTGATCAAGATCAAACCTATTTCATGCAGTATTTAAGAAGTCAAAATTAATGCAACATCCATGGCTAACAAAATACCATACTGTTAAATAAAAACCAGACCAGTATTACTGATTTTTCCTTTTGTTTCTGGCTCATTTTCACCGTTAACCTGCCACTGTTAAAGTGTTCACAGCTATGGGCATTTGTGCACTTCTCTTTACCCACAATTCCCTTTACTTTATTTCCAGGGAAAATGAGAGAGAGAAAAAATACATGAAAATAGTTTGAACCAAAAGCTCATTCATTCCTGTCCTGGCCTTCAGCAAATTCTTCCGTCTACAAATTCCCTCCTTCTTTTGGAAAAACTTGAGTCTGGGAGCTGGAAGCTTTCCTTCATACCGAATACTGTTCAATACCCTTTTCCTCTGTTAGCCAATGAACAAGGCAAACGTGCACGCCAAAGGCTTCAAGCTGGCCTGGGAGCCCACGGATATGTGTGCATCCTGCCGGAAGCTGCAGAGCTGGGCAGGAAGTTGCAATTACGAAGAGGTTGGGCTTCTGCAGAAGCTGAGCAGTGCTGGCCTGAATAAACCCAGGCTTATCAAAAGAAGGGATATGGGAGTGAATCTGGTAATTAATAGGATTGCAGGTTTCAAAGGAAAAGGGAGGAGGCCAGGCCAGCTTTGTGGCGCCCAGCACTTTCCCTAAAGTCACAGACAGAAACAGGATAAACAGCCTCGGGGCAGGCGGGGATGGACCATGTCCAATTGTGGGGCAGGCTCTCTCCTCCTTTATGTCCTCCCAACAGTCACCTGTTTGCTTGAGACCCTTTCTCTTCTATCATTACTGACTCCTTAGCTTTTCGAGATAATTATCATTGGGAATGAAGTTTCTTACTCTTGGGTCCTAGCCAAGTGACCTTATTTTCAGAGTTTAAGGAAGATTTTCAAATTTCTCTTGTAGGTTCCAATTTCAACTCATTTTTCACCAAATTTGCTAGAAGCCACTAAACACTGAAATGTGTATTTCAGTAAAAGTGAATCCATTTCATCCCGAAGGCCAGACAGTGCAACACAGGAGAGCCTGGGGGTTGCAGAAAGCCACACTACCCGAGATGTGCCCAGAGCCCGTCTGCTGTGGACTGAGAGTTCTCTGGGGACCGGCGCACAGCCAGCGTGGCTGGCCACATGTGTGAGCTGCTTTGCTTTCAGAACCACCCGCCAACCCACGTGAGCCAGGAGTCTGGGCTCTCCATTCAGAGCCTACAAGTGTCTACTGAAGCGGAACAGGAAGGGGAAAGCTCAGAGGAAAGGGTTTCTCCCTCCCATGACCCTGAAAGAGACCCAGTTATAGCCTGCAGGGCTGGATGGGAAGACTTAGACAAAAATCACAGAACTGGGAGGACAAAAGGTCACACTGGGTTTCTATGGCATGGTGGAAAGCCAGCTCACCTCGGAGTCAAGAGAGCTGCCCTGGAACCCTATGGCACACCTGCTCTATTTCTTTTTTTTTTTTTTTTTTTTTTTTTTGCGGTACGCGGGCCTCTCACTGCTGTGGCCTCTCCCGTTGCAGAGCACAGGCTCCGGACACACAGGCTCAGCGGCCATGGCTCACGGGCCCAGCCGCTCCACGGCATGTGGGATCTTCCCAGACCAGGGCACGAACCCGCGTCCCCTGCATTGGCAGGCGGAATCTCAACCACTGCACCACCAGGGAAGCCCCCACCTGCTGTATTTCTGAGGTCCACCCTGACCCTCGGTGTCCTCACTGGGACAAGGGCTGGGGCTGATGGAGTAGGCGACATGCCCTCCCTCGAGTCCCCTCTCACTCCAATCGTGTTCCCTGACCTGTTCCTCCTCTTCCAGTCCCTCGGTGCAGGCTCCAGGGATCTCTCTGAAGGGTGAGTCATACCTGCTTACCCACCTGCTTCAAAATCACCCCTGACCACCCATGTCAAGCATTTACCTGCAAGGAGCACCACTGCCTGCCGCGTCAGCTCCGCACTCCTGAGTCCCCCAGGATGTGGCCTGGCCTGAGGTCCTGCTCCTCACTGACCCCTTCTGGTGCCCTTGCCCCCTTGTTTTGCTTGAATTCCCCACCCTGTGTTCAAATTCCTAAAGGAATTTGAGGTAGTGCCCACCTCAAGTGGAGGAAGGGACATAGAAGGCAGACCACCTAAGGCCTTTCCCCCACTGTCATCAGCATCACGATTACCATCGCCCACCACACCTACCATCTTCTAAACCCATCTCCCCAGCAAGTCTCGTCTCCCAGGACCCAGGTTATCAGGCCCTTGCTCTGGGCTTCCCAGCACCCCAGGCTTGCCTCTCTCCTAGAACTCACCACGTGACCTCACGACGTACACGTTCATTCACCTGCCTCACCTCTCATCTTTGCTTCCTATGCTTCTGTTCTGGTAGTTGCCATAGCACTGATGCTCAAGATGAATGAATGAATGAATGAATGAATGAATGAATGGGAGAAGGGACGGACACATCTATCCCATTGTGAGCGCACAGAGGTTCTTTCACTGCTGAGCCTCTTCTCAAGGACATCTGCCGATGACAGAGCCTCCCTGCTCCCCTAGGCTCCGAGGTGCTGAGGATCACGAGTATTCCTGTCTGTCCAGCCGCACCCTCCCTGCCACAGCTGTTGCCCACCCACCTTCAGCCAGAAGCACAGCGGAGGGGCGAATCTGCGTGGCACCAGCTTTAGGCTTCCTTTCACCTGGAACACTGACTGTTCAGCACATCTTCGTGCTGGAGATTCCCACCAGCTGGTTCACAAAACCGAAGGGCTGAGTTTTCTCTACAGAGAACGTCTTCTGCTTCCCCTTCAGAAAGGAGACAGGAGACTGAAGTTCCCAGCGCAGTTCAGCTTAGCCTCTTCGCCTTGGAACCTCGTGGGTTTCCTCTGGGGCTGTATCAGGAACAGGGACCTGGCTGAAAGCTCTCATGATGCAGCGGTGCCCTCTGCCAGTCCTCCTTCCTGGCACTGAAGCTGAGTAGTTTTGTGCAAAAAGGGAGACGAGTGGGCTGACTCCTTTCCTAAGCCTTGATAGCCACTTGAGACGGTCCTCAATCGTTCCTGACCTTCCCCCAATTAAATAACCTCAAGTCCCTAAACTTTCTTCAAAAGGATCATCTACTCAGCAGGAGGAGAGAAATGCTCAGAGCCTTCAGAAGGCAAGGAAAGAACCAGGCTCTGTCCTGATTGAAGACACAACCCGTGAGATTGGTGAGCAGAGTTGCTTCCTATAGGTAAGATTCTTTTTATAGTTATTTTATTTATTATCATTTATTTTTGGCTGCTTTGGGTGTTCATTGCTGCGTGCAGGCTTTCTCTAGTTGTGGCGGGCGGGAGCTACTCTTCGCTGCAGTGCTCAGGCTTCTCAGGGCAGTGGCTTCTCTTGCTGCAGAGCACGGGCTCTAGGCGCGCAGGCTTCAGTAGTTGTGGCACACGGGCTCAGTAGTTGTGGCTTGCAGGCTCTAGAGCTCAGGCTCAGTAGCTGTGGCGCATGGGCTTAGTTGCTCCGCGGCATGTGGGGTCTTCCCAGGCCAGGGCTCAAACCCGTGTCCCCTGCATTGGCAGGCGATTCTTAACCACTGTGCCAGCAGGGAAGCCCCAGAGTTGCTTTATAGGTGAAAGGAGGAGATAAACATGAAGATTTTCATTTTAGTGCAAATTTCAGTGGCACAGCCCTCCTGGGGCAAATTCCCAACTTCCAGATCCATCGTGGACTAGCTCTGAAAATGCCAATTTTCTTTAGGTGACAAGTCAGAAATTTCAGGGCCTCATAAGGAGTGCTCCCCAGAAATAAATTTTAGAAGTGTATTACTTGACATCACTACTTTAGAGGAGTGACATTAAAACTAATGAAAAAGGGAATGTTTGTTTTCCCTCTCCCTTTTGAAATGGCAGGAATAACATTCCAAATTAAGGAGATTTCCAAAAGCATCATACATTTTTTTTTTTTTTTTTTTGGCGGTATGCGGGCCTCTCACTGTTGTGGCCTCTCCCGTTGTGGAGCACAGGCTCCGGACACGGAGGCTCAGCGGCCATGGCTCACGGGCCCAGCCGCTCCGTGGCATGTGGGATCCTTCCGGACCGGGGCACGAACCCGCATCCCCTGCATCGGCAGGCAGACTCTCAACCACTGCGCCACCAGAAAAGCTCCCAGCATCATACATTTGGGCAATGCAACAGGAAAAGATATTTTTCAGAAGCTGATCCTCTAACAGGTCACACTGTACCTGTTTCCCATCAGGCTTCGCTATTGGGAAATGAATAAATCAGAGGCGTGATGGCAAACTAACATCTTTACCCTTCAGGCTTAGAAAGTCAGTTAATTAAAGCAACAAGGTGCTAACGGATGTTTGCACTTTTCTCTCCCTGCTTTTTGTGCATCACATGTGCAAGTGGCTATGTGGGGCCCCCACTCAGACCTCTTATTGTCCAAATGCACCATTTAGCCAGCAAACCTGGTGGCTGAGTGCTGACTTTCTCAAGCCCGATGTAGAACCTTCTAGAGGTAGAAGGTGTGTCAATTAGGTTAAATTGACTTAATGAAATAAGGCAGTCAAGATCTGACTTCAGTATATACCTCCATGTCCTCTACTTTCTCCCGATGTCATGGATACCTGTGAACTGCTTATGCGTCTTTCATCCATTATCTTATCTGCTGAGGAAAAAATAAATTCATTCACTCCACTAACATTAATTGAGGACTTCTAGGTGCTTGGCAGGTGCAAGGTGCTGGGAACATGGAACAAGAAGTTCCAAGCAGATCCCTAAGAAGCTGGCAGTGCCCTGGCGAGGCAGAATTAGCAGAAGCCATGTGCCAAATGCTCACCCTGCTTGTTTCAGCTTCGGGGGCAATCTACCCCCGGTAGGATGGGACCCTGAGGCAGGCACAGCCCTCTTCTGACTGGAGGGTTAGGCCACAAAAAGACTTTGCAGAGGCAAGTCTCCAATGAGAGATTTTCCAGGCTATCCTGGGGAGGGGGCACGGGGCTCTGCGGAAAGCTGACAAGCACCAGGGAGGCCTGCCCCGGCCTGTTCGGGGAGCAGGGACCCAGCGGCCAGGCCAGGGGCTCGGGCTAAAGAGGGAGGCGGTGGGCGGCCCACGGAGCTGCTGCCTTGAAGCGCTGGGTCTTCTGTCCCCTGGGGGGGCCACCAAATGTGACAGTCTGAGCAGCTCCTCTAGCGGCAGCTGAAGCAGAGAACTGAGCAGCTTCCTTCCATCCCTTGCTCACCGTTTATGAGAAGGAACGCGCTGTGTGCCGCGGATGAGATTCCCCGGCCCCGGGACGGACATGAGGGCCATGCATGTGCCCTTGAGTGGTCACTTCGCCCGAGGTGGACAGGCCAGCCCTGGGACCCCACCGACTCTGAGATTCCCTAACGCTGATGCGCCGCGTCCCTGGAAGATGCTGCAGGTGGCGCCAGGCGGAGTAGAAGGATCTCCTTTCCTCAAGATCTGCGGGCGGACGAGACCGACCGACTCAGCAGCTAACCGAGAATCGTCTGCCTGGCGACAGTCACTGCGGAGGACAAGAGATGAGTAAGAGAAGGCAGTTGAGGGCTTCCCTGGTGGTGCAGTGGTTGAGAGTCCGCCTGTCGATGTGGAGGACACGGGTTCGTGCCCCGGTCCGGGAAGATCCCACATGCCATGGAGCGGCTGGGCCCGTGAGCCATGGCCGCTGAGCCTGTGCGTCCGGAGCCTGTGCTCCGCAACGGGAGAGGCCACAGCAGTGAGAGGCCCGCGTACCACAAAAAAAAACAAAAAAAATGCAGCTGATCTCCGAGGTGGCACTTCCGTGCAGTGGGGCATTTGAGAGCCCTCCCCGCAAGGGTCTGACACGGAACAGAGCGTGGCCAGGTGTGAGGGCAGTAGAGGGAAGCACCTGCCTGAGGGCGACCAGGAAGGCCTTCCTGAAGAGGTGATTAGGCAATGGTCTGTAAAGACCTCCCAGGAAACTGTGGGGAAGAGGCATCGCGGGGCCTGTGAGCAGAGGCGCAGGGGTGAGAAAGCACGGAGGCCAGCTGGGCAGAGGCCTGTGCTTCCAGGACGGGGGACCCACAGAGGAAGCCCTGGACGCAGAAGTTCTGCTTCTTTCTGTCAACCGTGGGCAGCTGTGAGAGGCCTGGAGCAGGGGTATGGCGGGGTCCCAGTTTTGCTGGGAGAAAATGGCTCTGGCCTCATTTGTATAGAATAGGCTGGCTGGGCGGAGACCAGGAGCTCTACAAACTCGTAACCGGATGCCCGCTGTGTCCTTATGTAGCCAACTGCCACCCTCTGTGCCAAAGTGTCACTCATGTCAAATTCCACTCACCCTTAACCATGGGGCCGCGGATATCACCTTTCTGCTGCACGTAGATACTGGTCAGCACAGAGACGTTTGACAGCAATTTTGCGTTGTGTTTTTGCTTGGTTGCAACACGGCAGTTGTAATCCCTCATAACTGCCCTCAACCACTTCTGAGTTAGGTGACCCTGCCGCTCACTTGCCCAGGACGGTCAGGGTTCACGCCTGCTATGCTGGCGTCCACAGCTCCTCTGACAAACGTCCTGCTTCGGAGAATGAGGTATACGGTGACCCCAGTCTTGGCACCACTGCTTGGAAACCTGAGTTGGAAGAGGGGCTCTGCGACATGCATCTGTCCCCCGGGCAGCCCTGCCTGTGACCTCTCTGGAAGACGGCAGGGGCTGGGGCCCGTCCCGTTTTTATTTCTCAGCATATGGCAAATGCTGGATTGAGTGGACACTGAGTGCAAATTTCCCCTTTGCCCAAGAATCGGGTTAAAACCAAAGAATAAAAGAAGCTGCGTATCCCCAATTCTTAGAAAGCCTCCAACGATTGGGGTGGACTTATTGGAGGTGGCGTAACCACTCTGATGACCCCCCACACCCGTTTCCCTCACCCCCTGGAAGCTTAGGGGACAAGAGGAAGAGGCAGTCAGCCTAGGGGACCACCCGGTGCCAGGTGAGAGGCCCCCCTGCCCTCCCGGCTCTGACAGCATCCCTGCTCCCGGGACTGACGTCTGCTGAAGACACGGGGAGGAGGGAGTGGCTGGGACCTCTGTTCTCAACTGTAACTTTAAAAACAGCACCAAGTGACCTTCAGGGTTCCTTTTCGGCAATAACATTTTATGAGTACATGAACACAACAAATTAAATGTCCAGGCCTGATAAGAAACAAGCTCCGCCACCAGGATTCCAGGCAGCGTCCACTGCTCCGGTCTTGGACTTTCACCCGGCACTTCTGGCTCCTTTGCTTCCCCAACCCGATGCCCATTAACACCCCCTCCCAATCCAGTCAGGTGTGCTTGGCTAGCAGCCCAGGGGCCCAAGGCAGTAGCTGATGAGCCTGTAGCTGGAACCACTGATGGACGCTCGGCTCCCTTTCTTCCAAAATCTGGTCTGGCCTGGTCTCCCGTGGGTTTGTTTACACTTGGTTTTAAGCTATGGGTGACAGACTATATCCTCTGAGTGTGCCTTCAGGACACAGGGGTCCCCCTCTGGTGGCTTTGGATGCTTATGTTGAAACCTGAGCGCACAGGGGACGGGGAGGCTGCCAGAGGAGCTGCAAGGTATCCCCATCATTCCCTCCCTGGCCCAGGGACTTGGCGAGCATCAGAATCCCCCGGGGGCGCTTGTCAGCACAGACCTCTGCCCTCTCCCCAGGGCTTCTGACTCATGGGTCTGGGGTGAGGTCAGAGAATTTGCATCCCTGATGCTCCCAAAGGGCCCATGTCAAGGGCCACACTTTTGAGAGCCGCTGCCCTAGTGCCCCAAGGAGACGGGGACAGTTCTGACCCCTGAACGTGGCTCCACCCGCCGGGTCTGTGATGAAAGCTCCCTGCCAGGGCCATGGGCCACCGCAGTCCCTCTGCTGAAGAGCTTATAGGACTCGGCCGGGAAGCAGCCCAGCCCAGCGCAGGTGGCTCTGAGGGTGAGGCTCTAGGGGAGGGGGCCCAGGTGGGCCAGGGAAGATTTGGGGAAAGTGACACTTGAGACTGAGGGACAAAGGCCACGAAAGGGAGGGGATGAAGGGAGCCCCAGAGAGGGGGACTGATGCAGGCACCCACACCTGGCACAGGAGAGAACTCGGTGTCCCAGAGAGCAGCAAGCGGGTCGGGCAGGAGCTCAGGCTGGACGGTGGGCAAGGGCCCGACCTGCAGGGCCTTCGGGACAGCCAGAGTTTGGACATAACCCGGAAGGCAGGGGCGGCTGGGAGGGGTCAGAGGGGAGGACTGATGTTTGGACCTGGACCCTGGGCAGCTGTGACTTCCCAGAGGGAACAACCCTCCGAGGGGCCGGGGCCAGGGGTCCAGGGATCCAGGATTGAGTGGGGACAGTTGAAGGGGTGGGTAGCTCAGGCTGCTATCACAACATACCACAGACTGGGTGGCTTAAATGACAAACATTTATTTCTCACAGTTCTGGAGGCCGGAAGTCCAAGATCATGACCTTGGCAGAGTCCGTGTCTGGGGAGAGCCCCCTGCTCTCTGCAGGGTTGCAGCCAGCCCCACACATGGGGTAGGGGCAGCAAGCTCCCTGGCGTCTCCTCTTACACGGACACTCATCCCATCAGGGTGGCCCCTCCCTCGTCTAACCCTGACCACCTCCCAAAGGCCCACCTTCAAACACCATCACTGGGGTTAGGGCTTCAACATATGAATCTCGGTGGGGGGCACAAACATCCAGTCCATAGTGGGGCGGGCGGAGGTGAGAAATCAGAGCTGGCATTTACTTCAGTTTCCAAAGGGCTACACGTGGGAAAAAAACAGTTCTGTTGAAGAAAAATTGGGACATCTCTGAGAAGTCCCGTGCTATCTTCCCTATACTCTGGTAAACAGCAGGTCACCTCTAACTACAATTTTCTTTCCAGAAGCGAACAGAAAGGAGGTACTGTCAGTTAAAAATTAAACAACAAAACGAAACTCAGACCATGTGAGTGTCACGCTTTTTTAAAAAGCAATCAATTACTGGTTTGCTCTTGATCCCGACAGGATCAAAACGACACTTGGTAGCATTCCCTGACGGTCAAAATCCATTCGTAAATGGCTACGCAGTCTGTGCCTCGCTGTGGATGTCCTGTACTTCCGGGCCGGCCCTGTGTTCTTCAGTTCTTCTCCTCCCTGGGCTTCTTGCTCAGCAAACATTTTTCAGTGCATACGCGCGGGCCTTCTCATTGCCCCTTTCCCACTGATTTGGGGGCAACTGGAGACACTGATCTCTTGTTTTAACATAAGAATCAGTGAATGGACTTTGATGCAGAGAATCTGTCTTTTTTTTTTAATTGAAGTATACTTGATTTACAATGTTGTGTTAGTTTCAGGTGTACAACAAAGTGATTCAGTTATACTATATGTATGTATGTGTGTATATATATGTATGTAGATATATACATATGTATGTATGTGTAGTGTATATTCTTTTTCAGATTCTTTTCCCTTGTACGTTATTACAAAATGTTGAGTGTAGTTCCCTGTGCTATACGGTAGGTCCTTGTTGGTTACCTATTTTCTATGTAGTAGTGTGTACCTGTTCATCTCACACTCCTAATTGATCCCTCCCCGCTTTCCCCTTAGAGAATTTTTCATTGCAGCCAACATTTCAAATGCATCTGAATCCATCCCTTCTCATGGCCTGTGCCACGCACTGTGGTAGGTATTGGGGTACAGGGGTGCAAAGGATGAACCAGGCCCTGCTCCCGGGGAGCTCATGCTCTGAGAACATTACAAGGGCATTAGGTGCCGTTCAAAGAACAAGAGCAGGTCGGCGGGAGAGGGGCTGCCTGCCTGAAAGTCACCTGACCCATCTGACCAGGGCTTAACCCTCAGCCCAAGGCTGAGCCTTCAATGCCGCCCCCTTAGGACGAGCTGGACATCCGGCAAAACCTCTCCAGGCCAACCTCGGGCTCTCATCTCTTGGTCTCAGAAACTTCAAATATTCAACACAGAGTCAAGACATTAAAAGAAAACACACGCACACACACACAAAAAACCCTCTTCCAGTCTTCAAGCTCCACTTTATGACCTAAAAAGCAAAATCTTTCTAAAGCATAACAAGCTACTTCAGATGAAGAAAACAACGGACTCTAAAAGGAGAGGAATCCAGTGTATGTTCTCTGTCACGTGAGCAGCAAATACCGAGAAACCATCCCGGGATGAGGAGCCTGGCCCAAACCAGCTGCTTCAAAGAGGCTGTTCTGTAGCCGAAGGCTTAACACAATGACCCTAGAAATGCTGAGGGGAAACAGTCCGAGAGCTCGCACTGGCTTTCCAAGGAGGGATGCCAGAGGGTCCCTCTTGGCAGGATTCACAGCATCAAAATCCCATTTGTAGAGAATGCCAAGTGTCAGCGGCTACGATGGCCTTTTTAAAGAGCTGTGCTTTCACGCCACTAAGAAAGAAAAAGGAACGAAAGGAAGCTAAAGATTCACTAAGCTTAAAAATTTGGAGTAAAGCGTACCTTCCCCCCCAGTAAATAAAGCTGATACCGCCATGGTGGCAGCTACATCAAACCATCTGTGCTGCTTCCCTCGTGGCCGGCTATTTTCTTTTTCAAGCCAGGAGGGGGCATTGCCATCGGACCCCTCGCCACACGGAAACTCAGGTGTTACTGCTTCTCCCTCCCCCGCCCACCTTCAGGGCGACAGCTCTGTACTTGGGCCCCAGGGGGAAGATGCTTTCTCAGCTTGTCCTCTGCATCCTTGATCCCATCTCTCCAGTTTGGGTGTGAGGAAATCTGGGCCTTTTTCCTTTTCCCTGGTGTGTTTCCTTGACAATGATTTTGCTAAGCAGTGTGAATGTTTACCATATGCCGGCCGTGTGGCAGGATATTTTGGCTCCCCTAAAAAGCCAGGTTGCTGAGTCACGCTGAGTCACTTGCCCCGAGAAATCCCCGGAGGGAGGGCATCCAGAACAGCTGGGGCAAACACGGGGCCCTGGCTGGCCCTCCTCGGAGGGACGGGGGCGTGTACGGCGGAGCGGAAGGAGTCAGGCCAAGATTCCACAAGCAGCCGAAGCACCGCGGCTCTCACCAAACAGCAAAGGCCTGTAAATGTTGAATTTCTAGAACTTTGCCTACAGAGGAGAATAGCTGAGATGGAGCCAGAGCAATGAGCAGGACTAAAGACACTTGTAGACAGAAATAGTATTAAATAAAAGACTGAAAAGCAGAACTTGATCACTAGCAAAACACAAAAAGATTGCTTACATTTGTTTTTTTTTGTCCTCTCCAATATTGTGCGGTGGACATTCAAAAGTCAATGAACTAATTGATTTCGACTCTGAATAATTGTGTTTTTAAATGGAACATGGGTCAATTTGGGTGGTTATTTCCTACAGTTCCTTCAATGTCCCCAAAAGTCAGACCCTTCATGGGATGATACAATGGCCACTTCTAATCACCTTATGGCCATAAGAATCATCTTATCTAAAATGCAGGTTCCGTAGTCATCTTTCCACCTCTGCTAAGAAGCTGGGGGTCCCAGGAGTATATCGTAAAACATGATCCCAGGATTGCCCAGGAATCTTGTGAAAAAAATGTAAAGGGCTCAGCCCTATTCCTCACCCTACCCTCAAATTCTTATGGGATAGGTAAAGGTGGGGTCTATAAACCCATATATTCCAGAAACCTCCAGATCATTCCAGTTGGGTTTTCCCTGGCTCTGCTTATAAGAACAAAACAGCAAAGCCCCACCACTGCCTAGATGACCCTCAATTTCTGAGCAGACATGAAAATGTTGCCTGTGGGGTTTTGTTACTCTCTTCCACCTGAGAAAAACTTTCCTCACTATTTCTCCCATACTTGACTGAAAGATGCAGATACAGTGTGTCCATCATCCCTGTCTTTACTCCCTAATCCTGGCACTCAGTGGCTCTGCGACCTTAGACTTGTTACTTAGCCTCTCTAAGTCTCAGCTTCTGACTCAGGCTAAAATAGAGCCCCTAAAGCTCCTCTTGGGTTGTTGTTGGGATCAGGTACACACCCTTGTGCAGGCTTAACGAGTACCCGGCCTTCTCCTCCTTTACTGTACTCAGGTTCCAGCCATGTGAGCAGGGAGACTGCTTTCTTCAAGTCTCTGATCCAATGTCATCTTCTCCATGCAGCCTACCAGGACCACCCGATTCAAAACCATTACTCTGTACCCTGCTGCTGGCACTGCTCATTTCCATCCCTGCTTTACTGCCAGCCTTCACCATCTTGTAATAACCTCTGTGATTTACTCACCAATTTCGTTTCTTTGTTTCTCCCCTCTAGAATGTAGCATCCTGGTAGTCAGAATTTTCGTCTGTTTTGTTCACTGATGATTTCTAATTTCCTAGAAGAGTGCCTGGTACACAGTAGGTGTTCAGTAAATACTGGACGGACGGATGGATGGATGGTTGGATGGAAGGGTGGATGGGTGGGTGGAAGGGTACCTGCCTTTGAGCTCTATTTCATCTGTGCCACCATTCACACTGGCTGCATGTCTGAGCTTGGAAAACCTGTCTCCTTTTCCAGCTGAGGTAAGATATGATTACTCACAAGCCAGCGACTTCCCTCTTTAAAACCAGCTTTGTTGTTTTACTACTGACATGTTTTTGCCAGATCTGTTTGCATGCTCCGTAACTCATGTAAACGTTAATAAAGAAAACTATGAAAACAGCTTCCTACATGTTTCCTGTTCCAGGCATAATCACGTGAAAATGCAGTGTGCCGTGCGTGTAATGGAGTAGTCCCCTTTACTGGGCTTCCAAATGACAATCCCTCCCGGGGAAGACACCAATCCTAGATTTTTACATCTCCCCTTCCAAGCCCAGTCTGTTCTGCACTTTCCCTGCATCACACACTTCCGGCCATGGCCTCGGTACTGGGGCCCAAGGCAGGCTCACTCCAAGGGCTCGGGCGCTCCCCACGGGGTATGCGGCTCTGAGGACCCCCGGCACTCAGGGACGTTCCATCGTCAGCATCAGTCCTTCAAACCCCGCTGACAGCGGTGTGGGCTTTTGTTCCTATCGGCAATCATCAGCCCATAAGGGGACCCTAAGGCACGGTGAGGATGGTGAAGAATATTTTATTTCGAAATGTTATGTTTCGAACTCTTATAAAATACCCATTGTCAATGTTTCCTTTTTTAAAGCAAGCATTTCTCCGGAAGATAATTAAATGGATTTGATACACTTTCAGAAAGCCTTAGGAAGTAGCTCAGGACAGAGATGAGACTTTGACGTCAGACAGGCCAGTGTCCAGATTCCGGCTCCCGCCTCCTGGCTGTTTTGACAGGATGGGTGACAGGGTAGTCTCCGGGCAGGTGAGGCAGGAGACCGCTGTGGCCCAACCCGGAGGGTCTTGCAGGGTTTAAGGAGACCAGACCGTGAAAGGGCTTGTGCCAGGCTTGTGCTGGAGTGAGGGGGGCTGCGAGATGCCCCCTGCCCCGGGGCACGAGGGCCTGGAGTGTGGGAGTCCCAGCCCCGCAATTCCCAGGCTCTGCGGTCTCAGCCAGGGGACCTCCACCCCCTGCCCGAGCCCGGCCCGGCCCGGCGTCTGTGACATGGAACTGACGGCCACACCGCAGTGCCCAGCACATCCCAGGCCTGCTTCCCCCCACACACAGGCCTGCTCCCTCCCCGTCCACAGGCACTCCCTTCCCCGTGGGACAGAGACTAGACAGGCGCCTTGGCGTTCAGGCCTGACCCCACCTGACACCTGGCCCTGCAGCCCGGCTCACCTCTGCACTCGATGTTTCCTCCGCAAAACGGGAAGGACAGTGCCTGCCCTGCTGGTCAGGGTGAGAGTCAGAGAGGGCAGTGCTGTTAACTCCGCCCTGTGATTCACATGCTAAGTTGCTCTGCAAAGATGCTATTTTAAAGTCAGAAGCGGGAGAGCTCACACACCTGTGCTCCTGGCTCCTTGCAGAGCCCCGGGATGGTGTGGGCGGGGTGGGGGGCGGCTGTCACCGGCGCTGTCTGCAGGCCTTGCTGCGCAGAGTCACCAGCGGCTCTGGTTCCCTGCAAGTTCTGACTCGGTGGGTCTGGACCGGAGGCCGGCTCTGCCCCGCTGGCAGCACCCGGGCTGCGGCTCTCACGCCACAGTCTGAGAAGTAAGGGTCAGAGCTGAAATGCTCCGTCCCAGCCCTCCACGTGATGCGAGCCTCTTCATGCAGGTGCAGGAGGCAGCGGAGCTCACGGTGACTCACCGAGGGCAGCGGCGACCAGGGAGAGATGCCCGCGGAGCAAAAGGAAGTGAAGGGCGAACGTGCAGCTCCCCTCAAGGCCAAGGGCTCCGGCTCAGGCGTGGTGGGTGGCGGGAGCCCGCAGCTGCCGCCTCCTTGGCCTCTCTGCGCCCCTCCAGCCCCTCTTCTGAACACAACAACGGCAGCAGCCACAGAACCTAAACACTTTCTTATAAGCGTTTTGCTCTTCTGGGTTTCTTCCTCTCTGGGGAAGCGGGGCTCAGGACTTCAAAGCAGGACTTCAGAACTGGAACTGCACCAGCACACTCCTGACCCCCGTCTCAGGACCAGGAAGACAGACCTCGGCTTTCTAGCAGCTGCCAAGAGCCACAGCCTGGGGGCTCCCAGCCCCCTTCCCGGTACTCAAGCTTCGAGTCCTCACACCAGCAGGGTCTTCCTCGGGGAAAACGGTATCCCAGGGGTCTCTGGAAGTCAAATCAGCAAGACAATGGATAAAGAGCCTCCCCCCAACCAGAAAGCCTGATGGCTCCACACTCAAAATCATGACATGTAAAGAAAAATGCTAAAATCACCTTAAAATCTTGATACTGAGAAGTGAGGAGATGTTTCTAAGATGCGGTTTCTGGAACGTCCAGAGGCACCAGGTGCTCTTACGCCCTCACCAGGGGAGCTGAGGGGTCCACAGGTGGCCACTTCTTCCCCCGCTCAGCTTTCCCATCCTCTCCAGGGCCCGGAGCCAGTCAGGCCATTTATCCTACTTGGTTTGGGTTCATCACACATGGGTATAAATCCTATACCTTAGGGGAAAGTCAGTAGGGAGTCTGGTTAAAAATAGACCCACGCTATATACCTGAGTATATACGAGACACCACGATGTCAAATAAAACCATGCATTTTTTAAAAAATTAAGGCATTTTTGTTAGACGTGGAGATAACGTTTATTTTGTGCACTATAAATCATTTGTTGTTGTAAAACTTTCAGGAAGAAAAAAGCTGAAGTAAGTTACCCGTGATTACAACTGCAATGCATGTGTAAGATTATACTTCGAAACTCTGATTCACCAATCATCCCCCCGCCATCTGTAATTTCTCTTTTGGTGGCCATTTAGTCATCAGTGTAACAAACTACATCAAAGTTTAGCGGCTCCAGACCATAGTTTCTTCTCACAATCTTATTACTTGGATTCAAAGGCTCTCAGATGAATGTGGTCAGTTAGTGGTTGGAGTGAGGTCACCTTAAGGCCTTTCTAGGCTGGACATCCAAGTTGTCTCCTTAACTCACAGTCAAGTGCTTAACTGGGATGACTAGAGGCCTGGGGCTGGCCCCTCCCTCCCATAGCTCTTTCTGTGTGGCCTCTTCATGCAGTGAGTTTGCACTTCCTCATCACAGCATGGTGGAATCCAAGAGGCCTGGATTTCTTCCATGGTAATTGTAAGAGAAAAGCCAAGAAACCAAAATGGAAACTAAAAGGCTTCTTCGACCATAACCTGGGAAATCACACAGCACCACGTCCACTGCAATCTATTGAGTTCATGGGGCCTGCCCAGGTCCAGTCTGGGAAGGATGACATGCAGCATGAATTCTGGAGAGCATGGTTCATCAGGGGGCATCTTTTGAGAGTAGTGACCTCAAAAGCTACCAGAAACCTGTAGGCCAAGGTGAAGGGCAAGATACATAAATTTCAGGGCCCACTGTGAAGTGAAAATGCAGGGCCCCCCATTCAAAAAGCAGACAAAAGGATTCTTCCTTTCTTCCACAGTCTCTCTCTACCTGTCATGGTGTTTCTTAATTTGTGATTTAAAGGCATACGCTCTTGGTCACAAGGATACTTAGGCAAATAAAGACACAGGTGCCCAGAACCCTGGTCTTCAACTCAGCATGCGGGGTGTGCTCACCCACTCTGACCTTTCCTGCCCCCAGTCCGAGGCCCTCATGGGGGACAGAAGAGCCGTGGTGGATCAGGAAGGGGCAGGAAGCAGGTGGAAGAACCCAGGGAAGCATGGAGGTGGGACCACATATGGTCCCGGCTGCCAGCCTCCTGTACGTGCTCACTGTCCCAACAGATGTCACTCACAAAACACAACTGAAAGATTAAAATTATTAAGAATCTCGGGGACTTCCCTGGTGGCGCAGTGGTTAAGAATCCACCTGCCAATGCAGGGGACACGGGTTTGAGCCCTGGTCTGGGAAGATCCCACGTGATGCAGAGCAACTAAGCCCGTGCACACAACTACTGAGCCCGCGTGCCACAACTGCTGAAGCCCCCATGCCTAAAGCCCGTGCTCTGCAACAAGAGAAGCCACCGCAATGAGAAGCCCGTGCACTGCAGTGAAGAGGAGCCCCCGCTCACTGCCACTAGAGAAAGCCCACACGCAGCAACGAAGACCCAATGCAGCCAAAAATACATAAATAAATTTATTTTTTAAAAAAAGAATCTCAGGATAACACCTGCAGAGCATTAAACCCCAAGCATGGGGTCCCTCTGAGCTAGATGTCCAGGTGACATGCCCACGGAGCTGGACCTGCCAAGGAGTAATGACAGAGGAGGGGCAGGCAGTAGCACTGGCTGTACGAGTAAGACCCCTGTGGTGGGAAGAGGAAAGATCCCTCTAGCTCCCCTAGCCAGCCAGGACGCAAATGGTGCTAGGGGAATGAATTGGACTCAGTCTAAAAGAATTCTAAGCAACCCTTGCAGCCAAGGGTGAGGACAATACTCGTCTAGGCCACGGATTCTACAACCATCAGGCTTAATGATGCCTCTACACACCTGCTGTCAGGGCCAGGCTGGGCCTGATAAAACAACAGTTAAATTGTATTTTTAAAATCCATGACTTGATGAAATAAGGTACACGGAAAAGTACTTTGCGAATGCAAACAATACAGAAATGTGAACAGTTTTCTTTAAACAGATACCACTCCCCCATGCTTCCTATTTTTTTTTTAATGATCAACATATAGGAACTTCTAGCTCCAGATAAGGTGGAGTAGACGTACTTCTCCCTGTTCCTCCTGCCAAGGAGAGCTAAGAACTCTAGACACCAGCCGGGAAACAGTCATCAGCCGACTCTGAGAGGTGGAAAGAAGAGCAGGCTGGCTGGTGACTGTGGAGCCCAAGGAAGGACATGGTGGTGTTTTCCCTGGGTTTCCTTTGTGCCTCTTATATCCTGGACCAGGTGCTGGGGAAGCAGGCACCCAGAAACACCAATGGACACCGACAAGAGAGAAAACAAGAAAAGCCTGCCCTCTCAAGCAACGGACCAGGAACGATGCAGCCTGGCAAGACAGAAAATGTCTAGACAATAACTATACTACTCTAAGAAAGCACCACAGATACAACTGGGGCACCAACTCCAGCCCCATCAGCAAAGGCCAAGTGGAGAGCCTACATTTCCACCCTCACCCTGCTGTCATGAGGCACCCCCATCTCAGCCTCCCTCTACAGTAGGGTGGTGTTACAGATGGTGGGGTTGGGAGCAGAGGGAGCTGCCCTGCTAGTCAGCAATGAGCCCCCTCAACAGTGTTAAGAGAGATCACGTGCGAGCCTGGACTTTCACCCTCACCCAGCAGTAACCTGGCACTGTTTCCGCTCCCCACAGGGTGGTCTCAGAGCAGGCTGAGTGAAAAGCTTGGGCGTTCACTCCCTTCCAGAGGTAAGAGGTCGCCAGCCCCCAGAGTGTAGGTACAGGAGGAGGCATCTCTTCCCCTGCAGCCAGGGTAGTGTCAGCAGAGACCTGCTCTAACAGAAGGTGTAAGATCCAGAGTCTCATAACACCCAAAAAGTCTAGGGTTCAAGCAAAAATCACTCTTCATACCAAGAACCGGGAAAAGCTCAACTTGAATGAGAAAAGACCACAGTTGCCAACACTGAGTTGACGTGATGCCAGCATTAACTAATAAGGGTTTTACAACAGCCATCAAAGTCTTTCAAGAAGCAATTATGAATATGCTCCAAAAAAGGAAAAAAATTGGAAATTTCAGTAAAGATGTGGAAGATACAGAGAAGAACCAAATGGAAATTCTAGAACTAAAAAATACAGTAGCCAAAGCAAAAAATGCTCTGGATGGGTTCAAAAGCAAAATGGAGAGGACAGAGAAAAGAATCACTGAACTTGAAGATAGAAAAATAGGAATTACCCAATTTGAACAACAGAGAGAGAGAGAGAGTAGACAAAAGAAAAAAACAAACAAACAAACAAAACGGACATGGCCTCATAGACCTGTGAGACTATAGCAAAAAGATCTAACATTCTTGTCATCAGGGCCCCAGAAGGAGAGAAAGAGGGAGGGGTTGAAAAGGTATGTGAAGAAATAATGGCTGAAATTTTTCCTAATTTGGCAAAAGACTTAAACCTACAGAGTCAAGAAGCTGAGAGACCCTCAAACTGGAAAAAGAAAGAAAGCCATGCCACGATACATCATGGACAAATTTCTGAAAACCAAAGATAAAAAGAGCAAGGAGAAATAACACCTTATCTACAGAGGAAAAAGCAACTTGAAGAACAGCAGATTTCTCATCAGAAACCATGGAAGCCAGAAGGAAGTGGCACAACATGTCAAATGCTGAAAGAACTCTACCCCAGAAGTCTAGATCCAGCAAAAACGTTCTCCAGGAATCGAGAGGATTACAAGACCTTCTCAGATGTAGGAAAACTAAGACAACTGGTCACCAGCAGACCTACCCTTCAAGAATGTCTAAAGGATGCCCTTGAAAAAGAAAGGAAATGACAAAAGAAAGAATACTGGAACATCAGGAAGGAAGAATGAACACAGGAGAAGGTAAAAATGCGGGTAAATATAATAAATTTCCCTTGCCCTCTTGGGTTTTCTAAAAACAAATGCATGGGTCCTCAAGAGGTCTAAGATGGCTCATTCTCACCCGTAGGCAAACCGCACCAACTGCAGGATTGATTTAAGAGGCCAGTTGCTTACCTGAAGCTTCTCAGAGTGTGGTGCCTGCACCACCTGCTTCAGTGTCTCCTCGGGCTGTTTCCGGGGCTACTCACCAAACCCAATTAATCAGAATTTCTTGAGATGGGCTGCAGGACTCTGCTTGTAAAGGTGATTGTTACATACACTAAGGTGTAAAGTCCTCAGGTCTGAGTTGAACTTTTGTTAATAAAGAATCAGGCTCAGTCACTCAGTGTTAACTTCTGAGGAAGGTGAGAACAAAGTGTTTTATAAATTCCCTGCAAGACTGGAACAAATTTTAAGGTAAAAAAGTAATCAATATCCCACTTGGGGTCAAGGTCACACACCTCTGGATCATCACAGGGTACTGTTCTAGGGAGTGTGGGCTCACAGACGGATCTGTTATTCTTCTGTGCTTCAGTTTCTTCCTCTGCAAAACGGGGACAGCATTTGCCTTTCCTAACTGGTGGGGTCAAGTTGAAGAGTAAAACAAGTGAGCTATGATGGGCTTGTAAATGATATTCTTACCCAATGTGAATCTTTTTTTAAATTTTTTAAATTAAATTTGATTTCATCTGTGGTTTTCACTTTTCATTATTTTTTAAAATTTATTTACTTTCATTTTTGGCTGCATTGGGTCTTTGTTGCTGCGCAAGGGCTTTCTCTAGTTGCAGCTACTCTTTGTTGCGGTGCGCGGGCTTCTTATTGTGGTGGCTTCTCTTGTTGCAGAGCACGGGGCTCTAGGCACACAGGCTTCAGTAGATGTGCCACACAGGTTCAGTAGCTGTGGCTCGCGGGCTCAGTAGTTGAGCTAGCTCGGTTACTCCGCAGCACGTGGGATCTTCCCGGACCAGGGCTCGAACCCGTGCCCCCTGCATTGGCAGGCGGATTCTTAACCACTACACCACCAGGGAAGTCGCAACCTCCCCTTCGTTAAAGAGGGCCATCACGTTGCCCTTTTTTCTTTGAAATATGATGTCTCTATGCTCTTCACAAAGACTCCGGGAAAGGCAGAGACGGTTAAGATCAAAGGTACCACTTAATCCAACCGGCCTTTCCTCCAGGGTCCAGCTGATGGGCAGTCCCAGCATTGAAACATATGAGGGCCCTGGCATCCGCGGCGCTGGGAAGACGGCGTGATCCTGGCTGAGCTGAGGGTGGGTGCCCAGGGACTGCTCCAGCCCCAGCAGGTCCCCCCTGCTGGCTGGGTCCCCGGCACTCACCTCCCTGAAAACGCAGCCCTAGGTCCTGTCACCTCCCGCAGACAGGGGTAGCAGTGACATGTGACAGGCATCAAGGGGCTTGCAGGACCCTTGTGCTGTTTCCAGCTGGGGAGAAGGGATATTGTAAATTGTCATTTTTAGGCAAGTGGGAGGGTAGACTCTGGGAGTGAAAGCCTCAAAGACGTGGGGATGGTGAGGGTGCGGGCGTGGAGAGAAGTGTGTTACTACTTGAGAAACAAATTCTCTCCACCAGCCGACTTGAGCGGCCAGTGATCAGAAGTACCCGTCCTCTCGGGTCGGGAAAGGGCAGTGGCCGAAGCACCGCGGGCGCAGGACGCGTGTCCGCCGAGCGCGCCCCGGCCCCGGCCTGAGCCCCTGACCTGTCTGCGGGACAGGGCGGCGGGGCGCGGCGAGGCGGCAGCCGGGGCCGGGCGCGCAGGCGGTGCGGGGCGGGCGGGTTCCTCCCCTCTGAAGTCATGGACTTGGCGCTCGGCATCGCGGCCGGCGCGCAAATGTGGCTTCGGCCAAAAAGGGGAAAGAAGAAAAAAAAAGCGCACAATGTGTTTCTTGTTAGGGACTCGCCAGCCGGGCCTCGGGTTTTACTTTTGGTGCCGCATTATAATATTGAGATGCAGCTTGATTCCGGACAAGCCCGCCCTCGTCGCTGGCCAGAGAGGGCTGCTGCGGATTCCCACGGACGCCGGTGGGCAGCCCCCGCGGCCCGGGCGCCGCGTCCCCTGCGGGGGGAGCACGGTGGGCGGCGGCCCGGGGTCCCCGCGGTGACCCGGGCTCCCCTCGGGGGCCGGACCCCGCGACGCGCGCCCCGGGACGGCGCAGACTCGGCGACGCCAGCCCCGCGCCCGCCAGCTCGCGGGCGGCCCGGGATTGTTTTGCAAGACCTTATCTCTCGCTCAAGTTAATTTTCTTTTTTAATTTGGTGACCGGAACAAAAGCCACAGGAAAATCCTTTGTGAAAGCTAAACGCGCCCACAAATCGGGGCACTTCACAGCATTTGTAACTAAATATTTGCCGTGCTGGTAGTTAAATCGGCCCCTCTGCCAAACTTCCCAAACTTTGCTTTCTTTGAACGGGGCTGAAAGGTGATCTCCCTACAAGGAGATCAGACGGTTGAAAGCAATTGGCTTTAGCAAGGCGTTTTTCCTGGTGCTCTTGAGATCTCTGGGCAAACAGGACCGCGCGCGAATCCTAGAAGGAATTAGGGCCGGGATGGGGACGGCGGCGGCGCGGGGGAGGAACGACTGCTAAGCCATTGTAGTAGCTGAAGCGCTTTGTTAGTGCAATTTATTAGCTGTGTGCGACAAGAACGAGAAGAGGTTAGGCAGGTCTTCAAAACTACCCGAAGGGAGAAAAATAAACATCCCCTTGTTTGCTTTTTGTGGTTTTGCTCATTTTCTTCCCCTCGCTTTGCCCCCCATCTAAGGCTGTTTTAAACCCAAATTCGGTTATCTGGTTTCAGGGTAAGGGCTCCCTCTTGCCAAGGTATTAAATAAACAAGTAAAGCAAAAACTTGAATCCTTATGTAATCCAGATGCTGTTTCCTCGAAAACCACAACAAACTCCGCTAAACCAGATAACAGGATCGGGAACAGCAGTGGCCCACCCCCGCGGTGTCGGGGCCAGCAGAGGACATCCACGTTCAGGAGCTCCTCTCCAGGACAGACGATAAATAATTGCTGCTAGCACTCTAAACTGCAGATGCGCACCCTTGAGGGATCCGGATGCCATAAACTGTCCGGGAATGTTGGCATCTGGTTCTTAAACTGGAACTTTCCCTAGAGATAAAGCCGGGACCGAGGAGGCGTCTGCGTCCGCGGGCTGACTTGGAACTTTCTGGCCTCTTGATGTTCTCTGCTGAAAACGCAGCATTGGGAAGGGGCTAAGCCTGCCCGTCTTTGTAGTGGTAATGAGGGCGCAGACGCGGGTCCGCTGCTCTCAGAGGCTGGGAGCCGCGGAACCAGGCTGCACACCCTCCCGCCTCCCAGGGGGCGGGGTGGGGGGCTGTTCTGGAAAAATCTGAGGGTTTTTAGCGCAACCTCCGAGGGTTCCGAGGAGGAAGGCAGGGGACAGTAGGGGTGCGGGGGTGAGGGGTCCTTCAAAGGTATTTTGGGGAGTCCAGCATCAAAGTCATCCCCGTGAGGATCCAAAGGAGCAAATAAATCTCGACATCCACTAAGACAGTCACCTTCTCCCCATCCGTCCTAACCCTCGCGCCAGCCCCACCCTGAACGCCTCGGTTGCAAAAACAAATAAAATAAAGCAAAACCTTTTTTTTGCTTTGGCAACCTCTAAGCCACATTACGCCTCCTTCTGCACAAGGAAGATTTCTTTCTTCTCCCTCTCCCGGCTTTTTTTTTTTTTTCTTCTCTCCCCAACCCCCCTTTTCTTTTCTTCTCGGTCGTCCTTCCTTCCCCCAAATCGCTCGAAACTTAAGACGTGCAGCGGCTGCAGGTGCTCGCGGGCCGGGCGGCCCGGCCGGGGCGAGCCTGGGACGGCCGGGCCTCGCAGGCATTGATCAGCTGGGCGCGCGCGCTGAGTGACGGCGCGGTTGCCATGGCAGCCGCCTGAGCGGCGCCGCGAGGACAAGGCTGCAGGGCGGCGTGAATGGGCGGCGTCACGCGCCTGGCGCCAGAGAGTCTGCTCCGGGGCTCCGGCTCCGGCCCCGCCGCGGCCTGGCCCTCGCGCTGCCGCCGCCGCCGCCGCTGCCAATTCATCACCTGTCAGGGATCACTCGCGGGGTCACGGGCGGAATGGACACAGCTGTGAGAACAAAACCGGGGGAAAGAAAGGCGAGCGCTCCCAATCGTGCCAGATGTGCAGGGAGGACCTTGAGACCGCCCCCCCGGCCCCCCGCAGGCTCCTCCCGTCCCCCGTTGCATCACGCGGGGATTGCAAAGGCGGCCCAGCCGGCCCGGTGCGCCCGGCCCGGAGCGGCTTCTGATCACAGCGAGGGGCTGGACGCGCTGGGAGCCGGAGGCCGAGCCCGGGGTGGAGACCGAGGGAGTGAGCCCTGGAACCAGGTTAGGGGTACTTCCAGGGCAGGCGTGTGGCTTTAAGTGGGTGTGTGTGTGTAGGGGGGGGAAATTGCATCTCCACCCCCCCACACACCGGAAGCCATTCACACCTTCCCACCAGCCACGGATCCAGGGCCCTTTCTGCAGCTTTAAGAGTCCTCAGATGCAAACCCACTGAGACACCAACTGACAGATTTTTCAATGCCTTGTAACCCACCCCGAAAACGCTCCAACACCGTTTTCCCGATGAAAGCCTAATTTTAAAGGTAATTTTGTATTGGGTTTGCTGAGATAGACATATTAGTAACTCAAGCCTTTTTTTTAAATCATTGACTTATACAGCCTCATAATCCCCTTAAAATGATCTTTAAATGAATGCAGAACTGGGTAGCATGCCAATCGAATCGAATTCAACACAATCAGGCTGACTGGACTCTGACATGGCCGCTAAAGAAAGAAACACCAGAAAACTTTAACCATATTTAGCTATTTTACTGCATCAGGGTACAAAAATGATCATGGGAGAAGGCAGTGCCTCGATCAGCTTTGCAAGTGTGTAAAGTAATCCTGCACAACGCACATTAGGAACCAGCCCAGAGCCTGACTGTAGGGATAATGAGGCTGGCACGGATGTTAACATACGGTGTCCTTGGAAAAAGCTAGGAACGCGTCAGTATCTCAGAGCTGCAATGTCCAAGAATCACAAGTAATAATTTGAGAATCCCAAAGATGTTTGTTTACGTTGGCTATTATTGTAAAATAGTCAAAGTATAACATCATGAACCAAAATAGTGTCAAAACAAAATCTGTTCCACTGTGGCACGTATGTGACAGAAACACATGCACACAAAGTACATCAAAAGGCTCGAACTGTCGGGGACTCGGGTATGAAATCATTTCCAGACTTAATATCAGAGAAGAGGTTGTTAATGGAATACTGTCAGGAACAGAGTCGCAGGCAGCCTTTACCCGGCCAGGCCCTGAGCAGATTTCTCTGCTGGTCAGGAAACCACCATCTCCGTCCTCCAAACTGAAGTGGCTGGATTTTCTGAAAGTGACATCCACCCTAGCGCCACCAACTCTCCCTCCCTAAAGAGAAGCCGTGGGGCAGGCACATGGCTGCAACTGGTGTCTGAGACCAGACCAGCTGGCTCACCGGCAAGGAATTAATCATTCACTGAAGGAGAAAATACTGTATCCGCATTATTAAGCTTTGCTTTTTCTCCAGTTCTGCCCTCTTCCTCTTTCTTAAATGCAGAGGAGGTGGATGGAGATTGAGACAAAAAAGTAAACTTACCAATATAATCTTTTCTCAGATTTTCTAGCATATTCCAGAGAAATATGATTTTCAAAACACACAACTAATTTACTGTAGTCTTCAGTTAAGCTAGAATTATGTGTGAATTTACTGAAAAGGATTGGAGTAAATAACTGCAACCTTTTTTTTTTTAATTTAGACCGCAGGAATGAGGTCTTAAAATACGTCTAGAAAAAAAAAGGGGAGCGGGGGAGACACAAACTGAAGCTGCCTCCAGTCCCAGTGCTGAAAAGATTCCCAACCTGGTACCTGACGGATTTTTTTTCTTAAATAGTGTGAAGATATCGACCAATGGCTGGGGCCACCTACTTATACAAAAATTTAAAAATACAGCAGGCGCTGGAATGTGACACCAGAAATCACGATTTGTGCATAATTAATCACCTTACTTTGCCACCTACATTGCAGGACACAGGTCAGCAGCCTCTCAAGGGCAGCGTATATAAATACAGCTTCAGTATACAAGTTTTCCTAATGATTTCCGATTACTAGGATCATTATAATAGCCTTCCCAGTTCAAGAAAAGGAACCCAGAGTCTTGCCTCTCAGAGCTCCTTAGCGATCAGCATGGTTTCCAATAAGTACTCATTTTACAGAGTTTACAATAATGCCTCCTGCGTTACTCCGGGTTGCACGATCCCACACTAAACCTGTCGCTGAATGCGCGCGTGGGTGTTTTTGGTTTTGTTTTTTACAAAGCTTTTCCTTATCTTAAGAGACCGAACTCACTCTACAAAAGTCACTTGTCGACGGCAAACTTATTTGCGTTTTCACTTTCTTCAGAAATGCTTTCTATCTTGACATTCCGTGAGGCGCAGGGAATGGTGGTGACTTTCCCTCTGCTGTGCAGACCTAGCCTGTGTCGCTGTGATTTTAGGGATGCTGAGAGCTCCGAGGTGTAGAGGCTTCGTCGGTGGACACCTTAAGGGGAGGGTCCTGCCTAGCCATTGGGAGTAGAATTAAGATGCACATTAAGATTCCCGGGGTCTCCGTCTCCCCCTCCCCCACCCTGTCCGCGACCGCCTTCTCCCTGTTCTCCGCTCCTCTCCTCCGCTGTCCTCCCCGTCCCTTGTGCTCCCCTGTGCGCCCCCGAGCTCCCCTCCGCTCCCCTCCGGCCCGGTGCTTACTGTACTCTATTTACCAACCGAGCTGGGCTCGCGCCCGCCCCGCCCACCCCGCGGGGATTGGCTGCGAACGCGGAAGGACCGAGCGCTCGCCTCGCGCCTGCGCCCGCCAATGAGGGAGCCCGCCAGGCCTGATGGACACGCTGCCTTCCACCAATGGGGACGCAGGGAAGCCGGATCGTGTTGCCCCGGCGAGCCCTAATAAAAGCCGCCGGGCCGGGCTCTCAGCTTCATTCTGAGCCGAGCCCGGTGCCGAGGGCAGGTAGCTCCACAGACGGCGGCGGCGGCGACGACGGCGGCGGCGGCGGACTGAGCTCCGGGGCAGCCCGCTCCCTCCTCCCGGTCTCTCCTTCCCCGCGATCAGCATGAAAGCCTTCAGTCCAGTGAGGTCCGTTAGGAAAAACAGCCTTTCGGACCACAGTCTGGGCATCTCCCGGAGCAAAACCCCGGTGGACGACCCGATGAGCCTGCTGTATAACATGAACGACTGCTACTCCAAGCTCAAGGAGCTGGTGCCCAGCATCCCCCAGAACAAGAAGGTGAGCAAGATGGAAATCCTGCAGCACGTCATCGACTACATCTTAGACCTGCAGATCGCCCTGGACTCGCACCCCACTATTGTCAGCCTGCACCACCAGCGACCCGGGCAGAGCCAGGCGTCCAGGACGCCGCTGACCACCCTAAACACGGACATCAGCATCCTGTCCTTTCAGGTAAGACCTGCTCCCAATGCCCCGCTCGCTGCCGCGCACCCCCAGCGATGCCCGGGCTGCCCCTGGCAGAGCCATTGTCCAGACGGGCGGCCGTAGTCGGTGACTTACAGAGGAGCTAATAACTTTATTATTATTATTTACAAATATGGTGTAGATTGAGTCGTGCGTGAAATTCCTGGTAAGTTCTGACCTGTTAATGCATCTGTCTTTGAGTCTGAACGTAGCATTAACGTATTTAATGGAACTTGCTGTTTTAAAAAAAAAAAGCTGTTTTAAAAAAGGTCCTTTCTCCTTAAGATTGTCTAACGCTGTGCCTCTTATCTCCTTTCTCGCAGGCTTCTGAATTCCCTTCTGAGTTAATGTCAAATGACAGCAAAGCGCTCTGTGGCTGAATAAATGGTGAGTGTTCGCTTGTGCCTCGCGTTGAACTGGCGCTTGGAGTGTGTGTGCGCGCGCGCGCGTGTGTACTTGCGTATCTGTAAAATTTTTGGCTTGGTAAATGAATGTGTACTTCGTTGTATTACACGTAGTACATTGTTTACACGTACTCTAGACATGAAGGGGCCTCTAGCTCCTGTTACTCAAAATCCCACGACATTTTCCTTAAAAAAAAAAAATGATGCCAGTAACTTACTCTGAAGGTGGTAGAGACAAATGTGTACTGGCTTCTGTGGGCATGTAACACACTCCGGCTGTTTTCTGCTATCGCTCTGGTACTATGAGGTACTAACCTCCATACAATTAATCTTATCGCCGCAAATTCCATAGGGATCCTCCTTCCCAAAAACTGCAGCCCTCTGGGATTCAGCTAACCCGAGCATTGCTGCCCTGTGCCTCAGACCCTGTGATGTGGGATTCCGACTTCCCTATCTGTTAACGAAAGGGCTGTTTTCAATCAAATAATTGTTACAAGAAGCAGACTGGCGCCTGTGAGCACTGCCGTTGGAGATCCAAATAAGAGATGGCGTTGGGAAGCTTTTCCCCCGAGTCTCTGCTATTTTAATGTTGAATTTGCGCTGTCCAGGCCGAGTGTGTATGTTGCATCTGGACGCCGGGGTTTGCCCAACGTTTGAGTGTTTGGTTAAGTGTTCAGACTGCGGCTTCCTCCTGGCACCAGTCTGCCGCCTCTGCCCTTAGGTTAAAATCTCCTAACACCCCCTTCTCTCCCAGTCTTTTGCAGGCGCTGACTTTTTGTTTCCTTTGCACAATAACAACAACAACTCCACAGGCTCTTTTAAGGCGCTGAACTCACTTTTCAACCCTTTCCCAAGGAGGCCAACAAGTCAAAGGGACCTTTTTTAAAAATGGAAGGAAAACTAAGAATGATCAACTTCCCCAGGGTGTTTTCTGACATGGACTGTGATATTAGTTATTTATGAAAAAGACTTTTAAATGCCCTTTCTGCAGTTGGAAGGTTTTCTTTATATACTATTCCCACCATGGGGAGCGAAAACGTTAAAATCACAAGGAATTGCCCAATTTAAGCAGACTTTGCCTTTTTTCAAAGGTGGAGCGTGAATACCAGAAGGATCCAGTATTCAGTTACTTAAATGAAGTCTTTCGGTCAGAAATTACCTTTTTGACACAAGCCTACTGAATGCTGTGTATATATTTATATATAAATATATATATATTGAGTGAAACCTTGTGAACTCTTTAATTAGAGTTTTCTTGTACAGTGGCAGAAATGTATATTTCTGCATACAAAGTGTAATGATGTACTTATTCATGCTAAACTTTTTATAAAAGTTTAGTTGTAAACTTAACCCTTTTATACAAAATAAATCAAGTGTGTTTATTGAATGGTGATTGCCTGCTTTATTTCAGAGGACCAGTGCTTTGATTTTTATTATGCTATGTTATATAACTGAACCCAAATAAATACAAGTTCAAATTTATGTAGACTGTATAAGATTATAATAAACATGTCTGAAGTCAATACCTGAATCTGAATGATTTTTAAGATTCTCTTTCTGTCTCTATCGTGCCATTTTATTTAACCCCTCCTCCTTCATCCCTTCTATCGCCCCCTGAGTGTTGGAAACCTGTGTGCTGAGAAATGCCTTATCGGATGTGTGGTCAGGGCTATCGCTTAGGGGCAAAGGGCCGCTGCTGCTTTTTAGGAGAGCTGACAGGGGCTGGGAAGTCTATAAACCCAGAAGTTTCTCTTAGTCTGTCAAGGAAAAATTAGTTCTCTGCTTTGGGGTTGGGTTTCAAACCAAGGAATTGCTGTGGTGGTGACTCCTGAGAGGTAGACCATTCAAATAAATGTGGACTCTGGAGGCCTACCTGTCTGTAGATGTCAAGACACTTCTGGAGTAAATGAAACTGCTGTGAATCAGAAGACAAAAGGCTCCATAGAATTCAGAACATGATTTTAAGATTTAGAGGAAGGGCAAAAAAAACCCCTCAGTGCCCCTCTCTCTGTGACCCTTTGCCCTGGAAATTCTGCTGTAACCGGCCCTGAGCGCCAGCCTCTGCGCGCTGCCCCTGGGCCGAGAAGGACGGGGCCCACGTTCCAAGGCAGGTGGCTATTAAACCACCCTTCACCCTTGACTGCGCCGCCGGACTGCCCAGGCGAGGACACAGAGCGGAGTATCCGCCGGCTGTTCCACCGCAGCCCTCACGTGGCAACCTTTGGACCCGGCTTTAAAATATATAGTTAGTATAGATACGTGTTTAAAATTCATATGTGTACATATATTTATATTCTCAAATTGGAAGACACTTCCACAGGAGTGTGAGGGGAGGGGGTCAGGTTCTGGAAGCCCGGGCCGGGAGGACTGGAACAGGAGAAGGAAGCTGGAGAACAGGCGGGCGAGGATAGGTTCTCACCTGTGGCCACTTTCTCAGGCCCAGCCGAGCAGGTGCTGGGTGGCGCCACCGAGTCTGACCTGGCGGCTGCGGTGTTTCCGGCCCGGACACTGAATCCATCACCAGTGAGCGGTGAGCGCCAGGTAGGGGTGGAGGATGGGGGAGAGGCAGCCTGGGGATCTCAGCTCGAACCCTGCCACGTTCCCGCATCCTCGGCAGCGGTCCCCGGCCCTGGAGCCTCCTTCCTCCTGGGCTGGGGCCCTGCAGCCGGCCAGGGCAGCTCTGGACATCACCCGCGCCCTGCCCGTCATCCCAGTCCTGGACATCATCCTAGTCCGCAGGTGGGCCCGTCCTTTGATCCGGGCACAGTACCAGGGCCGTCGTTGTTGTTGATAATCATACCCCAGGGAAGCACGACAGGCCACCCTGCGTGGGGATGGAGCGGGTGGGGCAAGGGCGGGAGGAGGGAAGACAAGTCGCTGCCCACCCCCGTCCTTTCCTCTGGGCGGGGAGGCGGGGGGACTGCGCAGACGCCAGCCCCGGGTCGCCCCCAGCCTCGGTGACCCTCGCGTGGTCGGCTCAGATGGCGAGGGGATCTGACCCCGGCGGAGGGTCTCGTGCACGGGCTCCCTGGCTTTGCGGGGGAAGCTGTGTGGCCGGGGAGGGGCCTTTCGACAGCTGCACTGTCACTGGGAGCGGGGGACCGTTTGCAAGTTTTGGACGACGACCTAGATAGAGTAGCAGCAGCGTCAAGGGAAAGAGGCACCCTTCGGAGGGGACTTTTCGCGGCGGAGCCCGGGCGGCCCTTCGGGGTCCGGCCGGTGGAGGCCGAGCGCCACCTGCTGGCCGGCGCGAGGAAGGCAGTTCGCGAGCGGGGTCTAAGGGGCCCGGGGCTTGGGGGCTTGGAACCCGAGTTAATCAGCTGGAGAGTTAAGGGAGAAATCACCGGGGAGACACAAGCTTTTGAAAATGAATGATGATGTCATGAAAGCCTATTTCTCTAGCATGTGTACAGTCGTTTCCACATGGGACTCTTATTTCATCTTCACTACTTCATAACTTGGATACGATCCCCTTTTGCAAACTACTATCTACCACCAACTCTGCAGTAGGTGCTGTCCTGGATTTTAATAAAAGTATCAGACATGATCCCGGGCCTCAGAGAGATTATAACCAGATTGTGCAGAAAAAAGAAATGTGAAGTCCAATGAAAGCCAGAACGTTTTCCCATCTCTTTCCTTAAGTTTTTGTTTAATTTTATTGTTTCTGAATTGTTTAATAACCTTAGCCAGGATCTCCAATGTTATGTTAAAGAAATAGGGGTGAGTGAGAGTGGGCATCCTTGTCTTATTCCAGACCTTAATGAGAACAGGTCAAACTCTGTCTGCTATGTGTGACCTGGCTCTAGGATTTCGCTGTAATATATGGTCTTTATCAGTTTTAGGAAGAACCCTTCAATTGTTACAGGGTTTTTTTTGAGAATTTTAAATCATAATTTGGGGGTGATTTTGGTAAAATAGTTTTACTGTATTTATTGATATAATTTCTCTAATGTATGACACTAATTTTTCTGATGGTAACTACATTTACCTGAACATGATGTATTATTACTTTTTATAGACACTGTTGGGTTCTGTTAGGCAATATTTTACTTGGAATTTTTGAAAATGAAATCGAGTTGTGGTATCTTATGCAGTCCTTACCTAATTTTGGAATCAAGGTCACTCTGACCTCAAACAATAAATGTGCCGGTCAGATTGCATTTACTTTTAGTCCTCAAAGCCATGGATAAATCCTCAGAGCTGGGCAGACATGTGGTCTCTCCATCCTACAGAAACTGGACTCAGATATGTGACCTGAGTGAACAGGGCACACAGCAGTCAGTGGACAGAGCAACTCAGCCCAGTGTTTTACTGGATTGGAGAAGGGGCTTCTGAATTTAATAGGAAATAGCATTCTCGTTAATAAAAAGCTGTACCGTGGAGCTTTTTTAAAAAAATTCAAGGATCATTATTTATGGGACTCGCTCTCCACAGTGTGGGCACACGGCTCCAGGACCACCCAAATAGTCAAATAGCCTGACTCACTGACCACCCTTCCCTTTCTGTCGCTCTCTGCTGGTGGAGAAGCGCCTCCAGGCTCTGAGTGTCCTTCTGGAGATGGTTCTGACAAGGCTTTGAATGTCCTTCTATTTCATCATAAAGATAATTTGGGACAGAGGCAGCAAGATCTGCTGAGAAGCTTAGCAGCAGGTGTTGTGTTCAGTGCCAACTTCTGACATAGGCACTCTGAGGGGTACCAGCCTGAGGTCACAAGAACGTCAGGGAACCCTGCAGAGGACACGTGGAGCGAGCTGATTCAGAGTGAGGGGCGTGCACACATCTGTGGCCGTCCTGGGTGAGGGTGCCAGGCTCAGCAAGTTAGGGACATGGGCCCAATAGGAATGGAAAACCAGGTTTTGAACCAAGTGAAGCAGGACATTGCAACTGAGACCACCATGCAGAACCCTTGAAGGCCTGCAATCTCAGCTAAGGTATAGACTAGAATAAAATATTACTCACTAGCCCAGGAAGATCGTAAGAAAGTCTGTCTGTCAGCCTGAGCTCAGGCGGGGAAAGAAATATCTCCCTTGAAAATTCATAGCTGTAGATCTGCCCTCATGGGGAATGGGGGTTCAAATATATACTACCCAGTTAGTTTCAGATATTCTAATGCTGATAAATTAACATAAAAATGGGTCCTGGCTGTTGATGCTTCTGGGGTGTTTGGCAGTAGCAAATACAAAACTTCTCTGGAGAGAAAAACCCTCCATACAGACCACACAAAATCCTCATATTTAATGGCTTGCTGAAAGTAAGTTTACAATTAAAAAAATTTTTAAACCACTGGAAAACAATTTACCATGTGAGAAAGAATCAGTAGATAGGATGAAGAGAAAGATTAGGAACAAGAGAACTATAAAGGATGAAAGTGACTAAAATGATTAAAGAAATCAAAGAACTAATTGAAGACATAAGACAATCCCAAGATATAGTTATTGAAATTGAAAACAATGCAAAAGTTAAAACCCAGATGAAAAACCACTGGAGCATTTCTATACACTAACAATGAACAATCTGAAAAGGTAATTAAGAAAACAATTCCATTTACAATAACATCAAAAAAGAATAAATACTTAGGAATTAACATAACCAAGGAGGCAAAAGACTAGTACAATTAAAAGTATAAAACATTGCTGAAGAAATTAAAGAAGACATTAAAAAATGGAAAGATATCCCATGCTCATGAATTGGAGAACTTAATATTGTTAAAATGACAATACCACCTAAAGCAACCTACAGATTTGAGGCAATCCCTGACAAATCACAATGGTGTTTTTTGCAGAAAAAGAAAAATCCATCCTAAAATTCATATGGAATCTTAAGGGACCCTTAAGCTAAAACAATCTTGAGAAAGAAGAACAGAGTTGGAGCACTTACAGTTCCTGATTTCAAAGCTTACTATAAAGCTCCAGTCATCAAAACAGTGTGGTATTGGCATGAGCACAGGCATAATGATCAGTGGAATAGGCTAGAGAACCCAGAAATCAACTCTCACATATGTGGTCAAATGATCAACAAGGATGCCAAGACCATCCAATAGGGAAAGGACAGGCTTTACAACAGACGGTGCTGGAGAAATTGGATAGCCACATGCAAAAGAATGAAGGTGGACCCCTACCTAACACCATATACAAAAATTAACTCAAAATGCACTAAAGGTGATAAACATAAGAGCTAAAACTATAAAACTCTTAGAAGAAAACATATGGCATAAGCGTCAAGGAACTGGATGTAGCAATGATTTCTTGGACATGACACCAAAGGCACAGGCAAAAATAAAATAAAATAAAAATAGACAGGGCTTCCCTGGTGGCGCAGTGGTTGAGAATCCGCCTGCTAATGCAGGGGACACGGGTTCGAGCCCTGGTCTGGGAGGATCCCACATGCCGCGGAGCAACTGGGCCCGTGAGCCACAATGACTGAGCCTGCATGTGCGATAAAGAGTGGCCCCCGCTTGCCACAACTAGAGAAAGCCCTCGCACAGAAAGGAAGACCCAACACAGCAAAAATAAATAAATTAATAAAAAAATAAAATAAAAATAGACAAATTGGACTTCATGAAAATTTAAAACTGTGTATCAACGGAGGCTATCAACGGAGTGAAAAAGCAACCTATGGAACGGGAGAAAATATTTGCAAGTCATATATCCGCTAAGGGATTAATATCCAAAATATATAAAAGGGATTAATATCCAAAATATATAAAAGGCTCCTAAAACTCAACAACAGCAAAAAGAGCCCAATTCAAAAATGGGCAAAGGACTTGGATAGACATTTGTCCAAAGAAAATATATGAATAGCCAATAAACCTTGAAAAGATGATCAATATCACTAATCATTAGGGAAATGCAAATCAGAATCACAGTGAGCTATCACTTCACATCCATTAGGATGGCTGTTATCAAAAGAAAAATGCACCAAACCCATCCCTGCCCCCCCGAAAAGAGCAAGTATTGGGGAAGATGTAGAGAAGTTGGAATTCTTATGCACTGTTGGTGAGAATATAAATGATACAGCTGCTGTGAAAAACAGTATGGCAGCTCCTCCAAAACTAAACAGTAGAATTACCGTACGTTCTGGCAATTCCACTTCTGGGTATACACCCCAAAAAATTGAAGCAAGGTCTCAAAAGAGATATTGCATGCCTGTATTCATAGCAGCATTATTTACAATAGCTAAAATGTGGAAGCAACCCACGTGTCCAGCAACAGATGAATAGAAGGCAAAATGTGGTCTATACATACAAAGGAATGTTATTCAGCCTTAAGAAGGAAGAAAATTCTGACACATGCTACAACATGGGTGAATCTTGAGGACATCATGCTAAGTGAAATAAGTCAGTCACAGAAAGACAAATGCTGTATGATTACATTTACATGCAGTACTTAGAGTAGTCAAAATCATAGAGACAGAAAGTAAGGAAGGTGGGTGCCAGGGGCTTGGGGGAGGGGAAAAGAGGGAGTTATTGTTTAACGGGTATAAAATTTCCATTTTGCAAGATGAAAAGCATTCTGAAGTGGATGGTGGTGATGGCTGCACAACAATATGAATGTACTTAGCACCACTGAACTATACACTTCAACATAGTTAAGATGGTAAATTTTATGTTATGTGGGAGATAGATCTGAGGAAATATCCCAGAACATAGCACAAAGAGATAAAGATATCACAAAAAGATCTGAGGACATATCCCAGAACATAGCACAAAGAGATAAAGATATCACAAATATGAAATCAAGGCCAGAGACACAGAGGATAGAATGAGAAGATCCAACACAGGACAGACTTTACTGAGGGTCGTGGCAATGGAGGGGAGTGAGCAAGCAACTTGAACTTGAACATTAGACATGTCTAAATAGTAGACAAGCCTTTAGTCAAGCTGGCAGGCAACACATATATCCGTCCTAAAACTTGAGAAGAAAAAGTTCAACAACACAAGGCAAGGAGTTCACAGATGAAGTAATAGAGTGACCTTTAAACGTAAGAAGATAGTCAACTTCATTCATAATAAGTGCACATGGATACGACATGAGATATCAGTTCTCACCTAGCAGATGGACAAAAGTCCAAAAGTGGCCACGTACTGTGTTGACAAATCCTGTACATTGTTGATAATAAAGTGGTACAACCCCTGTGCAGAGGAATTGGATGATATCTAGCAAAATTATATATGCATTTACACTTTGACCCTGCCATCCCACTCCTAGGAATCTATCCCCAAATCACAATGCAAAAGTATGAAATAATAGATGCTCCAAGTTCATAGATTTGGCATTATTTTTTTTTTATTTTATTTGGTTAGTTAGTTAGTTGCGCTGGGTCTTAGTTGCGGCATGTGGGCTCCTTAGTTGTGGCATGTGAACTCTTAGTTGCAGCATGCATACCCTGGGTCCAGTATGCAGATTTCTAAGCACTCCCCTCCCTGGGACGCCAGCACAGCCAGCAGGACCCTGGGAACCCTCCCCTGCACCAGTGAGCAGCATCCCCTCCTAAAGGTTTCTGGGTCTTAACCATTCCAACAATTCCAGCCTTTCTCTCCGTGCCCTCAGCCCAGGGAGGGACATGCTTCCTGCAGTCACTACCTCCCTGCTACCTCCTTAGAGTTCTTTTTTTGCTTTTTTGGTTACCTAGTTAACACTTGACACTGAGTTGACAATTGTATTCTCTCTATGGAAGTTCCTGCCTGGACTCTGGCTTGTCCACTGGGCCCAACCCCTCAACCTCCCTGTACAATGTGGAGCCCGTACTGCTCAGAGGAGAAACTCCAACGGCTCACCAACTCTTGGTTCGAAAGGGTACATGCACCCTGATGTTCACTGCAGTGCTGTTTACAATAGCCAAGACGTGGAAGCAACCTAAGTGTCCATCGACAGATGAAGGGATAAAGAAGACGTGAGATATACACACACACACACACACACACACACACACACACACACAATAGAATATTATTCAGCCATAAAAAATGAAATAATGCCATTTTCTGCAACATGGATAGACCTAGAGATGATCATACTAAGTGAAGTAAGCCAGACAAATATCACATGATATCAATTATATGTGGAATCTTAAAAAATGATACAAATGAACTTATTAACAAAACAGAAACAGACTCATAGACTTAGAGAACGAACATATGGTTACCGCGGGGGAAGGATGGGGGGGAGGGATAGATTGGGAGTTTGAGATTCACATGTACACACTACTATATGTAAAATAGATAACCAACAAGGACCTACTGTATAGCACAGGGAACTCTACTCAATATTCTGTAATAACATAAATGGGAAAAGAATTTGAAAAAGAATAAATACATGTATATGTGTAACTGAATCACTTTGCTGTACACCTGAAACTAACACAACGTTGTTAATCAACTATGCTCCAATATGAAATAAAAATTTAAAAATAAATTAATAAACAGCAAAAAATAAATAAAATAGAATTTTAGTGATATATTCGTCCTATATTGCTGCATAAGTAAACACCCCAAAACTTAGCAGCTTAAGACAGCAAGTGTTTCTTACCTTGTACGGTTTCTGAGGGTCGGGAATCAGGAGTGGCTTTGTTCAGTGGCTCTGGACCAAGACTCTTGACTCAAGGCTGGCAGCGCTGGAGAATCAGCTTCCAGACTCCCTTGTGTGGTTGCCTCTGTTCCTCACCGGCTTTTGGCCAGAGACCCTGGGGCCTCTCCGTAGGGCTGCTCACAACAGGGCAGCTGGCTCCCCCCAGGGCAAGGCAGGGAGAGAATGTCCAAGACAGAAGCTGCAGCCTTGACTCACCAAATCTCGGAAGTGGCGGACCACCTTCGGTCACACAGACCAACCCGGGTACAAAGGGGGCACCACCAGGGTGTGGGTGTGAACAGCAGAAGGTGGGGTCCCTAGGGCCATCTTGGAGGGTGGCTACAAGTTCTTTTTATTAAGAATGTTGGCTGAGGGGGTGGGGTAGGATCAGGGACAGCCTGGGGGTCCTGATTCCTTTGCTGCCACTGACAGTGGAGAGAACGCACAGTCTGGGCAGGAGCTGGAATCCAGAGGTCCCAAAAGGAGGAAATGGCCAACTTCCTACCACAGGCACCATTTTAGAAGTTCTTTGGAAACATTTGGTGGAAATGGCAGTGATAATTTTGGCCGTGTGACTCCTCCAGTCTATCTTGCTGTGTCACTAAAACTCTCAATTTAGGAACTATGCTGGCATTTCCTCCAGCTGATAAGATGTCTAGATGTCAATGGACTACATGTGTATTTTTTAGTTGCAGCCAATACATTTTAAACTTATTAACAAGACCACAATTAACTTGGTTTTTTGAACTCGAAAAAAGAGTATATTAAGTAACCACACATTGTAGAGCATCATTAACTCATTGGATCATTTTACTTTTTCCAAATATTATTCCCACCTGATTCAATACCTGGCTATAAGCAGAACCTTGAAGTGAGGTAAATAATATTTTCACTTCTACAATGGGAGGGATAATTTTGGCATAGCTAAAAGACTAGATAGATAGATAGATAGATAGATAGATAGATAGATAGACAGAGATAGGAAACCATACCATTAAATATTTTGGACTTGAGATGATTATTCTATTGATAAATGGAATGGCAAGGTATAACAGCCAAGGATAAAATTCAGTTCTTCCTTCCCCCTGCCCAGCTATCATATGTATTTTAATTACTGGAAACATAGTATACACAATTGTTAGTGTTCTTCAAACTCACCACTGAAAGTGACACCCTTCAAGTCCAAGTGATCGGTTGAAGTAGATAAAAGGACAAGGACCAAAGTTCTGGAAATGATGAAAATGGCCCTTGGGCCATTTCCACACCTTTATATACAGGAAGGGGGTAGCTTTTGTGTGGCATCTAGATAAAGACAAGGGACTTGAATTCTAAGTCTTATGTTGATATGCAATCTAAAAATAATATATATTGATTCTTATACACTTCAACATTTTCTGTGTGAGGCCTTTACATTCTTAGTTATAGGCAAGAGCCCAAGTTTTCTGAGATTCCATAGCCAAATCATCAGTGAAATAGGAAGAAAAAAAGAGAGAAAAACCAACTCTTACTGGAAGCCATATGCAAGAGAGAGATAGTGACAATGTCTGAAAAGAAAGCCATTTCTATTTTTTACATCTTTTTCACTACAGTAAGGGTGTAAATTTTAACTGACATTTCCCAACGAAGAAAATCATTCTGGGGGGGAAAAGTGGAGGCAATTACACACCAAAAGTATGTTGAAGGCTTCAATGTTAAGGGAAAATATCTACTTGATTTCAAATATTTTCAACCAAGACAGTTTCTTGCCCCAGACTAATCCTCACAGGCGCTGCATGGAACACAGAGCTTCTGGGCAGCCCATGGGAGAAGATGAGGCTGCAAGCATTCGACCCTTGGTGCTGACACCCCCCAGCCCCAGGAGGTGCGGGCAAGCACGTGCACTAACTAGGTCTCAGTCTCACTAGAAGCAAAGCGAGCGATCCTTTCAGCTCCGTCATGCTCCGGGTAATTCTCCTGCCCTGGGAGATGAGCGGCTGAACGCATCCAGCATGTAAAAGAGCTATTTTTCCATCAGTTTTTCGGCCGTGATGGAATCATAGGAGAGGATTTGTCTTCCTTATCCCTGTGGTGATCCGTGATAGTCTGTATTTTCCAAAACTGACTGCAAAAACACTTCTGGACCCACGTGCTCTTCTAGAACTTTGTCACTCCTGCAACAAGAGGTGGAGTCTGTCTCCTGGCCCTGAACCTGGGCTGGACTTTGTGAATGCAATGGTGGAGGAGCTCTGTGAATTCCAGGGCTAGGTCATAAGAGGTGATATAACTTCTGCCTGATACCCTCTCTCTCTCAGTCTCAGGACATTCACCCTGGGTATGTAGCTGCCATTTTGTGAGGAAGCCCAAGATGCAGAGAGAGAACCTGTGTAGGGGTTGCACCTACAGCTGCCACCCCAGCTGACACCATGTCACCCATCAGACCTGTGAGCAAGAAAGCCTTTGAGAGGCCTCCAGCCCTGCCTCCATCTGACCACAACTGCATGGGAGACCCTAAGTAGGAACACCTGGCTGAGCTAGTCAATCCCAGGACTGTGATAAAAATATTTATTAAAAAAAAAAATATATATATATATATATAATATATAATTGTTATGGTTTTTGCCAATCAATTTGAGGTGATTCCTTACATAGCAATTGATAACATGAACATGATCTGAAGAGGTAAAATATCACACAGTTTAAGAATTATAATCTCCAATTTTTTTTTGGTATAATCTCCTTAAAGGATTTTGAAAAACCATCTATGTGCTCACACAGTTTTTAGTTGTCACTTAAATTTTTGTTATAAGTTTGCAAAATAAATTTTCACACAAATTCATTGCACTATTCTCTTAAGTGTGTCTCCTGGAGTATCGGTGCAATTTGATAGCTGTGATTAACCATATTTAAAATACAAGAACCAGGGCCTCCCTGGTGGCGCAGTGGTTAAGAGTCCACCTGCCGATGCAGGGGATATGGGTTCGTGCCCCGGTCTGGGAGGATCCCATATGCCGCAGAGCGGCTGGGCCCGTGAGCCATGGCCGCTGGGCCTGCGCATCCGGAGCCTGTGCTCCGCAACGGGAGAGGCCACAACAGTGAGAGGCCCGCATACCGCAAAAATAAAAATAAAATAAAATAAAATACAAGAACCATTTCTTCTTTAGAAGTCAAAAATTTCAGTTTCTTTTTCTCCCCGAATTAGTATTTCTATCTACTTTTCCCACAAAATTTTGTTCTAATGTAATATATGTTTGCATTTAAAAATCATTTATTACTCTATTATGCCTTTCTGCAAAAGAACATATATATATGCACATATATATATTGAAATTATAAACATTTTTGTTTCCAGTTATCACAAATCCTTCTTCATGTTTAAATCCTTTTAACATTTTTATAAACATTAAGCTAATATTTTACAGGAAATACATTTCTTAATGATATTTTCAATTATTTTAAGTATCCATGGATGAATGTTACTTTTGTATAGAACGAGCCAGAGTTCAGCATGAATTTTAATCCTGGTATTTTTGTTTGAATAGATTTAACTGCCAAGAAACCTCACTCACACAAAGAAGTAGATGGAATTGGAAGCTGTTTTGATAGAACAACGTCATTGATTCTTTCAACTTCTTCCAAGTTATATGCTAGAAACTATGTAGCAATTCATTATCAAACTTTATTTTTAGTATTCTACCCCATGACAACTCGATTACATCTAGCTTCCATTTTATTGGCAGCAAAGAACTGGGAATCACTGGGCTTGAACATTTCCCCAAAGATGTTCCAGGGAACAAAAGGAGGAGGGGGTTTAGATGGCCTTGGAAGACTTTCAGCCAACCTTCCATTTTTCATCCCACTTTCACCTCTGCCTCTAGGGGGCATCCCTGGGCTCCCAGAGCCTTTCAGGGCATTTGAGGGCCCCACACATCACGTCTCTTCTCTTTAGGGGCCCGTTGGCAGGCACCCAGGATATAGATTGTTTCTCTGATAAGTCTCCTCACCTCCCTGGCCTTTCTGGATTACAATATTTGTTGAAACTTCTCCCCTGCTGTCATCTTCCTTCCTGAGCTCTTTGACCTTACAGGTTGATACATCAGGATGGAGAAGAAAGTGATGCATGTGTTCATTCTCCCATTCCTGACTTGTAGTGAAGTAACTAGTAAACAGAAACCGTGGGTACTCAAAGACTTAACCAAATGAGTGTCTTCGTTCTGAAGACCAGCCTCAGGTGGCTCTCCTCCTCTGGAATCATTTAAACAGGAACCCCATCTTTTTTTTAATGTGCTCAATGGGGGATTTGCTTTACTGATATTTTCAGAAGTCCTTTGGAGGAAAGGCCTTAATTAAGCAAGGCCCTTTACAGGATGGAATACTGTCCTACACATTGCTTGGTTAGGATTTGGGGTGGGATATATTTGGAAGAGATTGCACATCATTTTCTCTTCTTGGAGTTTCAAAATATACATTGAAAGCTCCAAGAAATTGTGTAACAAAAAAACCTAGAGACTGTCCTACAGAATGAAGTAAGTCAGAAAAACAAATATCATATATTAACGCATATATGTGGAATCTAGAAAAATGGTACAGATGAACCCGTTTGCAAGGCAGAAATAGAGACACAGATGTAGAGAACAAACATATGGACACCAAGGGGGGAAAGCAGGGTGGAGGTGTGGGGGGGGATGAATTGGGAGATTGGGATTGACATGTAGACACTAATATGTATAAAATGGATAACTAATAAGAACCTGCTGTATAAAATTAAATTAATTTTTTTTTAAAAAACGATTTGATTGGACTTTCTAAACTTATTGGACCAAAAATCCAGTTTTTCGTGTAATACCTGCCAACATCCTCACCTAACCAGCCTTCCACAAACATCCCAAGGGAAAGGCTGAACTAAGTGATACATCTGGTAACCGATTTTGGCCAGAAACTGTTTCTCAGAAAGCCCCCTTTCAACTGGATCCTGGGTGTGGTGAGGCCACAGGCCCTGTGCGACCCTCTGCTTTGTGAGTATCCTATGGACCGTCAGCACGTGTGTGTGACGAGCTGGATTGACTCTTGACCTCCGGGTTTGAACGTTCCACAGACAGCAGAGGGACAAAGCAACGGGCCTTTTATTTGTGACTTTGATGTGCGCTTTTGGGGATATTGGGAATGTTGTAATTTTCCAGTGCAAACTTTGACACTTTGTTTCTGGGTCACAGAGAAAACACCACCTTTCATCACCAATTACTGTTTTCCTCAAATCCATGCTATTTTTGTCCAGTTTCCTTTGAAAGACCAGAAGAAATGCTAAGCCTTTGATTTCTCCACTTGTCATTCGAATTCATGGTACAGATTTTAAAGTCTTACCTTGGGGCTTCCCTGGTGGCACAGTGGTTGCGAGTCCGCCTGCCGATGCAGGGGACACGGGTTCGTGCCCCGGTCGGGGAAGATCCCACATGCCGCGGAGCGGCTGGGCCCGTGAGCCATGGCCGCTGAGCCTGCGCATCCGGAGCCTGTGCTCCGCAACGGGAGAGGCCACAACAGTGAGAGGCCCGCGTACTGCAAAAATAAATAAATAAATAAAGGAAAAATAAAGTCTTACCTTGTGTTCAAGCTGTCCTTCAGAATACGTGACTGGCTCCCCGAAGTTACTTCTTTCCCCAGCCCTTGTCACACTGCTGTAGTCACAGCTCTTACCTGTTTCATGATCGTGTAAGTGACTGACACTTACTTGGATAGTCATCAATATCTTCTATACATTGTTTAATTTTCAAGGCCACACTCTCACGTGTGATATCATTTCATTCCAATCAAATCGCTCTTTATCTATTTAAATTTTACATGAAAATCTGACTTCACATAATCTTTGATAGTCTTTGCTCCAAATAATGGTAATTCCTTTTAAGCCAGGGCATAATAATACATTCTTCTATTTTTTTCAAGGCTGCTAGAACAAGATTACTTTAGACAACGTTGAGATTAATGCTGCTGCAAGTCAAAACAAGTTGCAACATGCTGGAAAACACTCTGAGTCCCATTTTTAATTTACAAATTAAGGGTGTTAAGACTTGAATCTTTTAAGGTCTCTTTGGAGAGCTTTATACTTCTGTATGTTGCTAAAGCTCAAGACTCTTGGGCTTCCATAAGTTAGGCAATAACATTCTTAATCGCTTATCATTCATTAGATTTTTCTAAAATTCTTGAGATTCAATTATCTTTCAACTTATTGCAGCTCTTTCAGTAATAAATTCCGTTAACTTGCTAACCACCAAGTTCAAGTTTGACCTTTGGCCCAGTGCCTTGCATACGGCGGTACGGCGGTGGCTGCAGGCATGAAGGTACAAGTGGACGCTCCCTTGGGTTGTGATAAGCTTTAAAGGGTACCCCAGACAATTATACTTCAATAGAAGATATTGTGCCGAGAAAGTATAGCACGTGAGGAAGAAAAGAGCACGCACCTGAGCATGGGACGAAGTGGGGACAGACTCACAAAAATAAGGACCATCTGTGAGTTTCGTTTCCTGAAGATCCTTGCAGTAGTCAGGAAAAACGAGGTGAGCGGACAACTTTAGCTTAGAAATCCATTTGCACAGGAATAACTTGGGACCGTACTTTGAAGGGCCTTGAATGTCCATCCAAGATTACTAGAATTGGATACTTTGAATGACAGGGGGGTCAGCGCCACTAATGAGCCGGAGGTGAACTCTGCGTTTCGGAGGCTCCACCGGCATTCGTGGGCAGGAATGAAGAGGGGAGAGGGGAGAGGCAGGTGATGGTGGTGGCTAGATTCAAGGTGGAGGGACCCTGAGGGGATGGTCTGGAGAGACGCTACAGAGGGGAGCTAAGAGCCTGGTGACTGATGGGGCGAGGGGATGGGAGAGAGGGTGGAAGCGGAGATTGACTCAGCTTCTGAGCCTGAGTAACGGAGATAATTATGGTGCCAGTGACAAGGAGGCAACCACAGCGGGAGAGCTGGTCTGGGGGACAGCTTTGAGCTCTGTTTTAGACAAGCTGTATGTGAGGCGACGGCCGACATCTGGGTGGGAACGTTCAGCTGGCGCCGGAGGAGAGGGCGGTCGGAATCTAGGGCTTGCTGGGCACGTGCACGTTCCCCTCATCACACCCATCAGGGTGGCAGGGCCTCCATCACAGCTGTTTTCTCCTTGCATCATCCCAAAATAAAAGGTCCCGATTTTAGTCTGTTTCCAAATGACAGTCTCTTGTGTTCACTCACTCCCAGCTCCCGATACCTTGGTTACGGTTTCACGATTGCTGCAGCAGTCCAGACATAGAGGTACCCCTGGGGAGGTTTAGAGATATGATAAACCAAAAGAGTCTTTTCTTTCTGCAGTTTTCTTCTGATAACAGAAACACGTGTCTTTAAAAATAACTCAAATCCAGAAATTTGTAATAAAAACTCCAAACCCTTACACATGTACAACAGGAGACATGTAACGCATATTCATACAAACCTTGCAATAAAAATTGGAAACAACCCAGTATCCAATAAGGTAAATAGATACGTTATACATGTTTATATAATAGAATACTATTCTGCAGTGAAAAGTAATGAATGGCAACTATGTACATCACAAGGGATAAACCTCACAGATAGCGTTTAATGAAAGAAGCAAGTCAAGGATAAACACTAACAGTATGATTTTATTGATATGAGCTCAAAACCAGGTAAAATTGTTCAAGGATACATACATATATAAGTGGTAAAAGCATAAAGGTAAGCAAAGGAATGATTATCACAAAGGCAAGAGAGTGGTATTTGAGGGGCACTTCCAGAAGAGACACACACGAGAGACTTCTAAGGTGAGGTCATGGGGGTGGAGCCCCCAGGGATTAGTGCCCTGATAAAAGTCTCGGGAGAGCTCACTTCCTACCCTACCCCTGCTCTCGGCCACACCACGATACAAGGAGCAGTCAGCGGTCTGTAACTTGGAAGCGGATTCTCACCAGAACCCGGCCGTGCTGGCACCCTAATCTTGGACTTCCAACTCCAGAACAATGAGACACAAATTTCTGTTATTTATAAGCCTATGGTAAGTCTATGTTTGTTTGTTACAGAAGCCTGAGCTAAGACAAAGATAAAATGAAGCTAAAAGTGGGGTGAAAGCAAACCATCCTATGTAGCACCAAAATATTTGTAATAATACAACCACTTTATAATTTCCTCATCTGTAAACTTGAGGGGCTGGACTAAATGACCAGAAAGATTTCTTCTCACTCTATGTGCTCATGTTCATCCCTTCAATACCACCTAAATGGCTGCAAACTGAGTTCACATACATCATTGGAGGGGCAAAAAGGCATAGCTGGGGATACATTAACTCAGTGTTAGACCTGGCTTCAAATTTCTGCTCTAACCCAAAATGGCTGTGAGCCACTGGGCAAGGTTTTTCACTTCTCTCAGCTTTAGTTCCCCACTTGTAAGACAGGAAAAGTATCTGCTTCTCAATATTATTGCAAAGATTAGGGAGCTAGTGACTAACATATAACAGGTAGTGGGGAAGTAGTACCCATTATCAAGGGAGGAAGCCCTCTTTCCTCCATCACATACTTTTTTTTTTTTTTTTTTTTTTTGTGGTACACGGGCCTCTCACTGTTGTGGCCTCTCCCGTTGTGGAGCACAGGCTCCAGACGTGCAGGCTCAGCGGCCATGGCTCACGGGCCCAGCCGTTCCGTGGTATGTGGGATCTTCCCGGACCGGGGCACGAACCCGTGTCCCCTGCATCGGCAGGCAGACTCTCAACCACTGCGCCACCAGGGAAGCCCCATCACATACTTTTAATAGATGAAGAAACTAAAGCCGACAAGTACATGGCCATCGGATAGACAGCAGAGCCAGGCCGTCCATAACTCCAGCCTTGTGACTCACTTCTGTGTTCTTTCACCTGTGACGTATTGACCAACCGACCCACCATTTCAGTGATGGGTCAAATCAGCTATCTGGCAAGGTCACATTTAAATACACACATGCACGGGCACACGTGCACACACACACCCCTTCCCCAGCACCAGTTTAAACATGCTGCAATGGTTATGTTTATACCAAACGGACAGAGTTCAGTTTAGGAGATCTGGTCAGTGAGGACAGCAGAGCCAGACAGAGGGTTCGTTTCAAGATACACAAGGAGTTAAATAAAGGCCCAGATGGCCTGCAGATCTGGACTCCTTTACTGCCTGGCACTGCGGCTGCAGGGCTCACGGGGAGAAGACAGAAGAAGGAGATAGAGCTTCCGTGGGAAAACCCAGGACACATCCAGAGCCTGAAGACTCAGATGTGTTTAATCCTCTGCACTAACATTGTCTACAACAATGGAACACGGAAAACAGAAGCACCACAAACCCATGTAGGACAGGGTGATGGGTGTACTGGTGGAAATGAAGTCGGCACCGTGGTGGAAAAATCATCAGATTTGGAGTCAGAAAACCAGGGTTAGTGTCTTTGTTCTGTTTACTAGCTGAGTGACCTTGGGGGTGGGAGGGAAAGAGGTCTCTCAAACTCCCAAATCTTCAGTTTTCTCAAAATTAAGAAAATGGCAATAATACCAATAGTTTAGGGAACAGCTACAAAAACCTAACGCATTGTTGTCATGTAAAAGTTAAACGTCTGCATCTCAGTTTCCTTATCTGTAAACTAGGGACAATGATAGCCCTTACTTTATAGGCTTGTTAGGATTTAATAAGTTAATCCATGTGAAGTGTTTATAACAGTGTCTGGCTCAAGTAAGCACGCAAATTATTAGGCAGATGATTATATTAAACTACACTGTCACCTACCACCATCTTGATCCACTGTCTATCCACTATTCCACATGTGTCTATTGGTTTCTTGCCTTTAGTGACTAGTTGTCATTATGAAAGACAAAGAGTTCCATTTTGCCTATTTTCTTTTCTTTTCTTCTTAGGAGACAGTGACCAGAATCATTAAAAACAAACAAACAAACCAAAAAACCTCTACTGCAATAATGATTTTTTAAATAGACATATATTACTTATCTATTAACATTATTAAGCATTAATACTATTTAATAATAGAATATAAAGAAAAATACATATAGTGGTATTTAAGATTGTAATCTAACACAGAATACTGACAATAGAATAGACATATAGAAGGGCAAGTGTTTGTATACGAAAGCCATATAATAATAAGACTGCAAGTAAAAAATATATATCCAACACTATGTACAAACTTTAATGTAATGGTCTAATTCATGAGTAATAATGGGATAAAGGATGTTAAACACAAAAAGTAGATTTTTAACCAAAATTTGAACATCATTCCAAAATAACTAGTAGGAACAAAGATGTTTGATGTTTAAAAAAATGATTTTTCTCTATAAATACAGTTTACACGGATATAGATTTTTAAAAAGACTTTTACCTTTCTTAAACCCCAAACCCTGGTTTAAAACAAGTAAGACAATGGTGATGGTACAGCAAATAAAGCTATAATTAAAGTGCATCTTGGAAAAAAATGTAAGAATTGACTTTAGCTAAAGTCCCCAATTAGCTAAAGAACAATGAAGATAACTGTAATATAAAGAGAGGGCATTTTGGAACCCAGCTGCCTGGGCTTGAATCATGGCTCTGCCACTTAGTAGCTGTGTGACCATGGGAGATTACCTAATCTCTCTCTCAGTTTCTCATTCGTAAATTGAGGATAGTAGTAATTAAGTCATGACGTTGTTGTGAAGATTAATTTAACTAATTTAGTTAATACATGTAGAGATCTTGGGAAAATGTGAGGCACATTATGTGTTCAATAAATGTAAACTTTTAAATTATAACAAATGCATAACGATACTTTAAATATCCCAAATGAAAATAGAATAATAACTGATAAAACAAATATTCAACACAAAATGTTGAATTTGGGGGGTCAACTGAACATAAATCATCACGAGTCCATTACTATTGCTAAAGATCACAACTCAACGTGACCATGGCATATATAATATTAAAGTAGTATCACGTTTCATCAATCCAAGCAAGACTCCATCAACTGCAGGATCTGTCGTTACTTTAGGAAACATTGAGGGGAAAATGCTGCCGTTGATGCTGTGGCTTATATTTCAGAAAAATCAAAGTGTGAAAAATGTGCACCTTGGAATTGATGAAATACCAGTCGGAAAAAAACTGGAAAGTGGTCAACAGCGTTAGACTGCAGACGGGTTTGTTTAAAAACAAAATGGTAGACATTTTAGACATAGTCTAAAATTAGACAGAGTCTAATTTTTCCATTGCCTTCTAAGGGTGGGAGCTGTATTTCCTGGACAGGAGTGGCCCCTAACTTAAGTTTAGCTTCTCTTCAACTACCAGTTCCTGCACTGGGGGCAGGAGCCTCCCAGGGACCACGTCCTGCCCCGTCTGCCAGGTACGAGGAGGAGGAACCCAGAGCCCCTGCGTTGCTCTAGGAGGCAGAAAGCTGAAAGAGTTGGTGGTGATGGAAGGTCTCTACTTACCACCAGATCCCAAGAGTCAGGGAGTCTGGGTGGCCTGAGCCTTTGGATTACAAAAAGGGTTCTAGAGAAGTTGTGAAACTTTATTTTCCCCATTCCCAACCTTGATTAATTCTTCCTGCAACCTGCTCCATATTAGAAATTTGCGAAGTTTCTGGGGATGTAAGGAAAGAACTGGCTGATTGAAAACTACCTTACCCTAAAACCCTAAAACCCTAAAATCCTAAAACTCTGCCAGGTTAGGTGTTATTTTAAGACTTCCCTACCAGAATGAAAAGCAAAATTTTAAAGAGATGTCTTCAAAAAACACTGCTACTACAGTTGAACACAAGATGAGTCGCAGTGTTGAGTCTGCCATGGATCATCCATGTCAAGTACCTAAGTGGCCAGATGCCTATGAACTACAAAAATGTTTGCTCTTCCTCCGGGGCATGCAGTTCACCGAATTCCCCAGCCTCCCTCGCCCCTCAGCACGACCAGGGGGCTTAGGAAGGCCGATGGAATGGGCAGACACCACTTCCCATGCACGGTCCTCCACCCTCTCTCCTCCCCTGCATATCAACAGAACACAGAAGATGGGGCAGTGGACTCTGAAGCCTTGGAGGCTGGTGGAGCCACAGAATGAAGGAATCTGGGTCCCTGAATCTTTGCCAACTTAGGTAACACTGAACTGTTACAGGAACAAGAAGTAAACTTCAAATGTGTTAAGTCAACGAGATTTTGAGGTTGTTGTTAACAGTGTTTAGTCTACCTTAATAAAGAAATTTTCAATGAACCCACAATGGCCCACTCACGTATAAAAGTCAGTATAGAATTCCAGTATAACACATGAATTCTAGTTCAGAGTGGTCAACCTCAGATAAGGAATGAGAGACAGCAATGAGAGCTGGTCAATGAAAATAATAACTAACTTAAAAAAAAAAGGTTGAAAAGCTGAGCTAGAGAAAGGGTAAACCTACATATCAGATTTGGGGGGATGGTCCTGATGTTAAATATCCTCACTATAATGTTTTATCCCAATTTGGGCTCAGAGAAAACATGCTCACCATAGCTAAGTTATACCTAAAAATATTTTCAATATTCTTAAGTTAAATGCAGGATTGAACCATTTTAATTTGATTCTATAATTATATTAATTTATAAGATGGGCATCTCCACAAAGGACTAAACAAAGGGCTTAAGGCACACAGGCGGTTTAAAAATACATCCATGTAGAACAGATAGCCTAGCACTTTAAAATAACAGCACTTAGCAAGATGGGCTGTGGATACTCTTCCCTGAGAGTTTTTAACAAAGCATGGTATTATGTCCTGAAAGATTCCCAGAGTCATAAGCTGAAAAGCTTATAGGGCCAGACAGGTAGCAGGTGGGTATAAAGTGATAGGGAAGGACGGGGCCTGTAAGGAATTACAGACACACACACAGTATGAAGGCATTCAAATTCAGCATTTTTACAATGTGTGGGCAGACTCTCCTAGTTTAGGTATACCTTATTCACTCATCAAGTACTGACTGAATGTCAACTGGCTATCTGAAATCCAGGATTTGGCCTTCCTTGAGGTTTCTTTCCCATCCTAATGCTCTGAAGAATGTATTATGGTAAAATGGATGAACACATGACAACCAATACAAAACTTAAGACACAAAAAGAGAGAAAAGAACCCAGGTAGAAGATAGAGGGAAAAAAACACAAAGAACTCAAAAAGCAAATAAATTCTTTAAAAATAAAAAGTTAAATTCACATTAAGTATAACAATATACAGTCTACAAATTCTCAGAAACACAGCTAAAAAGTGCAAGTGTCAGGAACTATGGTTGAAAATAACAATCTAAATTTTTATTAGACATTTGATCAAGAAGATGCTATAAGATATGAAATGTCAGGTTATGTAGAGTTTATTTACATGCATTTTGCTATACATTTGGGCTTCTATCTAAAATTTTATAAAAGGAACACTTCATTAAAACGAATTCAAATTTTACAACTACTTGGAACAAAGAAAACTGGCCGAGGTGAACGAGTCTCTCTTCTCCAATCGACTGGACAGCAGGCTTACTGAGTGGTAGACAGAATCTTCATTACCCCCTTGTGTCTGGTGAGGAAGCCAGCAACTGGGAGAAGGTAACCGAATTGTGAGGAGGAATGGTCTATGGGCAGGGTACTGAGGAGGAATGGTCTACAGGCAGGGTCCTGAGGAGGAATGGTCTACGGGCAGGGGGTACTAAGATCTAGAGCGCTTCTTGCCTTGAAAGGAAATGAGGTAAGTAAGTATGAAATATGTTAAAATTAGAAAATGATAGTGGGTAATCAAGACAATCTTAATTATTTCAAACAACTCAATTTGAATAATATGGAGCATGTAGTTCTATACTCTTTTTTAAAGTAAAGTTTTATTTATTCAAGTTCTAATAATTGTTTGATAGATTGTTTTGTGTTTTGTTAAATCCCGGCAAAACTAAGGGCTCGTAATATCTATCACTGGTGTAAATAACCCTACACCAAGCACATTAACCCCAGGACATTAAGGACCTAAGCATACTCCTTGTAGACAGATGACTGCTGATCATCCTGTATAGGCATTGTCAGAATATTCTGTGGACTTTAAAACAGTCACACTGCCTTTCTTGTATAGTATTATTGTAATTCACATTTTTGGCCAATTTTGGTTGGTCCTCACTCCAGTTAGGTCAAATCACTGGCATTTTTATTGACGTTTAAGGAATCATCCTACTAATAGTCTGGAAATAATTGCTCTTCCTTCTTGACTGATCCTTTTATTCTCACAAATTCTTTGTTTTCTTAATGCCTCACTGTAACTGGAAACTCAGGATAAAGCTCACCACATAGCCAGCCAGGCCTATTCAAAGAGTTTTCTGCTCCAAGTGCTGGGAAACCCCTTTAGGAAACCTCTCACCCACAGACCTGGGCACAGCAGACTTGGTGTTAACCAAGGTGGTGCTTTACCAGTAATTTTACTTAAAAAGCTTTGACCATGTAGGTGACAGTGGTTGATTTCTAGCAACTGTTTTAGATATTTCTTACTTAACTCTATTTCTTAAAGTGGTGAGAAGGTAAATTCTCTAATTGGTGAGAACTGTTTCAACGGCGGCTTAAAACTAATTACTTTGAAAACTAAATGTTTACATACCTTAGCTTAAACCGGGTCCCTCTGAAGATCTAGCTATCTCAAGGGCAGCATTTTCTTCCTAGGCATGAAAGGGTTTAAAATATGTAAGGTTTTCAATTCTCTTTCTAGTTAATCAGTCTCAACCAAGGATTCTCAACCTTTCTCAAGTGATGAGCCATTGAAAGACCATCCAAGTGCAAGATCTCCGTTATAGATCAATTTCTTTCTATTTTTCAATGCATCTGCATAATTACAGTCTATGTTCAGAATTCTGAGGTAGGGAAGGACAAGGGGCACCACAACCTGGAACTTAAAAATGCAGTTATTCCAGACAGCCCACCCAGGCTGGTCCAGCCCCACCCCTACCCCAAGCAACAAAGGCTCCTGGGCTGTCCGGCTGTTTCTTCCCTTCTGCCATGTGCCAGCACGGTTCCAGAAGGGCAGGCGGCGAAGGAGCCTAGAGGTTCAGTGTCAAGTGTTTGTCAAAGAAGTTAATTTCATTGCTCCTTCCCTCTTACCTGCTTCTTCCCTCAATGTCACTCGTCCGTAGAGGGCACAGTGCCCTCTGGTTCTCTTTTCCTGGTAGTTACGCTGATTTACTCAAGGGTTAGCCAGGAATTCAGGGATTTTTAAGCTCTAAATAGGCTGAGAATTCCTGGTACAGCCAAAATCTATGTAGTTTTAAAACCTTTTAAATTTAGTATTTTAGCCAGAAGGATAAAGGATGTAACTTCATTCGAAAGTATTTTCTAATGGTTAGTATTTGTAAGAAAAAAAATCATGATTACAAGTATATTTCACTCAGAACTATAACATGCAAGTGATCCAAAGAGTCCTCAATTTAAGATTAAGAATTTTATCAAGTAAGTTTCTAAAATTATTTGGCTAGGCAATTAAAATTATTCTGACTGCTATAGAAAACTCAAATAAATAAAAATATAAGACAAAAACAAGTTTTCCTGTTAATATTGAAAATGTTGGTTATTATGAACTTTACATTTCTCCAAATTTGAGAGCTGATCCTTAAACGCTCAGCATCCTGAAAGTTGTATCAACTGAGAGAGAGCAACAGCTTCTTTTCTAGTCTCTCCTACTGAAAGGCTGTCCTCCTAGGTACCACTCCACACGTCCACGGTGAATGGATCTGGCTTAACATTATGGTACATGAACAGAACTATCGGTGGCTTAAAGTAAAGGCAAAACGGTTTATAAAACATGGCAAGACTCTGAGGCAGAATCTAAGGGACTAGCAAATTTAAGCACCACTTCTCTTTTCTATCATTTGTCACCCAGCTTAAAACAGAGTTTTGCATATGTGAGAGTTAGGCTGAGCTATGGATTATAAACAGATACAGATACACATGCACATAGACACACAGAATCAAAGGGATGATGGTGTGACTCAATAACCCAACTGGTTTGTCAATTTCTAAAACACTATGAAAAAGCAAACTTTTCCAGAATGTTCATACAACAATTAAATTGATACCCTCCCAGGATCTGGAAAACCTACTTCTTGTAGTTACAGAAATGCACGGTACAGAGCTGTGACGTGGGCACTAATGCTTCACAAAGGCACCATTCAGGCCCGAGCCACGCTCTCCCGGAAAGACTAGAGACAGCAGCTCAGAACACTCCTGCCAGCTGCACGACTGCTACCTGCATCTGAACATCTTTAATGAACTTTAGACCTCTGACAAAACAAACACACAAATTACTTTTTTATTTTTAATTGAACTGTGAATCATCGCCACTACAGTGAATAAAAATTCATGACTCAGAATAGCATGCAACTTTTTTTTATTGTTTTCTAAATCTATCTGTACACTTAATACTCTGGTATTAACTTTACAAACAGAATAAAGAATACACTACAGTGATATTAAGCTGCACCTACTCACCTGAAAAGGAACAAAGTATCGCCCCCGAAATAATTACTAATTACACAATACTGCAGACTAATAAACACTGTAAGTACTAAAATGTTAACATTTCAACATACAATGTCAACAACATCCTGCCTTCTTTTTTAACTGGTTAAAACATTTGTTCAGGTCATGCAAAATAAACACTTTATGAAAATGTTAGATTACACTCAAACATCAAGGCAATGAAACCCAAAAGAGCAACTTCTTAATGCAACGACTGGTCAAGTAGATAAACTATTCAGCATATTAAAAATCCAGTAAGTGAAAAACATCAAAAATGTAAACACTAAATTTAGGGAACTGCTCCTCTATGATCTCACCACCTACAATTTTATCTGTGACTGAAGATATACTACCAAAATTGTTCTACATAAGTAAGCTATGTTAAAGTGACCAAAAAAATGTCAATGCATGATGCCAGGGTAAATTTCTAGTCCACACAATACTTAAATGTGACCATTCTCTTAACTCTGCTAACAGTAAATGAAAAGTCACACCCAGATTTATCTTCTTTTTACTCTTCTTTGTTACATGTCTTTAAACTTTTGTCTACAAGTATTCCTTATGATCCTCCCCAAAAATTAACATGCTGATTTGGGAACAGGTGAAGCAGATAAGCCCTGCCCTGGTATAGAAGGCAATGATTTCGTTTTCCCTAACTGAATATTTCCTTGTCACTTGTCAGCGGTCACTGACCTTGCTGCTGTAGTTATGTCCTCAGTCTCCCATTCCATAAAGATTTTTAGTGCCTATTATTATCCATGTCTCCCTGATTCTCCCAGAGAAAGAATTCATTTTTTTCCTCTTATCGCTCGGCTCACTAAGGAAAGCTGAGCACACAATTTAAAGGAGCTACAGAGTAGACCCGGGCGGGTTCTCGGGCAGGTGGATGGTGCTTGAAGCCAGGTCTGGGACCTGGAGAGAAGAGCATCCAGGTCATAGGAAGGTGATCGGCCCCTCTCCACGGGCCACTCTCCTAGCAGCTCACAATGACCCAGTTACTGGGGCTCTACTTTGGGCACTGTTGACTCACATTCTTACCAATTTTTAAAGCCCTCTTTATATTTTCTACTTAAAATTTAAAAACTCTTTGATAAGCAATTTGTCTATTACACAGAACACCGGTTTGCAACTTACAGAGCATTAACCTTTAGTCTCTAGGCTATTCCATAAGCTGTAAGTTCTTATGTTTCACCCCTTAAGAGCAAAATGTGCTTCTGGTTCATTTAACATGTCTTCCCTCAAATATTTAATGAATGAATGTTCTACAAAAGGGGTCTCTAGCTTTTAATTTTTGTTGGCGAATTAAGCCCTTTATATTTAATAAACTATTTCTGACCTATCTTTATACTCAGATCTTGTCTTGCAGTTATATGCCAACAAAAGGTGCAATAACAATATTGGGTTTTTAAGCTTCTAAGTACAAAGACAACGGGGGCTGACAGATGAAGCAGGCTATCTTATACTTCCCTCTGTTGTATAGTGTATGTCTCTTTTACCAAAGACCTTCTCATCCATTAATTATTTGAGTGAAATGTACAGGTGAAGTGCGTGGATGGATTCACCATAAAACTCAGGTCAGTCTTGTCACAGGGATTATAGTAACACTATTCTACTTTTGCTTGTTTTTCTTAAAGTTGCTTGTTTTTCTTAAAGAATGCTTTCTCTTTCTTCTCCAAAGCCTGCACTATCAGAAGAGGCTACTGCGTGCAGCTCTGAAGAATCTTTTGAGAGCCTCATATAACTTGAACGCTGGCTTCTCTTATGCGTCATGCTTTTTAGATTTTCATTCTGAATGGCAGTTGAGTGGGAACTGGAACCAGACCTCAAAATGACTTGGGGCGTCTCCCTAAGCCCCTCCATTTCATCAGAATTCTGGTTGGCTCTATTAGCTGGAGCACTGTTGTTGTTCAGAGTCACAGTGCTGGGTGTGCGATTCAGATTGTAGGCTTTGTGGCACGCTGGCCAGTTTTCTTCAGGACTGCTGGCTATCAAGCTGCATTCGGAAGGGCTTTTCTTGTCTTCTGAACAAATGGACATCCGAGCTACAAGCGGGTCTTGCAGGCCACTCAGGCTATGTGGTATTCCCCGTTTTCCACTGTGGCTGTCATCTTCGAGCTCTATGAGATTTGCCTTTTCAAGCTGGGAGTCGTCAGCTGCTTCGTTGTGAAGGGAGTGATTGGGAGAGCTCTCACTGGATCTCACTCCCGAGTCAGATGAGTCCTTTTTGTCAAGGAGGGCGTCTGATAAATACTCTTTTGCCTTAATGAAGGTTCTAATAGGCTCCGCGCTGTGTTCTGGAGACTTCAACACTCTCTCTACTTTCCCTTCAGCTTTTTTGTCTCTGTCTTCTTTGAGCAGTGGAGTATTGTCTGATTCTTCTGTCCCAGACTCATCTTCATCACTTGGAAGTTTCTGATAGCGCAGCCCACCTCCCTTCAGCTTCAAATCTGTCTGGAAGAGACCTGACCTTTCTGAGGACTTCTTGCTTGGGAGAAGCTTGCTGCCTGCCTGATCAGATTTTTCATCTTCTTCAGTGATAGGATCCAGGGGTGAGGCATCGTTAGTGGAAACTCCTGATGAGGAATAATCTATAACATCGCCCCTCTTCATTAAAAATGACTTCCTTCCATCATCTGGCTTTGGTTCACTATCCCTCCCTTTCTCCGGTTCTAGATTAGAGTGAATGGAGCCCCCGGATGAACTCTGACCCATATAATATGTGCTGTGTGGGGAAGACCTGCCACTCATTGTTGTGGAACCCGCGCCCCCTTCTAACTGAGACATCTGGGCAATATATTCTCGATAGGCATCTCTATACTCAGCCTGCACCTTATCAGTAAGCTTTGAAATTTCAATACTGGAATCCTGGGAAGTGAGACTCGATAGACTTGGTGTTCTGCGAGTTTGTGACTGTGAAGAAAAAAAAATAATAATAATTTAAGAATTCAAATAAACCCAAAAAAAGGCACAATAAATATCAGCTTAGGAAATTATATATATATATATATATATATTTATAAATATATAAATATATATATATATATGGACAATAAGAATTTTTAAAGTCCTTAAAATACCAAATTCTTTTAGGAGAATTCTGCATAACACAGTTTAACAAAAGCTGTGAACTTATGAATAATTTGACTGTTATTAGAAAGCTTTATACAAATTGTAATAAAATTAGTTTATTGTTAATATTTAAAAGTATAATTTAAGGTTATATTAACAAATAACCTTAGGACTTGTTTTTATCATTTCAAACTTTTAAACTTATCTACGGCAAAAGTCACCTTCGTTGATAAAATATAAAAGTTCCCCTTAGAAAAGAGAAAGAAGATGAGAGTTAAGATATATCTCAAAAACAAAATACTCAAGTCTTTAAATGTATGTTAAATAGAACCTTTCTCAACTTGCACGACATGAAGTTTCTGTCAAATTCCAATTCAGAGGAAAAAATGTACTCAAAATGCAAAAAAAAAAAGAGAAAAAAACATTTTAAAAGGAAAAGTATAAAGTGCAATGGAGGGCTTCCCTGGTGGCGCAGTGGTTGAGAGTCCGCCTGCCGATGCAGGGGATACGGGTTCATGCCCCGGTCCGGGAAGATCCCACATGCCGCGGAGTGGCTGGGCCCGTGAGCCATGGCCGCTGAGCCTGTGCGTCCGGAGCCTGTGCTCCGCAATGGGAGAGGTCACAACAGTGAGAGGTCCGTGTACCGCAAAAAAAAATAATAATAAAAATTAAAAAAATAAAGTGCAATGGAAAAGATAAAAAGATAAATACAGGATCCAAATGAACAAAAATGGAAGCCTTGAGGGTCAACATTCAGGTCCAAGTAAACAGAAATAAAATATTTTTAAAAGTTTGATTTCCAATGAAGTTTTGGGACGAGAATTGCTTTAGACCCCAGAAAAGGTTAATAACATGAGGAATAAAAAGTAAAGATTAGGGCTTCCCTGGTGGCGCAGTGGTTGAGAGTCCGCCTGCTGATGCAGGGGACACGGTTTTGTGCCAGGGTCCGGGAAGATCCCACATGCCACGGAGCGGCTGGGCCCGTGAGCCATGGACGCTGAGCCTGCGCGGCCGGAGCCTGTGCTCCGCAATGGGAGAGGCCACAACAGTGAGAGGCCCGCATACCGCAAAAAAAAAAAAAAAAAAAAGTAAAGATTAGGAAAAAGAGGAAGGAAATGGAAGAAAAAGAATCAAGGAAGTTTAAGAAAGGGCAAGAGCAAAGGTTGAAATGAAGCAGAAATAAGGCAGAGTCTTCCTGCCACCAGGAGAAAATGACCCAGTTCCCTGAGAAGGTTCCCTGAGACCCAGTTCAGGACAGTGCTGCCCTCACTCTCAAATGCAGTATGTGGACCCCTTCTCAGGGGATCCACGAGGTCTAAACTATTTTCCTAAGAATATGAAGATGACCTTTGCCTTTCCACTCACTCTCATTCTCACAATAGTGTACAGTGGAGTCTCCAGAGGTTGGTTCATGTGTGACCTCCCAGGAGATTCAATGTAGAAGCAGATATGGGACTCTAGCTGTCTTCTACAAAGCCAGGCATTAAAGAGACTTGTAACACAATATCATTTTTAGTAAATATGTTTTGTTTTGGAAAACAGTCATTTTTCATAAAAATGTTATTTATGTTAACATATAGTTGGTTTAAGGTTCTCAGTTTTTACTTCTAATATAGTAAATACTGACAGATAAAACTTACATAAACGAAGGCTCTTTGGGGGTCTTCAATAATTTTTAAGAGTGTAAAAGGATTCTGAGATTTAAAAAAAGTTTGAGAACTCCTGCATTGATAGGAAGGTTGTGAGACTTTCCAGGTCACGGTGGTAAATACCAAGTATGGAAAAGCAGAGGATGAGGATTTCTTAAGAAATGTTAAAAGGAATTCCAGGGAAAAGAAAGGAATTACTGTTGTTGAAACAGTGAGATAAAAGGGTCAAGTGTGGACTTATCGTAAAATAAGGAAATTTTTATCTTAGTTATTATTAACACACAATAAAATAGCTTCTCAACTTAAAGAATAAGATTGATAGTACGTAGAAAAAGATAATAACAACCAAAAAATATTTTTACTACCAAATCAAACACAACACCCTTCAAAATGGTAGACCTAACAGGTACTCCTTTCTCTAAATACGGCTCCCTTTCAGTAGAGAGTTCTTGGTAGCTACTTACTATTTTTCCTCCCTTGCTTGTCTTTTCTCTGTTCTGTACCCTGCTCTAGGTTTTTTCCTAGTTTATTTTTCTTCTTGTCCAGCCCTTACTCCTTCTCACGTTCTCTCACTTTTGTTTTTACTCCTGATCCTCGCCTCTCTTCCCTCTTCTAAGAACATCCAAAGAAAGAACTCAGCCGTATCTAACATCAGATAATAAAAAGAAAACGAATATCCAAGAACAGTGTGCAACATACGTACTGAAAAACCAGGTTGTGGTGCTCAAAGGGATTACATGGCAGGTTATCCAATAAAGATGTGTTTTAGCCAATGATTACTGAATTTAACAAGGAAACAGCAAGTGAAAGATGAACTCAGCTAACCACCTAAGTAGGCCAGTTCCTGTTCACCCTCGACGCCATGACTCTATTTTACTATTTTCTCAATTCGTATCAATTTCTGAAATCACGTTATTTTCTTTTTGTTCTACTGACTGTCCTCTCCAGAAGAACACAGCTCCTGGAGAACAGGGACTCCTCCCTCCATCCTCTTCATTCAGGGACTCATTAAAGATTTTCTGAATGACTATATAAATGCACCGACATAATCTCGGAGAATTAAACAGCACCCTCTTCGTCAGTAATATGAAAAATGGCATTTAATAAATACCTGCCAACTTAGGTTACTGTGACGTGGAGCCCCTTCATCCAGGCCGAGTGTGTTCAGCTCTTCGAAGCTGAAGTTCAGCGTGTAGGGGGTCTGACTGGAGAGCTCGGTGTGAGGCAACTCGTGTGACGCGCGGTGCACAGATTCACCGTGAGGAACTGAGCTGCTGTTTTCACTCAGTAAACGTGGGTCCTCAGGGACCACCTGGTTTTCTGCATTTCTCATTTCTAGTACCTTAAGAGAGAGAAAAAAAAAAAAGTCATCAGTATCTGCACTGACAAATCACATTTTAGAAGCTTTAGAAATTATCTTAAAAATTAAACATGAAGTTACTCTAATGGAAATGAGAAAGCATACTTTCTGTAAGTGAATTTCAAATACATTTGTTCTTATCTGCTTTTCTATATTAACAATACAATTGACCCTTGAACAACGCAGGTTTGAACTGCGCAGATCTGCTTCCACACAGATATTTTTCACTAGTGAAGACGGCAATATTTTCTACACGGTCCAGGGTAGGTTGAATCTGCAGATGCGGAGGAAACTTGGATATGGAGGGCTGACTCTGTTGTCAGTGGATTAATCTCCGAGTTGTTCAAGGATCATCTGTACTAAAAGAAGTACAGTTGGCCCTCAGAATCTAGTGGTTTAGCACCTGCAGAATCAACCAATCACAGATTGAAAATATTCGGAAAAAAAAATTCCAGAAAGTTCCAAAAATCAACACTTGAATTTGCCACACACTGGCAACTATTTACACAGCATTTACATTGTATGAGACATCACAAGTAATCTAGAGGTGATTTAAAGTATACAGGAGGATGTGTGTAATATGCAAATATTACTATGCCATTTTATATACAGGACTTAAGCATCTGAAGATTTTGGTACCCACAGGAGTCCTGGAACCACCCACCCACAGATACCAACAGATAACTGTAATGACAACAACCATCACATATATGCTATATTCTAATTTGACCACTGTGTTACTACTTTAATTTAAAATTTAACTTAAGAACAAGACAAAATGCAACTGGAGTGTGTCAAAGAGAACCAGAGCTGGAGAGTAGCTAAAGCAGTAAAAACAGATTTTAACCAGGAACTATCGCAATGGGGAAAAACGGACCTCAGGATAGAACTGGGCTCAGTTCCAAAAGCAGTGCAGACACGTGGGCATTTACAGCCCAGGAACGAGGCGGGGGGTGAGTGGGTGGAAAGTTGCTAAGAGGAAGCATCAGGGGTAAGGGGTGGGGGTGGGATTCTGGTTGAACTGACCTGACAGGATACCTTCTGGAGGCAGGCCTGGGGTCTAGGACCTCACGGGGAGCGGAGGAGGGGTGGAGGATGAGGAGTGTAATCGCATAGCGAGGGTGATCAGACACTGAGGGTGGGGTTCTTTCTCAACTGACTTAACAGGATTCTTCCTACAACGGGGCAATGCAGGCCCAACGAGGACAGACACCAAGGTCGAGGCCTACAGGCTCCGGGAAGCCTGACTGAGTGAGGCCAAGGAGAGTGTCCTGGTCAATGAAAGCGTGGAGGATTGGCAGGTGGCCTCTCTCCCAGATTTCCAAGTGAAATGCCCAAAAGGCAAATGTTGCTAAGTGCTGCTGTGTATATTCTACAAACAGGATATAAAAGAGTTGTACACATAAGTGTGAAATGTAATTTTTACATGTTTTTTTAAAAATATAGGAAAATATCAGTTTAGACCAGTACTTACTGGCACTTGTTTTATAAAATGTTGTAAATAATTCTACAAATACTAAAAATATCTTACTGTGCTCCTAAAAAGATGCCAGTCTCCAAAATTCATATTCATTTCCTTCTTCAGTTCATCAATGTTACACTGAGCTAACACACGGCCATTTATGTTTGCCTGAATAAAAACAAACACAAATACAAAGATAAACAAAATGTGAGAGATTCTGAACTTCTAGTGATTAAAAAGTACATTTATATTAGAGACCAGAAAATATTGACCTAAAGAAGGTTATCACCCCATGTAATAATTAATAAACAAGTAGAATCTGAATAACATAAGCCACTCCATACTCTTCCAAGTGTCTTAGGCGCTCAAGTAAAATAAATCATTCTTCAGGGACCAACCCAAGAGCTAACCCTCCAACTATTTCCAAAACTACCTATTCTGCCATAAGCAATAACAAAACTGTTAGCTTTTTCCCTCTGATCATAAAACATGAACACGAAGGCAAGCTGCTGGGAGGGGACAAAGACATCTGTCAGCATGTTGGTCACTGATGAACTTCTAAATGAAGCGAAGCACTGACAAACTTGTTTATCAACTATACTAGATAACTTCAGCCACCAAGAATGTCCACCCACAAATCTCCCAGTCTATTAAATTCACAGAAAATGAACTTGTCACTCTTGGGTCTCTGTAATTCTAGTCCCTTCCAAGTAAGAAATGATAGAATTTTCTTTATTAATAACAGGTAGCTTACTTCTTTTACAAAAATACAAAACCTGACTTTATTAACTGTGGTAAAATTATGGAATACCTGGGTTTAAAACCAACAGAATGCTCAGTTTCCAAGTTAATTCTGAAGAACAGAATGTACAGGGCAAGCCTACGGCAGAGGTCCTGCTGTGGACAGGCGAGGAGCTTAGCAGCACTTAAGAAACCAGTTGCTACGATGGGCTTCAAACAGCCAAGGCCTGAGAGTAAAGAGCTGAGTGGGGAGAGAACCACTGTCCTGCGGGAAACCAAATCCCCACAAAGGGTTCACGTGGAGACCTCCCTCTTCCCTGACGCTCGTCAAGCTGCCTTGAGGACAGTCAGGTTTGTACCTTGGAAAGGCAGTGCTCAACACTTTCGCATATGGGGATTAACACTAATCTATGAGAATCTAGATCTGTGAGAAAACTAACATTATCCGAACCTTTCTGACCAAACACAAGTTAAGATCAGTGAAATGGTATATGTGCTCATAATTCTTTTAAAACCTTATTAGATGCCAGGCTTTAAAGTATGTAAATATTACAGGCTTGTTGTTCATGTTCTCCTTCACTGTATCTCTGATAGAAAAAGTATAACTTAGTGGAAGTATCTGTTAAAACGGGGACTGGGTTAGCCTTGTAGATGGGAAGCCTCCTCAAAATCCGAGGTTCGTGGTAGTTATTGGAATTGCAAGAAAAGATCTCGGAAGAAATAAACTTCCTCAAATGCATTAGCCTTGCAAACCCAAACCTCTGAGGTATTATCAAACAGGACATGATCAGAAGTCCTCTAAGACATGAAAGTGAGAATTTGAGGAAAATGAAGTAAGTATGGTTTACTTGGATAATTATTAAGTCACAAATAGATATTATAATTAAAGAAAATGTAACATAAAAGGCCTTCAAATATTCTATGTTGCATACTGGAAATATAAGTTATTGTTAATCTTAATGTGAAATCCTTTAGAGCTTTGTACTTCTCATCAAAGCATTTTTGACTTATATTAGATTTTTTTTTTTTTTTGGCCATGCCACGTGGCTTGTGGGACATTAGTTCCCTGACCAGGGATAGAACCCAGGCAGTGAAAGCACCACGGCCTAACCACTGGACCGCCAGGGAACTCCCCCTTATATTAGATCATTTTACAGGAACGTTGTAATACAACACTTTATTTTCTTTTATCCATTTCTAAACTAAGGGATAAAGGGGCAATTTTAGGATACAAATAGTAAGAAACCTGTTTCCAGCTAGAGCTTTCCCATTTCAACACAGAACTCGTCTTTGAGAAGCTAAATACAAAGCGCTCGCCATGCACAAAGCCCGCCACTGGCGCCCTCAGCCCTGTCTCGAGTCAGCGGGGAAACATGCTGGTCACCTTCTTGATGGTCGCACAATACTGAGGCAGCATGCTCTGCTCCAGCCCTTCTATTTGCTTCAGTTTCTCACAAACCGCATCCACATTCATTGAATTCAGTGATATTGTTCCTGAGGCTGGGCCTGATCCCTAGATAAGTCGTGGAAAAATACATGTATGAATAGCATTTAATGTCAGATATACGCAGTCATGTGACAGAGGAACTTGTGAAGTTACACTATAAGTACTCTGATTAACAATATATTTTCAAACTAAAGTAAAGACAGCGAATGTGTGCAGTATGGGGAAATGCCATTAGGGAACAGATTTAGCTACTGTTACACCTTAAGAAGTATCTTTTATTATAGCAGATACAGCCTGATCAAAACCACTTTTCTAAGAAGACAGAACATTCCACGAGCCAAGCCGAGGCCAATTGCAAGAGAGCCTAACTTCAAACCTCAAGAGAGAAGGGTGTAGCCCTTAATAACAGAAGGACAGGGGGTTAAAAAAAAGAAAAGGAATGGGGGGAATTACTGATGCCTATATTACAAAATACAAAAAGTGAATCTATGAAATTATTTTAAAAGTGCCTATACCAAACAGCGTTAAATGTCTTTACAGACTACCTTAACAGTCTACGACTATTAACTATCTGAAGTTTTCAGATCGTGACCATATTTTATACCCAAGGGATCTAAAACTTCCCCTTAAGAATCTATACAATAATCATGTAAATATGAAACAACAGTATTACTTCTTAACACATGTGGAAGTAAATATGATCCATTAAAATTTGGTCTCATTTAGTCTGCCTGCCGATGCAGGGGACACGGGTTCGTGCCCCAGTCCGGGAAGATCCCACATGCCGCGGAGCGGCTAGGCCCGTGAGCCACGGCCACTGAGCCTGCACGTCCGGAGCCTGTGCTCCGCAACAGGAGAGGCCACAACAGTGAGAGGTCCGCATACCGCAAAAAAAAAAAAAAAAAAAAAAAAAAATTTGGTCTCATTTAAAAGGAAAGTCAAAATAATAAATCTAGTATTTACTTAGAAGAAAAATATTTTCCGAATATGGTGACATACTAAAGAAGTATTTGCCTGTGGCCAAGTGTATATGAAGCTCCTCAATTACAGATGTGGACATTGGCTTACAGAGCGGTAAGTTCTGGCTTCCAAGTCACAGAATAAATAGCTAGTTAGTGGTAGATTTGGATAGGAACCCTAACTTATCAGGTCTTATAACTTCCTATTTTCTTTGTTGCAACTGTCTATTTTTAAAGAGTTTATAGAAACTATAAGCAAAATAAAGAGAAGACCAACCAACTAGTATAGAGGAAAATGCTCCAAATGACCTGTCTTGTTTACCAGTCAATCTAGTCTTAAAATAAATACAATTTATCCTATCCTCAAGTATGTGTAAATTTATATTTTCTACTGCCTCTTTTATCATTACCAAGGTAGACTATGACAGCCAAAAATGCCTGCTAGCTACTTGTTAAACATGATTTGTAACATGAAAGTGTAACATAATACTCCATTATGAACTGATAAATATACACACATAGTATATAAACAAAATATACCTATATTACATATAAATATAAATACAGCTAGGAGATGAGACCATATTGAACAGACAGTGAGGCAGTAATTTTATGAGAGGGAGTCTTAGCAAGTTTACAAGTGTAAGACAGTCCCATAAAAATTTGTAAATTAATGCCTTGGAATATACTACACAAAACACATTTATTTATAGTTTGTTTTCAATTAAATATAAATTTAAAACATGCCATATATTATATGGTCTGAGGTTCAATTACTTCAAAAATACTAACAGCAAAACACTAGTACTTCCAGAATTTAGTTTTCATATTTTTATACAAAGTTCTATTTTCTGCCTGGATGAGTACAGCCAACCAATATTCAAAGTGTTAATTATCCAGTATCTACTATGGAAACTTAAACTGCTTTCTATGAATTTTTAATCACCATATTTGTTTTGTTTTTCTTTCTTTTAAACAGGTTTATTTGAGATATAATTCACATACAATTCTCCCATTAAAAGTGTACAATTCAATGACTTTTAGTATATTCACACAGCTGTGAAACCGTCACCACAATCAACTTTAGGACATTTTCGTATCCCTAAAAAGAAATCCTGTACCATTAACAGTCATTCTTTATCCCTTCCAACACCCAGTCCCAATCCCCTAGCAACCACTAATCTACTGTCTCTGTGGATTTGCCTATTTTGGACATTTCATATAAATGGAACCACACAATATGTGACCTTTTATAACTAGCTTCTTTCACTTAGTATGTTTTCAAGGTTCATCCATGTTATAGCATGGATCAGTACTTCATTCTTTTTTATTGCTGAAAAACATTTATCTTTTAAATGATCTTTAATACTGCCTTTCAAATGTCCTCAACCTAGCTCTTCTTTCTGGGTACATTTACACTTGTTTACATTTTCTTGATTAGAAAAATCACAAACAGTCTGATCACCAAAATAAATAATGATTATACTGGATTATAATTCATAGAATAAAATATCCATGAATCCATACTGATATAAATAAAAAGTTGAATAAGTAAATAAATGAGGAGGAAGAGACAGCTTTTACTTATAGAATTCCAATTAATAAATGCAGAAGAAGGGAACAGAAAATTACCATCAGGAAAACACCACAAGAGTGGCTGTACACAAGATGCACTGGTGGACATTAAAGGTAATGGGCAAAAGTATAAGGAGAAACAGGATATTTGCAGAGTTTTAGAGTATCTCCCCCTAAATATTTACTCACTACAAAGGGAAAAATAAAACTTCACAGTGTTGAAATCTGGCAGATGCCACCTTAACCACACGACTGAGGTTATCAGCATGACCAGTGGGAAGATTTAGGCCCTCACAGATGCTCAAATATGATGCACTGAGAAGGACGCAGCATCACTTCTGTGGGTCTCTTGCCAAAGATGTATAATCTTCTGATCATTAGGAAACAGCAAACAAACCCAAATAGAAGGACAGTCTACAAAATATCTGATCAGTTCTCTTCAGAAGTTTTAAGGTCATAAGAGACAAGGAAAGACTGAGGAATTGTCACAGATTAGGGAACTCTAAGGAGAAATAACAAAATACAACTGGATTGAATCCTGGACCAGAAAAATGACATTAGTGGAAAAACTGGTAAGATTCAAATAAAGTCTGTATTAAGAGTATTGTACAAATTTTCACTTCTGCTCTTGAGAAATATACTACAGTTAGGAAAGATGCTAACATTAAGGGAATGTTATTTTTGTACCTTTGAAGTCTAAAATTATTTTAAAGTTAAAAAAAATTTTTTTAATCACAAAAAAACTCTATTTCTGATTGTGCTAAAAAAGGCAAGTATAACAGACATGGGACAGATTAACTCTGTCTGCATGGCGGGGGAGGGATGTAAAGTGTTGAAGAGTATCTTAAAGGAATCTGAGAATTCAGCAATGGAGACACATTAATAAAGATACTACCCTTTTCCTTTAAAACAAAAAACTCCACATTCTTTTACTTTCATGATCCTTCAAAACTTTTACATTTTATCACTTGAAAACATATTTTGTCCCTCACTGGGAATTATGTAGAAAATATATATTATCTCTGAATGGCTTTGAGAAGCTATAAGAAAAGACACCATGGATATCCCTGTAATTCCATCAAAGCTATAGTCTGACTATTCATTATTTGTGAGTTGGGTTTTCTCAAGAAAAGGGGTAAATTATCAATAAATTACAATACATTACAATATGCGTCTTTGAATAAAAGAGAAATAGTGATTACTTGCCAGGTCTTTTCTAAAATAATCATATATAATAAAATTATTTTGAAACCAAATGAATCTTAGTAGCCAAAATAATGATCTTTAGATGGAACTCTCATAAAAAGGAGAAAGAGTATAAAAGTGATAAGGAAAAAGCATATTCAGTAACTCAATATGTAAATTCTTAATAGGAAACTAATTACATTACTTTGGCAATACAAAGAATGGTAATACTTTAAAGTTTATCATGCATTCTTACTTGAAATTTAATTGTTACAAGTCAAGAAAAGATCACTTCAGTATACATCACAATTTATTAAAAAATTTTTTTTTCTAATACGGAAGATTGAAAGCAGATGTTAGTTTGTTTAAACTGTTAAATATAAACTTCAAAATACATACAAATCAGAATTCCTCCGGGTCAAAGTAAAGCTAACAACAAGACAGATTTAAATTACTTTGATATAACTATATGATTTTATATTATAAGTAGATTAAAGCTACATTCTGAAACATTATCATCTTTGGTAAATTTATTAAACAAGCTTAGAATTGATTAGCCAGAAATGAGAGCCATGCAAAGGCTGAAAGCAGCTATTAAAATAAACCCAAGGCACCAAAATGAGCACAGATTTATAAACAGCCCAGCATGAAGCTGCCAATGATTGCTTCTAATAGTCTAAAACAAGAAAAGTAAGATTTCACTGAAAGTTTCTGTACCTGTCTCTGTTTGTTAAACCCAGAGTCACACGGCTTTAAGGAAGGAATAAAACAGAATGAAGGACACAAGCTTAAAGTAAAACATCAAATACACATATGTAATAAAAACGGGCAGCACTTTTGTCACTCCTCTTACTTTCCCATGACTTCAAACACACCACCTCTACGGCAACACAAAGCAAGGAACACTCGCATACACACACACACAGTAGTTTCATGTCATTAACATGTGCTTGGTAATTTTAAAATTGTACTCTCAAATTTTATATTCTCCCTCTTAAAAGAATAAATCATGGGCCATACATTCAACAAGAAGACCAGGTAAATAAAAGTTGCTACAAAAAGTCAATATTCCTACTATGTACAAGTTTAAAATTAATTTTTAAATATTCTGATAAAAAACTGCCACTATTAATTGCAGGCCAATTTAATAATAAGGTTTAAATACTTGGAATTCACATGCTCACTTCATAAAATAAAATATTATCTAGCCACACTATAGTTAACATTCAGAGATATACTTTTCAAATTTGGGGTTTGTTTCACTAGGCATGTGGCACGTAATAGATGCACTAAAATACCATTTGAAAAGAAAGGCCCTAAGAGCCTTGCAGCTCAAGAAATCGTAAATATAACAGTGAAAACTATTTGCATACTGTGAGTAACGTAACTATTTTACTGATGTAGTTCTTTAAAACTCTAATTCAAAGCAGACACGCTGCTACTAATTATTCTTCTGTAAAAATTAGGTTGGTGGTAAACATTCTTAAAATAGTTAAAATAATCTATAGATAATTGACAATATTGAGTCAAAGTTAATTTACAATGTTTTTCTTTTACTATGTCATTATCTGGAGTACCTTATGGGAACCTTGTTTTCTAGTTTACATATCAACGTTATTTTAAGTAGGTTTTTTAGAAAGTTACTATGTATATCTGTGGAGACTTGAACTGCATGAGAAATTTTGGGTTGGCCAAAAAGTTCGTAACATGTTATGGAAAAACCCGAACGAACATTTTGGCCAACCCATTAAGTCAAAGTTGACAGATGAGGTTTAACACCACATGTAAAGGGCAATCTTTAAAAAAACAAGTTCAGGACACGATTTTGTTATTTTTTAACTTTTAACTGTACTCTAGGATTTCAATGATATCCTTACTGCAGTATCCCACTTCTTCGATAATATCTCAATCAATTTAGTTGCAGTTTATTGTTAGGAAAAAAGCTTTCTTGAGCTGAAGTCTGGCACAAAGACTTTGAAGCTGGAAGTGAATATAATTTTTCACTACATTACTGGAGAAAAAATATGTTAAAACTTTTCCAAATTGAAACAGATCAATAAAAAAGTGCACTCCTAAAATGCTTTAGAAAGTGTGAGTGAACCTCCTGAGAAAAGGTGCTGACTGCTGGCAAAGAGCACCCGCCCTAAGCCTGCATCTAAATGAAACCTGAAAGGCGCCCTGCCTTACCCACGGCATCTTTAGTTTTCTCATCCAAGTCTGCTCCTGAGCAATGAGAGACAGCTTGATTTGGACATATATTTGTTTAACAGGTTATGAGTTCTAAACCAGTGGTGGAAATAAAAATGATCTACAGTTGAGTCTCATCTTTTTTTCCCTTTTAACTTGGTCACTCCACCAATCGGATCTGGTTTAATGAAAACCAAGACCTTCATTTTTAAGACTTTTATTAATTCAGTAAATTTCATCAATCTCTGTGAAAGTAAAAGTAACAGCACACTGTAAGGCAGGATACTGTTATTAACACTGCCTCTGCAACTCTGAAGTTCTCCGCAATTAAACGTTGTGCTAATTATTTTCATGCCTTTTCAGTGAGGTAGCTGATCTAAATGAAGCTATCTAAAGGTATCTAGTAACCCCTGCGGCATAGGAGGTCGAGAAAGTATGACTTGGTAGCAACACTGATCGTTCCCGCCTGGCAGCCTCAAACCCATCCGCTCCAAGAAGGCAGGATTTCCATCAGTTTTGCTCACTGCCACATCCCACTGTAACAGTGAACCAGTGGATGATCAAACAGGCATCTGAAGGACTCAATGCTAAATAATTCAAGGAAGGATAAAAGGATAAAGAAATGCTCTATCACTCCTTCCTTCGAAAAAATGCTTTTCAAGGAAACACAGTTACCACCATGAGCAACATACCCTAAATAAAAACAGACTGAATACAACACTCATAAGAACAACTCTTTGAAAGACCACAACAAAATGCCACTGAGGGGACCTGGCTCGATGCAGGCCCTCCTTGGTGGGTCCTTCCCTTCATGGTCACAGAATGATCTGAATGCCACTACTTCCTAGTGGGACCTGGACTGAAAGAAGGTAAAGGCACCAAGTAAAATTCTCCTGGGAAGCTTTCAAAACTGTAAAATATTTGGAGCATTCAGATAAGCTGGAAATCCTCCTAAATTCTAGGAAAACAAACTGATTCTAGGGAAATCAAACCACCTTTTGGGCCAGAGAAGCATCAACAGATAAAAGGCTGAGTTAATCTACACTGACTGGAGTGTTTATACACTACTCCCACCACTGAGAAAAGGTTACTTAACACAAAACGGTTTTAGTTTCTGAGTCTTTTTAAAGCTCCATGGAATTTGGTCTTTGGGACAGTAGTAATAATAATGATTATTAAGTACTTAAAGTATGCGAAGCCTGAGTAATCCTTAAAGCAGACCTGTGAAGTAGGTCTCCTTTTTCCAGATGAGGAAGTTGAGTATCAGAGAGGTTAAGTAATTTCTCCAAGGCAAAGAGCTAATCACCAGGGCCTATTTAACTTGAATGACCAAGTACCTGACCAAGTCATGCTTAGTATTAACAGGGGCAAAGAGGGCAGCACGGTGGTGAGGAACGGTCCATGGAAACAGCTACACGGATTCCAGTTCTGCGCCTGGCGCCCTCCCATGAGCCTCAGGTAAGTCTGCACCGTGGTACTGGACTAGACCATGGGTCCTAGCGTTCTCTGAGGATCCCCCAGAGGGAAGGCAAGTCCAAGGTGGGGGGCCAGAGTTCTTTTTTCACTGGTTTTGTAAACTAGAATTCTCATTAAGATTTCATTTCTAAAAAAGGCTTCTCTGCTTTTAAAGTTTGAAAAGCACTAGTCCTTTCTAGCTCTAATATCCTGGGGATCATATCCTGGGCCCAATGTTAATATATTTTTTTCAGTTTTACAAGATTTGGCATATATTTTCTCTATTATAAAATCACAGTGGAAAAAAGCCAGCGCAGAGGCTTGTATTTTATGTCTTCGCCTTAGTGAGACACTCAGACATCTCTATAATTTATCTGTTAAGTCCTTGGCTGGTCTTCACAAGTCACAATCATTACAACATTCCTTAATGTGAGAAAACTCAACTATTTTCATAAGGCTCTGCTTTATGAAGGTTTATGAGAAATTCCTTGAGGTAAAAAAAAGATGGGACCACCTATATTGAAAAGTCCACAGAGAGCTGGTTAACTTTCTATGATCTGGTTTTCTGGTGTTTTTTCTTTTTTTAAACTCATTATTCTGTGTCCATAATGACAAGACGATTTGTCCAAAAATGTTCACGTAGCTCCTGACTTATCTATAAGCAGCTCTTATCATCAAGTGTTGCATACAGGAGACAGATGCATGAGCAGAGATGAACTCATGAGCAGAGATGAACTCACCTGCAGTCTTCTTATCTCAGAAATCATATCGTTTTCTACTACAGTACTGGAAAACTACAGGAGCCATGAAGGGCTAAAAAAACTTTGGTATTATATTAACTACTCCTTCGTTGGTTCAGCTATAAAAATCCCATACAATGTTCTCATGTATAGATACTTCTCCACATTTCCACCACTGTTTTTAACACGGCTTTGAACTAAGTGTCTACTTGAACTAGTCTACTTCTAAATAAATTTTACATGCTATTGTCATTGTTAATTTCTTAAAAGCAAAGAAGGCTTGGGAAGCAACTATTATTCACTAAGCAGATTACAAAACTACCTTTTAATATTAAAAAAACAGCAAATAGTATGGTTATTTTACTAAACAAAGGCACTAATATATTCAGAGCATTTTTACTCTTCGTTATTGCGCTTGCATAAACACTTCTTAAGAATTGCATTATTTCCCCTTCCCCAAAAACTCATTTTAAAATTTGCCTAATGCTCCTTCACTGGTCCCTGAAATTACAGACACCTTTTACTCACAAGTGTTTGTCCTTAAGCATGGGAACAGCTACTACTTCAGCATGTCTCTGTCATTAAGACCATCGAATTCCTCACAGGATCTAACTTTGATCAAAAGTTTGCGGAGGGGGCTTCCCTGGTGGCGCAGTGGTTGAGAGTCCCCCTGCCGATGCAGGGGACGCGGGTTCGTGCCCCGGTCTGGGAAGATCCCACATGCCGCAGAGCGGCTGGGCCCGTGAGCCATGGCCGCTGAGCCTGCGCATCCAGAGCCTGTGCTCCGCAATGGGCGAGGCCACAATGGTGAGAGGCCCGCGTACCGCAAAAAAAAAAAAAAAAAAAAAGTTTGCGGAGGAATTTTAGCTCAGAGAATTGCATTGCATGCATGAAACTATGTATTAAAGGCTCTCTGACTAAACTAAGTCATTCTTGCATATAGTGGCAATGATCCATGGATTAAATATTCACCCAACACCCAAATAGAATTACTATGGTTTATTGTGTCTATCATTTGTGGATAATTGAAATCTCTCAAACACTTCAGCTAAAATGTTAATGACTTTAAAAGAATCATCAGCTCCTCAATGAAAACACCAAAATGGTTCTCTTCCTATCTCACTAATATTAACTCAAAGAAAATTAAAGTTAAAAAAAACTACTGCCTATTCAAATGCATGTTTTAAGTTAAAAATTATGCATAAATTCAGGATGCAATATTTCACCAAAGTAATTCTAACTGCTATGCTACATTTCTTTAGATTAAATTGATCATGTTTACATGGGCATAACATTCTGCAAATAAATCAAGAGAACTTAAGATACAAACTGGGTTCTTAAATTCCACACTGACTGAATGAATGAAGATTTTATGGCTCATCACATTAAATGTATTTCTTATTAAGTACAAAGCCTTGAATAATAAATAAACAAAGAGACTTCCTACAAAAGTTGTTTTTTTAAAGATACCCATCCTAAAGTGTTGGAGGAAAATTTTTTTTAAATAATTCCCTTTGCATGCTGTACTAGCTCTGTTTATCTGGAAATTTTATTTTAATAAATACAGTTGACCCTTGAACAACGCAGGTTTGAACTGTGCAGGTCCACTTATACGCAGATTTTTTTCAATGGTAAATACAACAGTTCTACACGACCTGCGGTTGGTTGAATCTGGAGGTGCAGAACCACGGATAAGGGGGAACTACTTCTGCAAGAGGGCTGACTATAAGTTACAGTCTCCATTTTAGAGTGCTAGGATTTTAGGCTGGTAGGAGGCTTGGTGCTCCTAACCCCTGCATTGTTTAAGGATCAACTGTATACAGATAAAGAAAAGTAGCACTGTAGTAGTACTGAATTTACACTAAGCATGGGCACCTAGATTAAGCACGAGCCACTAAGGATCCATTCCTGGTCTATACCATCTAGCTCATAATGTCTTTTTTCAGTCTCAAGGTTGATTGGAGATATTTTCAAATCTATTCTACATGTGTGGTACCAACTGCAGGCCTCAGAAAAACAGGCAAGTGTGAGAATAAAGCCCAACATTAAGGAACTAACACCATCAAATGAATGCTCCTGACGGCTGCTGGAAAAACCCCTTCCTTATTGGACGACAAAAAAAAAAAAAAAATCCCATGTCATTGAAAAAGGGGAAAAGCAGGAGGAAATGAAGGGTAAAGTTAAACATTAGCTTTTTAATTAATCCGTGAACTATAATTATTAGTATTCAGCTACTCTACACCAGCTGCCCATCACACTGCAGATGCACAGTTAGTGAACTGCTGTCATGATTAAGACAGTCGTTCCTGCTGCAGAAGCGGGAGATGCTCGCGTTCCACACCACAAGACTATACTCCATTACCCTCGAGGAGCCTGTGGGTGAAGAAAGCCCCTCAGCAGCATCCTCCTTGATAACCTCCTAACAACACAAAACAAGAGTGTGGGTAAAAGGTGAAGGGGTGAGCCAAACAAGGATGATGAATGAACATGATGCTAAAATAATATATAACACTGACACCTGGACGTGATTAGATTTTTTTCCTTCAATCATAATATTTTAAAATTTAAATAACAGTTTAAGTTCTATAGCTTTTGCCTCCTAATTTAAAAAATACATTAACAGGGAATTTCTTTTTTTTTTTTTAATTGTTAACGCACATTTATCATCAGGAACACCTAAAATTTTAGGCACAAATGTATTTTGTTTTGGATTAGAGTTAATAGTATATTTGAATACTTCCCTGATTCTATTTAATTTCTGCTATTCAATCAAAATGTTCTCTCAATACGTCCTCTAACTTTTATACCATAGGGCTAGCATATATATAGATAGACACAGATACCATATATGTATGTCCTTTAAAAAGAAATCAGAAATTAGAAGATGTAAAGGTTTAGTTTTAAAAGTTTGATAACAAACATTATTGGCCAGAAACTCTGGTTGTAAACAACTCATCATTTACTTCCTGACGCTGCAAGTCACTTTCCTTTCATAGATATTTACCAGAAATGAAAACAAAATACATTTTGTGTTAGTAACAGCTTATGTTTCTTAAAACTACTTATAAAATAAGTTGCTCTTTTACTACAGAAAGGAAATAAGCAAACTTCTAATGCTGACTATGTTTCATATTAGAGTAATACTTTAGTTATGCTTTTTTATACTTACTAGGCCATTGCTCTGATCTCTGGGCAAATTCGTTTTTACTGATGGACGTGAGATGAGATGTTGGGAGCCGCCAGGGTAGTACCTTGGCGTGTAAAGGTAAGGGGCAAAGAATGGCTATGGAGAAAACACGTAACAAAACAATTACCGAAATCAAACCAAAATGAGATGTAGCAAATGAAACTAACCAATAAAATACAACTCCAAGTTTTTAATGCAAGTGACAAAACAAAAGAAAAAATGCCTCACTCATATTCTATAAGATACCAAACCCAAACTTAAGACATATTATTTAAATTTTTATATTGTTGATTTAATAAAGCTTTTTAAAAAGCAACTAAAGTTTTGTACCTTACAACTTGACACCAGAGTTTCTCTTTACATTTAACATTTTTATGGGTTACCATGTGTCAGGTTCTAAGTGATTTACAAATATTAACTCACACTCTCATAAAAAAAAAAAAGCAAAATAGAATCTCAATAGAATACTATTCTTTACCAAAAAAAGATTAGCCTTAAGTAAGACCAAAGAAAGTCTGAATTATATGAGAACCTCCTAAACATGGATTCCAGGAATATTGTTACTCTAGGTTCCTAGAGTTTACTTTATATTCTATATCCTGGACTTTACTCTGTCTCCTAAATAAGCAAGCATATTTTTTAAACGGGGAATTCATTGTTTAGAGGAGATCTATACTATACCATTTATTTGTATCCAGCTTCATATAAACAGGAGCTATCAGATCTTATGGGTTAAAAATAAAGATTAGGGCCTCCCTGGTGGCGCAAGTGGTTGAGAGTCCGCCTGCCGATGCAGGGGATACGGGTTCGTGCCCCGGTCTGGGAGGATCCCATATGCCGCGGAGCGGCTGGGCCCGTGAGCCATGGCCGCTGAGCCTGCGCGTCCGGAGCCTGTGCTCCGCAACAGGGGAGGCCACAACAGTGAGAGGCCCGCATACCGCAAAAAAATAAAATAAAATAAAATAAAAAATAAAGATTAAAACATATTAACTTTCATTACACTGATGTAACATCTTCCCTTACCTTTTTCACTCCTGCCATTTTAAGAAAATTGTTCTGCTTTTAACTTTCAGACTAAAAACCTCAAATAACTAGAGCAAAAAATAACTAGATCTAAAAACATGAGAAATTTTTAAATGTTTTAAAAATAATAAAACGATATTAAAGCATCACATCATTGTTATTCATGTGAAATTAGTGAACACAAGGTCTCCACCTAGATGGTACAGTAATTTAATATTAAAAAAAAAATTCTTGGTCTCAAAACTTCAACTGTCATCTAATTATCAATTGAACCATTTTATGAAAAATTATAGCAGATTTTAAGACTGGCAAATAAAAACCTGCATTTCACACTGCCTACCACTCAGTTAAAGTTTACAAGGATAAAATACATTATAAAATGCTATTGTTCCACCTTTTTCTCCTTATTTGAGTAAAAGAATGGAATAACACTCACAGGACCTCTATAAATGGTACACCTAATAACTTACATGGCTGGCAATTCTCAAAACCTGGAAAATTTAAATTTTAGAATTCCTGCTTTGCCACATTTATTCAAATTTCTCTATCTTCCTAGCTTATATGAAATTTATTTAGGCATACACTTGGCTTCTATGAATAGTAGCCCCTGTATTTTCTCAAATTAGACTAAAGAGGGAGACAACAAAAGTAAAGAAACTGCAAGGGGTCTTAGAGTACAGTTCCAGAAAGTATAACACTAGAGCCGATGCTCCATTTTCCTATAGGAAATATTAGTGTTTAAGACCATTAAAATGAGGACAGCTTGGACCTACTAAACTTGATAGGGTCTGAATACTGCTGATAATTAATTGTGCTCTCATCTTTCGAAGTAGAAAATTATCACATTTATACTATGCAAACAATTATACATGACTGAAGATAACTTGAAATAAAACTCTAGAAACTGGCGATTATTTGGCAACAGCACAGCAACTGAGTCCTACCAGCAGTATTTCCCATTATTATCTCACATTTAAAAGCTGTAACACATTAAATATAGGTTTACTGAACTACTATAAAAACTATCATTGTTTTAAACGCCAATATAAATTATTATACAAGACACAACACATGGAATATTTGTTTATAAACAAATAGAAAAGCAGATCCCTTTGAAGCATAGGATAGTCTCTGCTGACCCCATAGAGTTCACGTTCTTATTAAGATAGTACATAAAAGCAAAAAGCATCTCTAATATTCAGACTCAAGGGAGATCTAGAACCGTGAAAATTCAAAATTCTTCTAATTTTTAAAAAATCATACTGCATTCAAACGTAACACTCTTTGTCTTTAAAGCTAAAGTACAGTTTTAAAATAATAACAGACTCCATTAGCAGAAAACTTGTAATACGTCCCTGGAAGAAATTCTTCAAATTTAAGATTCCTAGCACTTGCTTACCCTGTTGTAGAACGGATGCTGGGGTCCCGTCATACCACTGTAATAGCTGCTATGAGGCTGTGGTGACAGAACCCCCCCTCCCAACGGGGCACTGAAGGAGGTGGAAGAAGAGCAGGCCGACGCAGGCTGGCTGTAGCCCGACGGCGCTCTAGGGGCAGCTTCGTGCAGAGGTAGCGGGGGGTACGCAAGTCCTCCAATATGAATCTGGTCTCTTGCAGCACGAACATCTAAAAGAGTAAACGACACCCCAGAAGGCAAAAGAAAATAGAACATCACGATTTAGTCCAATGACCATGTCCTCCGTTAGGTACCCCATAGAAACATGACTGTATCGCTCTTGCCAGGGATGTCAACGGGTTACAGAAGTAGACAGGAAATTTTGAATACTCCATAGACATTTTAGCAAGAGAAACGCAACTACTTTGCATAAAAGCTTTTTTTCACCATTTGAAAAGTCACCAACATCTGGATCCTTCTCCTCAGTTACCAGAACTATACATTTTTTTCTGACTTTTCAAGGTATTTGTGCTATTCTAACAGTTCTTGTGACTCATAAAGTCTTGTTAATTATTAATAATTCAAACTTGTGTAGTAAATATAACGTTAGCTAAGATTGTGGGTTTGCAAACTATATGTCTCATCCGCCTCTGAACAGTAACAATAAACAATTCCATAGTCACAAAATACCCCTCTGACAACAGCCTTGTAACAGGTATCTAAACAAAGAATGTAGGAGTATAAGGCTCTCTCTTCATAATTCCTGGAAAATGCAAAGGTGGGTCAGGAGCACCTGCAATCATACAAAAGATAGTATGTTTCAACAAAGGTTCTGTGTGTGTTCATGTGCATATACAGTGGTGCCTCAAGAACTTAAATTTTTCCAAAATCTTCATGTCACTGTCCTCAAGTTCTAGTCCACAGATTTAAGCTAAAATTTTACAAGTGATATAGATTTTCTTACCCCTCTGGATAGAGATCCCTATTAAAGACAGAAGACGGGTGACAGAAGAATTACAATGGACTGACATCTTAAAGTGGTGATTATACTGTTAAAAGGAACCTGATTCCAAAGAAGTTTCAGCTGTGTAGGCTGGGAAACATAAAAAGGTCAATTTAACAAACAGCATTTTCCTAGCATTCCCAAAAGATGTCAGACTGCCGATCTGCAGTTTCATTAATTCTCCTGTGTAGCGCTTGGTTCGATATTTCTTGGTGTTTCATGGAGCGCAGGAGAAACGTACACAGCTAAGTCAGAAACAGGAAAAGCCTTCAGTGCTGCAGAGAGGAAAAAGTAAATTTATTACTAACACCCACCTGCAATTATTTCCCGTAGTTTGGGGTCTAGATTTACAGTGCATGGCAAAAAGGTTTTTACATCTCGAGCCACAAGAACTGGGGTCCTTGAAGACAAAAACACTTCAAAATTTCTTATATCTCCATCTATTTCCAGGAGTGGCTCAACATCTTTAGTTGTTGGAATATTCTTTGATATTCTTCAAATAAGAAACAAACAAAAATGGTCATTAATGTGACTATTAGGCAAATTCTGCATGTAACTTAAAATTTGTTATTTATAAAAATAACACATTATACACCTTACTCTCATAATTTTTTTAACGAAAAGAAAAAGGAACAAAACAAGCGGTATAGTTACAAAATTACTAAGGTAACAAGTGTGAGGTCAGAATTACATTGCCCTAATGAAAGGCAGGATTTGGGCTAGGAAAACAGAGAAAGGAAAGTAACATATTCTAGGTATGTCACATGTTAATGATTACCTCTCAGTGAAGACTAAATGAGTTACCATTTTACACATGTGGACAGTAGCCTCAGACAAATTAAACAGTCTGCCTAAGCCACACAACTAAGAGAATCTGACTGGCTCTAAAATCCATGCTTATTATAAAGTACCATGGTTCTTGCCTTTGCAAAGAAAAGAAGAAATAAAGAATAATTTCTAAATAAATTACATGAACTAGAAAAAAGCACAGATTTTTCCTTTTTTAAAAAAGGTTTTATTTTCTATTATAAAAGTAATCTGTGCTTACTATATAAGCATATATATATAAGGCAAAGAAATACAGAAAAACAGAAAGGGGAAAAAAAACACATCATTTTACCAACCAGACACGATAACTACCAATTACAGTGTCACTTAGTCTATTTTACATTATGCATAACTTTTAACCTAGTTGAATTTATATATGTAAATACGTTTGTATCAGGCAGAGGTCTTAAATGTAAAAACAAGCGACATTCATTTAAAAATACTTAGTAAACACTTCTATGTTGAACTATACGAAACTGCCATTTTTATAGGTCAAAATGGTCAAATACTGACAGTTCCATAGGGTTCAACCTACTACATGCCAGGCCATGTGCCAATCTGAGGCAGTAAGTAAAAATGCATCACAGAGAGATAAAGGAAGGGAAAATATGAAGGAGCTTAAAAGACAAGGAAGTAGGTGACAAATCTAGATATAATCCTAACGTCCACTAACAAGGAAAAGATAAATAACTTGTGGTATAGCCATATAATGGAATACTACTTAGCAATAGAAAGGAATGGACTTATTTATATATGCAACATAGATAAATCTCATAGTAAATTATGTTGAGTGAAAGAATACAGCAAATGAAGAATACATAGTTGTATATTTTTTCATTTATATAAACTAGAAAATGTAAACCAACCTATAGTGACAGAAAAAGGATAAAGGTTCCCTGTGAAGTCAGCGATGTGGGGAAGAGAAATGACAGGGAGAGACTTCAAAGGAATGGGAGGGGACTTTACAAAGTGATATGTCTGCTCTCCTGACGGTGGCAACAATTTGGTGGGGATGCATGTTTTGTGTGTCTATATATTTAAACTTCAGGAATTGTACAATTGAAATATGGCAGGTTATTGTATGTCAATTATATCTTATAAAGCTGTTTTAGAATCACTGTAAATCTGAAGATGTCTTCAAAACACTCAATTCCCAATTAGTCAAGAATATTAACTGTGAGATTATACTGAGTCTAGTTTCAGAGAAGCAGTAAGATGTTCATGCCCTTCAAAAAAGTGAAATGGAATCTTACTCTAATACTAGTTATAGTTGCGTTATTTCTCTGGGACTAGCACTTTACTACTCAGGCCCACTACTTGGCTAGTAGCCATTTATTAAAAGCCAACTAAAAGAAAATCCAGAGGACAAAATTAGCAAACAAGAAAAGAATAGGGTGCTGGTGAGAAAATAAGGATAGCAATTTTGTCTTAATGAATTTCAGGAAGTCCCTTTTATGGACTCATGCACACGTGCACAAAACAAAAAGCCCTCTGAAATGGGATTACTTCTTAATAAATTAAATTGGCTTTCAAACTGATTATTAAATATATTTAAAATGAAATGGAAAACTTGAAGAATGGTTTCACAGAATCATCTGCAGAAGTGGCCGAAATATCAGAGCTTAAACAGTTAAAAAGGTAGTTCATCTATTTCAGGAGTTTAACATAAAATACTAAGCAGAGAAGCTAGAAAGATTTAGATAAAAACACACAGCTGACAAGTCACATGAAACAAATTAACTGAATTTTAATGCCAGCTCTGCTTGAGCTTGAATGTGAACAGTGTTCTCAATATGATGAACAATACTGCTGTTCACAAGCCAACAGTCTGCTGCTGGTTTCCAGATTGAAGTCTCTATTCTAACCTTTTGAGCTCAATACATTAAACTCTTCTACTGAAAGAGATATTTATGTAAATGATAATCTTTTGGCAGTAGGCCACCAAAATCATATGTGCCTTTATTTTTCAGATATTTGTCCAAAGGTTAGTATTTAAAGAATTTAAGCAACTTCACTTTTCAATTAAGAGTGAATTTAAATTTCCAGTATTATGAATCATGTGAATTAAAGTTGCCAGCAGTTAAATGGCCCACAGAAGGCATTATAAAACCTCAGGCATCAGTGATCTCCCAGTAAGTTTAAATGCAATCTCCTTCTATGCTACCAATCTAGCAGTACTTGTTAATGCCAACATCAATGTAAGTTAAAAGCATTTTGATTATAAATGACAGTGGTTTATAGAAAGTCCATATTAATTCCTTGGCAGAAATTACATAAGCCATTCATATCACTTCCATTCAAAATAAGGTTTTAAATTACATAGAAAAAATTCCATTTTAAATCAAAATATAAATAGGTCCTAAGAGCATAATTTATGAAGAAGGCAGATTTACCTTACTTTGTCTAAAAGTAGCTGCCTAATAATGTCATTATTTAATCGTAAGAGCTGAAAAATTAAGATAAATTTTCTTTAAAAATTTAAAAAGGGAAAACTTTTAACTGCCTCAGAATTGAATTACTTTGAAACAATTTAACTTCCAGTAGACTCTCAAATACTTTCTATCGGTGAGTGTCCATTTGTTAAATACTCTCTATGCACAGAACACTTGGAGATTCTGGAAGATAGATGGAACACACAGAAAACAGCCACTCAGCATTGTAGTCAAAGGGTCAGAAACAAAAGATAAAATGAAATCCATTGTTAAGTCCATTACTGTCTGCAGACAAAAACCCTAGACAACTTTGGAGCTAACCACACTCTCCCCTTCCGTCTTAACCAGGTTAATGCCTACTGATCCTTTGTCTCTCAGCTCAGCTCCCCCTCTTCAGGGAAGTCTTCCGTGAAACCACATTGCACTCCTCTATTACAAACCCTCATAATAGCACATATGCTTTCTTACATACACATATCACAATTAGAATGTTACATTATTCAGTAGTGGAATTATTTTATTAATGTCTATCTCCCCCCACCAGACGGTAAATTCCATTAAAGCGAAGAACAAGTTTGGTTTTGTTCACCACTGTATCTCCAGTGCTTAGCGCAGAATGCTGTCATATGACTTTTGCGTAATAAATATTTGTAGAGTGAACAAACTACACAAAAAAGTATTGTTCCCAAAGAACTCTATTCTTTTAAAATAACTTTCACTTTAATTACCCTTTCTGATATTGAAAAAAAACCTTGTGCTTGGGAAAGAGTACATTGATCCATTTCAGTTAATTTTTGTACATGGTGTGAAATAAGGGTCCAACTTTATTCTTTTTCAAGATTGCTTTGGCTATTTGGATCTCTTGCAATTTCATATGAATTTGAGGATCGGGTTTCTGTTTCTGCAAAAAAAAGGCTACTGGAATTTAGAAAGGGATTGCACTGAATCTGTAGATCCTTTGGGTAATACTGACAATATTTAGTCTTCCTATCCATGAACATAGGATATCTTTCCATTTATTTAGAACTTCTTTAATTTACCAGTGTTTTGTAGTTTTCAGTGTACAATTCTTTACCTCATTGGTTACATTTATTCCTGGATATTTTATTCTTTTAGGCACTATAGTAAATAGAAGTGCTTTCTTAATTTCCTTTCAGATTGTTCACTGGAGGTGTATAGAAACTCAAGTGATTTTTGTGTTGATCTGTACCCTGAAACGATGAGTTTATCAGCTCTAGTAGCTTTCTTGTGAAATTCTTTGGGATTTTCTACATACAGCATCATGTAATTTGTGATTAAAGATAGTTTCACTTCCTCATTTCCAAATGGATCCACTTATTTCTGTTTCTTGCCTAACTGTACTAGCTAGAACTTCCAGTATAATGTTGAAGAGCAGTGGTGAAAGCAGGTGACTTAGTCAACTCAGACTGCTATAACAGAATACCATAGACTGGTGGCTTAAACAACATTTATTTCTCACAGCTCTTAAGAGTCTGAAAGTCTGCAATCAGGGTGCCAGCATGGTCAGGTTCTGATGAGAACCCTCTCTCTGATCTGCAGTTAGCTCTCTGATTCTTTTTATAAGGACAACAATCCCATCGTAAGGACTCAGTCCTCATGACCTCACCTAAACCTACTTACTTCCCAAAGGTTCCACCTCTGAGTACCATCACACTGAGGGGTAGGTTTTCAACATATGAATTTTGCAGGGGACACATTCAGCCCATAGCAGCAGGCATCCTTATCTTCTTCCTGTCTTTAGCGGGGAAGCCTGCAATCTTTCACCATCGAGAATGTTAGCAGTGCGTTTTTCCATAAATGCCCTTTACCACGTTAAGTAAATTCCCTTCTACTGTTAGCTTTCTCTTTCTAACAGTTTTTTAATCACAAAAGGGTGTTGCATTTTGTCAGATGCCTTTTGTGTATCCATTGAGTAGTCTGCAATCCTTTTTATTTTTGTAAGGTGGGTGGTAACATCCATATTTTCTGATTTTAGTTAATTCTGTCTTTTATTTCTTCTGTCAATCTAGTGAAAGGTTTGTCAATTTTGTTGATCTTTGCAAAGAGCTTTAGTTTCATCAATTCTCACTACTGTCATTTTATTCTCTATTTATTTCCTATCTAATCGTTATTATTTCCTTCCTTTTGCTCGATTTGAAATTTGTAAAATTTGCTCCTCTTTTTCTAGTTTCTCAAGGTTAAAGTTAGGCTATTAATACAAGATTTTTCTCCTTTTTAAATATAAGTATTTATAGCTATAAATTTTCCTGTGTGCTGCCTTTGCTGCATCCCATAAGTTTTAATCACCCCTAAAAAGTACCTTGAAGGAATTCTCTGGTGGCCCAGTGGTTAAGACTCTGTGCTTTCACTGCTAAGGGCATGGGTTCAATTACTGGTCAGGGGAACTAAGATCCACATGGCACAGCCAAAAAAAGAAAAAAGTACCTTGAAAATGATTCCATGAGTCACCTTTCATATTGTGTTGGAGAGAACGTTAGCATAGGGGGTCAGAAAAATAGACACTTTCCTTGCTATAGCTAAAGTAACAGAATTACTTTATTACTTCGGTTACTAAAGTAATTAAAAGCTAAAACTCTCCATATGCAGAAGGCTGTGCTGAGTGCAAAGCAACATTCAATGGAGCAAAGAACTTGTTGCAGAGAAAACAAAGAGGCGTCTCCACGTGGTGCTCAGAGCTGATTTTCAAGACAACAGTGCGCACAGTGTCAGGTTTGCTCACTCTTTAAAGTCACAAAAGTAATGTTGCATTTTATAGGCATCCTATTCAGTAAGCACACTAGGAAACAACAAACAAAGCACTTGTACATGTGGCACACTGGGTATGTAATCATGCCAACCTTCAGGCTTGCTTGTTTCTGATGTCTGATATTTGATATGTGTGACTTGTATGCTCAAGGGTGATCTAATTAGGGTTGGTAACTACTGCAAACCATAAAAATACTTGTCCAGGTTGCCACAGGGATCACTGGCAGAGCTAAACAATGTTACTCTTTTACTTACTAGAAGAGCTTACTCTACATTTTTAAAAAACTATTTCCCCTTGAGGGTGTTCATTTCCAAGGAGATCTATTTGGCAAAAACATGAGGGCCCAAGATTACTTTTTTTTACACTAATGAGGAAACATGTAGGCCTGTAATTTAATGGATAAAAGAGTGTTCAATATGCAAACTCAGTAGACTACCATTAGACACACAATTTGCATATCTGCAGCTGGGCTTCAGCTGAGCTTCACCTGGGTAGCACAAAGTGTAACTCTGGTGGTAGAAGTAATAGGAGGAAAATTTTATGACCACAAAAATCTCATTCTTGTTTAAAAAAAAAAAAAAAAAGGCGCTGAATCATTTTGACACAAAGGCATTTACACTCAAAGAGAAATGAGGTTGTTCAACTGACTAGGAAACAAATGTAGTATAATCAAAGTCTGAGGGGGACAAAAATCCCCCTCTGAGGCTGTTATATAAACTTACTGCGTATTTACATGTTAGGTGCTTCCCATTAAATTCAGTTTTAATAAAGGCAGTGATTTCTAGGAATACAATGCCTGCATGAAATGCAACTTGGTTGTATTCTGAAACAAAAAGCAGAGTGTTTACTGCAATGACTTTCCTTAGATCCAGACTTGATGATCTCAGATTCCTTAGCATAAGGCTGTAATGTTTGACAATTAAAATTAAAAGCCATGAGACTTTTTTAAGGCATAAAAATGTATTTAAAGGCTGGGTCACTTGTTAACTGTGTGTGATCTGGGACAAGTCATTTAACTCTCTAGACCCCAGCTTCCTTATTTCAAAGGGGCTGAGGTAGATTTCTAAAACCCTATCTATGGCCCTCCAGATGCTTCCCGTGCCCCTGCCATGTGGGGAGATGCTCTTTCTCTCAAAGTGATGAACGAAAGCTCTGGCCTACGCACAGATGTCCCTTCCATGTCCGAGCTCCCTTGATTCGCGGTGTAAACACGAGACACGTAAGCATAATTTTACTGGCTGCAAGACTGTACTTTTGGTAACTGCAGGGATGAGAAAGGATCAACAGGGAAGGTAAGACACAAAAGCCCAGAGAAGTAACGAAGGAAGTATCCGCTGAGGCTCAACCGTGATACTGGTAAGGTACTGCCTTCATTCATGTGTATTATGTAAAATGCTGAGTGAGGTAGCCCTTTCTTATATAAAATCTAATAGAAAAGATATTTAAATATTGTAAAGAACTGAAAGGGAAAATTTTTTTAAAAAGCAGTATTTGCTGAATACCTTCTGCTTGCCATTCTTTGAGCCAGATGTTTTATCTAGTTTATCTAATTTCCCAGCGCTCCATAAGGTGTTATTTCAGTTTTTAAAATGAGGAACCTGAGGCTCAGAGAGGTTAAGCAACTGGCTGACGTGGCCTGGCTGTAAGGGGCAGAACTGGAGCCTGCGTCGGCCAGATTCACAACCCTGTACCCTGCTCCCTGCGCTGGTTCAAACCGAGCACCACAGACATGGCTCACAATTCTTAAATTAATGATTTACCTGTTTTTAACTCCTTAAAATATAATAAAATAGAATGCTGTTACACATTAAATTTTAACACATTGAAGAAGACCAACATATAAGCCTGTGTTAGCAAGTTATCCTGGTTTTTTGTTTCAATTTTTTGCAGACTTGGAAATAAAGTTTCTCCTCCATCTTCATGTATATATTCAAATTCCTTCATTGTTTTAAAATCCAGACCAGCACTTTTCCGTTAACAAAGTTATGCAAGCAAGTACACTACTCCACCCTACATGCCTGAGCACAGAGTGCCAAAGCTAGTTAGAAAATCTCAGTAATAATTCCTGACATGACCCGGGTGACAGGACCTAGTCAGAGAAGCAGCACCCAACACTTTGACTATTAAAAAAAAAAATGTGAGCAACTGTAAAATTATATTAGTGATTCACCTAAGAAACAAAATCCCCAATTAAACTTTCAAGTTTCTGAATCAGATTAATCGAAAATATCCCACCATTGCAAAGCAAGTTTAAATGTTGGTTAACATTTGCAACGACTCATGATTTAGAATTTTCTTGATATTACATAACCAAAACTAAGTATAGAAACAAATAGATGTTTGATCCAACATAGGACTGCAACAATCATCCACACGTTTTAATTTTAATATTCTTCAGAACAGCTCATTTTCCTAACTGAATTTATCAGGAAATGTTATAATTTGAATCAATTAATTTATATTCATTCTGCTTTATTTATTGGGTTTCTACATAAGATTGAATTTGCAACAAGGTTTCCACCGGGGGGGGGAAAAGCCTGAAAAACCATGTACTATAGCATGATGCCTACCCCATTATTCCCATGCAGGTGATCAGATGATAGCAATTCAGATGACAAAACAGTCATTTCAAGCTAAGGTAACAGAGAAAACTTCAGTAAAGAGGTTAAGAGAGGCAAAACATTTCACAACAGACAATATGAAAATAGTTCTCTCTCATTAAAAAAGCAAAGCCCTAGTTTTATATCAAGAGTTTATATGATGACGTGAAATTTTAAAATATTCTGACAAAAGTAAATAAGATCCAATTTTCATAGCTGTTTAAAGAACACTAATAACATCGTGAGGTACTAGCAAGCATTAACAGATGTTCATGTTATCGCTGCCTTTAAGAAATCTTACGAAGTGTTACACTAATCATATACAGGGCACAAATGTTTTGCAGTAAAATTCTGAATAACAATCAGGGAATGGAGGCTCTGAACTCAGAGTCTGCCTATAAATATGCCCAAGATTAAAGCAAAACTTTTATTATATGAGTTATCTTAAAGGTTTAACGTTGAATCAGCATGGAACCCAAGATCTACCATGTTTAGGATTTAGTATTTTAATATATAAACATAAATTTGTAAGCAGATCAATTAAAAAAAAACTCCTTGTTCTTCATATCCCTTTGCCCATTAATAACTTTAAAAGAATTTTGGGAGAAAAAAGTACTACACTAAACTTAGTAAAAACTATACCATACGATCAGATAACCATTCGCTTATGATCATGATTCTCAGTGCTTACAAAAGTCCTGTGCAGCCATTCTTTAAATAACAGGAATTAAAGTTGAACCTTAGACAGTTTAAAATGTTCATTAAATTCAGTGTTTTTCTTGTTCTTCTGCCATGGAAAAGGGAAAGCAAAACGCATTCACTCTTATTTCTTGGCCGATCGTGCTAACGATGTTTCTGGTGAAATACTACCCCCTCGTGGACTTTTTGGACATTGCAAACAGAGGTCATGTGCCTCGTGGTTTTACCTAAGCATCTCACCACTACCTTAGCACTTCAATTAGGTGGCATGTTTATTATACATTACTTTTGCTTATTCTCAAATTTTGAAGTCTTAAAAGTATTTTGATTTGAAACTCTGAAATCACAAACCTCTGTTGAAAAAAAATAATTTCAGGGAAAATACTGATCTCTACCTGATCTCTAATGGTATATTTAATTTTTTGGACAAATTTGAATCCTTCAATAATCATATTTGTTTTTTAATGTAAATATGCATAATATTCTTACTGTATTATAAAATAAACTATAAACCTACATAGGTAATGATATTTTTTATTTTACATATTAAAACATATTTTAGAAAAACTTGTTTTTTAATACTGTTTTCAAATAGCCTTCTTAGTTAATATATTTTAGTTTTTCATGTTAAAGTTAGAAACACACAACTTTGAAACATTTAAAATTCCTTCTTTGGGCTTCCCTAGTGGCTCAGTGGTTAAGAATCTGCCTGCCAATGCAGGGGACACAGGTTCGAGCCCTGGTCTGGGAACATCCCATATGATGCGGAGCAACTAAACTGGTGCGCTACAACTACTGAGCTTGCGCTCTAGAGCCCGTGAGCCACAATTACTGAAGACTGTGCTCCCAGAGCCCGTGCTCCACAACAAGAGAAGCCACCACGATGAGAAGCCCACGCACCACAACAACGAGTAGTCCCCACTCACAGCAACTAAAGAAAGCCCACGTGCAGCAACGAAGACCCAACGCAGCCAAAAATAAATTAATTAATTAATTTTTTAAAAAGTCCTTCTTTGTTCTGTATTAGTATAAAATACTGAAAATGGCATTATGAGTTTAAATGAGAAAATATTTTAAAAATCAATTTTACCCTATTGAAAACAAAAGAAAAGCTACTGAAAACGCTATCAAGAAAAAAAAACAGACACTTAGCGTACATAAAAATGGTATAAAGGCTTAAACACACAGATGTACCAGCTGTTTAAGTGCTAAACATCACAACTGATTTTTTTTTTTTCAGTTTTCCGTACAAAACCTACTGCAGTTAGTAGACACAATCGGAACTGAATGAAGCACTGATTTGGGGTTTTACATAAGTTGGTAAGAACTTTGCATTTTTTTAATGGAAAAGATAAATTCCATCCTCTAAAAAAATGTGTATTTGCTATAACATTCCCATTGATACACAATAAATGATTCTAAACATTCACTTGAAAATGAATAAATTATATCTGGAAATAATAAAATTAGTTTAGTTCTGCATTTCTAATATCTCAGACCCACTGCCTAGCTCTGTAGTCACAGACAGCCTCCTGGCTTCCAGAAATGGGGCTGGGGAAGCTCCAACAGCTATGGCCGTGTGACCTTAGGTAATACCCACTCTCTCTGCCTCCCAGAGTTACGAGTATTAAATGAAATAATCTAGGCAAATCCAATGTGTGGCATATATTGAGTGCTCAAGCAATACTAGTTACTGCTTTTATTAGCATGTGCCGGCACGTAATAAACTCTATAAACATTCGGTTAATGAATGAACACAATCAAAATGTTTAGCATAACAAAAACGGAGTCCAGCTAAGTCAAAGGGCCTTTTTAAACAATACTGACAACAGCCTGTAAATAGAAACTAAAGTGGGAGGAACCTGTCTATAAGTGTGCCCATAGGAAGCAACTCCAAATCGGGGCATTCATAAAACCGTTACAAATGTAAGAAACCTTCCAAATGCAGCTGAACTCACCGTTACAGGGAAATGCCTATGAAAACATTGCTTTGATTTTACTATCACCCGACAAAAGGCAGAATCTACTACATGTCGGCTGAAATATGTAGTCACCATTCAACCTTTGTGCTCTGAGAACGTTCTATGTGCCTTGCCCAGGGATCTACTGGTATTAACGACAAAGGAAAATGTTTACCCACGTTTAGAACCAAAGAAGGACACGTCTGTATGGACAGTTATTTTTTTCAAGATAAAATGTGGCTTCTCATTTACCACCTTCCCCAAATCCATGCCTTCCTCAATGCAAATGTCATCATCATATTTCTTTATTCTTTCAGAAATACCCACTACTGCCTACTCTATGCCAAGAATGTCTAGAAACAAGGAATTCAGAAAGGTTTAAGGAAGTTACATTTCGTGGAGTTAAGAGTCTAGTTCAGGAAGCAAATATTAAAGAAACAGCAATGCAAATATTTACAAAAGGTAACTATGGGAAGTATCATGAAGTAACATACCAGTCTATAATGAACACATCTAATAAAATCTTGGAGACTGGGATATGCCTGGATACAAAAGGCTTCCCGAGGTAGTGACATTTAAGGTGAGACCAGAATAAGGTGGGAGAGGGGAGGATGGGCCAGAGAGAAATACAGGTGGAAAGGTAAAAGGCAAGAGGAAGAAGGCATGAGAAGGGGCTGGAAATCCATGCTAAGATTGTTTGGAGCTCCAGATAAACCTGATTCCTGTAGTTAGAATTTTGACCAACTATTTCTCATCCTTAGAACCCAATTTGATACTGAAATGAGCACCATTTCCATCTTACACTACTCATACATCAAATTCAACACTACTCTACAAGCAAGGCGCTCTGTACACCTATCAGTTTTCAATGCAACGGGAAGCACCTTTCACTTTCAAGCAGGGGTTTAGATGTGAGGGGTAGCGAGGCAGGACCGGACATGCAGTTGGCAATTCCAAAGGAAAGAGGCAGGTGAAAACACTGACCCAAAAAGTAGGCTTATAAATCCATCGTTTTATTAGAAAATAAAGAATAAAATGATCTTAAGAAACATGAAACTATTACAGCAGGAGAAACAGGCAGGGAAGTCATATAAATTCTTGCAGATGTTTAGAGTAACTAATGAGTTTTCTATCAGAACACTGCAACAAGACTATAGATGATGTTATTTATTTCTCAGCTTTCTCATATTCATGGGAGTGCCACCATGGACCATTCTCTACCACTCATCTCATCTTTACTGTGTGACTGCCACCTACTTTCTCCACAACTTTCCATTTACCCTAATTTTTCTACCCAGTTTCACTGTTATCTTCTTCCCAGCACGGATTCTGAAAATACACTCCCTTAGGTCAACAGGGTTCCCTAAGTCTGTTCCAAGTTACACTGATATGACCAAATAACAGGCACCTTAGAGCATTCCGGGTATGTGTACAATTTTTTCAAGACCCTGCAGTGGATCTCCATTTTACTCAGAGTAAAAGCCAAAGTCCTTACAATGGTCCTCCTAAAAGCTGTCGGTGACTCGCACTCCCTGACCTCCCTGACCTCATCTCCCCCGCTTCCCCCTACAGAATTCCCTCCAGCCACACCAGATCCCTTGTTGTTGCTGTTCCCCAAACATCCCAGGCACTCTCTGGCCTTAGGCCCTTTGTCCAAACTGTTCCCTCTGCCTAGAAATGCGTTCCCTAGATACCTACTTGGCTATTCTCTCTCTCCTCCTTCAAGTCTCTGGTCAATATTTCTCTCCTCAAGGAGGCCTACCCTGAGCCTCTTGAGCAGTGTGGACCCTGCACCACTCCTCCTCCCCCTAACTCTTTTTATTTTTTCCATAGCACTTGTCACCTTTTAACATGCTGTAGAGGTGTGTGTTACAGAGACTGTTTATCACTCATACCTCCCTGATAGAGTAATAAGCTCCTCAGCTTAGGGATCTGTGTCTGCATTGGTCATGGACATATCCAGGCTCCTACAATGGTGCCTGGTCCATAATGGGTGCTCAATAACTATTTTCTGAATAAATGAATGAAGTCTAAGCTTTCTCCCATTAATTTCTCTCATACCTTTGGATGTTGCTATGAGTCTGGTCGCAACAATAAAACAAAGAAGTAGCAAAATATATAAATAGATAAACTCAAGAAACGGTCAAATGTGTCTAGTTTTCATGCTTCATTTTTTTTCTCCGAACAACAAAAGTAGGCATGATTTGCAGGTACATCGAAGTAAACTAAAACACCCTGCCCTTCACCTTTATTTATCTTTGGGAAACTGAATTTTCCAATCAATTTCCACACAGACAATGAATAAAAATAAACAATGCATAATAAGAAATGCATGTTTAACTGTCAACATTACATCTGTTTACAGCATCTTTGTTCATGGTTTGAAGACGCAATTTTCACGTTAAACCTGGCAAATATACTGTCATTTACTTTATCCAGTTAAAATATGATTTCTATTTTAGATTATATTTTATTTTTTTCAGCACAAACCTGCTTAGCTTCCTTTCCTATATGGAGAATTATTTCATGATTTTGCAAAGAATTCAATCAGGTTTTTTTTTTTTAAGATAAAGATATTGATAAAGTATTGAACCCCTGAATAAAGTATTTACATTATATATACATTAAGGGCAAGAGTGTTTTGGGGGAAAAAATGGAAATAATAACTATACACAAGATAGTAATCTAATAATGGTGGAATGATGACAACACCTACAGAGAAGACACATCGTATCAAGAAGGTAGAGTTTCATTAAGATTCTCAACTATATATAAAAAACACTAAAAGAGCATACATAAAACAGTATTGGGAATAAATATTTATAGTATCTCAAAATCTAAATTAGGAAAAAATCATCAGTACAAAGAATGTACTTTGTGCTACAAAGGAGATAAGACTTCTTCGCAAATCTAAACTAACTACTGTCCAATTTTTTTATGCTATTCAAATTCATAACTTAAGTCCACATGCAAAAGAAACAAGTCTGTGCATAATCTGAGCCACATAATGGGGTAGGGAGGGGTACCAGTAATCACCCAGAGCTTCAAGGAAAGAGGAAGGCGGTTAGTGAGAGCTAAACAGAGGCATGAGATAACCAGAAGTGATAAAACTAAGCTTATGAAAACTTCGGCTGAGTATCAGGAAGGAATATCAGACGATATGATGTTTTATTATGAAAAACATCCTAAGTACAGAAATACTGCTACTTGAATAATTTAAAGATACTGAATTGAGGATAAATGTTACAAACTAGATGTCTGTAGTGTCTAGTCAGCAAGTAGTAGATATTTCCGCAAAAAGAAAATGGCTTTGATTCTGAGGTTCTCTCAAAACTTATTAAATTGTTTTTAAAAAATCAAAATAAAGGCCCAAAACAAAGTATTGTTTGGTAAGGCATTATCCTTATCACAAAACTAATTCTGACCACATCATCCTAAGTAAAAGGCTGGTTGAGAAGTGTCAAAACAGAAATTTGAAACATTATCTTCATGAAAGCTATTTAAATTGATCTTTTAAAAAACCTCTATCATTGCTTAAAATGCTTACTGAAAAATATCAGAAATAAAGTTTTATACTAAAATATCTCAATGGTGTCTAAAACTCTGTAATAAAAGTAGACAGAAAATCTTTATCTACAGTTTTTATTTTACTCCCTTTCTTCTTACTAAATGTATGTTAACAAAAAAAGCCCTCAAATGATCTAGACAAAAGCTTTTAGCTCAACACATAATTGCCAGAAAATTACAATAATTGTACCAATTAAAATAATCTTGAATGAACAGTATGTCATCTTAATGTTCCAATGGTTTACAGAGGGATCTACTTAATTAGCTGAAATTGCTTTCCAGTGTTAGTATCAAATGTCATTTGTTAAAAGTTGAACAATTTAGAAAATAATTTAACAAAGCAATTTTACGAAACACCAAGAACCAACATTTCTTTTTCAGCTGAATAAATCAAGCAGATGTGTCATCAAATTGTTATAAAAATAAATGAGGCTTTTTATGGATTAAAAAAATTTTACTACTAGTGTTAAAAATACTATTTTCTGATTGTTTTCACCAAATCAGATTTCTTTAATAAAATAAATGAATATCAATTATATACTGCTGTTTTTTGTCTGTTGTAAATAACACTTTTTATTATTCAAATGACAAGCAATAGCATCAGAGAACTCAACTATGGTTAACTAGAAACAGTCATCTAAGTTATTCTAACATATTCCAATATATGCTTTTTCAATGTTGATCAAATTGGCTTCCTATAGTTTTTCATTAAGAAATCATCTTAAATTACTTTGTCAATTCCTTAATGAATTCTCAGATTCTTACTACATTGTCTTTTTTCTCTTCCTTAGACTAGCTACAAAGCAGTCTTTGTAAGTATTTGCAGGCATATAGGACACAATTATTTCTTTTAAAAAAAAAAGGCATCTCAAAGTCACCCTGAATCCAACCCATTCATGGGTGGCAGGCCCACCAAGAGGTGAAGTCCAAAATAAGAGATTAACTTAATGGCAAAACAAAGTTCCCATTACCTCATTATACCTCCAATATATAACAGTCTATATTTATTTGAACAAAATAAAATATTCCCCCTATAAAAATTTACTCCAAGCTATTTTTATTATATGATTAAAAATACCCCCCCAAAAGCATTTCTTTGACAACTGTTCTACTGATATATTAATGAACAGGGTGAAAAATTACTATTATCTTTAAACTACAGGTGATACATTCTCTTTTGTAAGATATATATTAATTAATTAAAAATATAAATGTTTGAAAGTTTCCTTGAATATTAGGAAGTCATATAAGCTTGAGGCTCAAATGCTGGAAATTAGGGTGAAAGTTTTAAAAGGTCAAGTAATTGCCTATTAGCAAATAACAGCAGTTTTAGCCTGAAGAGTTTTCTATCATCCAGAAGGCAATGTTTTAGCCTGATATTGATAAAAACCTGTTAACTGGCTGTTTGAGCCATCACATTTTTACTTTCTTCCAGTTGTTTCAAATATGTACGTTTTACCTTCAATCAGAATATAAGTTCCTCAACACTTGAGTATTTAGGGACAAAAGATATGTTGTATGTAATACACCCTCTAATGGCCTAAGAAAAAAAAAAGGGTGTGTGGGGGGGGCAAGTAGTGGTGTTTTGGGGAGATTCATGCTGTAGTATTTAGGTGTGAAATACACTTTTGGATGGTTTGGCAAAAGGAAAGTGTATGTATGTGTGTGTAGATATGTGTGTAAGTTGCTCAAGGGCCTAAGATGCTTTGTATAGTTGTCTCTCTGTGTACCCCACGTGCTCAGCCAGCCCCTGGAATGCATGAAAGCACAAAGGACAACAATCTAAGCCCTGACCCATAGTAAAAACTCACACTAAATACACAGTAAATGAAGAAAATTAACTAGAATGGATAAACAAAAATCAAGGGAAGCCATGAGGTCTCACACCTACTCATCTTGGTTTCTTTAAGAAAAGAGACAAGATTTCAGGAAGGCATGTTTTATTCAAATGATAATATCTAAAATGAGACTGAAATACTCTTCATCCTTTTTATATCTTTTGTCTTCCAACAACCATCCCAGCAAAAAAGTAACTAGAAAACTACAAAACCATGACTTTCTAATTTAAATTACTGCCAATGATAAGTTAAAAGCTCACTTTCATAAAAACATGCTCAATATTTTCTATATAGTTTGACAACATGCAGAAGAAATAAGATAAATTTTCTGCAAAGAAATTAGACACTGTGCATTTAAAAAAATTTTTTAAACTATATATGATTTTTCACCTGAATAGTTCATTAACCCAAGAGTTTCAGATTCTAATCATACTTGACCTCATTGATGGACTGTCCATCTTACTTCCTACAGGATCAGAACTGGCTAACTTGGCTTCTTGGCATTTGTGGATTGCAGGTCTTAAAATACTAATGAACACTGCACCGTCTGCATCCACTTGCTCCATGCCTTTTAGAGGTACCAGCTGATTCTAACATTAGAATCAATCAATCAATAAAGTGTGGTTTGTGATTCATCCTGCCACCATGAAACAAAATGGTAGGGTTTTTTTTAAAGCTTTCAATAGAGCTATGTATATATACATAATGATTTTCAATTACACGTGGCATGTGTGTAAAGGTTACTAAAACCACATAAGTGCACTAAGGAATACAGTTCTTGGATTCATTTAATGTAAACTAAGTCCTTAAGTAAAATTCTTAACAAAGCAACAAATATTTACTGAACAATCACTGTGGAGAAAAGGAACGGGAAGAGAAAACTTTCTTAATACGAACCAGGTCCTTCATGTTTGTATCCCTCCTCTCTTTTTATTTGCTCAAATCATAGCATTTATCGTCCTATATTTTAATTATTTACTGTGCTTTTCCACTGCGGTAAAATGTCTTTTTAAGTCAAAGAAAAGGTGAAAGAACAGGACAACCAACTCCCAAACACGCCTCACCTAGATTCACAAACTGTCAACATCATGTCGCGATACACCTGCTATCTCCCTCCTCCCCATATATATGTACATGTATACACATCCACATAATATATACACAGGTATACTTACAGACATATGCGTATCTACACACACATACATACACTTTCCTTTTGCCAAACCATCTGAAAGTGTATTTCACACTTCAGTACTTCAGCATGAGCCTCCCCCAAATACCCTTACCATGCCTAAGGAAATTAACATTAATTCAAAAATTCTTCCTCCCCAATTGCCCACAAGATGCCCTTCAGTGCCCTGCTTTTCTTCTGATACAGATCCCTATCACAGCTCACACACTGCATTTTGGCTGTGGGAGCTATCTCTTCAGTCTCCCCCAGTCACCAATATGGAATTCAAGCCAGTTGTCTTGTAGAATGGTCCACATTCCGGATTCATCTGGCTGCGTCCTCAGAATTAGAATCATAGTACAACACGGCTGGCAACTATACCAGAAAGGTGATGTGGTACCTTCTACCGCATTTTATCTAGTGGCATATGATGCTATGCACCCCATTAATGATGCCAGGCTTGACTATTTGATTAAAAATGGGGTGACAGCCAGATCTCGCCACTGCAAGCACGTGTCTTCGTTGTGATTATATGTGTAACCTGGGGGTGATATTTTGAGACCATGTGCACCTCCTGTGCTCCCCAACAACCTTCCTCCAGTGGTTTCTGCAACCACCGATGATCCTTGCTTGAATCAATTATCATACTGGGGATTTTAAAAAACGATAATTTTTCTATTTCATTCATTCCTTCTACACTTACCTCATTCTCCTAAAACAAAGAATTATTCCTTTTTCCTCTCTTCTAAGTATTACTATGGACTCACTGGATTTCTTTTGTTGATATGTTATAATCCATTACCATCATTTTTCTTTGTGATTCTCAAATGGGCCCAAGTTTGAAAGGTGCTCCTTCAAGCTAAGTCCTGTGCCCTTCTGTGCAGACCTCACTGTCTTTGAACATTTCCTTCCTTGATTTCTGACACAACAATGCAGGCTCCCCGAGCTTTCCCTGCCTTAGACCTGGAATTAGCCATTTCTCCAAGGAGTCCCAATCAGAAACCAAGATCTAGGTACCAGATGTGCTCACAATTTGGGGGTATTTTTGCTCCCTTTTGGTGGGCAAAACTAGAGGAAACCTCATTTTAAATTATGAGTTAATATTTAATATCTCCAAATCCAGTCTACTACCATAGTGCTCCTCCTAATTTCTTCCATTCAATATTTGTATATCCCTTCGCCCATACGGAAAACACCGGCTTCCAAAAATATCTATTAATTCATTTTTTACTCTATCCTATGATACATTCAAAAGGATTTCAGGAGTATAACACCAATACTATTATCAGCAACAAACCTGCTAAGCTCAAGATTTCTTTGCAGTTAATTTTGTCTTCGGTATATTATACTAAGAATAAAGAATCAGAGAACTGAGTTCAAAGGTGTTTGAATTAATTTTTTTCTGTGTGGTTGTATTTTCAATTTCATGTACCATTAGGATCATTTCTTTCTGTTTGTATTCAATATTAGGGTTTGCTTTTCCCATCCTTTTTGTTTCTCGATTATGATATGAAAGGCAAACTACATAAAAATGTACATTCAGAGACATCTCATTCCCCATCTAAGCATCCTCTTTAGGTAAACATTTTTATTAGTTTCTGGCTTACCCGTCCCATGGGTTTGTTTTATATTTTCATAAAAAATAATATATACCTACATATGTATATACAGATGTTCTTATTCCCCATTCTTTCTTATACAAACAGAAACATGTTATATACTCTTTTGCACTTTACATTTTTCACTTACTAATATATCCTGAAAATTCCTCCATATCAAATCATAGTTTTTTCTCATTTTCTACAGCTACAAGGTACTCTATTATGGTAGCTGTGGCATAATTTACCCAACCAATGTTCCTATAAATGCGCATTTAAATTATGCTGCTACAGGTAAGGTCACAATAAACAACCCTGTATAACCAGTTTTATAACTGTGGAGGTGTGTGTTTAAATTTCTACACGTGAGATTATAGGATCAAAAAGTAAACATATATTTACCTGGTCGCCTTTGTACCTCCAGCATCAGGAGCAGGGCCCCCAAGTAGCAGACACTTAGTAGATTTTTTTCGAGTGAACTCAATTAGGAATTTTTTTGAGAGCTTTAAAAACTCTTTATTTTCACATCTCTCCTGCTTCTATTTCCTGAGGACACAGACCTTCTTTCACCAATTACTCACCCTCTTCACAGAACATGCAGAGGGCCCAGTGCTGGGAACCCTCAGCACACGGTCCTTAACATGTGAGCAACTGATCAATGTTCCTGGACTCCTGAGACACAATAAACTTCTAAGCATTATATTCAATTAAAGGAAGGTGAAGAGACTGACTTGAGTCCTATGTGTATCAAACCAAAAACTGTGCTCATCTAGCAAACACTCATTATTACACAGCACCTATGCTATGATGCAAACGTTTATTCAGGAAATATTTTACTGCACAACCCAGGGAAAAACCAGTCATGTATCTTATAAGAAGAAGATGATTTCTAAACCATCAAAGAGCAGATGCAATCAGTGACAGTGCCCCACAGGCCCATGGTAGTTGTGTGTCGCTGCCATCTACGAGAGCACCCACTCGACATAGCTCACAGAATTCAATCTGTTTAATTAAGCAGCAAAACCTACAAGAGCTCAAGTGTGTAGACGAATACTACAACCAGCCTCTATATTCTAAAATCAGTTATTCACCTAGAAAATATTAGATAAAATAGGTACATGAAAAGTGGGGATTGGAAAATAATGAAAACCACATGCTGACAATACTCTAAGAAAAATTACTTGGAATCTTAAAAGTTTTAATGTATAAACTCTACACTGAATGGTTCGTTAGATTTAATATTTCATTTACATGTTCAAAATAATAGTTTCAATTATACCAAGTTTTATACAATTGTATAGTTCCCTTGTATTGTATTTTTTCTAAGAGGTATTTTTATTTGGAGTTGTAATTGAAAACTTTGAAGGTATTAAGTATTCTGGTAAACAAAAGGGATTATAATTTTATTTGTTTATTTGACAAGAAAGTCAAACTCATAAAACTTGACATGCTTGATATTTCACTGAGCATTAACTGTATGGCTTTCCAGGAAAAAGTAATCAATTTCTTTACCAGAAGTAGATTTAAAAAGTACTTCAAATGACTGACTATAAAAGAAAAATAGTTCTTTTTATTGTTTTATAGAACAATTCATTGTTCTATAAAAGAACAATAAATTGTTCATATATTTTATAAATCCTTTATTGTTTAATGCAAAGAATGTTTTCCAGCCAGTATTCACAGTTCCCCAAATCCTCCAGATATAAAGCTGTGAATATACCGGCACTAATGATTTGGAAAATGTAACCTCCTTAATATTCTATAAAGACACTTAGAATAAAAAATAAAATAGAAATAAATAATAATGTTTTAAGGTTTGCATTTTGCAGAGCTAACAGGACTATGAAACATTTTTCATCATATAGGTTACCTTGAGAAAGGAAGAATAGAGACAAATAAAGCTGTAAATTTTACATAATGGGATATATACCTGTGCTAATACAACTCCAAATTATAACGGAATTAATGAGAATGATTAGTTGAACCCAGAACTCTACATTTTATACATTTTGTATTCATTTTGCTTTATATGCATTAACTTTCTTCTGAAAAGTCAACTCAGTTTAAGATAAATTTAAATATAAAGAGGTCAGATAAAGTACCTTTCATAGATGGTTTTTAATGTCATTTGATCTGGAATACCTTCAGTCTCTTCCAAATACAATATGAGCCATGAAGTTCGGTATGGCCACTGCTCAGTAAGGTTGATCCAGCTAGCAAGCCTGTCCCAGTTGAAACTTATCTGATTGGCTCTCAGTAATCGCCCTTTAAGGAATACAAAAAATGTTTTATGAAATTGTGGTAAATGAAATAAGCCAGTCACAGAACGACAAATATTGTATGATTCCAACTATATGAGGTATTTAGAGTAGCCAAAATCATAGAGACAAAGTATAATGGTGGCTGCCAGGGGCTGGGGGGAGAGGAGCAGGAGGATGAGTACAGAGTTTCAGTTTTACAAGATGAAGAGTGACGGAGATGGATGGTGGTGACGGCTACACAACTATGTGAACTGTACCCTTAAAAATGGTTAAGGTGATAAATTTTTATGTGTATTTCATTTAACACAACAAAAAAAGAAAAAATATATATCATTTGAAAACAGAAAGAGCAGCATGTAAAATCTGAATTTCAACATTTTAAATTATAAATTAATTTTACTCAGTTATACAAATTAGCATAAAATTATGTTTATACAAAGAGAAAAATTAAAGCTGAGATGAAATTTAAAAATTTTTAAATCATCGAGTTTTAAAATAACAATAGACAACTGGTAGTTGATTTTCATTGTCAAAGCTAATATTGGTTTTATGAGACACACTTAATGCAAATAAAACTGGTATTCAGCAGTGTAAACATATAAACCTAGTACAACCTTTTGTTTCTGAAACTGAATTGCTTTGTTAATGTTAAACCTTATTATCTACCATACAACAGTAAGAAAACAAAATTCACCTGTCACAGAAACAATATTAAGTAATCTTCTCATGGTCTGAGGACTTATGTCACTGAACCAGTCCTCTGTAACCAGCAGTTTTGTAAGATCAAAGGACATCTGCCGAGTAATCGTGCGCTGCATCTGTCTTCTTCGGTAAGTATCCTGAAACAGTGAACCCATACTTCGAGCCTGAGAACTTAAGGCTTTTTGAGAAGTTAATATATGTTTATGTCAACAACAAAAACAATCCAAAATTTTAGTCAAAGAGGAAGACTATATAGTAATAAAAAGTATTATTATTACTTCCTGAGGCAGAATATTTACAGAACAGTTATAAAGTAATATTAGCAGCAACTGCATCAAATGCTATGGTTTAGCTTCAGATGTATTTTGATTTATAGTTGTACAGAGAAAGCTCGATGCCTTGAAGATCATAAATAAGCAGAATTGTGTAAAGAAAATTCGACTCAAACTCTTACAGGAGCTCAGTATTTATAGGAACCCTGAAATAATAAAGCAAATGACCCCTCGTCTAGATTTAAGGATTCAGCATCTTGATTTTTAGGTTATTTTTAAACGTGTGACACAGCTACTCTAACTATCCTCACATCTGCATAAGAATTAAAGGCTCCCTCCTGGGTGGGGTGGGGAACCCCATCTAATCTGAGGAGGAAGAGGCACAACAGAGGTGCGTTCTCACCTAAGGTCATGAGACAGGGGAGTGTGGATACAATTACAGGGAACCCAGGAATCCAGACTCACAGGAGAGAAAGTCAAAACTGAAAATCACACCCTGCTCTTAAGTTAGAGTTGTCAACTGTCATTCATAATATTATTTTCACATCCATACTTGTACATGGTAGAGGAATAAAGTCAAAATATCACTGAAGACACATTTTTTAAAATGTAAAATGTCCCAACTTGATGTTAGCAAACTAGGGGGGGACATAAATTGCGCTAATGCTAGCACAACCTAGCCATCCTTAAGCAGCACTATCACCATAACTTACCTGCAAGTGGACATCTTCCTGCCTTGTAATACTCCCTTATTCTTTACAAAAGAAGGCTCCTAAAGATAGGGTAGGACAGGGAAACTACCGTGTTCCAGGAGAAAACCAAGGGACTGGGAAGGGCACAAAATCACTATGTGGGGGAGAAAAAAGAAGAATACACATCTCACAAACATCGGGGGAGGAGGAAGGCCAACAGGAAAACAAAGCAAGGGATTGTTCTCACACTACGCGCCTCTCTCTCCCTTACAGCTATGGTGACATGGGTCCCTGGAATGAACACAACTTGACCTGGAATGAACCCAGTGGTTCTCTAACCCTCGATGAAATCATCTGGGGAGCTTTAAAATCTCACTCTCAGAGGTTCTGATTCAATTGGTCTGGAGTCTGGAGTGGCACCTGGGCTGAGAGCAGGCTGGGAGAGGACAGGCACTCCTATATAATTTACAGTTATTATGGCTCTAGGTTCAGACATTCCTTGAAAAACCACCTGAAGCTGAAAGGAAATCCAATGATAAAATTTACTTGGTGAGCTCAATGCAGTATTTATAAAATATTACGTGGCATCACCTTGGTTTTATTTAAATAATAGCAATACAAACAAATGGCTCAAAACATAAGGTAACTTACCCGTCTATTAAGGGCCGTCTTACTACCAAGTTTTGTCATCTCTCCAAGGCTGTTTTGTGAAACTCTCCTGTCAGCATCTTCCTGCAACCCTTAAAGAATTTATCAAGAAAGCACCATTGTATTAAAACCCTGTTGTATGTGATATTTAAAGAGTAGTGAAATATGAACAATATTTTTCAAGGTAAAAGGAGATGCACCATAAAAAACTATAGAACTACTTCAAACCCAAAGTACCTGAGGAACTTGATCTTTACCTGTATTATCTGAGCATGGAATATCTCCATTAGTTGTTGAAGTTACAAGAAATTTTCTTGCACTGCTTAGTCCACGACTATTGAGGAAAACAGGTAGATGAACTATGTTGCGCATATAGTCATGTCCATTGATGTTTGAGTCACGAAGCACGCTGTTGAGGTTCTGGTTAATTGCCTTTATAATAATATGTGGATCACTTGCAAAAATAGCAATGAATGGGCCTTTTGAAAACAGAACTCGGACCTGCAGTAGAAGAAATGTATAGTTATGATAAGATAAAAATTTTAAATTATCCAAAGTAATAAAACACCTCTTCAAAATCTGTGTTGTCCTTTGGTGACTATATTTTTAAAATAACATTTCCTTTTCATTCAAGTATTATTCTATATGAAAACAAATTTTACCAAAGTCGCAATCTGGTTTGTCACCATCTGACAATTTTTCAACATTTGACAGTGATAAAATCTCCAAAGAAAACAATTAATCCTGTCGTATTTCCAGACACTTATGGTCTACATAAGAGGTAAGATCAACACACAAGAAATATTCATGAATATATATGACGTACTAGCCACACTGGTCTCCGACCTCAGTTACATACTGCTGTTTATAACGTACCTTACAGAGAGCCACTGACGTGCCCTACTTTAACAGAACTCTACAAATTCTGTGGTTTCCCTACCCTTAACTCTATTCTAACCATAACTATCTGCAAAGAAAAGCTGGAGTCACACTATGGACTTTAGAGACCCTCTATTCACTTTTTTCCTCACACTGCCGTTAAGCTAGAATTGTTTAAATCTGCTTGTGATGAAACTTCTACTCTTGCTATGTTTCTGCATAAAATATGGTTGTTTTTACAAAAGAAGTAGTATTCAAACTCCACTTGAGATATTCATGAAGCGATTCCTCTCAGCTGCCACATGTGTGACAATGACAAGTATCAAGTTGGTTCAGACATACGGTGTCCAGCATCTGGAGCACTTTGTCCTGCTCACAGGCATCCAGCCCATCGATGATAACCACCAGCCTTGTCTGATTCTGAGTGAAGCTGTCAATGGTTTTTGCCATCCTGGCCATCAATTCCACTTCACACTTAAGAACCTGTGCAAAAGAAAGGATACAAAGCACTGGAATCTGAGAAAGTTAAGCACATTTCTTAGAAAGCCGGACAGAAAGTCAGCTAAAGGAAGAAAAGGAACCCAAAGTCCTCACTGCCAGCTGTGGTTCCACTTAAAACTGCAGCGAGTGCTTCACCTAAATTAGAGCATTTATTACAATAAGGTAGACGCTGTCACATCCATTTTAAAAGGACAAACTCGGCTGAGTGACTTACTTGCTGAGATCACACGCTCTGAATGTCAGAAGACATATTTGAATGCAAATCCAAATAATCTAAATACCACACTACATTTGACTCCCTGATGGCATGTGACCTTGATCAAAGTAAGGGGCTGCAGATAACTGTATAAAGCCCTTTTTTGCTCTAAAAGTATGTTCCTATCTTATATGTTCTGGTGGTTCAATCTGCTTACTCTACCAGGCTCTAGAGTAACCTGTGTTATTAGGTAGTAATTACCAACTGTGGAATAATCTGCAACTTTCTGAGTATCTTATAAAAGTCTGTTTTATAAAAATACATTATTTTTGTAACTTTTCCCACTTCACGTATGTATTTTCATAGGAAAAATCTAGAGTAAAACTAAAAACAAATGCAATGCTTTAACACTTAGAGAATACACTCCCTAAAGCTCCATGGTCATGGGGAGCATATTCACATTAGGATTATTTTCTGCACGGCTTGTGGGATCTTAGTTCCCCCCGACCAGGGATTGAACTCCGGCCCTCGGCAGTGAAAGCGCGAAGTCCTAACTACTGGACCACCAAGAAACTCCCAGGATTATTTTCTAAGAAGCAGTGAGTGCTTACTTTCATGAATCCTTCACTTTTCAATTTGTGCAGTTTGGAGGCAGCATTATGGAGGCGTTTCCTTTGAGAATTCAGGAGAGAGTCCAGCACCTGCCACCATGTACGACAATTCAGCACAAAGGCCAATCCCACTATCGATGCAACTGATATGAGGACGGCATTCACTGTCAGATGCTTTGGGTCAACTCTGAATATAGCCAGAAGAGTAATTCCAGCAATAATGCAGCCAAAAATAAAAAGGAAGATGACAAAAGATGGGAGACAACACGTTTTTTTCCATTTATTTTTACCTGTAATACAACAAATGGTTTTAACATGTCAAGCATCCAGAAAATCTCAATCATTACGGTGACAGCATATGACAAATCTGATGTTCAATTCATGTTTTCATGCTTTTCGTCTATCCCATCCTCAAGCCCTACATACACACAAAGAAGAGAAGGAGGTCCTACCCTGCGTATCTTCAGTCTTGAATACTCGGAAAAGCCTGGTTGCCAAAAAGCCAAACTCTCTTTCACAAGCATCCGAGAGGGTGGCAATCATTTCAGCCATTGATGTTTCTCCACCTACACTGGACAACCTATTATAATCTGTAAACAAAAACCTTGGGGAAAGGGGAAAGAAAATGTTACTCAGCTATCTAAAGAAACGATTTCAACATATGTTATCTCTATCATTTAGCCTGTATTTCTTCATGTCTCTTTCAAAATGTTGTTTTTAAAATTCTAAGGAGGGAAAACAACTTGTAATTAGGTATCTTCCATTTCTAACGTCTTATATACTTTTCTCAGGAAAAGGCAACAACAAAAGTTAAATGTGGTAGACTTATATGAAGTAATTCTGACTAAAGGCAGAAAGGGAAAAAGATTATAACAGCTTAGCCAAGGAATGAGACATCTCAACAGATCTCATGATACAACGATTAAAATTATGAAAAGGTGACACCCCAGGGCTTCCCTGGTGGCGCAGTGGTTGAGAGTCCGCCTGCCGATGCAGGGAACACGGGTTCGTGCCGCAGACTGGGAAGATCCCACATGCTGCGGAGTGGCTGGGCCTGTGAGCCATGGCCGCTAAGCCTGCGCGTCCGGAGCCTGTGCTCTGCAACGGGAGAGGCCACAACAGTGAGAGGCCCGCGTACCACAAAAAAAAAAAAAAAAAAAAAAAGGTGACACCCCATATCAGCCAAAAAATGCTGCACAAAGAAAGTTTTCTAAGCACCAACTGAAGAGATTAAAACCTTGAAAAAATATTACAGTAATTAAGAATTGAATGCCATTTAAAAACTCAAGCTTTAGAATGTTTTATTTATAGCTTAAACGTCTATCAGGGATTTAGAAAGAAGCTATAAAATATTCATTTCACAGTTGTTCTGCAAAGTAGCTGAATTATTTGTATTTTGAGTCTCTGAATGGATATTATTTCTGCATTAGTTCCTTTCCTCCCTTCTACCCCTAAACTAAACTCTCATTTCAATCCTGTAGATAGGCATTGCTTTCAAAATACAATCTAGGATCACATTGTACTATGTATATGCAAGCTATTTTAATTGTTCTAATTTTTTTAAAAAATACCATCTCATTAATTTAAAGTGTTTCTATTTTATGTAAAAATATCTTCTCCAATTCTTTTATTACACTTTGCGTGTTTTCTTTTTACACTTTTCATTTTAACTTCTCATTTTAAATCCTTTTCTTAATACTCCTATATGCCAATTACTTGTAAGCTTTTATTTTTATCTTTCTCTCTTATATTATAGTTTTGATGTCTTATCTGGTTTGGCCTATTTACTTTCAGCATAACTTAAACATATTTTATCTTATAATAATTTTTAAATTCTTAATCTTTTAGTGCATATTTAACTAATTATTACTAATTATTTTACTAATTTCTATCAAATTCCTTTTGCTTTCAGTTCTCTAAACTTTTTTTTTATTTCATTTCACTTTCCTCTGGAGCCCTCTAGCTTTCCTTTACTCTTTGACTTACATGTTTCCCATCTTTTCTGAACTGTTTTCTCATACATTTCCTATTTGATATTAAAAATAATTTTAGAGGAGTGGGTAAATATATTTCCACAGGTGAGGAAAAAGCAGCTCGGAGCACAAGCTGAGTTGCCAAAGTTACACCCTGATGTAAAGAGATGCCAAGACTCCTTTCACTCTTTTCAAATAGACCAGCACGTTTTTCAAATTTGTCCAAAGGATGATAACAGGTGTCATAAGGGGGGAACATGGGTTTATGCTCAAATAAAATTTGGTAAATCAAAGTTAAATTGATTTCTTTATGAAAAGGTGTCTCTGATCCTTTAATGTACAAGAGGGAGCTATAATATGAAGTGTTTCCCACACAGATTTGACCAGGGAGTATTTGTTTGCTTTATTTCTCACATTAAAAAGTTTAAGGGACCAATGTTTTTTTGGAATATACACTGAGAAATGATGCATTATAAACTTTTACTTGCTTCATCTTATTAAAAGTTACTTCTGTCAAAGGGACCAACTCACCTCACGGGTAAAGCTTTAGTGGTTTGCTCTGGCAATTCAGGCGGATTCACAAACATCAATTTGAGGAGGAGCTCCAAATACCCAATATGTCTTGCCAATCTAGTACTGAGGACCCAGGCCCAATTCCAATTCTCTCCTTCCCTTCGTCCACCAAAGTAAACGACAACTGAAATTCACGGTTTAAAACAAAATTATCCAGAACAATCATTAGTCAAGCAGCCTCTTTTCTCCAAACAGTCAAGTATCAAGTAGTAATGGGTAGACTTACATAATTTTCATGGTCCCATTCCATTTCCTAACTACTCCTCAAAGAATTCCTCAATTAATTAACCTCCCCCAACATACATCAGGTATGTGAAAAATGGAAAGTAAGCTGACTAAAATATGACATAAGAAACACAATCAGAAAGATAATGCCTTAAACAGAAACATAACCCTTAGTTCAGATTCAAACGTAAAAGACTGGTTTTATCACTACTTGCAAATGCTGAGGTTACCAGTAGTTCCTCCAAAGGTAAATCTATTTCCTTTCTTGCAACTGAAGACACTCCCGAGAACAGGGATTATATATATTTATTACTTTGCTTTTAGATAAAATAAAAATTACAGTCATGGTCAAAATGATCAAGAGCACGTCATGACAGCTATAAAAACTTATTTTCAAAAAAGATTTAAATATAAATAATTAATTAACATATAAAGGGGAAAGTATAATAAATTAAAGTTCTGCTTCAATATTAACAAATAATGCACTAGTTTTTAAAGCTGTACCAGCCAGGCTGGGGACAATGTTCCTCTAGGCCAACTTACAAAATAGCAAAAAATCAATTTTCTCACCTAATTATGAAAACCTCCTACAGACTTTAGGAGAAAGATATAGATACAATTTTAAGTAAAACAATGAGTTTTGACATTCTCTACATTTTTTAAAAAGACAAAAGGCAAAGACTTACTAAAAAATATATATAAGAGAGCCAAGAAGCTCAGTGACACCGCTATTCCAAGATTTGGGTCAATCGTAAAAGCAAACAATAAACCAAGCCCTCCACAAAGGAGCAGGGTCAGAAATACTATAAGCCATGAAAACTGAAAAAGAGGTTCAATCTGTTGTCCTGCAAAGGTTTTCATTTCATCTGAAAGAGAAATTAATATGAAAACATTATTTCTGTTTTATTTAAGAAATACAACTTCAAACATTTTGAAAATTTCACATTTTCAATATAAACATTTACTGAGCACTTACCAAGTCCCTAGATAGAATGCTGCTACTTAACCATTTTAACCAATGTTCTCTTCTGATAAGAATCTCATTCCCTAGGGGTACCTCTACCCTTGACCCTTGACCTACCCACTCTCTTGCTTCCTACTGAAAATGCACAAAATCCTCTTTCGTATATTCCCATCTGTCAAGATTTTGTTGATATTTATTCTTGTGGTTTGTATCACACAATCAACAAGGTACTGTTTCCAGATATAAAACTAAAAACTATTACTCTGTTATGTGTCTTCAAACTATTATACCTAGCTAGCACCACCATTCCTCTCCGATCCTCCTCACCCCTTCTCCCTCCAATTACATTTAAGGATCACTGCTCTTAAAGGTGTGTGCTCAGTCCAGATGAGCGCTAAACAAGGCATTCTTACTACAAAACTTAGCAAGAATTTTACGGGCAATACTGACACCTGTCCTTGAAGAACGAGTGAGATTTTGCCAAACAAAAGGAGTGGGGCTTAGCTGGGGGAGGTGGGGGACCTGTCCAGGAAGCTCCTAGTAGAGGAGGCCACTCAGGAAGGGTCTAGTGGGCTCGCGGGGGCGCAGAGAGCCCCTACGCCTACAGCCCTGAGCACACACAGGGGGCAGTCCCGGCAGGGGTGCTCACGCAAACTGACAGTCTGTGAAGGGCCTGGGTAGGACGGTTATAAACTGCACTCGCAGGGAATGTGCTACGAAGGGGTTTTAAGTATGCTATAACACAGCTGGATCTCTGTTTTAGAAAGAGAACTCAAATAATGGTGTGGAGGAGCAACCACATACCCATACATAAAACTCTATTCTACCATACGATCCAGCAATCCCACTACTGGGCACATACCCTGAGAAAACCATAATTCAAAAAGAGTCATGTACCAAAATGTTCACTGCAGCTCTATTTACAATAGCCAGGACACGGAAGCAACCTAAGTGTCCATCAACAGATGAATGGATAAAGAAGATGTGGCACATATATACAATGGAATATTACTCAGCCATAGAAACGAAATTGAGTTATTTGTAGTGAGGTGGATGGACTTAGACTCTGTAATACAGAGTGAAGTAAGTCAGAAAGAGAAAAACAAATACCATATGCTAACACATATATATGGAATCTAAGAAAGAAAAAAAAAAAGGTCATGAAGAACCTAGGGGCAAGATGGGAATAAAGACACAGACCTACTAGAGAATGGACTTGAGGATATGGGGAGGGGTAAGGGTAAGCTGGGACGAAGTGAGAGAGTGGCATGGACATATATACACTACCAAACGTAAAACAGATAGCTAGTGGGAAGCAGCCGCATAGCACAGGGAGATCAGCTTGGTGCTTTGTGACCACCTAGAGGGGTGGGATAGGGACGGTGGGAGGGAGGGAGATGCAAGAGGGAAGAGATATGTATATGTATAACTGATATGTATATGTATAACATATGTATAACTGATTCATTTTGTTATAAAGCAGAAACTAACACACCATTGTAAAGCAATTATACTCCAATAAAGATGTTTAAAAAAAAACAAACTCTATTCTTCTTTACTTAAAAAAAAATACACAAGAGAAAACTTTGTTATATATGCAGACTTTTTACAAACATACCTTCTAGTTTCTTGAGCAAGAAGGATTTCCCACTTCCCCACTGTGCATACAGCCCCACACAAATGGGCGGCTGCATGGTAGGCTCACTGAGAATATCTGCCAGGGCACTGCTATACAAATCATAACCAAGCATGTCACCATCTGTTTCCGTAGGAGACAAGTGTCCTGTAATTATAAACACATCATATCCTTGCATTAAAGACATTACTATTAAAAAGGAGCATCAATTTTCATTTATTAATTGTTTACTAAATTGAGGAAAAACACTTATTTTAAATGGTTAGACCTGTGTAAAAATAGGTTCAGAGGTGCTTAAGTTAATACCATATTTCATAGAACTTAAGATACCTACTAATTATAAGATGCATCATTATTATGTACGACTAAGAAAGAAAAAGTGCTGCCAAGTATGACACGATGCTTTCTTACCCATCAATTATAAGACGTATTCCAACTTCAGGGATGCTAAAATGTGGAGTAAAGTACATTTTAGAATTGATAAAATGATTAAAACAGTAACTAGTTCTTCAGAATCATTTTAATATGTATAATACCTATATAAAGAAGGCTATGTTAGTGAAAATCATAATAGATAACCAGAGAAAAAGAGACATTCTATGGTTCCAGGCAGAAAGGTTCAATGACTTAAAAAGAGCAATTCTCCCCCAAATTAATCTACCACTTGAAGGCAATTCCAATAATAATATTCCATGAGAGTATTTTGAAAAGCTGAAAAGCAAGAAGAACATGTAAAAATAGCTAGGAAGGATAATTTAAAGACTACCAAAAAGTAGCTGTCTTTGGAAAAGAATCAAAATACATTCTAAAGCTACAATAATTACAACATCACAGAACTCACACAGGATATTAACATGGCATTTCAAACCAGTGGGGAAAGGATGAATTAGTAAGTGGTGTTGGGAGAAGTAAGCCATCCATTTTTTTAAATAAAATTAAAACTCTGCATCTCATATTTTAACAAAAATAAGTTTCTGAAACATTAAAAAATTAAATGTAAAGAGTAAAACTATAAAAGCACTAGAAGAAAATATAAGAGAAAAAACTATAAAAATCTTTGTGTGGAAAAGGCCTTTCTTTCTCAATATAATACTAAAGGCAGAACTGCAGGAAAAGACCAACAAATAAACTACAAATTTATATAACTTTTGGATGGGGAATTAAAAAACCCCATCACCATAAACAAAGAATAAGCAAGGGAGAGAGATACAATATATAGGCTGGATCCAGGATCAATATCCTTAAAGACACAAAAATCAATTTTTAAATAATTTTAAAAACTCAAGAAAAAAGACAGCAAAGGATACAAAGAGGAAAATAGCAAAAATGCAAATAGCCTATGAACATATTAAAAGATCTCAATCTCACTAATAATTTTACAATGCAAATTAAAATGAAATGTTTTCTTATTGATCTGATTAGAAAGCTTAAGAAAGCCGGAAATATCCAGTTTTAGCAAGGTTGCAGGAAACTGCACTATCATACACGGTCTAAGAAAGGAGAAATTGTTACAACCATTTTGGAAAGTCTATCAAAACTGAACATCCGGGCCTCCCTGGTGGCGCAAGTGGTTGAGAGTCCGCCTGCCGATGCAGGGGATACGGGTTCGTGCCCCGGTCTGGGAGGATCCCATATGCCGCGGAGCGGCTGGGCCCGTGAGCCATGGCCGCTGAGCCTGCGCGTCCGGAGCCTGCGCGTCCGGAGCCTGTGCTCCGCAACGGGGGAGGCCACAGCAGTGAGAGGCCCGCATACCGAAAAAAAAAAAAAAAAAAAAAAAAAAACTGAACATCCACTGACTTGCCAATTCTACTTCTGGGAGTTTATTCCAAGAAAATAATCCTAAAAATAAGAGTTAACGGATATACATACAAAAAAGATGTTCACTTCAGCACTAGCTTTTAACAGCAAAACAAACCAAATATTCATCAATAAAGAACTGAATGTACTATTAGAACTTAGAATGAAAGATTATGCAACAATTAAAATATGGTATAGTTCATTATTTAAAATTTTTATATTATAGTATCTCAAGTTTTTTAAGGCTATATACATAGTATAAAACATTTTTAGAAATATAAAGAAAATCTTGGCCAGTCATTCAAACAATTACAAATTAGGAGATACAGGACAATGGGAAATTTGCACTTTCTACTGTATTCGTGTTTTAATCCTTAAAAGTTAATGTGTGATTATCAACAGAAAAAAATATTTTAAAATACAACTCATAATGTTGAACAGAATCATACTTGCTTATGTAAGTAAACAGCTAAACTGGAAGGTGGCAGGATTCTACTATCTCCTGTTGGTTTCTGGGACTAACATGTCTCTTTTTTAACTCTAGTAGAAAACTGTTCCGTATTTCAAAAGACCACATGTAAATGATTACATTCTCATGTGCGTCCTTTACAAGCAAAAACTATTTTAGTACAACATTCAAGGCATTATGTGCTAGATGTTATGGAGGAATACAAGATAAGAGGAAAGAATCCCTGCCCTGAATAACTTGGAATCTGGAAGGGAGAAAATTCTAAAAGAAATAAGGGAGAAAATTTTAAAAGAAACAAAATAAAAGGCCATATGTAATAAGTATTAAAAAAGGAAATATAAACACAAATGCTTAAGTATTCAAATGAGACAAAAATTGTATCTGGTTAGGCAGATCAGTTAAAACGTCACTGAGAACGAGACAACTGACTCCAGCCTTGGAGAGAGACGATTTTAACAGGAACATTCATGGGGATGGAGAGGACACAGCACAAGCAAAGGCAGAGAGCCACACTCTGAAAACAGTGCATTTTGATAGAAGCACAAAGTACACCTGAGAGAATAACAGGGGGGAGAGAGTTTTAGAAAAGCAGGCTAGATTTCTAGAAGTCTTAAAAGCTGATTGTTGACTCTGAATGTACTTAATGTGAATGCTACAATATAATGCAAAACAGCTTTAGACAGGGAAAAGTTATTTTTCTACAGTAAAGTAATAACTTTCTTAACTTTGATAATCATCAGTTAAGTGAGAAATGCAGAACTGCTGGAAGTCTCTTAATTTTTTCATAGACATTCATTTCTTAAAAGCCCAGTTAGGTACAAAACCCAATACTTACTGGCTCCAAATATCTGAGTTAAAATACTTTTCTGATGGCTACAGTCAATGTTGTAGGGAGTCTCGCCTGCTTTGTTGGGCCTATAAAGTAACCGTCCATCTTTGGGATTTCTTAAAAGAAGTTCTGCCAGTTTCCGACTCCTCCCACGAATAGCAATATGCAAAGGAGTGTCTCCTTTCTGTAAAATAGTGACAGGAAACTTGAACTTTCACATTTCTTACATATAGTATATACAGAGTAACAATTTTCATGTTTCTATAAAATAACAGAAAATCCGAACTTTTCATATTTTTCATATAGAATGTATAAATAATATGAATTTTTATCTCCGTATCCTCCCCACAATTTCTTTCTCTAGTTCCTTCCCTAGCTTTTCTCAGGTATTATTTCTCCCACAGCCTTCTAGAACGAAAGAGGACAAGCAACAGGCTTTTTCCTTGTGGCTCCTCCCAGGCCCTGGATCCACCTCCATCACAGGTTAGTAACCATCTATCATCCAGATACTTACTGTCCACAGATGTCAACCACCTTCCCCAACTAATTTATATTCTATTTATCAACGTGGTCTCCATTTGTCTAGAAAGCTTCCCAATCCGTGCTGATATTCCAATAGCACGGGCGACCTCGTCCTTCCCCACGCCCTCTGTCACCATTATGTTAGTTCCCTACATTCTCTTCCTCGGAGTCCTCTATGTTGAATCCACCCTTCTCTGGCTACTACAACTTCTTCCGTTCTCCTCAGCTTTCATGGCTCCCTAACATCAACCTGCCTTCTTCCCTTATTAGAATCTCCATCATATTAGTATTCGCATCCAACACTAAGGAAAGAAAACTAATATGTAAAAAAAAACCAAATTCAGTCCACAAGGTGTTCTCCACGTTTTACTTCAAACATCTCTCTTAAAGACAATGACCCACAAGTTGACAAATGAAATTCTCAGTTCTCACCCACTCACTTCCTGTGGCTTGTATAGCACAACCTGATCGTGATTTTAAATCTCCTCTTCTGCCTCAGGTCCACTTCTTTCTTTTCTAGATTCCCTTCCTACATTCTAAATATGGCACAACAGCTACATATTGAGCTCACTATATAGTAAGGCACTGAGCTGGATACTTTGGGGGATATGGAGATGAGAGACAAAACAGTCCATGGCCTTAACTAAGTTACAATGTAACAGGAGGAGATTGGATAAACACGCACAATCATAAAACAAACTAGAATGTGACACACGCTGTAAGGAAAGTTTGACCTCAGCTTTCATCTGTCTTCCAAACTGATGATCTCAGTCACTCCCATGTAGCTCTCATCTCTTGGTAACTAACTGTGAAATTCCTATCACCAGCCTTGATTTCTTGCCCAAATTCAAGCCCTATCGGTCACGGCCTCCTGAACGTCTCAGCCTTCAAACTAAACACATCTAAACTGAATTTCATCATCTTATTTCTCCACCTGAACTCCATTTCTTATCCCCAAACATGTGAGAAGGAAGAAATATCATCAGTGGCATTTCAGCCAGACACAAAATTTCTGAAAATGCAGAGAAGACATCAACACACTCTGCCTGTTTATGCTAAAGATAAACAGAGATTGGTGATGGGCCAGGTAAAAATAACATTAATCTTTATTCTTGAATTTTTATTTATGTAATCCTTTATGAAGAGCCAGGTTCAAGACTTTTACAAGTTTGTATTCCAAATCTGAGCAGGACAGCACCTTATCCATCCTTTGTAAGTATGTGTGAATAAACGCACATTCACTCCAAGAACATCCCAGGTATCATGTGTGCTTCTCAGCAAGTATGTGCTGACTCAAGACAAAGCACACACAACAGGGTCCGAGACAGGGAACCTTAAAGGGCACGTAGTCCAGTGGTTCCCTTTTGCAAATTAGGGGACCAGTGCCAGAAAGTAGTCAACAGCAGAATGAGAAAAGTTAAGTATATTCAATTTCAACAACTTCTCTTTCACTTTATGCCCTAACTTTTAAGATTAAAATTTTTCTTTATATTTTCTTTTATATTAATATGGTATTAATATATATTAATATATATACCATATATAAATACATTAATATGGTAATAATAGGTGGGAGGCTTTTTTGTTTTTTTTTAATAAAGTTTCTTGATAAAATAAAAGGCAAATATATATAAATTCTGTGTTTTTTGTTTAATTGCCTCATGAATAATAAAAAGATAAACTTCAATCTATTATGGATTAGGAGAGCCCAAATCATATTATATATTCAGAGGGAAAAATTTATATTTCTTAGTTCATACATAAATCAATTCACTTCTTTTCTGTGAGGAAATCAATTTGAAGTAGAGAAAGAAACCTGCTTAAAATGTAGACAAACTAAAACCAGGAATCAATTCTATATGAAGTATTAAGCAATTTAGAGTTAAATTTATTCTGGAAAATATGAACATTCCTCTAAAAGAATTAAGGCAAGGACACATGGCAGAACATCTCTCCTGCTGGTGAACATGAATGCCAGTCTCCTTTGAGAGTCTATCTTCTCCAGCCCCTTTTGGATTCTTTCCTCCTGTTTCTCTGAACAAGCTCCACACCTGATGACATCCTCCTTGCATGGTGGTCAATGCAGCTCGCCATAACTGATCTGAGCCATAGAGGGAACCTCTGAAGCAGGTGCTTTGCTGCATACTGAGCCCGCCCACTCCTCAGCATGCTCTCAGAACAGCCAAGAAGATCTCACAGCATCCAAATCCCACACAAATAGCCCCAGCAAGTAAGCTCTCCCTCCACAAAATAAAATTAGACCCCCATTAAACCCACCGGATATACAGTCAGTCTACCTACAGCCCTCAAAAAAAACGGCTCTCTACACGGATGTTTTTACCTTATCTACGGCAGATACTTTAGCTCCTTTATCCAGCAGCAGTTCTACTACTTCTATATTTCTCATCTTAGTAGCCTTTATAAGAGGTGTTTCACCATCCTGTGGGCACAGATAAGAAAGTTTGCCAGATTAATACCTTTACTCCTAAATCTTTAAAGTCACATAAACACACATGTCAAGAATTCAAATATCTGACCAGTCTATATTGAAAATGTTCTCAAGAAAACATAGTTGGAAAAACTAACAAGTGCTTTTCCGTTCACAACCAATCACTTGTATCAAAATACTTTTATATCACTCAGCAGAGCAAGAGATGTGCCCCACTCCTTACCAGCCGCTTCTGTCCCTCGCCACTAACTGTCTTTCCCCAGGCCCACCGCTGACACCTGGGGCACCTCCTCCAGAGGCTGCTTCCCGTTCTGACCACCTCACCCAAGCAACCCACTACCTAGCCTGTCAATGTCCAGGCAAGCCAGCGTCTAGATTTGTCAGATGTTTTTACCAGCGCCTCTGTGCATCTAAGGACCTGTGTATAACAGGGAAACAATCTGATACAAGCAGTATGCCTTTGGGAAACCTCAAAGGAGTTAACAATTGCTTTCAAAATCAAATTAATAGAAATAAGAAGAGACCACAGTTCAGCACTGAATTAGGAAAAAGCAAAATCTGGTCAGAAGCCACGTGTGGTCACAGTAGCTGACACAAAGGTCTAAAAGAAAAAGAAACAAGATTCCAAGGAGCCACCACCTGCAAAGCAGAAGGTATCCCAGGAAAAGCTCTGCCCCAGGGCACTGAGGTTACCATCACTGGTTTAGAAGATGCTGCTCCAAATCTCTAACGGATGAAATAGGATTGTCTTACGGGTGACTCCGTAAGTTTGCTTTATTCATTCCTGCCATTTCAATCCAGAACTCCAAATATATTTTCCCCATGGACAACTATTACATGTAAAGCCAAATATAATCAGTAAAGTCTTATACAGTTTTATACTTTCCACATGATTTGAGTAAAATAGACTAAAAGTGGTTGGTTTGGGGAACCAATAACCACACACAATGATCTTTTAAAAGGAAATGTGTTCTGCATTCCAAACAACAGGAGCATAAAATAATTCTGGGGAAATGATCTGTCCACAATTTATGAAGAGCTGATACTGTATTTTCTGATTAAAATAAATTAAATAATAATTAAAATAAATTACACACTGCATTTTGCTGTGAACACACAACTCCTGAAAGGTTATAAACTTACTCCTTAATTTAATACAGAACATTTCCAGTTAAATCAGTATAATTCTAATATCAAACAACTGTAAAAAATTGAAAAAAATACGTAGTACTAACATTCAGCACTAGGTATTGCTAAGAGAACAGAAATGTCATTCATACCTTTGTGCATATTTCAGTGTCAGGATTGCACTGTAAGATATCTCTCACCATTGTTGCATTTCCTTTCTCAACAGCCCAATATAAAGCAGTTTTATTGTCCTGCATAATAAAAAAATCAACAATCACTTCATATAAGATATAATATTAAAAACTTCTATTTGTAAATATAAAACATTATTAACATTTCTATTAAAGCATTAATATATCTTACCAAGAAGCAGCATGGTGGAAAATAACATTAATCCTTATTCTATCTTGCATTTACCTGTGAGAAATTCTTTATGAAAGAAGCCTAAGAAAACTTAATATTTCTTGACTGAGAAAGCAGCAACCCCACATAGTTCATAAGAGAAGCTATGCTTTTGGAAAGCGACCAGGTTTCAGGACCCTGCACTGTGTTGGAGTCATCAGTACCTGAGCTCTGTATCCTGTGATAAGTCACATAAATATTCTGACTTTTGGCTTTTGGCTTTTCATCTGCCCAATCTTTTCAAAAGATAATGCATAAGAGTGTACTACACAAACATGCTGTGAACTGTTTTTTTACCGTGTTTAGCTTTCTTAATCTCTACACTGCACCTATATACTGATCTTCATCAGATCCTTTAAAATCCTATCTAGTTCAAAAACCAAAAACAGATCCACGTGGACTTTGAATGCAGAGGTAGAGAACAGAAAAACTGACTAAAACATAGGAAAACAAAATTGACAGACACAAAGGAGATCGGTAAAAGTCTAAACAGGTGATCCAGTCACCAACTTTTAGTGAAAATATGATTTTATCCCAAAAGACAGTGAATGACTCTCTGCCGCTGCCACGTTAATTTTCCTACACCAAGATTTCCCCAATGCAGTTCCCTTCTCAACACTGTACACTAGTTTCCAACCTCTCTGGCACTACATCCCACTACATTCTATTTCTCTATCTCCCATCCCACCCTCCCTGCCATCCCGCTGACAACCTGATTTATTCACCAACTAAGGAATACAGTCTTTCACTTTCCCTTCTTCCTAAATTTTCTCATCCCATTATTCCACTATCCTTGCCTGAACTACCGAGCCTTCCTTTTCTCTCCCTATCTAACCCACCTTTTAACCTTAGCTCAAATTCTACCTCCCCTTAAAAGCTCTCCTTAATGCCCGCTTTCTCCACCTCAAGACTCTTACATTTGAACCTTTCACTAGGCAATCATATACTATCTTATACCAAAAGTGGCATCACTTTTTATGTTTACATAAAAACATAAGAATAAATATAAACAAAACAAACTAAAACCTTCCTAACTAAAACACATGTTTCTTCAGGCAAGGGACCCATGTTAAGACCCTCATGGCATTTGGCATAATATTTAACAGTTTGATTCAAAAGTGGATTTGGATACAAGCTAAATACAAGGTAAAAAACTGAGCAGAAATGTAGACTCTCCAACCACAAAACAGGCTGTTCAGTACAGATTTTTTTTAATCTAAAGCTCTTGACAGATTGGATAAATTCTCAACTTTAGGGAAGCTTTTCTCTAAAATAAATAACCTTTACAGCTCTGTGAGTTACGACTGCCTTAAGCCAAATCCACAGGCACTACCAAGTGGTCCTGGGAAAGGCTAGCAAATGGGGGAAAAGGAGAAGAAAGATGAAACAACAGGAATAGAAGGACAATATATGGATGAAGAAGACAAAACAGAGGAAGCATACTAAAGAAAATAAGTCACATACACTCAAAGTGCCACCAACTGTCTCGGTATCATACACTACTCATGTCAGAACTGAATCTATTTAGACATTAGTAAGGGAGGTGTATTTGAAAAAATGAACTTCTTTATGCTTTACTTCTATCTAAATCTAACTTGACATCAATACAGAAATTTCATAATAATGGCAGTGAAACTTAATAATACAGGCATCCATTAAACGTACTAGGATTTATATGTTTGTCTCCATAGGAAAACTGGAAGAATGACATTATGATCAGCCAACATATACAAACAATTATACTAAGATAACAACAGCCCTGTAATCACACACACCTGTCCTCTAATGTCTATATCAGCATATTTTTGAAGAAGTGCTCGAACAATTTCCACATGACCACCTCTGACAGCGCCAATTAAAACAGTATCTCCACTCTAAAAAGACAAAAAAAAAAAAAAAGGTGAATTGATGATGGAACAAAAAACACTGTTTTGAAGTTAAAATTAGCCATGTATTAATTTAACACATTTTTTCTGAAAATTTCTTGGAAAAAATTATCTCTAAATAATGGAAAGTTAACTAATATTAATACCTGATATTAATAGCCTTCAGAATAAGGGACAGAAGACTTTATACCTCAAAATGAGAACATTTATACCTGAAATTCCAGGACAAAGGTTTAGAAAGATACGTCACCCAGAAGAATAAGCCATTCTATGTGAAGGTAACCTCCCATTACAGATGTACATTAAATAAAATGACACAGTGGCTGTCAATGAACCAGATGAACATTTGGAAATTACATAATACAAATCCCTTGGAATAATGCTATATGACAAAAGCCATGGATTCTAAAAAGAAGAGAGTTACAAAGCTAGAGCCATCTGTGGGTTTATAACCACATTTACTTAAGGGAGAAGGTTGGTTCCCAGAACAGCATCTCTATTCTATCAATTTGGCATTACAGGCCAACAGTGCACAAGACGGATTCACTCTCCAGTACAAGGCTTAGATGAAGTTCACTACCTCATAATGACATCTCTGCCCTGAAATTATATCCACCAAGCAATAATCATTATTAATTATATCTTCCCCTAGTTCAAACACTGTAAATGGTCTTTTTTTTTAACTGCTAAATTACAAATCAGTTGTATGAGTTTGGGTTGGGTGATTCCATGAGCTACAGCTCATGTCAATCCTAAGTGGGCCCCAGTGGGCTCTATATCAAGATGCAGGTCCTCGAGGATTATTAAGTCTAGCACCATGATGTAGTACCTTAACTACTACATTAAAAGTGTAAATAAACCCATGGCAGACACATTTTAGTTGAGAATATTAGCATTAATGTGGGTTCAGACTAGTAAATTAATAAAAGGTTATAAATATTTCATTGCTTACGATGTGCCATGCACTGTTCTAGGCACTAGGAAATAAGACAGACAAGGTCCCAGCTCTGAGAGAATTTATAGCCTAGAGGAGACTAACAGACAACATACAATAAACACAAATAAGAAATCAGATAAATGTAATGCAAATAAAATATAGTGATGTGATAGAAAGTGACTGGGTAGCTACTTTGGCTTGGGTAGTCTTGAGAAATCAGGACTGACGTGTAGGATTTGGTGCTTTAACAACAGGATATATAGATGCTGGTACCACTTACTGAGAGAGAGAAGACTGAGGGAAAAGCAGGTGTGGGATGAAACAAACAAGACACCTGTTTTGCTGTAAGTTAAGAAGCCCATTAGACATTCAAGTGGACGGTTCAAGTGGAGTTGGACAGACAACTGTAGACTTCCGAGAAGAGGTGAGAGCAAGAGACACCAATCTGAAAATTCTAGGTGTGAGGGCGGGAGACCTGAAGCCTTGGAACAATGAATAACACCAGCCATGAACAACACCTATAGTTAGGATGGTTTCAAGATCACATTTTCAATAACAGCATTATTTCTGAAAAATTTAAAAGAACACCCTTCACAAAGATTGGACAGGTTTTAACTTATTAGTTCTAAAGGCAGAAATAAAACATCTTAAATGTATGTCATACAGGAAGAATCTTGAAAGGTGGTGAGAAGTTAAGGTAACCTTCCATCAAGGTCACCACTGAAAGACAAATTCTAAATAGATAACTTACCCTATCAGGTATGTTTACATATGTTCCAGCATCAAGTAGATCCTGTACAATTTCTGTATGTCCCTCCTTTGATGCAATCATCAAAGCTGTATTTCCATCCTTATCGGTTAAATTTACATTTGGATTCCTCTTCAAAATTTCTTTTACTGACTGTGTGTAGCCTCCTTTCACTGCCACAATAAGTGCAGTCATTGAATTCTACAAATCAAACAATGCCCAAGAAATTAGTACTTTCAGAAAACATATAATTTATTCTATAGTCAAAAAACTGATGTTTTCAAATAGGTGGCCTATTATTAACAGTTATTTCTGATAATAAAATGCCAATATAAATAACCAGAAACAGACCAAAAGTGGCCAGTAGCATATTTTCCATTTTTGAAGATGCATTAATTCTCTTTGGTCAATAGGACTGTTACAACATTCAATTCTTTAAATGATAATCCAAAATTGGAGTCATTTACAATGAACAAACCCTCTCACTAAAGTATTGACATATAAAATAGCTGACAGGATGATTCAAAATTAAACACATTCTAAGTTAAATAATCCAAAGTAAGAATCAATCAGACTTCAAAGAATTGTCTATAATAAAATCTGTATGAAAAAACTGAAGTAAAACAATGAATTAATAAGCTATAGAATATTTCAATAAAAGTATAACATATTCCTCTGTTTTCCACAGTGATCTAGAAACCACATTTTCAAAACTGTCTTATTTTTAGTGGTTCTTTTAAAAACTGCACATTTAATTTATAACAAAATCACATAATAGAAGAATCTGACTCATTACAAAAGAAATATTAAAACTTATTCTTGAGATTTTGATCTAGTTTGAGATACCATGCAATTTCCTTATAGAAATATTTCAGTTATTATATCAGCCCCCAGAGCTAAGCCATAATTCTCTCAATATTAAAATAACACAGCCTTTTCAGATTCCTCAGCAGTCAATAATCATAGAGACAAGCCACTCATCCACTTGATAAACTGTCCAGAAAGGAGGCAAGTGAAAGGTATGACTTCCATGGCTGGGTAAGAATCATGCTCTATCTCTGCACACCACTAAAATATTATATACCCCTTGAAGGTCATCAATTGGTAGCTTCTGTCAACATGGACAATAGGAGGAGCTGGTTGGTATTATGCCAGGAAGTCACTTTTGATGATTTAGAATTCACTTTTGTTACACTGCAGCCAGAGATTTGGTAGCAACTCTTCTCAGAATCCTTTATGATCCATCTCACATAATAACAATAATTATGTTAATAGAAGTCTGCATTGTTTCTTGTGCATAAATGTCATCTCCCTTACCTATATTCTTATAAGCTCAAGAGAAGAGCGATATGATAGGCTTCTCCAGTATCCCCAGCACGTCTGGCACAGGGCTGGGTGGACAGCGGGTACTCAATAAGGAATTCATAACTGCTAGACTGTAAGATATACTGAACCAATTTTTAATCTATATAGGTTTTGACCACTGATTTTTGATATTTTTAAATCTATTAGAGAAAACAAGTCACAGATTAAAATAGCAAAAAATTATGATATTATTTTAAAATTTTAAAGAAAAGGTATTTTAACAGAATAGAAACTCTTTCCACAATAGTAGTTCAAACAATTTGATTTGGGGAGTATTTTAATTTATACTAAGATTACTAAAAGATATTCTATATAGTTTTAGCCTCCCAAAATTTATGTGCATTAGCAATAAATCCTTAAAAGCACGTATTTATAATACATAATATCTATAATATAATATATTTACCAGGATAACAGAAGACGTTTGTTTTTCTAAGTATCGTTTAGAAACTATAGGGAAATTTTTCTAGGTATATACTAAGGAAAAAGTATTCTCTCTCTTAAAACTAAAAACATCTCTCTACTACCAGCAGTTAAAATAGAAAAGATACTTACAGCTCCTTCTTGATCAACATCAGCTCCCATAGCCAATAAATGTTTTACACATTCCAAATGACCCTTTCGTGCAGCCCAAACCAACGGGGTGGTTCCATACTATTAAAGAAGTAATAAATTTAAAATTATTACCTAAGGTGTATTAAAAGAAACTAGCTCTCACCATGAATTTCGATAAAAATCATACTTTGAGTATTTTTAGATTACGGTTGATACCAATCATAATTTTAATCCTGGACAAATCATATTTTCCCCATATTATTTCTCCTGAATAGATGATTAACCACTGCATGAAATATATTTTAATTAACTTTAACTTTTACAATCAGTGACAATTTTTCCATCATAATGTCACACAGCCCCTAATTCCCAACAAGCTTTCTTTGCTTCCCATATCTTGTGAAATATAAAGTCCAACAGTCTGAAATAGTAACAACCAAGTGCCAAATACAGTTCTAAATAGTTTACACGAGTTAATGTGTATAATCCTTATCAGAAGAATAAGTACAAATCATAATATCACATTTTAACAGATGAGCAAACAAGGCCCTGAGAAGTTAATTACAGGCTCGAAGTCACAAAGCTGCTAAGAGGTGGAGCAAGACCCATGAACCCAACAAGCCTGGCTTCAGTCTGTGCTCTTAACCACCACCCCAGATCAGCCTCTGTACCTGACAAAATAAATGTCCGCCTAGAAACTGCACTCAAAAGCACCTTCTGATGGAACGTGATTCAAAAGACATCAGAGAATGTAAATCATGCATAAAAGCAATGCTTTATCTTTGGGAAGATTCATAAGGCAATGAAGAGACACAAGAATACTCACAGCGACATTTAACTACATGGGAGACTGCAGGTTGAAATGAATATTTAATGAATACCTACTTTTTGTAACAGCCTTGACCAACAGAACTTTTGTGCACTGATGGAGGTATGGACAGTGAATACTGACTACAGAAGAAGGGGCATCTAAGTTGTCTGGGTAAGTTAAGGAGACTTAACAGAGAAGCTAACACCTCAACTAAGCCTTGAGAAAATAAATCGGAGTTCATCAGGCAGAGGAGGTCATAACATTCCTAGCAGAGGGAATAGGATAAACAAAGACACGCACTTCATAGAAATTCATAAAAGTTCACAGAATGGGGCTTCCCTGGTGGTGCAGTGGCTATGAATCTGCCTGCCAATGCAGGGGACACGGGTTCGAGCCCTGGTCCAGGAAGATCCCACATGCCGCGGAGCAACTAAGCCCGTGCGCCACAACTAGTGAGCCTGTGCTCTAGAGTCCGCAAGCCACAACTACTGAGTAGTAGCGCCTCAACTACGGAGCCTGCGTACCACACTACTGAAGCCCGTGCGCCTAGAGCCCATGCTCCGCAACAAGAGAAGCCACCACAATAAGAAGCCCACACACCGCAACGAACAGTAGCCCCCGCTCGCCGCCACTGGAGAAAGCCCGCGCGCAGCAACGAAGACCCAATGCAGCCAAAAATAAGTAAATAAAGAAATAAAAGAAAAAAGTTCACAGAATGATAGACAATCTTCTGTATCCAAAAGCTTAGTGTATATGGAGACGAATGGCAAGAAGTGAACCTGGGAAGAAAGACTGGGGTCCAACTGAAAAGTCTGGTCTTTGCCCTGAAACCACAGAAGCTATCAAAGCTCTCCAAAAGCAAGCAAGAATGAAATAATTCAATAAATATTTATCAAATATTTGAGGTATTAAGGATTTAAAAAAATGAATAGAACAAAATCCTGGGGAGCTTTCTGGAGCTGATGGCACATGAGCTGAGTGTGAAGGATGAACAGAAGGTAAAGCAGACGAGGATGAGAGGGCACTCCACACTGTGAAAGAGCACCTGCAAGATGTGGAGGGTTAAAAACAGATGGACTCAGGAAACTGCACCATTTGATAGTTGAGCAAAGGTAGTTTGGGGTAGAGAGAGCAGGAGAAAGGGTAGAGACGGAGGCAAGGATCATCTTTATACATCGTAACAGGAATTGATGTCTTTAGGATTTTAAATATGAGAGAGAAAGAACAAGACTTAAATTTTAAAAGATCATCTGGCAACAATACAGAGAAGGCAGACAGGACCCACAGTAGAAAGAGGAGCTACAACAGAAAATAATGAAGACAGGGAATCAACCCTATCTATTTTCCTGAGAATGATGAATGTGATATAAAAGACAATGGAAGGACACTTAGCACGTATTTAATACCTAGAAGGAACCCACCTATGAGATGTGTCTTTATAAAATATATTAATAAATATAAACATAAGATACATCAGAGCCGCCGCATGAGATCATATGAAAATCCTTGTAAGTTAGACACACTGAGTGGACGTAACATGGACTAGAACCTGGAAAGATCCTGCTGACCTACCTTATCGGAGCAGTTGACTTTAGCACCATTTTGCAGTAAAAGTTGCACTATATCTGCATGGCCTCTCCCTGCTGCCCAGATGACTGGGTAAACACTGTACTGCTGGGAGGGAGGCAGGTGGGTGAGTAGGTACACAGGGAGGGAGGGAGGAGGGGGAGGGAGGGGGAGGGAGGGGGAGGGAGGGAGGGGAAGAAAAAGTCTTTTAGGTGGTTATTTACAGCACACACTTACTAAGAAGAGGGAACAACAAAGGGAGCAATATAAAGCAGTATTTTACAAAATCAAGTTACAGACCATTCTCTACTTTAAAAACACATGGAATACTCATAATACATAACTGGGAACTGAGATGCACTCAACCTTAAATAAATATATATTATGAACACATCAATTTTTATAGATTCAACACAAAATGTAATTATCTAACCAACAGGTAAGACTAATAAGAATATAAAACCTTTCTTTATAATCCATCCATTAACTTGAATAAAACCATTTCCTTTTTTTCAGCTGTACTGAGGTATAACTGACAAATAAAATTGTAAGACATTTAAAGCGCATGTAATGATTTGACATACATATACATCGTGAAAGGAATCCCCCCATCAATAAAACAATTTCTTAATCTGCAGTCTGAGATCAAGTCTCAAGCAAAGTACAATAGTAATGCATGTATTACCACCTATAAGAATGTACAGTCTGCTATTTTTAGCCACCAAGTTTGTGGTGATGTTACAGCAACCACAGAAAACTAATACAGGTGACTTGGAGTAAGGTTTTAGCAGTGGAGAGGGCCAGAAAAAAAAAAAAAAAAAGAATATAGAAAAGTGGCATGGTATTTGGTAAATGTCTCTTTTCTTTAAAAGAGTTTAGATTAAGAATACATACGCACAGAGAACAGGTAAGATGACTTAAGGATTTCAAAATCTCCTTTTGAAATATTGTATAGTTATAATTAACATTTAAACTCTAAGAGTTGCCTTTTTGTTGATAAAAACTGAGAAATAAGCTTAGCCTCAGAAAAAAATTCTCATTGTATTTTGAAATCACATTCTGCATTATTATCTTTAGTAAGATCTAGGTCATTTTTATCCACTATGAAGTCCAAAGCATAACCAGCCTTAAGTATTCCCTAAAAGAACTTACCACTTACATTACAGATGGATTTTTTGTTAACGCTTACCAGACCAGTAACACTTGGATTGGCACCATGAGAAAGAAGCAACTCAACCACTTCAGTACGGCCTTTATAACATGCCCACATAAGAGCTGTCCATCCTCCCTAAAGAAAACAAAAATGTAGGGCGGGGGAGGGAAACAAAACACTGGATTGTCTCTAAGCACAAAAATGGCATTAATGAAGTTCCTTTTGTGAGCTTTATTCTTTATAGAACCATTGTTTTAAGAAATCACTACTATGTAGTTTTAAATACCTAAGCTCCCCAGAGAAACACACAATAGTATCTGAAAAAAGTCAAATCTCTTAAGTCCAGTAATGATTACTCCGAAGTTTGTATTATATTTTGGAAATTGACATAGGGAACATTCATGTTGGACTCTTTCCACATTTCCAAGATTTATTTTGGTTTTATAAATATTTTCCTTCAGTAAACATTCTATGTCTCTAGATATTCTCCTCCTGGTATGAGTCTAGACTTTTTCCAGAGAGGGATTCCAGCAATCCTATTCAACTCCTGCATCTAAACCCAGCCTATAAATTCCAGATCATTATCATACCTCTTGCTAAAAAAGAGAGGATGAGAAGGCAATGATCTGTAGACCATGATTTCCAGGGGTAGGCAAAGTCATTAAGTATGAGTTAACAGCATGATAACTTTCTATTTTTTAAGCTACAGGGGCAGTGTTCTTGTTTTGGCAATGTCCTCTTTAGCTATAATGCAATTCAATGAAAGAGACAAATGCAATCAAATTATACTAAGAAGTGAATGTTTTGTTTGCTTTTTTTTTAATCAGTATTTGCACCAATCCAAATTTCAGTTCAAGAATATAAATCACTTAATCCTTCTGATTTTGTTTCACTGTCACTAAAAAAGAGATTTAAAAAAAATACTTGCCCTAATCCGAAAAAGGCAAAACTATAGAAAGGGAAAGCAGATCAGGGGTAGCCATGGGTTGGGGAGTGGGTGGAGGGGCTGGTTATGAAGAAGCAGCATGAGGGTACTGTTGAAATGATGGAACTGCTCTGTACAGAGCTGTGGCAGTGGACATATGACATCATGCGCTTGTCAAACCCACAGAACTGAACACCAGAGAGACGAATTTTATTGTAAGTAAAGTTTTTAAAAATCAACTAGAATATGGGGAAGAAAGACAGAATATAGACTGGGATGAATTAATTATATTACAAATGAACCACATAATTACTTAGAAGCTGATCTAGGTAACTCTGGAAAGCAATATTTTGACTGAATTCTGTAATAATGCTCAAGACGAAAAGAACTGTACACAAACAATGTATTTAGTAGCAAATCTGTTTCTCTCAGGGTATGGATTAGAAATTCTGAAACTATTTGTATACTAGAGGTGAACAAATAAGTAAATATATTGTGTAGATAGTGAGAGCCAGATTTCTCTCAGTCAGAGGAGAGTTACAAATTAAGAAAAGGGAGAAGGCTACAGTGGATTGGGTTCATGGTTATCGACCTAGTCTATTTTAAAAATAAATAGATAGAGATATAGATATAGATATACACACACACACAGATACAGAATAGATGTATGTGTATGCAGGAGTTAATATACAGACACGTATTTCCTACATCTATCCACTGAGAAGGACTACAAGCAGTGACATCCCAGTAACAAAAAGCACACCTAACACCTAGATTACTGGTTTCTAAATATCATTTTCAAAAAGCAGGAACTAGGGCTCCTTGGAAAACTGATTGATTCCAGGGCTGATAATCAGGGAAATAAGGCAGGGAAAATATAAGATGAACCTGAGCCTGAAGCATTTTGTAATGCTAGAAAGTAAGGAAGTGCTAAAATGTATATCTACATATATCTATATATAGATATATATTTAGAGAGACAGAGAAAGACAGAGACAGAGTCAGAGAGAGAGAACTCTTCTTTACAGAAGAATTCTAATTAATAAATGTAGATGGAATGATGAAAATAGAAAAATCACCATTATAACACCACAGTCATAACTGCTGCATGCAAGATGCATTGATGGATGCTAAAATAAACGAATGAAAGTTTAATCAAAAACAAGATATCTATATAGTCTCAAAGTATCTTCCCTCAAATATTTAGTAATTACAAAGGGAAATCTGACAGACACTACCTTAGCCAAGATACATCACCAGTGATACATTCTGGTGATGTATGTACCTAGATGTGGTACACTAAGAAGGGCATATCACCTCCTTCCCAATAAAGCACAACCTCAATCTAATCATGAGAAACATCAGACAAATCCAAATTGAGAGACATTCTAAGAATGCCAGACAAGAAGTCTTCAAAAGTGTCAAGGTCATGAAAGACAAAGAAAGGCTGACATAATTTATTTAGGTCAAATTATTGAGCAGGGCATTTAGTCAAGTCTTACACACACCAATATTTTAATCTGTAAAATTCCTGCCCAGAATTGTGTTAATATCATTCCCTCATTTTAATTTGTATAGTATCACCCTATGCAAGAATCTCTGAGATAAAAATTTAATCTTGAGAAACCTACGCCCAAATTTGCAAACTGAAAACACTGGAACTGACTGCCTATAGCAGTGCTGTAGTTTGGTGTCCATTAAAGGTCTTCTCAAGGAAGAAGCCTCACTAGACTTCCTGACACTATATCCTGGAATTATTCCCGAATCCCAGACAAGCCCTGGTACACTCTCCTCTCCTCACACAAGTCCCAGGGACTCTGCCTTCCCTCACAGTTCAGCAGCTGCCACCACCCACCCAATTCTCTGAGGTTAGGGTCCCTCAATACTAACTACTAAGGGGACACAGTCCTCAGTTTCCCTAATTTGGGGAGTTTAAAAGCCAAACACAGAGGCCCTTTAAATGTTAAAATGTGCTGTGATTTGATAAGTACTTCAGGGAAATGAGAAATATGGAGAACTAAGAAAGTTTAAGAAACCATTTTTTACAAATTTTGCCAAGTTTTTACACATTCATAATGTATAGTTTATAGTTCCTAACTCCCTTGCTGATATATATGGAAGAATGATAAAGGAGAAAGCCTCTGGAGTAAGCAGTCCTGGGTTCAAACCTCAGTCTGACTGCTTAAGAGATAAGTGACTTTGGGCAAAGAGTATTTCTTCCAGTCTCAATTTCCTGAACCATATATGCTGAGAACAAAATTAACCCTTAGCCCATAGGATTCTTCTGAGAAGTCAATTAATGATAGAGAGGCTAAAAAGCACCTAAAGGGATTAGGCATACAAAAGCTACCTAATATTAATTCATCTGATAAAATGGTATGGTGCTTTTAATAAAATATTGAGGACTAGGTAATTCCATGAATTTCTCTTCTGCTTTATTATATGCCAGTTAAGATAAGAACACTGCATTTTACTGCTATCTGCCATACCCATCCTTTGCCTAGGTTACTGACATCATTACCTTCTCTCCCTAAATTTTTATAGCAATGTACTTCAATTTTTTTTCAGAAATAGGGAGGATACAAATGGTTCTGTATCCTTCTGTAAAAATAAGTATACCAACCACTTCACTAAGTTTTAAGAATAAATATAACACTGTAGAAGAACACTGTGTAAATTACATCGTACAATATTAAGTGCAAGATGGTGGAGTGCTGCAGTTTCTTAAAAATTCAGACCACCTGTACTTCATAAAGCATCATCAGCAAGGTAATACATGTTTTCTATATCAAGGCAGTTCAATTCCTTCTTTTTCTCCCCTGTTAAAATTAATCTTTGAAAAGGCTGAACATTTTGCAGAATAAATAAGCCAGAAATGATCCCTTTCTTCACCTTTATGCTTTAAGCAGATGCCAAGATCAAATAAGAGCTGAGATAATTAAGAATCATATCTTGTCAAACTTGTAATGTGTACAGATGGCATTAGGAACACAATCACATTTTGAAAATAAGTTTATAAATATTATTCTGAAAATCATGACTTTAAACAACTGAAAATATTTTTAAAACTATATTATGTCTCTCTTAAAGTTCTCCTTAAAGGGAACAACTCTCTCATGAGTTCTAAAACTGATACATTATAAAGGGTAATAAGTTGTTTTAACAACATTTCAGAATTAAAATTCTGAAATAAACAGAAAATAATGACTAAGAATATTCTAAAGGAGGTGCATTGTATCACCGGGTTTTAAAACATTCTTGAGGGTCATTTCAATGCCCAATCCCAAATCCTAAAAAAATTATTATAGTATCACCTCACACATAAAAATACAAGACTTAACACATATCCATTACTGCTGATAAGATTCCAGCTGATTAACAATGGATAAAGAATGTCCATACCATGTCACGGTGCTCCAGGTTAGCCCCGCATTTAAGCAGTTCTTCCACAATGTGCAGGTGCCCTTCTTTTGACGCTGATATAAGTGCTGTCCAGTTATCCTTGACACACAGACACAAATGTTATCATTTCAAAACCAAAAATAACATTCCAAAGTGAGGAAAAATAAATGTGAATTTACATACCAGATGATCATACCAAATTGACATGATCTGACCCACTCTAAACTACTCTGAAATTACACTGAAGCATAAGCTCTGTTAAGAATTTATCTGTCTACCTGTATGACTACAATGGTGTAAACACAGTTTCACAACTGCTTGTTCAGTCTTTTCACTGGACTTCTAATCACATACTGTGTTTTTTAAAAAGGAGAAAAGATGACTATCAAAACCTCAAAGCTAACCCTTGTGGTTAGGCAACCATTGCTATAAATTGAAATTAAAGAGCCTGCAATCAGATTTAAGAGCACATTTACAAACTATTAAAGAGATCCCATATGATGAGTTTAGAAACTATATTATAAAGAACTATTCTTTATTTTTTTAAATAAAGCCTACAAGTATCCTATCCTAACTTTTATCCATGAGTGTACTATAATTTAATTCAAATGATCACTCAATTAAAATCACCAATTTAATATCATCAATTTGAATCATAAAAACAAACAGAAAAACAGATGTAGCTGTGTGACCCTGAAAAATAATTCCTGGGAAACAGAGAAAGTAAGTCTCTTGGAATAGTGATTTATCCCTCATAAACGATATCAGAAGGGCCCACATCTTTCTGGCTTATCATATGTGATATTTATAATAATAAGATACCATTATGGGGAGTTACTTCACAATATGACTCATACATATCTTCTAGGCAGGCATTTAATTTTAAGTATACGTGCTCCCTATTCAACCAGTGCCATCTATACATAAAAAAACCTGAAGAGCTGAGAACTTTCACTGAAAGTAAAAATTTCTCTCCTGTTATTACCCCTTTTAAAGAATTGAGTTAGCATATTACTAGGCAAAGTTGAGATACAGAAGAAGTACAATCTATAATCTATTATTTTTGAATCATTTCTTAAAAGCAAAGTTAAGGAAAAGAAAAAGACAAATGAGTAAATTATTTCAATATATACCAAATCTTCCAGATTGCAATTAGCTCCATTCTTAATTAATTCTTTCACTATTTCCAGATTGCCTTGTTCAGCAGCTATCATCAATGGAGTCTGGCCACACTGGAGATATAAAAGACACAGAGAACTTGTCAAGATGCTGTACTTTAGTTGAAATACCAGTTAATTATAGCACACTTACTTTTTCCTGATGTTATGTTAAGCGCTATTTACAGTATTTCATTAATTTAGAAACACCTCTGAATTCTTAAGTTTTCAGATTACTAATAATGTAAAAGTCAAAGAGAAAATGAGACTTTTTTTATGACAGCATTAGCAATCTGTTTTTGGCACTGCAATTTTATTCAAAATAAGTAAGCATGAATAATACTAGGCACTGAAACGTAATTATCACAATGTATATAAAAATCTTAGGATATCTGTGGTAACCAAATTCTCTACCAATACAGTTAGAATATGATATAGAAGGTGGTTTTACTGTATGTATAAGATGTTTTATCAGGACTAGAGGGAAGAAAATAAAGCAATAAATAAAAACAATACAGGTGCTGTATATATTACGTAGTTTTTTTAAGCCTTCCCTTATAACCTTAATTCATTAAACTAAAGCCCCTACTAGCTACATCAGAGCTGCCCAGCCTGTGCCTAGAATGAGTCACAGCATAAGACACAGTGCTCCCCAGCCCTGAGATAGCAGAGCAGGGCCTGGGCAGCGAGATCCTGGGACAGGTTCCCTCCAGCAGCAAGCCTCGGCTATTGCAAGTGCAGCAGACACATTATCATTTTCTGTACATGCCGTGATAGCAAACAGGTTAGAAGCACTGGGTTAAAGGTGCTGAAACATACTATGGTACACGAAAATTACACCAAAAACTAAGTTCAACTAGAGGAATATTTATCTAAGCACCTACTTACTGAATGTGTATCAGTGGGGGGAGAAACATCAGTGATTTTTTTTAAATGCTAATCTGACAACATTCCACTGCTTAAAACCCTCAATGGTTTCCTACTGCTCTTTTGGATGAGAACCAAAATCCTTACGTGGCCTGTGGTCTAAGGATGCAGAGAGGACAGCAGGCCTACCTCGAAACCTGTGCCAGGCCATTCCCTCCCCACCAATGTGCCCTCAAGCTCTTTCCCACCTCGGGACCCTCAGACAAAGTCTTCCCTCTACCCCACCCAGTTAACCACCACCCACCAGGCAGCTCTTGGGTCAAACATCAACCCCTTAGGGAAGCCTTGCTAACCCCCTCTAATTTCATTTACTATACTAATCCTTGTTTATAATTACACATTTATTTGTGTGATTAACAACTGATTATTGTGTCTCCTCTAAAGGCCCTAAACTCCCAGAGGGTGGGAAGCATGTCTGTTTTGTTTGTTTAGAACTGTACACCCCCAGCGTGAGGGAAAGTGACTGCCAGACAGGTACTCAAATATTTAATTGAGTAAATGAGTGAACGAAGTCTGAAAGAATTTAAAAATCCACTACCGGCAACATACAAACATGGAAATAATTATAGTAACAGGCAATATACAACAGATGCTACTATAAGAATACAAGTAAAGAGAAACACAAATACTGAGTTAAAGTACAAAAGTAAATCAAATTAAATACAGACACTCATATAATGATGGATATTAAATTACATGTGGTAGTCACCTGTCATTCAACCAGGGTCATTAGGGAATGAGATGCATAAATAGATGCATAAATAGATTTTCCAGGTGAAAAAGTTTATCCTTTAAATATTAAATTTGATTATAACTTTTATGATTACCACTTTTCTAAAAAGTAATACACACACTGCTACTTGTTAAACAGATTAACTTAAACACTATGTTTATGATTCTGAGTCATACCTACAGACATCAATTATTACACCAGGCTTGCCTCTGTGAGCTCTAATGTCTTTGAGTTACTTTCTACAGCATGTTTCTCCCTTCTGATTAGATTAACTGGGATAAAAAGTGAAATATCAAAATCAATGGTATAATATATAAATTAAAGCCAACTAATTGAATCTATGGCCCTAAGGATATATAACTTGTACATCAGTTTTCAAAATTGTAATTCCAAAGACTCAGGAGCTTTCTGTTTAGTTTCTCGGGTCACAGTCACATTTCAGATAGTTCACAAAGACAGGTGCTCTTAGAGTATGAGGGAAAAAATAAGTTAGATGTGTATGAAAATCCATAACACAAATAAGACAGATGGGGGCCTCCCTGGTGGCGCAGTGGTTGAGAGTCCGCCTGCCGATGCAGGGGATACGGGTTCGTGCCCCGGTCTGGGAGGATCCCATGTGCCGCGGAGCGGCTGGGCCCGTGAGCCATGGCCGCTGAGCCTGCGCGTCCGGAGCCTGTGCTCCGCAACGGGAGAGGCCACAACAGTGAGAGGCCTGCATACCGAAAAAAAAAAAAAAAAAAAAATAAGACAGATGGTATAAACGTGATTAACTAGAAACAAGACAAATGAAAGACTTGAATAGTCATAACTTTCTCTTGCAGAAACTATTAGTTGTCTACCCAGTATCTAGAGCGACAGGATTTTGTTGGGGGTGGCAGCATGCTCAGCTAAAAACACCTACATTGTTCAGCCTTACTCGCAGTTGGAAATAATCCATAGCACCACTCTGGCTAGGTCTCCCAGGAAGGCTCAGTAATTAGACTAACTCGGCTGGCCCGTTCCCTTTTCCTTCTTGTCTGATATGTGGACACAATGCTGCAGTTGTATCAAGACAGCTGATGTGAAGTAACAAGCACACAGAGAGGAGTGGCCAGAAGGGCAGAGGAGCCTGGGAAGAGATCCTGACGCCATCATATCAGCCTTGGAATGGCTCCTCCAGCTTGTCATTACATGAGAAAAATAAGATCTTAATTTGATTAAGCCACTATTTGGGGAGCTGTTACATGCAGTCCAAAGCAATCTTTAACCTTTTATAGCTACACTATCCAAATAGATAAGTGATTTTCAGGAAAGACTGCCATTAAGTTTTATTAAGTCCCTTAAGGTAGAAGGATATTTGCCTTATAAGTTGCACCTTATCACAAAACATATTTATTCTACTAGTTCTTGCTTAGCCAATCTAGTAACTACAGTTGTGGAGACAGAGTGACTTAGAAACGGTCACGACGACTTTACTCTTTCACTTCAATATGAATCACTAAAGGGCCCTTCCCTACCTAACCCCACATACACATCCCAGCAAACTCCAAACCCATTTCTTTCCAAAAAGTACAGGATCACATAACTCATATAATACTCTATTGATAATGACCTCAAACCAAAACACCAAAACAGAACACTGCGGGCCAACTAAGGTTCCGCACAACAGCTACCATATTTTATCTCAGCTTCCCAGAAGCTACAATGCAAAAACACCTCCTAGGGCCTCCCTGGTGGCGCAGTGGTTGAGAGTCCGCCTGCCGATGCAGGGGATACGGGTTCGTGCCCCGATCTGGGAGGATCCCATATGCCGCAGAGCGGCTGGGCCCGTGAGCCATGGCCGCTGGGCCTGCGCATCCGGAGCCTGTGCTCCGCAACGGGAGAGGCCACAACAGTGAGAGGCCCGCATACCGCAAAAAGGAAAAAAAAAAAAAAAACACTTCCTATTCAGCATCTTTCTGCTCTTCCCAATTCCTAGGTAGTCCCACTTCTATTTATTCAGGTGTACTGGACCTAGATAACCACTGCCCTTTAAAGCAGTCACCTTTGCAGGATCAATACATCTTCCAATAATTGTAGTGAAACTAGAACATTTTTTAATTCTCCTTTGAAGCTTCCTTCAGGGTCTACATTTGTAAGCACGTAACAAAATTCACCTCCTGAATTTAGAGCCCTGTTTCATTTTCTTAGACAGGGAATAGTGTCCAACCTCAACACTATATCCTTGTATCAAGGAGAGCTGAGAGTGCTCTTTTCAAAAATAAAGTTAAATTAAAGCCCTTCACTGATCTACAAAGGGCAAAGACTTGCCATCATTGAGAACATTCAGAGGCCAGGAGATTTATCTAGTTTACAAATAAAGTAGAAAGAAAAAAAGGAAGGAAATTAGCATTTATTGATTGATTGATTGATTGATTGATTGATTGATTGCTGTACGTGGGCCTCTCACTGTTGTGGCCTCTCCCGTTGCGGAGCACAGGCTCCGGACGCGCAGGCTTAGCGGCCATGGCTCACGGGCCCAGCCGCTCCGCGGCATGTGGGATCTTCCCTTACCGGGGCACGAACCCGTGTCCCCTGCATCGGCAGGCGGACTCTCAACCACTGCGCCACCAGGGAAGCCCAGAAATTAGCATTTATTAATTGCAGCCCATCATATGCTAAGCACAGCATCAGGCAATTTTCCCCACATTATTTTATTTTATTGATGTAACATTTAAGAAACTTTTTGAAAACTGATAACCAAACATATTAACATGAGGTAATTAAGTACTTCACTTTTTAAAGGCAAGAAAGAGGGAAGAAGGTCTAACCAACTTTTTAGAATTCTATAAAAATTAAATTTAATCAGAAGCTGTAGAAGCAAAATGCTAAAAAAGGCCTTGAGAAAAAAGCTACTTTCTCCACAACCTTCACATTAAGCCATAATGTAAAAATCCCAGGTTGCTTCAAAGTATTATTTTAAAAATCCAATTTTAATTTATAGAATACTAAACTAGATGTAAATGTCACTAATAACCAGTAAATGCTACTGCATGCATGATGACAAGTTAAGCTCTATACCAAATACACTTCATTCTTTGTAAGATTAATTTAAGTTTATGCTTATTATGTGCTATTTTTCTCCTTCCAAGTGAAGCTATTTTCTCAGTATTCCTAAAGAAACTGTCTATGAAGTAAAACTTAATCTTTTTAAACTATCATTTTATTATTCCAAATATGCTAATATATGCTAATGACTACTTCTATAAGCAGTTCTTTTGTAACAATGAACAATCTCCATTTATTAATTTTATCTCATTTATGCATAACAATTATTGACTATTCAAAATCATAGAAGGGAATAATGATGTCAACTAACCAAAATATAGTTTGTTCAATATAGAAACATTGAAGATATAGACATTATCATTAGATGAACTTATGCTTAAAACTCAAAGACAAAAGAGCATAAACAGATCATAGCTTGTTTGAAGTCAAACAGAATGGGTTCAATTTGGATTTCACCAGGTAATATCTTGGATAGGAAACTGAAGGATTAAGTCATTTATCTGTAAGTCAAGATAAATAAGAGTATAATTTTTTTGGAGTTTCTATGCAAATTAAATGAGCTAAATATACAGAACCATTACCATATCTGCATAGTCAATAAAAACATTAGCTATCATCACTGTATTGCAATAACAAAAATTTTATATCACGATTTCTTTAATGAGAGCTAACATTTAATAAAATTAGGTACCCCATATCAAAAATAATAATAATAATAAAGTAATAACTGTTGATTCAGCAGCTTTCAAAACATTTATAATATTTGCATACCCATGTTCATAGCAGCAGGATCCCCAACAGCAAAGAGGAGGAAACAACCCAACTGTCTATCAATGGATAAGTGGATAAACACACCGTGGTGCATACATATAATGGAATATTATTCAGCTTTAATAAGGAAGGAAATCTTGTCACATGCTACGACATGGATGAACCTAGAGGATATTACACTAAATGAAATAAGCCAAGTCACAAAAAGACAAACACTGTACAGTTCCACTTCTATGAAGTACCTAGAGTAGTCAAATTCATAAAGACAGAAAGTATAATGGTGGTTACCAGGGGCTGGGGTCGGGGTAGGGGGAATAGGGAGTTGTATAATAGATACGGAGTTTCAGATTTGAAAAAGTTCGAGAAATATTTCACAACATGTGAATTACTTAACACTACTGAACACCACTGAACTGTACACTTAAAAATGGTTAAGATGGTAAATTTTATGTTTTTTTCCCACTGTAAAAAAAAATCATAAATACAACTCTGCATGTCTACACATACAGATACATATATGTGCACACATATACACATATACATATATATATACATTTGTGTATAACTAAAATCAGTCCATGTTCATCTTATTCACTGGCCAAAAAAAAAAAAAATTACACTGTATTGAAATACAGTCCTAAGAAAAAGGATTATTTTTCTTAAGTTTTATAAAATATACATATTTTGCCACTTAAAAAATTCATACAATAAGTTTATTAGTCCCTAAAATGTTGCAGCTTGGCTGTTCACAATAAAATAATCAACATTTTATTTGCTTGTATTGTTGAATAGAAATATCTAATACGAGTTAATGAAAATGATCAATATATACTTCCCTGTCTTATTAAACATAACATACGACCTATTTAACTGTCTCTTAAAGATGTAAGTCTTTAAAATTCCAAGGCGTGTGGAATGAACAACTCAGGAAGAGGGCTGAGGCTCCAGGAAAGAAAATATTTCAGAAAGTCCTAATTTTGTCTCGTTAATCTTTTTTTTTTCTTTTTTGTTTTTTGGTTAATCTACTTAAAAGAAGATTGGGTTTAGAAGCTCTTCTAAAGTTTCCTAGAAACACTTTTGATTTCAGTAATTAAACTTCTTGAAGGGTGACTGTTCTATCTGGAAAAAAGCCAAACATAAGTCTCAATCATAAAGCATAAATTCAATATTCAATCATTTATATAAGTTCAAATGTATTCCAACAATACAGAATTCAAAGCACTTTTAACTATAAGAAATTATATCATTACTGAGGGTGAGAACTACAAATTTCTTACTTACCTTTATCCTTAGCACAGTGCCTCGTACATAGTGGGTAGTCAACAAATATTTGTAAGAAGAATGTAATTTTAGAAACTTGGTCTTACCTCATTTCTCTCATCTACATCCTTGCATTTTTCAAGAAGAGCTTTCAAAGCAGGAATGTTTTCTTCTTCTACGTAATTTATTACGCTCTGTGATATGAGAACCGACATTTTCACAGAAAGCTACAATACCTGTTAAATCAGATCATAATTTGGGATTAGGAAAAAAAAGTTACTACTAACTATATTACTTTCTTAACCTTAAACTTGTACAAATATACCTCCATGGGCAGGAGTAAAAACAAGGCCCCATAGCTCAGCTCTCAAAGTGCCCACCCCCCTCTTCCCAAGACTCACACTCATCTCTCTCTTAACTCATCCAAACCCCAAACTCCAGACCCAACCCCCAAACCCTCCTCCTCACCACCACCCACAAATAAAAGGAAGCGCTCCACTCCCTCTCCTGCCACGTTCTCCATCTCAGTCAACGGCCACTCCAGCTCCATTCTTCCAAGGTCAAAACCTTGGAATTATCCATGACTTATCTCGTCCCTTTACACTCTACATTCAATCTATTAGCAAATCCTTTGGTTCCACCTATAAAATGTATTTCACATCTGGTCACCACTCACCACCTCCATCACAACCACCCTGGTCCAGCCACCGTGACCTCTCACCTAGATCCCAACTGCTCTCCCTTCCTCCATTTTGCCTTCCCCACAGTCTATCCTCCACAAGGCAACCAGGTCATCTTTTGAAAATGTAAGTTGGACCAGAGCTTCTTAAATCATAATATACATCAGAATCACCCAGAGCTTGTAGAACACAGATGCCTGGGCCCTTCCCTCAGAGGTTCCGACAAGTAGGTCCTGGTGCAGCCCCTGTACCTGTATCTCTAACATGCTCCACACACCTGCCTTTGCTCAGTTTGCTCCCTGCATTTGCAACACCACTCCTAAATCACTGAGCTGCATCTTGGCGATCCTGTGCTCAAAACTCCCCAACAGTTGTCCTCTCACTCGAAATGAAAACCCCAATTCCTTATCACAGCCCCAAAGGCCCTGCTTGACCTATTCCAGCCCCTCTCCATGTCCCTGAGCTTATCTACCACTCTCTTTCGCCTTCATTTTGCTCGGGCTAGCCAGGGTTTCTGTTCAAATGTCACCTGATCAGAGCGTCCCTGACCACTGTGTACGAAACAGCCATCACCCCCACTAGCGTTCCTCATTACACCACCCTGCCTTACTTTTCCACGCGGCACTGAGCATCACTCAAGAAACCTTTGTGTTTTGGTTTTTGGGTTTTTCTGCCTCCTCATTGTCCACCCCACCTCCAAAATGCAGCTCAACGAGAGTAGAGACTACTCCTGTTTTGTTTAATGCTGAATCCCCAGCATGTAGAACAGTGCCTGGCACACAGCAGACACCAATATCTAAGAACGAATGAGCATGCCTACACTGATCCACCCACCTGGAATTCTTCACCCATCTTTAACTTTCTAACAAACGGAAACATTCCTTCAAATCCCACCTCCGGGGGATCCTCCTCTGGGACCTCCTGCCCCGCCCTGGTCAGTTTCACCCAGTACACCTACATGTCATGCATATCTGCAGTATTACTTATAATAACATATCACAATTATTAATTTACTTTGAAATCCTTGAAAACAAGATCGTGTCTTACCTTTTCATCCTCAGCAACTAAGGAAAGGCTTGGTATATCATCATTAAATGGTTACGTAATTAACAGGAATATTTTATAATTACAGAGGATATGTGCACCCTAAATTTTAATGTTACACCTGGTGAATCTGGTTAAGGTGTAAAATAGAGTTCTTTGTACTACTCTTATAAGTCTTCTGTAAGTTTGCAATTACTTTAAAATAAAAATTTTAAACACACATGCAGATGTCTGACAAAGCCCTTATTTAGATCAAATATTTTTCCTCACTGTAATATCACACAAGACTGGAATGAGCATAGTAAAGAAAAGTAGTTATAGACATTGACCTCAGTTGTTAAAAAGAAAAAAAAATTGAAACTCTTAAGATTTTCAAATCTTGTTACCTCTCTCCTCCAACCTGTTATGTGGATGGTATGTGTATCACCTTGAGATACATAAAACTTTAAAAGTTATCACTCATAGATTGTGACTAATATTAAAAGACTTCAGACTTAGATCCCTTTAGACTAAGATTAAGCAGAAAATGGTAATAGTAAAAAAAAAAAAAAAAAATTGAAGCTGCCTTGCCTTAAGCCACCTGAAGGATATTCTTTAAACGAATCTATTAAGGAAAGGTGATCTACGTTTGTCATACAGTTCTGAGAAAATGCAATTCTACACAGCCATAATTGAATAACAGTTCGCTCTAACAGTAGTCTGTTGGAAGTCTGTCATTTACAATGCTTCAGGTTGTCACTGACAAGTTGAATAATACATTGTTTCTGCCCTATGGAGACTTAGGGCTCTTTAAAGTACTGGAGGAGAAAAGAGGTGACTGGAGGAAGAGAGAAATGGCTGAAATAAAATTGGTTGGCTGAAGTTGGGGGATGGGCACACGAGGGTTCATTACGATCCTCTACTTTGTGTACTTAGGGGGAAATATTAGAGCAGGCTTTGCTGATCGTTCAGCATTACACGCCTGGAATTCTGGTAATCTCTGCATTCATCCACCCATCCCTTCTTTACTGTTAAGTTTCTTTTTTTTTAAGATCTTTATTGGAGTATAATTGCTTTACAATGGTGTGTTAGTTTCTGCTTTATAACAAAGTGAATCAGTTATACATATACATATGTTCCCATATCTCTTCCCTCTTGCGTCTCCCTCCCTCCCACCCTCCCTATCCCACCCCTCTAGGTGGTCACAAAGCACCGAGCTGATCTCCCTGTGCTATGCTATGCGGCTGCTTTCTTAACGGGAGGAACTTCACAAGTCTTACCTTCACAAATTCAGAAGCGCCTAAAACAGTTTCTTGTGCATATTAAAGAATTGTTAAATGTTTCCTGAATTGAATTTGATCATCAAATCACATTTATTAATTTAACAGAAAAGTCTACCACAGCTGACAGTTATAAAATGATTCCCATGAGCCAGGCTTCTAACAAATCAAGAATTTGATCTCAAGTGTGCCCAGTAAATCAGATTATGTTCTTCGACGGCCAGGTCTCCCAATCCCTCCCTCAGAGGCTTCACTTTTGATTAGCCGTGCTCCCCCTCTTAAATGAATCCTTTCAACAGGTTCCATCATCCCGACATCCCAACAGACACTTATGCCCAACCCACCGACAGACAGCCTAGAGGTCTCAATTTAAAAGTCACTTCCCCCAGTGAGGTTTCCCTGACCGCCCACTCCCCTCCCAGACCAGCTTAGGGCCTCCTCTCTCCCTCCTCCTTTCTCAGTCTTCCTTAAAGATACCCTGCACTTCGTTGCAGTGACTGTGTTCCCAGGCAGGAAGCATGTCTGGTTTGGTCACCACTGTTTCCCCCATGCCTGACACGTTTCCAGGAACAAAGGACAGGCTCAATAGGCATCAGGTGAAGGAAGGCAGCCCAGGGGGCCAGACCTCATCTGTTCTGCAGATATTTCCGGGGCACCATCATGTGCAAGGCCCATGACAGCCTTTAGTGGATTCCTATCAAGCCTTCAACAAGCTTACCGTTACTAGGAGACATAAAAGAACTTCATCACGAAAAGAGCATTTACATGTCACCTTATAGTTTATGAGATGCTTTTATATCTATGATCTATTTGATTTTCCAATAATCTTAAGTATTATCTCTCATTTTACAGATGAGAAAACAGGTTTCATACACAAGTAATTTGCCCAACATAATTCAAAAAGCAAATGTGCAGTATCCAGATAAATCAAGTCATAATTTAAGGTAGAACGTTGCTGGAGAAACCCAAAGTCCTATGAGAGTTCTGAAGAGAAGTTCCTACTCTTACTGGAATATCATGGAAGTATCACTTTGTGTTGATCCTTGAAGACTGGGTCCACTGGTGGGAAATGAAAGAAGGGCATACCAGGCAAAAGGAACAGAATGAACACAGAGAGTGCTGAGTGGCTATGTAGTGTATGTCCAGGAAACAATGAACAGCGTGGATAGGGAATGTAAGTAAAAAGTTAGAGCTAAGACTGGAAAGTGAGGGTGGTTAGATCTGTAATCTCTGCAAGATAAGGGCTGTCTCTCTTTTGTTCTTATGTCCCCAGAACCTATTACAGGTCCAGAGCAAGTAGAAACATCAAAGACAACTGCCAAACTGAGTAACTGTATAGGTATACTAAACATGCCTCTTCTGTAGGACTCTGCCTGCCCGTAGCTCCCACTACCCTCAACAGCCATGTTCTCTACCATCAGCCACAACCAGTGATGAGCATATGAGGACACGTGACTGCTCAAAAAGATAAGCTGGGCCAATCAGATTCCTCTCTCTAGAACTGGAAATTAGAAACCAGACACCCAGTCGTTACAGACCATGAACAAAACGATACAGTTTTGAGGCAGCCAGTCAGCAGAGAGAGGATCCAACGATGTGAACAGAGAAGACTCCTCATAAGTGAGAAAACAAGTGTGGCCCCTGAGAGATCTACAGAAGGTGGAACTGCCTTAGATCCCGATTTCTTTCCGATTCTCAGTCAGTCCTGCAAATCTCCTTTTCCCTGAGGTAAAAGAGTAAATCTCTGTCCCTTGCCTTCTAAACAGCCCTGACTAATATAGTAGCAGAGAAACTGAGCAAAAGCAGGAAGAGGGGGATGGCACACTCACATGATCCTAGGAAAAATTTCCCCCAGCAGTGTATGCGGCCCAGAATCGGAACCCTGGATACCAGTCAGACAACCACCAGAAGAGCCCACAGGAGAGGGGACAGGGGGTAGGGATGCAGAAGAAATGAGCGATATGAACTTGAACAGTATAAAATCCCCCATATTGGACCCTTTGACCTACCAAAATATCCAGAAGAGAGATTCTGAACGTCGAAATTTTAAAAATTATGTGACCAGAAATGAAAGAACTGGCAAAGATGAATAGATACCAAGCATAGGTGATGAGAGGATGATGGTGCCGCTAACAAAAAAAAAGTGAAGTCCGGAGAAGGTCAGGACTTTCCTGTTTGGTTAGTTTCCCCTCCTTCCCCACCACTCCAGCATGATGAATGTGAGGTGCTCGAAAAAACCTGGGCTGGAGAATCCACCCAGTTTTCGGAAAAACAGACCTGGAAATCACTCGCACAGAGCGTAAAACAAAGATCCTCAAACTTGTGCATTAAAGTTACTCAGGAAGCTTGTCAATGCACAAATTCCTTGGGCTTCTCCCCCAGAGAATCCTATTCAGTAGATCTGGGGCGCAGAAACTGACATTTTAACAAGCACCCCAAAATGATTCTGATGAAAGTTTCCACGCTGGTAAAGCTAGAGAACAAAGAACACAACCTTGACGCTGCATTTCTCACCCTTGGCTCTGCATCAGGTCTCTTAAGGTGCTTTAAAAAAATTTAGATATCTGATCCTCAGTGTTGTCAAAGTGGGGACAGTGACAGAACGTATCACAGTCACCTATCTGAAGGGATGATTCCTGAGCCACACCCCAGGCCGGCTGAATGGGAATTCTGAGGGTAAGGCTAAGAAAGCTACATTTTTAACCAGTGCCCCCTAGCGGCTAGCAAAGATAGCTCCATAAATAGTTATTAATAAGAAAATATTCTTCATTGGTTTAAACCTTACTATGTGTCAAAACAATTTTAAAGAAAAATAATCCAACGTTACTGGCTGACAAATCGCTTCCCTATAAATAAATCAAGGAAGCGTCGTAATCAATGGCTTGCTGATATTTTGCTGATATAACGGCCTGCACAGGACAATGGAGTAATGGAGCCCAATATGAAAGCAAAGGGAGAAAAACCAACCACCTCCTCCGTGGAAGCCCAGGGAAAGAAACCTCGAACGCCTGCCCTAGAGGTACCAGCTAAGAGGGTTCTCGAGGTGGTGGGTGTGCCTGCGGCTGCTCCGAAAAAATAACCAAAAGACACTTGTTTCACTAGCATCCCCCACCTCACCCCCTCAAAAGGCTGACCACCTGCGACAGCAAGTCCAAGACCTTCCCGGCGCCCCAGCAAGCGCGGACCGGCCCGGAAAGCCAGACACCGGCGCCCCCCGCCCCCTCCCTCCCCTCCCCTCCCCTCCCTCGACCCCGCACACGCACTCGGCCTCGCGCCCCCCTCACCCGGCCACGGCCCCTTCCCCACACCCGGCCTCACCCTTCCTCCGCTCCCTCCTCGCTCGGCCTCGTCCCCCTACACACCCCACCACGGCCCCTCCCTGCCGACCACCACACTGACCGTCTCAGAACCTGGTCCCAGGACGGCTTCCACAGCTCGGGCGGAAAGGGCCCACTTTGCCGCAGGCGCTGTCAGAAGACTAGAAAGGGAGAGACCTCGGCTTTCAGCGCGTAGCCCTCACCACAGCCGGCGGCCATTTTCCCCCACGTCTCCGCCAACTGACAGATCACGTGACCCGGGCTGAGGGGCGGGGCGGCGGGTAGCCACGCCCCGTTTCTGCCCGGGGAGCCCTAAGGAGGCGGGCTGGGTGGGGCTGCCGGCGCCAGCGGGAGCAATGGCGGGTAGGCGGGCTAGGGAGAGGAAAGCGAGTCAACCGGCCCTACCTCCCTCGGCACCTCTCTGGCCTCCAAATTTTGGCGTATTTTGGCAAGCGCTCCAGGCAATATTTTCTTCATCTTCAGTGTCACTCTTCATATCATGGCGAGTTTCTTATCCCAGTTCACCATTATCATCAAAGCTTATGCAGAGAAATAAACCGCAATTATAACTTCAAACGACTCTGCAAACATACTGCGAATGGAGGCTAGCTGAAATCCCGTCCTCCTGAACCCAGAACACCTGTGGGATCTAATCTCCCGGCCCAGAGAGCCCACCGCCTCCTCCGCTTCCTCACCCCCGCCTCTGTAGCCCGGCAGCCCGGCCTTACCCGGGTCTCTGCAGAAGGAACCTCTGACCTGCCGGCGGCCAAATGTGATTGACCACGTTTCCACTCACAGTTTCCCTCGCGACTCCCTCCTGGAAATGTTCCCTTCCCTCGGCTTCTGTGACTCTGATTCTCCTCGTTTTCCTCCCATTTCTCTAGCTGCTCCTCTCAGATTTCACCTCCCTTCAAACTGGTTAATGTTTCCAGAGTTCAGCTCAAAGCTGGACTCGTCACCCGCCCCCCACACACACACCTGGTGTGATCCTCCCGTCCTGACACTGTCGGGGGACCTGCCTCCTGCCCCATCCGACGAGGCAGGAATTGGGAAGTCATGCACCTCCTCCTCCGCCCCTGCCTAATGTCCAGTCAGCCCACACCGCCTGATTGCAGCCACTTTCATCACCCATGAGCTGCTTAAAGGCTTCAGAAGCTCCCCAGCAGGACTACATATCAAAAGCCCCCAACTACCCTCCCTGCCTCTGCTGGCGCCCCACTAACCGTCTCCCCAGGAGACTGGGGATCATGTCCCTTCTTTGATTAAACTCCTCCGCAGCCTTCCATTTCCATAGAAGAGATTCCCAAATAGTACTTAAGAGGCAAGGCTCCTCTGGAGCTGGCCCCTGCCAGACTTCGTGCCATTGTCCTGTCCACCACTCTCCTCCCGTCCTGCCCCCACCCTAGGCTGGCAAGTTCAGTTCCTGGAACATTGGGCCATGCTCTCTCTCATCTCCATTTTGTTTCCAAAGCGTTGTTCCCTCTCCCCTGGATATTCTTTCCTGCCTCTTGTCTAGCTGAGTCCAACAGGTGAATTCTATTTGTCTTTAAGAGGCAGCCTAAGCAGTCCCCTCTTGTGTAGCTTTCTGCATGACCTCAACCAGAGTTCATCATCCATCGTCTGTATTCACCTTCTTACTCCACAGTCCTGGGGCACAGTAGGTATTCCAAAAGTATGTGTTAAAGCATATTTAGCCTGTTTCCATGTCTCTCCCCCACTATAAGGTTCACTCCGTTCTTATTCCACACCAGCTTCCCTCACCCTGTTTAGAGCAGTGTGTGGCCTTGGAAAGCCTTGAAGGAAGAAAGAGCACCATGTATGACTTCGTCACACGCTTTGGGGAGTCCTCTCATTGTCCATGCATGCCACACCAGCATCTGATGGAGCCACATGTTGACTCCTTGTTGGCTTTTTCCATGAGTTGCCAGAGTGATCCATTTCAGACACTTTTCAATGGTGCCCAAAGTTGGCACATCAAAATCATCTGTAGATCTTTTTAAAAATCAAAACTCGACTCTTGTTGGGGATTTTTAAAATATCTTCCCAGCTGATTCCAATGAAACATCATTCTCAGACGTGGTTTTTGTCCCATTGTGTCCAAATCGGTGATAGCAGATATGAATATCCCTTTTCAGTGTCGAGTAGGTTTTTGAGGACCTACACAGTATAGCAGGTGGCCTTTTAGTAGCCACTGATTGTGAAAGCAACATGGGAATTGGAATCTGTGGTTTCACGGGGACCTATGGCCCCAGCGTGGGAGCCAGTGCTCTCATCATAAGGAGCCATCTGAATCGTCAGCAAGGCATTTGAAAGGCTTTCTTTTTTGTTCTTGTTATTTTGGGAGTGGGGCGTTGTTTTTAAAATATTTTAACGAGTGCATTTCAATATTATTGGTGTCTTTTTTAATCATATTGATTTTATTTGTATCTATTTAAACACATTCTGAGAAGGCAGTCGTAGGTCTTACCTGTCTGCCAAAAACGACTATAACACAAAAGTGGTTAAGAATCCCTGGGCAAAAATATTAAAAATGAGATGAGACTTCCTACACTTCCTGACACCTCTGGGTTACCATGTGTGAAAAAGCTGCACTCATCCCACAATGGTTAAATTTGTTTCCAGGATTCGTAGTACTGGGGAAAATCTGGGTTGCTCTTCTTCCAAGAAAGTTGTCTGTACATTAAACCTTGTCTTTGAGTTTCTTGACCTTCTGAGCTACTCTCCAAGAGATTTACTCTTCCCCTGGGCTGTTGACAGCCTTTCTGGATGAGCTTGGGGACACAAAGGGAAAATGTGGATTACATATCAGAGACTGGGGGCCCTGCAAGATCTCACTGAGGTGTGTCAGCTATGAAATGGTGGCTCAGGGAGAAGGGGTCTTGAGTCCCTAAGTGCTTCCCCTATGGAAGAGAAGAGAGTCCCTAAGTGCTTCCCCTATGGAAGAGAAGAGAGCTGACAGTGACAGTCCTCACCATTCCAGCCCGCCTCACCGTGACCACCTCCAGCCGCTTCACCTGGTAATTTCTGTAACTCCAGGAAGCAACGCCTGTTCGGTGAGCTAGCCTCTCCACAGCAAGTCCAGGAGGCTTTAGGTCGGCTCATGCCCACCAGGGGTGAGCCACACTGAGCAGCAGTGAACCAGCACGACCAGAACGCCTCTCTTGGGGACAATTGGAATATAACAGAAAGCAGGGGGGGCGCGGGGGACAGGAAGCAGTGGTCCTCCAGCTTAGGTGGTCCCAAGCACCGCTGCACCGCAGCTGGGGGCTTCTCAGTCAAGGACTTTGCAAATCCCCGTCTAGAAGTGGGACATTGAGTCCCAGACACTAAGACCATCAGCCACACTACCTGAATCCCCTCCCCACTTCTCCCCCGATAAAAACCCTGAAGATATTCGGTGTACAAGTTGTCCTTTCAGGCTGGAAAGAAGCTACTAGAAACAGGCTTTCCTTTGGCAAACGTTTGAATGGAAGATGAGAGAAGGGTCAGGTTCAAGGATGGCAGGAAAGGGGAGAAGCCCTGGAGCAGGGAATAGGGTTATCAGCTAGGGTCCCCCCCTCCATTGCAGGTCTGAACTGGGGACGGGAGAAATCTTACGTTCGGGGTTTTATTAGTAGTCCAAGCCAGGCATTTCATTACTAAAATGAGAATGTTTAATGACCAAACGTGACTAGGTGATATTCAATGATCCAAGAGTAATGAGAAAAATTACAAAAATTATGAGACCTATTAGAAATTTTGTCTGGGAAACAAGAAAGAGACAGGGGTCATTTACAGGAGCTGTCCTGAGGAAAAATAAAGTTGCTTTTTTTTAATTACTTTTTTTTAAGTATCATTGATTTACAATGTTGTGTTAATTTCTGTTGTACAGCAAAGTGATTCAGTTATACATACATATACATTCTTTTTTTATAATGTTTTCCATTATGGTTTATCATAGGATATTCAATATAATTCTCTGTGCTATACAGTAGGACCTTGTTTAAAGTATTTTGATCCCACTGTAGCCCATTCTTCTTTATCTACATTATGGTTACATTTAATAAATTAAATATTTTCCAACTTCTGCCAAATACTGTTGACTCCTTTCATATTTATGGACTCAGACTCTCATCTTGTGATGATATGACTGCTGTAAAATAGAACTGAGATGCTTTCTCCTCAGTTTTGTTTCAAATGTATCACTCTCTCCACTTTCATTGGTCTTTTTATGGTTTATGCAGCTCGCCTAAATCTTTCTGGCAGAGGCATCCTAAGGGTTTCTTGCTTCAGCAGAATCACTCAAATCACTTCAAGAGTCTGTCTTTTTACTTGTCATGTATTATGGAGGAGGAAAAATATGAGTTATCTTTCCATTCCTCACCACTCTCCCCATGAAAACTGTAATTTTAATCACGCTTTCATCTTTTTCAACAGTATCAGCATATTGGGATGATGATTTCAGCAGTCCAATCTTTTTTCATGGTTTCAGTTTCATTGTACGTCAGATTTTCCACGGAAATCTTAAGATGTTTCACATACCATCTTGCTTTAAAAAATGTTTCTCTCTGACTCTAAAAGGAATATGTGTTCATTATAAAGTATTTGGAAAACAGAAATATTTGAAGAAGAGAGATCTCCCCTAATTTACCACTCAGAGTTCCCTGATACCTTAAACAGAGATTTGAAACAAAAACTTTATTGACGAAAGCCATTATTTTAAACATGTCTTACTGAGAAGGGGAGGGGTAACAGGGAGGGTCCTAAGATGTCATTTTTTGCCTTGAAGAGTGAGGGCTGTCACTATCATTTCTCTTGATAGCTTTGCCAATCCCCTCCCTGACTCATTTAATCAGCATGTTCCTGCTACATAAAAAACAGGTGGAAGGACATTTCCTCAACCCTGGGATGGTGTCAGAAAGAAAAGGAACACACTCCTGGACAGAGTTAAGAACAGATTTGAGAGGCAACAGAAGAGGGGCAAATATAAAACCCTGCCTTCAAGTGGGAGGCGGGCAGGGAGTGGTGGAAAAAGAGTCAGACAAAGAGTTGGAAGAAAGAGAAACAGTTATAACTGAATCAATATAAAAACGACCTTGGGTTTTAGAGGTTGACAAGCTCAACGTAAGTCAAACGAAACTACCAGCAGGGCAGACACATGTTGGTGTTGCCAACCCATTGCCTTGCCGTGGCTGTTTTAGTCTCTCTAAAAGCTCTTTTTGATCATCAAATTCTTGGGAATTCCCTGGCGGTCCAGTGGTTAGGAATCGGCTCTTTCACTGCCATGGGCCCACATTCAGTCCCTGGTGGGGGAACTAAGATCCCGCAAGCCGCATGGCATGCCCAGTAAATAAATAAATAAATAAATAAATAAATAAAAGTAAAATACTAATTTACAAAAAATTGCCAAATTCTTACTCACTAACAGAGATTGAAGATTCGGGGCCCCGCGATGAGAGTTCAATCCAATTAGGGAGATGGGTAATATGCTAACAGACAATATTATCAGCTCCAGATGGCATAGGCTAAGCCCCACGGACATGGTAGCTCAGAAGAGGGAGCGGTGTCTGGGGACTGGTGGGAGGAGAGCAAAGCCCTCCAAGCAACGAGGAGAGTAAGCAGGGGTCAGGGGAACTATATTGACCAGGAGGTGGGAACGGGCGTTACATGGTCAGGAAATCCTACTCAAGGTGGACACCCAACCGTACTCATTTTGAGTTTTATATCAAAAGCATTTTTAGGGCAACCTTAAGTTAGGAAGAGGTCTAGTGCTTTGTTCCCTTCTTGAAAATGTGGAACTCTTTCTGTTTCCAGGATCTCAGCATCTCGTTCTAGTTAAGTTGGAACCTTGAACCCCTCCTAGCCTCTGAAGCCAAAGTTCACTCATCAGCATGGATTCCCATAAAAGGGAACAAGAGCTGGAACAGAAAGGGCTAGTTAATATTGCATTCGGTGCACTGGTTGATTTTTTAAACCCCTTCAGTTGGATGAGGCTATGAATGAATGTTTAATTTTATTGTGCCATAAAAACTATGTAATTCAGATCTGCTAGTTGGTATATGTTTTGAAATTACACCTGTCTCTTACCTTAATCATGAAATTTAGTGTTATTTTTTCATATTTTAAATTATCAAGCAGTTTTTCTTGCTAAAGATACATTAGAAATTTAGGATAGCACATCACTTAACAGAGCATTAAATTCAACTCCTCTGTTACTAATGATTCTAATCATATAACCTATAGCTTTCTTTAAAACCAACATTTGGGGGGGAGGGGTCAATTAGGAGTTTGGGATTAACATATACACACTACTATATATAAAATAGATAACCAACAAAGACCCACTGTATAGCACAGGGCTATACTCAATATCTTGTAATAACCTGTAAGGGAAAAGAATCTGAAAAATAATAAATATATACATATATATATATATACACACACACACACACGTATATATGTATAACTGAAACACTTTGCTGTATACCTGAAACTAATACAACATTGTAAATTAACTGTACTTTAATTAAAATATTTATCCTAAAGATAGCTGCTTTTCCATGTGTTTCTTATGAAGTATTAAATCTTTTCTCCTCTACTTCCAAATTGCCTACCAAGTGGTTCTTTATTAAGTTAAATTGACTTCAGCTTGATTGATTGATGCATTTGGGTATCCTTGAGCCAATACAACACTGTCTGAATTACTATCACTTTACAATAAATTGTAATATTTTCTGGGATTACCCTTCCTAGCCCTTTGAGTTTCCACTGTTTATCCGTAAAGTTCACAGTAACTGACACTTTTCATCAACATCAGACATTTCTCTAACATTCTCTCTTCTCCCCTTCTGGGACTCCAATCACTCATAGGCTAGACCTTTTCACCATATCTTCTACAGCTCCGACTCTCTTCTCTGTGTTTTCTTTTTTTTCTCTTCATGCTTCACTCTGTATATTTTGATGTATGCTGTGAAAAGGAAGAGAGTAACTACAGTTTGGAGGAAGCTGGGAAGACTTCTCAGTCAAGATAAGATTTGAGCTGGTTCTTCCAGCAGGTAGAAGCATTTTAAGCAGGAATGTGAGTGAGGTATAGTCAAAAAATGACGAATACAGTTATATAACCAGAGTATGGGAGGGGTGTAAAGAAAAGTAGATAATACCAGCCAAATAGCAGTGTATCAAGATATCTGAAAACTAAGCCTGAAGCAATGTGCAGTCAGTATAAAACTTTGGTAACCCCAGCTAACAGAACCCCCTGGAGACCTACTAGGAGATTACTCACAAGAAAATAATGAAAAAGCTACAGGATGTCTACTTAGGGATATACCAGGAATATCAGTAGAGGCTTTCAATTGTAGGATCAGGCTCCATTCACTCATTCATTTTACTCACCCAAATTCATGAACCCCTGTTATGTGCCAGATGCGTCTTGAATAAGTGAATGAGCCACTATAAGCTTCACTCAGCACCCTTCTAGATGCCAGGGATACAGCGTGAGGATAAAATCCCTACCACCTCCCCTCATGGACCTTATATTCCAATGAGGAAGACAGACAACAAGCCAACAAGTCAGCTCTAGCCTGCAGACAGAGGTAGGTGCCGTGGAGAAAGGGAACGTGCAGAAGATGGTTAAGGTGCGCAGGCGCAGAAGCCAGGCGCTGTCTGGAAGAGCAGCGGTTCAAGTGCGCCACCTGGAGGAAGAACAGTGCAAGCAAAAGGGACAGTAGGTACGCAGCCGCAGAGGTGGCGATGTGCGTGGCGTGTTCAAAGAACAGCAAGGGCAGGGTGGCTGAAGCAGCATGAGAGAGACGGGAAAGGAGGGGGTGAGACCCCAGAGGGCAGGGCCTCTTCTGCGACAACAAAGATGAATTTTACTGCAGGTGAAAATAGGGTTTTGACAGAGAAGGAACACAACTAAGCTGTTTTAGAAAACTCATTCTACCTACTGTGTGCGAAATGGACCTTCAGGGGTAACAAGGGAGGGACATAGGAGACCCTTTAGGAGGCTTTTGTAGTAACACAAGTGAAAGGTGACAGCTTGCACAGGGGCACCTAGTAGTGGAAGGAAAGAAAGTCAGGTTCTAGGTGCATTTGGAACAAGATGTCCTGGGATACCCAGCACTGAAGCATCTGGAAGATGGAAGACAAGGTCTGTAACAGATGGAGCCAGAAGCTGGTCTCTAAACGTGACTTCTAACACTAGGCAGGTAAAATCGTAAGCAGAAGATCTACACCTACTCAAAAAGGAAGTTCTCTCCTGTCAGAATATGTTTCAGAGAAAAAATTCAGGCAAATTCCCAATGGAGAGACATTCTGCAAAATACCTGACCACTAGTCCTCAGAGCTGTCAAGGTCACCAAAAACAAGAACAGTCTGAGAAATTGTCACAGTCAAGAGGAGGCTAAGGAGACAGGACCACTAATGTGTCCTGCAAGGCACCTGGGGAGAGAAAAGGGCGTTAGGAAAAAACTAAGGCTAAGGAAATCTGAATAAAGTGTGGCCCTTGTTCAGCACTGGTTTATTAGCTGTGGCGAACATACACACTAACGTAAGATGCTAACTATTGGGAAACACTGTGTGGGGATATGTGGGAACTCTGCGCTATCTTCACCACATTTTCTGTAAATCTAAGACTATCCTAAAATTAAAAGTTTATTATGTATCTAAACTATTTTATATACATATATAAAATAAACTTTTTATTTCAGAATATATGTATTTTTTTACAGTGATTTGGCACTTACTTCATTCTTCTTTTTTGCTGAATCACACAATATAGAATTCATCAGAATCCCCGTGCTTTTAGGACAGAAGCCTGTAGCAGTCTACAGGGCTGTAGCAGTAGCATTACTACAAACTGACTACAGAGCAGAGAGCTTAAGCAGGGCAGGGAGGACTAAGGACACGGGCTAAGATCACCGGAATATAAGCATGCGTGGTGGCGTCAAAGAGTTGATGGAGTCTGTCTACTAGAGGAAGTGAGAAGGCAAGTTGGAGGGGGTTGGGAGTGGAGTGCTGGAAATGGAGACCGTTGGTGATAACAAGGTCGGGGGGAAGGTCAGGGAGCTGGGAGGCCCGTGTTGGCAGGCTCTTCTCTGAGGATATTGACGTCATCAAGGGCCTTGTGTTGGAGAGAGACAGCAATCAGGCTCTAATCTTTTCTAGTGGGGAGTTACCCAGGGAAGTCTGGAGATGGAGGCAGGAAAGAGGGATGATACGTGCTTCTGAATTCCAGTATTTTAGGAGGAAAGCAGGGACCACTGTCTGCATGTGACAGTGAGCAGGAGGGAGGGCACCTGCCCCACCTCCAGGCCCAGTGATGAGCGAGGGAAACCAGCTACTACTTGGGAGGTCAGCAAGGGATGTCACGTCCTGGGAGAGACATGGGTTTTCTTTAGAGCACAAGGTAGAGGAAGGAGCTAGAGGAAATAGGAGAGATTTTACCAACAACGTGCCATGTGTCCCAGGAGAGTGGCAGGTTTGGGGGAGTTGGGGAGGGGAGTGCAAGATGGGTGTACAGAGCTGCAGGGGGATAGCAAGCTTTCTATCTTCAATAGTGATGAAAACGGAGATGACTTGGCAAACGTAAACATGTTGAAATGCTATGACTCCAGACATAAACGACACTTCAATGTACCCACGGTGGCGGCATGAAGTTCAAATTGTTTAGCCATTCACACAGGAAGTTGCACCATCATATGCTAAAAATATTTACTCACATTGTGGTTTATGGGTCCGTATTTCTAATGGAATAAAACGTCAGGAGTGCATGATTATTGGCATAAAATTCCTTAGTTCTTCATTATTAGTCAGTCTCTCCCAGAGCAAACTGATTCAGGAAATCAGATGACAGTCATCTGGGCTGTTTCCTTATATTGGATCTATCTTGAACCATTCCATTATCCACTTTTCTGTTCTTGATGAAAGTTTATAAGAGTTTTAAATGATTTTATCTGTATATGGCCTAATGTGCCCGTGAAAGAAAAGTACTTTCAGGAAAATACTATGCACCAGTATAAAGGGAGAGAAGCAGATGTGACTTATTCTCTTCCTGCTTCAAATTCATTGATAAATGAACCAGACAACTGATTTTCTGTTTTTATGGGTTGGAGTAGGCTTCAATGAACATGTGGTTTATTTAATCTGCATATTAACTACATCCTTCATTTCTCTCTTTTCTTCTTGCTGTTGCCCCTCTAAGTAAACTTAATAGGCGAAATAAGGAAAGAGGTACAAAATATCAGTGAAAAATGAAGGTTACAAAATTATTTTGCAAATACACACGTTTATCTAGCAACAGGAAAAAAGACTAGAAATACCCCAGAATATTAAAATCGGTTATCAGTGACAGAATGATGGGTGTTTGTTTGACTTATTTGAATACATTTACGAGCTACGATGTGCCTCATATAAAGGGGGGGGGGACGATCAGTTAGTGTGGGTGTGGAGGAACCGATGAAATAATCCCTAATCTGAAGGTCTGGATAGAAACTATTTAATCTTGCCTACAAAACACCTTTGGTCTTAGTGTTAAGGTTTTTATTTTTGGCCACACTGAAGATTTTCTAAAATTAATCAAATTCCACAAAACCTTGTTGCTTTGTGTGAAAGGCAATTTATTAGTATTAAGTAGTATAAGTTGCTTCAGTTTAGCAAATGCATAACGATGACTGATTTTCTAAATGATTCTGTTTATACCCATACCTGGGATGTACATGGTCCTCGTGCCTTCAATGTGGCCTCAGGGACTTAAGCATCTTAGTTTGTGTCTCTACCACGCAATGTGGAGACTTTGGGGATCTATTCCTACATCAACCACAAGTTGATGGTAATGAGGGTCCTTGGCAATGGAGGTCCTGCAGCTAAAAGAATTAGTTTATGAGTCTGGGGTAGATATCAGATAATTATGAATTTGCATATTGTTCTGCATTCATCACTCTACTTCCTTCTTTGGTTGTGCAACTCTGAACAAATATATATTATATATTAACAATTACAGCACTGTGCGGTGAGTGTAAGGTACATATGAGAATAGAGAACCTGCGACGGGAGGGCTCAGGAAGAGCTGCCCAGAGAAAAGCATCTGTTTGACGCTTAGCATTCATCTTAGTACCTGGCATATAGTGCAAGCTCACTGAACATTTCTGGCTGTGACAATCAGGCTGCATCCCAATGATGAAGCAGGAGTTAGCTGGAGGGGAGAGGTGGGGAGGATGTGGTGTAGATGGTAATTCTGGGTAAAAGGAGCAGCAGGTAGGAGGCAAGGGAGAGGGACTGGAGGAAGTATGATTACCCAGCGTGGCTTGAGCATAAGCTGCCTTAGTCTGTTCAGACACTGTAACAAAGTACCAGAGACCTCGCAGCTTCTGAGCAGCAGAAACTTATCCCTCACAGTTCTGGAGGCTTGGAGTTGGAGACCAAGGTGCCAGCATGGTCAAATTCTGGTGAGAGACCTCTTCCAGGGTGCAGACTGCAAACGTTTTGCTGTATCTTCACATGGTAGAAGGGACAAGGGAACTCTCAGGGGTCTTTTTCGTTTTTTTTTTTTTTAATAACTTCATTTATTTTATTTATTTATTTTTGGCTGCGTTGGGTCTTCGTTGCTGTGTGTGGGCTTTCTCTAGTTGCGGCGAGCGGGGGCTACTCTTCGTTGCGGTGCGCGGGGTTCTCATTGCAGTGGCTTCTCTTGTTGCGGAGCACGGGCTCTAGGCGCGCGGGCTTCAGTAGTTGTGGCTTGTGGGCTCAGTAGCTGTAGTTTGCGGGCTTTAGAACACAGGCTCAGTAGTTGTGGTGCTCGGGCCTAGTTGCTCCATGGCATGTGGGATCTTCCCGGACCAGGGCTCGAACCCGTCCGTGTCCCCTGCATTGGCAGGCTGATTCTTAACCACTGCGCCAGCAGGGAAGCCCTCAGGGGTCTTTTTTTTTTTTTTTTTTTTTTTTTTTTTTTTTTTGCGGTACGTGGGCCTCTCACTGTTGTGGCCTCTCCCGTTGCGGAGCACAGGCTCCGGACACGCAGGCTCAGCGGCCATGGCTCACGGGCCCAGCCGCTCTGCAGCATGTGGGATCCTCCCAGACCGGGGCACGAACCCGTGTCCCCTGCATCGGCAGGCAGACTCCCAACCACTGCGCCACCAGGGAAGCCCAGGGGTCTTTTTTAAATTGAATTTTACTTTTGATTGAAGTATAGTTGATTTACCATATTGTGTTAGTTTCAGGTATACAGCAAAGTGATATATAGATATATATCTATATATCTATATGCATTCTTTTTCAGATCGTTTCAGATCTTTTATAAGGGCACTAAATCCCATTCATGAGGGCCTCCCCTCATGACCTGTCACACCCACAAAACCCCACCTCCAAATACCATCACCTTGGAGTTAGGATTTCAACATGAATTTTAGGGGGACAGATTCAACCTACGGCAGCATGTGTGTACTGGGAGGGGTGTAAGTCAGGAGAGAGAAGCATGATGAAGGGTAAGCGGGGGTTAGATCATGGCAAGTTTTTTCCCACCATACTTAAGAGTCTGAATTTATCACAAAGGCTTTGGTTAACAGTTTCATTTTTGAAGCAGGAAAATAAAAACCCAATTTGTTGACTTTGGAGAGATGACTCGAGGCTGCACGTCACAGAATGACACGCCTGGAGGATGCAGGACCAGTTGGGAGGTCCCTGCCATGAACTAGGTGAGGAATGGGGAGGGAAGGCCGGCGAGATGGAGTCAGTTGTCTGGGAGACGGGACACACCGGGGCTGGCAACACGTGATGGTGGGTAAGGAAGAAAGAGTGAGAAGAGTGAGGGTGATGCACAGGCTTCTGACTTGGGTAACGAGGGAAATATTCAGGACATTTAATGACATGAGCACTATGAGAGGAATCACACGTTTTGCACGGTTTTGGATGTTGTGAGTTTGCTTGTGATTTCCGGGTGCAGATATTTAGCTGGAGTTGGTGGGGGGAAGTTAGGAGACAGAGGTCAGTGTTGAAGGTCGGGTCAGCACAGAGGACCTATGAGAACAGACAAGTGTGTGAACTGGGGCCAGGACGAGGGGTCTCGGCTGACTTAGGTCATCCAGAGGCAGGAAGGAGGAGAAGCAAGGAAGGACAGTTTCACAGACACTGAGAAAAGAATCTCCAGAAGGGAGTGGTCAACATAGCCAAATGCTGCAGAGATTGAGCGATGCAAAGAAGGAAAACTAAGCATCACATTCAGCAACAGGCAAAAAATGACCCTTGCAGAGTGTAGGAGACAATTAAGGAAGCGGGGTGCGGCGCTGACTACTCTTTTCAGAAGATTTATAGTAAAGGTTCAGGACCGTGGGATGGACTTCCAGTACTTGCGAATTTCTTCTTTAGCCTCTTCTTGAGGCTGATGATTCGTGCATTAAAAAAGCGTGGAGAGAGAAACAGGAACTCAGCTTTCCATGGGACTGGTGGCCCCCCTGCAGGGCCTCCTTTTCTCACGGGGCCCTGGGTCTCCAGGTGCCAGGCAGCCAACTTCCCCACTGATGGCTGTAAGCAGCTGGCGGCTAAGCTCAGATCCTAGGCCTGTTTTTATAAGGCTGTGCTCGTGCTCACCCTGCAAAAAGGGACGGCAACCAGTGAGCGGCATCCCTCTCCTGGGCACAGTGCATCCAGCTCTGCCCTGGCTGGCGGATCCGGACCCACCCTTCTGCTGGCGGGAGTCTCAGGCTGTGCTAACGGACACCATGGGTATCACTTGGGATGATGTGACAAAAAAAGAAGACACAAGCACAAAACAAAACGTACCTGAAAAAGAAAAATCCATCGTAGTAGAAAGGATTTTACCAGTAAAGAGAAATGCCATCTTTTAATGACATTAAGAATCTGAGCTGACGTCTGATTCCAGCAACCTGCAGACTGAGCCAACACGACCCATCTTGCTATAAAGACCTAGAAAACTATAGTAAATAGAGCACACAATTATTTTTAAAATCATATAGCTAAGCTTATAAGAAAGGTGACCAAATGAAAAGCTTACCAAAAAAGGCTCACATTGATGTAGTTGTGACTTCTAAGGAGGGAGGGGGAAGGCAGAGGTTGGGGCAGGTGTACTGGCCTCATGTGCAACGTTCTTTCTATGAACAAAAGACAAACTTTAAACCTAATGTGGCAAAGCAGAAAGAGCTGTTCCATCTGTGCGGTGGGCACTAGAGTCTGTTTTATTGTTCTGTACTGAACCGTACGCTTGAAATAGTTTGTAAAGTCTCATTTTTTAAACATTGGCTAAATTCAATGTTTTCCTATTATTCCTTTTTCTACTTGGGGGAAGATAAGTTATTGTTAAACGGGTAGTTGGCACACAGTAGATCAAAACTTGCATAACTCCTGTTGCTTTTTTTTTTTTCTGTTGGATGTTCATTTTTCTTTTTTTTTTTTTACAACTTTATTGGAGTATAATTGCTTCACAGCGGTGTTAGTTTCTGCTTTATAACAAAGTGAATCAGCTATACATATACAGGAATAAAGACACAGACTCCTGTTGCTTTTATTCTACTTATGTAAACGCTATAAAATCGTTGATGTATGCTGTTCTTTCTTCCTCTAATTAACTCACCTCCCAGCTCTTTGTCGGCCCAGTAAAACGCTTTCTCACAAACCCAAGGGCCAACTGCTCTGCAGCTACCCGGGCCTCTTCCTGAGCTCCCCACCCCTCTAATTGCCCCAAGGCCCTTGTACTTGCCTCTAATAAAGCACTTACCACATTATATGGTGACTATTAGCTCCTCAAAGGCAAGAGCCGTGATTTGTTCTTTAGTTGCCCAGCACGTTCGGTTGGAAGTCATTTAATGACTTTCGTAAAATACGAAACACCTTACGGTGTTCATCTATGTACAGCAGGAGTCCTGTTATCACCTGGCCTCCTGGCCTTCCTTACCGTGGGGCGAATCACGCTCCCTTCGCGGTCACGCCTGTCGGGACAAGCACGTGGAAGTGCTGTGCTGCCAGGCGGCGCCTGGGCCCGTGCTTCTCCCGGGCGTGGCTCACTATCATGAATCTCAAAATGGGGTCATTTAAATCTGCCATCAAGTCTAAGGCCTTCCAGTGAGAAAGCACCACAACTGGACTTTCTCATACGTGTTCATCTAGCATCTTTGTACAACAGTACAAGTTAACAGAAGATGGTTTCCCCACCGCTGTGCACGACAGCATCGAGAAGAGCCTGGAAGTGCAGCCCAAAGGTCCCTTAAGCCTGTAATCACGGTACAGAAACCGAGCGGCTGTCCCAGTGCTCAGCTTCTCAAAAGCAAAGACCAGATCCATAAACAAGGCCAGTGAAAGCGCCAACAGCAGGACTGGGAAAGCCAACTCTTTTTCTTTGTAACAGGACAGTCAGCACCCTCTTTACTTTATAAGTCTGTTTTAAGAGAGAATACAAGATACTATATACTAAGCTAAGGTTCTTCTAATTGCCTCCCAAAATGTTTATAATGTGACAACAGTTTCTTTTAAATAATTTTTTTTTTTTTTTTTTTGCGGTACGCGGGCCTCTCACCGCTGTGGCCTCTCCCGCTGCGGAGCGCAGGCTCCGGACGCGCAGGCTCAGCGGCCATGGCTCACGGGCCCAGCCGCTCTGCGGCATGTGGGATCTTCCCGGACCGGGGCACGAACCCGCTCCCCTGCATCGGCAGGCGGACTCCCAACCACTGCGCCACCAGGGAAGCCCCTTTTAAATAATTTTTAACCAGTTAAAAAGTCAATGACTCCTGAGAGTATTACTATTGAACTGAAGAATCCTTCAATGAAAAAAGACCATTGCTTCTCAAGACAGGCCTGATATTCAGTTCTAGAGATGGAATTTAAAGCCTCTGAAATCAGCAAACACACACATATATTTTTAAACTACTGTTTAATCAGTTTTAAAGACACACAAATTAGAAAAAAAACATTTATATGTTCAGTTAAAAACATCTTTAAAACCCAGCAATAAGCCACCAGTGCAGCTCTGAGGACACAGACTAGAAACAAGGGGTTATGAAATTATCACATCACAGTGTAACTGACATAGTGGTAATCTTAATTTACCATACAACAGGAACTACTTTATGGATCTGTCGAAAAATAACACATCTTTAAAAAAATATTTTGGAATCATAAAAACAAAAAGCACAGACACCACGTTCTATTCTCCCCCAGCGAAGGCAAATGAAGGGCTGTGAATACTGGCTGCTGGAGCTGGGCCCGCCTCGTGTTGGGGTAACAGTGTTCAACTACTCCTACGCAGAGATCAAGATGCAAGCTTTAAAGGAGGGCAGGAATGAAATCCCACATTTTCACTCCGCATGGAGGAGGGTTTCTCTTGTTCCGCGGGAATTATTTTTACTCTCATTCCTACTGCTTTCCATCGTGCCCCTTGGGGCTTGGGGAGGCAGGTGCAGACGAGTGACAGAAGACGGAGCATGTGTGCTGGTTTGATTCCTCTCTCCTGCGATTAAAAAGTCAGGAGCAAACGTACTTCGTTGACGAATCCATAGATACAGAACCAAAAATACTTAACATCGGAAAAGAAGCATATTTGAAAGGTCTGTCGAACTCTTTACACGTGTTTGCCCTTTAATAGGAAAAACAAAGAGGAATATTGACAAGTCAACTTCTCAAAGTTAACCCAAAATAGAGACTGGGCAGGATACAGTCACTTACGACTCCAGTAAAAGGCAGCCAGTCACTTTTTCCATTTCAAACATGTTATTAAGAAAATGGTTAGTCCTTCTACTGATGTTGCTCTGTAACTTCTGGTTTTTCATTACATTTCCATTTCTTTTTATAGTAGCAAAATTTGATAAAATGTGACTGGAGAGATGGCTAGCGTCACTGAGGAAGTTAGACAGGGGTTTTGCATGGATCTTTGTACTCTTATCTATAGATCATACAGTCCTGGGGTTTCTTTTGTTTTGTTGCTTTATAAAAGGTGTACAGAAAGAAGACAGTTATAATCAGCGTTAAAGGCAAGACAAATTAGTTGGCATAAAAATGTGTCTTTAGGCTCCATTTCAGAAAGTCTTCCCAATCAATGACCTCTAGAGCTTGTCAGTTCTTTACTGGGGTTTGCATAACGTTAAAAACCTATTAAAATAAATATTATTTGAAAACATATATAAAACTTTATTAAGCAGCCCACCAAGTAAAATGTAATTGGCTGCATCCTCTGTACAAGAGCTCAAAAAGCAGCTTAGTTGTTGATTCTAAGAGCAGTCCTACAAAATGCCAACATGGAAAATTTCATTTAAAATTTTCTTCTGTAATGAGTTACTAGAAATAGATTTGACTAAGTGGTGCTGCAGGAAAACACGGTAGAGACCCTCTGCATCCTAACAGACCCTCTGCATCGTAGTCTTTCAAATCCATATTTCAGAGTGAAATTTCTTTTTTTAAAGCAAATCTTTTTCTTTAGCATAAGGAGTGTGCACTGATACAAACACTTTTACAAGGAAGGGCTGTAGAAAGCAGAACTTTCAGCATCTAATTTAAGTGTCTAAACGATCAGCTACTCGTTAAATGTACACCGGGTTATCTGTAATTTTTATAAAGTCCTGGAGGGCAGTTAAGATTACATTTCACAGTGTTACTCAGAATTCTGCACCTCTGTTAAATATGATGTATTCAGTGTCAGCCAGGATGGACTATTAGTGGCTGAATAAAACTCTTAAGAAATACTGGTTCATATCTAAAACTCTGGACAAATGCTTCACTGACACAGCAATAATAGGCACCATTCTGAAACAATTATTCTCTCAAGTAATTTTTTCTTTCGACTAAAATGCAGAACTCTTCAAATCAATAAACTAATAATTTTGGACAATTTAAAATAAGGAAACAAAAAAAAAGCACAAATGTTCAGAGTTGTTCATGAACTTACAAATGAAAATTTACAAGGTATACATTTTAAATAGGAAAGATTTTTGTCCTAAGTGTAATCTAGTCCTCGAATAAAAGTATAAATTTTATAATTATTTTAATGTCAACATTTTAAAGTAATTTTTTCTGTAGTTTAAAATAAGGTATAACTAAATTAAATATTCTTTAAATATCTTTGAATGAAATAATATTTGAGAAGTTATATGGTGGTAAACCCTGTCCAGTAAAATTGATAATTCATATAACATAGTTTTTAGCAATATATTCCTCAGTTTTACATAGCACAAACAGAAACCAAAAAAGCGGAGAAATCAAAAAGAGAAAATATTTTCCTTCAGTGGAGACTATTTCGTTATGAAAGAGTCATTTCAAGGGCTGTGTTCAGTAGAAACGGTATGCTGCACGCCTTCTGGTTGCCTCAGAAAACTTTTGAAAAGTCAGGGCTTTGAGCTCAAGTAGTAAAAATAAGTGACCATGAAGATAATCTTGATGGTGAATCTGCCCCGGTTCGTGACTCTTACAGACCTTGCTAACGGTTTCCATTCATTACAAACACAACTGGTCACAAACTTTTGGAACTATAACCCTTTGGGCTTATTAAGGAACTTTCGGCTAGAGGACAGGTCACTCGTCCAAGTCACAAGGCTCACTAATGACTGAGCCAGATGAATATCCAGGTCTCCTCCCAGGACAATTAGTGCTTCAATGTGGGTTACCTCTACTTTTTAAAACCATTCTTTTTACTGAAAAATTTTTCTCAAAACTGGTATCTGTGGAAATCTTGTATGTGAACATCACACATGGTGGGAATCAGTAACAAAAATACTTTTTAAGCAAAAGTATGGTGGAGGCATAAGTGGCGGCTGGACATTTTGGAAGCCAAATAAACCTTCTCTATTATGCTGGGTATTTTAGAAGCTAAATAAATTTCTTCAGTTACCCTGAGTTCCAATTATAAATGCTTATTTTAAAAACCAAGAATAAGCGGGTTGTAAAATGGTGACAGCTGAGATACATCAAAATAAATTAACTGCTATTGTTTCAAAAAATAAAATTGTGGGAAAAATAAGTATTTTGTTCATTTTTTCCCTGAGTAGTATAACAATAACCAAAAATATTGATATAAATATGATGCTGATTGATCATCTCTGGAGTGGTTTCATGGCAACTGAAGAGTGGAGAAATAATATAAATATGCGCTGAATCCTATTCTGTTGATTAAAAAAGAAGCAAGCACATATTACAACGAATCCCTTTAAGTTTAACATAGTAGAGATATACCAGTCTTCAATTCTTCTATTATAATTAGAAGTAAAGTATTAATCCTTACAACACTCCAAGCAGATATATTCAGTTTATAGAGCACAAAAAGTCTCTTCTTGAGGAGGAAGGTCAAGCTGAGAATTAGAATTATTCCTTTAGTTTTTCTCCTAGATTGTATACCTGTGATTATAATTTCTCCAAAATTAAATAAAAGCTATTCAAAACCCATTTCATACAAAAACAAAAAAACCCAAAATACCTAGATAATCCAGGGGGATGGAAATCAGTCAAATTGTATATATAAGGTATTATCTTCAAAGTAATTGGAAAATTCATCAATCATCTTGCTTTCTAGATGGTAGTGCTATGATTACCTTCATTGAGCGAAAAACAGGTAACAGTGATATTAGGTTTATAGGCTGAGAAATCAAAAATAGTCAGGTAATAGAACTAAATCATGATTATTTGTTAATGGCTACGTAGGCTGAACAAAAAGGAAGTTTTTAATGCACTTTCTTGTTTTCACTTATGACATGCCTAGACTTGTCTTTTAACCTCTAAATTTGTTTACTTTTTCTTAATAGTGATCAGATTCTCTGCAGCATTAATTAAATGGAGGAGACATTGTGGGGGGCAGATACTTTCCATGATTATTCTTTTCTAGCCTCTCACATTCCACAGTTTGCTTAAATTCAATGCATGGGAAAACAGAAAATTTATTTAGCAATCCGTCTTTTCCCAGGAGGTAACAGGGCATGGCTAACATCATCAGGTTGAGAAAAAAAAAAAATTACCTTTAGAAAAATAAAAACATTTCATATAAACAAAGAGGAGGCTATTTCTAAAGTTCTGGGAAGGTACACTGATATTTTTGCTGATTAGACCTCAAAAGTTCCAAGTACATTTGCTTTTCCTTTCGTCTTTAACTGAACTACTACACAGCTTAAGCCAGAGAGCTGTTCTGTCCTTAACTTCATTTGCAAATTTATTAATGACAAAAAAAAAGAGAGACTCATCATAAACAATTTGCATTTCATTTAAAAATTTAAGGCAAAAAAGAAAATAAGTTCCACAAAAGATGGGTCACAGGAAAGTGAAGTCAGAAGGCCCTGCCCACCCTTCTCCCTTTCCGCCCGTGATTCATCATCTCCGGCCGTGGCCCTGATGCCAGGCTGGCATCACATGCCACTCCTCTGCTTTCAGCTACTACAGCATCAAAAGACTGTGGGGTTAAAGGAGATACCCAGCAAGTCAGGCGAAATTAATTATGGTGAAAACAGCCCATAAGAAAAAAAGCACATTTTTCTACTTAAATAATCTGAAACTCATTAACAAGCGTTAGTGGCAAAACTTTTATGTGAGAAGTTAAGAGTTTGGAAACTAATTTATATTATTCCCTACAGAGGTGGTCCAGATCCAATGACTTTAAGTTTTCATTTTCCTAAAACTTTCCCAAATACAAATTGTCAAGGATGAAAAAGTGATTAGCTAGAGAGTAATTTCACTCCATGATTTCTCTTTCAAAACCTTCAAGCAATCTCCAGCTATTATTTTCACAATCCTTTTATCATTCTATATAATTTATGCTTGATACAATTCTTTTAAAAGTCCAACGTAGTAAAAAGTGATTAAGCTTTTATGTCTTACCGAATCACAAAGAACTCAGATAAATAGGGACGAAGCGCACTTCTGCAGAGCATCGGTCACCTGCCCCGCACACCTGTGTGCGCTGGTCACAGCTGCCACTGGCTCAGGCTCCGGCCCCCGCAGTGCTTCCTTCACTCACGTCTTCCTTCTTTCCTTTGTCATCTTCTCTCTCTCTCCTTTTTTTTTTTTTTTAAGAAAAATAGCTTAAAATATCACATTACCAACCTTTAATTATGTTGAAGAAATCCTTCCTTGAAGGGCTCTCTGCCTGACACAGGGTAATTAAACTCTCCAGGAAATTAGCATCCATCACTTTACAGTTTCACAACATACTGTAGTCATTTGAGATACTTTAAGAAAACCCTTCAAATACTGAGATGTTTATTGCATTTTAAAGTATCCACAGTCTTAAATATCCTGTTCAAATTCCTCCGGAATTCCTGTGCAGCATACAACATCTAATATTGAAATAGTGTTCTCACAATACTACACTTGAAAATACCATTTAGGAAACAATATTTTAGGAAATAGACAGTTTAAGGCAAGACATTCATTTGGAAAAGTTAATTTTTCTCAGTCATCTAGATTGACACAATTATTTTTCCATCTCTTCAGTGCCTTGGGATACACAACATACATTCAGCAGCAGGGCACACTTATGACCCTATGGACATATGCTGAGGTCCTGAGTGCCCATTGAAATAATGGAAACATTTTTGATAAGGCATGGCCCACAGGGACATGGCATGGGAGGGGTCTTTCACTCCATTTTCAAGCTGGTATACAGGGCGTTCCCTACCTAAAACTGTCCGATTTCCCCCCACGTGATCTCTTTCCCAACAGACACAAACCCCTTGAAAGGTGCTAAGATTGGTTTCTGTTAACATACAAAAAATAGCCATCAGAGTGCTTTCCCCATCATTGCTTTAATGATGAATGTCTAGAGGCTATTTCTTGATTCTGATTGCAAACATTGTTTGTTGTGGAAAAACTATTCTGTCCCAAAGAATTTTCTCTTTCATCAAACTTTTTGGATCGTGACAGCTGAACGTTTTCATGTGTATTCTTTCCTCTTTGAGTTTTTTTCACCGGCAACAACAATAATACTAAGATACCAGCAAAGTGAAGGCTGTAATACCAGGAGCTAAAAGAAAAAAGGAAAACTTTACTTTATTAAATTCTGATAATTAACATGACTTAACTTGACATTTGTCAAAATGTCACAAGCCCCACCTCGGATGTGTATATTTACTACACTATTCTTTTTTTTTTCTTTTATTTATCTATTTAATTCATTTATTTTTGGCTGCACTGGGTCTTCATTGCTGCGCGCGGGCTTTCTCCAGTTGTGTCGACTGGCTGCTCGTTGCGGTGGCTTCTCTTGTTGTGGAGCACGGGCTCTAGGCATGCGGGCTTCAGCAGTTGTGGCGTGTGGGCTCAGTAGTTGTGGCTCGTGGGCTCTAGAGAGCAGGCTCAGTAGTTGTGGTGTGCGGGCTTAGTTGCTCCGCGGCATGTGGGATCTTCCTGGACCAGGGCTCGAACCCATGTCCTCTGCATTGGCAGGTGGATTCCCAACCACTGCACCACCAGGGAAGCCCTACACTATTCTTTTACCCATCCCCCTTAGATGAAACTCTAACCATGTATGCCAGTGGGTATTTATAAAGCGCTCATACTAGATATCATATTGCATTCCTTTGTAAAGGTCATAAGGCCAGGACTAAGCAGAACAAGACAAAAATGTACTTATTAATAGCTGCAGAGATCTGAAAAGAAACCTCTCAAATCCACAGAATCAAATAGTGAGCAAACTGTGGAGGTAGTAAAGGGACAGTAATAGCCTTGCCTGCTATTTACTGTCCCTAATTAAGTTACAAATATTCCAATGATGTGAGTAATAGATAAGCAATATTGCTTCTTGATGGTTACTGTCACAAAATAAAGGTCACATTAGTAAAGATATTATTAGAAGTATCATGCCTCAAATTAAATATAAACCAAATGTGACCTCCTGGTTCTATAGCTGTAAGTGCCAGTGCCTGTGAACAAGGTACCTGAGACAGAAAATCCAACCAATAGCTCAGTCACATTTAGACATATGTAAGAATTCTGTTCACATGGACACTTTAACAGAAGTTACTTATGTCTTCCTGTATTGTTATTATGACTCTGTGCTGTCACTCTAAATGCTAGGGTAATGGAAAATAGTTTTTGATCTCAAAGATATCACTATCTACTATGGGGGGAATGGAATTTGGTGGGGGAGGGAGAGAAGATAAACAGATAAACGAAATATGGAATTCAAAACAATAATTTCTATCATGTAGAGATGACAAAGTACCAATGAAATATAAAAGAGTGGAAAGGGAACCAATAAATGAAATACAAGTAATTTATTATCTTTTGACTGAAGAAATTAAGAGAATTAATAATTCGTTATAAAGAACAAGCTATGCTGTTTTTTAACTGCTTCATCATATTCTTTATTGTTCATCTTTTTTAAGTTTTCCTTTCCTTTTGGAGTTAGCAGTCTTATAGCTGAACTCTTGTTCCACAGACTTTACCAACCGTTACTGGTGACTGTCAGAGGATATATTTTACTTCCGTCCCTAAAATATCCCTAGTGACTCTTAAGCCTCCGCTTTAACAATTAAACTCTTAAACCTTGGCTCTAGAGCAGGGGTGAGCAAACTACGGCTTGTGGGCCAAAGCTAGTCTGATGTCTCTCTCTTTTTTAAACTGAGATATAACTGACATATAACATTATTAGTTTCAGGTGTACAACATGATGATTCGATATATGTATATATCATGGAATGATCACCACAATGATCTAGTTCACATCCAAGTGTAGGAAGAAGAGCTCTACTCTCCAGTGTAACCTTTGAGAGATCTGAAGCAGTGGTTACCCAGCTGACATTCCTCACTGTAAATCACACTCTCATCGGAGGTCTGAGTGGTGTTAATCATTCCATAAATAAACTTGTGACTGCTTGGTTTAAGATTTAAAAGTAACTGACAATGCACTTAACTGCAGGAAACAAGCTAGGGTACTATTTTTCTATTCTACCCAATAGCAAGAAGCTTTCTTTTAAAAATAAATTAAAATGAAAAATAAATAAAATAAAATAAAATGATACAAAGGAACTTATTCACAAAACAAAAATAGACTCACAGACACAGAAAACAAACCTATGGTTACCTAAGGAGAAAGGGTGGGAGAGGGATAAATTAGGAGTTTGGGATTAAAATATATACACTACTATGTATAAAGTAGATAACCAACAAGGACCTACTGTATAGCACAGGGAACTATACTCAATATCTTGTAATAACCTACAATGGAAAAGAATCTAAAAAAGAATATATATATATACACACACACACACATACATACAAATGTAAATAACTGAATCACTTTGCTATACACCTGAAACTAACACAACATTGTAAATCAACTATATTTCAATAAAAAATTTTGTTTTAAATTTCCGATGGCTTATTTTTAAGAGTAACACTTACCTGTAAAACATGAATGATGGCTTCACAGAAAGAAGAACGAAGGGCACAACTGTGTAACTTATCGCTATCTGAGTCACTATCCACGTCATGACATCGTACAATAGCTTAAGTTGGGGAGGTTCGAGGAAATGATGTCTAAAGTTATTTCTCACCTGAAATAAACAAAAATATTTACCTTTAACATTGCTTATAAAATCACACTGACTATATCAACTGTTTCAAGGATGTGGAATAAGCAAAACTCTCGTACATTGCTGGTGGGCATCTAAAATGGTACTGTTACTATGGGAAAGGCTGGATCTGGTTCAGAAAAAACGAATACACATATGTACAAAAAATATGGAGAGTGCAATGGGGAAGCACGGGAGCAAAGTGTGTGAATCTGGGTAAAGGGCGTAGAGGAGGTCTTGGCAATTTTTCTGTAGATTTGAAGTGGTATTAAAATTAAAAGTTCCCCCCCCCAAAGTTAAAAATGACACTTCCTAGAGCTCCTTAAATCATATTTTGTAAACTCTAGTACAGGCACACCGTGTTTTACCGTGCTTCACTTTATCCTGCTTCGCAGATACTGCGTTTTTTACAAACTGAAGGTGCGTGGCAGCCCTGTATCGAGCGAGTCTACTGGAGCCATTCTCCCAACAGCATTTGCTCGCTTCTTGTCTCTGTGTCACATTTTGGTAATTCTTGTAATACTTCAAACTTTTTCATTATTATTATATTTGTAATGGTGTTGTGTGATCAACGACCTCTGATGTTATTACTATGACTTGCTGAAGGCTTAGATGATGTTTAGCACGTTTTAGCAATATGTATTTTTTCATTAAGGTATGTATACTTAGACATAATGTTATTGCACCCTTAGACTACACAATAGTGTAAACATAACTTTTACGTGAACTGGGAAACCAGAAAAATTCGTGGGACTCCCTTTACTGCAATATTCACTTTATTGCCGTGGTCTGGAACCGAATCCGCAATGTCTGCCTATACGTAAATAAGGTTCATTCCGTGATCAGTTTTTCTACTATGATGAAGGGAGACATCCTTCCTCTTCTTTAACCTCTGCATTTGTGAAAGACAGCTATTATACACTGAGCTTAGGTCAAAGAGCACTTATTAAAATGAATGGCAATTACACACACCATTCACTAGGGGAAATTGGGAAGGGCTTCTCAGGAAAAAAGTGCTTTCTAATAACCACTATTTCAATACTTTTTAGCTTCTAAAACAGTCAACACATTTCAATTTTGATATGTGCCAACTTAACGAAACACTATTTTTTTTCTCTTGTGTCCCCGCTTTTTTCGTCTAATATGGTTATAGGTGAAGCGTGGCCCTGCTCTGAGATGCCACGCGAGTTCTTCAGAGGGGATGCAGTGTGAGGTAAGTGGCTCTTCCGCACACAGACCAGCATGCTTAGTGGCAGGGCCCTACCCAGGCTTCCTGCGTTGCTCAAGGAGGCAAAAGCTCCCTGCACTCTCTCCCCTGCTGTCCACCAGGGGCAAGTCCATTGCCCAAGGCGTGGCTCTCAGCATGCCATTCCCACCCTTACCCACCTTCCCTGACTCCCTGACGTGGGACAGACAGAATGAGGATGAGGCTCTTCCCCAGTTTGCTGTTCAAGTTCTTCTATTACTGGCCTCTTCCCCTCTCTCCAGCCCAACCCCACCCCTGCCCTTTGCCTTTGCTCGTCATTCCCAAACACACCACACACTTTCTACCTTGGTTTTGCTAATGTCCTTTCTACACCTAGAAAGGCATTTTCTCCCCCCATTACGCTTCAGTCACTACTGCAATAACTTTCGTCATTCAAAGCCCAAATCCAAGCACACTTTCCTACTGGGGCCACCTCTAGTCAACCCAACCAAAAGGGATTTCCTTCCCTCTAAACAGCTAGGGTACTTACTATCCATAAAAGCGATGGAATCTATCATATATGCCTTGTGGTATATGTACCCACACCCCCCCATATACAGACAGATACCTACACACATACAGACACCTTATGCCCCTAGACTACAAACCACAGAAGAATAGCCTTTAGTTAATACTTCTTGACATTTTACCTCATATATCTCCAAGGTACCTTAAAACTGAATACAATAAACATCTGCGAGTTTGTTCAATGAAGCCACCTCACCTGTAAGTGACCTAAGAAGCTTGTTCACACACTGTTTTTGTCACTTTCCTCCGACTGACTTCCAAGGACTTACACTAAACTGCCCGCTTCTTTCCCAGGTCACCAACCTAATTCCTCAACTGTTTCCCAGATAATACACCAGGTCTCAAATACCCTACAGACCTGCGGTCTGCTTCCCACGTGGTGTCCGCCATGGGGCAGGGCCCGTCCACGTTATCTAGGCCTGGCCACGGTCCCCTCTTCATCTAAAAGAGGACTCAAAGGCTGTAGTTTTCAGGAAACTTCTCTAAAATAAACCTGCTCGTCTGGTCGTCTCTGTTTCACCCAGTTTTCAGCAATCCTTCCGAAGATTCTGTGACCACGAGGAACAGGGTGTGGGGGCCTCTGTGGGCCGGGCCTTCCTCTCAGATGAGCCAAGCGCGCAGCCCGCGAGGCACACTCAGCACACTTGCCAGGCACACCTCCCAGGCAGCCTGCAGCACTGACCCGGCCAAAGGAGCATGGCTGCCCAGTAGGTAAGAGGCTTACTGGGCCTTTGGCACCAGGCCACGTGGCCAGCACCGCAGGACGAGAAGGGACTCATACTCACAGCTCGTGCCGCCAACGTCATCACCACTCCCGTGAGAAAAGTCAGGTAATAGCCTGGGTACACCCCGTGCCAAATGGCAGAGAGGATGAACGTCTGGATGGTTGGACTCCAGGAGGTGCGCTCATAACACACCCTGGAAACCATGGAAAACATGAGTGATTAGAGCTTATCAAGTCCACAACGATCACTCTGATTCCTGGCCAGGACCTAGGGAAACAGCCACAACTTATTCTGAGCATCAGCTTGATCTGTGACTTCACAGAGGTCACGGCTATTAGGGACCAGGTGTATGAAAAGAAGTTTCATTTCCATCTTTTTACTGGTACACGTAATGGCCAAATTGATCATTCCTAGTGTTTGGGAGTCTATACTATGTACAGAAGAACTTTAACAAATATAAAGGTTACTTTTGTTTCACATTATTTTATTATTTTCTTTAGTAACATTTAGAACTTTCAACTGATCTAACGATAGTCTTCTGGGAAGTAGGCTGTGCTTAGTGTAAAGTTTTCCTGTCACAGGTAGAGAACTTGGATGAAAATAAGATTTTCCTAAGGTATCATATTTAAAATATAACAACAACAAAAAATAACACAACAGATTAGCTCGGAAAATCCGCACCCATTGGGGAGACTGCAAGGCACCATGAAGCGATGATAATGTGTTTTGGATATTTCAAGAGGTAAAGGGATTGAACGTGTCATGAGTAAAGCACATGACAAAAGAAGGCTTCTTTACACAGAACGGTGCTTAGAGCCCGCCCATCACAGGAGCAGTCTTCTATAAAATAAACTCACAATCGGGCAGGGTGCCCCATCAAGAACAAGGAAAAAGGACCACTGGGAGTTTCGGCGCAGTGTCCTAACTCCGGCTTTTGTGATCGGTCCTCTGCCTTCCCCGTGTGCACGTGACAAGCCCTCATGACTCTCAGCACAGGCGCCTCTCTGCCCCTCGTTCTCGCATGCTTCCCACTCACTCTCATCATCCTCACGACAGGGGGCAGCACATGGAGATGACTGCTGAGTTTGTACCAAGACGGTGACCTCCCACTGCAGAGGCGGGGTCTCTGCATCCTGTGCCCAACATATAGAGGTCTGTTGTCCTGAAATATTTTAAAACTGGAAGTGCTGTGCAAAATCTAGGGCATACGTATGGTGGCTGCATAGGCATTTTTGTTTGGCCAAATCTCCCATGAATGAGGGACATACTGGTGATCTCAAACCTTGGTGGGCACCTTTCAAGGCAGGCTACGAGGTCAGTGGTGGCCACATTCATGACTCACGCCGAAATAGTTCTCTGACTTGGTAGCACCCTGCTTCGGAGGACACCAACTCTGTTTTGCGGTTAACACAAGGTCACAGCGTTAAGTTAATGTAGTTAAGAATGTGAACCAGTGAAGGTCAGCCTCAAGAACTAGAGGCCAACACTCAGCGGATGACGGTTCTTGAGGGAGCTTACCTTTTGAGCCAAAGAGCTGTCTGAATATTCCAATGATCGAGAAACATCTTGAAACTTGTTGACATCTGAAAAACAAAGGAACTTTCTTCTTTGGCCGACAAAATAATGAAGCTTTAAATGTAAGTAACATCTTACTGGGCTAAGAGTACATTACTTGACAATGATGGTAGTGGACGATCTCTTTCCTTAACACCGTTTTTTCTAACAGAGTAACATCATTCTATAAAAGGAGTTACCGGGGGGAACATCTGTGAGGTAAATGGATTCTCACCATTTTCTCCTGTGTGTTAACACTTACAGGGGTAGCCATGGAATTATCCCACAGACACTCCTGGTGGAGCAGGTGAATGACCTTTCAGTGGCCGTTCACTGGGGGCTGGACTGGACGCCCCATCAGGTGCAGCCTCACTTCCTTCAGTGCCTCCCTCCCCGGCTACTGGGAGTCCTGGCCTCCCGGGACCTGCTCCCCCTGGAGGAGTGGCTTGCACATCTTCCTACCTTTCTAGTGTGTCACTCAAGCTCCCCCCACTAATGCCGCCCTCCGATCTCAGAGGGAAGCTCTGGGCTCCTGGCTGCTCCTCCTTCCCTGTGTAACCATCCCTCCTCGCTCTGCACTTCTCACCACTTTAGATTCTCTGGTCCGTTATTTACTGCTTTCGTCGAAATCCGAGGATGAAAACTTCTTACGAGGCAAAAACATCTTACTCTTTTATGAATAAGGTACATATATACATAGAGGATATAAAGAGATATACAATATATCTGTGATATTAAAATTTCATGGGGCCTGATTAGGGAAAAAAAAAGTCTCAAAAGCTCCTTCATTGGCAATAATGAACAAAACGTTAAAACACGGCCATATATTCATCACCCAATTTCCACAATTATCCATTTTCGCCTGTCCTTCGCCATTTTATTACTGACACCGTTAAGAGTATTTCAAAGCAAATACCAGACATCTTATTTCACCTGTAAATAGTTCAGAATTTATGTCCAATAAATAGGGACCTTTAAAAAAAAACTGTGATCAGGGACTTCCCTGGTGGTCCAGTGGTTGAGACTCCATACTCCCACCGCAGGGGGCTCAGGTTCAATCCCTGGTCAGGGAAATGCTGCAACTGCTGCAACTGCTGCACGTGCTGCAACTAAGAGTTCGCATGCCGCAACTAAGGAGCCCACAGGCCGCAACTAACACCCGGCACAGCCAAATAAATAAATATTTTTTTAAAAAAAGAATAAGAATAATTTTAAAAAATAATGTTACAAAAAAATAAAAAAATAAATTAAAAAAACTATGACCAAAAAAAAAAAATAAAAAACTATGACCACATCTAACCAAATTAACAATAATTCCTTAATATCATCCAATATCCATTTTGTATTCAAATACCCCTGACGGTTTAAAAACACGGTTTTCCAGTTGGCGGGCTCAATCAGGATCCAAACATATGGCACGTCTGGCTGATGTCTCTTTTAATGTGTAACAGCCCCTCTCTGCCCCCCACTTTTCCCATGCCATGCATTTGTGCGGGAAATCAGGTCACTGGTCCTGTGGCACTCCCCGCTTCTGGCCCTGGTGTCTAACTTACTTCTCTATCTTCTGGGTCCCTTCTAACGGCAGAAGGATCTAGAGACCTGATCAGGCCTGTATTTCCTGTGGTCCCACAACTGCAGGTGCCAAGGTCCAGCAGTGGGTCCAGCTGCTCCGCTCACTATTCGTTCCCGGTCAGCCTCTCACCCAAAGTTCTGGTAACTTCTCCCATCGGGAACAGCCCCTTACACAGGCTTGCAGAGCAATGCCTGCTCTTGGTTTTCCTCTCTTCTCTCCAGCTACCCCCTCCTGCATGCCTTCCTTTGCCTGGCCTGTAAGATGGGGGCTCCTTTGGGGGCTCTCGTCTCTTCCCACCCCCTCAGTGTCCCTCATGGCTACTCTCATGGTTCCTCCCAAACCCTGAAGTGCGATAGTTCCCAAGTTACAATCTCAGCCCATGCCTCAGCATTCACTGGCCTGCTGGACCACTCGGGTAAGACGGACATTTGAACACACCACCTTTCCCTTCAAACCTGAGCCTTCTCCTTGCTCCTTACCCCAGTGACAGGTACCACGGTGAACACAGGGGTCTAAACCAGACCTCTGGGCATGATTCATAACTCGTTCTCTCTTGCTGATTCCAGTGTATCACCAAGTTCTGCTGAGTCTCTTAAACAGTGTCCAGTGTGTTTACATCTTTCCAGCCCCACTGCCACTACCCTGGTTGAGGTCACCATCATGCTGGACCTACACAGCACCCTCCTCATAGGTCACTGTCTCAGGAGGGCGACGCCTTCTGCCTGACATAGCCCCATCCTCCTAACACACACACACACACACACAATCACCTCACTAGTCTAAGCTGGCCTTCTATCTTAGAAACGCCCTATACCTCTCTGATCACAGCCAATCTTTCTGTATCCCTGTAACCCCCACTCGATTAAAGTTCCAGGAGGGTCCAGATTGTACTGATCTTATTCACCGGCTCCCCAGGGCCTAGGGCACATGGTTGATGACCAATAAATACTGGCTGATTGAAAGAATGAGTATTATTGTTACAAATCTTTCAGTACCACTCTTGGGACATCACATCATAACCTATGAAGGCAAATTATGCTACTTAAAGTGTCGCATGGTAACCAACTCCCTCACGAGTTACTAACCTCTATTTGCTGAATTCTCAGGTTGGAGATTAAGTCCCAACGAGCTGCTCCATTTTTGTCGTATCCTCTGAATCCAAAGCCCGCCGCATTATTGATAGCGTCAGCTGTAACAAACAAAGGGAAAGAAACGATTACAAACCTATGTAACAAACTACTGTGTTCTCCCAGAAGATGTACGTTATCATATCCTATCATCTTTAATTCTTAAACAAAGTAGATTCATTCTCATTTTTATATGATGTTATAATAAAATGGGCCTTCCAGTTTTTAGGCTCTCCTAACAGTTTTTAGGATCTATCCTTATACGTAGGACATGAACCGTAAGGTTTGTTTCTCCTGCATAGATGACCCTGGTTTTTCTCATGGGTCTTCAACTATATATTCTCAAGAGGGTACTCGCCCAGCTATCACCAGGGTAAGATTGATACTTCCATACATTGACACGAAGGTTTATTCACGTGTTACGTACCTAACGTCCATGCAAAATAGTATTTGGGTCTGGCAGCCAAAAGAGAGACGTATAGATAGATAACCTTGGTCGGCCATGAAGCTGTAGCTTGAAAATGCTCGTCAATGTTATAGTCCACAGGTAACGTCTTAGAGACGGTCAAGTGAAATAACAAGGAAAGGCCACAGACTAAGAGCTTCTGAATGACTGCAATCTGAAAGCAAGACAAGACTTCATAAACTTAGTCGATACATATTTACGTATTATTGCCACATAACTCTTCCTGAAGGTAGTATTAACCCCGTAACTCCATCCAAAATCCTGAACTCAGGCGTGCTCAGCATTTAAAGCAGCCACTGTCTCAGTATGAACACATGAAGCCTTATGTCTAATGACTGCCTCTGGGTTATGGCTCACATCACACTAGAAACCCCAATGTGTATTTTCAGGGCTTTCAGTAAACTTAGAAAAACTAAAAGCAAACACAGGTGTATAGGTTGACTACGTAAAAATGTTAACATTAATAAGTTTTGGTAGTGGATTTTACGTGACTACACACACAGAGACACACACACACACACACACACACGGCTTATTTTTTCCATTGTGCTTTTTCCCTACTTTCCAAATTCTAGGTATTTCACGGAAAACTATTTTTATAATAAACAACTTTCACGTTTCTTTAAACCTGAAAGTTCTTTAAAGCAATTTTGTTCAAATGATAAAACCAAAAGAGCCACACCCAAGAAACAAAAAGATCTGCATAAAGATTCTGACGGAAAGAAAAGGATAATCTTTACTTTATCTGGTAAGGTTCAGTTACCTGGAAAAACACCAACTCATGGTGTTTTTAGGTTTTCAGTAGGCTAGACTATTTCAATCTGATTCAATATAAAGGAGATTATACAGGCTACAGAGGTAAAGAAACAAACAGAGGAAAGAAAAGGCTGGATCCCGATGAAAGAATGTAACAAAATACTTGGATTTAGTGTCCTGCACAGTAATCAAATAATATTCAAATTAACTACAGTGATTTGCAGATGAACACCCGTCTTTAACACTTTCTGTAACGGGGCCGAAAAGAAAGGCTCAAAGGCGAGAGTCAGAGCACATGCCTGATTTCCTGCACTTTCGAAAAACCTTTATTTATTCTCAGGAGACGCTGGAAGGTCAAGGGCTCTCTGCTGCACCTGTTCTTATTCTCATTTTCCTGGTCGTCTTTCAAAGCTTCTTCCAGTAAAGTAAGGCTACCTTTTCTTCTCTCCTACCTCCAGAATTTCTAACCTACACATCTGAATTTACAACAGGTAATTAGGGGAAAATTATAATCATAAATGAAGTGAGATGAACCGAATGACCTCATATGTGAACCTAAAAATCGGATACATCACTTTAGTAACATAATGAGAAGTACTGTGGCCATTAGACTGTACACACTAGTTTCCAGGTCTCAGTTTAAAACAAGTTAAAGTAACATATACCTGATCTCAACTACCAGCTGGCACACACACCACCAAGAGTCCCAAAAAAAGCTCAGTCAAGGCGGGATCAGGAACTCTGAAAGGCAGGGGCGAGGGGGCCTGAGGCTGGGAAGCCAGGTGTAACCCCCGGTTCCCTCAGCCTCCTCTCCCCCATGCTGGCAGGACGCCACAAGTTACCTCTCAGGGAAGCCTAACGAGAAAAGAGCCAGGCTTCAGGACACGGGTCCAGAGTGGGGCTGGAATGAATGTGGAGCCTGTGGTGGATGCATCCCGAGAGGCCATGTCCGCAGCCCCTCTCTCCCAGCTCCAGAGACCAGCAGTCAAGTCTGAACACCCTGGGCAGAAGACGGGAGAAGCCCACACTCAAGAAACCAAACAGCCTCAGAGAAAAGACCTACCGGCATCACAGCAGAGACTGACAGGTGTTCCCCAGGATACGTGCCCCACCTTCTTACATAGCAATGGATTTTCTATTTGGGCACGGTGAAGTCTAGCTAAAGACCACACGTCACAGCCTCCTTTGCAGTTGAGTGTAGCTACGCGGTCACAAGTAACATGGACAACTTCTGTGGCGAACCATCTTAGACCATGAGGATGAGGGAAACGCCCTAAGGGTGGCCAGAATGGGAGCCTGGATCCCCCGCCCGTGGAGCTGCCATATTACCCATGGACTGCTGACACTTGAGCTGTCCTGTAAGAGAAGAATAAGCTTCCACCTTGTTTAACCTCCTGTTACTTTGGTCCTTGGTTCAGCAGCCAGAACTGTATCTTAACTAACGCAGACAAAGACAATTGGGAGGCCCCCAACAAATGGGCCGCTGGGTATCTGACTGACCCACTTTGGATTCAAAGAGTCTTTGAATCCCACTCATAACACAAAGAGCTTCTAAGTGCCCTTGAGTGATCTGTAAATAACTACCACTATTTGACTGTGTGAACTATGTACATACGGAATTTAAATTTAAAATATATTAAAACAGTGAGATAATATATGAAGAGTATTTGCTATTGTCAACAGTCTCTTATTCATGATGTCCATGACCTGAAGGAGGAAAGTGATGCTTTCTAAGAGCAAATCCCATAAAAATTCAGAGTGAGGTGACAGAATATATAAAGTTGCACTGTTTTTTGTTGGGTTTGATTTACCACTACTTATATGTTTGTTGCGCTTGATATTTTTCCGGCATTTTACAAAATTAAGTCTAGCATCTTAATTCCTAATTTCCTAGTTAGGGATTTCTAAATTCCTAAATTCCTTACTAGGAATTTCCTAAATTCCTAATTTCATTCTCTTCCCAGTATTCTAAAATAAACCTCTGGGATATCGAAGCTGTTGATAACTACCTTGAGTTCCTCGTACGGCAGTGAGGCCTCTAAAGGGTTAAGTGGTCAGCCTGACACAAAACAGTCAGCGAAGAGATCTGAATATACCCAGTTTCTCGTCCCAGTTTGAGCTGGCATTTATCAGTTAACACTTGGCCAGTTAACGGAAACTGTGAAGACGAGAGCATCTTTTTGGTGTAAAACACAATGAGTCGCGCGGCGCGAAAGAGAAAATACGAGAGATTTTGCAAATGCGTGCACGTCTTCATTCACTCTTCGTTTCATAATAACTTAGACAGGAGCTGGCCCTCTGCTCCAAACCCCACGTTCAGAGAAAGCATACTAGCCCCACCTTTTGTTTTCTTTTTTTTTTTTAATTAATTAATTAATTAATTTATGGCTGTGTTGGGTCTTTGTTTCTGTGCGAGGGCTTTCTCTAGTTGTGGCAAGCGGGGGCCACTCTTCATCGCGGCGCGCGGGCCTTTCACTATCGCGGCCTCTCTTGTTGCAGAGCACAGGCTCCAGACGCGCAGGCTCAGTCATTGTGGCTCACGGGCCCAGTTGCTCCGCGGCATGTGGGATCTTCCCAGACCAGGGATCGAACTCGTGTCCCCTGCATTGGCAGACAGATTCTCAACCACTGCGCCACCAGGGAAGCCCTAGCCCCACCTTTCTGTCTCACAGACTTGTTGATTGGCCTATTTCTCATGGATCTTTAGATTCTACCAGATCAAATCCAGCAGAACTTGGTCTGCACAGAGCTGCACAGGCTCCCTGGACAAGGAGCCTCAGTTGTTCCAAGGAATAAGGATTACATTCGGGTGTGAGGCTCAGACCACCTGCGCTTGAATTCCGGTTCTCCCACTGCCACCCTGGGAAACCCTGGTCAAATTACTTAGCCTCTGAGTCTCAGCCTCCTCATCTGTGAAGTTGTGAGAAGAAAGCACCTGCCTCGTAAGACCCTCCTAAGGGCTGAAAGTGCTGTGAAAGTGTTCACTATTATTATCTTTTTTATTGTGAAAACTGGACAAGGTTTTATGGAAAAGGTGATATCTGAAGTAGGCCTTTAAAGAGGCGTAAGATTTCAACTGGCAATGGTCCGCATGAGGAGAGACGTAAGGTACAGCTGAGGAAAAAGCCTGGAAAATGAGGCTCGGCCAGATCCACAAGATGGGCTTTTCTGTAAAACACTCCATGACAACAAAACACTATCCTCGCTAAGGAATGCAGCACAGCTTTTAAAGTAACCTTATTTGTGTTCTTCAATCATGATTGTACTTCTACCAGGCATCACCACTAGGTACTGTGTGAAGTGTCATTTACCTCGAAAAATGTTTTTAAAGAAGAAGATGGGTAAACTCAAAACTTGAAAACATTAGTATCTTGAAATAAACAAGGCTAATCAATACATGTTAGAGAGGCTGCAGATGAATCTCATGATCTTACATTTGGAGATGGCTCTGTCTTTTCATACTGTATCTCTTCTTTTCCGTGTTCACCTGATTGTGTCATATGGTACGATCTGCCTTCAATGAAAGTGATGTAGTCTTTGTAAGAGCAGAGTGGGCCTGCCAGGATACCCATGAAGTTACAGTTGTAACTTAAATACTCCAGAAGGCTCGGCATGCGTCTGCAACAAAAAGACATGCAACATGTGAGATGGAACGTTTGCTTCCAGAAAATGTGACAGGAATGATCTTCTCCAATCTCACTTCTCTTATCATTTCCAAAATAAAACTAGCTTTGATTTTCATTTGTATCCATACAATGAGAATTTAAAGGTTCAGGATGAAGGAATGCACAACAGCATTTCTGGATAAAAGAGTTTCCATACAGGTCCTTATGAGCAACTACGAAGGGTTTCCACCTAACTCCTCACGATGAAACAAACCCGAGGGGGACAAGATATGGCAGGAAGAATCATCTCTTACTAGTCAATCATTCACTCATTTAACAAATCTACATGTGCACCGACTACTACACATATGCTCCAGGGTCTAGAGATACCGCAGTAAATAAAACAGAGGAATTCTGCATTCATAGAGCTTACAGAACAGCTGCAGAAAATAAACAATAAAAAAAATACATAAAGTAACTTCAGAGATGCTATGTGCAAGGAGGAGGCATTTTGTTATATGAATAAGTCAGAGGAGGCCTCTCTGATCAGGAGACGTGTGAGTCGTGTGACGGTCCCGGACAAGGGCTCCAGGTAGAGGGAAAGATGAGGGCAAAAGCCCTGAGCCGGGGGCAGGCCCAGCAGCAGGGAGCCCGGTGTGGCTGGGCGGGCTGAGCCAGGCAGAGAGGCGGGAGGGGAGTCAGCAACCCGAGGTGAGCCAACACGGGGCCTGCCTTGCAAGGCGCGGAGGGAACCTTGGATTTTATTCTGAATGTGCTGAAAAACTACGGTCGGCTTTTAAAATACCTATGTTTTGAAAGAATCCTCTAGCCCCTGGGTGTGGACAGAGAAGGGTGGATGGGGAAGACCAGTCAGGAGGCCGCTGACCTCCAGGGGGAGGTGACGGGCTGCGGCCGCGGAGCAGCAGCGTCTGCCTGCATTCTGGCAGGACAGCCCTGGGGTCTGCTGATGGACCGGATGTGCGGCGTCAGGGAGAAAGGAATCAAGGATGTCGTGCAACTTTTTTTTTTAATTAATTTTTGGCTGCGTCGGGTCTTCGTTGCTGCACGCGGGCTTTCTCTAGTTGCGGCGAGCGGGGGCTACTCTTCGTTGCGGTGCATGGGCTTCTCATTGCGATGGCTTCTCTTGTTGCAGAGCACGGGCTCTAGGTGCGCAGGCTTCAGTAGTTGTGGCTCGCGGGCTTCAGTAGTTGCGGCACACGGGCTTAGTTGCTCCGCGGCACGTGGGATCTTCCCGGACCAGAGCTCGAACCCACGTCCCCTGAACTGGCAGGCGGACTCCCAACCACTGCACCACCAGGGAAGCCCTACTGCAACATTTTTAATTCAACTGCTCTCAGGTCAGTCCAAGTGGCACACAGTATCTAAAGTGTACGAAGCATTCCAGTTCTCAATGCAGGTAACCGGGAGAAAACCAGTTAATAACGTAGGAGATTATGCAGACCATGTATATTATCATGTAAATGCATCAGAAGTGTATTTTTTTATTTTTTAAAACCAGCTCCATCTGTGAAGTCTGCCATCCACTGACAGCTATAAACTACCACAAATAAAAGCACAACTACACCTGGGGAGAGTAAGTAGGCTCTTGAACGTGTTACAGCCCTGTCTTCCTCTCTAATACAACAGGTGATCTCCTAAAAAAGCACAGTCTCTATGACCAAGAGAAGTCGACAGAACCCCCTCACGTATATTTTTATTAAATAAAACAAAGAGAAAACAGTGCTTCTGGCCCAACTGACACTCAGCTAGGTCACCCCATAGCCAAAACGCCTTAAAAATTTTTTCCTGAATTACTTTTCTACATTTAAAAGTTTTTGCAACATTAAGTAATTTTTCTTGAGGGCTCACAAGTGACAGGGAGCAAAATGTTTCTGGCAGATTTTCTCTCGTAGTTCTTTCCATGTAACAGAGGGCCTGCTCACCACCTCAGACACCTGGACAAGTGCCCCGTCGTCACAAGGCTGCCAAAGAGCCCCTTGTGCTCAGGCAACAGAGCCCCATTTTCAACACCACTTATTTCAAGACCAAAACAATGCCAGGTTGTCAAGGCACATCTCAATCTTACCATGTCCAAATATGTATCATAATTTTCAAGGACAGATGATTCTGAACCATGAAACTTGCTGATGTACAAATGACAAGTCATGTTAGGAAAGAGGCAGATAACTATGATACGTGCTATGGAATGAGAACTAAGTATAACCGTAATACTCTATTTATGACATCAAGTGGAAGATTCGTTCTTCATTCCATAAATACTTATTTGATATCAACCGTGTGTCATCCCAGGTTAGGGCTTCTCAGTCTCAGCGTTACTGACATTTGGGGACAACATTTCTTTGTTGCAGGGGACCATCCTGTGCACTGTAGGACGTTAGCAACATCCCTGGCCTTGACCCGGCAGAAGTCAGTAGCACCACCCGTCTCCTTCAGTGACAACCAAAAATGTCCCTGGCATTGGCAAGTGTCTCCTGGGGGCCACAAGCACCCCCAGGGCAAACTGCCCCTGAGGAGATGGGAATGTAATGATAAGGAAGAGGAAGGTCTGTGCTCCTGGAGCTGACAAGTGGGGGCCAGGGAGGGGGACAATCCCAATAAATGTATTATAAAACATCAGACAGTGACACATATGATGAAGGAAAGTAAAGCAGGGCCAAGGGCTCCAGGGTGCCGGAGGGGAGGGCTGTGTGGTGACGGGTGGGCTGAGTAGGGAGGAAAGGAGGCTCCAGCTCCTGTGGGACCTGCCAGGCGGCCGTCGGACCTCTGCTAGTTTATTCTCGATGGCAAGAGGAGCCACGGGAGGGTTTTCACCAGGAGACGGTGAGAATATAATCCAATACGGAGTAAAAGAATCTCTGGCTGCCGGATGGGCAGGAGAGAAAATGGAGAGCGGCCAGGAAAGCTCTGACAGTGGACCAGGTAGAGAGCGAGGTTAGGCTGGGGTGTCGTCAGCGGGAACGGTGGCGAGAGGCCAGCCCGATGAGAGACGGCCAGATGTCACGGTCAGGCGGGAGACAGGTTTCGGAGGAAGTGTTCACTTGACTTGAGGGTGAGATGGGTTTGCAGTAAGAGAAAGGAAGTTTGCCCAAGTTTTTGCAGCTGGAGGGGAAGTAACGGTGGAAGAACAGCTGGGGATGGGGAGCAGGACAAGGGACACAGAAATCAGAAGTTCTGTTCCAAACAGGTTCTGTCTGAGACACTGTTTACCCTCCACGCCTGGACGCTGCGACGGCAGGTGGACATACGAGGCCAGGGCCCAGGACAGAGGCTGGATGGGGATATAAACATAGGAGACTTCAAATGTGTGGACGGTATTAAAGCCAATGGAAGGCAAGCGGTCGCCCAGAGAAGATGGGAAAGTCCAAGGATGTGCCCAGCAGCACAGGAACACTTCGCAGTGAGGCACAGGAGGAGGAGTCAGCAGAGAAGACCAAGAGAAGCAGCCAGTGAGGCACGAGGACAGTGAGAAGCACGTGGTGGCCCAGATGGTAAGCGGCAAAGGTGTTTCACGGACTGAGCGAGCCAACGGGTCACGTGGTGCTGAGAGGTCGAGCGCCCTGCAGACCGAGGCGGCCCATTACATCTGCCAAGGTGAAGAACAACCTTGAAAGAATGGAGGCAGACAAGCATCGAGGATGGAAACCTGACTGCAGTGGGTTGGGGAGAGAAAAGGAGATGAGGAAGTAAGAAGAGAGAAATCCTTCAAGGAGTCTTGCTCTAAAGGAGTGGAGAGTCATGGGGTGGACGCTGGAAGGGGCTGTGAGGTCAGGAAGGGGTCTTTTCCCTTTAAGTTGGTGGGAATGAGCCCACAGAGGGGGAAAAACTGATGAGCGATGATGCACAAGAGGGAATAACTGAAGAAGCAAAAGCCTTGAGTTTTGTACTCAAGAAGCAACTGGACTCAGCGCTGACGTGAAAAGTTGGCCTGGGGCTGGACTGCGGACAGTGTAGACGTGGCAACGGGAAGGAAAGGAGAGTATTCTGCTACAGACACAGGCAGGCTGGTAGGTTTGGCGGCTGCAGAATGAAGTAGAGTTGCCTTATTTTCTCCAAAAAGCAAACACCATCCCACGTGCGTGTCGGGGACAGGGTGCTGGGAGTGGGGGAGAAAGGAGGACGCTGCTCCCAATCCTGCAGCAGGTGGAAAGCGAGTGGACGGCGGGGAGAAGGCAGGGGAACCGTGGTTAATACTGAGCTCTGTAGATTTAAATCTGGGGTAACAAACCCGAAACACTCCAATCGGCAAGATGACGTTTTTCCACTCTGCCTTCTTCCGCCGTTTGGGCAGGCGGAGAGTTGAATGTCACCGGGTTTGGGGTGACAGGTGGCCGTGTGGGAGGGAAAGGGGGGACCAGGGCTGAGGGGCTCCTGATGAGCAGTTCCTGGGATGGACCAAGGACTCATACAGATCACAGAGCCCAGGTCAAACTAAGCTCTTAGCAACCAAATAAATTCAAGCACATATTCGCTGATATATAAAGACTGGCTATAGTGAATATCAAAATAGAATCATTTTAAAGATGGGGAAAATATAAGAAGATCCTCAAGACGTACTACCTGGGATCAAAGGTGAGCACTTAGGGTAGGGCCTTCCTACTACACAATTTCATTCTTCTGACAGCCAAGAATATATTATTAGTTCCAGATTTACAGGAAACAAGGTGCTTGTGGGAAGTTTTTCTTTAGGTAAATTGAGGATCTGACCTCTGATTATATTAGATTAAGATAGGCCCTGCCAAGAAATTAAGCTATTCCTCAGATGAGTCCACAGAGGATGCACAATAAACCACGTAGCAGCCTATCCCAACATGAATTCCTCAAGTGCCAATGAGAATATCTGGCTAGTTCTTCAGTATTTCAAAGCATGGCATCTCTGTGCTATATTAACACATCTAAGCCCAGCACCTGCCATCAGGTCACTGGTCTATAAATGGCAGCTGTGATTATGACTCATAATTACTACGTGAAGACCAAACGATCTTCCTGTCTTCAGGGAACTCAGAGCCTCGCAGGAGAGACAGAAGATTTCATAGATGCCTTGTGGTGCACGGGAGGTGCGTGCCGTATGATGAAATACTCAAGGTGCTATGGGAGTCTTAGAAGGGAGGCCCAGCCCAGCCAGATATCGTGGCAGGAGGCGTGCAGATGGAGGAACGTCTGGTTTTCATGAACTAAGAGCTTCCAGGAGGACAGGTTAGCCTTGCCCATGAGTGTGTGTCCCCAGCAGGGACAGCGTGGACCTCGGCTGGAGACGATTAAAGGCACATACCTCACAGCTAAGCCTCTCTGTGACGGGGTCAGCTCTTCTTCCTTTCGAAACATCCCTGAGAAATAAAAATAGGCAACATATCAACTATGATTTCTCCCAGGAAAAGAATGGTATTTCTTCCCATTCATGCTTGCATTACTTCCCTCGTTCTAAATTCATGTTATAATCCCAATTTCGGTCTAACCATTTGGCATAACTAGTCCCTTTCTTTCTCATTACAACATAGGCTCAATCATGTGCCAGGACCATCATGTAACCAAATGCATCTGGCTCTGGGCAAGATAAATAACACAGGTCAGGGAGCTAATTTGACTCTTTCCTGAAGGAAAGTATTATTACATTGAAAAATTCCCCAATGCTAGCCTATTTAATAGTAAACGCAATGACTTTTCAAAAGGAGGCATGAAAATGTTTCTATTATTGGACGATTCCAATGACTAACCTCAATGGTATGGACAGTATAAAGCAAGGAAGGATTTCCTCACTCCTACGTGACTCTAGTGAATGAAACTGAACTCAGTATACCAGCTTCATCCACGTCTTTACCTTTCCTCCAGACAGGAGAACGTTACCTATGATTACACATCAACTTACTAAATCTTAAACCCAGTTTAAAGGCCAGAGGAGGTCTAAGAAGCAACAACACACTTCGAAAATTCTTGTGGGTCTTCCCGAGCAGGTGGCACAGGATGGGTGATGGATACTACGAGGCTGAAAATCCATCCAGGCTACATATAAGTGATTGTCCTATACAGAATCCTCCTTCAGTCTCTGAAGAGACCAGAGTCTAACTCTTACGACCCAGAGTCCTGACTGCCAGCATTTGCCATGGCAAGGTGTCCACTCACTGAGGATACAGAATATGGATACGTAAGTATTTGTACTAAAAGGATACGTAAATGTGTGTGTGTTCATGTGTATAAGGGAGCGGGGCAGGGGGGAAACATGCAAATTTTAATAAAAATGTAACACAGAGATGAAGCAGGGATTAATAAAACTTGATTTAGTTTTATTATGTCTATTTCCTTCATATTTTAAATTGCCACTGATGTGGATCACGTGCCTGACTCACACTATTTTACTTTGTTTTTGTCACTGAACTGAATGCAAAATTAAGAATAAACAGTGAAAGAAAACAAGCACACTTTAGTAACCTTAAGCAGAGTTCAATATTTTCCCTATCTTACCACCATCCCTTTCTTTCCTCTAAGAGAAAGTTATCATAATCTCTCAAACAAATGATGGTTGGAATATAACCTTTTCAGCAATGAAAAATTAATTTCCAAATTCTTACCATCATGAATTTCGTAAGCCAAACTAGTGATCTTCTGGGTAATTATCATCATTGGGCTATGACAAAACAGAAAATAAAAATTTTATAAGAAGAAATTTAAAATAACACTTATGATATATGAAAGAGTTTTTATTCTGCTTATGACTACAAAACCCTGAAACTTTTTAATAAAAACAAGACCCCAAGGAATTTCAAAGAGAGAACTCCGGGGCTGCTATGTTTGGGGAAGCAACGGAAGACAGGGGATCTGGGCTTTCTCCCTTGCTTTAAGAAAAGGCTCATCCTCTCAAGGAAACCCGTGTGAGCAGAGATGCAGCCCCACCTCCTCACTTCCTGCCTGTAACCTGAGGCCAGAGCTGAGGACCACACAGCCACCAGATGGGACCCCATCACCCCACGCTCACTCAGTACTTTTCAATACTCTGTGCTGCCTTTTGCCTCAGGGTTGAATTTAAAGATGGAAAGGAAGTCGCCTGGGAAAAGGGGAATAGGTAGAAAATTAAAGGAGTTTGGGTAAGAAATGTGGAGCAAAACAGAAAGAGGGAAATGGGCAAAAAGAGAAAGGACGACATCTATGTCCCTATTCCAGGAACCAGGCAAGGCGGGGGAGCAGCTGTTAAAACGCCCTGGAGCAGCACCGAGCGCACACAAACCAGGTTACGCTCCACAGAAAGAGGACTTTAAATGTGTGTCACAAGTGAGAAAATGGCAACCGTTCTCCCATATTTCATAATCTCTAATTGAATGGATAACTTGTGAAGAAAAAAAAATCCACATAAGAAAACCCACCAGGCTACATTTTTAGCCTTTACGTTAGCTTACAGACATTAGTATTAAAGAACAATTAACCCTAAGTTACTTGTTTATATTTTTGGAATCTCAATAAAACCAGGAGGAAATCATGGAAGGCCCATCGCAGCCGGGGAGCGGCAGGGGGGCTCAGACCCACCACGAAGACCCTGAGCTTCCCCCCCACCGCCACCCCTCCCCATGCCCACTGCTCAGAGCACAGACTGCCACCTTCACCAAAACAACCAGCATCTTTTTTTAATTTTTTTGCGGTACGCGGGCCTCTCACTGCTGTGGCCTCTCCCGTTGTGGAGCACAGGCTCCGGATGCGCAGGCTCAGCGGCCATGGCTCACGGGCCCAGCCGCTCCGCGGCATGTGGGATCTTCCCGGACCGAGGCACGAACCCGCGTCCCCTGCATCAGCAGGCAGACTCTCAACCACTGCGCCACCAGGGAAGCCCCGACCAGCATCTTTAAACATGTAAAGAAAGGAGGTGATGTCTCACCGCGTCAGCAACGCCATCAAGGGTTTGTTTTAATCGGTCTGACCACTGGCATGAGATGCACAGACCTGGGCCCCCCGAGAACTTACAGCTCACTGTCTTCACATAACAGGCAAGATCTCATAACAAACCTGTCAGGTGACGATCCCTCTTAAACTCAAGGCACTAACGGAGAGGATTCCTCTTGAGTTCCCTTAAAGGTCAGTTCCTACATATACATCACTCACTCTCAGGAAATTATCCCTCGGCTAACCTATCCCCCAGGCTGCTTGCTTTCAACACCCAGTTGCCATATTTTTAATTTTGCAAGATATTTTACATGCCTTTGAGGATTATAAAATACCCTGTAACTCCCATTTCCCTGGGGGAAAAGAATCATTCTCCTCACCAGCCTAATTCTCTTCATAGTTTAGTTTAAAAATGGATGAGAAAATACTCTTCGGTTCTAAATTTTAATTCTCGCATCACCTTAAAACATCATAAAAACACCTGATAAAATAATTATTAAATTTATACTATCGACTCAGTGACGTACTAAATTGCTAGGTCCATATACATCAGATGTTCCCCAAAGGCAAATATGTGCTTCTCGAGTGCGTGCCCTTACTGTGCCTCCTGGCAGCCCCATGCAACTTCTACTCTATCAGGTGTGCAGGACGCAGGCTCTCAGGCAAGTGAGCTGGGTCGGGGGACAGAGTGGTTCCAAGGAGCATGCTCCCTAACAGAGGCGGGAAGAAGGCGGGGCGCAGACCCACGTGCTCCAGACTCTCCCCGGATGCTGCTTCCTCCTGGAGCTGCTTTGCAAGGAGATCCCCGTCCCCTGCTTCAGGTCTCAGCTTAACAGTCACTTCGTACAAGAGGCCCGTGCGCAGCTCTTCCCCAGCAGCCACCTGTGCCCAAATGCGACACACACCCTTCACTTCATCTCAGCATCTTGTTTATTTCCTTCAAAGGATTTTTCACATTCACGGGTGTTTCATTTATCCAGTGATGGCTGTGTTTTAAAATGTCTTCTCTCTTTAGAAGGTCCCTGCTATAAGGAGCTAACAGTCTTTTCCACCACGGACCCTCCAGTGCCGGGCCCAGTGCCTGGCATAGGATGTGTGCTGAATAAATATTTCTAAAATACCACATAAACTGAATCTTCTGAGTGTCAAGATCCAGCACTCCTTCCGTAGGTTGATTATATTCCCTCCCTCCTGTCCACTCTCCTCTGTGCTTGAAAACAGGGACCAGACTGTTCTGTGATTATTGGTTTATTCTCCTGTCACCACAAGACCCATGGACTGCTTCACGGCAGGAACGCTGCCCTGTTCACCCCCGTGCCCTCGGCACCCACCCGGGCTCCAAGTTCTGACCGGCTTGTAAAACTGTCTCACACCCTTTTCTGTTTCCTTAGCTGATGATCGTTATCCTTGAGCATTTCCTTTGGTTTTAAAGGGGTGGCCATTCCACAGCCTCTGGTCCAACCTGTCACAGGCAGGGGTCAGGGGGTGGGTAACGTGACAGTACAATGACAGAAGACAAAACCATTACAGAGTGACTAAGAAGGAGCACTTTATGAATGAAAGCAAACAAGCACCAGGGGGAAGCTCGGCTCGCGGGGAACAGCCTAAAGCAGAGGGGAAGGCAGGCCGGTGGGTCCCACACGGGCAGGAGCCTGGCCGGGAGACAGAGCGGAGTGACGGAGGGAGGGGTGGCGGGCGTGCACAGAGGACGCTCCTAAGTGGAGACGCTCCCAGGGCTGACAAGGAGATGAACTGCAGTGGTTTTCTGAGCAGTGCACTTTGCTCACAAATACCTGAATGGCGACAATTCGAGTGACTCGAGCAATTTTCACTTACACCTTTATTGACATTTTAACTACCTGTTTGCCTCCAATATCTAATCGCTTCCCAGGTCCTTGGAAGTCTGAGATAACGCGCGCTGTGAGTCAGACTCTCCTGTTTCCCTGGGGTGGAGGCTGCGAGGTGGAGTGGGGAGGGCAGGCAGTTGGCTTCCGGGCCTCCATGGAGCGAGGTCCGGGCCTGGATGGAGCCGCCTGCACGTCCTGTACCACGACATCGCTAGATTTAGGTGGAACGACACATACTTTCTCCCCCGGCACTCTACTAGGAACGTGGAAAAATGTGCCATCGAGCTCTTCAAAATAAATACCTCAATGGATGAAAGAGCTTCAGGTAATATAAAATAAGATGTAAAGAACTAAAAAACTCTAGACTTCTTATAATTTTTTTAAAAGGGTACAAATTAACTTTGCTTTTTAACTAAAACATTTACATGCATTTTGTTTTCCTCTACAAAGAAGGAGAATAATGGGATTAACTTCTATCACACAGTGAAACTCAAACTGTAGTTAAACATTATCAGAGAATGAATACTAAAGAAGAACAACCACTTTCTGGATTGTTCCATTATCTCTAGGAGACTGCTGAACTCTATCAACGAGGCTACAAAGCAACTACGAGCACCTACTAGGTAAAGGTCAGTTTGTCACCAGGGTACAAGCAACCTAACAACAGAACCAAACTTAACTTCTCCACTCTCAGGCATGTCTAATACACAGGTGTTCTCTCCTCCCAAACAGCAAAACCCACTGAAACCAACAAACCCCACGGACCTAACACCAAAGGAATGTGCATGAGAGAGGATGGAAAAGGCTTCTGAGCCACATCCACCCCCTTTACTCCCTCATTCGGAAAACAAGTATCTAATGAGCACCTACAAGGCACCAGGTGCTGGAGACACAGCGGTGAATGAGACAGCGTTCTCGTTCTCGTACTGGGGAGGGATGGATAACAGATGAACTTACAGGGAAATATACGGTGCGCCAGCTGTTGTTCTGCTCATCAGGGTGGGGGAGAGGGAGTGCCAGGATGCAGGTGAGGACTGGCCTCACCCGGGGGTGACGGTTCACAGAGAACTTGAGTCAGGGAGCAAGCCCTGGTGAGGCAAGTTCACCAGCCCCCAGATGGGTGTGACTGGCCTGCTGGAAGGCTGGTAAGGACGCTGATGTGACTGGAGGGGGCAAGTAAGGACAGGAACAGACCGTGAAGACAGACGGGGGGCAGGGGCCAGATCTAGGAGGCTTCTGCAGGGCGCTGTGAGGACACAGGCTGTGACCCAAGACACACTGGGAACTGTGGAGGGTGACAGGAGAGCACTAACTTGGTTCTAAGTGGGTATATTCCAGCTCTGGGTGGGAAGGACTTTGGGGTGCTGGGATGGGGCTGAGAGACAGGCGAGAATGGCAGCCCAGATCAGGGTGACAGCACAGGGCTTGTGAAGTGGGTTCCAGCCACCTTCTGATGGTAAAGACAGTGAGATTTGATGAAGATTTGACGATGGGTCAGATACAGGGTTTGAGACCTGAAGCCACCAAGGTTTTTGACCGCAGCAAGAAACAGAAGGGTGGGGCTGGCCGCGAAGGAGTGCAGGAGGAAGAGGGAAGGGAAATTGGGAATTCTGTGTTAGGCAAGTTCAGTGTGAGATGCTGATTGGACCACCGGGCGGAGACGTGGGGGACACACAGGTGGACCCACGAGTCAGAAAACAGCTCACGTCCCGACTCCAGTACTTAATCCATTGTGGAGACGGGGGAGCTATTTAACTGCCCCCCCAAAATTATTATCTATAAAATGGGGATAATAAAGCCACTGTGTGGATTCAATAAAACAGCAATAGGACAAATACCATGAACGGTATCTGAGGCACAGCAGATGTCTGATAAAACCTTCGTTCAATAAATAGCGGAACTGCGACTCAGCAGAAGGCGCTGGAGGGCTGCAATACTTAACTGTCAAGTGCTCTCTCTGAAGGAGCTTTCTCACTCAATTAGGAGCTAAACCGGTACATGAAGAGCTGCATTAAAAAGTGTTAAGTGCTAAATGAGATATCTGAAGAAATGTGCAGAGAAATGAGAGATAACTTCAGACTAAGCAAACTGAGGGGGAAACACCTCGAACAGGAGTCACTTCATCTGGGCCTTTAAGAGCAGGGAGGTCTGGATATGCAGGTAGGGTTGGGAAGGGTGTTCCCGGCGGAAAGCATCTGATGGGCAGTAAAGCGTGAGGACATGAAAGTGGCTGCAGCATCAGACGAGACAGGCTGAGAGGTGAGGCTGAGCACACGCAGTGGGGGCTTTGAAGGCCAGTGATCAACTTTTTAGAGTCTTAAGAGAACACTGCAGATTTCTGACAAATACCGTGATACCACACTGCTCTGTGAACAAACATAAACTCGGGGAAAAGGCTCAGGTAGGGCGGGGAACAGACATACCAAACCATAGAACAGACCCGTGCCTGTTTACTCCTGGTAACCTGAACTACATCCGTGGCAGCTGGGCGGAATGCTTCCCCTAACCAAATGTAGGTCAAGGTGTCGGGAGACGCTCCCACAGGATGAAACAGGATAAATGGAACACTGCGGTTTACGGGCTGAATAATTTACAGCAACCCTATTTACAACACAGGTGCAGGGCACAGCAGAGCGGAGGATGGTGAGAGCAGCAGGAACCTTCCAGGACCCGGCTCAGTGAGTACAGAGGGGCGGAATGGAGCTTTTAGACCGAATGGTCTCTCCCTTCTTCTGTTTGACACGACTGCCACCTGCAAAAGTGCTTAGCACCCAGTGAAACGTATAGCGCATGCTCAATAAATCTTAGCTGAATGAACACACAGGGGCAGCTGGTAATAAGACACTTACTGAGCATCTGATACTATCTGGTTAGCTCTAAAATATATTCTTGATTTCAATGGAAAACATGTCACGTATATCTTTTTTTTGGTGGATGCTTAACCAACCCTTAAGCTCCACAAAAATCGACATATTCCAGTCAGAACTCATTATCTTCCTGCCCCCAAAATATCTTTTTCTGCTTCCATCTACAAGGATGCAAGTATTTATGTTTCTTTTTCTGTCTCAATACCATTTACTGAATATAGAGAGGAGCTTTCCTCATTGACCTATAATCCCAGCATTTTCATTCTGTACATTTATTTCCCAGATACACGGGTCTGTTTCTCTATGCTGGCTTCTTGGATTTGGCTATTCCTATGTCAGTCCTACAATATTTAAATGGTAGCTGCTTTACAAGCAGTGTATGTTTTTATATTGAATTTGTAACTCTCAAACACTTCTAGAGAAACTTTTCAATGTGTCTAATTTCCCTCAAAACCTCAACTTAAATTGCATAACATTTACAGATTAACTAGAGAAAAAGGACCATCTTTACAATACTGACTGTTACTCTCTGAATAAACAAGATGTTTCTCCAGTCAGTCTTCTTTTATATCCTATAGTAAAGTTTCATAGTTTTCTATACAGAGGTCCCCGCATTTCTTTTTACATGTATTCTTAAATATTTCATAGTTTTTACTGCTTTTGAAACTAGGATCCTTTTTCCATTGTATTTTCTAACTGGTTATTGCTGATATAAAGGAAAGCCATTTCATTGTTTTATACTTCTCTTGTATCTATTTTCTGAGGCCAACGTGAAAGCTAACAACCTAGCTTTTCAACCTTTCTGCAAAAAGAAGCTTCTATTAAGAGGTGAGTCCCTTTAATCTAATCAACATTTTAAATGTATATTGAACCTATTTCTCTCTCTCTCATTGCACACACATACACACGTGTGCCACACACACACAAAATCAGTGTTCCACACCTCTGCAAGTAACACAGCCCTGTACAAAACAGTTCCCATGCTATTTCTCAGCAAGAGCTTGGCTTCCCTTTTCTAACTTCAGGGCAACGGGACAGCTTAGCACAAAGAATGGTTCCCTTTATTCAGTTCCACCTTCTTCAGACAGCCAGCATTTTGGATGGCTACCATATCTATCCTTATTAGGATCAAGTCAGGATCTTTTCTGCTCATGTGTTGTCACACACTCAAGGCTTCTAAATGCTTCTTTTCTCTTCTGTGCCCATTAAAAAAAAAAAAGAGAGGGGCTTCCCTGGTGGCGCAGTGGTTGAGAGTCCGCCTGCCGATGCAGGGGACACGGGTTCGTGCCCCGGTCCGGGAAGATCCCACATGCCGCGGAGCGGCTGGGCCCGTGAGCCATGGCCGCTGAGCCTGTGCATCTGGAGCCTGTGCTCCGCAATGGGAGAGGCCACAACAGTGAGAGGCCCGCGTACCACAAAAAAAAAAAAAAAAAAAGAGAGAGTCCTTTAACTTAGTTCAGCCTCGATGGTCTCCTTGAGCTGATGTGTCTCTGTCTAATCTTTGTCAGTTCACTGATAATGGTCATATGTTTTCTCCTAATGGATAAAAATCACACATTAAACTGGGAGTTTTATATCAGGTTGTCCACCTTTAAAACGCTATGTTATTTCTCTTTGACATATTTCAATATTTTAAATTATACTTAAACATTTAAATGAATATTTTAATTTCACTAAAATACTTAAAGCCATGTCACACGCATTTTGTTCTTAACGTAAACTATCCTCTAAATTGTGGGGTCACGGAACTAGCCTTTTCCAACAGAATGAGAGAAAGCATGGCATGTTCTCTCTTTGCTCAACTCACTGCTGGACACGCCCCCGCCATCGACTTAATCAAGAGGATTCCAGAGACCCTGAAGGAGGCAGGGCCACAAGAAAGCAGGAGCCTGGTTCCCTGAATGACTGTGCAGAGCAGAGGGCCCCTCCTCACTGGACTGGACTGTGAGTGGAAAATAAACCTTCATTATGTAAAGCCACCAAAATGATGTCATTGTTTTGACAGGTTAGCCTACCCCTAGCTAGAGAGTGACATGAGTTTAGAACAGCAGATAAAGTAAATAAAAAAGGTAAGGACTAAGATTGAAACGAAGGAGGGGTTACAAGGATCCAGCAAATACTGGGTCTCACGAATTTGTACTTGCACCAATCCATACTAATAAACTCAAGTCAGCTACATTAAATTACTTATTAAATCTGGCAGTTTAAAAATATAAGCAGCTAGTTCCTACGTTCGTTATACTAGGATGACAACACGTGACCTGGGTTACCTCTTCAAGTTCACCAAGATTTTCATGGTGGCCCAATACATTTATTGATTCTGCTCAATAGCTCTTTTCTTCAAGAATTCCTATTATTTATAAGCTAGATCGCCAGCATCTATTCACTTCTTCTGAATGGCAGGTGTATTTCTCAATTCTATTCAATATATTGCTAATTTGACTAACTAGTGTTTTAGTGTATTTAATCAATGTTGTTTTGTCTTGGTTTTGTTTGTTCTTTTGGATGCAGTCTCCTTTCATCTAAGCCTGTTTTAAAAATCTGTTTAATAAAAGTAAAATCCACTTTGATCTCATTAAGGAGAAAAAGATATTTCATCTTCTGAAATTCTCTTGTTTTACAACAGTGATTTTTCTCTAAGCTTATACAACTTGGGGCCTTTTCTATTGTTGAACAATTTTTTTCATAGATGTCATGATTTGTTTTATTTTTTCCACTTACTTATCCTTAAGTTGGATTTACTGGTCATTTTTTATCCTGTCCAGATGACTCAAGACTGACTTAAAAGCAGGTCTTCTGTGTCTTGTTCAACAGAGAGAGCTGTCAGGCTTGACATAAAGACTATAGAGTTTTATCTTCAACTTCCCCACCTGGTACCTAGGTGTTAGCAGGTGTCCCTTTATAAAGATGGTGAGCAAGTTCTTTCGTAAGGACTTGGACTGCATTTATCTCATCATAGACATTCCATCAGTTTTGTTACAGGGGAAAGACCTCTCCAGTACCAAGGAGGGACTCAATCTCCTTTGAAGGAATAAAAGCCAGAAGTTATTTCTACCACTCAGTAGAATACTGAATATAAAAGAATGTAAAACATTCCATAGAAGTGAAATGCATAGAAGTAAAATACATGCTCAAGTGCTCTCCCTTGGAAATTCAGAATGACAAACCTAGTCCGAGGACCTCCAGTCCGAAGAAAGTCCCACAGTGTGCTAAGAAGCAAGAACAAGCAATCAGATGTTCCACAGAAGCTGGTGGAACGATTGTATAAAAGGGACTCCAGAGAAAGGAAGAAGGAAGGAAAGGAGGGAGGGAAGGGTGGGGAGGAGGGAAGGTAGCAAGGATGCAGGCTCAAAGGGGCTGGTTTTCATTAGTGACAAGTGATTGCAGAAATTCCTAACAGAATTAGAAAATGCTTTCAATATCAGAATGCTGTACAACAAATTTAATTGCCATGTATTTAGAAATTTTGTATAAGTCAATTTTAAAAACCAGGTTATTTTTGTGACTTATGTAGCACTATAAAAGACCACTTTACAAGAAGAAAAATGCTAAATTCATAAAAGAATTTTCAACTAACAGAGCTTTTCATTTGAACTACTAAATGCAACTATATTTTGTCCTTTAACCAACATGTTAGAATAGATAAACAGGCTTACCCTGAAAAATCCGCAGAATATTGTCCATAATCAAAGATATAGACTCTAGTAATTTGGCATACTGTGAGGTAACCCAAAGCAAACACAAAACAATATCTGGAAAACAAAAATAAGCTAGATTAGTGAAATAAAAAGATTCATTTTGTTAAAGAATACATTTTAAACTAATTTATTAACTATATGATATGGTTCAAAAAATTAAACATTACTAGATCTACTCCACAAATAGCTTTCTTCAATAAGGTTTAAAAATCTTTACTAGTGTCTGCTTCAGTTTACTTGAACTTTGTACCATCTTCAATGGTAAGTGCATTTAGTTCCTACCTTTATTCATTTTCTCCTTCTGAAAAAACTCCATACACCAAATTATGTATCTGAAAGTCATGCTCACAGCATGAAACTGAATATGTTGAGTATTGATATCTGTTCTATTTATTCCTCCTTCTTTCTAGAAAACAAAATCTAGTATGAAAATATTTGGCTGAAATATACATTAAACAAGTTCTTAATAGGATTTTTAAAACTTGTCCTCAATTGTCTAAAATCATAAACACTTAGTGTGGGTCAAGTGGTCTTTAGTCACATTTTAAAACATGAACGTTTAGTAATTTTCAGTCTTAAGATGTATGGGAGAGAGTTACAATAAATAAACACACAGTATGGGAAAAAGAATTTACATATCAATGGAACAGAAATCCACAGACTCTAGAATCCATAACATTGCATAAAATGAAGGCTGCAATGCAAATTAGCAGGAATGTATTGATTATCACCTAATTCGTTAACAATGTGGCTGGGGGAAGGGAGTTGTATCTTCATCTAAACAATTCTAGATGGATTAAAGAATTATGAATACAACACAAAACCAAAACACAAAGGGGCTGTGGATAAATATTCAAACATTCTCAAATTGGCGAAGGACTTTCTAAACATATATAATGAAGAAATCAATGGAAAAAGACCAACGTATTTGGCTAAATTGAAACCTTAAACTTCTCAGGTAGGCAATTCAGGAGGTATTATGAAAAGGTCCTTTCAAACTTTATACCAGTAGGTAATTCTGATCTACTTGGATTATTCCTGAGCAAACAAAAAGGGAGGAAAGCTTCCTAATTCAAATGATTTACAGAGTTAATATATTCCTGATAGCTATATCTGATAAAATGGCACACGTGCATACCCATACACAAAACGCTGAGAAATCAAACCTAACATAACTTCTAATATCATGTGGCAGACTGCATTTTCCAAAGAGGGCCCCACTTCACATGCTCTTCTACAACCTGCCCCTCGGTCCCCTCTTCAGGAGGAGGAGTCTCTTTCTCTACCCGCTTTGAATCTCCGTTGGCCCTCTAACGGCACTGACCAGTAGACTACAGTAGAAGTAACACTTTGCTAGTTCAGGTGCAGCCCATAATTAGCCTGGCAGTTTCTCCTTCCTGCCTTTTGCAAGTTGTTTGTCAGGAAAAAAGTATGACTGTCCCAAGACCAACACATGTACAGGTTCTGGAGGAAGGGAGTGTCGGAGAGTGAGGTGCCAGGGAGCACTAAGTCTCTAGACATGTTACGTGAAGAAGCTGATGTCAGGTGACAAAGAGGGCTCGATTCAGTTGAACCTTTCCTGAATTCCTGACTCACAGAACAATAAGCACTTTATTTTAAGCCACTGCATTTTGATGTAGTGACATAATCAGAACAGAAATTGGTAAGTGAAAACAGGGTGCTACCATAGGAAAAACCTAACACACACTGGCTGTAGGACAGGGAGCAGGTGGCAACAGGAAAGGTCTCGAGGAGATTGCTACCAAAGACCTAAAGAGCAGGAGGGAAATTAGAACTGGAAGCAGAGAAAAGGCACCCCAGGTTATACTGGGGAACACTGCTGCCTGCTGTAACATGGAATATACAAAAAATACCCAATAAAAGTGCTGAAAGGTTTCTCTTAGATGCATACAACAAGGTACGGGTAGAGAGAGATGAACTAAAAAAGAAAATGTGCAGGGTTTGAGCAGAATTTAGGAAAAGTAGAAAGGGCTCAGGATAGTCTTTCTTGTCAGCAAAATATTCTTAAAGTAATCAGAGTAAAGATGAAGTCAGGGGTGCTCTTGATGACACCTCAGAAAGATTTAAGGACACAACTTTATGGAACCTCTTAGATTTAAAAAAAGAGTTTCTAAGAATCTTAAGGGTATATACCTCTTAGACTCTCTACAAGGCAAGAACATTTTTAGGAACCTTAAGGATGTTGTCCCACAGCACTTTCAGACCAAATTAAAAAGGGGACTATCAAAAAGAGATCTGTGGGTGCAGCTTTTGTCTAATGCAGGGGGTTATAATTAGATACACAGGAAGCCCACATCATTTTTAAGGGAGTTACATGAGATTGGACTGAAAGGGAGAGACAGCTCAAAATGAAAACAGACCTTTGGGTGCCCAACTATCTACTGTTGGGTCGTAGGCTAAGAACACTATTCAACTGCAAAATCTGGCTATTTCTTATGAAAAAGGAAGGAGAGCTCAGGGTGTGGAGTCAAGAGTTTAGGGGTGAAGCCAAGAGCCATAGAGAACCACTTGTAGGGACTAGGTCTGGGCCCTAATCAAGGAAGTGATAACAGGTGTCTGTCTGGAGGTCACAATTGTTACGGACTGGGGATTGCTAAGTGACCTGCATTCCCCTCCTATTTGAACAGAAAGGTCTACTACAGCTATCCTATCACTGTTCACCACTGTATACTGGGTCCACCAGGGGCCTCTTTAGTCCATGGGCCGTGGCCTCTGGGCCTGCACATCCAGAGCCTGTGCTCCATGGCAGGAGGGGCCGCGGGGGTGGGAGTCCCACGTGCCACAAAAAGAAAAAAAAGAAAAAAAAATTCAGTACTTTGTTGGCCCTGAAACACTAGTAACTCATGGGGGAAAGCATATGAAAGTTTTTGAAGTGGGAAAGAAGAGGTATATGGGTTAGTGTAAAATAACTTACTTTTAGACTTATTTTGAAAATTCAAATAACATTAGAGTCCACTCCCCTCAAATCTCTAAATTTAGCATCATAATCCCAAGCAAAATCCCAACAATACTTTTAGTGGAACCTGATTAGTTGACTTGCAAGGTCTTCTGGAAAACTAAACAAACATACGATGAGGAGGACTTGCCCTCTCCTACCAGATAAAAGAAAATGTCACAGTGATTTATAACGCAGTATTGATGCAGAAACAGGCCAAAAGATTAACCTTACAGAGAAGAAAGTTCAAAAAAAGACTCACTGTACAACTGAAAGTTTTGGTAATTATAAAGCTGGCATATGAAATTAGTGGGAAAAAGATGAATGAGGCAAATGAAGTGTAAAAATTTAGCTCTCCTTTCAGAAATAAAAATAGTTTTCGAGTTCACACTACACACACATACAAAAATCCAGTCAGACTGTGAAAAAAAATAAGACAGTAAAAAGTCTAGAATAAAACACAAAAGAATATCCTCAAATTTCTGGAACTGGAGAAACCTTCAAAAGCATGACAAAAATCATAAATGCCACAAAGACAAAATGTGACAATATTTATTGTATAGAGATTATTGGAAATTTCTGTATGAGAGATGACAGAAAATTAAATAAGTAACAGAAATTATCTACTACACGTAGGTTAATATCCCTAATGATGAAATTCTACAAGTCAACAAAGAAAGAAATTAAGAATTCAAGTGAAAAAATGGATGAGAATGTGAATGAGCAACTTATAGAATAAAAAAATTATAACGGCCAGTCCATTTAGAAAAATAAATTAGATTCATGATAAAGAATGACCAGGAAATAATAATAATAATCCAGAAATGCTTATTAGAATTATAATATTTATCCAATATAAAAAGTTTAAAAGTAGATAATACTTTAAGACTGGCAAAAGTTTAAAAGTAGGGGCTTCCCTGGCAGTTTAGTGGTTAAGCCTCCGTGCTTCCACGCAGGGAGCACGGGTTTGATCCCTGGCTGGGGAACTAAGATCCCACATGCCATGCACAGAGCAGCCAAAAAAAAAAAAAAGACTAGTAAGACTGGCAAAAGTTTAAAAGTAGATAATATCCAGTTTGGGAGGGAAAAACAGGCATTCGCAAACATAGCTGGTAGGGATGAAATTTTAAACATCTTTTTTTGGTAGTGATTTTGCAGCATACCTCAGAATTTGTACATACTCTTTGAACCGCCAATTTCACTGCAAGAAGTCTATCCTAAAAAATAAAAATACTTATATATATGCACAAGGATACATACAAAGATATTCACTAAAGCACTGTATTTAATGATAAAAATGGGAAACCAACTAAATGTCTCCAATGATATTAGCTATAATAAATGTAAATAATAAAATAAATAGAAAGCCACATTATAGCATTCAGTAACAGTGAATAAAGAGACATTTGTATGTACACACAATGAAAGTCAGAGTCAAGTGGAAAAAGTAAGCTAAAAAACAGTGTGCTTAAAATGCAATCCCATTTTAGGTTCTCTATATATGTACACATATGTATGTGTATATCTAAACATATACAGATACATCATGGAAAAAGCTCTAGAACAGAACTGTAGCAGACACTCTAGGCTGACTCACTCCATGTGCATTTCCATCTCTGTTCACCCTTGCTTTCCTTACCTATAGAGGCCAAAGGCTAAATATTCCATTTCCCAGCCTCTCTTGCCATTAGAGGTGGCAAGAGACACAGTTCTACCTATGAGGTGTATGCAGGCGTCTGCTGAGGCTCCTGGGAAGGTACACGTCTGTGTGGCCCATGGTGGTGGCCGTCTGCAGGAGTGTTCCAGATCTGGCTCATACCAGCTTATGAAAGCTGCTAATTTTTCAAGAGTTTTTGTAAAGTGGTTGTTAAACACAGCCATTACTAAAAACTAAATGATATAAACATAAGATTAAAGAAATTATCTTTCAAAGGTATTAAATGTTCAAACTCATCACTTCTCAATTACTTCCTGACTTTTGCTATTTTCTGTGCTCTTGAGGTGATTTACATCTCCTGTATCTGTGCGGTAGAAATAGTATGTAATTGTGAGCTACTGAGCATTTCTTCCCGATTCCACATTCAGGGGCATCAAGTTAGTAGCTTTAAATCCACCATGGTGGAAGTATTTACACATCTTGAAAACTGGCAAACACTATAGAATGTTTAAAGCAGGGATCATCACACTGAAGCCTGTAGGACAAATCTCGCCCCTTCCTTGTTGTTACATAAATGAAATTTATTTGACCACACCTATGCCCGTTTACATACATATTGGCTATGCCTGCTTTTGCCTTAGAAGAGCTAAGCTGAATAGTTGCACCAGCAACTGCATGGCCCTCAAAGCCTAAAATATTTACGATCTGGCCCTTTACGGAAGAAGTTTGCTGAGCTGAATTAGAAGTAATGAAGAGAATGCCAATAATGCATGTTAAACTTTTAAAAGTATGTCATAACCTGTAGCCACTACATTGTGAATAGCCAAAAAAAAAAAAAAAAAGAGGAAATCTTATTCTTCCAGTATTTAAAAACTGTTATTCAATTCAGCAAAGAAGTTGCTCTTACCCACATTATGGACAAGAAGAGTGAAGTGCCAACATATATCTTTATCGTTTCACTTTCAATTTACTCATTAATGTAAACAAAAATATCAACCAACATTCAAAATGGAACCACATTTGTTTGCCCATGATGTGAGGAACTTCTTTACTGAACTGGAAAAAGATCTGTAGTCTAATGCTGTCAAATCATGGTTGAATTGCAACCATAGATTAGCTATGAGTTTGTCAAAAGTCAATGAAAGCATTCTGTGAGAATCAAAGAAAAAGAGGGGATACACGCAGCTGGTGTGGTGTGAATTCCTTCTGCCCAGACTATGGATCTGACTGCTGCTGCAGCAACCATCTTGCACCCATGAAGTAGCGATCTAACAGGCGAAGGACAGCACCGCAGAACAAGAAACCTGCTCCTTTGATAAACACTGCTGAGCAGCTACGCTGGCTCTGAATAACCTAAGTCCAGAAAAAAATCTCAGGTGGTGGTTTTTTTCTGCAGCTGAAATGTATTCCTAACTGATACCAAAGCACACCAAACTTTTGTTGTTATCTTTTATTTTGAGATAGGCTGCAGGAAAGGGTGATGGGGAAAGCCCCTGATTTTTCAAGTTCACACAACAGCAGAGGAAAGCAGACATATAAGTCAATACATACGTGCACGATATTCTTATAAGTGCTATGGTCACTACATGGGTTTCACTGAATGTCTTCAAACAGAAAAATATGCATGCAAATAAAATCCAGACAGACGTGATCTAGATTTAAATAGCGGCCCCATCACTTTTTACTCTTCCTATCTGTGTGATCTTAAGAAAGCTTCTTTACTTCTGAACCATAGTTCTCTTCCTTATAAAAGGCAGACACACAGGGAGGGAGCCTGACTCTGCTAACTGAATCACTGTGGTCTCGTCCTCCTCGCAACTGACCAGTTTACATGTGGGCATAAAACTTAAGCACGGTCAATGAAACATGACACAGAGCTTTTGGAAAGGCTTTCTCCTTGAAGTAGGACACTTGCTACTGTCATGTTGATAAGCCCAGCTTATAAAAGGAGCTAGCCTACAGACAATATGCTGACATAGCAAAGCAGAAAAGCTATATAGAGCAAAAAATAGAACTTTTTGATGCCCTCATTAAAACTGAGTTGCTGAGTTAACCAACAAGAACTGCCTTGCCTCAGGACTTCTTGCTTCAGGAGGTAAATCTTCCTGAACTGTTATACCATTATACCTCTATGAGCTGGGATTTCTGCTCTTTGCAGTTTTTCAAAGCATCCTGATATTATCATCACTCATAACAAAATTAAGTCAACAAGATTTGAAGAGCTCCAGAAAGAACCTTTTATTATTCATTAAAATATAAATGTTGAATTACTGCCCCATTTTAAAAAGAGAAACCACATCTAAAATACCCATTCTCTAGATATTAGATACAAATTGGAAATTGTTCAGGGAAAAACAAAGTGCTCAGGGACTATGGAAACTAATGGGCTAGCAATGATGTGAACTGGGAAAGAATTTCTCCCCTAATGAGGAAAACAGGCAACATCAACAAAAGGTTCAAAATCTTGATGGGAATAAAGACAAAAACTAATAAATGAGTAGCTGTTTGAATGTGCTGAAATCAAATTAAACTGTTCACTTTCCAAGGTGCCTGAGCTCAGATGGCTTTGGGTGCAAGCCAAATTCAGGAAAGGCCTGCATATCTGAGTGCTAACTGCATTTCCTCCTTATTTTGCCTTCCCCACTGTCTATACTCTCCAAGGCTCTCTTTGAAATCTTGAAATCAGGTAGCCTAACTCCTCAAACTCTACTCTTCTCTTTCAAAACATTCTGTAGTCTTTGCATTTCTAAGTAATTTCTGAAGCCACTTTAAATACAAGGGACACTGTAAAACAAAAAGTATGTAAGCAAACAGAGAAAAAAAATTAAGGAGACGGGCCTCCCTGGTGGCGCAGTGGTTAAGAATCCGCCTGCCAGTGCAGGGGACCCGGGTTCAAGCCCTGGTCCGGGAAGATCTCACATGCCACGGAGCAACTAAGCCCGTGTGCCACAGCTGCTGAGCCTGCGCTCTAGAGCCCGCGAACCACAACTACAGTGCTCTGAGCCCTCGTGCCTAGAGCCTGTGCTGTGCAACAAGAGACGCCACCTCAATGAGAGGCCCTCGCACCGCAGTGAGGAGTGGCCCCCACTCGCTGCAACTGGAGGGGGCCTGCGCGCAGCAACAAAGACCCAACACAGCCAAAAATAAATAAATAAAATAAGTACATTAAAAAAATGATACAGTGGAACTTTAAAAAATAATTAAGGAGAAAGTAAAGTTAGGATTCAGATGTTACAAGTGCTGTGCACGTTAGACACGTGGATCAATGAACAGAACAAAGAGTCTAGAAATAAAGTCACACATATATGGTGAATTGCAATTCAAAACAGAAAAGACAGTATGTGGACAAATAGTGCTGGGACAAATGGATACATACACGGAAAAAAACTACTTTCAACCCTTGCCTCATAGCACACAAAAAAATTAACTCAGAATGGATCACTGACATAAGCATAAAAACTAAAACCATAAATCTTCTAGAAGAAAATATTTATAACCTTAGGCAGGCAAAGACATCTTAGAAAAGACACAGAAAGCTCTAAAGTACCAAATAAAAAATTGTTAAATTGACTTCATCAAAACTTAAAAGTTCTATTTGTCAAAAGTCACCACCAAGAAGACGAAAAGGCAAGTCACAGGCTGGGAGAATATATCCACATACCTGTAAAAGACTTACAACCAGAAAACAGAAAGAATGAATTATAAGATAGTAATAAAATTCAAGTCAGAAGGTTCGAATAAACGTGTCCCAAAAGAAGATGTACAATTGGTCAAAAGGGCAAGAAAAGATGCTTGACATCATCAGTCATGAGAAATCTGAATTAAAATCATAGTGAAATTCCACTGTACACACATTAGAATGACTAACATTGAAAAGACAGATAAAACCAAGTGTTGATGAGAATGTAAACAACTGGTACTCTCACACATTGCTTGTAGGAGTGTAAAATGGTATAACCACTTTGGGAAAGTTTGGCAGTTTGTTATACGATTAAACATACTTTTACCCTATGTCCCAGCAAATCCTCTCTAGGTATTTATTACATAAGAGAAATGAAGACGTATATCCATAAAAAGACTTGTACAAGAATGTTTTAGAAGTTTTATTCCTAATAACCCAAATTTGGGTTTTTTTTAAATACATACAATTTTTTTTTAAGATTTTTTTTGATGTGGACTTTTTTTTTTTTAAGTTTTTATTGAATTTGTTACAGTATTGCTTCTGGTTTTTATGTTTTGGTTTTTTGGCTGCGAGGCATGTGGGATCTTAGCTACCTGACCAGGGGTTGAACCCACACCCCCTGCACTGGAAGGCAAAGTCCTAACCACTGGACCGCCAGGGAAGTCCCCCAAATTTTGAAATAATCCAAATGACCATTAATAAACAGGTGAAAGGATATGTAAATGGTGGTATATTTACACAATGGAAGGGTACTCAGCAATAAAAGGAACATACTGTTGATCAACACAATGACATGAATGAATTTTAAAGCATTAAGTTGAGTTTAAAAAGCCAGACACAGAAGATTACTTACTACATACTTCAACTTATATGAAATTCTAAAACAGGCAAACTAATCTATGGTGATAGAAAGCAGACAGCTGGTTGCAGGGGACTGGGCTAGAATGATTACAAGGGGAATGAAGGAACTTCGGGGGATGAGTGAGGTGTCCTGTATCTGGATTTGGGGGGTACTTACACAGGTCTATACATTTGTCCAAACTCACGGAACTGGTGGTTCTATTTTGTTTTAGGTAAATTTTACCTAAATAAAGTTGATTTAAAAATTACCTGGAAACAAATTTTACCATCTCCATTGCAGATTCCTTCTCCACCTGGGGCCCCAGGGTTCAGGCCTCTTCTCCATTTCCACCTATTTCCAAAAGGATTTCATCCAGCTCCATGATTTTAAACTATGTGGGTGTTTACCTACTGCTGCATACCGACAGCACCCAGATTTTATATCTCTAGATTAGACGTGTCTCCTAACCTCCAAACTCAAACAATCAACAAGCTACTTAACATCTCTATTTGGTTGCCTAACAAGCATCTCAAATTTATCATGTTCAAAATAGAAATTCTGACCTCACCAAAACAATTCCTCTCCCTAGTCTTCTCTGTCTTGATTAATGGCATCATCTTTCACCCAGTTGCTTTGCCCAAAAAACTAAAGTCATTTTTGATGTATCTCTATACTCACATCCCATATCCGAGTCTTCAAATCCATCTTCATATTTCACATCATGTATGACCCACATCCACATCAAAATATACCCTGGACTGAGTAGTTCCCACTGGAAGCAGGTCCAGGCCTGGACCACTGTAAGAGCATCCTGACTAGCTCCCTGCTCCCACTCCCTCCCAAGTCTGTTATACACACAGCATCCAGAATATTCAGGACTTGCCAGCAGCTACCCACCACACTTAGAACAAAATCCAAATTTCTTCATGAACTTTTGTTGCCCCAGAATCTAACTTTAAAAAAAACAAAACTGAGTTCTTTCTTTGGTTCTACTGGATGAATGAAACACATTTACATAGGCTTCTATTTTGATAACGTAAGAAATAAAGAATTATTTAAGATAGATGAAACTAGAATATTACTGAAGCTTAGAGAAGCCTGGCAACACTGAGCTCACCCATCACACATGCACACAGGTGATCCATGGAATTCCAGCAATTTGGGGGAGGATAGGTTAGTCACCATCAGTGTTGTGTCAGGTTGGTCATGATTTGCTGAAACAAGGCTCCATTTCACTTTAAAGATAACTGTGTTCTTTTATAATCGTTTCTTGCTAAACCGTCCTGAGTCTTATTTGATTCCCCTCCCTCTGTCTCGATGGCCCTGCTAAGTGAAAACTGTAAAGCTGACAGAAGGTAAGCTCAGGTTAACACTGCTAGGGGGTCACAACAGCCTTTAAGTCAGGGGTCAAGTTTTCTTCCAATTGGTATCTCCAAACCTTACCTCTACTTCCTGGCATATAACCCTGCATATCATAGGTTATTATGTAATTTTGAAGAGAGACGCCACTCAGTTTAAAAAGCAAACCCCTCTAAGTAAATACTTCTCCAAACCTACACTCCGTTCCTTTTAAAATCTATTCCAAAATTACTTTCCACAATTACACATTTCCATTTCTAGAATACACCATTTCAAATTAAATAATCAAAACTATAATTCACTTAATCTAGTGATTTCTACATTTTAATCTATTTAAATAGCAATAAATGTAAGCCAAGAACTGTTGATACAAAAAAGCAGTAAATATTGGCAGGGGGCGGACACTAGATTTAACTCCAAAGATGGCACTAGTGAGAAACAGAGTTTGCAAAGTACTTAATAAATGATTTACAGGATCTTAAAAATAGACTTTGGTAACAAGTAACCAGAAAACTGTACAATACTCACATTAACTAACCAGAGAGACAACTGGCTAAAATGCTAAATATGTACACAGGTAAAAATTTTTGCACTAAAAATACACCAGTCATGTGAATACAAACACAATTATTAGACAATAATGAGAGTTTGCTGACCTACGGGCGAATGAAGTAAAGCAAAGGTGAATGTTCTATTTCTGGGTATATCTCAAAACAGGATCTTAAGCCTGATAAAGTCAGCAGAGACCTGGAAAGATGACTGCTTAAAAACTGTTCAAGTTTCCTATGTAAAAATTTATGATTAATCAAGTCTGTTCGTTTTCATTTAGTGGCTATTATGTGCAAGGCAACCTGAAGAGTTATTTGTCTATGGGGTGGCATTCAGAGGTGGCCTAAATATGAGGCTGTTATTCTAAAACCAGCATCCGGGAGTGAGCTCGGCTTTTTCTTCACCTCTACTTTTATGAAAGTAACACATGCACCGTTTCAAAGTCAAAGGGTCCGACACCGGTCACCAAGACAGAGCCTTCTACAGCCCTACACCCCACATGCAGGCTCTGCTCTCCAGAGGCTGCCAGGCCAGTTCCCAGATCCAGCCCTGGACTTGGCAGGACAGACTAGCTGGTCCTCAACAGCACCATCCTCGCAGGCACTTAGGTTTCGGCTTCTTATGCCATCTCCAGCCCCCGTCTTGTAGTTTACACCTCTTTGACGTTTCATTACCATTTAAGTGGAGTTTCAGATAAATGTGTGTGTTTAATCTGCTACAATTAACTGGAAGTCTCAAAACTTAGTTTTATAACCATCATCAAAACATCAGTTTTCTAAAATCTTTTTGATAGTATCTGCATTTTATTCTAATAGGCCAGTCATAAATTTAATGGAATTTTAATAAATGTGATCCTTAACGTTTCTTGTTATTTTTACTTTGTGTACAATAACACATTCTAAGATACATTATTTCTGGGACTTCCTGGTGGCACAGTGGATAAGACTCCGTGCTCCCAATGCAGGGGGTCTGGGTTCGATGCCTGGTCAGGGAACTAGATCCCACGTGCATGCCACAACTAAGAGTTCACATGCCACAACTAAGGAGCCGGTGAGCTGCAACTAAGGAGCCCGCCTGCCACAACTAAGACCTGGTGCAACCAAATAAATAAATATTTTTTTAAAAAGATACATTATTTCTGCTAAAAAGGTTAAGTTTATTTAAGTTTGGTTAAGAACCAAAGGTTAAGTTTATCCTCAGGTAACCAATAGGTGACTATCAACTATCTAACCACACGATGTCTTTAAGAACCAAGTTGAAAGGCTCCTTCCACTATCACCACATTTATAAACACACCCTCTTAAAGATACACGGTAGCCATTCTTCACATTTTTAGATCACGTGTCTCATCTCTTCGCATAGTTGGTTTGTTAAAGATGTCACTTTGACTCCACACACTTGCCTTTTATAGAAGGAACAGTAAGATACCGCTTCTCCATCTCAAGAAGCTGACATCGAGCCAGGAACAACGGTCACCATGTCTGGCAGCCGACCGTGACTGCAGTGCTGGGTTTCCCAGGCTCAGCCATCAAAATACCAGTCACCCGTCTCACTAGGTCTATTTAGAGCGTCTTAATCACATTTGGTGAAAACTGCTCTCTTAGAGGTCCGTATCCTTCGCTAGACCGCACTCCTTGAAGACTTCAGACATCTGCGTATCTGAGCCTGGTGTGCTGCCTGACAAAGAGAAGGCGTTCTGCGAAGAGGCAGAACAGAAGCAGCACGAGGAGATCATCGCAGGCTGGGGACGTAAGTGAGGCTCCCCTCAGGAGCACAGCAACGTCGACGTAGCTGCAGACACGGAGCAGGACAGACACAGAAAAGGTGACGCCGCCCCGTCAGGCTGAGTGCCCAGGGCCAAGACTGGTCAGCCTGACGCCTACCTAGTGAAAACTGGGAGAAACAACAGGAAATAAGCTTAGTGGGTAAGATGGATTCAGAGTGTTCTGAAGGGCCGTGAGTTTCTTGACTGAGTATTGCGGCTATTCTCCCAGAGGCGTTCAAAGATTTCTGAACAAAGAGCAATACAATGAAATCATTTTTAGGCAAATAATAAAGACTAACCCATATATATGAGGGATGGTGAGAGAGAAGGCTGGGAGTCAGAAGAGTACTTACAGAGCAGGAGGAAAGACGTTCCGAGCTAAGACAGGGGATGGGACAGCAAATGCCCAGGATTTCCAAGGAGGAACTAAAAAACATCTCGTAACATACCGGCTATAGAAACTAAGAAGAAAAAGTCAGGTTTGTAAATTAGGGTGTATCAGGAGAACATAGAAGTCGATTCTGGAGTGAAGACTGGCCCGGCTGGAAAGCTGGCTTGATCTCTTCCCAGCTGGTGACTCCAGCCAGGCTGTTAAAGGAAGCCTCAGTCCTCTCCTCTTTTCCACGTACATTTTTTCTTAGATGATTTCATTGAATTCTAAGCCTTGAAAGCCTAACACCAGGCTTGTCTGCCTGCCGTCCCGACACGAGTATCTAATGAGGCCTCTCAGGCTTAGCCTGGCAGAGAAAAGCCCGCCTGCCCAGTAAGCGGCTTCTCCCCCCAGCCCCCCACTCCCGCCTAACACAGTCCACCCAGCCGCTGAGGCCAGAAAAAGTCGATTCCTCCCTGGTCGTCACACCCCACAACCAGTCTGCAATCCAGTCCCACTAGTTCTACCTCTGAAACCGAGCCCGTATCTACCCACCCCTCCCCATCTCTACGGTGACCCTCCTGTCTCCCAACTGACTCGCCCGCTCTCTCTGACTGGTGGTCCTTCCACCACGCCCACCCTCTAACAATCCTATCACACAGAGCAGTGGGAACAATGTTGTGACATTACTTAGAATTCCCTGGTGGGCTCCCACTGCACTTAAAACTACAATCTGGGCCTTCCTGGTGGCGCAGTGGTTGGGAGTCCACCTGCCGATGCAGGGGACACGGGTTCGTGCCCCGGTCCGGGAAGATCCCCCATGAGCCATGGCTGCTGAGCCTGCACGTCTGGAGCCTGTGCTCCACAACGGGAGAGGCCACAACAGTGAGAGGCCCACATACAGCCAAAAAAAAAAAAAAAACTACCATCTGTTACAAAACAGAAACAGAGTTACAGATGTAGAAAATAAATTTATGGTTACCAAGGGGGAAAGTGGGGGGAGGGATAAATTGGGAGATTGGGATTGACATATACACGCTACTTAGATAACTAATAAGGACCTACTGTATAGCACAGGGAACTCTACTCAGTACTCTGTAATGACCTATATGGGAAAAGAATCTAAAAGAGACTGGATATATGTATATGTATAACCGATTCGCTTTGCTGTACAGCAGAAACTAATGCAACATTGTAAATCAACTATACGCCAATAAAAATTGATTTTAAAAAAACAAGCTAATTAACTGCAATCCGGCTCGGCCCACCTCTCTGACCTCATTTTACACCACTGGAGACCTTGGCCCACCAGGGACCAGCAAGGCTGGAGCTCTTGCTGGGTCTGAATACGCCCAACACCGGACTCCTGAGAGACTGGCCCAGGCTCCTCCATCTGCCTCGAGGGGTCTCCCTCTGGTTCCATGAATAACTGGCTCGTTTGCATCATTTAATTCTCAACTCATCTAAAGTAGCAGCCATGTCCTTTCATTCATCTCAGTCTTGGAAATAACATTGATTGAATGTTGTGTTTACCTGCTTATTGTCTGCTCCCATGTGAACAGTAACTCCAGCAAGGCAGTCCTGCTCGCGGCTACCACTCCCACACCTAGAACCAACCATGGCACACAGAAGGTACTTGGGTACCTAACGCGGACTTGCTGATGACAGCCCCAAGTTCCCCACTTCTAAACTGGGTTGTCTGGCTTCTTATTATTAAGTTGTAAACGTTCTTTATGTATTCTGGACATAAGTCCTGTATCAAATATATGTTTTGCAAATATTTTCCCCCAGAGGCTTGCCTTTTCGTTTTCTTAATTTTTTTTTTGGCCATGAGGTAAGGCCCAGCCAGGCTCATTTCTTCACATATCCAACTGTCCCAGCACCACACGTTGAAAAGACCATGCTTCCAAATGAATGGCTTTGAAGCTTTTGTCAAAAATCAAGTGACCACAAATCTAACGGCTTATTTCTAGACTCTCAATTTTGTTTAAACGATTAACATATCCATCCTTATATCATTATCACAGCATCTTTATTACTGTAGCATTACAGGAAGTTTTAAAACCGGAGAGTGTAAATCCAACTTTGTTGTTTTTTTTCAAAACTGTTTTGGTTATTCAAGTTTCTTTGTATTTCCATATACATTTTATGACTGGCTTGTCAATTTCTACCAAAAAAGCCTTCTGGAATTTCTGTTAGGGATTACAATGAATCTGTAGATCAGTTTGGGGAGAACTGCCATCTTATCAATATAAAGTCTTCCAATCCACGAATATGAAGTACCTCTCCATTTACTCTTCTTTAATTTCTCTCAGGGATGTTTTATAGTTTTCAAGTGTACTTGCATTTATTAAACTTATTCCTAAGTATTTTATTCCTTTTGATGCTCTTGTGAGTGGAACTGTTTTTGCACTTTCACTTTTGGAATATTTGTAATATATAGAAATATAGTTGATTTTGTATACCCATCTTGTATCCTACAACTTTGCCAAACTCATTTATTAGATCTGGTGGTCTCTTCTGTTGCCACTCCAGCACTCCCTTGACGACTGTTTGTGAGATATATCTCTTCCACTCTTTTACTTTCAAGCTGTGTCTTTTCATCTAAAGAGTGCCTCTTATAGAAAGCATATGGTTAGATCTTTTATTATCCAGTCTGCCTTTTGATTCACATTTAATGTAATTATTGATACGGTTAGATGTACACCTGCCATTTTGCCATTTGTCTTAGGTTTGTCTTGGGTCTTTTTTGTTCCTCCTTTACTGCCTACTTTTGTACTAAAAAATATTTGGGGGCTTCCCCGGTGGCGCAGTAGTTGAGAGTCCGCCTGCCGATGCAGGGGACACGGGTTCGTGCCCCGGTCCGGGAGGATCCCACATGCCGCGAAGTGGCTGGGCCCGTGAGCCATGGCCGCTGAGCCTGCGCGTCCGGAGCCTGTGCTCCACAATGGGAGAGGCCACAACAGTGAGAGGCCCATGTACCGCAAAAAAAAAAAAAAAGGGACACGTTAAAATAATATAGTAACTCAACTTTGTCTTTTTTCTTGAGCATTGTTGTGCTATTTTGTGTTGAATCTCTCTCACCCATGGTACACAGCGGCTGACATCTCCACTCAGTTTTTTTAATTCTTGGTTTTATTTTTCAGCCTCACTCGAGGAGTCACCCCTGTGTCTGTAATCTCAGTGGTCAGCCAAGGGTTGTTCAGGGCTTGTGTTCAAACACCTGCAGCCAGTAAGGCTTCTGTCCTCCGACGAGGGATCTACGTGTGGTTTTGAGAGCTCATGCTAAGGTCCAGCAGTTCTCAAGTCCACCCCAACTTTCCCTGTCCCTCAGGCCTTCCCAGACCTCCCCTGGCGTGGATGCAGGCTCCAGTCAGCCAGGGGTGCGCTGAGGTCTTCCCTAGTCCCTTTAGAGCTCTCTCGCCGCCAGGATCTCTCTGCTGAACGTATGGACCACATCCTCAGGACAGGAGAGCTGAAGGCATATTCTCTGTGAACCACTGCATGGGTTTTCTGCCTTCCACTTTAAATCAAGTCAATCAAAGCTGCTGTTTTTGTGGCCATTCCTGCCCCAGGAGAACTACTCTGCCAGGGAATGAAGAATGGAGGTAAGCCCAGGCAAGAACACCACAATTCCCACTGTTCTCACTCAAAGGTCACCTGTTTTCTTTTAAATAAATGCGTCTCAAATTGTTGTTTACTTTTGGTCAATTTCCAGAGCCTTAAAATGGTTTTGACCAGTTGATCCAGTTTTATCGCTGTTTTGGAGGGAGAAAATGTGCGGACCTTCTCATTCCTCAACAGCTGGAACTTCTGTCAATTAAAATAGGATTTGGTAGGCTAGCATGGAAATATTATTTCTGTGGGGGGTAAATTCAAGTTCTAAAATAGATCCAGAAAATCAGAAACATATCCACACCTAGAAAAGTCCTGGTGGCAGGAAGAGCTTGCCAGCCCTCAATGGGAGAGCCAGCTGAGCTCTGTTACTGGGAAATCGGCTCTGTATTTGTGACTCTAACAGAAGAATTTTAAAACACTTTAAAAAACCAGCTGCTCTACCAGCAAAAGCCAGCCATGCCGTCTTCATAAAGATTCAGAGGCCCCCCGTTTGTTCCCAGTCACTAATGTGCCACTGTCCTCTGTGGGGTCAGTAACCACCTCCCCAGGAGCCCCATTTTAGGCTTTTCCCTCGATATAGAGACACCAGATTCTGGAGTCCAGGGACCAGCACACACTCTTGATTTCTTCCTAGAGACCTGCAGGTAATCTCTGTTCCACAATAAAACTGCTGTGGCTCGGAAGGCAGGGCCTGCTGGGTTCCCTGCCCTGGCGCTCTGCCCAGGTGCCCTCTCACCTGGAACCATGAGGTCTCCACAGGTTACAAATACAATACAAGTCGTGAGGGAGTGTGTTTGTTCTTTTACAAAGCCTTATTCATGAAAAAAAGGAAAGGAGCTTAGCTGTATTCACTACACCAGACACAAACAGTGACATGGATACATGAAGCCACTCGATTCTTTCCTGTCCTCACTTTGTTTATGGATGACAGAAATGACCCAAACCGCCTGGCTACTGTTCAGCTCTTTTAAGAAATCTAACTCTGTTCCCACACCTGACTCTGTAACATAATGAAGTCACTTAATTGTGTTTTATAAAGAAAATTTCCAAAGTTGATTCAGATACACAAATAAAATTGGGTATTGGCTGTTGGTATTCAGCAAGATTATTTTATCGTTCAAAATGCAAAGACTTCTATGGGACTTCCCTGCAGTCCAGTGGTTAGTACTCAGTGCTTCCACTGCCGTGGCTCGGGTTCAATCCCTGGTTGGGGAACTAAGATTCCACAAGCAGCGCGGCATGGCCGGGAAAAAAAAAAAAAAAAAAAAAAAAAAGCAAAGACTTCTATAGTTAACATCAAGATTTAAGACCTCTGAATTGTAGTTCAAAATATCATCTGATTAAATAGTCCTTAAGTCAATAAATACACAGAAATGAAAATTTAAAGTTTTTTAGAACATCGAAAACTATGTCTGGCAGACAATGTAATGACAGAATCTTGAACTGAGAAAGACAATTACCCACAAAAATGCATCCAGATTTCAGCCTATTCTAGTTGCTACTAAAACCAGGACTATGAAAAAAAAAAGTTTGGAAAAGGCTTCATGTCATCCCTACCACCCCCAAGTCAGAGATCCTGGGCCCCTCCCAACTGGAAGGCCAGGAACCTGTCACTCTCTGTTCTTCAGGGCTGCACTGTAACAAAGGGTCCTGAGCTCCCTCCCCATGTGCATGAAAGGTCACTCACCTTTCTTCTCTTATACTTCGGGGTGAAAAATACTTAGGTGGAAAAGGAGAAAAGGAAAAGGGTGATTCAGTTAATTCTGTAAAGATCTTCAAAGCAAGGACAGCAAGGAAGACGATGCAAGTCCAGCTGTGTGATGTGATCTAATGAAGCGGCTGGAGCTGCAGAGCAACAGCGGACTGGGGGGGTCAAGAGGGAAAGAATCACAGCTGATGAGCACCACCACCGACTGCAGGCTGACCACGCCAGGTGTGGTTTTCAGACCTCTAAGCCTCAAAACAACCCAAGAGGAAACTGAAGCAAGGTTGTTCTCAGTGTTGGCTAACACGCGGGAGAAGAAGGGAGAAGTAAGGATTTATCCCAATGGCCTGGCTTTGCTGCTCAGCTGCCCGAGGAGGGTGTAAGCGAGGAAGGAGAGAGCTGGGGCCCAAGATGCTCTGGGTGTTCATCACTCGGGCCGCAGTAGAGACGGGCAGGACCAGAGAGCGGGCAGCACCATCTCTGCAGGGAAGGAACACCTGCAGGCCACTGACTCACGTCTCCTCCTGCCAGGGACATTTCCCCTCCTCCTTTGCCTCCGTTTCTGTTACTTCTAAACGCCTTACCTTGCATCTTTAAGGATTATCTCCCAAGAAGTATCTTTATCTTCAACTTTTACTTATGCATTTATGTTATCTGCTAAGCATGAGTGGATAAGGTGAGTAGATTTAAAGATGGCTAAGATTTACACTAATCTTTGAAAAGAATGGGAAAGGGAACTGAAAAATGTCAATTCAACTAATTTTCAAGAGAACTGAAGGCTAAGTGAAGGAATAAATCATGAATCTGTAGCAGCCCAGAACCATCACATGGGTCTCTCTCCAACACTCTGCTGCCCAAATACGATAGGGATCTGTGTCCACCCCAGACTGGACATCTGCCTTGTGTACAGAGTGACACGGGAGCAAGAGTGGCAGAGACAATGTATAGCAGGAAGGTGAGGTCAGGAGGACACCAACCAGGAGAACACATGGAACCAGCATCCCCTCTAGCACAGTGTGTAGGCTCTCAACCCGTCTCTGTCGTTTCACTGCACCTCCAGGAGCACGTCCAATCGTGGAGGAAGGGAGGAAGGAAGCTCGGGTACGGGATCTGTGGTCTCAGCTGGCAGATTTCAGAGGCAGAGCAGCAGCAGGCAAAGAAGTGGACGGCGAGGGCATGAACACAAGGAAGTGTGAGAGCCCAGATGGCTCTGATGACAGGGCCAGGTTACCAAAGGCATGAGAGAATTCTAGACCAGCTGTCCTCAAGCTTTATGGCCCCAGGGTCCTCTACCCTCTTCAACATTACTGACAAAACCAAAGAAGCATAACGCACTTAAATAATGGCCACTGATATTTACCACAGGAGAACAAAACTGAGAATTTTTAAAATATTTGTTAATTCAAGAATAACAACAATAAACCTACGATGCTAGGTTTTCATGAAACAATGTTTTTATGAGAAATAAGTATGTTTCCCAAAACCAAAAAAAACAAAATTACTGAGGACAGCACTATATTTATGCTTTTGCAAATCTTTTTAATATCTGACTTAATAAGAAGACAGCTGAATTCGCAAATGTTTCTGCTGCGGTATCACACATCATGTAGCCTCGGGAAAGCCCCACTGTACATGCAGGGGGGAAAGAAAGTGAAAAAAGCAAATCATATCTAAAGATTCTTATGAAAACAGTTTTGACTTGACAGCCTTCTAAAAGGATTGCATGGACTCCTGGGGTCTCTGGACCATACTTTGCAAACTGCTAACCTAGAGAAGGGTAGATGACAGCACTCTGGAGGGACAAACACCAGAGCGGCCAGATAAGCCCCAAGATTGGGAAAGAAGTCGTGGGGAGGCAAGAGAACTTCCATCTGATATGTTAGCAGGCACAAACATTAAATCAGATACCAAATTTGGCTAGCACCTTTTGTTTTTGTTTGTCTGGGCGAGGGGTGGATGGAGTGGGTCATATATCAGAATCACTATCCCATTCTTTATCCCAAAGAGGTGAGAATTACTGCTATAGAAAATACTACTCCTGATAAAAGTATGTTCTGTTCGGTGTGCTGGGGGTGAGAAAAAATGGTTAAGAATCACTGATTAACTTATGGCTCTTAGATTTAACAGGAGTCGTCAAATGAAGGCTAGATAAGTTAAGAGACTAACCCAAGAAACAGAATTAAGAACTTTAGCTCCCCAACTCAGCATTCACACTAAGAGTAATTTATACTACCTGCATACACACCAATTAACAGTGAGGGAAAACACCCCCAAAATAAAATGGGTGGGACACTGAACATTTCCCATGGAAAACCCACACATTGAGAATGTTGGGGAAGAACCGATCTTAGTGGCTGCGTGGGGCTTTTTTTTTTTTTTAACATCTTTATTGGAGTATAATTGCTTTACAATGGTGTGTTAGTTTCTGCTTTACAACAAAGTGAATCAGTTATAAATATACATCTGTTCCCATATCTCCTCCCTCTTGCGTCTCCCTCCCACCCTCCCTATCCCACCCTCCCTATCCCACCCCTCTAGGTGGTCACAAAGCACCCAGCTGATCTCCCTGTGCTATGCGGCTGCTTCCCACTACCTGTCTATTTTACATTTGCTAGTGTATATATGTCCATGCCACTCTCTCACTTCGTCCCAGCTTACCCTTTCCCCTCCCCATGTCCTCAAGTCCGTTCTCTACATCTGTGTCTTTATTCCTGTCCTGCCCCTAGGTTCTTCAAAACCATTTTTTTTTTAGATTCCATATATATGTGTTAGCATACGGTTTTTGTTTTTCTCTTTCTCACTTACTTCACTCTGTATGACTGACTATAAAGCTGAGATACAATTATTACAGTACAGGCAGCTGTAAGGATTGCATGGGAATGCACCTCAGCATTTAACATGTATCTGACATAGGATTTGTGTTTAATAAACGTTAGCTATTACTGGCAGTTTAGCTATTACGAGTAACTTATTTCCAGGCTACCCTGGTGGCACAGTGGTTGAGAGTCCGCCTGCCGATGTAGGGGAAACGGGTTCGTGCCCCGGTCCGGGAAGATCCCACATGCCGCGGAGCGGCTGGGCCCGTGAGCCATGGCCGCTGAGCCTGCGCGTCTGGAGCCTGTGCTCCGCAATGGGAGAGGCCACAACAGTGAGAGGCCCGCGTATCGCAAAAAAAAAAATAAGGGTAACTTATTTGCAATTAAAGTTGTCTATCGTCCTTTAGGGGTTTCATCTTATTCATTTCTTAACTTTTATCATTTTCTTCGTTGGATTTTATTTTCAAGTCTTTAAGTCCACTCTCTATACATTTTAAAGCTCTCGTGTCTAAGGAAAAAATGCTTTGCATACTATTCTAAATAATAGCTCTGAATTCACTCATGTTTTGAAATGAAACTATGCTCCAACAAAATGAGTTCTATACAAGATTTTTTAAAGCTTTGAAAGGCAAATAGTGCCAAGCCCATCCTGAAACCGTTATCTTCTTCCCAAGGCAAGTCTTGGCAAGGCACATACTCTGTACTACCCCAAGGTTAATTTCCAGGCCAGGAAAAGATGAGCAATCCCATCTCTTTTCTGGGCCTCGCTAAGTTTAAGCCACAGCTCAGTTTTCACTGTGAGAAATAGATGCCCAGGCTCACTTGCTGTAACATCCTTTCACTAAAATGCCCAGCCATTTTTCAGGTCATCAGATATTTCCCCTATTACTCTTTGTCTCTCTCTCTCCATAACTACTCTAAATAAGGACTCTGTTTAATAAGCCAGCAGCAGCAGGTAGGACAAACAAGGTCAGTATCTTTCCTCTACACAAATTAATTTATCAGAAAGAATTTTAAAATTCTCTTTTTAGTCAACTGACATTAAAATAGTATTTTAAAGTACTATTTTTTAAATATTTATTTAGTTATTTGGTTGCACTTGGGTCTTAGTTGAGGCAGGCGTGCTCCTCAGTTGCGAGAGGTGGACTCCTTACGTGTGGCTCGCCAGCTCCTTAGTTGTAGCAGGTGAACTCTTAGTTGCAGCATGCATGTGGGATCTAGTTCCCTGACCAGGAATTGAACCCAGGCCCCCTGCACCGGGAGCACAAAGTCTTAACCACTGAGCCACCAGGGAAGTCACTAAAGCACTATTTTATAGTAGTATTTACAACATCATAAATCAACTCTAGTAAGAATTTTTTTAAAGTCTATAATTATTATGTATTTGAAATAATATCAACTTCAAGCATGGAGCTTGTAAAAATCTGAACAATTTTAAATAAAGGAAGATTATTTAGAGAATAAAATCACAATTATTCAAATATTTCTCTAAAGGGTAAAGGCTTTTAAAAAGATTCCAACACCACATTCTAATGAAGACTAAGGAAAAGCCAGTCACAATACAATGTCTCCATTCTTGCTATTTTTCAAAAAATAAACCAGTCTGTTTGTGTTATCTGGTAAGCAGGTGAGAATTTCTTTTTGTTTCTCCAATTTAAAAAAAAAACAAAGAAACAAAAAAAACTTTAAAAGAATCTCAGTAAATCAATAATCTAACAACAGAAATTAATTTCACAGACTTCCAGGGCTGACCGTTACCGGTTTTGTTACTGGTTCTAGTGACCTCACATTTTGGAACTACAGTTTCTTCTCTGTTCAGTAGGGGATAATGACACCCCCACACGGGACTGTAGGCACAGTTAAATGGAATATGTATAAAGAGCACTCAACAAGGTGGCTGAACATGGAAGTCACTCCACCATTCAAGCTCCAAAGTCCAAGTCCAAACACCCTATTAAATCACACTGTTTCTTATACAGTGAAGACAAAACCTGCCCATGTCAAGTCTATAAATGTACCATAACAATACACCACAAGCAGACTGAGCATTCAGCAAGCCCTAGTTTTCCAAAACAATTTCCTCATTTCTTACCTAAAAGTAAAAAAAAAAAGACCATTCATGCAAGCTTTTTCTCTCACAAAACTTCAACACGGACCACATATTTTAGGTAAATAGCATGGTGTTACGACACACATAACTGAATGATTCTGTTCATCATTTTAACAGATGGTTACATGGGTTTTAATTTTTCCTTCAACATCCTATCAAGGATTAGGATCTTGTTGTAAAAGATTAGTTTCCAGAGGTACCCAAGATGAAAAGGTGAGTCCTTGTACTTTGCCAGTGAAAAGTACATATTCTTATTTTTAATTATTACAACTATCTGGTTATGTTTATTAATATATGAATTGTTATTTTCAAAATAAGAAAGATATGTCATCTAATTGGATAATATCTTCAAAACTCCCTTTTGTTTTTTAATTGATTAATTTGGAGAATGAGCTATCAGTATCAAACTGGCATTTTAGACAGACCTGACCTGGCAGGGCCCCATTACATGAGTCACCTGTGCAAACCTCTTCCTATGCTAACACATTCAGATATAAGAGCAACACCCAAAGTAACAGTGCTATTTACCAAGGGATGGGTGTTCGTGTTGTCAGCAACCCCACATTAACGTAATCCTACTACTTCATAGAGAAACCCTTAATCCAAGGAGAAAAAGCTTCCCTTCCTGGCTCAAGAATGACTGGATCCTTAACAGAGATCCAGTTTACAACTGGAAACACAACTTAGAATTCAAATACCTCCCAAAGAGATACTGTTGTGCCTTAACGGTGTAAAGGAATCTGAATCAGACCCTTTCCCGAGTGCAGGATTTGATGGTATGACGGTATGTCCTAAAGCTTCTTCAGAATCCAACACGGTCTGGACATCCTACTACCTCTCACCAAGTAACGGGTCTTCCTTCCCATGGGAATTGAGAATATCGAAAAACCTCAGATCCTAAGCACAATATGCCAAAAGGCCACTGCATCCTTTTGGATAAAAATATCTGCATCTTTGCTCTAAGGAAGTGTAACCAACACATACAAATCCCTGCCTTTGTTCAGGACCCTGCTGGCTCCCATCACCGCTCCTCAATCAATTCAGGGTATTTCTATTTAACGACCCATTCTCCTAATCATAAGGCTTAAAAAAAAAAAAAAAAAAGCTTAATGCTTAGAAGTAATAAAGTGCAGAAGCAAAAAGCTTGGGTGCTGGGTGCAATCAGACACACCCAGCTCTAATCCCAGATTTACCTCCTACTAACCTGCTTCTGGGGAAACAGATCTACTGCGCCCACCTCCAGGGCTGCTGCTAGGATTAGGTGACAATCCATGTGCTCTGCACAGTGATGGATACGAATAATTACTGAAACATCAACTGTTGTAAGGATAAGATAATGTAAAAAATCAAGTTTAGAATTACTTACGGTCTTCCAGTTGAAATCCAGCTCTTAGCTCAGGATAGCACAGCAATACCCAAAGGGCCTGTACCTTCATTCCAAGCCACTGAAAGGCTTTTGAGTACGGCCCACAGAGAGTGGAAAAGGAAAAGTCTAAGAGCCCAGTTTCCTTCCTGCCACATTTTATTCCCTCTCGTGGGATTATGGGGTTGTCCTTGGTGAAGTTAATATTCTCCCCACAGAGCTCCTGCCGTGCCACTAACTACTGCTCATTAACTTCATGAGGACAAATCTTCAAGTGACTTGAGGCTTCTGCCCGCCAGACGGCATTTCCGAGATCTTCATTCGTTCCTAGTAGACCTCAAGCAGTTCTTCACGATATTTCTATCCAGATATCCATATTGCAGGAGTCTCGGCGGTACTGGCAGATGACAGGTGAAAATGGATCCCTGTCCTACCTGCTCTTCAGGGTCACGGATGACTGAGACAAAAGCACATCAGCTAAAACTGCCTGGTCCTTCCCTAACCTCACCCCCATGCCCAGGGCCACTGCTCTACAGCCAGCGTCAGGGGGAGAAGATCAGGTAGGGAGCAGGGAACACCACCGACTGCCAGTCAACCCATCAAGCTTGCCATTCGAGGCCTGCTGCACGGATGAATATAATCAGCTCGGAAATACCCAACCAAAAAGAGGTGCAAAAGAAGCCTACAAATACTCATTCAACGGAACAGAACAGAGAACCTCTCTTCCTGAGCTTCTATCACCCATACGCTCAACAATGGTATTATAAAATGAGGAAAGCATCCCTGCTGAGGAGTTCATAGTCTGGGAGGAGAAAAAATGAATTACAGCGACTGCGTGAATACTGACGGCAAAAGCTCTGACGTGACAGCGGCAGGAGCAGCAAAACCCAGCAAAACGCTCGGTGACCAGGATTGGCCTCTGAAGGCATTTCCCCCAGAATGTGAACCCTCTTCTTGGCAGCCGATCCCTGTATGCAGACAAAAGCTTACCTGGGCTCACCTGGGCACCCACATGCTCCTCAGCTGAGTCACTGGTTTAATGCAATTTAGACTCAGAAAGGTAAGGTGAGTTGGCTAAGGTCCCAGAGCTAATGAAATGTAGCAGAACCGAATTCAAACCCATACATATCTGCCCCTATTACTCATCCAGTGAATCACTAAGGCCACCTGGGGGGAAGTCGGAGTTTGAAGTTGATCTTCTCTCATGTCCTAGGCCTGCTGTTCAATTTTATACCAATACAAGAGGATCCTGAGGAACATGGTTTTTAATATTTCCCAATATTTAAAAATATATTTTAGCATAAGTCTATTTAACACCAAACATTTGTATTCTGCTGAGCACATAGTAAATGGCTGATGTAGATACACTTTCTTCTTTTTACTACTTTCCAAGCTGGTCACTCCTTTATGCTTCCTCAGCCCTGAGGGCATCATCTTTTATAACAGTAATCACAGTGTGATCCGTAGTTTGACAGTAAGTGTCTTGCAGAGACGGAGCATGTCTTTTTATCCATCACTGGGTCCCAGCATCACGTAACAAATACTTGTTGCATGACTGACTGTCTTAACATCTCCAACTCAGCGGTGCCTATCAGAGGGTAAGGACCACATCTCCACTGTCTCTGAGTTTCTGGAAACACTGTGGCACACAAGGTGTTTGTTCAAACTGGTGGGTAGCTGAGCCATGGGACGGTGGGGTTAAAATCACCTTCTTACAGCTTTTACAATATCATCCCATACAAAGCTTGGCAACCCATTCACAGATGCAGTTTTACTCTATGTATCTACCTCTTTTTCATGTTTTCTTTAGGTCATTTGTTTTGGTGAAAATTACTTGCCAGGTTATAAAGAAAATACTTCTGCTTAACTTCTCAAGGTTATCAGGCTCTCCTGTGCTTCCCATGTTAACTATCCCACATTTCTGCTGTTTATATTTAAACAAGGGCAGTTGCCTTGTGCCGTGTTCCAAAATCTGCGACTGTTTTTTGGAACTTGAAACAAGCTTCCCCACAGAAAAGTTAAAAAACAAAAAACGCAAAACTAACATGAAGGGCACTTAGGTTCTCACGCCCATCCACAAAAGCTTACTGAGCCCATCAGAACACCATGGGACCCAGCCACACTGCGCTACCTTCTCCAGGGAAAATGCCTTCCAGCCCCAGCTGGGAGCACCTGAAACGCATCGCTATCCTCCTTCCTCTTTTAACCAAGTGAGAAAGGCTCTCCCTCCACCCGTTCCCCCATTCCCATCCCTTCTGTCTCTCCCCTACAGTCCACTCTCCCCGGGAACAGAGATCCAAGCAAAGCCCAGGAGATGCTCAGTTCTGAGAATCAGGGCTGCTACAATGCTTGTTCACAAAATTCTCATGGGGCAGCCCTGAGATGGTGCACAGGGATTTTGAAGGAGGCAGAGACTGTGGCCCAGAAGCAAGAGCTCTAGGAGGCTACTTGGAAAGGGCTTGCTGTCACACAGAAGTCAGGTTATGATTCACTCATTCATTCAGCAGACACCTAGTGGGAGCATACAACCTCCAAGGCGGTGTACCACATTCAGAAGACCAAACAGGTAAGACGTGACTGCCGTCACTGAATTTGTGGTGTATGAAGGCAAAAGACATTACTCCCCTAAGCTTCTCACTGTAACTGAGGCCATCCTTCCTTGGGTCAAATATGTGCATCTTCATACTTCACCTATCGGGTACCAATTCCATCTCAGGATTCCTAAGAACAGCACATATACTCCCGTTAAGCGTCTGAAGACAGCTTCAAGTCCCCCTTCAACACCTAGATTTCCTTCCTTCAAGGGCACTGCAGGTTTGCAACGTTCCTTTCGACCCTTCATTCTTATAACTAAACTCAAGAAAGTGTGGATGCATCTGAACATCTATAAATTTGCCTAAATGAGAAAATATACAAAACTCTTGAACCGACGTTCAGAAAGCACGCTACTTTAAGACTGATCTGCCTTCTTGCACCTCCCTTTACAGTGTTTTTTATCTTTTTAATAGCTTTATTGAAGTAAAATGTATGTGCCATCAACTCACCTAATTTAAATGTACAATTCAATGAATTTTAGTGAATTTATACAGGCAGTTTTGCAACCAAAAGCCTGCTGGAATTTTGACAGGCATTGCATTGATTCTATGGATCAACTGTGAGGGAACTGCCGTCTTAACGATACTGAGTCTGCCGATCCATGAATGTGGTGTCTCTCTCCATGCTTTAGGTCTTCTTTCATTTCTGTCAGCAAAGATTTTTATGTTCAGTTTAGTGGTCTTGCACTTCTTTCAATACATTTATTCCCAAGCACATTATCCTTTTCGATGCTCCTGGGAATGAACTTTTAACAAATTTCACTTTTGGACTATTTCAATATGTAGAAATAAAAAGAATTTTTGTGTATTGCTCTTATATACTGTGATTTTACTCTTCCCTTTATAATTTTTTTGAATAAGATGTTTTTCATTATCACGCTAAGTGTTAAACATCAAGTCCTGAGTCCTGCATTATTTCACTTCCCTTTCAAGCAAAAGCTATGCCAAGAAGGTGAACATTTCAACCAGCTTTTTAGAAACCATCTGCTTTAGAACAATAATCCAAAGTAAATCATTAATAAACAAAGTTCATTATTCCATTTTTTGTGCTATAGCAAGTTTAAAATTACCACTTGGCAAACTTTATTTCATATTTTTGAAACTAGCAGGAAGAGTGTGTATCTGCCTTCCTCTCTTTTTTCAAATCCCTGTGGCAGGAGTGTGCTTAGTATATGGTCCACCCACTTTTTAGGTAAAGGAAGTCTGATGGAAGCACAGGTCAAGTTCGTTGTTCACATACTGTCTATGTGCACAACGACAGAACTGAGAAAAGCCGTGACAGAGGCTGTGTGTCCTGCAGAGTCTAAAATACTTGCTATCTGGTCCTTTACAGTTTGCCAACCCCTACTCTCAGAAACGCTGTTCAAATCTGTGAAAGTTAAATTCTCCCCATACTAATTAAGGAGAATCAATATCCTAAGATACAGGACCTTCTATCCCTAAATACTCTTTTTCTTCTTGCCTCTAACACTTAAGGTTTTCAATTTTTTTTCCTCAAAAACTTCAAAGCTTATATGAAAATAAGCTTTGAATTCTAGAATAAATTAAATTTTAATGGTAAATTAAAAAGCACTGAATTCTAGAATAAATTAAATTTTAATGGTAAGTTATCTAATTATGGATCAGAATAAAACAGCATACATATAAGTGTGAAATAAAGGGAGCTACAAAAATAAAGTTTATATTAAAATATTTTAATTTACAAATGGATTTGTTACAGAGAGTGCAAAAACTACACTATGAACAGCTTACAAAGTATATAAAACAAAGAGATCCAAGAATTTTTAAACTGTTAAATACTCAGGGAGTCCAAATCCTTTACTTAAAAAGATTTAAACCCTTGTTGTTCAAAGAAACGTATTACACATACCATGTAAAACTCGACTGAAAGAAATAAACAGAACTGTATTATACATAAACAACAACATTAGACAAAAGAGTAATGCTATAAGCCCCATCTAGTATATTTGAATGAAATTCTGAAGTCTGGACCCATTAAACATTTTAAATTAATGTAAAGGCCTAAGTGAAAAGGGAGGAAAAAGCATGTATGGATAACAAGAAAAAAAAAAAAGGAAAAAGTAAAGTCAAACAGAAAAACACATAGGTATAAACTGAAATTGAAGGGAGCTAAAAGATTAAAATACACACTTTCTAACTCAATTATGCACCTACTCTTTATTGCCAACACTAGCAACTAACATGGCAAACCCATTTATAATAGCCTGCTCCGTGGATGGTGTCAAATTCTAAACACGGGCAGCATATATGCAAGTACCACTTTCCTCCTGATCACTTACTGTAAAAGAGCAACAAAATCAACTGTATCCAACTGTGTGTCTCTAAGGCTGCACCTTCCAACAGACTTTTCTATGACCACAGAAATCTTCTCTGTCTGCACTGCCCAGTACAGTAGCCACCAGCCACCTGTGGCTATTGAGCACATGCCGTGTGGCCAGTGTGGCTGAACAACTGAGCTTTAGATGTCAATTAATTTCAATCTACAGGCCACATGTGGCTAAGGGTGCCATAGTGGACAGGGTTTGAAGCATTAAAATTTAACTTCATAGACTGCCGTTGCCTTTCAGAAAAAGAAACAATTTCCTTTGACCAAATATGAATCTACTAGCCTTTCGATTTAAAAGACTTTTGTTTATGCAGGGATACACAAGTTACCTGTTTTCAGTAATCTAACCAGATTTTCCTTCTTTTTCCAGATTCAAAACATACAGCTCCTTTGTTCAGATATTAAAGACAGTATCGCTTCGAACCTGTCATCTGTATGAGATTTTATAAACAGGGTCATGATGGTATAAAAATTGCTTTTTTTTGATACACCATCAAAATATTTTACTCCTCTTATAAAAATTAAAATCAAAACACCAAGAACCTGGAGTACTACAGTACAGAAGGGAGGGGGAAATCAACACAGGTGGCACCAGTGGAAACTGAGGGAAGACATTGGGTCAAAACAGAGCGGGTGACCCATGAGTCAAACACTGAAGATGCAAAATAGAATGAGATTTGGAAAAAAGCTAATCACTTAGTTACAAGTCCACCATTCCTTGTACAGAACTCTCGGAGCCACATGTACGTCAGAATTCAGAGACATAGTGCACCAGATATCACGGAACACCCCCAGCAGGACTGGCCAGCAAGATCTGCGGGTACCCGGCCCCTGGGTGTTCAACCAAGTAAGCGCTGCACACCTCTACTTTCCAGTGTACATCTCTGGCCCAGACCTCCACACCAGCTCCCCAGCATCGAAGAACTGCCTCACAGACACCCTAAAGTCAACAGGCACTTATTCAGCAAATACCCAGAGTGTTTACTACATACGAAGCACTGTTTTAGGTGACCATATACCTGTTTGAAACACTTATCCCCTAGACATGCTCCCCACCTCCAGGGTTCTCTACGCTCAGAAAACAGTGCTTCCAGCTACCTGACTGGTCACACCAGGAACCTGGAGGCCCCCTGACACCCTTCTTCCCCGTCAATCACTAAATCCTTCCACACTTACCTTCTAAATCTCTCTCCAATGTGTCAGACTCACTCCAACTCTCCTCGGCTGCCCCTCCTAGACTAAGCCAAGAGTCCTTACCTGGAGGTGGTTATGCCCCCCAAGGGACCTGTGAAAATATCTAGAAACATCCATGGTTGTCACAACTTGGGGAGGAAGTACTACTGGCATCTAGTGGGCGGGGGCCAGGGAAGCCGCTAAACATCCTACAGTGCACAGGCCAGTCCCACGCATCCAAGAATGATGCAGCCTAAACTGTCAATAGCGCTGAGGTTGAGAAACCCTGCTCTAAGTAAATAGAAGAGTGCTGCATACCAAGGGTTTTATTTTTGTATTTATGACAGTTCTTGAAAAAGTGATCACAACTTACAATAATTTTTAACAATTATCATTAAAAATAATAATTTTTAATGTAATAGAATTCTACTTGACCCAATTCTATTATGTTGGAATACGTATTGTATGTGAATAAAGCGAACACTTACTTGTGCATGTTCTCCACTCCTATTATGATCATGATACAGTAGGAGATTCCACTTTGTACAAGAAAATGTAAGGCATACCTGTGAAAAGTAAGAACACTGTTAGAAGAGCCCACGCACAAACATCAAATTGAAATAATTTAGGCCAAAAAGTGCTTATATATAACACACGACACTGCCAGATTAAAAAAAGGAAGCAAACCTCCAAAGTCTAAAATTCTGTGGATACCCTAGAGAGGGAGTCCCATCCCACAAGCCCCACAAGAGCTGGAAAAATAAGACAAAACCCCATAAAGCCACACTTGGGGTCCCAGCATTCCACGTTTACCAGCTACATAAAAGCCCTATGGGGTCCTGAGGCTCAAGGTTTACAGCTGTTTTCTATAACTCAGGAACAGGGATGAAAAGGAGTAAGAAACCTGGATTTCAGAATAGTCCTGCCAGAACATCAGTTTTGGGCTTTTACCCAAACTACCTTCGCCAATACAGCTTTGTATGTGCAGTTATCTTTTCAAGTATTACTTACAAAATAGCAAGAAATACTAAATATTAGAATTCACTTAAAAGCAGGTACACCCTAATTTATTTATTCTGAAAACATGACGGCTCAAGTCAAATAAGCTTCCTTATACAAATCCAGTCAACCCTTAATTTGCAGTAATCTATCTACAAAACGTTCTCACTGAGATGACACAGTTTCTTCTAACGTTCTAGTGTAGAAATCTACCATTAACTGAGAGAACTAACTTATCCATTCATGTCACAAAATTCAGGCAAAACATGACTCAGATCACTGGTTTTAAAATCCATCCAAATTATCCCTAAGATTACGCATACATGTGCGCACACACACACAAACACAGAATTTCCATTTTCTTTCCCCTTTGATGGCATGAATAATGTATGAAAACATTTTCAAATCATTGTATACAATTTAAAGTATCGATAAGTATCTTAAGCTATGATTAAAATTACTTTCTAACCCAATCATCATAGAATAACAGGCACCTCCAATGTGGAAAAGCTACTTAATTTTTTTTTAATTTTCCATAGAAATATTACAAATAAGAAGTAGGCTCCAAGGCAGGCCCATAGAAGAAACTTATTTTACTCATTGTACAAAGAATGTCTGTCAGTCTGTCTACTTGTCTCTTCCTCTGCCTAACACACACACACACACACACACACACACACACACACACACACACAGAAACAATGTTGGCCTGGAATGCTACTATACAACCAAAGGACCAGGAGGCGGCAGAAAAACACATTTGTGTATAAACTGAAACAGAAAGAAGCTAAGAAAACATGATTAAAACACACACTTTGCAAATTAATTACCAGCTCCTATTTATTGCCAGCACTAACGGAGTTCGTGTGAAAATGCTGAAGTGGCCTGCTGGACACCTGCAAGGGCTTTATTCATTAGAATAGAACTCATTAACGATAAGCGTCTTAAATGAAAAAAGATTTTGAAGACTCTTGGGGAAATACCTTTCCTTTCCTATTGAATAAATTTCCTTGGAACATGAGGGATATATGACAACTTAGAAGCTAACAGGTCTATGTTTCAGATAGCAAAGTGGTGCCTTCTGTCACTTGGAGACGCCCACTCCCCGGGCATCGCCATTCAGATGACAAGCTTGGCGACCTTCTGGAGTGCCATATGACACTCTGCCAGTAGTACAAGCCTTTGTTCCTGGGATAATATAAGTCTATCTGTACAGAGTGGACCTGCATTGCCCTCTATTTCACTGGCCTCCACAACAAGCATCAAGTTGCCTGTACACTCAACCACAGCACTGGTGACTTTCCTTGTAATTTCCCATCCGCAGCTACTCTACTTGCCCTTATTAGAAAAATGAGCATAATAAGTACACAGTAGCTACCTAGTACTTTTCAGGATTAAAAGATAACACATGAAAAGTGTTGACTGGGTTATCTGGCACACAGTAAGCTTTCAAATATTAAGTATTATTAGGGAGGTAAAAATGCAACCAAGAAGGTATCTTAGAAGTTTATTATAATCCAGCCCTCATCATTTTAGAGTTGAGAAAATGAAGTCCTAACATATACCCAGTTAGTACCCTAAGTGACATTGAGACTCAAGTTGTTTCCTCCTGGGCAACTTATCCACTGGCTGATTCTTCACAGGGTGAGCTGAAGTGGAACCCCATGGACTGTGTATCATAATCTTTCAAACAAAACAATCCTTTATCCCCAAACTTCAGTTTTTTTTAGATATCACATTTTACATATGTTGAATTTCAAATCACACTAAAGGCAGGTAAAAAATTTATGTTTAGCAAAAAAAGAGTTTTAAAAAGGTTGAGAAACACCTCTTCGATTGTTCCACTGATCTTTACTGAACGTCCATTTTCCGAAAGGCACAGTACTGGCCACTGGGAATAAAGAGTCAGGGGATACAGTTTCTGTCCTCAGAGTCTAGTCTCAGACTGTCCAGTCTAGAGAGAAAGGCATACTTTAATACTGTATGATAAACTGAGGAAGACATTGGATAAACATAAACATTTCTAATCTGGACCACCGGCTGGACAATGGGACCAACAGACCATAGTCACAATAACAGTCTTGACCCTGAGTAACTTTCCCTCCTCACGAGGAGCTGGCTACTGTGTGGAGCCCCCTTCTGAAGTATTACATCTTTTAGTCATCACAACCATCCCTGGTTCCATTTTACAAATGAGAAAAGTGACGCTAAAGAGGCTAAATAACATGTTCAGTCACACGGCTACTGCCGAGGCACCCAGAGTGGAATCCAGGTCTGTCTGGATTCAGAGTCTAAGCTCCAGTCTGTTACTCTACACCACTGTCAAATAGCTAAATAAGTAAATAAAAGTATAAAGTAATTCTCAGTTAATAGAAGCTTATAGATGATGGTTGATATAGGAGGGTTCATTATATTATTTTCTGTACTTTTGTATTTGAAAGGCTCCATAACAGAAAGCTAAATACACACACACACATACACACTACCCCCATGACATGATTTACAAGAAGTTTAAATAGAATCACCTGAGAAACCTAAGAAAACTTTGATGACATAAATTCGATGTTATTAAGGAAGTGGAGAAACCATGCCTCGATCTGAGGTAAGAGATCCCGCTGAGACCCCGAGGACTCCGCACACACCCACCACTGGCCGGGCCTATCAGAGGACTGGTCACAGGGCAACATGGCAGAGACTGAATAAATTATCTCTGATTCTTCGTGAGTTTCTAGGACACATGTGCAATTGCCAGAGGCAAAAACTAGATTAAGAAATACCAGTACATTTCAACTCTCCCAAGAATCAAAAACAACCTCCTAGAACAAATGCAGAGGCATTGTCAAACTCCAACAGTCTACACCCCACAACAGAAGCTACGAAACCACAGATTGAGTGACTGCATTTCCATCCTCTCAGGGAATTTCCATGTCCAACAACAGTCTGCCGAACAGCAGACCTAGAAAGCCTTCTCCGGGACTGTGTAAACATAGCAAATGAGCAAGCAGCATAAGCTCTCACTTAAGAAGGAAAATTCGGGAGAAATCATAGAGCAGAGGGTCCTTGCACTGAGCGTCTCTGCTGTTTCATGGAGACACCGTGCGCTTCGCCGGATTCCCTGTCACGTACAACCACCGTCACCTGGGACGAACAGGAAGTGACAGTGTTTCTGTATTGCTTTACAGCCCTGACAATTAAGAAGGGAGCTAAGTGAAGGAAACACACATACACACAGCATCTGAAGGGCCATAAATAAAAGCTTTCCATGCTAAATAATTCTCCCCCACCTAAAGCAACCAAACAAAAAACCTCTTTTGGCTAATGGCAGAATCTAAAAAATGGTAATAGAGTTCTATCAATGGGCTTTACCAGACTCTTAAAAGCCACTTGCACAGAAAGAAAAAAGCTATTTTAAATGGTTCATTTGTCTTGGCATAAAAGACCTGCAAGACAGGTGAAATAGCTACTCATGACAGAATAAAACGTCCTTATATCCTTTTTCTTCATCTGTCCTTTCTCCTAAGTTGTAAATAATAAATTGCCCTCTGAACCCCAACTGAAGAGCCCACTCTCCACTCTTTTTTTATATTAAAAATAAAAACAGAACAAAACTCCACATAACGTATCCTTCTACACACTCAAGTCACAAAGACGTCCAAAGTCTTCATTAAATATGATCAAAATAATTACTTACCATCCAAAGCAAAAAAGTGCAAGATAAAGGCCCAAAAGGGTAGCAACGACATGTCTTATAAAAGAGCTAGTTTTGCTTGAATGTAGGTAAGTTCGAAACCAAATGGCTGCTAGCAAGGCAAAGAGTTGGCACACTACAAAGTTGACCTGTGAAGAAAAATTAAAATTTCATATTAGCAACACAGACTTGAATTTTTCATTTGATGTTACATTTAAATTTTCAGGACAAAAACACCAAGGTTACAGAAAATTAAGATCTCCCAGTTTACTAAAGAAACAAAACAAAAATCGGGGTGTCTTCCCAGGGATGACAGCCTCAAGTTCAAAGTGAAGGGCAGATGCACACCTGGGTGCTACACTTGGCAGGGACGCTGGCGCCCAGCGTGGGGAGAGGCCGGGGGGGGGGGCCTGGAAGAATCTGGAAGGCACAGGGATGCAGACGCAGAAATGGAAAGCACGGGGTACCCTATGGTTTGAGAGAAAGAGAAACTTATTTTAATGACTTGGGCGACCCTGTAACTGGTGGAAAAGAAGAGCTCTGAGTGTCTCCAAAACTCCTCTGGGTCAAGACCTGGTCAAGATCCCTCAGAGTCTGTAGAATGCACCCTCTTCCATCTGGAGTTCCATTCCATCCCTGGCGAGGGAGTCAAGGGGATGCTGCTGGTCTGAAACTACCACTGAAAGGAACCAAATGTCTCAGCTCTGGGGGCCTCAAGCACTGGTCCAGGAGGCAAGCAGGTGAATAAGAGAAAGGAGCCTCCAGAAAGCCATGAGGGATAGCGTTCTCCCCCAAGCCCACCAAGGCAAGTTCTTAAACGTCCTCATAACTCACCAGGAGCGACATCGTTCTCAATTTTCAGGAACGCACACAAGCTGGTAATAGTGCTGCAGCTCTTTTCTCTCCCTTAACATTACTTTTGCCCTTGCAAAATGATAAAATAAAAAACTACAAATAAGACTCTCCTCTGGTGTTTAAAGACTCAAGAAAAACCTGCATTTCTATCCCTTATGAAGTAGATTCTCATAGAACGTTAAGGAACACATGCTTTAGAATCTACAAATACAGGAAAAATACATTTGACATTAGGGACTTGTAAGAAACACATTTAACAACAACAAAATCACTGTTGCAGGGACCTAAATTAGGAACAAATCACACCATCTACATGTCGATGCTGCCACAGATCCACAGAGACATCGCTGCCTAAAGACACAGACAACTACGTGCTTTTTCTTGCATTACAAGGAGAAAAACAGTTGAACATTGTTGTACATTGTCTGAGAGACCATTGTTCTTTGAAACAGCTACACTTAATACAAGCAAACTGTCATTCCAACAGGTTCTAAGCACTTTTTCTCTCCTAAAGGGTTCCAACAATATTTTTTTAATTAAGCAAAAAGTAGATATACCAGAAAAATGAATATTGACATTAATAACTACTCACATCTACAAAACTTCTTACAGTTTAAAAACTTTCAAATATCTCATAACTAAACAAAAATGTATGGAGCATCTACTCTGGGCAAAGCATGGGAAATCAAAAAATGCATAAGCCCTGCGCTAGCCCTGGATGGCTTTAGAATCTAATGAAAAAAGCAGGGAGACGCCAGAGGGAAGAGATATGGGAACATATGTATATGTATAAATGATTCACTTTGTTATAAATCAGAAACTAACACACCATTGTAAAGCAATTATACTCCAATAAAGATGTTTAAACAAATAAATAAATAAATATTAAAATTCAAAGCAAACACGTGTACCAGGATCTTCAACTCAGTTATTAAAGACTATACAGAAAGTGCTTTGAGGACACCCCAAAGGAAACAGCATGAAGGGGTGACTGTCACAAAGTTGGGGACATAAGACCTAACAACAGCTGATCTCCACAAACATCCGAGGAGTCGCTCCCTCCCTCTCCCTCCTCCTCTCTCTCTCTTTTCATATTTGTCTAACATAAAACAAAGTGTGAACTAATACAGAAGCATTCTAGAACCACTGACATACAGAATTTTGTATCTCTGTAAACATCCATTTCAACGTTGTCGTCTTACAGAAAATGAGACCAGATCTCACTCCAGACACTGAATCAAACAAAATCTTTGGGGGCAGGCGCAGAAGTCGATAATTCAAAAAGAACAACACAGGTCCCAATAATCTTCCAGGTATGAGAACCACGGTGTAGGAAAATTAGAGAAAGGGCATTTTCAGCAAAAACAAAACAAAAACAAAAAACCCCAATGTGAAGGAAGCACTGAGGCTTGAAAATGCAAAGCAGCAGGGTGTGGTGGGGACGGCGGGAGATGACATCAGGATGGGGGTGGGTTCAGAGAAAGAGGGGCTTTGCATGTCGTGCGGAGGTGTTTATAGTTGATCCCATAAGTGACGAAAAAACACCGACAAGGACTTCCCTGGTAGTGCAGTGGTTAAGAATCCGCCTGCCAAATTCAGGGGACATGGGTTCCAGCCCTGGTCCAGGAAGATCCCACATGCCACGGAGCAGCTAAGCCCGTGCGCCGCAACTACTGAGCCTGCGCTCTAGAGCCCGCGAGTCACAACTACTGAGCCCATGCGCCACAACTACTGAAGCCCGTGCGCCTAGAGCCCGTGCTCCGCAACAAGAGAAGCCACCACAGTGAGAAGCCCGAGCACCGCAACAAGAGTAGCCCCAGCTCGCTGCAACTAGAGAAAGCCCGCGTCCAGCAATGAAGACCCAATGCAGCCAAAAATAAAATTAATTAATTAATTTAAAAAACAAAACCAAAAAACACCAACAACTTAACATGTGACCCAAGCTCTGCTTCTGCAAAAGAAGGACCAGAATAAGGAGTGTGTAGCAACAGGGTTCAGGCCGCTGCTGTTCCAGCCTCCTTGAGAAAGGAGGGCCTGAAGTGGCAAGGAGACAGAGAGGAAAGAGCCAGTTCGAAGGACACTCAGGCCACAGAGCCACTGGGACTGGCCACTGGACCAGGGCCTGAAGGAAGAGGAAAGGCCGCGAGTCATCAGTAGAGGATGACATGAACCAATGCGGGGACGCGTGGGTCCTAGGGGAGAAAGACCCACCCCCTCGAGCATGCTCAGTTTGAGAGTGTGCAGGGGGCAAGGATGCTCGCTCAGACGACATCTGCGAGGCAGGTCTGGAGCCAGCAGAGCAGATGCGAGTCTGGGAGTGAGGGACACGGCGGAAGGAGAGCTGTGGACAGACAAGGGGGCCCCGGGCAGAATCCCACAGCAGGCAAGTCACAGCCGGGCCAAGTCACAGCAGCAAGAACGGGCACGCTGTGTGTGGGCGGGGCAAGAGGAGGCTCAAGAGGCCACGGTCACGGTCAGGTCACGGGGCACAAGATCCAAGACAAGCCACCTACCTTGGCAACTGCACCTTTATCAGTGAGCTGGGTGAGAGCATGTCCAGAGCAGAAAGCCACATGTCACAGATGAGGAAGCTAAGTCCCAGTGTTTAGGGAACCCGTCCAAATTAATACGGCCTACGAATGATTCATACGTCATCCACTAGTGGCCAGGACAGCTGTGCAGGAGGCACAAGATGCATGAAGCGGGACCCTGCTCTGAAAGCATGCAGAACCAGGGTACAACTGCAGTGCCAGGGAGAGAGCCCCGGGAGCAGGTGCAATTAAGTACCCTGACCTGGGGGAGCATCCAGAGGCACAGCTGGTATCCGGGCCTTGTAACTGGGCTGCAAAGGAGAAGACGGATTCGGCCAGTCAGACAATGGTGGCAACTCGAGGAGGAGGGGGCTGCAATTCATATCGAGAAAAAAACCCTGTAGGATATGCGGGGCGGGGTGGGGGGAATCCCGTCACTTTACATAGGAAACACCAGAACGGGCACACACCCAGATGTTCAAATAGCTGCTGTGAAAGGTCTTAAAGGTAAAACTTTCCCATATCTTAGTCATTCTTTCATGGGTGGGGTAGGGCTGGGGAGGCAAATGCATACTGTAGACGGACACAGAGCAAGAAAGAACTAACAGACCTACAAGGTGTGGACATCCATCACTGGCACTTTCCACTACTTCCCGCCTTTAATCCTTGAAGCAAGGTGCTACCTCCCCAAGTTTACTCAGCCAACTCAAAGTCACTTACAACACAAGCGAGTACCCCAGGCTCTAACCCATGTCTGAGTCTAGGCTGTTCAATGGCTGCCTCTCTACTTCTAGAGAAGGTCTGAGGGTCCAACTTGATTGCTACAGACAAGACCATAGAGAGAATTTGCAACCCGCAGAGTATGTCCATCGTAGCTAACAAAATGCCACCAAATGGCTACTTCCCACACCTAACACACACAATGAAAGAGAAGCCACGTTGAGTTTGCGTACATTTGTTTTGGTTTGTTACAGGTCAACCCTTCGTACAAGCTTTCTTCCAAACGGAAAGAAATATAGACCCAAAAGACTTTATGTTCTTTTTTTCAACACCATTTTGTTGAAAATATACCTACACAAATGACCTGATGTACCTTCAAAGCTCCAAAGAAATTTGGGAGCGGGGGGTGGGAGGGGAGGCAGGGCACAGGAAGGGGAAAGAAGCAAGGGTGGAAAATCCAGCTAATTTAAGATTTTTTTAATTAAAAATTTAACTTTTGTGAGAAGTGGCACATAGAAGTACCTATGAAAGCAACTGTTGTAGACAAACCAGAGGACGCTCTCTGAGGAGCGTGTTCCACGTGAGGTGGCGAGAGAAGAATTTTCTTCGACACCAAATGACGTGTTTCAGTCTCACAATTAAGTCAGTGTCCAGGCGTGCAGGGTGAAAGCCTGCTGCTCAGTCATTTATGCCACTCCAAAGAAATAGCAACAAGATTCACTTTTTTTTTTTTTTTTTTTTTTTTTTTATGGTACGCAGGCCTCTCTCACTGTCGTGGCCTCTCCGGTTGCGGAGCACAAGCTCCGGACGCGCAGGCCCAGCGGCCATGGCTCACGGGCCCAGCCGCTCCGCGGCATGTGGGATCTTCCTGGACCGGGGCACGAACCCGTGTCCCCTGCATCGGCAGGCGGACTCTCAACCACTGTGCCACCAGGGAAGCCCTAGATTCACTTATTTTTAAGGATATTCAAAGAAATTATTAATAATACCCCCAAACAAATTTGCAAAAGCATTCAGGGAGGGAAGGGTCCAAGACAGGGACATCGGAGGCTTGTCAGCTCACCTCCTTCCACGGACATACCAAACCAACAGCTACACCTCTTATGAAAAAATGTATAAACTGCCACACATGCCATACGACAGTTAATTACCGCCACATCAGAACTAAGCGTTCTATAATAAGCCAACAACTGACTTATAATAAGTTGAGAGTGAAAAAACTTAAATTTCAAGGCAGCTCAAGACTAACAAATACCATATGATATCACTTCCATGAGGAATCTAAAATATGACAAGTGAACTTATCTATGAAACAGACATGTGGTTGTCAAGGGGGCGAGGGGAGTTTGGGATTAGCAGATGCAAACTGTTATATATAGGACAGATAAACAACAAGGTCCTACTGTACAGCACAGGAACTATATTCAATACCTTGTGTTAAACCACAATGGAAAAGAATATGAAAAAGAATGTATATATATGTATAACTGAATCACTTTGCTGTACAGCAGAAATTAACACAACACTGTAAATCAACTATACTTCAATAAAATTTTAAAAAGATGAAGTGTAATACTCAACAAATTAACAGAAGTACCCCCAAATCAACTGCTGCCTCCATATCTCTATCAATGGAACATAAATTACATCTAAGGTTACTTTTCTATTAGTATAAATAGCTGTTGGGTAGCATACTTACATTCTTAGCCAGTGGCTCCCAAGGTAAACAGGCAGTCTCTGGGGGACCCTGTATGGGCGGAGCTGGGGGACTGAGGCACACAGCCCGTGGCCAAGGATCATAGGGGTTCTCAAGGCCCCACAGATACAACCTTTAGCATCCTCAGCCCTGTGCTTGCACCTACTGGTGTAAGTCCAGCTGTGTAATGACCACCTGCACAGCTGATTAGAAATAGATTCTTGAATACTAGACCCAGATGTTTTATTCCCCTGGTCTGAAGCAGAACCTTGAATTTTTTTTTTTCAACTCCGCAGGCAAAACTCCTGTGCTCTGTGTTTGAGAAACGTGTCCTCATCAACCAACCTCAAAGTCAAGTAGATACAAGGGGGCCCAAAGGCAAGGCAAAGAACCACTCGTATCTTTAGGAAATAATATAAAGTAAATCCATATAAGATACCATTATGTATCGACCAGACTGACAAACTTTTTAGGTCTGACAATACCAAGTAGACCACGGTGTGGAGCAACGGGATCTCACACATGCTAACACAACCACTTGGGTAAACAGCTCAGCATCTTCTTACAGGACTAAAGATACTTACACCCTAGGACTCCACTACTCAGAGGTATAACATGGGGACCAGGAGACATGTTCAAGAATGTTCAGAACTGTGGTGTTCATAATAGCCATATGCTAGAAAACACCCAATGCCCATTAACAGTAAAACGGCTAAATATATTGTGGTGTATTCATACAACAGGCAACACACAGAACAATGAAAATGAAACATTACAGCTTCTTACAGCATACGGACTAAACTCAACACACAACGCTGCACGAAAGGAGCCATACATCTCTTGAATTTAACGCAGAGGAACACATACAACATAAAAACATATGTTTATAAAGAGTTCCCCCAAACAAGCCATAAACCATACTGTTTGGGGATGCCCACATGAGTGGTGAAACTATAAACAGCATGAAATGAATATCACTGAAGTCAGCAAAGTGATAATCTATGGAGGAAGGGAAGAGGTCACAATGAGAGGCACACAGGGCGCTTTCGTGTGCCGGTGAGCATCTGTTTCTTGCCCAGGGTGGTTACAGAGATATTGGCTTTTTAATTTTTTGTTAAACTTTATGTAATAGCTGTGGTAACATTAGGTGCTGTAAAAAACAGACACACACAAAAATATGCAGTGGCTCCAATAAAACTGAGGTTCAGGTAACAGTCTAGAGCAGATATTCCTGGTCAGTGGGCAGCCCTCCTGGGCAGATGATTTCGGGGTCCTGGCTCCATTTTGTGATGCCATCACCTAGAACCTCATCACTGCTGCATCTGGCCTTCGGAAGAGAAATGTGAGAGGATGGAAAAGGCACACTTGTTTCTAAAGAGCCCTCGCCTGAAAATGGGACGTGGGTCATTGTCACTCATACTCACGCACAGAGCTAGTCACAGAGCCCACCCCCCTGCAAGGCTGACCAGGAAACATGCCAGGACAGGAAAAAAAGTGACTTCTGGGGAAGAGCTAGCGGTCTACCACACCGTTCTCTGGAAGGAAAGCCCAGTAACTGGTAACAGTGGTCACCCTTCAGGGTACAGGACAGAGGTAAAGGGAGACTTATTTGTCATTGTACAGCCCTGTCCAACTTTTTATTTTGCATCATGGACATGTATTATCTACCCCCAAATAAATGTTTTAAAAGTAATTCATGGGCTTCCCTGGTGGCGCAGTGGTTGAGAGTCCGCCTGCCGATGCAGGGGATGCGGGTTCGTGCCCCGGTCCGGGAAGATCCCACATGCCGTGGAGCGGCTGGGCCCGTGAGCCATGGCCGCTGAGCCTGCGCGTCCGGAGCCTGTGCTCCGCAACGGGAGAGTCCACAGCAGTGAGAGGCCCGCGTACCCGAAAAAAAAAAAAAAGTAATTCATGCTGGGACTTCCCTGGTGGTGCAGTGGTTGGGAATCCGCCTGCCAAAGCAGGGGACACGGGTTCGATCCCTGGTCTGGAAAGATCCCACATGCCGCAGAGCAACTAAGCCTGTGTGCCGCAACTACTGAGCCTGCGTTCTAGAGCCCCGAGCCACAACTACTGAGCCCACATGCCACAACTACTGAGCCCACGTGCCACAGCTACTGAAGCCCGCACACTTAGAGCCCGTGCTCCGCAACAAGAGAAGCCACCGCAATGAGAAGCCCGCGCGCTGCAATGAAGAGGAGCCCCCGCTCGCCGCAACTAGAGAAAGCCCGCGCTCAGCAACGAAGACCCAACGCAGCCAAAACTAAATAAATAAAATTGATTCTTTAAGTAAATAAAGTAATTCATGCTTCTTTTCAAATTTCCAAACCAAAAATTGAGCACCAGGATTTAAGATTGTAATGATCTCATCTGCCTACACTGAGTCTGCATTGCTAGCTTCATCCTACTAAATTGAATACAGTGGCAGCCAGGTCTTACAGCACATAAGCATTTTCAAACATGATTAGGCCACTGCCACAGAAAAATGACTCTTTCAAGCATAGGGTAAATTAAACTCCACTCCTACTAGAAGCAACTTTGGTAAATTAAACTCATTTAATTCAACAACCACAACCTCCCCATAAATAGTAAAAATGAATCCCAACCAAAACTCTGGGAAACAAGTCTTTATAAACTGCCATAAAAATCCACAGATTCACCAAAAGAATAACATTCTGCACAAAATTCAAATTGGACACATGAACAGAATTCTTCACTGCATCCTCGTCTATCTTATCATTCTACCCAATTGGCTTGTTTCCTCCAAGGACCCATATCTTAGTTAACGGGATCATCCCGCTCCTTGAATAGAAACTATGGAACCTGTACTCATACTTTTGGGCTTCCAGAACACTTGTTAAATCAGTTCTATACAGCACTTGTCACTTACTGGCTTATTAGTCTGACTTTCCCTCTAGACTGTGAACTTCTCAGGGCTTAGGAACAAATTTTATTCATGTATGAATCCCTACCCATCCCAGACTGCAGTGCCTGGCTCCATCTGTGCTTTTAATTTACTGGAAGAGTGGAGGAAAAAAATATACTTCAAGAGTTTGCCTAAATAGTATAGAGTATTACGAATATAACAGCTCATATTTTATCTTCTTCCTTAGAGACTTCAAGCCTTAATAATAATTGCTCCAATTAGAAACTCCATAACAAGAAATAAAAAATAAAGATGTAAGCATAAGTATGCATTCTACTCAGCATTCTGTAAATACTATTTAGGTAGAAGAAAGCACAGATATGGCAGATTCTGCATTCATAAAACTTAGAGGTGGGCAAGAAGACACACAAATGAACTATAACAACGGTGGCTGCCAGGCAGGTTGGGAGGCAGAGGGCATGCCTTTGGGGGCTCCATCCTGCCTCCTGAATTACATGGCAACTGCCTACCCGAATCCGACATAAACAAAACACACTGGGTTTAGCCAGCAAAGCCCCGTGTTCACCAGGACAGGGCCGGCCCTTAGATACAACTTTCCCTCCTCTTCCTTCCCAGACAACAGCACAGAGAGCTGCAAAGTGAGAGCCCAGACATCCCCTAACCTCCTACTCTGTGCTAAATTTGACGACGTTAAAAAGAGCCAGACTCCCGGGGGTTCATTAACTGACAGATCCTGAAGTATATTCTCAGATCATCCACAGAAACCAAAAAGTAGTAAGCTTTTTCAAAGGCACTGAAACAGAAGCAGAAAGCAAGTGATTCAATCAAAACACCAGAGATTAAAAGGACACACCTCTTACCTACGAGGTTAATGAGAGTTTATTTAATTTCAGTCTTGCCATCTATATAAGATTCCTATGAACTAAGAAGGAATTTATTTCTATCTGCTTGTAAAATTAAAAGGTGCTAGATTAATTGCATCCACAACTGCTAAATTATGAAACTCAAGTTAAGGCAATCTACGGAAATAAGCTGAATCCAGATAAAATAAACTCACCATACACACATCCCAAAATATCACACAGAGCACAGACATAAAAAAAGGGTTGATCTGCTTCGCATCAACACCACTTGTCAAACGTACTCTGACAAATGACTGAGCAGCTCATTCCTAAAAAGGATAAAGGGGAAATAAATATAAGAACAAGGAACCAGCTCCCCTTTTATTAGGAGCATTTGTGGTGAAAGAGAGAGACTCAATATTTATCTCTTAGGTGGTTACAAATAATATTAGCAAATCAGAAGACTTACTAAAGGGAAAAAGGAAGAGGAGTCTAAATTCACAATGATGCAATAAACAAATCCTAGTACATCCACACAAGAGGATATTACTTAGCAAGAAAAAGGAATGAACTATTGTGACACTCACAACATAGATGAATCTCAAAATAATTAAACCGAGTAAAAGAATTCAGAAAAATGAAGAGTGCAATTCTAGTTATACAAATTTCCAGAAAATGCAAACTAATCCATAATGACAAAAAGCAGATCAGTGGTTGCCTGCGGATGCCAGGCAGGGAGAAGCAAGAGAGAGGTATTACTAGGGAACACAGGGAAACTCTGGGGTGGTGGAGACGTGCATTATCTTTATTGCAGTGGTGGTTTTACGGATGGATGCGTATGTCAAAACCTTCAATTTTACAATCTAAAAAGGCACGCTTTATTGTACATCAATTATACCTCAATAAAGCTGTTTAAATTTTTTTAATAAAAATAAATTCACACTGACCATCATTGGGGTTTAACTGAAAACCTTAACAATGTGATTGAGATTACCTTTGCTTTTGGAAAGATATTTCATTTCAGTTATATATCCTGCTTTGTGGACAAGCAACTGACAAGCAATTTTGGAAGGAATACAGATGCGGAATACTTAAATGCCTGTATTTCCTTCCCATTCGTCACTTTCACGGTTTAAAAAGCTAAAAGAATTTTAGTGAAAATTCCCATCACTTCAAGTTTCTCACAGACAGCTTCTGTGACTCAATGAATGTCTGATTTTCAGAAAGAAGGAAAGACCATCCAGTCCGACTTCCTCAACTTGAAGGAGGAAACTGAAGATTCCATCCTCTCCCAGGAATTCATGTCTACACTGCTGACACCTAACTTTGTAATTTTAATCTTGACCTCTCCACGGAGCTTCAGACTCGCCACCTCCTTGAACAATAGTAAGTATCCTAAACTCGCTGCAGTCAAAAGGGTACTTAGTCATCCAGGCAACTTCTCCCCCAAGTCTACCCATCTCAGCCAGGGCACCTGCACAAATTCAGTGGCTCAACCGAACACCCAGCAGGCACACACTCCTTAACACTTTCCACGTCAAATCCGTCCCTAAGTCCTTTTAGCTCTGTCTCCATCCCCACTGCTGCCATCTCTGCTTGCCTGGACGACCAAGCCCACAGGGGTTCCCTATGTCCCCTCTTGCCTCTCCAAGTCGGGCACCACACTACACTCATGTGACCATGTCAGTCCTCCTCTTTAAAACACTCCACCCAGCAGACTGCCCATCATGGTCAACATAACATCTTAACTCCTTACTGTGCCCTCAAAGAGCCGGGCCCCCTTTCTAGCCTCACCTACCACTGTTTCTCTCGCTGGCTACCTTTCAACGCGGGATCTTCCCTAACACACCAAACGCACCTCCGCCTCAAGGCCAAAGCCTCCCCAGCCCCCCATACCTGGAATGCACAAAATGCAGACACTTCACCCTTCACATCAGAACTCAAACATCATGTCTTCAAAAGGTCCATGTATCTTGCAAGTTAAAGCGGCATCCCAATACTTTAACATATACTATATCTCATTTTACTGACTTTACAGTACTCATCACTATCTCAAAGTATCTTGTAAATCTGCTTACTTATTTATTATATTTCTAATACCCATTCGTTCATTCATTTCAATATGACTATTAGAAGCTTTAGTCCAAATAAGAATAGTGACTTAACTTGAAAGCATTCATATCCAGGGGCTTAGGTGCTACTGGGTAAAAAGCACCCACCCTAAAAATAAAAATTAAAAAGTCAATTTTAGCTATCCTATTAATTACACAAGGCTTCAAATGATGCAGAAGACTCACTTTTCTCCTGGGCTACCTCATTATCATCAGATTTCCGTTCAGTGCGATACCAACTTACAAATATGTTGACTTGATTTTGAAATTACATTGCCTCCCATCAAAAACAGTACACTTTTCAATAACAATCATGTCAACATAAAAAGTATTAACTTTTAATGATTAGCTTGGGATCTGAACACCTTGCCTTTGGAATATTTAGCCATTAAACATTTAAACAACACGTTATCTGAATGAGCCAATGTAAGCATGTTTATTTTCTCTTTTTTTTTTTTTTTTTTTTTTTTTTTTGCGGTACGCCGGCCTCTCCCTGTTGTGGCCTCTCCCTGTTGTGGCCTCTCCCGTTGCGGAGCACAGGCTCCGGATGTGCAGGCTCAGCGGCCATGGCTCATGGGCCCAGCCGCTCCGCGGCATGTGGGATCTTCCCGGACCGGGGCACGAACCCGTGTCCCCTGCATCAGCAGGCGGACTCTCAACCACTGCGCCACCAGGGAAGCCTTCACAATGTTTCAATTTTTAAAATTACTTTTTAAAATAAATAAATAATCGAGAATGTCTTCATTGAAAGACACCGTAAGGAAAATGGAAAATCAAGCTACAAACTGGGAAAAGATATTTTACAACACATATAATGTAGAAATAATTCAAATCCAAAACAGAGAGAACCTGTAAAAATCAAGATGAGAAAGACAAACTACCCAATTTAAAAACAGGCAAAAGACAGGACTAAGCATTTCACAGAAGAGGAAATACAAATGGCCAGGAGCTATATGAAAACACACTAACCTCACTCATTCAGGAAAAATGAAAATGAAAATCACAAAAGATCTTTTCATACCCACAAGACTGGCCAAAATTTATTAACCTGGTAACAATAGGAGGCAGGTGCTGGTGTGGATGAGGAAGAAGAGAATGTTTAATACACGGTCGGTGGGAGTGTATTCTGGTATAACCACTCTGGAAAACAGTTTGCCATGATTTAGTAAAGTTAAAGATACAATCTCCAGGGCTTCCCTGGTGGCGCAGTGGTTGAGAGTCCGCCTGCCGATGCAGGGGACACGGGTTCGTGCCCCGATCCCGGAGGATCCCGCATGCCGCGGAGCGGCTGGGCCCGCGAGCCATGGCCGCGGAGCCTGTGTGTCCGGAGCCTGTGCTCCGCGGCGGGAGGGGCCGCAGCGGTGAGAGGCCCGCGTACAGCAAAAAAAAAAAAAAAAAGATACAATCTCCATGACCATAAGGCCACCAGTAGGGAGATAAACTTAGAGAAACTCTTGCACATGTGACAAGGACACATGAACAAGAACGTCCGTGCAGCACTGTTTATACGGTAAGAAACCATAAACCATGCAAATGTTCTCGGACAGGAGAACACAAACAAGTGAGGGTATATTCACACTAGTCCAGAGTGAAAATGTACAAAGCACAGCTACAGCCACCAATGTAAATAAACATAACCTGATGCAAAAAGCAAGACTCAGAAGAAAACACACAGTATATGAATCATTTACATAAAGATCAAAATCAAAACTGAGCAAAACTAAACGTGATGCTGTTACAGATACACACGTTTGTGGTCAACACTATGAAGAAAAGCAAGGAAATGATAAACCCCAAACTCTGGAAATCACTCCTCTCCTGGATGGGCCCTAAGAGGGGCACCCAGGGAGGTTGGAAAGGTTCTCCTGAAGCTGGAAGCGTGAGGGAGGGTTTCACCATCCTCTAAGAGCGTGTGGTGCTGGTACACAATCTCCTGCAAATCTGATTTTTATAAAAACTCCCCAGAAAAGGGAAGACGTACTGGTACAAGAAGGATCTAAAAACAAGTAAAGAGCTTTGGGGGAGAAAAGGAAACAAGAAAGAACTATAAATTCCCCCAAAGTCTTCACTTACTCCATTTTCTAAGTGATAATGGAACAACTTCTCTGTATATAGCAACTTAACATTTAAGCCATCAGTACCGCTGGTCAAATGTTACGTAATTTGAGGTGTAACTGTCAAAGACCTTTAGAAAGTCCTGTTACAGCGCCAAATAATATAAATCCCTCAGTCTCCTCTCTTCATCATCACCGGGAGAGGAACCAAGAAAGGAAAGCCGGTCACCCGCACTGGTCATGGGAGAGGGAGCGGAAGCAGGAGGGATCCAGAAGGGGCCACAGGGCCGGCGTTCTGCCTGAGAGAGGACAAAAGCCACAGCCGCGGCCGCGTCAAAATCCAGCTTGTGGGAGGCCTCCCGCTCCTGCCTGGCTTCCCTCTAAGAAGGAGGAAATGTAATGCACTGCACACTGGCTGTCTCCGAGGCCCCCAAAATATATGTACACAGTTCCTCGGGGAAAAAACTAAGACATCCAAATCAAATTCTGAATCTTCCACTGCTCAACTGGCCGTAAAAGCTGGGACACAGGGCTACTGATGCTGACCAAAATCAGCATTTCTTCTTTTTGTTCATGACGCTCTCAGAAAGGACATTTGTTTGATTTTAATTTTTCTCATCATTCTGATCAAACTACCACAGGCTCTTTATTCTACCAAACCAAAGTCTTAGTCTGAAAGCACAATGGAATTATTGAATTGCGTCCTGAGCCCTGCCCTCCACCCTGAACTCCACACTCACAGTCAATGGTCTACTCAGCAGTCCTTCTTCAAGTCCAACAGGCTCCCGAAGCTTAACACGGCCAAAGGAGACACTCTATCCTTCCCTTCCCACGCTCCGAAAGCCACATCGCCCCCGGAGCCCCCATCGTTGACCGGCTGCTTAGGCCAACCGCGCAGGACAGGCGTCGCCCCCGACTCCTCTCCCTCACATACATCCCTCACCAGGAAGTCATGGCAGCGCCTCCCGCCAGGAGCCCCCGAGCAAAGCCGCTGCTAGCACGCCACACCCTGCTCCTCCTGGCTCTCCTCTAGCGCTCCACACACTAACAAGGTCTTCCTAAAGGAAACCAGATGAGCTCATTCCTCTGTTCAGCTCGGCGGGTGGCCTGCCCCCACGTGCGGGCTGCCCAGATGCCCTCTGCCAGAGGACAAGGTGGAGAGTCAGGGTAGAAAAGAGAAGCGTCCGTGGAGAGCCCTGACGAGCATCCTCTCAGCCAGGTGACAAGGCTGACGTCAACAGCGCTAAGTCAGGCCGAAAGGCGTGCCCTGCTTATGACGTGACGGAAGTGACGCTGCACCTCTGTGCTCTGCTGCCCAGACACCCACCAGCCAGACTCGTCGTGAGGAAAACTTTGGACACAGCCCCCCTGAGGAGCTTCCTACAAGATCCCTGATGACTCTCAAAGCTATCAGGTCACCTAAAACAAGGGAGGTCGGAGAAACTCTCAGTCCGGAGGAACCCAAGAAACATCGACGACGAAATGTAAGTGGGAATATCCCGCACAGGGTCCTGGGTCACAGGAAGGACCTTGTTGTGGACTGAATATTTGTATCCCCCCAATCCATACGCTGAAGCCCTAAGCCCCAGTGTGATGGAATTTGGAGATGGAACCTTTGAGATGTAATTAGGTCATGAGGGCAGGGCCCTCATGACGGGATTAGTGCCCTTGTAAGAACAGACACCAGACACACACACACATACACACCAAAAAAAGTCCACATGAACACACAGCAAAAAGGCAGCCATCCGCAAGCCTTGGAGAGAGGCCTCACCAGAACTTGACCGCACTGGCACCCTGATTAGGACAATTGTGATAAAAGACCGTTCTAATGTAACACATTAACAACGGGAAAAAGTGAATGTGGGTTATATGGGAACTTTGGTCTATCTTCGCAACTCTCTGTAAATTAAAAGTTAATTATAAAGGGCTTCCCTGGTGGCGCAGTGGTGGAGAGTCCACCTGCCAATGCAGGGGACATGGGTCCAATCCCTGGTCCAGGAAGATCCCACGTGCTGTGGAGCAACTAGGCCTGTGCACCACAACTACTGAGCCCACACGCCACAGCAACTGGGGCCCGCACACCTAGAGCCCGTGCTCTGCAGCAGGAGAAGTCACTGCAGTGAGAGGCCCGCACACCACAGCGAGGAGTAGCCCCTGCTTGCCACAACTAGAGAGAGCCCGCATGCAGCAGCGATGACCCAATGCAGCCAAAAATAAATAAAAAAAATTTTTAATTATTTTTAAAAAGTTCATTTAAAAAAATCCAGGGCTTCCCTGGTGGCACAGTGGTTGAGAGTCCGCCTGCCAATGCAGGGGACACGGGTTCATGCCCCGGTCCGGGAAGATCCCACATACTGCGGAGCGGCTGGGACCGTGAGCCATGGCCACTGAGCCTGCGCATCCAGAGGCTGTGCTCCGCAACGGGAGAGGCCACAACAGTGAGAGGCCCATATACTGAAAAAAAAAAAAAAAAATCCAATGGCTTCCTATCCTATTTATATTCTAACCAAATTCTTGCCAATCTCTTTCAACTCAATACCTAATAGTCTGGTCTACCAAGATCACCTTCACAAGGGTTAGTCACACAAGAAAATACATATGCATTTGTCAAAATTGACCGAACTGTACACTTCAGATCTGGGTGTATATGTTATACTTCAATAAACGTTTTAAAAAAACAGGATTGCCAAAATGAGAAATTTGATGACGTGAAAATTACCCTTGAACTTGGTAGCTTAAAACAATAATATACCTTTTGCACTTGAATCTGCAATTTGAGCATGACTAGGAAGGGAGAACTCATCTCCGCTCTCCTGGCATCAGCCAGGGACTGTAATTATCTAAAGGCTCATTCACTCTCAAGTCAGCTTCACATGCCCTGTGTGCCCTGGGCTTCCTCACAGTACGGCAGGTGGGTTCAAGGACCAGCATTCTGAGAGAGAGAGACAGACAGACAGAAAGAGAGCCACACACACCCACAGCAACGGAAGCTGTAGCCTTTTAGTGACCTAACCCTCAATGTCACACAGCATCCACTGTACTCTCTCAGCTGAAACAGTCACAAACCTTGCCAGGTTCAAGGGGAAAGGAAATAAATCTCATCTTTTGATAGGGAATGACAAGTACCAGAAATACTGCTGTCACTGCTTGTGGAAAATAAAATCTATCACAGGTTGGAATATAAAGTTGAGGGAAGTCTCCAAAAGACACAGGTAGCAAGAGAGACAGAATTCATCCAAGAAATCAATATCTAATAGATAAGAGTTCCAGAAAGAAAACAATGACAACAACAAAGAAAACATAAGGAAGAAGTTATCTAAGAAGTAATTCCAGAGGATTTCCCAGAGATAAAGAACATGAGTCTTCGATTTGAACAAACTTACCAAGTATCCACACAGACACAATGTGAATGTAAGAACATCAAGGAAAACGGAAGATCCTACTACTCTTCAAGAAAGAAAATCAGGTCAACTACTCGTTAAGAGAATTAGACTAGCATCAGACTTCTCATCAACAATACTACATGCTGAAAGATAATGGCATGATATCTTGAAAGTTATAAGGGAAAGATATTTTCAACCTAAAGTTTCATGAAGATAATTTCAAATATATAAAGAGGCAGAAAACTTACTTTCCATGTAGTCTTTCTTGGGAAGTTACTTGGAGATGCCCTTCAGCAAAAACAAAAGTCTAAACCAAGAATGAAGGCAAGGATTCAAGAAATAATGAGTTTGGCTCATAGGTGCAGTGAAAGGAAGCTGCAGAATGCAAACTGTGCAGTAGGCCAGGGGAGCAGTCACCCCACATTTGAGATGGAAAGTGAAAGGCTCCAGAAGACCATTATCCAAGGAGAGAAAGATAAATTCTCGAAGTGCAGATGCTATCCCTAAGGGTGTAGAATTCAAATTTTATGTTAATAATATACTTTCCAAATTTCTACAACGGGCAAGTATTGTTAATTTTAATAACAAAAAAATTTTTTATGTAAAGAAAATTTTTCAATAGCAAATTTAAATGACAGAAAACTATCTTTAAAGAGTTTTAAAATTTGCCTGCTTCTCTGTCTAAAACTAAGTCTTTGGAAGTTTTTTTCCTCCCAAAAGAGAAACAATGACCATTAAAATCTTACGCTCCCCAGCCCACAAAACAAAGAAAATAGTTTTCTTTCCCATTTAACTGCCAACAAAAATGATCAGTTTTTAAGGGTCCCATTCTGTGTCCTACTAGAAGTGATTTACCAAACAAACCCATAATTCTAAAAAAGTTATCCACTAAATAGTAAATCCACACAAAAAAAAAAGTTTCCATGATATACTGTTTTTCTACTTTATTGAAGTATAATTGATTTACAATGTCATGTTAGTTTCAGGTGTACAGCACAGTGATTCAGTTTTATATAGATACATAGATAGATATTCTTTGTCAGATTCTTTTCCCTCGTAGGTTATTACGGAATGTTGAGTATAGTTCCCTGTGTTACACATTAGGTCCTTGCTGGTTATCTGTTTTATATATAGGAGTGTGTACATGTTAATCCCAACCTCCTAATTTGTCCCCCCTCCCCCATTTCAGAAGTAACTGACTATCCAAAGCACTTACTGGCACGTGTGCACATAGCAGAGGGAGCCACACTGCACACGTGTCACCAGCCCTGGGTTCTAGTCCAAGTCCTGCCAACTCACCAGCCAGGAGGCCGGGGAGGCACCAGGCAGCTGTGCCCTTGCCGTCTGTCTGTCTGCAGCCAGAGCATCGGGGCGCGGTCATGAGGAGCAGTGGAGTGGATGGAGCGATGAGAGGGAACAGCACGTGCAGCACAGGTGGGCGCTCACCACATACAGGCGATGTCACACCACCTGCCCGTATTCCGAAATGTCGTTTGTTGAGCAGTTAGAACGTGAGCAGCATCTGACATCCTCCAGTAACTGAATAACACTCCCAATAACCTGGAAAATAGTCACTACCCTCCTCCATTTTAAAAACAGGAGCTCAGAAAAGTACTATTTTCCAATACACAAGTGCTCATTCTGGACTATGGGACTGAAAGTTCCTGGCGTGTCCAGGACCCGTGCAGGCGGTGTGCGGCAGGGACCCCGCCAGGGCCACGTGCTCCAGGGACACCCCTCCCAGGGAGGCAGGGGGACTTCTGGGCTGGCACCCATCCCCCCTGCAGCCATGGGGAGGCGTGCGTGCCCGGATGTTGAAGACCAAACCTGATCTTGTGAATGTGCCATACGACATTTTAATCTGCAAGTGAAATCATGACTGGAGAAGCCCAGGGAAGCCCCAGGGTAAAGAAAGAGAAAGGCTGTCTCTGTCAGAGTTAATAGAGGTAATATTCGCCACAGTGAAAAAGGAGCACCAACGTCATTACAGCCTTCACCGTGTCACCACGTGCCATCGGAAGAGTATGTGACAACGTTGTCAGGGCACAGAAATGGCTAAAACTAAAGCATCGCTAAGGACGACAAGGAGCTTGGATTCAAGGACACCTAACGGGGGAGGCAGACAGGAAAGGGCTAACGACTGTCTACTAGTGACATCTGCCCTCTTCTTAAACTCTGTGAACATATGCACACCTCCCCATACAACATTCACTTATTGTTCATATTGGGATATATCAAAAAAGACCTCACTGTGTATTTCAATAAGAATTTCTCCTACTTTGTCCTTACTTTTTTTTTATAAATTTATTTATTCATTTATTTTTGGCTGCATTGGGTCTTCGTTGCTGCGCACGGGCTTTCTCTAGTTGTGGTGAGCGGGGGCTACTCTTCGTTGCGGTGCGCGGGCTTCTCATTGCAGTGGATTCTCTTGTTTTAGAGCACGGGCTCTAGGGCGCGGGCTCAGTAGTTGTGGCTCACGGGCTCAGTAGTTGTGGCTCACGGGCTCAGTAGTTGTGGCTCACGGGCTCAGTAGTTGCGGCACATGGGCTCAGAAGTTGTGGCTCACGGGCTTAGTTGCTCCGCGGCATGTGGGATCCTCCCAGACCAGGGCTCGCACCCGTGTCCCCTGCATTGGCAGAAGGATTCTTAACCACTACGCCACCAGGGAAGTCCCTGTCCTTACTTTTTAATTAGAAACACATCCTAACATGTGTACACTATCCGTCACTCTGCAGGAGCCTAACTTCTTTACCACTACCTATGAACGTGAAGAAAAGAAACCTAGCGAAACCTAGATAAACTGAAACATTTTGGGTGTGTGCTATTTTGTTTAGCTACTTTCTTTGATGAAGCAGAACTTGTTTCAACTATTGTTAAACATCTTAAATATAGATATATAAATATATATATATATATATAAATAAATATATATATATATTAGTCCACGTTCCTCTCTTGGTATTTCTTATCTCCTCCCTGGTCTAAAAAGATTTTAAAGCAGATTCCCTTTTTCTGACTCCAAAACCCACGTTCTTTCCAGTAAGCCATTCTTCTTCTCAAACAAATATCCATTCACTGACTGCTACAAGCCAACACTAGCTAGTCTAGCATTGGAGAGTCAAGAGATAATGAAGAGTTCCTTCCCCCAAGAGCTTCCAGTCTACCCTAGTGACTAAATATTTAAAAAAAAAAGCAAACACCTATTATAGTCCAGTACGGTAACTGCTATAAGTAATGACATGCACAGATGTTATAATAATAATGGCTAATAGGTATTCAGCATTTGCTATGTTCCAAACTCTTTACAGAGAAAAGATCTTACAGAAGTCCTCCCCACAATAGGTACTACCTGCTTGGGGGACCCTCCGCTCCCAGGGCCTCCTCTTTCTTCTGGTGCAATGCTGCCGCCTCCCCATCCTCCCCATCAGAGGAAAGACTGCACTAAACCTTTGGGGCTTTCTTTAGACCTGCCAGCCTCAGCCTGCTTCACTGTGTGGGAAGTTAACTGGGGAAGTTGCTCCTTCTGGGGAACCTGCAGGCGCCCAGCTCTGCCTGTGTTGGAGGAGTTTAACTCAGGAGTAAAGTACTGGGAACTCCACATGACAGGACCCCTAAGCCACACCCTCCAATTCAGCTTTCATCAGTAAGGCTGACAATTTGATCCACGTCTGACTCTTGTATCTATCTCTCTCTCAGCCAGGGCTAAATTTGACAAGAAAGGGCTATTAATTACTAGAACCTGAAAACGCCAACATGATCATTAACTCTATTTTATATATGAGGGAATGGAGGCTTCTACAGGTTACAGAGGTTAAGTTTCCTTCCTAAAAAGCGGCAATATCACCATTCGAAACCGCTGCCTCACAACAAGAGAAAAATAAGTTCCAAAACTGGTATTGCATTAAGCTTAAGCTGAAATTCCAAAAAGTAAAGAGCAGTTAATGCTAAAACAGGTCATTTGTTCTATCATTTGCTGCTGTAAATTATATTCAGTTAGCATTAAGAAATTAAAATCTAAAAAACACATATAATCATCAGATTGATAGTTCTCTAATATAATAGACAAATCCGTATTGAGCACCTGCTATGTGCCAGGCACTGCTCCAGGCACTAGACAGTGGAAAAAAGAAAAAAAAAAAAAAAGTCCCTGCTCTCATGGAGATTACACTTTAGTGTGAGAGAAACAGACAATAAACAAATAAATGTATAATGTCAAAATGTACAAAAGAATGTAAGGTGGATATTTAAAAAAAATAAGACTGACGAAGAGCAAAATGATAGGAGGCTCTATTTTGGGGATGGGGAGACCAGAGCAGGCCTCCTTCAGAAGGCCTTGAGCAGAGAGCTACAGCAAGTGAGGGGGTGAGCTGGACAGACAGCTGGGGAGCAGGGACATCAGGGCAAAGGCCCCGGGTGGGAACGTGCTCACAGTATTCAAGCAATTGTGAGAAGGCCAGTGGAGACAAAGTAGAGGAGAAAAAAACGGTAGGAAATGAGGTTAGAGAGGTCGGCAGGGCCGAATCACGGCAGGACCTGGGGGTCCATTCCAAGTGAGAAGAGGATTCCCCACAGCAGTCTGAGCAGCGCTAGGACATACTATCTGCACTAAATGCCTACCATCACTTCCTTTACAAGATTAAAGTTATGTGATAATTTTTTGTTTCTTCTTCACCTACAAGCAGAGAAATCAAGGAAGAGTGGAGTTTTCCCTCTTATTCTCAGGAACATGAAGTAGGGCTTCTAAAAGGAGGGAGGAAAAAGGGGAGTGTCTGCTCTATTAACCATGACCCTCGCTGGCAGGGGCTCAGGACCTCTGAGCACGAGGCAGGCAGATGGCACCAGCAAGGTGTGCAGGCAGCAGACACCCGTCTCCAGCATCCCTAACAGCACCAGCCAACCCGCCAGTGGTCTGGTTCCTCTTCACGGTGAGTCTAACTCTCTCAACGCTAAACCAATTGGAATGGGAACCAAGCCTGCAAGGAGAACTGGTGAGCAAATGCTCTGAATAGGCTGAGCATAAATCCTGCTGGTAGACTTCCAGATGGTTCGGAGTCTTAAAATGAATGTAATGTCATTTTTCTAAAAATTAGAAATATAATCATCATGAACTTGTATGCAATGCAAACATCTGACAAATGCCTGCAGAGAGAGGGCACCAGCAATGGAGAGAAGGAAGATTCGTCTAGTGGGGGAAATAACCTAGTAAACAGACACAGGAACAGAGCAGAAGACGCCCAGAGGCAAGGGATAAAAGGAGGCCACGCCTCTAAGGCATAATCTCAATCCTTTCAGCACTTGGTAAAGGCAGTGGGGAAAGCACAGCCACTGGACCAGAGCTGACACCACCCAAGCTGGGGAGTTCTGGTAACTTTCTGACTCCTAAAACAATCAAGTACTGAAGAACAAGGCAGTGTAATTTCTAAAGGGTGCAAGTATGAAGAAATAAAAAGTGAAAACAACTTAAAATATTAAAGGAGAAAACAAACTGTAATAAATTAAAAACAAAAGCAAAAGTTCTAATAATTGTTTCAAAACCAGTGATTCTGCATATTGTTTCAGACTCAGGAAACTTCTTTTCCTAAGGAAATAAACAGGTATATGCACCAAACAAATATATAAAGAAATTTACGGCAATATCATGATAGCAAAAAATTGTACACAACAGAGGAATAATTAACGATGATATATCCAAATGATGGAACATTATATTGGTTTTGAAAATCAATTTAATTAAATTGGAAGTGACTCTCAAAGTGTTACGTAAAAACAAAAGGTTACAAAAATCTTACATTCAGTATGCAGGCAATTTTGTTTAAATATACACACACTAAAAAGAAAGGTAGCAAAAGTTGAAGAACAATGAGTGATTTTTAAATTTTCATCTTATACCTTTCTGTGTTTTATAAATTTTATACAATGAATATATATTACTTTTAAAATCAGGTAGAAAACACACAAACTATATTCAGTTCCCTATTAGGATACAAAATACATTAGTGAAAACACACGAAATTGGAAATGCACAAATGTAAAACGCATCTACATGTTATAAGAATCAGCTCCTAATGAGCAAAAAACAAAACAAAATAAAAAACCCTAATTTCGCCAACTTTTCAAGTTATAGATGAACTAAAGTTTGGTTTCACCCTGTTATTCAGCCCAAATCCATGATTTTGCTTTGCTCTGGATCTTAGCCTGTAAAAGGACAAAAAGGCCTAATGCCTTTTTCCTGGTCATTTCTAGCATCCTTGAATTTCACACTTATCTCAATTTTATCACTTGAGATAGACTAATCTATCATTTCTTTTTTTTTTTAATTGAAGTACAGTTGACTTACAATATTACATTACTTTCAGGTATACAACATAGTGATTCAATATTTTTATAGATTATACTCCATTTAAAGTTATTATAAAATATTGGCTATATTCCCTATGCTGTACAATATATCCTTGTAGATTATTCATTTTATACATAGTAGTTTGTACCTCTTAATCCCCATCCCTATCTTGCCCCTCCCCGCTTCCCTCTCCAGACTGGTAACCACTAGTCTGTTCCCTAGATCTGTAAATTTCTTTATATTCATTCCTTTCATTTTTCAGATTCCACATATAGATGATAACATACAGCATTTGTCATTCTCTGTTAGACTTATTCCAACAAGCATAATGCCCTCCAGATCTATCCATATTGTTGCAAATGGCAAAATTTCATTCCTGTATACACACAGAAACACACACACAAACACACACACACACATATATATCCTCTTCTTTATTCATTCACCTGTTGATGGACACTTAGGTTGCTTCCATATCGTCATTGCTGTAAAAAATGCTGCTATGAACGTTGGGGTGCACATATCTTTTCGAATTAGTGTTTCTGTTTTCTTCAGATATATACCCAGGAGTGCAAGTGCTGAGTCATATGGTAGTTCTATTTTTAGTTTTTTGAGGAACCACCATACTGTTCTCCACAGTGGCTGTACCAATTTACATTCCCACTAACAGTGTAGGAGGGTTCCCTTTTCTCCACATCCTCACCAACATTTGTTATTTGTGGTCTTTTTTTTTTTTTTTTTTTCTTTTTGTGGTATGCGGGCCTCTCACTGTTGTGGCCTCTCCCGTTGCGGAGCACAGGCTCCGGATGCGCAGGCCCAGCGGCCATGGCTCACGGGCCCAGCCGCTCCGCGGCATATGGGATCCTCCCAGACCGGGGCACGAACCCGTATCCCCTGCATCGGCAGGCGGACTCTCAACCACTGCGCCACCAGGGAGGCCCTATTTGTGGTCTTTGATGATGGCCATTCTGACAGGTGTGAGGTGATAACACTGTGGTTTTGACTTGCATTTCTCTGGTGATTAGCGATCTTGAGCATCTTTTCATGTGCCTGTTGGCCATCTGTATGTTGTCTTCGGAAAAATGTCTATTCAGGTCTTCTGCTCATTTTTTAATTGGGTTGTTTGGTTTTTTAATATTGAGCTATATGAGCTGTTTATATATTTTGGATACTAATCCCTTATTTGTCATATCACTTGCAAATATCTTCTCCCATTCAGTAGGTTATCTTTTTGTTTTGTCAATAGTTTCCTTTGCTGTGCAAAAGCTTTTAAGTTTAATTAGGTGTCATTTGTTTATTTTTGCATTTGTTTACTTTGCCTTCAGAGACAGATCCAAAAAAAGATTATGACGATTTATGTCAAAGAGTGTTCTGCTTATGTTTTCATCTAGGATTTTAATGGTTCCCAGTCTTACATTTAGGTCTTTAATCCTACTGTCATTTCTGATCAGCAAAATAAAACCAGTAATATAAACAGTGCATGTCATTCATATCTATTGTTCATAAATGAATATTAACTTTCAAATATATGTATATAGATAAGAATTCTACATTTAAATTGGTGTGAAATCACCTTGTGTGCCTATATATTAATATTCTATCAGTTAAAATATGAATATGTGCTTGCTATCATGAGAATAAAATGCTGTTATAACTGATGAGTATGAAACTATTAACAGGAAAGCAAATGAGTTAACGTGAGAGTTGAGAAAGGGTTCATTTATATGACAGCTTTAGGAAGAACATTATATTCACTGAGGAAAATTTTTATTAAATTTTTTGGAAGTCAATAAGAGATTATATGATTTTATCATTCTATTATACTTATAAAATTGTTTAGTGTACTAACATAAAACAAAATAACCTTTAAGAACCATATTTGATTTTTAGTTATTTAGTTTTAAATCATGAAAAAATGACCTTTTTTAATGAAAAAGCTCTATTTGGGAATTCTATACATCTTATGCAAATGAATTAAAAGCAGAATAATTAGCTCTGCCATCTCAATTTCACAAGGAGAAAGAATGCTAAACTCACAAACAATAATATCCATAATGAATCATACATACGTAATAAAAATATATAAGAAGTATGGAAAAAAAGGAAAGTGTTAAAGAGAATTGGGGTTCCCAAAACATGTTTTATTCTCACTAATTAAACCTGAGGTCAATAGTCTTCATAAGAATATTTTAAAGAGGAAAACAAATACCATATGCTAACACATATATATGGAATCTAAGAAAAAAAATGATTCTGAAGAACTTAGGGGCAGGACAGGAATAAAGACGCAGACATAGAGAATGGACTTGAGGACACGGGGAGGGGGAAGGGTAAGCTGGGATGAAGTGAGAGAGTGGCATGGACATATATACACTACCAAATGTAAAACAGATAGCTAGTGGGAAGCAGCTGCATAGCACAGGGAGATCAGCTCGGTGATTTGTGACCACCTAGAGGGGTGGGATAGGGAGGGTGGGAGGGAGATGCAAGAGGGAGGAGATATGGGGATATATGTATATGTATAGCTGATTCACTTTGTTATAAAGCAAACACCATTGTAAACACACCATTGTAAAGCAATTATACTCCAATAAAGATGTTTAAAAAAAAAGAATGTTTTAAGAAGAGAATTCCTATTGTTTTGAATCTACAAAGAAACAACTGTTTGCAGAATGATTACAGGACACCATCAACCATTTTCAGGAGTTGAAGACAAAGAAATTTCTGAGATTTGTCTGGATAATATTCAGCTTTAACTCACTATTGATTTTAACACTCAGCCATCAGACATTTGACCAAGATTGTGATTTGATGGACCCCTATTTAAAGGCAACCTTAGGTAACACATTTCCAGCATTTCATCCACGTTCTTCAGTGATGCTCTTTTTCTCACGCCTGAACACAATAAACCATGAGTACCAGGAGTCCACTGAGCCTACAGAAGTGGCATTCGGGGTACGCCTAGTGGTTTCTATCAGTGTCTCAAATATCATTGTCTCAAAGAACATGCCTATTACCAAATCAGCAATTTTATTTTTATTTTGAGTACATACTAGCAAATAATAGAGGCAAAAAGCAATAAATCTTCAAACAAGTATTCAGTGCTCTATAGAGGGCAACCCTTGGAAACCAGACTTTCAGGCGCAGGGCTACCCATCCCAGGACAGCTAGAAACGTTCACTCATGAGCCCCTGCATTCCAAAGTAGAAGATTTAGGGGTAGCGATACCTAATTTACTAAAGTGCACCTGTTCATAAGCCAACCATGTGAAAACAGACGGAATGTCTCCAACAATCCAAAAGGTGACCATGAAGAAGTGGGCTTATTCAGACCACTTCTGGATTGTTCCAGAAAGTCTGTAAGCACCAAGATGACAAACCTTCTAACCATGACAGCTACCCAGAAATGGCCTTGGCTGCCCTGGAGAAGGGAGCAAGCTCTCCAGCACAGATGTGTTCACACAGAAGCCAGAAGGCCATTCACCAGAGACTCCCATGAGGATTTCGTTTCACACAAGCAGTTCACACCAAAGGTGCGATGACCATGATCGCTGACATTTACAGAGTGCTTCCTACCCACGAGGCTCAGCAATGCAGATAAAGCAAGGTTCAGGCCACTCACACAGAACTACAGCTCAAATCTAAGCTCATTCCTGAACCCACGGTCTTAACTGCTAGACTCTTAACACACGAAACCTGTTTGCTTTTTAATCAGCTGCATCAGACCCTGCCCATCTCCCCTCTAGTCTCTGCAGCTCGAGGGCTCACGAAAAGCCTGGCTATCAATCAATACTTATTCAAAGGGCGAGCCTGCCCTGCTTTCCGTTTTCCTTGCTTCCTTAACTACAAGTCGCACTTCTGCTCTGGGATGCCAGGAAATTTTATCCTTCAAGATTCTGGCTCAGACGTTACCTTGCCCTGACCAATCCAAGCCTGAGTTACGGCTGTTTTTCCCTAGATGATGCCAGCATGGTGGGGCCTGCCCTGCCCTCCCACAGACGAGCTACATTTACTAGCCCTCACCCCACCCATATCCTTGCTGTGACCTGTGGCCATGTGACAGAGCTCTGGCAAAAGGAAGCACGGTCAAAGTAACGCGTATGTGCCACTTCTGGCCCACACCTGCAGCTGCAAGGGTTCTTTCCCCCCTTGTCTGCTGGAGGACTGGAACCCTCTAAGTTCTCAAGGTCTGGCTGCCAGACCAGCAGCAGTAACATCACCTGGGAACCTGTCACACTTGCAAACTTGGACTTAACTGAATCAGAAACTCTGGTCATAGGGCCCAGCAACCTGTGTTTTAACCAGTGTTACAGGGGATTCTCATGCAAACTCACGCTTAAGGACCACTGCCCTCAAGAAACCAGCCTCAACTGCAATCAGGCGATAAGGCCCCAGGTAGCAGAACAATGTGTTGGAAGGAACACTGGTCTCTGTAGGACCAGGTGAAGTGGAACTATCCACCAATCTGGACCAATTGCATCAAAACTTATGTGAGAAAACAAGTAGTCTATTACCTTTAAAGGCCCTGACTGGGCTTCCCTGGTGGCGCAGTGGTTGAGAGTCCGCCTGCCGATGCAGGGGACACGGGTCCGTGCCCTGGTCTGGGAGGCTCCCACACGCCGCGGAGCGGCTGGGCCCGTGAGCCATGGCCGCTGAGCCTGTGCGTCCGGAGCCTGTGCTCTGCAGCGGGAGAGGCCACAACAGTGAGAGGCCCGCGTACCACAAAAAAAAAAAGAAAAAGGCCCTGACTTATTGTTGGGACTCCCTGCAGCAGCTTTATCCAAGCTAGGTCCAGCATCTCTCTTCTGACACAGCTTTACATGCTGTGCAGATGTATCAGTCTTTCTCTTCCCTCTAGACTAGAAGCTCAGGAGCCAGACGAGCTCTCACTCACCTTTGCATCTCTCCAGGGCCTAGAAAACCCCTGGCCTATACCAGGTACTCAACGAACAACAATACCTACTTACCCCTTTCCGTCTTTACTGCCAAAATGGTATTTCGTAATCTCTAAAATGATACCAATAAGCCAGCAGCTTCCTTTTATAAAAATGTTCTAAAAGCAACCACACTCACTATAGACTAAAACTTTCCTACTCTGCGATTCTCAGAATGAGGTCAATTTGTCAAAGGTCTCACTTCGGCACTGCTACTGCCTTGTTTCCTTGGGTCCCAGTGTGAGAGAAGGCTCTTGATTTTGATCCAGTCCATCTTCCCTGATCTATAACTTATACTAATACACATTGGTTTTCCCTTGCTGTACCTTACCCTCCTGCTCACTGTTTACTGTCCGACATAAAGATAGCTAATCTCCTTGTTACCCATGGTACTAGCCTAGCCAGGGCGCTGGTCTGTACTGACATTCGCCTTCATTTTACAAGAGCTGAAAGGTGCATTTACCAAATCTGGAGTTAGGGACAAAATGGACAAAAGCAATTTAATATTTTCATTATTTTCCAGAGGTTCCTGCTTTCAATAAAATCAATATTAAAAGGAAAACAATCCAAGACCAGCCTTCTGGCACTATTCTAATCTATTTTGTCTTTGCTGAAATGGTCCCAACATCCTTTTTGTCTTTAATATTCCGAGCAGGATTTTTTTCTAAATCGACTCACACGTTTCCTACCAAATGCCACATTCCTAACAAAGTTACTGCATCAATCATTGCATAGTCCTATGTGCTAAAACTGAGCCTGTGCCAAAAACCTACCTGGAACAGCATATTTATTTCCCCATTAATTTATATTCCCTATACCTTAAAAAAGAACTCTAACTCTTTTTTTTTTTTTTTTTTTTTTTGCGGTATGTGGGCCTCTCACTGTTGTGGCCTCTCCCGTTGCGGAGCACAGGCTCCGGATGCGCAGGCCCAGCGGCCATGGCTCACGGGCCCAGCCGCTCCGCGGCATATGGGATCCTCCCAGACCGGGGCACGAACCCGTATCCCCTGCATCGGCAGGCGGACTCTTAACCACTGCGCCACCAGGGAGGCCCAAAGAACTCTAACTCTTTAGAAATGAATCCTTCCAATCCATATGGGAAAGTGTAACAAATACCCAACGATACCGACAATACCCAAAAATTCTGTTCTTTGATTTTGACTAGTTTATCAGAATTTCCATTCAAATCTAACGGAAGGCTGAAGCTCAGTGTTGTGATGCTAAATATACCAAGACTTTCCTTTACTATGTGGCTTTTAAAATATTTTCCAAGAACAAAAGGAGAAGACGTAACTAGTCTCATACTACAGGAAAGCTACAGGGACCGCATAGAAGGATGATAATCTTAGACTGAGGATGCGTAGCCATCCCCAAAGATACTAAGCACCAGCCAAAGGGTACTTCTACCTTGTCCTCTTGGCTCTACTCAGACACCAAAAATCTTCGTCACTTCTCTCCTTGGTAAGCAGCTAACGTGAACAGCTGTGCCAGCCCCAGTATTAGAAAAGGCACCCTAACACTTGCAGTGAAACGCACTGTAGATTAAACTTAAACTCCAAAGCCTGAATAGTTATCACAAGATAAAACATGCTGGCCAAAATTCAATGTACACTTTAAAAACCTGAAAAATTGGTAGGGGCTTATTGGGCAATCAAGACCTTTCCAAGAGACTTTATTCTCTACTAGCTAGACATTTTTTTTTAACATCACACCCATAAGATAGCCTTGACCACTTAGGCCAGTTAATAACTGAAATGCTGGATCTGCAAAAAGAACAAGATGATAGCGGTGTGAAAGTCCAACCTTCCCACTTTAATGGGATATTAACTTTCAAGATTATTTCTAAGGTGTGACCCTCTCCAAATGACTAGAACTAGTCAGACATAATTTAACCTGAAATCCTGCTGGCCAGTTTAAGGACGAAATTACTAAGTGATGAAATACAAGAATTACATCTTCAACAATCCCGTGACATGGTTCCCAAACCTTCTGCAGCCCTGACTGCCCTGCTATGGTTATAATTGGGTCTGTCAAGGTTCCTCTGACATCTCAGAAGAGCACAGTGTTCTTCAGATTGGATCGACCACCACCAACTATAACAGAAACTGCTACCTACTTCCTGATGGCCAATAAGCTAAATCTGGCCTAGCTATGTTGTTTGGGCTCAAAAAACAGAAGACTTAAGAAAACTTCAGCCAAAATTTTAAACATCACAAATTTTCACCAAAAAATCCAGAATTCTAGCTTCCTTTGAAAAATCAGCTTTGGTAACCATCAGCAAATGTGAGGGGGGGGGTGGCTTTCCTTTTAGCCTGGGCATGGGATTTCCATATGGTCATGCTGTCTATATCTCAAAAAATGGCTGCATCTACATTCATATCCATTCACGTTCCTTGCCCAGCAACCTCTAGACATGTGAATTTGGAATTTATGTTGGCATTAGCTACTTCACCTAAGCCATGACCTCATCAAGTAACAACACCTTACAGTAAACAGAAACTCCCACGGTTTATTCTTAAAATTTAATCCTGGTCTCAGGCAAGTCTTCTTCTATACAGTTAACTTCGAGAACTTCACTGCAAGTGTTTACATTTATCTTTGAAATTTGATGTTGTTAAATTAGATACATTCAACTCAATCACTATTTATTGTGCACCCAGAGGAGGAGCGGTTTTGAAACTAGTGGTTTTGCAAAAGGCAGAGCCTCTCTCTCCAGTTTTAACAAGGTAAGGATCACCTGAATGTCTTTCATATGCTTAGTTTTACCTATAATCTACCTTCAAAAAGAAACTGAAAGGATTCAGAATTTTTTGTTTGTATAAGCTGGGAGTTATTTATTTTAAAATAACATGTAACCGAGTAACTTAAATATGTCTAAAAGTATATATTGACTACAACTCTGACTTTCTACAGATATCTAGTTTGGCACAGAAAACCTCTAAAAACTAAAAAAGTTTCTATGGGATTATGGATTAAAACAGAAAGTATGTGGCATCTCTGTCCGATGCCGAGACAGGAGCAAGGCAAGCTGGTCAGAGGCCCAGAAGTTCACGGAAGAGGGAGGTCCATCTAGTTGGCAACTGGGCTGCCCCTGGCTTCCTCACTCCACAAGGACACAGGCCGCCCGGGGAGGATCCCCTGATTACACCTGCTGCCGGCCAAAAGCCAGGCTTCCCCGGACTGGCCGGATGGGGGACAAGGGGGTGGAGGGGTAATATGGGCAAGGAGCCCTCTTGCAGGGCCCCGCCCACAGGGCTGTAAGGACAGCCCTTTGTTCTTTCTGGAGAAAGACAGTTCTGCACTCTGAAGGCTTTTTTTCTCAATAGCTTGATAACAATGCTGATAGAGCTTCTCTTTCCAGTCACCCCTTATCACCCAACAGTGTAATGACAGTATAATCGTCTAGCTGGGGATACTGGTACCTCTCACAGTTATCTTCATTTCCCTTTGAATCATCAGTCAGATTCCTCCAAAATTCTTCAATGCTTTGCACATCTCCTTTTAAGTAACCCTCCTGAGGAAAATAAGAGTCAGCCAGAAAGGTTTGCACAGCTTCCTTCTAACCCACGGAGATGTCCTGTGCAGCCCTTTACGTGAACACTCACATCAGAGGCCCCCCGTAACTCTCGCGGCTGTGCAGCTAGGAGGAAGCACAGCAGTGCCCACACGGAGGGACCGAGTCACAGTGACCCGACCCCGATCTGCGGAGCTCGGCCAGCTGGGGAGCCCAAGGAGCTGCAGAGACAAGGCAGCACCCCATCCAGGGAGGGGACGCCACTGCCGTCAAGACCCCACGACCAGCCTTCCAGCCGGGGAGGGTGTGGGTGTCAACGAAAGACGCTGGAAAAGTGAAGTGTACCCGGGAAAAGGATCCCTGAGAGCCCCTGGCGCAGGGCTGCTCAGAAGCTGGGCACGGGTACCAGCCCGGCCGGGAGCCTCTGCCTGGCCGCCCGGCCAACTCCTCTGGTAGCTGCTGCCTTGAAAAGTGTGAGAACCACTGCTTAAAGTGGTTTAACCACTGCAGCAGCCACCTTCTCCTCTGCATCCCGCACGGCCAGCACGCTGTCCGGCACACGCCCGACACTCCAATGCCTGCAAAATGCATCACGGCAAATGGGCACTGCACACCCGGATGCCCCCGAGGGACGTACACACAGTGTCCTCCACAAGCCCTGGAAAAGCAGCTCGGCAGCTGCAACACCCAGCACGGCCTGAGCTCTGCGTGCTCGGCCCTCTGCCGACAGGGCCCCTGATGCCAACCTCAGCCGTGTGGGAGGGACCCTCACTCGCCCCAGGATACAGACCGGGAACCTGCCACTTAGGAGAGCGCAGTCAGCGCCTGGACCGCCCCGCTCTTCAGTGACGAGCGAACTTTAGCCGGCCTGTGCTCCCCCCGCGCGAGCTGCCCACTCCAGACGCGCTCTGTGCCCACGGCGGTCCTGAGCGCGAGCGAGGCAAACCTGCGAGCGAGGCCCTGTGCCTGCGGGGTTTACACGCTGGCAGGGAGGCGCGCGAAGGAAGCAAAAGAAATGAAGTGCAGCAGGTGCCATCAGAGCAGGGAAAGCCGAGGCAACGCCCCCGAGGCCCCGACTGACAAGGGCAAGGGCGGCCAAATCACCGCCAGTCAGCGGGGGCTCTCGGACCACCACCTCCGAGAGCGAGGAGGATGCACACCCTTGACTTGACAGGCAGCTGTGGAAAGGGGCAAAGACCCCCAGCATGTGCCCCTAACCCCCCTCCTGAAAAAGCCAGACCGAGGCGATGCTGGGCTTTTGCTTGGAAGACACAGGAGAGGCTGGGGGAGCCCAGAGCCAAGGGCAGAGGTTGAGCAGGACGGCTATCTGTCTGTCTTCTCTTCGAGCTGCTTCTGCAGCGCCAGCCTCCCTGCAGAACCTCGGCAGAGGTTCGAGGAACAGCTCCTCGAAGGGGCTCCGCCGGGGATGCCCACAGCCTCAGGCAGCAGCATATACTTACCTACCGCTTGTGCCCGCATTAGACGCGCACAAGTGGCCCCATGGGGAGTGACGCGCCCCTGGAAGGGATGGGGCGGATCTTTAAAAGCTTCATCCGGGAGGCGTAAGCTTTAGCGGAGTGTTGCAAAAGATGGGTTTGCTGACCCAAAGGAGTGTGGAGGGGATTCCAGGCAGAGGAAATCGTTTGATCAAAGGCATGGAGTTAAAAGATAAGAAAAGGAACTTAACTGGTTCTGCAGGTCCCTCGGACAGCAGACCAGGACTGCACTTCCAGCCCAGCCACTGCCACGTGCATGGGGGCTTCTGGCAATTTCCTGCTCCTCCGGGGAGAGAGTGTGGGTGTGTGAGGGGTGGCCAAAGTAGGGGCAGGGCCCGAATAACAGAAAAGGAGCTGGCAGCCATATTCGGGAGGTTCTAGGCCTCTCCTGTGGGCCAGGGGTTCCCAGAGGTAAAGCAGGCCTGAGAATGGGTGGGGCAGGGCCTCTCACAGGGCAGGCCTCTCAGCCCAGAAGGACCCCAAAGTTAGACTTCTGACATTTTCTACACATGAGGTTACACAGGCAGTCACTAGAGATACAATGACAGGACTGGAAGGGGACATGGACATCATTCAACTGAAAACTGGGGGCCACACTGCCTAGTGTGCACTTACGAATTTTATTCTTCCCGTATATTGTGACTATATTGTCAACAGCACAATTACACTGTGTGACCTTTTGGAGATTACAAGTTAATCAGTTAAATGCAAACATTTAAAAAATGCATCACACTTTGATAACCTTTTAGTAATATGAAGAACCTTAAAAAAATGTGGCCAGGTAGCTCTCTACCTCTGATGGTAGGAGAAGGTGGGTAAGAGTGAGCCTGCTTAAAAATGTAGGTTCCCTGGCCCTCACTGGGTAGCTCTGGGTAGAGCCTGGGAATATATAACAACAATCCCACATGATTTTTGATACAAGTGGTCTCACAGCCATACTTGGAAAAAGCACTGCAAAGGGCAGCAGGGAAGCTGGGACGAGGTTTAAGCAAGAAGTAACTAATCAGTATTACACAGCCTGCGCTGGATGTGGCTATTAGTGTTGCAGGCAGAAGCCTGATTATAATGGTTGTAAGAGTGAGCAGCGATTAGCAAGATTCAACTGTTCTTTCAAAACGTGTGACTGAGAAGAAAGAGACAGAATAAGGATGTGCCTTAAGGGCCTGACAAAAGGTTTTTTATTTGTATTCATCACGGAGAGAGATGAGTAACACTGTAAAGGACATATCAGTAATCACAGTGTCCTGCACAGGATTTCCACGCCCTCCAGACCCACTCTCCACTTTACTCTGGGCCCCCAAAGTATCAACTTGCCCTCTGAAGGAGGCACCAGCAGGAAAGAGAGGATGGGAGGGAGCGGGGTATTCATCATCCCTCACCCCCTCCCTCAAGGCCACCGCGGGCTGGATGGGTCCCTCGCTGGGGGCCACAGCTGCTCCTGGCGGGAGCCCCTACAGCTGCCCTCGTGGGGTTCTGATCCCCTTAGGGCTCTACCCTTCCTTCCTGTGGCCCCTCCAGGCCTAGAGGAGCTGGTCCTGGGAGACCACCCGATTCCTTGCTGATTTCCCTAAACCTGCCCATATCTTAGTAAATGGTTCTTAAAGTCTCCTTGGTTACCTAGTTCAATCTGTCTCCTACCAGAACCCTGCCAGATACATACAACATTAAGCAGAGTATAAATGCCAGAACAGTGCCAAATCCAAAATGCTACTGTGGTTCAAATACAACAGCAGTCACATCAGATGGGATTCAGGAAAAGATTCATCTGCAGGGTGCACTGGATGCGGGCTTGGAGGAACAGTGAGGATTCTGATAAGCAAAGGAGGAGGGCACATCCTTGCCGCCTATTCAGATCTCCTGAATCCGAATTCTATCTTTCCACACATCAGCTATCCCTCCCCTTTTCCAAACCCTACACATTTACCAAAGCAGGACCCATGTCATTCGTAAAATCATTAAATGATCACTCTGCTGGGGGCCCCGTTTACAGCTTGTTTTATTTTAAAGAAGTCTTGCCAAGTTCTATCATCGTAGACTCCCACCTGTTAAATCGACTGCAGGCCAAAGCTGTGTGTGAGCTGTTTTGATGACTTCCCTGGAAAGTCAGCCCTGATGGGCCACAGTAAACAGAGACTAGGGTTATTTGTACCTATCGAAGCAGTAATAACACAGGAAGCATTTTTAAAGCAGGGGACAAAGAACTCTTGAACAGTGAGGAAGCAGAAAAACCACTTTTGACTCCACATTCAAAATGAGATTTTAATCCTAGTTTAATCACTGTGTGGGGAACAGGACTGAACCTGAGCCTGATATCTCCCTTCCTAAAAAGGAAGTCCTAGAGATTTAAAATGGAATATATGTGAACAGATGTTAACTTCCCAAAGAAAAATAGAAGACAAGTTCCAAATATCTCATAATTTGTAAAGAAGAAAGGAACGTGCAGCAGATGTATACCAGGAGCCAGGTACTCTACATAGATTATGTATTTTAATCTCCACAATAATCTACAAATAGCTACTATTTATTATCTTTATTTTATAGGTGAGGAAACTGGGCCTTAAAGAAATAAACAGTAATTTGCCAACGAGCACAAGGCTAGCAGAATCTGGTTCCAAGCCAGTCATCACCACGGCATGACTACTTCCTACCGATGAAGGGAAACAGACACAGGGAAACCGACATGGACTACAATTTAGGGCACGCGGTCCTTTGCCTCACTGCCTCAAATTAACCACAGAGGCGGTTTCAACTTCAAAATTTATTAGTCCATTTTCCTCCCCTGAGTTCATATTTATATTCCCTCCAACTCAGTCCAAAAAGAATTGGAGGCAGCTTGATGAAACAAACACAGAATCATGGAATTTTAAAACTAAGTGCAACACACATTTTACACAGGGGGAAACTCATTTATGTAAAGTGACATTTCTAAAATTAGTTAACTGACAGGGCCCAAAATACAGATTCAAGATTCTCAGGCCCATATGCCTTCCTGATGAAAAGGAATCTTCCACGGCAGATTGCCTCAGTATGGCAGGGCTCTCAGGATGAAGGCTGAGGCTCATAACGGCTGTCAAAGTAGACAGGTGCGACAAATGAGTTAAATATTTATGTCCAAAACCTAAAGCGTTCAAATGGCAACTTGAAGATAAAATGGGCTTTTGATTTTCTTGTTTGGTTGCCATTCACCTTCTTCTCCTAAAGTCATCATCTTCAAAAGGCTCAAAACTGAGAACGTCATTTATTTCTTCATCTATAAAACGGGGTTCATCACAGCACAGAATTCTAAGAGGATTAAAGCAGTTAATGTTCTAAACTATTCTTTTCCCTAATATATTATTTCACTTCATTGGCTGTTTACATGGCATGGGGCGGGGGAGAATATACAGCGACCCGTCAATCGACGAAATGACCAAAAAGAAGGAAACAAGGATTCTCCCTCTGTACACACATGGCTTTCCCCACTCCAACCATCACCACCAGCACTTCAGTGTTGGGAAAGCTCTTCCTCTCCACCCTGCCCTCCAAAAATACACTGGCAACCTGCATCTAAAACACGGATCTGGGCTTCCCTGGTGGCGCAGTGGTTGGGAGTCCGCCTGCCGATGCAGGGGACACGGGTTCGTGCCCCGGTCCGGGAAGATCCCGCGTGCTGCGGAGCGGCTGGGCCCGTGAGCCGTGGCCGCTGGGCCTGCGCGTCCGGAGCCTGTGCTCCGCAACGGGAGAGGCTACAACAGTGAGAGGCCCGCGTACCGCAAAAAAATAAAAATAAAAAAATAAAACACGGATCTGTCAAAATGATTTGCCCCGTGTTCAGAATAGAAATCAAAATGGACCTTTTACTCAAATGCTTAATACCATATGTACATACGTACCTGAAGCTAAAACACTTCAGGACTTGAATTTTATCTGACTTCATAAGGTGTTGTGAGGACGCAGGAAAATAATATGACGCATGTGAAAGAGATCTGAAAACTGTAAGATGGGACCCGTGATGATTATTACCTGACCTGGCAGGAATGCTTACAACGGCTGGTCCTCCTCCTCCTCCTCCTCCTCCTCCTCCAAACCTTTCCGAATATCTCGAGTCTCCCTCTTGCCCCCTCTCCCCACCCCAAAAAGTTCAGCACGTCATCTCTAAAACAAGGACCCTGTCCCCAAACAGGACTGTTCCATGAGGTCAGTCTCATTCCTCACTGGCTGTCGGCCAAGTATGCCATCCTGTACATCACGTCACCAGGGAATCTTACTCCAATTTCATAGTAATTACAGCATCAAGGGAAATAAGGAAAGAAACATGGCTTAAAAGGAAAGGAAAGGAAGGGTAAAGAGAGGGAGGAAGACGAGAGCTAGAGAGCCCCTCAGTCTGATAACTCAGAAGTGAGGGAAGTCAAATGCCATAGAACATATACGTTCAGGTTAAAAAACAAAAACAAAAAAACCTCTTAAGAAAATTGGTTGATCTGGACACAATTATTCTGCCTTGTTTGGTATTCATGTTGGGGTTTTTAAAAAATTCACCACATAGCCAACTAATAAAGAATACGATTCTGTTCAATGACATCTGATGTCCTCTCGACAGCACGTTTGGCCGTTGTCTCTCCCTCAGCCCAAATCCCCACAGGTATTCCTTTAACGATAACTAACCGCCCTAGAAATAAAGTCGCCTGGAATGCAAGGCCTAGAAAGGGAAAACATCAGATGCTAAATATTTCCCATCTTAAAGCATCATCGAACCTCACTCAATACCAGATTTTATATTTTTATTTAAATGTAAGACCTACTGAACAAATACTACGGTTACCTCAAGGTCACTCTGGAATTCTCAGAAAAGATGAGAGAATCCAGGAGCCTAAGGCAGGCAAGATCTTTTGTCCCTGTTGCTTGCCTGGTCTTTACTGCAACATACTTCCTCCTTTCTCTCCTACCTGACCCTGCAACCTGCATTCTTCTACTCCATACATACCAGTACTTTCTATCATTTCATAAATTCCACACTCACTCTAGTAAAACAGTTTAACTGTTTTCTGGCTCTAAGGTCCTTCTCTTCCTCTGACATCAAATAACTGCTTTTGTAATTTCCTAAATTTTCAAAACACTGTTAATTAGCGTATACCAAGTTAACACACTAAAAAGTCATACTTTTACACTTTTCATCTCCTGATTTGTCTTTTTCCTGTTGAATCACACTATTTGATTACAACTAATTCTTAGGCTTTCTCTCAACTGGGACCCAGTTATTTACATGTTACCAAAATTATTTTCTAGTTTGCTCAACTTCAAAATAATGGCTCAGTGACTACTTATTCATCCAATTTTACTAAATGAGTTTTCAGTTATTCCAAGTGCCTTATCGGCAAAAAAGTCGATTCTTCGGTGCTTCAGAGAAAGTTTATTATTACCATAAAAAGTTAAGGCTGGTGTGGTATTAATCCAATATTCTTAAGACTTGCTAAGAGAAAACAACCCAAAATACAAGTGGCTATGCAAATTCAGAATGGTCTCAAGAGAACAAAGGTGTCCAAGGTACCAAATCAAAACCTGTAGATAATAAAGGAGGAAAGTCAGAATTTTAAGTCCTGTCCCCTTCCCTGATTCTCCTGCTTATGTCAGCACTAAAAAGAACTTGCTCCGGATTGCTGAGATTTTTAAATGAGTTTATTATATTAAATCACTTTTAAAGTCACAGGCATTATATAAATTAGAAGGCATGAGCACAGTAGAGAAAATATTTCATCGTGATAGGGAGAGAGAAAATGAAACAGAGAGGAAGAGGGAGAAAGAGAGCATAATCCTGTTCCCTAAAATAAGTGAAAAGCTATAGGCCTATCTCTCTTGCTGTCATTGGCAAAACAATTTTTAAACAGATACCTACCCTGCATTTGCTGATACCCTGGCAGCAACCTACTTAAGTCAAGGAGGGTTGTAATACACTAAAAGGCCATACACTGTGCTTCACTTCAGAAAAGTGAGAATTCTCCACAGGGCTGAGAAGACGAAAAACCATAAGTTCTGATCAGTTTATTAATAAACAGAGAAGACTACTTTCTTATAGTATGCGATTAACTTCACTAGTGGCACTTGAATCTATTAGCAAGATTCACATTATAACTGTAGTTCAAGATGTATGGGGGATAGGTGTTTACTAAGAACCAACAGCTATTACTGAACTATAAGTAAGGAATTCAGATCTGAACAGAGGTAGAATTTTTTTATACTCATTGAACATACTTCTATTTTACTTTTTAAAACACTGGAGCGCAAAGCACTTAGTGTCATAACGTTAGGCACAGGGGTCGTTTCCCATCTTGCTGCTATGAAACGGAGTCTGGACACAGAGGAATCCAGTATTATAAATGACATCCCTGATGACATCAATGACAGCGACACATTCGGGCGGGCAGTGAACCCGGATCCCTTGGAAAGTGCAAGTCCACCTGAAATAATTTTCAGCAAAATTTTCAGTGAACTACCTCTAGCCTGGGGCTAAAGCAATGGTCTCTGCACCACCAACTACCCTAAATGTCACTCTGACAAATACTCCCAAACTTTCTTTTCTGAATAAAAATGGCGCTGCTTTTCCCACACAATCCTGTTTATATCTCAGTAACCCTTAGGCCCTTCATGCAAACTCAGAGTGAGGACTTAAATGTCACTCTTCCCTATACTGTGTCAAATGCTTTTTGGGGGGGAGGGGGCGGGGCGGAGGCGTTTCCATCTACAAGGTTGCCACTTTCTCCGCTAAACACCCTGGGATCATTAACTCAGTTTGCCTTTTCTTCCTAACCCCTGCCCGCCTTGCCCCAAACTGTTGCCTCTCTCTCTTGCATACGCCGCACTTCCACGCAAACTGTCCCAAAGAGCCAGTCGCTGACCCCTGAGCTGGCCTCCTCCACGCCACACACGTCGTGTCCAGCGCACCCTCCACCTAGGCACGTCCATCCTTTCCCCGTGGAGTATCGGGTGCCACGCGCGCAGGGCACAGACACCCCGGCTCCCCCAAAGCACAGCCTTTCCACGCACTGTCTACACCCGTGCCCACACGCGCTGGAAGCGGCTTCGGGACTCCGATCGCCGACTACGAGGTGCACGCACGCCCCGGGTCGGGCGCTGCTGTGGCAGGGAGCAGGGCCAAGCATGCACGCGCGCACGTCGGTGCCCGGAGCCCCCCCCAGGCTGCCCGAGCGGGGTGGGGGCTGGGTGGGCAGCTGCGGGCGGGGGGACAGCGGGCGCCAGGCAGCGGGCGGACAATAACAAGCGGGTCGCCTCCTCCCTTCGCCCCCGCCCCAGCCCGCGCCCCGGGTCCCGGGTCCCGGCTTCCGCGCGGATGGCACACGGCCGCGGAGGGGGCGGCGAGGGCGCGGTGCCAGCGGGGCAGCCTCGGGTACCTGGTCGATGGGCAGCTGCACGGCGTTGCTGAGGGGCTGCAGCAGGGTGGAGCCCGTGGTGCTGGTGGTGGCCATGGCCTGCCTGGCACTCCGGCCGCCCGCGCCGCTCGCCCGCGACTGAGCCGGGCGACGCCGAGGACGGGGAAGCGACCGGCGCGCCTGCCCCCTGGCCGCCCGCGGTCGGAGCGCGCGGGGCGGGGCCGGGGAGGGGCCGGGGGCGGTGACCCGCTCGGCCCTCCTTCCGCGCCCCCACGCCCCCGCCGCGCCCCCGCGTCTCCGCGTCCCCGCCCGCGCCCCCGACCGCCCGCGCCCGCCCCGCCCCCTGACTTCCAGCAGCTTCCAACAGCCCCCTCCCCACCTCGCGCGCCCTCGCACCAGACAGCCCCGCGGCCCAATCGCGGAGCGGCGCCCCGACGCCCGCAGCCAATCAGAGGGCGCCGGCCGCGCCCCGCCCCCATCCCAGGCCCAGGCCCGGGGGACGAGGGGCTGTCTGGCCACAGTGGGCGGGCGGGTCGCGGGTATCGCTCTTCGGTGGCAGCGGGGGGATCTCCGCCTCCTCATCCCCTTATTCCTCCTCCCTGCCCGAAGTCGGCGGCCAGCCCACCCCTCTCTAGGAGGAGCGGTGGACGACAAAGGGGAACGGGGTGGCTGCCAGACGAACGGGCGACGTGCGGGGCGCCGTCGAGCCAACGCTGGGGGAAATTGGGAACAAAGCTGGGGGCCGGGAGGAGGAGGGCAACAAACCAAAAAAGTGACCTAGATAAGAAGTCCCTTTGTCTTCAGGATTGCTATGGAAAAGCGCAAACTTGAGTCCAGTTCCGGTTGTGTGTGCCTTTCGGTCACCCTCAAGCCCACCTGGGCCTGGCGGGCTGCGACCGGTCCAGTTCGACGCCGCGATGGCGCCCCGCCCCAGGGAGGGAGGCAGTTCTCACCTGTGCCTGCGGCGTGTGTGCGTGTGTGTGTGTGTCCTCAACTGCCCGGCCTCTGCCGTCTTCCTCAGAACGAAGGCTCTTTCTCAGCAACTCGTCACCCCTGAGTCGCCAGCTCCCCCAGACTCTTCCATTGTGCTGTTTGCACGTACCTTCGGTGTATGGTGGTGTGTGTGTTATGTGTATGTCACATCTATTTGTCGAAACTCCGTGAAAATGAGCCATTTGAGTTCCTTGAAAATGGAAGCGTCGACTTTGTGGAGAAGATTTCAGACGAGGAGGAACGCTGGAGGAGAGCATCAGGAGAGCTCAAAATCCAAGGAGCTAAGCGTGTGAAATTTTTGGTAGAAATAACCAATGGTTAATGAGAGTTCAGCCGCATGCTTTAATTGCTGCCTTAAAAGTGTAATAAATCATTTAATCCCCACACCAACCACATGAGGGTGGTACTGCCACCACCCTCAACCAAAGAAACTGAGTCACAGAGAAGTAACTTGCCCAAGAGAGCACAGCTAATAAGTAGAGACCGGCCTGGGATCCAAGGTATGTGCCTTCAGAGTTTTGCTTAATTGCCAGGCCCTCTTCTTCCTCACACTTAAACCCAGTCCAGAAATGTTCGTCAGCTGTCAGGTGTGCCATTTACTTGATAACTACTGTAGAGTCTTGGATGATGAGACGGCACAGATTTATATACATGAACTTCAGTAAATCGCTCTCCTGGAACTTAGTTGTCTCTCTGAAAAGGAGGTGGTTGAACTAATTGGTTCAATTCCTTCCTGCCCAACTTTCTTTGCTTGGTTAACTTAATCCTAACAAGCAAACTGAATGAGGGATAGAAGGAAGAATCAAAAAGCTAGGAACTTGGACTTCCCTGGTGGCGCAGTGGTTGAGAGTCCGCCTGCCGATGCAGGGGAGGCGGGTTCGCGCCCCGGTCCGGGAAGATCCCACATGCCGCGGAGCGGCTGGGCCCGTGAGCCATGGCCGCTGAGCCTGCACGTCCGGAGCCTGTGCTCCGCAACAGTGAGAGGCCCGCGTACCACACACACACAAAAAAAAGCCAGGACCTTCTTTCTCCTTGGGGTAGTGATTCAGAGGGAGTTGTAATCAATTAGAGGCCAAACCTGCTCAATGGGCTGCTGATTCAATCAAACATATTATCCCCCAAATCTGGAGCCCTCTATTAATCTCAGAAAAAAATTTTTTCCTTTCCTCCACTTTGGAGAAGTGTAGAGAAAGCATACAGGTGGCTGAGCATACAAACTGAGGGAAAACTTGAAATACCATTTTAAAAACTTAAAAGGTGTTGGGAACATACTGCAACCTAAAGTAGCATAAAGATACACTCTCAGGTCTAGATCAAGGAATGTCTATGAAAAGGAGTTTCCTTAGACTGAATTTTTATTTTAGTAGGACTTGACAGAACACAGTTCCCTATTTGGGGTGACTACATGAAATTACTTGAATGTCTACAATGGGGAGGATATTAGCCATCTGGAAAATTTAGCTCTGTCAGAGTTGTAAAGGTATAGGTAAAATATAGTGAGGTATTAATAACTTAGATTTTGGAGTCACACAGACCTAGATTTTCAGCTGTCTCTGCCTTTTATTAGCTACCAGATCTTGGGCAAGTTACCTAACCTTGCTAAGCCTCAGTTTCCTCATGTGTAAAAATGAGCATAATAATAGCACCAACTCTGAGTTATGAGGTTATAAAAGCTTACCTAAGTGAAAAACTCAGAACTGTGCTTTGTATACGGTAAGACTGAAGAAATATTCATTACCATCCAAGAAATATAATGTGATTCTGAAAGTGGAAACTATTTTTCTCATATTAAAAGTACTACATCTAAAAAAATTAAAAATAAAAAATAAATAAATAAATAAATAAATAATTTAAATTTTAAAAAATAAATAAATAAATAAAAATAAATTTAAAAAATAAAAAAGTACTACATCTTCATGTTTTTAATGAAAAAAATGAGGCCCATGTTTTAAGCTAATAGCTCAGTGATGATAGCATAAATTTGATGCAGGCCTTCTGACCAGTATCTGCTAATTAGACCTGAAGCTCTTAAACTGTGATGAAGGGTGAAAGAATTGAATTAATTATATATGATGCCTCACTGTCCTATCACAGATAACATTCATCCTATAAAAATGATTCCCACGTACTTGATTCTTAAAAACAAACATTTACTGAGTGCTTGCTATATTCAAGAACTGTGGGGCAGGGCGTGCTGTAACGAGTAAATGATGCTTATAATCAAAAAAAGAAACAGTCATATGTATACACAAAACAGAGAGTGAGGTGTTACAAGTACCAAGTAAAATCCCTTTCTTAATGTTAAAATCAAAAGAAAGCATCCAGAAGAAAAAAGCTTGGCTGGAAGTCAAAAGACCTGAACTTTAGTCCTGACTTTTTTTTTTTTAACTGACATATAGTTGATTTACAATGTTGTGTTAGTTTCAGGTGTACAGCAAAATGACTCAGTTACACATGTGTATTTATGAATATATATATTCTTTTTTTTACATTCTCTTCCATTATAGGTTATTACAAGATACTGGGTATAGTTCCCTGTGCTATATAGTAAGTCCTTGCTGGTTATCTACTGTATATATATTAGTGTGTATATTTTAATCCCAAACTTTTAATCCTGACTTTTCCACCAAATAGCTGTGAACTTGAGAAATCTGCTTAACTTTTCTGTGCCTTAAATTTCTCATTGTTATTATTATTATTATTTTGGCTGTGCTGGGTCTTAGTTGCGGCATGCAGGATCTTTAGTTGCAGCATGCGGGGTCTTAGTTGTGGCATGAGGGATCTAGTTTCCTGACCACGGATCGAACCTGGGCCCCCTGCATGGGGAGCATGGAGTCTTAACCACTGGACCACCAGGGAAGTCCCCTCACTGGTAAATATGGATAATGATAGCTTTTCATTCTGCCTCACAGAAGTATCATGACTATGAGCATGAAATTAATAATAGGCTAAATTATTTTTAAAGATATTAGCAATATTAGTATTAGAAATAATAATGAGCAGGAAAAAGCTTCCAAAATAGCAACCACATTTGAACAAGAGTTACTAACTTAGACCAAATGGTAAGAGCACTAAGCAGAGTTCACATGTAATTAAATGACTAGCTACCAGTGTTCTCATCCTGCCTACATAGCTCTGCCCCCCGAATTGGCTATGGTAATTAAAGATTACTAAAATGAAGATTTCCCTTCCCAACTTATTTTTAATTTTGAATAAACCACTCAGAAGAAATGAATAATCTACCAAGCTGCTTTTGTTTCATAAAAATGGTATGTGTCATGAAATGAGTCCCCAAGACAATTATCTTGCCTCTTCTATGCCCTCATATAATATCTTGGGAAAATTTTGATGAGGGACATTGGACCATTCACATAAAAAAAGCCCCAGGTAACTGGCTGACATCTTTAAGCACTTACAAGCTAACCCTAGCCTGAGACCAAAAAATGAAATTCAGAAAGCACCCTTGGGACTTCCCTGGTGGCGCAGTGGTTAAGAATCCACCTGCCAATGCAGGGGACATGGGTTCTATCTCTGGTCCGGGAAGATCCCACATGCCACGGAGCAACTAAGCCCGTGTGCCACAACTGAGCCTGTGCTCTAGGGCCCGTGTGCCACAACTACGGAAGCCCACGTGCCGCAACTACTGAAGCCCGCGCACCTAGAGACCGTGCTCCGCAGCAAGAGAAGCCCGCGCACCGCAATGAAGAGTAGCCCCCGCTTGCCGCAACTAGAGAAAGCCTGCGCACAGCAATGAAGACTCAGTGCAAACACCCTTTAAGACAGGGGTCCCCAACCCCTGGGCCACGGACCGCTACCAGTCCGCGGCCTATTAGGAGCCAGGCCACACGGTAGGAGTTGAGCGGCTGGCAAGCAAGAGAAGCTTCATCTGCTGCTCCCCATCGCTGTGTTTCCGCCTGTACCATCCCCCCACCCCACCCCCTGGTCTGTGGAAAAATTATCTTCCACAAAACCGGTCCCTGGTGCCAAAAAGTTTGGGGACAGCTGCTTTAAGACATAATGTGCTTCAGTTAGGACATCAAGCGTAACAAACACAGGAAACAGTAGAGATAGGAGACCTGCCTGGAGCCATCGAAGTCCTGGCTCTGCTGTTTTCTGGCTCTAAGGCTGACCTGTAATGACAAACAAACCACGTATCTTCAGTTTCATTGTCTATACATTAGGAGATTAAAAAACTAAATAATTTCAATGGTTCCTTCTTCCTCTAAAATTATGATTCCCAAGAATTTCTAGAATTTTTTCTGTCTCTCTGAGTCATTCAGTCTAGGTTTATTTGACTAAGAGATACAAACAAAACTAATTATTATTAATTAATTTGAGAATTGCATTGCTTTCCAGTTGCTCCACTGGTTTCAGAACTACCTGTAATGTATTCATATCAACTTTCTTCTCGAAAATATCTATTATTCTCAGTGATCTGTGATGATTTCTGTGTTGTATCTGTGCATCTTGGGGAAATATTTCATTTTCCTCATAGATTTATTTAGCTTTTCCACCTTTGTATAAACGAGTCAAGTCTCAAAAAAAAAAATCCCCTTAGCACTTATTTATTGTAAGTACACCATCTGAAACCCTCTGATCCTTGGGCATAGAAAAACAAAGTACAAACTCTCAAGCTTCCCCATGCTAGCATAATGGCATTTGTGTCCAAAGTATGAAACATCTTAAATGTAAATCAAAATACCCACCACAGATTTCATCATAATCACCATCACCACTAGTCACGCTATTGCGTCTACTTAGGTGACCACAATGGGTAAGAAGATCTCATTTTCTCGTTCTGCCTAATAGTTCAGGTTATTTCGATTTATCTATAATTATAAGAAGTTTATCTAGAATTATTAAATATATTGACATCTCACTGCTCTTCCAAATAGTCTAGTCTGGCTGCTAGGGGAGGAGCTAGGCCCTCACCTCTTTTGTTGCCGACTCGGGAACAAAGAGAAAGCCTTCAGTGAGTCTCCAGCCCACCAAAGAATTCTGCGTTGTCGCTCAGAAGCCCATCACTTTCAGCAAATTTCCCTCTTCGTGAGTAAAGGTGTCAAAAAACATATTTTGTTGTAGATATTTTCTGCTTAGACCCTTCTCATATTACTGTCATTTTTCAGATGCTGGGTTTTGCTCCACAAATTGCAATACCAATGCTAGAGCCCTAAGCAGTGAAGAATGAGGAATGAGAATCGTCTCTACATGTAAAGTCTGTGGTTGCCACATATAACCCACTTCCCTTGCCAAAGGACTTGCTGTCCTGGACAGGTTACTCTTTTGGTTAAACATGAGGTACCTGCTAAGGAAGGTCCTTATAAACAGATCATGGTTTCAATTTCATCAAATATCTTATTTTCCATTTGAAAGCCAATAGTTATTCTCTCTTATTTGGGTTTTTGTATGTAAATTCTGACCCAGGTTTAAAATACTGTATATAACAGACAGTTCTTATGAAAATCACAACACATTAAAATTAAGGGGAAGGGCTTCCCTGGTGGCGCAGTGGTTAAGAATCTGCCTGCCAACGCAGGGGACCCGGGTTCGAGCCCTGGTCCGGGAAGATCCCACATGCCATGGAGCAACTAAGCCCGAGCACCACAACTACTGAGCCTGCGCTCTAGAGCCCGCCAGCCACAACTCCTGAAGCCCGCGCGCCTAGAGCCCGTGCTCTGCAATAAGAGAAGCCACCGCAATGAGAAGCCAGCGCACCACTACGAAGAGTAGCCCCCGCACGCTGCAACTAGCGAAAGCCCGTGCACAGCAACGAAGACCCAATGCAGCCAAAAATAAATAAATAAAAATTAAATTTTCTAAAATAAATAAAATAAAATTAAGGAGAAAACTGTAATGAAAGAGGTACCAAATGTTCCCAAGTTAGTTTAAACCAATTGTATTACTAAATTTATAAATAATGTGTTGCCACTTCCAGAATGAGAATGCAGATCTGGTGGAAATAACCTCCAGTGGAAACCCCTTTCTTAGATTCTTCATTTGAAATATCCCAAATTTTGTTGAGGCATTGGGAAGTTAGGATTATAGAAAGTACCAGGTAAAGAAGTTGGGCCCTGGAACCAGATTGCCTGAGTTTGAAGCCTACTTATGACTTAATTGATTTGGGGCAAGTTTTTTAACCTCCTTGAGCCTCAATCTTCTCATCTATAAAATGGGAATAATAATAATTTGTGCCATTCAAATAAGTTAATACACATAAAGTACTTAATGCTTGTAACGTTGTAAGCTCTCAATAAATATTAGCCATCATCACCTCCATCATCATGATCATCATCCTCACCATTATTATTATAGGAATTGCTGGTCTTACAGTATATGGTCACATTTACCATGGGTACTATATACAAAGTAGAAGTGTAGTTTAGCAGCAAAGGCTGGTTTAGCTTCTTCCTCCAAACTTAGGGGGGGTGGGGACACCAAGGGCTAAGATTTGGAGTATAAAGAGTACATTAACTTAAATGATTTATGACAGTCCTGGCCTATCTCACCTGAAAGCATTAACAGAGCTTTATATTTACAAAAATAAATGACAGCTAGGTTTAAACTTTTACATCTTAGATGCTGGAATATATTATGGTAAGTTATATTATTTTGTTTTTTAACTGTCAGTATCTATTCTGAGCCTTTACAACCTACACAGTAGGAAAAGGATGAAAAAAAAAGACAAATGGTAATTTATATAAGAATTTCACGGGTAAGAACTAAGCAAATGAATGCATAATTTATAATTTGGCATATTACTTTGTGACACATTTAAAAATTATTACTCTGATTGATGATTTTGAAAATTCCAAGTAGCATTAGACTTCATCCTTCCATACAGTATTTCTTTGAATACCATCTCTGAATCCACAAATATTTATCTTTTTCTGGTTGATGTCCAGCTGGTAACCAATGAAATGATCTTACATTATTCTAGGATAGGAGCCAGGAACTTGATCTTATTGCATAAAGCTATTCCATTCCTCTTTGTATAAAATATATTCACCTACTGGTCCCTAGATATTTAGCTGAGAGAGCACTTAAAATTGTTCCCTTTGGAGTTGCTTGGGTGTCACTGAGAAATAAACAAATAATAAAATCAACCCCAGTATGTCTGACACAACCCAACAAGTCAGTGTGTCTCCGTGCCTTCCACAGGACCACCTTAATCAGAATCACCCAGGACATTTGTTTAAAATCCAGATTCCTGTACCATACCAAACACATAAAGAATCAGAATTTTTTTTAAAAAAAATAAGACGAAGAACCATAATTTCTAGGTCAAGGCGCTCGAGTCTGCATTTTACCAATGCGTAATTCTTACTCATATACTAAAGTTTAAGAAGTGTTTCCCTATTAACATACCTCTGAGCTTGTTCACTGTATCTAATCAGTTTCCCCCAACGTGGATTAACTGGGCAAATATAAAAGAGGCCTAGCACTGAGGGACATGATCTACACCCAGGGCAAGCAGCTGAATCACCCCAGCATCAAGGGACAGATATTTTGATCATTGATGTTTTCTATTGAAATACTTGTAAGGAAGAGGGGAAATGATGGGAAAATCTGCACATAATGAGGTATGGGGAAGTCATTCCGGCTTATACATGGTTTAACTTACACTTTACTGACCAAAGTGGCCTGTTTTGTGGCCTTTCAGACATGCGTTGTACATCTGCTTTGGTCATTGAGGAGGAGAATGCTTTTGAAAGTCAAAATGAAGTGCTGAGTACATTCTAGTTAATTGCATATGTGCAATAAAGATAAAGATATCAATATTCTTCTGTATTTCTGTGTTTTCTTACAAATATCAAAAATCTGCCAACTATAAGATTCTGTGTTTGAGAGCCAGCATTGGCCAATGCACCATTCATATGATAGAGAACTAGGACCAGGAAGAGAATTTGGAAATCAAATGGAATTCATTTACCACAGTGTTCAGTTTTTAAGAGCCTCATCTACATCAAGACCTATAAGCAATATGCATATGTAAAGTCTTTGCCAAGGAATAGTATATCTAAGGTCTTCTATGGAAAAAAAAGTAATTATAGACAAATATTAACAAGACCATCCAGGGAGAAAATGAAAAAAGGAGCAGTTAAGATGTCTTAGAACAATGCAGACTTTTTTTTCCTCGGGCTTCTATTTTTTGAATTTCATTTTTATTTTTTGTATTTCATTGTTATTTTTTGTAAAGTAATACATGTACAAGTTTTTAAAAAAATCAAATAGCACTGTGGTCAACAAAAAAGGAAAGTCCCCTGTCCCACCTCTCCCCACTCCTGTTTCGCTTCCCATAGCCAACCTTTTCAACTCTTATAACTGTTTCTATTTGTATTGTCCGCTACATTTTCTTTAAAAAAAAGTTTATACTGCTATTTCAAGGCTTTCTCATTTTAAACATTATACATTGACTACTTTACTATGCCTGGTGAGAATACAGCTCTTTTCTCATCCTCCCTCCAACCCTATCCTCCCAATATAATTGTATCACTCCTTTGGGTTAAGTAAATAGTCAGAGTTTCCATTATTATGACCTCATAAATATTGTTCAAAGATAAGTCACATATATACTATGATTATGTTTCCATTTCTCTACTACTTTGTATTTTTCCTAGAGTTAACATTTGGCTTTTCATTTTCTTCAGTTTTCCATGTACCTATCACTAAGTCATCTCTAGATCCTACCACACAACTCTAAAACTCTTTTATCACCACGATCACATGCATTGTATAATCTATCAGTTCTATGCTTTTGCAGGAGTCTTGGAACCCTACTTCCTTCTGATCTGTTCTGGATTGTCTGCTCGCTAAACTCTAAACCAAGCCTTCAGTGTAGGATTCATTTTTTGAGAGGGGTGGTTAGGGTTAGGGTGTCATGGAAGGACCCCTTTCAGTTCTCTCCTACATTGGAGCACATGGATGTTGCACAGCCAGGAGCAACACTCAGTCACACCACTGGGCTGTTCTAACAGTAACCACTCCCTGCCCAACTACCCCCTGCTATTTGATACTTAGGATTTTAGGGACCAGATGGTACATGCATTCGCAACAGGGGCAATTGCCTCAACAGAGGGCAAAAATTGTTTTGGAGGAAGGGGGAGGCCAAGAAAACTTACTCTTTAAAATACAAAGCACATACATCTAGTACATAAACAGATATATAATATATCTGTAGTATTTAAATTTCATGAGTGGGACTAATTGGGGGGCAGTCTAAAAAGACTCCTCAGGGGAGCAATAATAAAAGGAAAAAAGATTGAGGAACGCTGAGATGGTACAGCCTTTGCCACAGATGCCCCAGAATGTCAGATACCCCAGGTAGCTGTCACTTCTCACATCTCAGCCCTGCAAGTCTCTCATGGGTGAGTTTGCATGATGGGTCGTTGGTAACATGCAGAACTGTGACTGCCAGGGAGCCTGGCAAATATGGTTTTAGCTTTCTAGAGTCTAAAGCAGAGGGAGGCTGTCAGAAAGGGAGAGGGAGGGTGGGTGTTGAGTTCACCAATCTGTAACATCTGCCAAAGCTGGGTCTAGAATAGATTGAGACCATTTTGCACTTAGAATTGTGAAGCCATTGCTCCATCTTCTTATAAGTTCCAATGATGCTGCTAAGAAATGCCATGTTAATTCCTGATTCTTTGTGTGTGACCTGTTATGGGTTTTGGTGGGGGGGGTTCTCCTTCCTCCTCTGGAAGCTTTTTGGATATTCTTTTTATCATTGATGTTCTGAAATTTTAGTGATGTGTCTTGAGGTGGGTCTTTTCTATTCATTGTTGGATATTTCTGTGAGCTCTTTCATTCTAGAAACACATGATCTTCAATTCAGGGAAATTTTCTTCTTTGTTTGATATTTTTCTCCCGTTCATTATGTCTGCTCTCTCTTTATGGAATTCTTATTTGTAAAATACTGGACTTCCTGGATTGATCCTCTAATTTAATTTTTTCCCTATTTCCAGCTCTTTGTTTTTTCTTATATAAGACTGCCTCAATTTTATCTTCTGACTTTTTCCTAATTAATTTTTTCCTTCAAATATTTTTCATTAAATCAATGACAAAAATTATATTCATTTCCCTCATCAAAAATTCTTGTAATGAATAAAAGTAACAAAATGAGATAACAGTGACATATGTTTCATACATTAAAAAATTTCCTGTTAGAAGAAAAGGAATTTGTACAGCAAAAGAAAACAAGCACTCAGAACACACCCAAATGTATGTGCAAAGACATATCCATCAACTAGCTGACTGTGTTTTATTTTTTGCATAATTACTAGACCAAACACTTATGAAATATAAGTGAGAACATTAAGAAATATGAGATCCACTTCATGTTTCTAATTTTCACAATGCCAGCGCTAGACTCATAATAGTATCTTTATTGACTCTAAATGTTAAATGTTTCCAAAGTAAAAAGCAGACAATTCTTAGAGCCTGCTGAGCAGGTTTTGCTGAAATAGTGGATTTCACTATACTTTCAAGGAAAATCTGACTCAACTTCTAGTAAAATAGTATGAGTAATAAAGACACCAAATAAATATCACTAAGAGTAATACCTACACATATTAAAGTATTGATTTGAACCATGTTCTAATTGAATTACATGCTCGTCAAATCAGCCAACTTTACCTAAGACATAACACCATATCAAAGAATCTGAATTCACCCATCAATAGTTTCCAAATACCTAACCCCAAATTCATATTTGTATACTCGTTAAGAATTACAGTTTATTTAGAAAAGAAAACCAAACACACATGCATCTTTATAATTTAAAATATTTCATATTATGCATAAACAATATTCAGATTTAAGCTTTGGACCATGTTTACTTTTTCCTAAGTTATATTTATGTCATCAAGATTTTCTTATAAAGGTAATTATTAAGTGTATTAATTAAACAAACTTACAGTAGTATTTCCAATGCCAAATTTCCACCTATTAGATATGAAAGTATAAACTTCTTCTGAATGAAGATATTTGTCCAGATTTGGGGTCTAAACATTTTCTCAGGCAAACAATTTAGCGAAAAAAATTTCACCTTCATCTTAAAATGTATGCAATCTCATAATAAGCCCCTGGATTTCCAAGTTGAAACAAATCTTGGATTTCTAGAAAAGATAAACCCTTTATTTAAAAGGAGAATGGTGGGTTATAAACTCACCAACGTACTGAAAATCCTTTCGTTTCAGAAAAACCAATACTCCTGCTAAAGATGTGGGCAGTCGGTTATAACATGGATATAAATTTCACACAGTATTACTTCTCCTTAATGGTATTGCTGTAGATGCATCTTTGACCTTGGGCAGTGGTCTCATTTGATGGCCTGTGTAATATATTTGATTCTCTATATACAAATCAGACATTTACTCCCCAAGATATCATATTCACAAAGTCAAAAATTATACTTTTATTTAGAGAAGTAACAGTGACAGAGTCAAACGAGCCATCACTGTTTCCTGCTAACAAGATAGAAATTCTGAACAATATTTTCACTCGTGGCCATTTTGATGTCTGTAAGAGCTTATAGCACAAGATAATATTCTCATCAACCTTAAAGAAAGTAGCAATGAAAACAACAAGTTCAATCCTGGAAAATTTTCCACTATCCCTAATATAAGTTAAATTAACCAATATAAAGCACAAACACAGTGATGCGGTAGAGGAAAACTAGGGTACAAAGGTGCGAAAGAATATTCCTTCTGACGTCATAACTATTCTAATTGACTACACATGTTCCCATCTGAAAAATTAAATAACTCTGATTCAACCTGAATGGATTAGCAAAATTAGCATGAGTGATGCCAATATTAGAAATTTTAGAAACTGCCCTGGTGGTCCAGTGGTAAAGAATCTGCCTTCCAATGCAGGGGATGCGGGTTCGATCCCTGGTCGGGGAACTAAGGTCCCACTGGCCACGGGGAAACTAATCCCGTGCGCCTCACCTAGAGAGAAGCCCACGTACCACAACGAAAAATCACGCATGCTTCAACGAAGATCCTGCGTGCCTCAACTAAGACCCCATGCAGCCATAAAAAATAATTAGCTAATTAATTAATTTTTTAAAAAAAATTTTAGAAACTTCCACAGATGACAAGATCAAGAGGAAACCAGCTCACTGATAACTGAACAGCTCACTGAGTTTTTAGAGAACGTTAAAAAATTCATATGAAGTGCATTAAGTTAATATGTTCTTAAGTGTTAGCTATTACACACTTATTCATTTACTCTGAAACTATTTTTGTTTATTGAAGAGATAATAGAAATATATCTAACAGTCTTTCCAAGAACTGCAAACCTCCTTAACTATATGTCTAATTTTAGTGCACCTACCACCTTTAAGTTAATTCTCATACACATTATAGGAGCTTCGACAATTGTAAAGCACGATGCTCAAATAACTTTTTATTAGCTGAAATTTTGTTTGTAGATATAAATAAAACTTGGAGCATATTTTGTTATTACATCAATGGATCAAATTTTTTCAAAAACGGCTGACACCTTTTAAAATTCTAATATCATGGTGGATTAGATAGGTATGAAATAGGCAAAGATCAAATTAAAAGAAAGCATTTATTTCAATCAATAAAAGAGAGGGACTCCTTTTATGTCCATTACTTTAACCTTTCAGTAACAAAATATGTATTTGAATGAGCTTCAATCTGAAAACTGAGCAATTGTTAGCCCTGAGAGGGAGCGAGAAAGACTGAAACTCTTCTTTGGTGCTTTTGCTCAAAATCATCAGCATCAATAATAAAGTCAGAAAGGAAGAATTATTAAGTGAACATCAAACTGCCAAGGACCTCGGGCATATTTAATCACCTCAGCCAAGTATCTTACACATGTGTTTCATTAGCCACAGGAAAGCTGGGTAGAGTGTGGATGGATTGCTATAAAATCAACAACAGCTGAAAAAGACAATGCAAGCGTGTAGGGTGAGGGGCATCAGCTTTCTCAGTCCACAATTATCAGGTGCTCATGGTAAAGAAAACACGCTTCCAAAATGAAACAAGCAGAAGGATCTAAGTGTGGTTCAACAGATTTGCTCAACATGTCACTTCTAAGATTTTTGGACTCCCCAGAATTGTTGAATTACTTTTAATAGCTGCAGCTGCTATGCTAATAAACATTTTTTAATATAGAGAAACTCATATTCTAATTCCTAATTTTTTTACAAGATATTTCTAGAATATAAAATTGCTCCCATGTAACCAAATATTTAGCCCCTGGTTTTAGAACAGGAAAAGCCCTTAGAGCCCGCCAATTTAACAAATGGAGAAACCGAGGCACGGGGACATGTATTAATTTGCCCAATTTCATAGAGCAATCGAGTGGCAGGGGAGGGACTTCATGCCACATCTCCCGCTCAGAGCTCTTTCCAGACGGTGCAGAGCCTCCTCTGTGTCAGCTTTCTACGGGGGACATGAGAGAGTCACAAAGAGCGTGCTGAGGACTTAACGTGCAGTTAAGAAGATGAGGTACAGCCTTCCACACCCAAAACAACCCGAAACAGCTAAATAACAAGACAAGGCTCTATGTGATAAATTAAAAACCAAAAACAAGACAGTGAAGTGCTATAGGTGTTCAGAGAAGGGAAATAATGTAGGTGTGAGCAGCGGTCCCCAATCTTTTTGGCACCAGGAACCGTTTCATGGAAGGCAGTTTTTCCACCGGTGCTGAGGGCGATGGTTCAGGCAGTAATGCCAGCGATGGGGAGAGACGGGGAGTGACAGGGAGCCACGGGGAGCCACGGGGAGTGACGGGGAGCGGTGGGGAGCCACGGGGAGTGACGGGGAGCCACGGGGAGAGGTGGGGAGCCATGGGGAGCCACAGGGAGCCACGGGGAGAGACGGGGAGCGACGGGGAGCGATGGGGAACAACGGGGAGCCATGAGGAGCGACGGGGAGCCACGGGGAGTGACGGGGAGCCACGGGGAGCCACGGGGAATGACGGGGAGCCATGGGGAGCCATGGGGAGCAGCAGATGAAGCCTCGCTGGCTCCTCACTGGCTTGCCTGCTGCTCACCTCCTGCTGTGTGGCAGGGGTTGGGGAACCCTGGGTTTGAGGACCGAAAAATAGTTTCATGAACTATATCTTAGAACAGTAGAACTTTTCTTCTAACTTGTTATTAAGAAATAATTTTAGCCTTAAAATAATTACAAAAATAAAAATAGTTCAAGAAACCCTTGTATACCCTTCATCCAGATTCAGATCCACTTACTGTTAACATTTATCCCATTTGCTTTGTCATCTGCACTATTTATTTATTCCTTCACTCATTCATTTATTTTTCACACACTTTTTTCCAAATCACTTAAGGTAAGTTACATACATGATGACTTTTTTACCCCTGAATACTTCAGTGTGTATTTTTTAAGATTAGGAATTTTCTCTTAAATAACCACAACACAGTTATCAACTTTATAAACTGTTGCTAGATAATGCATTTATCTAAGCTAACAATCTACAATCCATATTTCAATTCTGTCAGTTGATCTAACAGCATTTTTAAATCTTAGGACATGTTCCCAGTATAGGATCCAGTCTATGGTTAGGTATTGCCTTGAGGTATCAGGTCTCTTTAGCCTCAATCAGTCTGGAACATTGATCAACCTGGGATATAGCCACAGCCTATCCCTGTCTTTCGTGACATGGACAATTTCGAAGACAATAGTTCTAGCTTCCACTATCTTTTCTGCTTTTAATATAACAGCCCTCATTTTGTGCCTATCTGCTGTTTCTTCATGATTGCATTGGGGTAATGTATTCTTTGCCCGTGATAGCCATCTGTCCTTCAGAGGTGATGTTCATTTTGATCACTTGGTCAAGGTGTTGTCCAATCTCCCCACTCTACAATTTTGTTTCTTTTTCTCCCTTGCAACCAATAAATAGTTTTATTAGGAAATGATATATTAAGATCTTTCAAATATCCTGCTCCTCATCAATACTTCTCTTAAACTTAGTAGCCATTGATTTCCAGAGTCAATCTTTACAACGATGGTTGCAAAGTGGGGATTTTCCAACTCCAGCACTCCCACTTCATTTAATGTTTGGCTTCAGCATTCTGGTGTAAAACAGAGCCCCTCTTCTCACCCGTCTATCTGTTGATTGACTTATCTTTTTCTTTCCTTCTTCTTTCCTTTCTTTCTTGTCTATTGTAATTTGATAATAATGATTTCCCTTTTTTTTTTTTTTTTTTTTTTGTGCTGCACCACACGGCTTGTGGGATCTTAGTTCCCCAACCAGGGATGGAATCTGCACCCTCAGCAGTGAAAGCGTGGAGTCCTAACCACTGGACCACCAAGGAATTGCTGATTTCCTATTTTTAAATGCTTTACAATTCATTCTTGTATTTAATTATTTTGAGGCAAATTTCCCAGATTTGGTCATTGGGAGCCTTCAAGCTGGTGCCTATGTCCTTAGGGTATGCCCTAGTTTTTTTTTGATCACTTCCTTACTTCCTGGCATATGGAAGAATTTATGGAACAGTATGTTCCAGACCCATCTCACACCTACTCTGTCCCAGCCCTAGGGAGGAAACTACCTGGAAACAGCCAGTCTCTTATACTTGAACCTTCGGGTAGCTTCTCAAGATGGGTAGAATTTTGATAGGCAGAGAGAATGAACACTAGTATTTCAGGTTCAAACAAGAAATATGCTGAACACAGAGAAAGGATTTCACTTACCCTCTTTGTTTAAGTTTTCTACAGCTATGTAACAAATTACACCTAAAAATAATCACTTAAAACAGTCATTCTGTGGATCTTCAGTTGAGGCAAAACTCAGTGGGAATGGCTTGTCTCTGATCCACTTTGTGTCAGCTGGACTCAATTAAGGCTAGAGGATCCAAGATGGCCCCACATCTGGGATCTTGGTGCTGCCTGTTGACTGGGCACTGATGCTCCTCCATGTGGCCTCTGTCTCCATCAGGAGAGCTTGACTTCCTCACATTGCAGCCCAGGGCTCCAAGGGGGTGAGAGCAGAAGCTGCCAGACCTTTTAAGGCCTTGGCCTGGAACTGGCATAGGGTCATTTTCCTTGCACTCAATTGATGAAAGCAAGTCATAAGGTCAGCCCAGTTTCAGAAAGGGGGAAATACACCCCACCTCTTGATGGAAGGAGCAGCATGCATGTATAGGATGGGAAGATCTTTGAACACAATCAACCACATCCTTTTTTACCCTTTCAATTTCTTGAAGTTAAGTTAGTAGTTTTTGAATTCCAACATGGAAAGGAAGAAATGGAGAGTTTCAGATAGCTGAATAGGAAAGCATTATGTGACTTTTATTTGAACAATGTGATCATTAAAGGATCAATAAATTCCTTTTCCCTACATCGAGTGAGAGTTCTGTTCATGAAAGATGAAAAGTAATATTCAAAAGTTATTGTAATAATTTGTACAGGTATCTTGAAATTTAAAAAAATCTCAGCTTAAGTGAGATTAAGAATCTGAAAACGTTCCAAGGCAGATACACAGAAATAATTTTTTTAAAGTAATTATTCATAAAGAAAGTTTTGAAAATCAAAGGATGGGGGCAGAAGGCGGGAACTATAGATGGGGATTTGATTATTCTTTTTTGATTCTTTTAAACATTGTTTCCCATGTTCAGTAAGGGCAGAATGACAAGCAGCAACAACAAAGACAGATTTGCATTTCAACATAACTAAACAAAATCTTGATTACAATAGCAAAAGAGAAAAACATTTTTCCTGCAAATTCATTTCTGTATTTGGTGCCCATCAAACATTGTGCTATGGACCAGGTACAGAAAGACAGAACCTCTACCCTTCAGGAGCTCACAGTGGGAGAGACAGACACACTAACGGATCATTACAATAAGCAACGCAGAATACAGACATGCCACAGGTACTACCTGTCCAGCAGTGTTGGGATGCTATTCAGCAAAGTTACAGGAAGAAAACTTTGAATAGAAATATCATAGACTCAATGATCCTTTAAATCCTATAAAAAAATTTTCCGTCAACAGAATGTATGTATAAAGTCTATTATACGTACTCTGTTTACCTCGGTTTTATTTTTATTTTTATTCTGGAGATTCTCAAACATGCAAAAGTAGAGAGAATAGTATAAGGAATACCCATCACTCAGCTTTAATAATTATCAACATGGATCAAATCTTTCATTTATGCATCCCACTCCCCCATGCCCACATAGATAACTTTAAAGCAAATCCCAGATATTATATTATTTAATTCATAAATACTTCAATTTGTAGCTCTAAAAAATGTACACCTAAAAATATTAAGAATAGTAACTTAATGTCATCTAATGTCAGCCAGTTTTCAAATTTCCTTGATTGTCCTATTAAACTCTTTTGCCATTTTGTTTGTTTGAATCAAGAGATAGTCAAGGTTCATGTGTTACATTTGATGAATATCTCTTAGGTCTCTCTTTTTTTTTTTTTTTTTTTTTTTGCGGTGCGCGGGCCTCTCACTGTTGTGGCCTCTCCCGCTGCGGAGCACAGGCTCCGGACGCGCAGGCTCAGCAGCCATGGCTCATGGGCCCAGCCTCTCCGCGGCATGTGGGATCCTCCCGGACAGGGCATGAACCTGTGTCCCCTGCATTGGCAGGCGGACTCTCAACCACTGCGCCTCCAGGGAAGCCCCTAGTATCCCCATTTTATAGATGAGGAAACTGAAGTTCAAAGTTCAGATGTCTTGCCCCACAGTAAGTAACAAAAATGGGACCAGAGCCTGTGTCTGCCTCCTAATCCAGTGCTTATTTCCTCATGATATCTAAAAAGAGGCATCAGAGTAGTGGACTTTGATATACTCACCTTAAAGAAAACCAAGGCACAGAGCTCTCATTTAGGGACTTTATCCAAGATGATATATACTATCTGCAACAGAGGTCCAAGACCTAAGTGTTTCACAAGTCAGTCTTCTTCCTACAACATAGGACTCCCCCCACCTTTGTTACCCCTATGAACAGAACACTGTTCGTATATACCAAAAATACGCACGCCTCTCCAAATTTGGCAGATCTCCTTCTGCGAGGCTACGCATCTGGAAAATCTAATATCTCAAAAGCGTTTGGGCTTCTGCCAAAGTCAAATCACGGGCATCTGTGGCTTTTTCCATCTCTTGTGTAATGAGTCTGAACCTTTTTGGAAGATGCATCCTCACAAGTAAAGGTAATAGAAACTCTTTCTCTCATGAGCCTTCTAATGAAATAATTACTTGGCAGTTAGCAAGCAAAGCCTTTCCTGCCAACTTGGAATTGCACCAAGAAAAGAGCTGGGGAAAATTTCAAATATAGTTCAGAGTCTGACCCTTGAAATATGAATTCTAAGAGATTATGGTTAAAAGAGAAACATCTATTTTCATGAGGGAGGGGCAGAATTTCAGGGTATCTTCTAGTGAGTATGCTCATGTTCTCTCTTGTGTATGGAGAGATAAGATTCTAACATTTACCTTTAGGACATCATGGCATAATTGAGGGTGGAAGAATGTAGGACAGATGGCAGAAGAACTTTCTCCTCTTATGACCTAGATGATAATAATTTGTTTTACTATCTGTGGGTATATCAGAAATATTTACTGTTGTAAACTCCCATAACTTCACTTATATATTTTGGATTGTAAAGGTTTCAAAGCAGAATTCATTAATCTTGATGCAACTATTAACAAAATATATAGTCATTACAGAGTATGTGGAAATCAGAAAGACATAAAAAAGAAAAACATCACCCAAGGGCTTTTGATATATTCTTAAGGGTGCAATTGAAAGAGCTGGATAAACAATCTTTCTTTTTGTTTCCATGCTTTTTGGAAATACCATTTTCCCTGGGCCAGTTATATTGGGGAAGTAATTCTAATCTGCTTCCAAATCCAAATTGCGTAGCCTCTACCGAAGAGTATCTCAACACATTTCAGAATCCTGGCTACATAATATGTAAAGTGTTTATCTCATGGCTCAAAGTATTTTAATGGCCTTCCTATACAAAATTTAGTTTTTAGACTACGTCATTTTGTTTTTTAAGAGTGTAATTACTGCCTTCAGACAGTCTCCCCATAAAGGACATAGGATCTTTAGTGACACCTTGAATAACTTAGGAAAAGATATCATGAATCTGCTTTGCTTGTTTGAGACAAAGCTGCAAGTCACTCTTACTTGTATGAGTCTGAAGCTCTAAAACATTTCTTAGTCAGCGCTAAAACACTGTAAATAGGAAGGGAACCACAGATCTACTAAGTACATGAAATTATCTCAGTGAAGCATGCAGATATTAGCTATGAAACGAATATACAGGGCCAAGCAACAGTTTAAATAAGTAATTGGGTACGTTTAATTCATGATGATATATGAAGACACATTATGCTATTTCTTGGAGCATTTTGAGAAAAACTATTATGCCAAGCAAAATAATTTAAAAACATGTATAGAAAGCTGGCCTTTGAACTGACTCTGCATGCCAGAGCACAGTGACCCAGTCCTGCTCAACTCCAAGCTCTGTGTCGAACTACACAGCCTCCTCCTCTGGGCCTTCTGCTTGTCTGCCAATTTTTATCAATTACTTAGGACAATGATTTTGAACGCTGGCTCTTGAGGTTTTCCTGTCCTTACATACTTAACTTTCCAAGAACTTCTTTGCTCTATGTTTAGGTGTCATCAAATTTTAGGAGTTTGAGATTTTAAAGACCCAGAAAGGTACTACCTCTTATTGCTACAATATGGAACTCTTTCCAAGATAACTGAAAATCCAGTGGCATTTCACCTACAGTAAAGAGCAATTTCTATTCAAGAAATGTTTGTGAAATGTGCTAGACTGCTCTCCCGGGAAGATGAAATCCTGCATTTACTCATTATACTGGTTGTGTGACTGGCACTTACAGTAACAGTCTTGAGAAGAAACACCAAAGAACTGTACAGCTTTTTTTGTAATGACTTTCTTCCATGGGGCTTCTTTTGCTTTTCCTCTTTTGCTGGTCTTCTTACTTTGGGAAACACTAGAAATAATTCAACAAGAAACTCCTTGTCTTAAGATGACTGAAATATATTCCCACCTCCTTCTTCTCTTGAAAATCATCCAAAAACAAAAACAAAAAGAAAACAAAAATAGAAAATTATCCATCTTTGATAAAGTCAGGAGACTTCTGTTACCCCAAACCCAAACCCCACTCTCCCCTGCAAAAAAAATTGACTTGCTTCCTGATCATATAACCGTGAGGCCCAACAGTCCACAACCCTTACTCCCCATCCTGCCCCACCCCGGTACACACACACACAGACACACACCGACCACCCACACTCACATAACACACACATACACACACCACACACACAAATACACCACAGACACACACACTAAACACAGACACACACACCATACACAGACACACATGGTCACACCTATTACACACACTCACTCACAAACATACACACCATACACCCTCACACACAGTCACACACACAAACACACCACATACTACACACTCACAAACATATACCACACAGACTCACACATACCACAAAATACACGCATACACCACACACAGACACATAAGCACATACCACACATGCACACTCACACACACAATTCCAGTCAGCTTTTTTGTGTCCCACTCTTAAATACGAGATTTAAGGATTTCTAGGCATTTGAGGAAACATTTCAACAAACAAGAGTCTAAAACAAACCAAGAGAAAAAAAGAATTCAGAGGAAATGAGTCAATGTTAATATGAGTTGTTAATGTTAATATCCTGAGAGAGATGAGAAAAGATATTATAGCCACAAAACAAGAACAGAAATTTTTTTAAAGGTACCATTAGAGAGCAAGAAAGACCTCATCTCTTGGAAATTAAAAATAGATAGCCAAGGCTTCCCTGGTGGCACAGTGGTTGAGAATCTGCCTGCCAATGCAGGGAACACGGGTTCGAGCCCTGGTCCAGGAGGATCCCACATGCCACGGAACAACTAAGCCCGTGCACCACAACTACTGAGCCTGCACTCTAGAGCCCGTGAGACACAACTACTGAGCCCATGTGCTGCAACTACTGAAGCCTGCGTGCCTAGAGCCTGTGCTCTGCAACAAGAGAAGCCACCACAATGAGAAGCCCACACACCGCAATGAAGAGTAGCCCCCGCTCGCCACAACTAGAGAAACTTCGTGCACAGCAACAAAGACCCAACACAGCCAAAAATAAATAAATTTATTAAAAAAATAGATAGCCAAAAGAATTTTCAAGTCAGTGGAAAGATTGAAAGCTAAAGTTGAAAAAACCCTCTAAAGTAATAAAGGGATAAAGCTGGAAGAGAAGAGAGACTGGTGAAATTTTTAAAGATCATCCAGGAAGTCCAACATCTAAGTAATAGGAATTCCACAGAGAAAAGAGTGAGGAAGAAATGATCAGAGAATCAATACGAGGGAATTTCCTCAAACTGAAACACAAGTCCCCAGAATTAAAGGACTCCTCAAGTACCCAGCACAATGCATGACGAGAGACCCAGAATAAGGCATATTATAATGAAAGTTCACAGTATCAAGTGTACAAAAAAAAAGATCATAAAGACTTCTGAAGCAACAAAATGGAGCAGAAGGATTCAGATGCCCCATGAGAACTGCACTGACTTCTCAAAAGCAGCGCTGAAAACCGGAAGACAGGGGAGAAACCCCTTCAAAGTGCTGAGCGGAAACGCATTCTAAACGTGAGTTCTAATCCCAGCCAAACTATTTATATGAGGGTGGAGATAAAGACATTTTTTACTCATTTAAAGATAAAAAATAATTAATCTCCCATGCATTTTCTTGGGAAGCTACTGGAATCTCTACTCCACCAAAATGAGGGAATAAGTTAAAAGAGAGAGAAGTGGGATCCAGGAAATGAGAGAACTAAAAGGAGAGAGAGGTCATGGTGATCCTCGGGGATTATGAAGGGGAGGGCCAGCCAGCTGAGGCAGGAACCAAGAGCGCTGGAGGAGCATCTCCAAAGAAAAAATGCAGCTGCACTGCTATGACGTGTGTCAGCAGGCAGAGTGCTGTGGAGGTTTGGGCAGAATCATTTTTAGGGAGCAGGAAGTGTGGATTGGCGTAGGGAACAGACGCCCCAAAGCACTGTCTCTTTAGAAAGCAAGAGGTATTGATAGATTAGCAAACAGATTTGGTCTCTTTTTTTTTTTTTTTAATTTATTTTTGGCTGCTTTGGGTCCTTGTTGCTGCGCGTGGGCTTTCTTTAGTTGCAGCAAGCGGGGGCTACTCTTCACTGCGGTACATGGACTTCTCATTGCAGTGACTTCTCTTGTCGCGGAGCATGGGCTCCAGGCACACGGGCTCAGTAGTCGTGGCACGCGGGCTCAGTAGTTGTGGCAAACGGGCTCAGTAGTTGTGGCACACAGGGTCAGTAGTTGTGGCTCGCTGGCTCTAGAGCCCAGACTCAGTAGCTGCAGTGCATGGGCTTAGTTACTCCACGGCTGATGTGGGATCTTCCCGGACCAGGGCTCGAACCCACGTCCCCTTCATTGGCAGGTGGATTCTTAACAACTGTGCCACCAGGGAAGCCCCAGGTTTGGCCTTGTAGAAATGGAGGCCATTGAAGGGTGTGGAAAGATGTCAGCATGAGTTCAAAAAAAGGAAACAACAGCAACAATTTAAATTAGGCTACTGCTAACTCTGAGAAAAGCAGACTTTTTAACAAGAAAGGAAACAATAACAGTATATCTCTTGGCTCAGCAGAAAATATATTTGCATATACATAATAATGTAAACACTAAATAGTGATGTAACCAAAACTTGTAAAACTATATGAGGTTTTCAACAAACGGCGCTGAGACAATTGGATATGCACGTACAAAAGAATGAAATTGGACCCCTGCCTCACATCATATCAAAAAATTAAGTCAAAATGGCTCATAGACCTAAATGTAAGGGCTAAAACTATAAAACTCTTGTAAGAAAACATAAGAGGAAATCTCTGTGATCTTGGATTTCAAGCAGTGGTTTATTAGATTAGATTTGTACCAAAAGTGCAAGTGAAAAAAGATAAAATATATATACACTGGACTACATCAAAATTAAAAAATTTTGTGCTTCAAAGGACATCATCAAAAAAGTAAAAAGACAGGACTTTCCTGGTGGCACAGTGGTTAAGAATCTGCCTGCCAATGCAGGGGACACGGGTTCGAGCCCTGGTCCAGGAAGACCCCACATGCCACGGAGCAACTAAGCCCATGCACCACAACTACTGAGCCTGCACTCTAGAGCCCGTGCACCGCAACTACTGAACCCCGTGCACCACAACTACTGAGCCCGTGAGCCACAATTACTGAGCCCATGTGCCTAGAACCCGTGCTCCGTGACAAGAGAAGCCACCACAATGAGAAGCCCGCACACCGCAACAAAGAGTAGCCCCCGCTCGCCGCAACTAGAGAAAGCCTGCATGCAGCAACAAAGACCCAACGCAGCCAATAATAAATTAATTAAGTATTTTTTTTAAAAAAGTAAAAAGATAATTCCCAGATGGGAGAGAAGATTTGCAAATAATATATCTGATAAGGGACTCGTATCCAGAAAGTATAAAGAAGTCCCCACAACTCTTACAACTCATCACAAGAAACAGTTTTCAAACATTTTTGTCTCAACACCCCTTTACATTCATGAGTTTATTTAGGACCCCAAAGAGGTTTTGTTTACGTGTGTTAGAGCTATTAATATCTATCATATTACAGATAAAAACTGAGAGTTTTTAAATTTATTAATTCATTTAAAATAACAGCATTGGGCCTCCCTGGTGGCACAGTGGTTGAGAGTCCGCCTGCCGATGCAGGGGATACGGGTTCGTGCCCCGGTCTGGGAGGATCCCATATGCCGCGGAGCGGCTGGGCCCGTGAGCCATGGCCGCTGGGCCTGCGCATCCGGAGCCTGTGCTCCGCAACGGGAGAGGCCACAACAGTGAGAGGCCCGCATACCGCAAAAAGAAAAAAAAAAAAAAAAAAAAAATAACAGCATTAAGGGAAGTTCCCTGGTGGCCTAGTGGTTAAGATTCTGGGCTTTCACTGCCAGTCCCTGGTCGGGGAACTGAGATACCGTGAGCCACGTGGCACGGCCTAAATAAATAAAAAATAAATAAATAAAATAGCAACAATAAATTCACTATATGTTGTTACATTAAAACTACACATAGCTTTAAATTTACAAGATACTGCCAACTGTTCTCTAAAGTGACTGTAGGTGTACTTTCATCATCGTACACAAGCATTCCTATTTTTTCATACCTTCTCCAACACTTGGTCTGGTAGGGCTCATTAATTTTTGCCAATTTGATGATTAGGAAAGGGTATCTCATTATTGTTTTAATTTCCATTTCCTCTGACATCAAGGTCCTTGATGAACTCTCCTCAAATTACCAAATTTAAGTATGCCAGGGTCCTGATACAGGTCATTTTAAAAATTTTTGTTTTGAAGTAGCTGTTTGGAACTCAGAATACATTATTTTATTTTTATCATTAAACCTAGAGACATGTTATGAATAGTGGTCACTGTTCCAGACTAGATTTCCACAAAGCCTGAGCTTCCCTATCATGCACAGGATGAAGAGGTATGAAGGCCACCAGCACAGTGTCCTGGGACAGCTGCTGCCCTTGAACTCTGATGTCTGTTTCTAGACCCCACTCCATTATTACTCACCTCTGTCGCCTCTCAGAATCTCTATTTTCGCAACTGCAACATGGGAATAATGACACACATTTTGCCCATCTCACAGGGTTATTACAAGGATCCAATGAGACATGAAAATCTATTAAAACTCTGTGATGCAAAAGACAAGCTCTAAGTGATGGAATAGCCACAGGATGGAGTACTATGCAGCTATGAGAAAAGAATACAGAAGATCTCTATAAACTGATGTAAAGTGATTTCAGGATTACCTTGTTAAGCAGAGGAAAAAAATCGAAGGACAAGAGTACACTTTACTATCTTTCGTGTATGGAAGATAATGGAGAGATGGGTGGATGCATGGATAGATAGACAGATAGGAACAGAGATCTCCACCAGTTTATTTTTGTAAAAAGGAAACAGGACGGGTGGAGCAGAAACTAATGAGACTAGTAACCTATTGGGGTAGAAAGGAGTTGAGTGGAAGGAAAGGGGATGGGAATGTCATACCTCTGAGTATACCTTTTTGTATAGTATGGGCTTTTAGAACCACATTCATGTTTATATACTCCAAAATTAAATGTCAATACGACAGAGAAGGAAAAAAATCTAAAATGGAATACAAACAGAAGCAAATAAACTTAATTGCATTTAAAATGGAGAGCGTAGCCATGCTGAAGGAGAGGGGAACTAACCCATGGAAATTTTTTTAATGTCTTTATTGAGGTATAATTCACATATCATAAAACTCACCCTCTCCCAAGAATTTTTCGAACACAGCGTTTTTACTATAGAGACAAAACCAATTGCAAACAAATCTCAAGCTCTATTTGTAGGGTTTGTTTCAGCAGTGATGTGAGTTAGCAATTCTGAAGCAGCTTGCTACATATAGTAGGTGAACAAACGAGTGCAAGTATTGATAATGTCGTGACAAACAAATATGGAAATGCAGAAGGCTAAGAATCCCTCGAGCCGCACTAGAATGGGAGCATTAGCATGAACTCGTGGTTTTAAAAGATGGAGATATAGTTATATTTGTGGGTGTGTGTGCATATTCTCTAGCTTTGTCTGCTGAAAGGGCCTGGAAACAGTGATACCCAAAAAGCAATGAAAGAATCTAGTGCCCAGGTGCTGGATTCTAAATACTGTTTTCCACCACAAAGAATCAGAGCTTCTTGAAAAAAATGGCTGACAGCAAACCTGAGGCAAGGAAAGCACAAGATGAAGCTGAATTGCTTTGTTAGGCTATAAAATAAAGAAGTGCTCAAAACATGAGGTGCAGGCAGGAGCTGCTGAAAGGACGCAGGAGCCAGAAAGGAGGAGCTCCCACTGACCAACAGCTGGGAAAGCTGAGTAACAGTGATAAGAGTGGTCCATAACCCACTAAGTAAAATAAGACTCCATTTGTTCATACTGATTAAACAAGAAACAAAAAAGCACATAAGCAAGAAGGGAAAGGTCATCTAATGCAACTAACAAATTTAGAGAGAACGGTGGACTGAGAAAATTACCGTTTTGCAACTATCATATGGATAATTGATTTAGGCAAGAATCATCAATGAATGAGGAGTCTAGTTGTGGGTCTCTCAGCCCTAATTACTGCCTTTGAGAGGACACTTACCAGGAGCTAAACAATTAATTCCTCTTTAATCATCTCAGCTCAGTGAGCTGGCTACCATTATGCTTATCCTCATTTTACAGATTAGGAAACTGAAATTTAGGGCTCCCTTGGTGGTGCAGTGGTTAAGAATCTGCCTGCCAATGCCAGGGACATGGGTTCGAGTTCTGGTCCAGGAAGATCCAACAAGCCGCGGAGCAACTGAGCCCGTGCACCACAACTACTGAGCCCACGTGCCACAGCTGCTGAAGCCCGCGTGCCTAGAGCCCGTGCTCTGCAACAAGAGAAGCCCCCGCAATGAGAAGCCCGCGCACCGCAATGAAGAGTAGCCCCTGCTCGCTGCAACTAGAGAAAGCCACGGGCAGCAACAGAGACCCAATGCAGCCAGAAATAAAATAAATAATAAATAATTTTTTTTTTTAAAAAGGAAACTGAAATTTAGGTATGAAGCAACCAAGGCCACGTGTTTTGGAGACAGGACTCAAAGCCAGCCAGAGCTGTCCCTCGTCCCCCAAGCCCCATGACCTTCTGCCTGGGCTGAGTAGGGACCATGGGGTCTCTGGTGCCCTGAACTCTAGTGGGTGAGGGAGGACAACCTGTGGGGAGGATGGGTGTGGCTTTGGGCGCCCCACGGCAATTGCTGCTGTCCGGGGCTAGAGGCGTGATGTGAGCAGGGCAACAGCTGTTGTCCTGGTTCCTCATCCAGTTCCCCTAATTTAGGCTCGAGCCTCTTGCTTTGTCTTTAAAAGCAGAGTCAGGGGAGGTGTTAGAATTAGCCAGATATTCATCTCATATCTCATCTATCTTGGCCCATGTAAACATGGACTCAAACCTCTCCCGTCACCAGAAAACTTGTGTATCTTTCTTCCAGGAGCAGCCACGAAGACCAGGGCCGATCTCTTGTATTGTCTGTGCACAGCAGGGCCTAATTTACACACGGCCTCAGATTCAGCTGTCCTGAGTTGTCTCTGAATAATCTCTATAAATAACTACAGAGACACTGACAGGATTAAAAGGTTTCCCTCATGCCACTCCCATGGTTAAATGTAAACATTCAAAATATACCGCAACTTGGAGAATCCTGCTTTGAGAATGTTTATTATTATTTGTTTTTATTTTAAGTACGTCATAAAAATGGAAGGGATGCAGGGCCTCTGTCTTTCTCTGGATAGTCCCAATTCATATGTCTGTTTCCTGCTTCAGAGGAATGTCTTTTGTGGTTATATGAGATCACATTATGGTCAATGGAGTTTGTTGAAGAAAATAAGGATCTTATGCTGTCAATTTTTCAACCAACATATCACCAATTTTAGAAACTCTGGAATAAATACCACCAAAAATAAGGAGACAAACCCTTACAAAACTATAGCAAATGGAAATTCTAGCGATAAATAGTCAAGATGACTAGCTGGCTTTTGGCCAATTTGATTATCATTTTTGATAAAATGTCATTCTTTTCCTGGTTTTCAAATCACCTTTTATTTATTGATTTTCAAGCTGCTTTATTTCCTTGGAGTTAAAGTAGCATTTTAAAATTTAAAAAATTAAATTAAATTAAAAAATAAAAATATCCAAAAAAGTGGCATTTTAATTTAGAGATTGTTTATTGAAATTGTATTATAGTATCTAATTGAATAAAAAACAAATATTAAGTTCTGTTTACAAAATGCTCCTTGCTCTTAAATGGGTAGATTCATGTTTCTCTGTTGGAATAAAAATTAAAGAAATATCACCTCTTAGAGAAAGACAGTTCATCACAGTAATTAACACAAGAGGGTGGGGCACATATAGAATGATTATACCCTTGAAGTTCAATGTCACTGAGAAGGACTATGCATCCATTTGATGAAATAAAGTGTCAAAATGTCTGAAATGCACACTCAGTGTTACCAGATGAAGTCTAAACAAACACATGAGGCCTTTGGGCTTCTATAATTTAAAACATATTTTATCAACTATCAACTCTCCCCATCCCAACTCCTCCCAAATTTTGATATTTTGTCAGGTTCGAAGAAGAAATTAAATCTAACTAGATGTGTTTTTACCCTTTCCCCTAAGCTGGAACACATAAGCTTCATGTTAACTAATCTGTACAATATCCACTTTGCAATGAAAGATAGCTTTTATCTCTTTATTACTAGAGAAGAAATTGTTTACTTAATCGGAAGGTAAGTTAGAGACCCAAAAGGAATCTTTAAAATAAAAATTTTGAAAACATTTTTTGAGATCTGTTGAATCAAATTCAATCCCATTTTTGAGGATTTCAGTATCAAAAATACTGATTAATAATAAACCATACAAAAACCTTGTTAGATTCCCATTTTATAGATGAGGGAAATGACACTCTGTTATTTACAGAATTACAGTGAATGAACGACAGAACTGGTATTTAAACCCAAACCACTCAGCATTTCACAGGACACCACCTTTCATGGCTTTCTCCCACTCCCACTTCCTCTCCAGATGCCTTCCCACTTCCTCTCCAGATGCCTTCAACACGTTGCCAGAGGTCACCTCCCTGACTCCCCAGAGGCCCAGAGAAGAGTGAGGAGATGACATTATGCATCAGTGGTTTTCAGCCCCATATAGAGTCTGGGACTATAGTTTACCTTTTCTGTTTTTCCCCAAATTCTCACCTGGCTGGAGGTTAATTCACCTCAGATCCTGGCCTGCTATCTGGTGCACAGTGAGCTTAGCAGGGCAGATTCTGTCTGCAGGTGAGGACAGCCAAGGCTCGAGTAAGTTCAGTTCAGGGGCTGATAGCATCCCACTTGCCACAAGTCTAGGCCATGTCCTCATCTCCTTCAGTCTCGGTCCTGTGTCTATTTCTCAGTTAAATTCAGATTCTGAAGTGGAAGAAATCAGTGCTGTATATCTATCCCCACTAAAGCCCCAACATGGGTGGAGTCTTCGCAGAAAGGAGCTACTGGCCTGCACGTGATGACCTTTAGCTCCAGACTGTCCTCTCTCTCTGTCAGCTCCATGCATACATGCTCTTCTCTCCTGTGACAGTCCGTGTGCCCTGTGACCTGGGCTCTGGGTTCAGCTCCCAGTGACCCATTTGTGTCACCACTGATGGCTGTGGGTCTGCAGGGCCAGGTTCCTACTGTGTATCTCATCACCGGTACCTGGCACATAGAATTGTTACCGAGTCCAAACTTGTACTGCTCGCCACACGACAGGCCAATAAATTGAGAGACGATTCCTTGCTGGGGCAAGGAATAGAGACTTTATTCGGAAAGCCAGCAGACTGAGAGGATGGTGGACTCATGTCCCAAAGAACCATCTTGCCTGAGCAAGAATTCATGCCTCTTTCATACTAAAAAGGGAGGGAGTAAAGTCAAACATTTCCTGGTTCTGGTCAGCCTCCAGAGGGGATGTGTTAATGTTTTCCTCCCTGCAGTCATTCACAGGTAGGCCTGGTCAGGATGTTTCCTATGAGCTACACAAAAGTATTTTAGCTTAATGCCCATTACCTGGGAGGCAGTGTTCCCAGAGATGGGTCATTATGTATCATTTATGTTTACAGGCAACATCCCTTTAGTGATTAACTTGTAATAGAATACAAAATGTTCTCCCCTGTTACAGAATGTACTCAGTAAACCCATTTTAATGAATGAATATAAGGGTTATATTTTATTTCCTTGAGTAAAAGTGTAATTTTCTCTTTGGGTATAACTTTGGAAGTAGCCCACCATAAGTAGTGAATAATCAGAAAGAACTTCTGTGTCTCCTTCAGAGCACAAACAAGCAAAAGAGGTGTTTTCTGACCCCAAGGATCTTACAGTTTTATTCACATACATTTAAAAATGTTTTAATGAATAATGGTTCATGAGAGTATATGACAAATGCCAAAGTAATTGCACATACAGGAAGTTCTATAAATCATCAAAAGAAGGGTTGTCTCTGTCATAAAAGGGAGCTTTGAGATAAGTGGGCTTTGAAGGATGGATGGGATTTAAAGGGAGAAAGTGACGTGAAGATGATATTTAAATGAGCAGAGGTGTGGTCATAGAGTGAAAAGGATGTGTTTAAGAATACAGGGAATAGGGCTTCCCTGGTGGCACAGTGGTTGAGAGTCCGCCTGCCGATGCAGGGGACATGGGTTTGTGCCCCGGTTCAGGAGGACCCCACATGCCGCGGAGTGGCTGGGCCCGTGAGCCATGGCCTCTGGGCCTGCACATCCGGAGCCTGTGCTCCTCAACGGGAGAGGCCACAACAGTGAGAGGCCCACGTACCACAGAAAAAAAAAAAAAAAAAAAAAAAAATACAGGGTACGCCAGGCTGTTTGGAGAAAAAAATTTCAATTAAAAAGCAATAAAAAATAAGGTCAAAAAGGTAAGATATGTCTAGATTATATAGAACTTTGAGTGCACTTCTTAGAAATTTGGACTTTGTTTTATAAGAAATAAGTAAGTATAGGTATAACCTTTAAAAATTGTGAATCACTATATTTTGTACACCTGTAACATATATTGTACAGCAACTACACTTCGATTAAAAAATAAATGAATAAAAAAGGCACATACATTAGTCAAAATTACTTTGCATATAACATAATAAATTCAAGCTAGTTTAAAAGGCAAGAGAAAATTTTTATTTATTTGTTTGTTTGTTTGTTTTGGTTGCACCAGGTCTTAGTTGCAGCATGAGAGATCTTTAGTTGCCGCGTGCAGACTTCTTAGTTGTGGCAGGCATTCGGGATCTAGTTCCCCCCGCCAGGGATCGAACCTGGGACCCTGCATTGGGAGTGCAGTCTTACCACCAGGACCACCAGGGAAGTGCCAGCAAGAGGAATTTCTTACAGAATTCAGAATATCTTGCACATGGTAATTACTTTGCATATAGCTGTTATATTGAATTGAGGTTTTAGAATAATCTTCCTTTAACATGGACGGGAAAAATAAAGAGAAGAACAAAAGATGTGATGAGGAGAAGAGGATGGTTGTGAGAACAGCTATTAGATGACTTTGAGCTCAACAAAAGAGAAGTTGAGGTCATTCTAATTCAATAATCTTTTGCTCCACATCTCATTCCTTGGGATACCTTGACCATTCCCAAAAGGCACGTTTATGACAGAGAAAACAATATTTCTGGCTGTTTTCTCTTCCTTTTGTGCAACCAGAGATGGTAAGTTTCCTATCGAAGGAACACATTTTCATCAGAGGAGGTTTTTCCTTTCCTCTCTGCTTTGTATTATCATCAGGCACACAAACTACTTTAATCATGTCTCATTCTGCACAGAGCACGACAAAGTCAGGTAATGCTGTTTCTTTTTAAAAACGGCAGAGGGTGTCCCTGGTGGCACAGTGGTTAAGAATCCATCTGCCAATGCAGGGGACACGGGTTCGAGCCCTGGTCCGGGAAGATCCCACATGCTGTGGAGCAACTAAGCCCATGCACCACAACTACTGAATCTGCACTCTAGAGCCCGCAAGCCACAACTACTGAGCCCATGTGCCACAACTACTGAAGCCTGCGCACCTAGAGCCCGTGCTCCACAACAAGAGAAGCCACCTTAATAAGAAGCCTGAGCACTGCAGTGAAGAGTAGCCCCCGCTCACCTCAACTAAAAAGAAAGCCCGCATGCAGCAAAGAAAACCCAACGCAGCCAAAAATAAATAAATAAAAAATAAATTTATAAAACAAAAAAAAAGAGGGGAAAGAACAATTCATTGTATGTTGGAGAGTCCTAGTTTTTATAGTTCATTTTTCTTCATTATACATCTCAATCTGACTTTATTTTGAGAATTAATTCAGAGGGCAAACTTCACTCAGCCTATTAGTATTAGAATAAGCAGCTGTAAAAGCAAGATTTGTTTTAAAAGCTGTGAGGAGAGGTCAGGCAAAATCAATATTACTTCATTTGTTCAAAGAAGATTTTTAAAAAAACAAATTAAAAGGAACATTAAGATCAGAGAGGAAGGCAGTCTGAGAAATGTAAACGAGCAAATATTCTCATATCGTTTTTTTTCTTTTAAGAAACAATTATGGGGCTTCCCTGGTGGCACAGTGGTTAAGAATCTGCCTGCCAATGCAGGGGACACGGATTCGAGCCCTGGTCCGGGAAGATCCCACATGCTGTGGAGCAACTAAGCCCGTGCGCCACAACTACTGAGCCTGTGCTCTAGAGCCCGCGAGCCACAACTACTGAACCCGTGTGCCTGGAGCCCGTGGTCCGCAAAAAGAGAAGCCACCGCAATGAGAAGCCCGCGCACTGCAACAAAGAGTAGCCCCCACTTGCCACAACTAGAGAAAGTCCACGCACAGCAATGAAGATCCAACGCAGCCAAAAATAAATAAATAAAATAAATAAATTTATGGGAAAAAAGGTATATAAAAAGAAAGAAACTTATGAACTTGTGTGACTTTATAGGAAGAAAACAATGTAGCATTAAACTGCAATTGCTATTATTGCAACTTTATTTAAATTATTCCAATTTTAGGGCTTCCCTGGTGGCGCAGTGGTTAAGAATCCGCCTGCCAATGCAGGGCACATGGGTTCAAGCCCTGGTCCAGGGAGATCCCACATGCCACAGAGCAACTAAGCCTGTGCGCCACAACTACTGAGCCTGTGCTCTAGAGCCCGCAAGTCACAACTACTGAGGCCACAAGCCACAACTACTGAAGCCCTCGCGCCTAGAGCTCATGTTCCGCAACAAGAGAAGCCACAGCAATGAGAAGCCCGCGCACCGCCATGAAGGGTAGCCCTCGCTCGCCACAACTGGAGAAAGCCCGCGTGCAGCGAGGACCCAACGCAGCCAAAAATAAACAAAATAAAAATAAATAAATTTATAAAAAATAATTCCAATTTTATTTCAAATCCTTTTATGTACACTTATAAACTTTACATGGTAATAAGTAAGATACACCTAATATGTTCTGTTTTGGGTTTTTTTCATATTTTTATTTTATATAATCACGTCCATGTACTAACGTTAGTTAGCACACTTGTCATTTTAATATCCTTATAGCATCATGTTGACATAACCCCTAAGTATTTGGGAATTGGAGAGCGAGTTAGAGGGTTTTAATACCATTACAAGGCTTTTCTCCAACTACAAATTTACTTCGTATGTGTAGAAGAACAGCTGAGTGGAGCAGTATAAACGCAGAGCAAGGAAAGTCTTTATGTGAAGTATGCCATTATGGTTGTTATTTTCAGGAGTATGGTCTTCTTAATAACTTCTGTCTATGAGTTTTTCTTTACCAAAAAACCCAACTGGGGCAAGGTAATAATCCACTTCAGCGTGCTGGAGGAACAGGCTGAAGAGACCTGTGCCAGTGACTGCGTTATTGTCTATTAGTGTGAAAATCACCCTTTCATACTCTGTGATGTTGGAGCTAGGACTCTGAAAACCACATTTCCACTTTGCCAGCAACTCCGTGCCTGGCTCTGTCAATAGGAGCGCTAGGGGAAGTCTATCTTTCAGGCTCCTGTCGTACCTCCTGTTGATAACACCTAACATGGAGCCATGTGGCAAAGGAGAGATGTTACATCTCACAGAGCAGCACAAAGAAAAGTCGATTTAGGGCTGAGAGACAACGGCTTACTAACTGGCACAGGTGCTATATGAAGAAGGAGTGGTGATAGACCATATCTTGGCTTTGTTCCTATATTTTAAAAGAGGAGTGATGTTAGTACCTTCCATCAAGTATAATGCTGAATCCATTTTAAATATGTACTCTTTATCATGTAAAGAAATGAATATTCCATTCCTATTGTTTTTAGATATTTATGTTTTGTCAAGAAGACATTGCTTCTTGACATCTATCAAAATAGCTACATTTTTATTACTTTTGTGTTACTATTATGGGTAATATAGTTGACTTTACGAGTGTTATCTTAGTTAAATGTAAGTGGACTGTTGTAGCCATCTGGCAGGAACAGGATGGAACCCCACTCCATGTGAAATTTGGTTTGGATGTTGAGAATGATGACACCACACATACACCAAAAAGTATTTAAAGATTTATTACTCATGTAATGAAACTTTTAGGGAAGAGCAGAGCAGGTTCCCAAGTTGGTACAAAAGTGGTTTGAGACCGCATAGCACAGGGAGATCAGCTCGGTGCTTTGTGACCACCTAGAGGGGGTGGGATAGGGAGGGTGGGAGGGAGATGAAAGAGGGAGGGGATATGGGGATATATGTATATGTATATGTATAGGTGATTCACTTTGTTATAAAGCAGAAACTAGCACACCATTGTAGAGCAATTATACTCCAATAAAGATGTTAAAAAATAAATAGGGCTTCCCTGGTGGCGCAGTGGTTGAGAGTCCGCCTGCCAATGCAGGGGACACGGGTTCGTGCCCCAGTCTGGGAAGATCCCACATTCCGCGTAGCGGCTGGGCCCGTGAGCCATGGCCGCTGAGCCTGTGCGTCCGGAGCCTGTGCGTCCGGAGCCTGTGCTCCACAACGGGAGAGGCCACAACAGTGAGAGGCCCGCGTACCGCAAAAAATAAATAAATAAATAAATAAATAAACTTAAACTAAAAAAAACAGTGGCTTGAGAGAGAGGAAAGGGAGACTGGTTTGCCTTTTATTATGGTTAAAGGCTGAGACTGTGGTTTGAACTTGTGTGGTCTGGGACTTGTACAGGACTTGAACTTCCTTCAGGAGCCAAAGGAGGGAGAACCCAGGCTTTCTTATCAGCTTGTCCAAATGTGGGGCTGAATGGGAAGAGAGAAGGGTGGAATTTGAAATCTACCAGCAGTCAAACTTCAAAAATGGAGTCATATCAACGGATGGAACAGAACAGAGAGCCCAGAAACAAACCCACACATTTACAGTCAACTGATCTTTGAAGGGGGGTGGGGGACAAGTCTACACAATGGGGAAAGGATAATCTCTTCAATAAGTAGTGTTGGGAAAATTGGATATCCACATGCAAAAGAATGAAATGGACCTTTATCACACACCATATACAAAAATCAACTCAAAATAGACTAAAGACTTAAACATAAGACCTGAAACTATAAAACTTGCAGAAGAAAACATAGGGGGAAAACTTCTTAGCATTGACCTTAGCAATTATTTCTTGAATATGACACCAAAAACATAGGCAACAAAAGCAAAAATAGACAAATGGGACTGCATCAAACTAAAAAGCATCTTCGCAGCAAAGGAAACAATAAGCAAAGTGAAAAGACAAACTACAGACTGGAAGAAAATAATTGCAAACCATATATCTGATAAAGGGTTAATATTCAAAATATATAAGGAACTCCTATGATTCAATAGTAAAAAAACACCCACCACCAACAACAACAAAAAAACTAACCCAAAACAAACAAACAAAAAACAACCAAACAACCTGTTAAAAAATAGACAAAAGATTTGAACAGACATTTCCTCAAAGACAAATGGCCAATGGGTATATGAAATGGTACAGGACATCATTAATCATCAGGGAAATGCAAATCAAAACCACAATGAGATAGCATCTTACACCTGTTAGGACGGCTATTAGTAAAAAAACAAAATATAACAAGTGTTGACGAGGATGTGGTGAAAAGGAAATTTGTACATTGTTAGTGGGAAGGTAATAGACACTATGGAAAACAGTATGGAATCGCCTCAAAAAAGTTAAAAATAGATCTACCATATGCTCCAGCCATCCCACTTTTGGGTATGCACCCAAAAGAATTAACATCAGGATCTCAAATATCTGCACTCCCATGTTCATTGCAGCATTATTTACAGTAGCAAAGATATGTCCATTGACAGATGAATGGATAAAGAAAATGTGCTGTGTACATACAATGGAAGATAAATCAGCCACTAAAAAAAAAAATCAGGAAGTTGTGCCATTTGCTACAAAATGGATGAACTTGGAAGACATTATGCTAAGTGAAATAAGCCAGATACAAAAAAACAAATACTACACAATACCATTTATACCAGGAATCTGAAATAGTCAAACTCATAGAAGCAGAGAATAGAATGGTGGTTACCAGAGGCTGGCAGGAGGGAGGTGTTGGTCAAAGGATACATAGTTTCACTCAAAAAAAAATGGAGTCAGACTGTTATATAAAGCTCACTTTGTGTATGGGCTGAATTGTGTCCTTCCAAAAATATGTCGAAGTCCTAACTCCTAATACCTCAGGATATGACCTTACTTGGAGATATAGTCTTTAAAGAGATAATTAGTTTAAATGTGGTCATTAGAGTGGGTGGGCTCTAATCCAATCTGACTAGTGTCCTTATAAAAAGAGGAGATTAGGACACAGACATGAAAGAGGGAAGACCAAGTGAAGACACAGGGAGAAGACGGCCGTCTACAAACCAAGGAGAGAAGCCTCCTAGAAGAAACCAATCCTGCTGACACCTTGATCTTGGACTTCTGGCCTCCAGAACTGTAAGGGAATATGTTTCTGTTGTTTAAGCCACCCAGTCTGTAGTCCTTATTTATGGCACCCCTAGCAAACTAATATAATTGGTTGTAATAACTATATTTTGATACATCATTAAATTTGATGAAGATCCGTTAAACTAGATGAAGTTGAGCATCCTAAATTATGTTCTGAACATGAGTGTATTCAATTTCTGACTTCTGTTGGGGCACAGCACAGAAGAAAAACACAATAAAAGAGAAGAGAAGAGAGGAGAATAAAAGAGAAAAGAAGAGGGTGACCATCTAGAGAAGAGAAGGTGATCACGGAGGAAAGGATCTTTAGTAGCACCGTGTGTTGGCCTTTGGTTTAGGCCTGAAAAATCCCCTGAGGGTCAGTTTGCTGAGCTTCTCTTCCCTGGCAGTGGAGTGGATTTCTTTTTTTTTTTTTTTTTTTTTGCAGTACGTGGGCCTCTCACTGTTGTGGCCTCTCCAGTTGCGGAGCACAGGCTCCGGACGTGCAGGCTCAGCGGCCATGGCTCACAGGCCCAGCCGCTCCGCGGCATGTGGGATCTTTCCGGACCGGGGCACAAACCCACGTCCCCTGCATTGGCAGGCAGACTCTCAACCACTGCTCCACCAGGGAAGCCCAGGAGTGGATTTCTTGATCACGTTTTGACCACTGGGAATATTTGCTTTTTCTGATTTGCTTAAGTAGCACATCTGAGAGGAGCGTTATAAATAAAGAACTACCTCTGGCTGGGAAAGTGAGTGAGTGATTGGGTGTGTGTGTGTGTGTGTGTGTGTCTGTGTGTCTGTGTGTGTGTCTGTGTGTGTGTGTCTGTGTGTGTGTGTACAGAGGCTGAGATTCTCTGTTAAGACCAGCATGGATCTCTCATCACCAGGATTGGATTGTCTTTTCTGGAAAGAACTTCTTTTCTGGAAAGAACTCCTGGAGAACCAGAGGGAAATGTCCATCAGTTTCATCTGGGGGAGACTCTGTTATAAGCAATGTCAGTGGTTTAATCTCAACTGGTCTCAGCTCCTCCACGCCTACAAGGCTGCGGGCCGTATCGTGGGATGCATAAGAGCTTAGGCTCTGAAGTCAGATTGACCTGTGTTGGAATCTTGGCTTTTCCCAATGATGTGCTTTTGCACAAATTTTAACTGAATCTGTTTCCAAGTCTATAAATGGGAATAATGAGAGTGCTCACATCCAGTCATTTGTGATAGGAGCATATAAAACACTTAGGCATGGAAAATATAAAAGATGGAACAAATATTATTTATGATGGTTATTGTGATGTTCCTTAGGCTTCTTAGAAATTGAAGTAAGAGTGTTCAGCCGTATTTTCACGGCTCCTTTTGTTTAACAATCTTGGCCTGAGATCAGTTAGCAACACTCTCCTCTTCTTAACCGTTAGTGTGGGCCTCAGCACAGATGGGGAACCGCAGGTTACGACGGCTGAGGACTTTGCATTGTGTACAGACTCAGGCTGCATCCCAACTCCAGCTGGAAAAAACTATGGAGGTTTTGGGGGAATCAGAGCGCCGTATTTCATCCCACATGCAGGGAGCGCTCCATCCATCTGCCAGGACACCCAGTCTTTTCTAATCAGGGCATTAACTTTAGACACAGGAAATTAGCTGACACAATTCTGAAAGGTAAATTAATATCTCAATCTAGCCCTCCACCCTCTGAGAACAATGTGTCTGCTTCCTCTGTCCCTTGTCGAAAGACCCCTCAAGAGCCACAAATAAACTGGCTTTCATGTCAGGAATACCTTCTTTAATTACTTCTTAATTGCAGTGTCTGGTTTCTTTGGTACCAATATTATTGCTATGTTGGATCTTATTTAAGTAGCTAGGGTGGTTCATTTAACTGGCATCCTTATCATCTGTTCATATAATTTAGCTGTAATTTGGGTTCTCTCTGCTGGTATATTATCAGCCCCACTGTGTCTTTGCTGCAGTAGTTCTGCTCTTGACAACTACCCGGATGTCTTGGGTTTCTCTGAAAACATTAGTGTACGAATGCTTATAGGTACAGAGCATTCATTCTCTTGTAAGTCTCTTTTTTCTCCTTTATAAAAGTGGTTGCGGGCCTCCCTGGTGGCGCAAGTGGTTGAGAGTCCGCCTGCCGATGCAGGGGATACGGGTTCGTGCCCCGGTCTGGGAGGATCCCATATGCCGCGGAGCGGCTGGGCCCGTGAGCCATGGCCGCTGAGCCTGCACGTCCGGAGCCTGCGCGTCCGGAGCCTGTGCTCCGCAACGGGGGAGGCCACAACAGTGAGAGGCCCGCATACCGAAAAAAAAAAAAAAAAAAAGTGGTTGCTATCAATTCATTCAAGGTTCCTTTGAACAGTTCTGTTGCTTCTGCAACTGTAGGTGTGTTGTTCTTTGATGTTTCTGGCAAATATTCTATCATTTATTATAGTTAAAGGAGTATATTTATATAACATATCTGTCTCATTAGGCTATGCTATGGCTGATCAGGATTTTCTCTAGTTAGGTCTATTTAAACAAGACGTATCCGGTTTCCTTATCCAGGCAGCAAAGCCCTCATTTTATTATAAGTAGATTTTGTCTAATTTAATCTTGACCTCGGCAACATTTCCTAATAGTTCACTTGCTCAATTTTCTAATGATATTAGAAAAAGAATTTAAAGAATGTTACAACATTGCCAACGTTAGCTGAAGACAGTAATTGTTACCATAATTTGGAATTCTTTGCCAGAAAGAAATCTGGAAGCAAAGCGTAGGTGACAAAAAGGATGCGGTGTTGAAAAGGGAATCCATGTCTTAGGTGGGCGCCATGCCTGGATGGTTCTTGGGGTGTCCCCAACACAAAGATTCCGTGTTCTCTAAGGTGCACAGGATTGCTCAACTCCTCTGCAATGCTCCAGTGTATTCCTTTTCGGCCCGTTCCTTCTCCATCACCATTACGGTGTTATTTCTAAGCAAACACTTGCAAGGCAGCAGGACCAAATAAGGACCTGTTAATTTATGGTATCTTAGGATCAAAGCTAAACCCACTCTAATATTTTTACTACTTAAAAAAAAAAAAAGGCCTACGTGTGCCGCCACCTTCTCGCTCCACTCCAGCCACTGCTGCTAGACTGGCTTTGCTCCAGCTCTGGCCAGCTTCACGCAGGTGCAGCGGACCGACCTCACCTGAGACCCACACACGGCACCTCTCCCTGCCCGGCACCTCCCCAAGGGGGAAACCGTGGTCCTCTCTGCGCTCAGGCACTCACCACCCACCAGCGCGGGGGCTGAACAGGTCCCTAGAGTGGACGGGTGTGGGAGCCGATGGCTAAACGTTCCTCCTGAACCCTGCGCGGAGTTCTGAGATGCGCCTACTTGAGGCTCCAGTGGTCCTCACGTGCCCTGATCCCCTGTGATGGAGTGGCTGCTTCCAGTGGGAGAATCAGAACCAAGATCTTCTCCCAACCCAGAACTCCTCTCCACCGTGGTGGTAGAAAAAGAAAACATTTTTATTATTGAATAAGCATTAAACCAGAATGTGACGTGCATCACAGGCAATCAATCTGCTAAGAGAAGGCAGAGACACAAGGAATCTTACGGCCTCACACAGCCAAGTAGATACAGCCCATTCCAGGCATGTTCTCAAGGTAAAAAATAACTCGTCCTGCAATGCAATGACCTGACAGTACCATTGGTCACACAGAGTTCATCTCAACTTTACCTGTAGTTGGGGTTATCCAGTGGAAAAAGAAACCTCTATCTTATTTTCTTTTTTTTTAAATAACTTTATTTACTTTATTTATTTATTTTTGGCTGCCTTGGGTCTTCGTTGCTGTGCGCGGGCTTTCTCTAGTTGCGGTGAGCGGGGGCTGCTCTTCGTTGCGGTGCGCAGGCTTCTCATTGCGGTGGCTTCTCTTGTTGCACAGCACGGGCTCTAGGCACGTGGGCTTCAGTAGCTGTGGCGCGAGGGCTCAGTAGTTGTGGCGCATGGGCTTAGTTGCTCCGCGGCATGTGGGATCTTCCCGGACCAGGGCTCGAACCCGTGTTCCCTGCATTGGCAGGTCGATTCTTAACCACTGCACCACCAGGGAAGCCGCCAAACCTCTATCTTATGACAGGAAGTCATTTCTCAAATTGGGACAAAGCATCCACCAAAGTGAGGCTCCTCCCTTTCCATAGGAATTAGAAAGTAGGGGAACTACCTCTTTTTTCCCCATAGATTCTGCCATTTATTTGTTTGTTCGTTTGATTTTTTTTAATTTACAAGTGATTTTTGCCTACCTCTTTTAAAAATTTTATTTCTTGAGGTATAGTTGACTAACGATAGGGAACTACTTCTTCTGATGCTTGAATTTCAAAAGATGGTTCTCAAAATGTTTGCCTTTTAAGAGATGTCTCCCAGGTTCTTGAGAAAGACATTCCTGGGTCATAAAGCTTAAAAAAACAACAAGAACAGGGCTTCCCTGGTGGCACAGTGGTCGGGGGTCCGCCTGCCAATGCAGGGGACACGGTTTCGTGCCCCGGTCCAGGAAGATCTCACATGCCGTGGAGCGGCTGGACCCGTGAGCCATGGCCGCTCAGCCTGCGCGTCCGGAGCCTGTGCTCCACAACGGGAGAGGCCACGGCAGTGAGAGGCCCGCGTACCGCAAAAAAAAAAAAAAAAAAAAAAAAAAATCAAGAACAAAAAAAAGCCAGCCGACAAAAGACTTATGTATTCAAAGGAACACATTTTAAAGAGATGAGAAAGTACATACAGGTTTTCTAAAGTAAATGCTCTGAGAAAAGGGAGAGGAGACAAATCTCTTTCCCTGTTTCAGCAGAGAGAATTAAGACTCTTATTTTAGTTTGTATTTGTCCTTACATAGCCAATGCAGTAATGCATCCATACTGGTTTTCCTTCCTTCCCTCCCACTGCTCCCTGGGATCACTTAAAATTCCATCCCTGGAAAGCCTGCTTAGCGGGGACCCCCAAGCAGGCTACTTGTAACAAAGGCACTCTATAACAAAAAGTGCTGTATAACAAAGCATCATAATTAAAATTAAAAGGCAAAAAAACGGGGGGAAATATTTATTACAAAAGAGGGACAAATAATATTCCAATATACTAAAAAATGTGCAAATTAATACAAATACTAAACCTTCCCCCAAACTGCAAATTTAAATTAGAAATCTTTTTCCCCATCGGTTATTAAACACTTTTAAAAGATAATATTGTATTTAATCAAATCTAAGATGCATTAATTACATGATGTACCATCATGTTATGAGCCATTGAGAAAGGAAAAATGCTACCTGTTCAACCATAACCCATTTTTTTCACTTTGATGTATAATTTTATTTAATGTAAAATAAAATGAAAGCATCAAGCCTTGAACATGGGCTTCTGAAATGTGAATTTCTGATGTTTTTGAGTCAGATTTGGAATTCAAATTTAGAGTCTCTCCTCTAGAATTTTAATTATTGCAAGCTTTGCCCTATCCTGAATGACAATTTACATTATATAATAATTATCACCTAAATGGGCTCAGAATCAAGAAAACAGAAAACCAAATATAAACACTGACTACTATTAACACAACCCTTTAATGGGTTGAGTGCCAGCAACATATAAGTTTTGTTTTTGTTTTTGTTACTTACACTTATTTTAGAAGAGGCTTATATTTACAGGAAAATTGCGAAGATAGTACAGAGTTTTCATATACCTAATACCCAGTTTTCCCCATTATTAACACTGTTCATGAGTAACATCCATTTATCACAATTAATGAGCCAATATTAATATTCTCTTATTAACCAAAGTCCCAAATTGTATTCAGATTTTCTTATCTTTTACCTAACATCCCATTTCTGTTCAAGGATCTCACCCAGGACACCACATTATATTTAGTTACAATATCATGTCTTCTCAGGCTCCTTTTTTCTGTGAAAGTTTCTCAGACTTCCCTTGTGTTTGAAGACCTTGACAACTTTAAAGACTGGTCAGGCATTTTTACAATGCCTCTCGAGTGGGATTTGTCTAGTATTTTCCTCATTATAATACTGGGGTTTTAGGTTTGGGGGAGGACAAACATAAATGTAAAGTGCCATTTTCATCACATCATATCAAGGGTACAGACCATAAATATGACTTATCATGGCTGATGTTGACCTTGATCACCCGGCGGAAGTAACATTTGTCAGGTTTCTCACTGTAAAGTTATTCTTTTCCCCCTTGTCCATACTGTCCTCTTTGGGAGGAAGTCACTACGCACAGCCCACATTTAAGGAGGGGGAGGTCACGCTCCACTTCCGAAAGGGCAGGGTATCTACGTGGAACATTTGGGATTCTTATGCATGAAAGATTTGTCTTTTTTCCCTCATGAATGTATTTATTCAATCTTTTTTTTTTTTTTTTTTGCGGTACGCGGGCCTCTCACTGCTGTGGCCTCTCTCGTTGCGGAGCACAGGCTCCGGACGTGCAGGCTCAGCGGCCATGGATCACGGGCCCAGCCACTCTGCGGCATGCAGGATCTTCCCGGCCCGGGGCACGAACCCGTGTCCCCTGCATCGGCAGGCAGACTCTCAACCGCTGTGACACCAGGGAAGCCCCCACTCATTTTTATATCAGTATGCACTCATGGATATTTATTTTATACTTTGGGTTGTAATCCAGAACTATTTTATTTATTTTGTTGCTCACATTGTTTCAGCTTTGGACTTTGGGTGCTCTTTCAGTTGGCTCCTTTGTCCGTTTAACATACCGCGATCAATGTGCGGTTTTGGTTTGGGGTTTTTTTTTTTAACACTTCCTTATTTTCTTCCACTGCAAGATGCTCCAGAATCATCTCATATATTTCCTGCCCAGTCCTAGAATCAGCCATTTCTCTAAGGAGCCCTGTGTACTTTTTTGAAGAATGATTTTTTTTTTTCTTTTTTTTTGCGGTATGCGGGCCTCTCACTGTTGTGGCCTCTCCCGTTGCGGAGCACAGGCCCCGGATGCACAGGCCCAGCAGCCATGGCCCACAGGCCCAGCCGCTCCGCGGCATGTGGGACCCTCCCGGACCGGGGCACGAACCTGCGTCCCCTGCATTGGCAGGCGGACTCCCAACCACTGCACCACCAAGGAAGCCCAACTTTTTTAGTTTTAATTTCTTTACTGTCCACCTGGCCTGGTAACTGCCATGTAACTTCTCTAGACCTTGGATTCCTTATATATTATACAATGAAAGGCTTTGACTAGATCCTCTTTAAGCAATCAGTTTCTGAGTCCACGCTTGATAAAACTGTTAGAAACCCCCAACTGAGTAACTCTATTCCAGCTTTTACAAAGTGTGCTTTGTGCAATGCTGGAACTTAAAGATAACGGACACCTCCACAAAAGGAGGTCAAATAAATCTGGGAAACACTGTATTTTATATCCCACTTTTGGAAAGATGTAAGGCCCATTAGCATCTGAAAGGATCTTTTAAAAAGTCCTATAGGAAAGAAAACTGTTGGTTTAACCTAAGCTTATGGGAGCCCAGGACAGTCTTTCCCAGCTTGCAACCTTCATAAACATCCTGAGGGGCTAATATTCCACAGCTCTTGCTTGGACAATGCTGAAGTGTCATGTTCCAATATGAAAAGAAAATTATCCTGACACTTGTTAAATGGTAGCGAGACTTTTCAGGAGTATTGCAATAGGGGTTTAATTTATTAAAACAGGGGAGAGAGATGGGGCTCAACTCCGAATACAGCAAGGATAAGTTTTATGATAGGCAAGGAACAGAACGAGAGGGTCAGTGGATGCAAAATTACTAACAGGGGACATCAAGAGGTGGGAGAGGGGGCCTTTGATAAACAGACCTAACAGGACTCTTGCTGAAGGCTGGGCAGAGTGATCAGATCATAAGAGTGGGGGTAGGAGGGAGGAATTTGGTCAAATACCAAAGATGGGAGGATACTTGCTAAAGTAACTTGGGAGGATACTTGCTAAAATAACTTAGCAGGATTCTTGCTAAAACTGGGCTCGGCAGGCTAAAGACAAGGCCTAAGGACAAGGCCTGGTCAAAAAGAGGGCTCAGGGCTTCCCCGGTGGCGCGGTGGTTGAGAGTCCGCCTGCCGATGCAGGGGACACGGGTTTGTGCCCCGGTCCGGGAGGATCCCGCATGCCGCGGAGCAGCTGGGCCCGTGAGCCATGGCCGCTGAGCCTGCGCGTCCAGAGGCCCGCGTACCGCAAAAAAAAAAAAAAGAGGGCTCAGTGGAGGCTGATTCAAGTTTGGTTTGTCACCAGGTCCATCTGTGACGATCATAAGAAGAAGCTGCTGTGAAATCTTTATCACTCAATCTTCTTTTTTCTCAGTAAGTAATTTCAAGATAATCTCATTTTACAAGAGGAAAAAAGATGGGAACCCAGTAATAGGACTTGGACTCTTGATTTCGGTCTAATTGCTGTACACCATCTACTGTGAACACAGTCCATGCCTGAGGTCAGCTGGCAGAGAGGCTCATCTTGATGGTACTGACCCAGCGACACTGGTTTTGGATCTGACAGTGCCAGGCACTTGTCCCCGTTAAGATATTCGTCAGGCAGTTTCCAACGACCCGGAGGAGTCAAACGACACGGGAGCCCCAGGGCCAACGGTGGCCAAGAAAAGTCCGAAGACTATTTCAATCCACGGTGTTACCCCATCCGCTCCCTTCTCTGTCTGTCACCTCCCTTTATTCACAGCAGCTGTAGGACATTTCTACGGTAAGGTGGCAGCATCCTGTTTCACTGGAACAGCGATTTGTGTGAAGAGAGAAGGCTGTGTTCACGACAAATGTGGCGAAAACAGTGATGGTGTTTTTCCCCCATTAAACTTCACTGTTTATCAGGAAGCTGTTTAGGATGAAGGTTTAAAACGCAATCAGAATGGGATGGGGTTATATAAACACTTCCTTTGCACCTACACACATCCTTGGGACTAAAACTAAACCCTAAGACAATTAAATAATGATAAAAGTGGAATGGATGTAAGAACTGCCTGGTTCAGAAATTCCACATCCTACTGGATTAGGATCAGCTGGGGAGCTTGCCAGGGTCCCTGAGATTCTTGTTCAGTTGATCTAAGGAGGGAGAGGGAGGGTTACTCTGAGCTTTTAAAAGAAAACACATGTTCATAATCTGCCCAGGTGACTTTAATGTCTAACCAGGTTTGAGACCATTGATCTATTTCAGCCTCCTTACTTTAAGCCTGAGGCCCAGAAAAGGGGAGTAACTTTTGAAAGGTCACACAGCTAATTAGCGACAAAGCCAAAAATATAAAACTGGCATTAAGTAGCACTGCAGGTTTTAAGAGGTTTTCTTAACTTCACCTGGTAACCCCAGTTGGCACAAATATTCTTTTATGGTCTTAGAAAACAAGGTAGAAAATCTACAGGCTTCTGACCAGTGTTCATCTGCATTCACTCATGATTTGGATATGCTGATTACAAGAATGTGAAGTTGACCAAGAGTAAGTGGAAAAAAGAAATTATATTTCAATCCTTGTGTTTAAATGTTTCTAATTATTTACAAGTGTCATGTATTATGTGTACCACATCAAATATATATCATTGCAATATCATTATCTGAAGATAATTGATACTGGGAAGAATCACTAAAGAATAAAATAGGGACTAAATTTTTACAGAAAATAGTGAAAAAAGGTTGACTGGGACTTTATCTTGAAAAATGAAAGTGTACCTGATATTTACAATTGCCATGACAAACTACTTCTTAGAATGAACAAAGAAAGAACTAAATGTTGATGGCTTTTACTGGCATTATTTTGCCATAATAACAAACCACATCCTTCACTTCCCATTTGACTTTCAAAAAATGATCTTAAAGAGAAGCACTTTGGCAGAAACATTTCAGAGCTTCATAAATTTTCCCAGGGGTTTCTCTTAATCCTTTGTTATTCAAATCCTCCTTTCAAGCAGTGTTCTTGTGTTCTTAGTCTTGTGTTCTTAGTTCTTTTGTTGGGTACCAGCCTTTCTCCAGCCTCACTTCACCAACTTCATCAAAGTCCTACATCTTTAGAAAACTTTACAACATCACTTCACAAGTTATTTGCATGTATTTGCATTATATTTCCATATGCAATTACAATTTGTGAGAGAGTGATGAATGTAGCTAGCAGGATAGGGGATAGTTATGCTCATATCAAGTAGGAGTGACATATGAATGGAGACTGATGTTACAAGTGGTCAGTTGTTTAGTGATTACTTCCCGATAGAACAAGTCTTCTGTACATGGTCATTTAAAACTATGGAGACTTGGATAATAATTGCTCAGCTAAGTTGCACACCCTGCACCGGTTGGCAATCCCAGTGGATCAACACGGCCTCTGTGGAGATGGAACGTGCCATCTTTGCAGGCAGGAAAAGCAGGCTTTGCAACACATCCATGTGGTAGCTATTCTCTGCCTAGAACACCTCTCTTACCTTTTTGTGGAAACAGATCCCACGCCCCAATTACCGTGGGTGGACATGACCGTGCTGGTCAATTACTGTACCGCATGCTTGGAGGGTAAGGGGATCTTCCTTCCTCCATAAGTGAAACTCCCATTCTAGACCAGGAGTTTCTCAGCTGGCCTCGTGTCCAGCAGTGTGGTCCATACAGACCAGGTGCAGCCCTAGCTGCCTGGAACCTGAGTTTGGTGATCACAGCTCTGAAGACAGGAAGATGATGTTAGCAGTATCTCCTCTGCCTTAAAGAGTTGATATCCACGGGTGTTACCTCATTCAGATTTGTCGACTGGTTTGCATACACAGCAGCGGCAGCTGTCTGGCGCCTGGATGGCTCTCCTTGTCCTACACTGTTACTGCAGGAGGTCGAGCAGCATCTTCCCCAGGAAAATGAGAGGGGAGGGCATCTTCATGAGGACTGAAAAGAGACGCTCAAATACTCAAGCCTCCTGGCTGTATGTTAAAGCAGCGGTCCCCAACCCTTTTGGCACCAGGGATCGGTTTCGTGGAGGACGATTTTTCCATGGATGAGGGGTGGGGGGACAGTTTAGGCAGTAATGCCAGCGATGGGCAGCGGCAGATGAAGTTTCAGCTGGCCCACCACTCACCTCCTGCTGTGCGGCCTGGTTCCTAACGGGCTGTGGACCAGTACTTGTCAGGGGCTGGGGGTTGGGGACCCTGTGTTAAAGGAACAAAGCAAAGACACTGTGGCCCCCGGCCCCAGTTCAGAATGAACCGAGGCTACAGTTGCTCTGTTGCCCAAAAGGGGTTTTACAGGAAAATAATTTCTACTGAAGTACAGAAATGGACCTCCAGCAGGCCCACCTCCAGGATCTGCTGAGTGACATGATGGGTAGGAAACTATCTTTTTTTTTTTTTTTTTTTGCGGTACGTGGGCCTCTCACTGTTGTGGCCTCTCCCGTGGCGGAGCACAGGCTCCGGACGCGCAGGCTCAGCGGCCATGGCTCACAGGCCCAGCCGCTCCGCGGCATGTGGGATCTTCCCGGACCAGGGCACGAACCCGTGTCCCCTGCATCGGCAGGCGGACTCTCAACCACTGCGCCACCAGGGAAGCCCGGAAACTATCTTTTGATTAATCCGCAGTCATAGTAAACATTCTGTGTGCGATGGGCGGGGGCTGGGTAGGCATAGGCACGTAGACAGTCTCCAAAGTGAGGTCCAGTAGTGCAGGGGATGCAAATTTAAGTCACGCCCTCCCCATAAGAATGGCAAAAGCAAGCTCCTTTTCCCTGGTGGGTCCTGGCACCAGGCCGTGATAGTGTCAGCAGGTTGGCCCTTGGGGGTCTAGGAGACCCGCACTGGTGTCTGTGGTGTTCTGCCTTACATCATGATATCCAGACAATTTTTATCCTTCGTCATTAAATTAACTTGATCACCTCATCTAACTATGTATCTTTCCAGCTGTCACATTGCCGTCCCTTTGTGACACCCATGCAGTAAGGCTTAGGCCACAGTTAGGAAGACTTCCCTGTTTCAGGGTGTCGGATCTGAGCTCAGGGATCCTTGCAGGAGAAGCCCTTGATCTGGCTCTGTTAGGCCATGGTGCTGTACATGACTGCCTCTAGGCAGCCCATTAGAGACTCAAGGTTATGACAAGCACACAAGGAATGGACCCTTTCACCCCTTTCCTTTCAGAAAGGCAGATACTTACTGAGCCAGCCAGCGGGTTCTACCAGCCTGTGTTCCATTAACCTCAGTGGCATCAGAAAATGAAATTCGCAGTTTAAGCTACTTCATGTGACCAACAAGTTCAGGAGACAGCTGGAAGGGTCTGAAATTCAATGCCATAATACAATTACCTCATACCAGCACTGCTTTCAAAAGTTCTCAGCTTGGAGACTTTCCAAAGGCTGTGAGTCCCATTTTCCACTGTGACATGTTAAAAATCATCATGGGTAAATTGTTCCACAGATAGTTTTGGGTCTTATGCCAATGCAATTTCCTGTGAATTGAACAAAATTGCTCTTATAGCATTGAAAGGCCTATATTTTATCTGTGAGGGAAAAAAAAGACCTAAAAATTATTCCTTGCAACCTGGGTTGTATGGAGGTTGTACTACTGGCAATGTGACCCCAGTTATCTTGAGCCATAAAAACAGCATCCAATTTGTTTTTACCACCGTATTTCAGAAGACAATTCTGTGGAACAGTTTGCCCCACACATGGAGACTTCAAAGCCCTGAGAGAAATTCAAAAGCTATTCCTTTCTCTTGAAGCCGCATTAGCTAACTCCCTACCAGATGGGTTCAGAAGACTCTAATATTGAAGTTGCTCCTATAAACTGTGAAATGTTAACAGCATAAATGGCCACTTTGAGAGGGTATGTGCCATAATAGGCTATAGGAATGGTGTGTAAGTGTCCCAGGTAATTCAGTCATTATTAACCAGGACATAAAAAGATCGAAGAGGAAATAGCCAGCCTTCTAAAGAGTCACACCCTGAGACAGACTTCCTTGGGTGCTCCAACTGACCGCTGGCGTTTGAGAAGCATGTGGAAATGGGTGGTGCTTCCTTATGACCGAGGTGCTGGTCGAATGTTGCCGGGACTTCACCTCCTTCTCCCATCCTCTTAAAAAACAAAAGATTTGCCTTGCTGAGAATTAAGGCAGGATATACTCATATATATGGAAAGAGAATTCAGAAGTGAGCTAAAGAAAAGGAAATGATGAAACTCCCACAGGTTCAAAGATGGAAATGTGTGGAGTCAGAAACATTGCTCAGCACTGGGTGACCAGTGGACCCACTCGAAGCAGGCTGCTGCCACTGAAGATGAATTCTTGGAAGAGCCAAATAATAACAGAAAAGCACCTACAGAGATTTGGTTAGATCATAAGACAGACTTTTGAGAATTACAATGAAATATTTTTCAAATTTAGAAATTCAAATCTGAAGAAAATGAAAGCACTAATTTGAAAAGATACATGCACCCCAATGTTCATTGCAGGATTATTTACAATAGCCAAGATATGGAAGTGACCTATGTGCCCACTGATAGATGAATGGATAAAGAAGCTGAGGTTTATATATATATTTATATATATATATATATATATATATATATATATATATATATATATATATATATATATATATATATATAAAATGGAATGTGACTTAGCCATAAAAAAAGAATGAAATCTTGCCATTTTTGACCACATGGATGGACCTAGAGGGTATTATTTAAGTGAAAAAAGTCAGACAGAGAAAGATAAATATTGAATGATTTCACTTATATGTAGAATCTAAAGAACAAAACTAATGAACAAACACAGCAAAACAGAAACAGAGTCATAGATACAGAGAACAAACAGGTAGTTGCCAGAGGGGAGGCGGGGAGGGGGAAGAGAGAAATAGGTGAGGGAGGCTAAGACGTACAAACTTCCAGTTACAAAATAAATGTCACAGGTATGAAATGTACAGTGTGGGGAATACAGTCCAGAATTGTGTAATAGCTTTATATGGTGACAGATGGTAACTAGACTTATCATGATGGTCATTTTGAAATGTATAGAAATATTGAATCACTATGTCTTGTACCAGGAACTAACATGGTGTTGCAGGTCAATTATACTTTGAAAAAAAACGAAACATATAGAAAAAGAGATCAGATTTGTGGCTACCAGAGGTAGGGGGTGTTGGGAGGGGAAACTGGATGAAGATAGTCAAAAGGTACAGACCGCCAGTTATCACATCAATAAGTACTAGGGATAAAGATATGGAAGCGACCTATGTGCCCACTGATAGATGAATGCACAACGTGATAAACATGACTAATACTGCAGTATGTTATAAACGGAAGTTCTTAGAGAGTACATCTTAACAGTTCTCATCACAAGGAAAACAAATTTTTCCTATTTCTTTAATGTTGTGCCTATATGAGATGCCGGATGTTCACTAAACCTGTTGTAGTCATCATTTTATCATGTATGTAGGTCAAATCATTATGCTGTACACCTTAAACGTATACAGTGCTGCATGTCAATTATATCTCAATAAAACTAGGGGGGGGGGGAATTCAATAGTCAAACTGAGAAAGAGCATTCACTGTGGCCTGGATCATGGTCTTGGTCTGGTTGATAAGGAAGAAGACAGGGTTCTCTAAATGCTGAGCAAAAATAGAGTTGAAAATCATGATGGAAAAAAGGTGCTTGGAGGAGAGATTTAGGAGACTTAACAGGGAACAATATGAAGCCTGGAATGTGAAAAATATAAGAGATGAAGAAGAATGATAATAAAATAATAGAAAAAAATGTTTTCAATGAGAGATAAAGCTAAAAATTTTAAAAGTCCCCCAAATCAAGCAAGATTGAAGAGAAGAACATCTGAGCATATTCTCATAAAATTTCAGTATTCCAAAGAGCAGAAATTCTTCCAAGAGATGCTTTAAACTAAGGAATGCCTGGAGACTTGGGTTTTATATTCAAACAGTCACACGCTGAACACTCAGGAATGTGCTGCTGTTGCTTGCCCCTGTCATTTGCCCTTGGAGCACATGGGCAGATTTCCAGAAGAATCCAGAGGGACCAAGAAGGTGCTTTGAAAACCTAAGAAAGACCAAAGTGGGCTTCTCATGCCTGGTGGGCTGACACTCCGTGAGGGGACTGACAAGCAATGGGTACGTCCATGAAGATTCAGGGGGTCTGGGATGCTGTGTGTCCACCTGTGACACTGCTGCCCCTGTAGAGCCATCATCTGTTCCTTGAGGAGCCACCTCTGCAGAAAAGTTTTCACATCCTTTGCAATTAAAGAAACCTCATATCCCTTAATGGTGTGTGTTGGAATTTTCCAAACATCGATCATTATCATAAAATGACAGACCCACTTAAAGATAAAGCCTTCCAAGCTTCCAATCAGAAAGAACAAGATACTTACAAAGGAAATAGAATCAGACTGGCATCAGATTTTTATCTGTAACTCTGGAAGCTAAACAACAGAGGAGAATCTATAAACCACTGAGGAAAAAAATAACATGTCTACAAGAATCCCATAGGCAGCCAAGACGAACAAAAAAGATACTGTGGATATGTGAGAATTAGTATAATCACAGCATTGGTTAGGGTCTTAGCAGCAGAAAGCAGAATCTGCTCCAGCTAGTTTTAGCAGAAAGGGATAGAGATCATTGAAAGAATCACTGAGAGAGCTGAAGAAACAGATTATAGGATTAGCTCCTGAGAATAATTCTCAGATCCATACTGCAAAATAGGCCTGCTAAGGATGTGGACATTTTGGGAGGCCATTATTCAGCTGATCACAGCAAGCATAGTTATTTTATAGTCCGTGTCCAATAATTTCAAGATCTAAAAGTATTGGAAAGTCTGTTTCTGTGGTCCATTCTTGCAGATGGTTCTCTCACATGTTGCATGCTTTGTTGTATGCTTGGTATGTTTGATTATGTGCTGTGCCTTAGACCCGAAATGTATTATTAAGAAAAAATTGATGACTGTAATGAATGTGCTTCATCTAGAGAGGATTGGTGTTTGCCTTTTTCCAAACATCTGTAAGCATGACCAATATGGGACCATTTTAAACCAAGGCTGTGGCTCGGGGGTTTTCTTGATGAACCAGGCAATGTCAATCCAGCTGCCTAACCTTGTTCGGGCTGGTTGACTTTTATCTCAGTCTTACCATGAAAGGGAATCTCAGTGGGGCCCCAGCTCATGCTTGGAAGATCTCTTAGAATCTCCACCTAGTGCAGACCTGGGTCTTGATTTCTATTACTCCATGAAGCCAAGAAAAAAAAATTCAAGTTTCCCAGTCTGTTTCTGGATTTCCATTTTTCCTTAAATTTTGGCCTGACTATTCTTTAATATATTTTCAGATCTCTGATGGCTTTAAAATAACTTATTTAGAATTTTTAGTTGTTTTTCATTTGGGAGTTTGGGGGCCTGAAAAATAGTCCACCATAACCAAAAATTGGAAGTCAAGTCTCCCCACCACAGTAATAAATAATACATTAATGCATGCTTACACTGTCCTAATTGTGTTCTATCCATTGTCTATTTGGTGGAACAATGGAAGGTCTGGGCCCTGAAGTATGCAAGTTCTCAATCCCAGGGCAACTCAAGTAGAGATAATGAGAGCTGAACAGTACCTCATGTTTATGGTGGAAGAGACATTTCAAACTAGAGGTTTTAAAATGACAGCGAGTCAATGAAAATACCCTCGTAATTATTTCTGAAGAAAGAGTGTCATGGCCTTCACCCATTACTTTAATCACTTATTATTCAGTTGACACTTTATTGAACACAAATTATCTACCGGTTACTCTGCGGGGGACTAAAAATACAAAGATGAAAACAGATTCTGAAACACAGTATTATTATACCACGTAGTGAGTGTTGTGATAAAGATAAGCCCACAGGAGGGGGTGCCTTCCCCAGGCTAAGGGATTAGTAAAGGCTTCTTGAAGAAAGTGGTCCCTGAACTGAATCTTAAATCATGGTAAGAGTTGTCCAGGTAAAGTTGGGATGAAGGGAAGGGGCTACCAGGCAGAGGGAACATCATGAGCAAAGGCCCAGAGTTGAGTAACAGTGTGATGTGTAGGTCAGGAGCCCAGTTAGGTGGCAGCTGCAGCCACTACTGCCCTTAGATCTGGCCAAACAGGGCTCCTAGCTCAGTCCCTTAGCCTCTAGGTGCCTCATATTTTGGAGGGCCTTCCTCCAAGTTCTCTAAGTCCCCCTTCAGTGCCTGGGACTGACTGGGATCTGCAGAGCCATCTGAGAAGGGTGCACTAAGCTGGACCAAGAACTGTGCGGACCCAGCCCCCATTCCTTCCCTTTGAGGTGCTTGCTCTCCAACCCTCTAGCATGCACGTGGGGTTGACCAGATGTCCTGTGGAGCCCCAAGATTCATGTCAACGGTGTTGTCTCCCAGGGCCCAGGGACTAGGACAATGGCTGGGCCAACACATTGCTCCAGCTGGCCAGCCCAGTATTTCTTTCATGGGATCCTGAGACTGGGCCACCAGAATGGTGTTGACATGCTGATTCACATTGATTCTCACTCACATTGTACACAAGACAAGTTCAGGGCTCTGGGCTACTGAAAGTCCGTGGTTGACCTTGGGCTGGATCCACATCTGTGTCCCCATGGATTGGCTCTTGCCCTTCCAGGTTCCAACCATGGCGCTGCCTCTGGTCTACAGCATCGAGGATGGCAGAGAGGTGGCGGCATGATTTACCTGTGCACCCTCTGCTGCTGGCCACACCAGGCGGCCACCCCACCTTCTGAAGGATCTGGGCCACAGGTAGGGCAATCCTCTAGGGGTGACAGCACCTCTTTCCTCCAAAGGCTTTGAGACCCTTGCTCCACAATGTCAGCAGCGACACATCCATGTCCTCTTTTGCCCCCACTCTCAGTGATGTCCTCTCTTGCCTCTGACCATGTGGTGACATTTTGTGTTCACAGGTCAGTCTTGAACCATGCCAGATGAGGGATAGACATTCTTCGGGTCAATGCCCCTTGTCTATCCTCCCCGCTAGTGGTGGTTTGTGGAAGGCAGGAGTGAAGTCAGCATTGAAAAGATATCACATCCTAGGAATGCAGCAATTATGGACCAAGGAGATGAAGAGAAGACATGGCTAAAGGCATGACTATAGAACAGATGTACTGTTCTACATTTATACTCATTTCAACTGGTAAATTTAAGGCGACCAGAAAACATTCTCCTGCACACTCTGTCTAAGACTTGCATTCATGGGCATCATAAACCACACACAGTAACAGCTTTTGAGGGAGTCACTGGAAGCCCATGTTCACCAGGGCCATAAGGGAGGATGCAGCGTCATGAGTAATGATGCAACCAGCACTCAACACACGATATCAGGGAACTTCAGGGAAAAGTTTACTTTTCATACCAACAGGACCAGAAAGCCATGGCACGGCAAGCAAGAGCAGTGTTGCCACTTTTTCTTTAGGGTGGGAAGTATGAAACTAGCAGCAAAGGCGCATGTGACAGAAAAGAGCATGAAGATGCGGCTCCTGGGGCTGTGCAGGAAGAGATGGTACCCAGACAGGCACTAACTGGGTCATTAACAAAACCACAAGCACTTCTTTTCTACCAATAATCCTAAATCTTTGTTGATAAAGCACTAAAAGTTGTGTGGTCTATAAATTTTGTAATACATATTTAATCAAGTTGTGTATAGAATAACAGGGCCCTGCCAAAACGTATTTGCCCAAGTCCCTGTAAACCCTGGAGCAGCCCTAGCTGCTGCAGGGTGGGCAGAAGAGGGGGGAAGCTGACCTGAGAACTGACAGTGGGGATGGAGAAGAGGGATCTGAGCTGGACTATGAAGGGTGTCACACCAGGTGGACTTGGGGGTCATCCTGCTGTGTCTCATAGGCAGGCGATGCTGAGATGGGGAGGGGAAGGTGGATGGATACATGGACACAGAAGAACAAGTCTGATATCTAGATGGGTCAGGTGCCATACGAATGAAGCTTAAAGTGTCCATGGGACTTCTGGGAGATGTCCGGCGAAGAAACCTGGCTGTGTGATGTGAAGCCTGAGTATGGGGGAAGCAGTGGGCCGTCCGTGTACCGGGGCGGGGTGGGGGATGGAAACCTAGAGAGAATATGGGAGTCTTCCAGGAGAGAGTGCACAGCAAAGCCAGCAGTGGCTGAGACAAAATGCTGAAATTTACTGACCGCAGCTCTAACTAGGTTCTCTTCCTCCTCCTGACAAGCACGAGATCCCAGGCTAAAAGTGGGTAATGGTTATGAAACAATAGTCTTTGCATTATGTAATCTAGGTCCCTGGGATTTGTTTGCTAAGGGACTGAATGTACTTCTCATAAGTAAGAGCTAATAACGGTAACATGACTTTACATATTTCATTAAATAATGTTAAGGGTGAAAACTCAGAACTAAATCAAACTCAGATATGAGAAGACAAACAAAATTCATCTCAATATTGGGTTATTGTGTTCCAGTGCTTTGTCCCCCTAGGATGTCAGGTGGTGTTAAAAACCTCCTTCCTCTGGAGAGTGATGCTTTTTTTTGGAAGGAGGTAGGCACACCCCCTCCCCACTTCTTATTTTTCTTAACAATTGGGTTGTCTAGCAAGGGAATCTCACTTTAGTTCTATTTCTAGCTATGTTACAGTAGAGCCATGCTAAAAGCCTCAAGTACTGGAGGTAAAAATAACAATCCAATGTTAAATAAAACTGACTTCACAACTGTAGACAGATTTACAGTCAGAAGCACACAGTTACTTAGTTATTACTGAGAGAATGAACTATCCATATTAGTAAGTTCCACAGCCTTAAACTCCTGGTAGGATGGAGGCGGAGTACAAATAAAGGTAAATTAAAATGTGAACAATTTACCCAGAAGATTTTCTTTTCAACTCACTGACCTTAGATTTTAGCCACAAAGTCTATATAAATGGTAGCTACGTTATCTCATCAGCTAATCATACTGGGTGGAAGAAATACTTCTTTAGTGACTTTTACTATTATTATAGGACAGTAAGATATACATCAAAGAAAGAGGAACAGAAAATCAGAGCTCTCAAGACTGTTCTCTTTTTAAAACAACATAAGTAAATTTTTGAGGTAATACTTATAATCTCACCATCCTAATATAAAAATTATTTTCAATTTTACATGTCTACCCTTCTTTGGCCATATATGAACATTTCCATGCTGTTGCGATCACACCATATACATACTTTTGCAGTCTGCTTTAAAATTTTTATAAGGTAAAATATTGTGATGTTTATACATACTCTTTAAAATGATCATTTTTTCAAAGTCTTCAGGCTGATAAACTATAATTTTTCAGATATTCTCTTGTGGTTGGATACTTTAGTTACATATAGCTTTTGATGTACTAGAGAATATGGCAGTAAGCAAACATCAGTATTTTTCTTTCTAATTAGGTTGCACAACAGTACTAGCTAAAACTTCCAGTTTCAGTATATCTTTACCACCAGAGAGCATTACTACTTTTTAGATGATTTGATGATTTAGTGCAAAAGTTCCCTGGAGTTTACTTTAATTGCATTCCTTTGGTTATTAGGGAGAAAACATTTCTGTATGGAGTTACTTACCATTATTAGAGTGCTAAAAATAAAACAAAAAGGAATGAAATAAATAACAGTAATTCTAGTAAACTAGTAAACTAACCAGAGTCCACCTACTGACTGAAGAAGTTTTGATTTTGTCCCCCTATGTCAACTTCATCACTAATTGAACAATTAGAAATCTCTATGTCATGATGGGTTTTCTCCCCTTCTCTACTCTCATTCTGCTGAAAGAGAGGGCTTATCTTCTGTTGCTATGTTCAGTGCAGTCCATAAGGTAGAAGACAAATGGCCTCCATAAAGTCCAACCCCTTTATGTGTTTTGTAGTGCTATCCCATAGAAAAGGAAATTGAGGCTAAGAAGACAAATTACTTACTCAGGATCCTATGGGTCATAATTTGGCTAAGCCAGGGTTTGAATCCAGGTATGTCACTCCAAAGTTCATGCTTTCTCCAATGTGCTGACTACCCTAGATGATCAGAAAATTAACCTATCCCAGATCATTCCAATAAACAGCTCATTCATCAACCCTCTTTGCAAACAGAAAGTTGCATACAGATTCTTGGTAGCATTAATGTATTTTCTGATAATGAGTTTAGTAGGACACAAGGCCTTCCTCATGTCTGTCTCAGACAGTGTGATTCCATAAAAAATGAGATTATGTAAGAGAGTCCTGTCTTCACTGCTGCTCAGGAACCATATGTAATTATCTTTTGGTGACTGATTTAATTAAGATTCAAGAACTGATTCACATCCAAAACCACATTCATTGTGATAAAATCTAGTGGACAGGGCTTCCCTGGTGGCGCAGTGGTTGAGAGTCCACCTGCCGATGCAGGGGACACAGGTTCGTGCCCCGGTCTGGGAAGATCCCACATGCCGTGGAGTGGCTAGGCCCGTGAGCCATGGCCGCTGAGCCTGCACGTCCGAAGCCTGTGCTCTGCAACAGGAGAGGCCACAACAGTGAGAGGACCGCGTTAAAAAAAAAAAAAAATCTACTGGACAGAAGTCCACTGATGTCCTAGTTAATAAGATACACCTTTTAGTTGCTTCATATTTGAGTACTTTTCCAAACATTCCCTTTAACAGCTAATGTGGTTTAAATTTTTTTTTCTTTATTCCACTTAATGAGATCTTGGTTGCTACAGGATTCAAGGGAGCTATGCTAAACAATGCTGTTGTATTTAACACAGGTCCAGTCATTTGATAGCTCTTGGTGGCTGTGTAAACCTGGCCAAATGTACACGTTCAACACGTTCCTTCTATTTTGGGTGTGGGATGGAGCCAACAACTCCGGACAATTTTCTAACTTGGTAATTGGAATACTAGGAGCTTACTTCCATTTTTAGTGAGGGGTAAGGACACTAAGATACATGAGATTCCAAAGTATACTCATAGGAACTTTGACAGGGTGGGCGGGGGAGTGGAATTAAGATGCTTGATCTCTTGCAAAAAATAAAGTTGAACATGCAGACTATCTATGATAACTCCCAGCAAATGCCATTTAAATCCAATAATCCTTTAAAGTCCAGCTAATAAACAGTCATGTGATACAGGATATGTGATAAGAAAAGTATCTTGTTTGGACTAATCCCAGTTCTGCTACTAACTAAGTGACCTTAGCACCTAATAATTTTGAATATTTAAGAAGCATCCAGTATGGGCCAGTCACTGAACAAAATGCTTATTTATGAAACATGTCTTATTTAATTCTTACATCCTGTAAGATAGAAACAAAAAGGAGTCCTAGAGAGATTATGTAATTTACCCAAGATTATAAAGGTATAAAGTGGCAAAGCCAAAATATTTAAACTTTAGATTGAAATGCAACATGTATACAGAGGTGTGTGCATCATCTTAAGGGTACAGTTTGATGAATTATTAAAAAGTGAATACACTCATGTAACCACCAATCAGGACAAGAAATGGAACCTGAAAAGCACCCCAGAAGCTATTCTTCTGGCCCTTCCCAATGACTAACCTGTTCTTCCTTCTAACACCATATGTTAGTGTTCCCTACTTTTGAACTTTCAAATAAGTGGCCTTATACAATATGTGACCTTTTGTGTCTGGCTTCTTTCACTTATGTCTGGTGTAAGGTAGTGGCCAAATTTCATCACCATTTGCTGAAAAGACATTCCCAGCCCTGCTGCTCTGCAGAGGTACTTCTGTCATAAATCAAGTGTTGCTATATGTGTGATCTTCTGAGCTTTTTGCTTTGTTCCAGTCATCTGTTTGTCTTTTCTTGTGTCGATACCATACTGAAGTATTTCTGAAGTCTTGGTATCCAGTTGAGAAATTCCTCCAATTTTGTTCTTCTTCTTCAAAATTGCTTGGTTATTCTAGTCCTTCCCTATTATCATATAACTTTTAGAATCAGACTATTAACTTTCACAAAATACCTCTTGTAATTTTTTAGGGATTGCATTGAACCTACAGATCAAGTTGAGAAGAACTGACATCTTTAGATTGTTGAATTTTCAACCTGTGAACATCTCTCCATTTACTTAGGTCGTCTTTTACATTTTTTTTATTATTAATGTTCTATAGTTTTCAGCACAGAAGTCTTAACTGTGTTTTTGTTAGATTTATTTCTGGTTATTAGAGTTTAAAATGCTATCTTTTAAATACAACTTACAATTGTATTTTATACAACTGACTTTTATAAATTGACTGTGCTTCCAACAATTTTGCTAAATTGACTTATTAAATCTAATAGCTTACCTGTAGATTCTTTGGGATTTTTAAAATATAAAATTATGTAACATACAAGTAATCTAGTTTTATGTCTACCTTTTCAATCCCTATGCCTTTTATTTCTTTTTCTTGCCTTCTTGCATTGGCTATGATCGTAAGTAAAATGTTGAATAGCAGGGGGCTATTCAAGGGAGTATCCTCAACTTCTTTCTGTTCTTAGAAGGAAAACATTAAAAATTCACCTTTATATGTTTGCTATGGATGTTTAAGATAGATATATTTTTATCAGATTAAGGAAGATCACTTCTTTCTTCAGTGTGCTAAGAATTTTTTATGAATGCATGTTGAATTTTATCAAATGCTGTTTCTACACTTATTGAGAGGATAAGCTGTGACAAAGTGAAAGAACGGCATGGACATATATACACTACCAAACGTAAGGTAGATAGCTAGTGGGAAGCAGCTGCATAGCACAGGGAGATCAGCTCGGTGCTTTGTGACCGCCTGGAGGGGTGGGATAGGGAGGGTGGGAGGGAGACGCAAAAGGGAGGGGATATGGGAACATATGTATATGTATAACTGATTAAATTTGTAAAATTAAAAAAAAATCTTTTTAAAAATAAATAAATAAAAAATAAAAAAATAAAAAAATAAAAAAAAAAGCAAAGTGAACTTTCAGGGAGGTAGGAAACGTTTTTGTTCCATTGAAAGCTATTGATCCAGCACAGATAATTCACAACAAAGAGCCATTTCAGCTAAGTTTGGTGTGACTTTGGCAGGGGTGGGGAAGTAAGGATGAGGAAAGGGAAGGGAACGTGAGTGAGTAGAGAGAAGCAGAAAGGAATTATAACTCATTGCAGAAACAAAAGCAATAAATTGTGCAATAAATTGTTATTTATGCATAAATAAAGTACAAATCAAAATACACCCACACTCACATTTGAGCCTCGTATTATGTCTAGTTGAGGCAAAGACACAGATTCAGAAAGGCTGACAGAAAGTGAACAGCAGGAGAGGTCAACCAGAAGCTTCTAGTACTTACAGCTCAGACAGGCCTGCAGTTGGCAAACAAAAACAACAAGAGCAACAATAATTTTTACTAACCTTCCATGACCCCTTGCTATGTGCCAGGACCTCTTCTGTGTTAATTCATTTTTTACTCACAATTCCAGGTGCTAGAAACTACTGCTTACCCCATACAGACAAGGAAACTGAGGCATGAGAGATTACTCTACTTTCCCAAGGCCTCACAGCTGTTAAGGACGGGGTCCCTGTTTGCAAGTCTCAAGTTAGCTTCAGCTAGCATTTTCAAAAAAAAAGAAAAAATAAAGAAAAAATAAATAAATAAAAACCCATTTTATTGATTTTAAATCTTAATTGTGTATATAGTTCATTCACATTTAATGTAATTATTGTTATATTTCCATTTAAATCCACCATCTCATCATCACCTCTTCCTATTTGTCCTACATCTTTTATATTCCCTTTCTCCTTTCTTGCCTTCTTTTGTATTAGTTAACTAACTATTTGTTGTTATATTTTCCATACTCTTTTAGCTTGTTGGTTAGAGGTATATGTAGGTTTTCTGGAGACCTAAAGCTTATACAGTTTCAAGTGCCTTTATTAAGAAAAATAATAGGGACTTCCCTGGTGTTTCAGTGATTAAGTATCCACCTACTGGTGCAGGGGACATGGGTTCGATCTCTGTTCCCACATGCCGCAGAGCAACTAAGCCCATGCACCACAACTACTGAAGCCCACACACCTAGAGCCCATGCTCTGCAACAAAGAGAAGCCACAGCAGTGAGAAGTCCGCACATCGCAAAGAAGAGTAGTCCCTGCTCGCCGCAACTAGAGAAAGCCCACACGCAGCAACGAAGACCCAACGCAGCCAAAAATAAATAAATTGTTTTAAAAAAAAGAAAAGTAGGGCTTCCCTGGTGGCGCAGCGGTTGAGAGTCTGCCTGCCGATGCAGGGGACACAGGTTCATGCCCCGGTCTGGGAAGATCCCACATGCCGTGGAGCGGCTAGGCCCGTGAGCCGTGGCCGCTGAGCCTGTGCGTCCAGAGCCTGTGCTCCGCAACAGGAGAGGCCACAACAGTGAGAGGCCCGCATACCGCAAAAAAATAAAGAAAGAAAGAAAGAAAAAGAAAAAAAGAAAAGTAATAAAACATTATAGATATAAAATTAGGAATAAGAAGGATATATATATAGAGAGAGAGAGAGAATCACAACAAATTTCAACTTTTAAAAAGCTGACCAATATCACAAACATCACCAAACCCAGAAAAAAAAAACATAATATTTTTGACCTAACATACTTCTATAATATTTCCCTACTTTTTTGTGCTGCTTTTCTATATGGCAATAATCTTGTAATATCATTTACTATAGAGAGAACAGAAAAACAATTCAGCCTTTCTTCTAATATGGCTGATTGAAATTTTTTAAATTATTGTTCTTTATTCCTGATCATTGGAATACATAAAACATATGACTTGGCACACAAATGTATTCACAGGAATTCTGATAAATTCATTAAAGAGAAAAAAAAGATTTTGATGTGTCTGTAATTGAATATGCTTCATGACCAAGTATGTTCCTTTAGGGACTTCCCAGCAGTCCAGTGGTTAGAACTTGGTGCTTTCACTTCGGGGGTTCTGGGTTCGATCCCTGGTCAGGGAACTAAGATCCCGCAAGGACACAGTGTGGCCATAAGATTAATTAATTAATTAGTTAGTTAAATTTTTTTAATTAAAAAAGATTTTTTAAGTACATTCATTTAACAAAATAAGAGAACTTTTACTTAAAGAAAAAAAAATTTTTTTGGCCATCGTAAGTGGCATGTGGCATCTCAGTTCCCCAACCAGGGTTGAACCTGTGCCCCCTGCAGTGGAAGCTTGGAGTCCTAACCACCGGACCACCAGGTAATTCCCAGTAACTTTTATTTTGATTAGGCATCAATAGAAAGCAAAGTTTCTGCTCACGAATACACATCTGATCATTGGAAACATGTTCCAAAGACAAGCTGGCCTTGTATACTTCAACCCTTATCTCATCAATGGCTACATATGTACTTCCAATGCTGTTCACAGAGGGACACGTTCTTATTAGAAAACAATCTGGGTCATGATGCCGTGTAGGTGGATGATACAATTATTCCTGGAAGTCATTCTTATACTGAAACAGCTAGAATTACCTTAAATATGCACAGACATGACGGCAAATCCCCAAACACATTTCAACAAAAGGAACTAAATATAATGTCAGCTCGAATTAGCCAGGTCCCACATGAACATAGCTGGTGTTTTGTTATTTTCAGCATAGAGATCCTGCACAAATTTTGTTAGACTTATACCTAAATATTTTATATTTTAGGGTGCTATTTTAAATGGTACTATTTTTTTTCAATTCCAGATTGCTCATTACTAAAATATAGAAATATGATTGATTGGCTATTGTATGTTGATATTGTATTCTGTGACCTTGAAAAACTCACTTATTCTAGTAATTTTAGGTAGATTCTTTGGGAATTTCTACGGTCTTGTCATCTGCAAATAGGAACAGCGTTGTCTCTGCTTTTCCAATCTGCCATTTTTTTCCTATCTGTGCCTGTCCTATCTGTCCTACCAGGACCTCCAGGGTGATACTCAACAGAAGTGGTGATAGCAGACATCCTTCTTTTTTCTTGATCGTAGGGGGAAAGCAGTGAGTCTTTTACCATTAAGTGCATTGTTAGCTGTGCGTTTTTGCACAGGGCTGTTTATCAGGTTGAGAAAGTTCCCTTCAGTTTCTCATTTGCTGAGTTTTTTTGTCATAAACGGATGCTGAATTTTGTCACGTGCTTTTCCCGAACTCACTGAGATGATCATGGGGTTTCTCTTCTTTCGTCTGTGGATATGGTGAATTACGCTGATTGATTTTCAAGGTATAAAACATGCTATTCGTGGATTCATTTGACAAATATCTGTGGGCTATTATTTTGCCCAGGCATTGGGCTGGGTGCTGGAGCCACACTTCTGACCCTGGCTGGGGCAGGCCCTGCCCCCAGGGAACTCAAGTATCCCTGTACCCCTAGTGCTCGACAGCTTTGGAGCCTGCACCCCACATCACCTCTGCTTTGAGGAGCGTGTCGCCAGTGTCCCCCTCAGCCAGCATGGCCTGGTTTTCCTGCCCTTCCAGGGCAGTGTGGTAAGTCACAGCTGGCCCAGGGACGAGGGGAATCAGGAGATCTTGGCTGGGGGAATGCAGGGCTGGCCCTGCAGCCACTACTGCTAAGAATTCATTCCGCACCTGGATCCTGACCCTACCCGCGAGGGACGCAGCCCTGGCATTCCTGGCTTTCTCTCCACCTGACAGTGAGGGCAGCTATCTCCCCCTGAAGGATTTTTAAAATTCAAAATAACAACCCCACCATAGGAAGAGTCTCATCGGGTTTGAGAAAGAATACTAAACAGTATCAGGGTGACACCCCTGCGTGGCAGCAATCAAGGTCACATCTCAGCAGTCCTGGAGCTGTTGCCCACAGTCCCCATTCGGAAGCCTTTTTCCTTGTAAAAGACAAAAAGCTCTGACCGCCCTGGAGCGCCCGTCATCTCTCACCTGGCTGTTGCTCTTACCTGCTTGTTGCTGTAACTGGCTTCAGAGCTGGGCTCCCCACCTCGGTCTGCCTTCCCTCTCATCCACTCTCTCCATGCGGAGCCAGAGGGATCTTCCTGAACTAGAAAGCCAGGCATGAAAATGAGACAGGAGGGAAGGGGGCACAACCTTTCAAAGAAGAACACAGCCCTTGAGGACGCAACGAAAACTGGTTACAACTGATTAGGCGCAAGATGGCGGAAGACTTGACTTCCCTAGACCTTGAGCCTCATTGTACGCTCACTGTAACACATCAGCATATGCTAAGTGACGTGCCCACAGGCGCCATGACAGTTCTGAGGCCGACCATAAAAGGCCAAAAAGTGGGCCGTGGCCCAAATCCTGGAAATCCCTGCCCCTTCCCCGAAATAGTCAGAATAATCCATTCATTAGCCTATGAAATTGCTCAGCCCATAGAAACTAACCACCCCACATTTGGGAGCCACTCTTGCGTTTCGAGACCGACCGCATTCTGCCTATGGAATGTGTATCTATCTGAATAAATCCACTTCTTACCTATCACTTTGCCTCTCAGTGAATTCTTTCTGTGCTGAGACGTAAAGAACCTGAGCTGCATTAAGTCCCGAGTTCTGGCTGGGTTCGAATCCCATCTGAGGTGCGATTGGGTTCGAGTCCCAATCTGAGTTGGGCAGTTCCAAAACTTCTCCACTTAAAATGTTCCACTGGCTTCTCAGAACCTTCAGGATGAGAATCAAGCTCCAAGCATGACCAGCACGAGGTCCCCCCCACCTGGATCCTGCCCACGGTCCCGTCCCCCTGCCGCCACTCCCACCTGCCTTCTGCCCCCAACCACCTGAGCCAGCGTGCCTGTGCCTCCCGCCTCTGTGTCCTCACAAGCTGTGCAGTGGCCGCCATCCCCACCTCTGACTGATTCTCTAGCAACCACAGCCAGGATGGCAGTTCAAAGAAACCAGCCCTCCTCACACCTAGCTGCCTAGGAGAATCCCTTGACCACTAGATTCATATTCAAGTTTACCAAACATTTATCAAGCCCTCTAACGTTACCAGAGAACTGGGTTTGCCTCTTGGTGGGTGTTGAGCCAATAGACACAACCAAGCCAAAGATTGGGAGAAGGAAGGATTTATTATTGCTTGTAGCAAGTAAGGGAAGCCTGGGGATCTTTACAGCAAAATTGGGGAAGTGGGCTTCCCTGGTGGTGCAGTGGTTGAGAGTCTGCCTGCCGATGCAGGGGACATGGGTTCGTGCCCCGGTTTGGGAGGATCCCACATGCCGCGGGGCGGAGCCATGGCCGCTGAGCCTGTGCTCCGCAACGGGAGAGGCCACAACAGTGAGAGGCCCGCGTACCGCAAAAAAAAAAAAAAAAAAAAAATGGGGGAAGTTTTAAGCTAAGGGTACATGCATATTCATGAAGGGGCTTGAGCAGAGGAGAGTTCAGCATAGAATTGGGGCAAAGGTCGACAGAGTCCAGGCTCTAGTGACTGACGTCAGGATGGTCAACATCATCATTCCATCCTCCACCTGGGTGGAGGACTCAGCTCCTGCAGAGCTCAGAGATATGTTACTATGTCTCTCCCTTGAGGAGGAACCAGGACTCTGCTTTATCACTGCGCTATTGTCTGACTGCCTCTTCTCTGTTCCTGCCTTCCTTTGTTCCCTTAAGATCATTAATTACTGAGACCTGTTCAAGAGCAAACACTGTGTCCAGGCTCAGATCACAAAATGCCTAGGGCCAGGGCTTCCCTGGTGGCGCAGTGGTTGAGAGTCCGCCTGCCGATGCAGGGGACACGGGATCGTGCCCTGGTCCGGGAAGATCCCACATGCCGCGGAGCGGCTGGGCCCGTGAGCCATGCCCACTAAGCCTGCGCGTCTGGAGCCTGTGCTCTGCAACGGGAGAGACCACAACAGTGAGAGGCCCGCGTACAGCAAAAAAAAAAAAAAGTGCCTAGGGCCAAAATGACTTCTCTCGTGTTAAGAAAACCATTCCCAGTTCTCTTTCTCCGGGAACCCCCTAACGTATCTGCTTACACCACACTACGACTCTCCATACACGCCATGTTGACTGGTGTTGGGCTGCACCCTGAAGGCCTGCAAGGCCTGTACTTGCCCAGCTTTGGGACCAAAGAAAGAGCCCGGAGTTGGCGACAGAAACATCAGTGGTTTAATGGATAGGGGATCTTACCCGCCTGAAGCAAGGCCCTGGAGAGACACCCCACCGTGCGTGGTGGACAGCGGGCAGGACATGACAGCTGTGTTCACTCCCGGGGTCAGGGGGAGGTTAGCAGTTATACGGGGAATTGCCGTCAGGTTGGTTCATCAGTTACCAGGGAAACTAGCAGAAGGGCACGCCCCTCACCGCCCTTTTGATAAGCTATCATGGTGGAAATGCTCTGATCTAAAGTTAGAGTAGGGACTTCCCTGATGGTCCAGCGGGTAAGAATCCATCTAGCAATGCAGGGGATGCCCGTCGGATCCCTGGTCGGGAAATTTAAGATCCCTCACGCTGTGGGGCAGCTCAGCCGGCGCGCCACAAATAGAGAGAAGCCCGCGCACCGCAGTGAAGAGCCTGCGCTCGGCAACTAAGACCCGACGCAGCCAAAAAAATAAATAAATAAATATTTAAAATAAAGTTAGAGTAATGATTAGCTGGGGTGGGACAAGTACGTAGGAAGGTCCGTCATGTGACTAGGTGTAGGTGAAGCAGGCACCGGCCTGGAGGGGGATGCCCAGAGAGCAAAAGAACAGCCATCTTGGTTGGCCTGACCATACACGTCCTAAGCTGCAGAGTGGCAGAGCAGAGTCCTCAGAAACAGAGCAGCTCAGGCAGCCCGAACTCGGCTGAGTTCTAGTACCTGCGAAGCTCCAGTCTTCTGGTGTGGAGCCACAAGACCAGCACGTGGTTGGTTACCCAGCTGGCCTGGGCTCCAGTACCCCCAGCCCTTTTGTTAATTATTCTGAGATTCTAAAGTGGAGGAACCTTTAAAGGGCTTCTAGCCAAGACCCTTAGACCATCTCCTTAAAAATCTCTCGTTCTCGCTCTGGTGCATCTAGAGCGAGTATTTGCTGAAAGCGGACCCCTTCGGGGAGAATTTACCTACAACTCTTGCTGAGCTCTGAACCTTCAACCTTAAATGTGAAAACGAAAGGGAAAGTGTCAGCGGCAGGATGTGGGGGGTGGGGGAGCTTGAGTCGTATGTGCAGAACACCTGCGTTGAGTGGGTGGCTTAATAACACCCAGCCAAGTGGGCGGAATGAGGTGATCACCGAGCCTTCTAGAGGAAATAACATGTTCTTTCCTGGCTTCTCAACCTGAGGTCCTTGTGGGGCAGGCCCGAGAGTGCTGTGGTGTGTCTTCCTGCTGGGTTCAATTTACTCAAAGATTTTGAGTGAAATCAGTAAATTAAGTGGTCAATCAGTGATTGGAAATATTCCTTGTATATAAAAAAAAGCAGAGATACATTAGGAGTAGGATAAAACTAAGATGGGAAACTTCCTGGAAATATGACCACTTTGGGGGCTTGGATGCTCTTCGGTCATCAACATTCACTCTTTGAAGTTAGGGAAGCTCAGGGGAAAGGGTTCACGTGTCACTGCTCACAGCACCCTTCCTGGGAGATGGCCGGGCAGGCAGGTATGGCGGCCCACCTCCCCTGAACGCATATTCTGTCCCGGTTATTCTTGTCCTTCAGGCCATTGTGAGCTCTAGAGGCTGAAACCATGCAAGTGGACGGAACCCAAATCCATTCCTGTGGCCCGAACTCTACCCTAAGATGGTGTGGGTTGGGAAGAGCCGATGCACCCGGCCCCCAGCAGAGATGGCAGCTGGGGACAGGAAGCACAGGCCGCAGCCCCCCAAGCCTACTTGATACTCCGGGGATGAAAGCAGCAGTGGGCAGAATCCTTAGCCGAACCTGCCTGGCTGTCCGGAGGTGGGAGGGTGCTTGGCAGGAAGGCCAGGAAGTGAAATAACAAACAGTCTCCAAAAAGCCCACCCCGCAAGGAGCCCGGGAAATGCAGTGGCCCTTTGCTGCGTCCACCCTGTGGAGAAGTCCCTGGGCTCGGGGCTCGGCCTGCAGCTGGGCCGGTGTGGACGGCGGTGAAGGCTTCACCCCTCCTGCCCGACAGTGGCCTCCAACCTGTTTGTCTCTCACTCTTTGGCTTAAGCCTTGCCTCCTGTCCGGGTGCAAATGACTCTGTGCCATATGGCAGTTGTGGTGGCCCAGTCCCCTCCAGACCCGTGGAGAGTCATCTCGGGGAGCCCTGAGATGAGGGGAGGGCACAGGAAGGGGGAGCAAGCCAGAGAGGCTGGGGCCGGTGTGCCAGACACACCGCTGCCTTCACGCGTGTCCCGGGAGTCTAACTTCTAGGCACGCTCTAAATCGTGTGAAAAGCAAAAAGAAAAGAGGGATCTGAGCAGTGCAGAGTCCATCGCCTCCCGACACCGAGGAATAAACTGGGGTCCAGTGAGATGCAAGCGTCCCCCTACTGGCAGTGGAGGGCCCACACGCAGCCCCTGGTATCTCCTCCACCACGGGGCTCCTCCTGGCCTCCTGGGCTTACCCCTCACAGGCTCCAGCGCAGCGACCTGCCCGGGAGGGGCTGGCCCGCCCGGCAGGGCCTCACAGAGGACAGTCAGGCCCGTCCCCAGCGGCCGGCTCCTCTCCGTCTCTGCTGGTCCACAGGAGCGCTCGCAGACGTTACTGGAGGGGCCGGGAAACTCCACAGGCCCTGCCGCTGAGCTGGAGACTTGCAAAAGCCCATGACTCAGTCCCGGGAGCGGAGATGGCTCTGGCCTGCACAGAAGGTGCCAGAATGGGTAAACAGCAGGGGCAGGGGCCAGGAGGGGCCCCCTTGCTGCCTCCTGAGGGGGTGAGCCCTCCCCTCTGGGTGAGGGAAAGAGGCCGTGGGCGGAAGCAAAGAGCTGGGCACTTGAAGGCAGGGAAGCCAGAAGCGAGGACGGTAAACCAGGGGCCAGAGCGGGCCCTGGGGCCAGCGAGGGGAGAGGTGTGGGGAGCAGGCTGGGTGGCGGAGGTTCAGAGTCTAGGTGCCAGGGTGAGTGCCACACGCACCTCTTCACTTCGGGCAGGAGGGACGGTGAGAGTAGATTGGATGGACGTGCGTCTCATTCTCCATTATCCCAAACAAGAGCGGGTCCTTTTTGAAATTCTACCTGTGCAGCTGAGACGCAGACACGGAAAATGACCATGCGGGGGTCGGGCTGTGCCGGGCAGCAGGAGGGCAAAGTGGGCCAGGGTGTGGGTGCTGGGGTCTTGGGGGCGCGGGGTCGGCGGGGGGGGGGGCTGGAAGCCCCCAGGGAGGCTCTGGGAGCTGTAGGGACCCCTCTCCGGCCCTCAGGCTCTTCCTACAACAAGACTTCAGCTGGCTGGCACCCCAGGGACAGTTCTGGGACGGCGGTCACCATGGCTGGTGGACACTGAAATGTCAGGAATGTCAAAGTCGATGCTTCCTGCTCCACAGGCATCTCCCCAGGGGCGGAGGGGAGCGGGGAGGGCGGGGGTCTATAAAGGATGTGCCATGACTCACTATTTATAGTACATTGTCCTGCACTCAGGCCTGGGACCCTTTCCATCCCCCCAGTTATTGTGTGTGTGCATGTGTGCGTGAGTGTGTCCACCCCCAAGACTTTTGAATAAGGGTTAGAGTGACCAGCGCCAGGATCTGGGTTCCATCCGGCTCTGCCCAGACATGCCACGTGGCCACCAGCAAGTGGACCCATTAACACTCTCTGGGCCTTTCCTCTCTCAAGTTTAAAAAGGGGTCTAGGGCTTCCCTGGTGGCGCAGTGGTTGAGAGTCTGCCTGCCGATGCAGGGGACACGGGTTCGTGCCCCAGTCTGGGAAGATCCCACATGCCGCAGAGCAGCTTGGCCCGTGAGCCATGGCCGCTGAGCCTGCGCGTCCGGAGCCTGTGCTCCGCAACGGGAGAGGCCACAACAGTGAGAGGCCCACGTACTGCAAAAAAAAAAAAAAAAAAAAAAGGAGTCTAATCCTTCAGAGGTTGTTCAAGAATCGAGGAATGTAACAGACGTGAAAGGAAACTGCCTAAATTTACTTTTTGGAATGACGCTATGTGCATATTCATTAATTTGCTTTTGTTCATTCATTTGTTCAGTGAACACGCCTCATGCTAGGTGCTGAGAAAGTTGGCAGGAGGAAACAGAACCAGCGTGGCCCTTGTTCTCAGGAAGGTGACAATTTAGTTGGGAAGACAAACATGAGTAATAAAAACAAACGCGCAGAGCGTGCCCGATGTCATGAAGGGCAAGAACAGCGAGCTCTGAGCAGCAGTAAAGCACAGACCCTGGGGTAGGGGTGGGCCTGAAACTCGAGCCTAGGACGGACCCAGAGGCGGGTCCAGGAGGCTCTGAAGCCCAGAACTCTGTCCACAGGGCACAGGACACAAGGCTTATCAGCCAAGACAAGACCAAAAGCCTGGGAATTTGCCCAAACAGGGATGGGGCCGATGGCGGCAGACAGGGTCCCAGGCGTGCAGACCAGCATCAGGACCAGAGGCTTCGAGGCAGGATGTGCAGCCCTTTGGGGGAGCAGGACCATCAGAACCCAGTTCCTGGCGGAGTAGGGTGCCCAGGTCTAGGAGGACCCCCAGTGGGAGTGGGGGCCTCGACCCTCAGCATCCGAGCCAGCCAGGGATGTTCTGTCAGGGGCTCTGCTCGCCACGGTCACGCACCTCTCCTCCCACGCCCGGCTCTACATCCTTCGGCTTTGTCCCTCATCTCCGGCCCCAGGCGAGACCCGAGGACTCTGAGACTGGTTCTGGCTTCTCTACTTTTCTCCTCCATGCTGTTCAAGGCCAGAATTCATATATAGTGGCCTTGTAACTGCCCAGGGCAGTGCTGGCCTCCTGGACCAACGCATCAGCCAAAACTTGTCTGACCCACCTAGACTTTGAGCATCAGGCCACTGCCGGCCTGGGGCCTCCTGATGCACCACTTGGCAGGAACTGGGTGGGTTTCAGAGCCTGAAACGGGGACCATCCTCTTCTTCTTCTTCTTTTTGGTTTTTTTTTTTTTTTTGGCCGTGCTGCGCATCTCGCGTGATCTCATTTCCCTGACCAGAGACTGAACCCGGGCCACGGCAGTGATAGCCCAAAATCCCGACCACTAGGCCACCAGGGAACTCCCAGGGACCGTTTTCTTGATGGAGGTTCAGTGGTCCCAGGCCAGTCTGCAGATGTGTGCTGAGTGAGTGCATGAACAAATGAGAAAAAAGCCGGAGGGTTAAAAATGTTTGGAACCGGGCTTCCCTGGTGGCGCAGTGGTTGAGAGTCCGCCTGCCAATGCAAGGGACACGGGTTCGAGTCCTGGTCTGGGAAGATCCCACATGCCGTGGAGCAAGTGGGCCCGTGAGCCACAACTACTGAGCCTGCGCGTCTGGAGCCTGTGCTCTGCAACAAGAGAGGCCGCGATAGTGAGAGGCCCGCGCACCGTGATGAAGAGTGGCCCCCGCTTGCCACAACTAGAGAAAGCCCTCGCACAGAAACGAAGACTCAACGCAGCCATAAATAAATAAATACATAAATTTTTAAAAAAATGTTTGGAATCAAGATACTCTTTTGTATATAAATGAAATGGTTGAACAAGGCCAGAATTTCTAGTGCAGATGGAAATGGTTACACCCCTTCCCAAATATATTTTTCTAGAGGGATTTCTAAAAGATTCACACACACACACACACACACACACACACCTCAACAGGTTTTACCTTTGAGCCCTTCAATAACAGAAAACAAATATGGTGTAGCTCTCAATATTCATATTATATCCTTAAATACTTCTAGGCACAAAGTGCTTTCCTCACTCAATCCTTTATGGAATAACACCACAAGGTAAATGTTATTTGTGTCCATTGTGAAGGAAAGGACACTGAGCCCCAAGAAGGCAGGCACACAGCCAGCGACTAGCAGAACACAGACAACTACACGTGCAGCAAGCTGCGCTCATGACCTTGGAGTCCCGCTTAGATAGTTTGGTGTTGGTTAATTCCGTTTATGCAACTGAGGCTATTAAATGATTTGGCTCCTTCTTGGTGTTTGTTTTCAAACTTTACAGGATTCACTAAAGGCTGATCCAGACCTCTGGTTGCCCCACATTCTTCTCCTGCCACGTGCTCAGCCCCCCTGACAGTGACATCAACAAAATCACATGTTAAAGAAGGGACGGGCAGTGGGAGAAGGTGTGCAGCTGGAAACCTTCCCAGGCGTTGTGGTGGGCAACCAGCAGGCATCCTTCATCATCAGACCTCCATCAGGGAGATGAGCTCAGCACCAATTCCTGGCAGAGGAAAAGAAAGGATGCTTCTGAAAAGGAAACTAATTTTCCAAGTTGCCTCCATGAATCATGAAAGGCTGGGGAGGTAATATGCACTATCCCGCTGCCCACAGCGCTAGGCTTCAGCAAGTATTACAAATAAATACCCAAATAATGTCATTACCAAGGTACTTAGATGACAAGCATTCTTAAAGGAAACACCTCTTTTTAAACTCTGAAAATCCTTGTGTAGCAGTTCAAGCATCTGCTGTCAATGAATTAAACCGTGTTCTGCTCTGAGGGCACTTTGGGGACCCTGCAGAGACCCTCTTTGTATATCACATGATTTGAAGCTAGAGCTAAGAAAACCTAGTGAAGTGGTATGACTCTCAGAAATCAAATATGCAAAAACCATAACTTTATTTTTCTATTTTACTAGCCCTCCCTCTTCTGGGACAGTAACAGCTAACTTCAGTCATGCTGGAGTTCCCTTACCCTCTTCTCTCTGGGGTTCCCGTAAGTTCTGGGGGCAAAGTGATGGTGCTGGGACTTCCATAGCACTGAGGGCTTGGGAAGGGGGACGCCTCATCTTCAGTGTCATCATCTCACGCTGTCATCAGCTGACACTGTCCCACCTGCCCCTTGGTTGAAGGTCCACACCGTGTGTCCACAGGCCATCTCCTGGTCTTTGCCCCTCAGGTCCTCCTGGTGTTATTCACAGATTTATGGACACGATTCAGCAGCTCCTGTGCTGCATTAGTCACAGAAAACTCTGAGAAGTGGACAAAGGTCCTGTCCACCGGACACACGGTGCCGTTTCCTCTCCCAGAAGCCTATCTTCTAAGTTTGGGAACTTATACGCTTAATGGGGATTCCAGTGCCAGCCTCAGGCTCACAGCCTGGGAAATGGGTCTCTCAGCCTCTTGCTTCCGACACCTGTCAATCTAAGCACTTACTTGCCTTCTGACCTTCTAACCCAGAGCCTGGGGAGGAGGGAAGGAAACCTTGCCCTCACCGTATTTTCTTTTCCCATATTTTCTGTCAAATATGTTGTCTACACCCAAGTCCATTCTATTCCTCCAAGGACCTAAGTTTGTTTTGCTTCAATGTGAGTTTTTCGGTGTCATTTATATATTGATACAATAAAATGCACAGATTTTATGTATTCAGTTTGAACAAAAAATACATTTCCATCATCCCAGAAGATTCCCTCATGAAAGGGCCTAAACTTTTGAAAATGAAGCCCAAAAGATTTCTTTCTTTTCCTCTGTTCTATTTTGCTGTTTCCCTTTGCCAAGGTAATGAGCCTCACCGCCTACCTGCTGCTGCCTGAAAGGGCCAAGGTATATAAAGAAATCCCGGGGGCGGGGAGGGCAGGGGGACCCCAGAGGTAAAATGTTAGAATATTAAACTCCATATGAATCACCCAATAACAAAGAACTCTCCTCATTACATTTCCGCGATACATTATAGTTTACCACGTGTTTTCACAATATTCATCTCATTTACCCTTACAATGACCCGTTTTATATATGTATAGATCATCATGCCCATTTTGCAGATGGGAAAACTGAGGTACTGAGAGTGGAGAAATGATTTTCTAATGCCACAGCTGGTGGGTGTCAGAGATGAGAAAGGACCCAGGTTCACAGCACTACATTCTGTGCCCAGCCCTCAGGACAGAGAATAGACCAGGTCTCCCAGTCCCTTCCCCTTACCTAGACCCCCCCTCAAGTCCCCAAGGACAGGTTTCCCCCCTTTTACTCTCCATCAGTTCTTCCTGAAGGTTAAGGCATTAAAGTCGTAGTAGGATTGTCCCTGTGGAATATGCCATGAAGATGGGGCAGAGCAAACTGACTCCAGTGAGGAAGTGAGTACTACAAGTGATGCCCTGTAAGACGCTGGCCCGTCACGGCTGGAGCTGAATACCCTGGGCCAAATCTGGTCTTTCTCACTTACAAGCTGTGATTCTGGACAACTTACAAAAAACTTAAAAATTAAAAAACAACAAAAAAACCTCTATGCCTCAGTTTCCCCCTATGTAAAGGGAAGGTAATAGTAAGAGTCTCATGCATAAGGGTTCTCATGAGAATCAAACGAGATAAAGTAGGTAAAATATGTGACTCGTGCCTGATGCATCAATAGATGCTCGCTGGTATCCTTGAAAGCAGGCTGTAAAAACACACAGATGCTAATATTTCACCACGTCATTCACGCCGCAGAAAGACAAACTGACTGTTTTAAGTCCCCTTTGATGCAGTGTTCATCTGCGGAGGCTCCTGGGAATAACCCAACGTGGCTGGTTCCAAATGGGTGCAGAATTCAGTGGGTACAGGTAGAAGCCACCCTCCACTTTCCAGGGAGAGCAGACCAAAGACAAACACTCGTAAAGGAAAGTGAGGTCATCCCTGAGAAGCAGGCCGGAATAGAGCAGAAAACTGAGAAAACCAGGCAGGTTTGGGCATGTTCGTTCTGGGACTACGTGCCAGGCAGGGAGACGCCAGGTGTGGCGGAATGAGGGCTCGGCTGTGCGGAGAGTTCACCCAGGGCAGCTCCAAGTGGCCTCTGGGCCAGATGTTGACAGGGATTGTGACACAGAAGGGCTTGAAGGTCAAAGCCAGCGCAGTGCTGAGCGTGGGGTTGGGGAGCTGCCCTTTGGAGCAGGGCAGAGAGCGAGCCTCGAGGAGAGTCGGGGAGAGTCAGGGTGAGTCATGCAGAAACCAAGGGGACTACGTTTATGTGGGTGTCACGAGGGCTCAGGGCACAGGGCTCCACATCTGCACTGGAACCAGGTTCTGGAAGGAGACGGCCTCCCCCGTGGCCCTTTGGGGGAGTGAGGAAAACTGTGTTTTGAGGTTTTAGGAATTGTTTTGCCCTTTTTCTCCCTAAGAAATTGGAATCTGAACAAGCCTCTTAGCTTATTGTTGAAAGTCATCAGGACTAGAAAGATTAGAAGCTGAGACTGAGATTTCAGCAAATTTAAACTCACTGGAGCGAAGTGGAAGGAATTATTGTAGGCAGATCAGCTCCTTTAGGAAACAGGGAAAGTGAAGACAAGCCTCGTTGGAGGAGAGATCCTTTCCCTGTGGTCACACCCATCTGGGAACCCCTGACCTCTTCACCCCCAAAGGCCGAGACAGAGAGGACTCTGGCCCCTCGGAATGCTGAACCTGTTAAAGGAATGAACCCACGACCCGTCAGGAAAGCTTAAATACATGAATGTCACAAGAACTTCCCCCGGGAACCTAGGCCTTTAGCAACACAAGAATAGCAATTTTCTAATATGTTTTCGTTTCAACATCGGAGTTTCATTTTTTTTCTTCTTTCTTTCACTTCGCTGTTTTTTGGTGTCTTAAGGCATCATGCAATTCCATGGAGATGCAGCACAACAAACTGAGAAGCCATTCCGCCACTAAGCAGGAGAGTGATAGAACTGAGATCCGTGTGACACTTTACAGTTTACCAAGCACTGTGGTGGCCGTTTCAGGGCTTTCAGCGTTGAAGGCACTGAGGGACACGATGTGGAAAAGCAGGTCGTTGTCTCGGAGACACAGAAATGGGCTTGAGAAATGCAGTCAGGAGTGAAACCCCAGGGCTACGTACGAGTCTGTCTTTGACAAACCCTCAGTCTGAGGTTTCCCAGGTCAGCAGATGACTCAACTTCTCCACCACCAGCTGCAGAAGGGAAAAAAAACAAACGGAAAAGAGTAGGGAAAAATTCAGCCCTACATGCTTGTCTCCAGAGGAGGTGGGCTGGGACTAGGGTCCCTCCGGAGTGCGGAAGGCTCAGACCCGCGTGGCTGCAGCCAGGCGCCACTCAAAGCCTTGGCGATGTGGTCCAGATGCTGGTCCCCTCTCGGCAGGTGACTCTGGGGGAGGGGGGCCAGGAAGCCATCACCTGAGCACCTGGGCCTTCAGCTGGTGCATTTGGAAAACACTCTCTCTCTCTTCATAGGGTGGGGAGGATTCATTCATATTTGCAGAGACCTTTCTGATCCTTGCTGGGAGGGGCTGGGCCAGCTCTGATTATTCAGGGCGTCAGCTGACACTCACTTTTCTCTGGCAAAACTCTGCCCTGGAAGGTGTCAAAGGAGACTGATGTTTTGTTACTGTCAGGATGGGCCATTGCGCTTCCAGCTGGTGTGGTTGCTTGTCTGCGTCTCCAATTTACTGCCCAGATTCCCATCCTCAGCAGGGAGGTGGAATCTCATTTGGGGAGATTGTGCCAGTCGACCTGTGCCCCATCCGGCCCCCTCCCACCCCAGGAGGAGGCAGCGGTGGGTGGCGTATAATTTGACAAACTCCTAAAAGGATACACGCAGCCAAAAACAAACCCCGTGACTTTCACAGGGGCTGGAAATCCCTTCATTAAAAATTCACTCCTGGGACTTCCCTGATCCTCCAGTGGTTAAGACTCCGAGCTTCCACTGCAGGGGGCGCGGGGGCGCAGTTTCAATCCCTGGTTGGGGAACTAAGATCCTGCATGCCGCATGGTGCGGCCAAAAAATAAATGAAATGAAATGAAATATGAAATTAAATTAAATTAAATTCACTCCTTTGGGTCTCGGATGTTTCTCCTGAGTCCGGGATGTTATAGCAGAAGAGGACACTGAACACCTGGCCCTCGGTTCCCGCCCCTTGGTTTGCTGCTGGCTCTGCTTTTTCTAACCTGATGACCTGGGATAAACCCACTCTCTTCCTTCCTTTCTTTTTTTTTTTTCATCTGAAATGGCACCACTAATGCTCATCTCTCAGGGCTGCTGTGAGGATCAGGCGAGATAATGGATGTGAAAGCCGAGTGTTGCAGAAACGTAAGAAGGACAATTACTACTAAAATGCTCATTGGCCGGGCTGGCTAATCCCTAGTGGGGATTAGTGGATGGTTCCCCAGGCCCAGGCAGGCACCCAGGGTGGGCAGAGCAGCAGAGCCAGGGGGCCACAATGGGGAGGAAGACTCCGGAAGAGGAAGGGGGAGGGACCCTCTCCTGCTGGCATGACTGTGCAAGTTTTGGGGTGAGGAGGGGCCCAAGGCCTTTCCCTGCTTCACCAGAGGACTGGGAGCGCCATGGGCATTCCGGTGCTGCCTGCCCACCCCCGTCCCCAGCCTCTGAGCCCTGCTCTCCCGTTGCCAAGGATGTGAAGACTCAGGAAGACTCACTTGGAACCATTCGGAAAAACAACCAGCTGTGTCTAGGTCTATATAGACCCATCACACAGGTAATTCAGGCGAAAGGCTTGGTTTGGGCACGAGAAGCCCACATGTGTCAGAACAGAGTAATTGCTTGCTTTGTCAGAATTTCCTGGATAATCTCCTCCCCATTGTCTGGCTGAAAGAACCATCCTCGCATCTGGGAGCCTGCTTGCCAAACATGATTGGGTCCTTAGAGATGAAAGGCACAGTGTAAGCGATTTTCCATAAACACGCTGGCACACGTATTAATTATTACAAGGGGGAAATGTGCCTGTGTGTTCCATCCGAGGGGATGATGCCGGGATGAGATGTGCGGAGAGGAGATGGCTGGAGAGGGAACCACAAGAGCGCCTCTTTATCAGCAGCCTGCTGGCACCCAGGCTCTGTCCCGGGTATTTTGCGTTAAAAATCTCATTGAATCCTCACAAAAGCCCTGGGAGGCAGCCACCAAGAACGGAAAGAACTTGCATTGAGAAGCCAGACGTTAGCGGGTTTGATTCCCGACTCTGCCGTTTGCTGTGGGAACGAAGCGAGAGGTCCAGTTTCCTCATCCGTTAATGGGAGTGACATCGGTGGCCTCAGAGGGCATTGGGAGAACTGAGTGCAGTTCTGGGTGTGAAGCACCTGCCAGGCACACAGCAGGCGTGTGACAGATGTCCCCCTTCCCAGATGAGCCTGACGGTCGCCAGCAGATGCAGAGCCATCTCCCTCCAGCGGGCGGGCGTTGGGCTCGGAGGGGGTTTGATTCACACCCTTCGTGGCATCTACTGCAACCCTGTATGTCTCGCCTCCAGGGTTTGCAAGCGGGTCGAGGGCACCGTTGTGCATCTCTCTCTGTATCCCCAGCGTTTCTCACCCAGCACCTCGCACGCACCCCCTGATTCCTCCGAAATGTGTGTGAAGTGAATGGAAGAATGAAGAAGAGCCCGGACTGGACCGACCCCGCTGAGTCAAGGTGATCCTGTGACAGGGATCCCCGTGGGCCTGACAAGTCGGGGCTGGGACGTGAGCTCCCCTCTGACTGCACGGAGGGTGGCTTGAAGGCTTTCTGACGCCCACCTTCTTTATAGGCAGAGGGATGGCCCCATGCGGAGAAGTGTCGGAGGTGGTAGAAACGGCCTCAGAAAGAAATGGCACAAGCTAGGAACCCATAAGGGAACTTGTGATGAGCAAGCATTGGGAAGGTCAAATGGGATAAGGGCTAGAACACACTCTGAAAACGCTGCAGCCTAGGAAAACGAGAGGGATGGCCGTTTCTATGAAGAGCAGCTCCCTGGAACAAGAGTTAGTGGCGGGGGGGGGTCTTCTTTGGGCTTCCCTGGGTTGTAGTGAGAAGACAGGAAAAACAAAGGCCCAGACAGAATCCCAGTAATGATATACACATAAGATTGTGGGTTTAGAAGAAGAAAACCAGGAACAGTGACCTCCCTGCCCCCTGGCTGTTGTACCGAGGCCACAGGGAAGTGGCTCCCTTGGCCCCCAGAGGAAGGAAGAGGCGCTTGACCGAAGACCTGCCAGTGAGCTCCAGAGGGGCAGGTGTGATGGGGATTCTGGCCTCCAGGCCGAGGTCGTGCTCACTGCCAGCCGCTGGCTTTCTTCTGAAGGACAAAGCCCTCAGCAGGAAGGCGCCCCTCCCAGCCCTGCCCAGCCCTTACCCGCAGCCCTCCTCTGCCCAGCCTGTGGTGCCTGGCACATGGGGGGGGGGGGGCACAGACCCTGTGCCTATAACTACAGATGAAACCAGATGCTCCGCCCACGCCCTTGGCGCAGAGTTTCCCAGGGGCACAGGCTCCCCTGCGGAAAGGTGAAGTCCTCAGCACCTGCCTCGTGATGTGACATGCGCAGTCCTCAGGGCCTCGGCCCAGCCGCTGGGAGAAGTCACACGTCTCCCGCCACTGCTGCCAGGCCTGGGAGAGTGGCTAATTAAGGTCTCCCTTGGCCGCCTGCAGCCTGCCATCGGGAGCTCAGGTGGCTTCCTAGTCCCTGTCCCTCCGGACACCGCCACCTCCCTCGTCAATGGCATCGGACTTCCTTGATCTGCATAAGCAAGAATTCTGCTTTATTCAAACAGCAATAACGAATTGGACGATGTGACCTCTGCAGTGGTGGGGGAATTAGAAAGACACATATGTCCCCTGCTGTCAAGGAGTCAAGAACCTGGAGGGGAGGTGGCAGGAGACACGGGACAGCTAAGTGGCAGCCAGAACCGCTATCCGGACACACGTGCTGGCGGAGCAGGGCTCCTGGGTGGAGTCATTCATGAACTGGGCCTGGAAGGGGAGGTGAACAGGAAGTGCAACAGGATGCAGTGAGGTGTATTTTACCTCCACGTCAACTTGACAAAGCTGAGGGATGCCCCAGTAACTGGTAAAACATTATTTCTGCATGGGTCTGTGAGTCTGTTTCTGGAAAAGATTAACATTGGAATCAGTAGACTGAGTAAAGAAGATCGCCCTCCCGAAGGTGGCGGCAGCATCCAGTCTGCTGAGGGCCTAAATAGAACAAAAAGTTGGAAGAAGGGCGAATTCACTCTCTCTGCTTGAGCTGGGACATCCATCTCTCCTGCCCTCGGACGTTGGTGCTCCTGGGCCTTCAGACTTGAGCTGGGACTCCTACCACCAGAAGGCCCAGGTTCTTGGGCCTTTGGGATGAGACTTATGTCTTCAGCTCTCATGGTTCTCAGGCCTTCAGACTTGGACTGAATCACACCGCTGGTTTCCTGCTTCTTCATCTCACAGAGAGCAGATGTCAGGACTTGGTTCTCAGGCTCCGAACTCACATGAGCCACTTCCTACAAAAGATGTCCTCTTATATCTATCTATCTATTCATCCTGTGGGTTCTGTCTCTTTGGAGACCCCTAATACACTCCTATTCAGGCACAAATTAATAAGTATGGCACTGCCAAGTGCTGGAGAAGATGTGGGTCCACAGCTCCTTGGAAACCAGTTGAGCAATCCCCAGTGGAACAGTTACATACACTGTGACCCAGCGATTCCACATCCGGGTTTATTTCCAAGAAAATGCATCAACAAAGATGTTCATAGCAGGACTGTTCAAACGCTCATCAAAGAAGACTGGATAAGCAGACTGAGATATACTTACACCATCCACTGAATATCAGACAGCAGTCAAAATAAATAGACCACAGTGACACATAACAATGGATGACGCTTATCAACTTAATATTAAGTGAGAAAAATAAGTCCTAAAATATTACATACAGCATGACATTATTAAAGAAGGTAAAGACAGTTAAAATTTTAAAAACACATTTTAGAAATATGTATGGAAGAGATAAATACCTACTGATGACATGAGAGGGTATAAGAAGGAAAATAAGAAAAGAAGGCACCTAGGATTCAGGATGGGGGTTATTTAGGAGAAAGGAAGGAAAGAGGGGTGTGATGGGATGAATCACAGCTGGGTGTTCACCATCGTTAGGGCTCTGGGTTTCAGGTTGGGCAGTGGTTTCACAGGTGTTTATTACTTTTAAATGTGATATATAACATAGGTAGGCAGATAGGTAGGTAGGTAGTAGGGCCATGCATGGACCAATAATAAAAATATTATTATGCACCAAGGATTACAATTTAGGCAATTTTGTGTGCCTGAGATCCATGAGAATTTTTTTTTAAGCGGTAGAGAATCCAAGGAAGGGGGAGTGCCATGAGCAGAAGGAAGGAGTCTGGTGTGCACTGTGGACAATATAGGAACCCGACTTGCTGATGCAGAGGGTGACCTAAGGGTGATCTGAACGCAGGGGGTTTCCAGCTCTCTCCAGGCCTCAGGTGGGCAGTCAGGTGTCAGGCCTCGCCCAGAGCCTCGAGGCCCCGACCTTGCCCCTGGGTTCCAGAACCAGAGCACTGGACAGCTTTGGCCCCCATAGGAGAAGGAAGGCTGGTGTGAGCAGGAGAGGCTGGTGGCTTCGTCCAGCACTCGTCACCGGGGTGTGAAAATGGGGACCTCTGCCTTGACAGACCTTTCACTAGAACAGCATGCCTGCTCTAGGACTGGAGTGGACCACCAGGTCTTAGACTCCACCCAGGCTCTAGAACGCTGGCCTGGTGGAGGAAGGTGAGGCCTTGGGCTCCCGGTGACTGGCTGTTGTTCTGTTGGGGTCCTCCAGGGCCCGCCCTGCCCTCCCAGCTCAGGCCACCCTCCCGGGCCGGGAGGTCTCACTGTTCCTGCCATTGGTACGTATTTTGACCGGATAACTCCACATAGGGTAATATATCCCTAAGAAATAACTATAAAGTGGGGGAAAGAAACATGCAAGAAGAGAATAAGAAGGAGGAGGGGGGAGGGGAGGCAGAGGGGAGGGGAAGGAGAAGAAAGTTCACTTTCGAACTATGTACAATAGCGAAAAACTGGGAATACCACAAATGCTCAATAGGAGAGGAATGGGAAGACATGGGATGGCACATTTATCTGGAACATAATAAATTATTAAAATGACAATTATCAGTCAAATGCACTATTTCCACATCTGAACTGTATATGTGAAAAATTGACAAGAAAAACCAGTAGAATTCAAATTAACATGTTCACACTGATTAATACTGGACATGGGCACTCATTCATTTTCAACAAACATTTATTAAGCTCTTTTCTGCACCCAACCCTGGGGAACCAGCAGTGGAAAAGATTCAGGGCCAGCCCCTGGATCACACTGTCTTGTGAATGGGACATGGACCTGTAAGGCGGCAATCACAAAACAGTGAGAATGTTTTGATAATAGAAGCATGAAGAGGGCATTGCCATCTTCCTGATGAAATGTTTGGAAAACACTTGAATAGTATGAATTGGTTTCAACTTTCTTTTCCTTTTTTGTGTTGCTCAAGTTCATAGCTTTGCTCTGTCTTAAGAGGGGGTTCGCCTATTACCTCCCTCCTCGAAAGATTGGTGAGGCTTAACAAACAAGAACTTGCTTCTGAATCCCTGCTGGGTGACCAGGACACTTAACACTGGCATCACATAGCAGCCGTGGCCGTATTACTCCTGCCTGGAAAAGGGCAAAAAATTCCATAATTCTTAGAGTTTCCATAATTCTTAGAGACACCTGGGTGGCATTCTTTTCCGGGTTATTGCAGCTTGGCATTTACCCAGAACCCACAACGCACCCCTTATCACACCATGCCTCTGACAGGTGTCCACGTTCAAACACCTATGCAATACTAACTCCTCATACTTTTCACATATTTGCCCTGGTCAAAGTACTTTCGCATGCGTTTTCTCATTCCATCCCTGCAGTGACGGATGAAGCAGATTAACTAAATTGATTTTATATTTGAAAAAGATAAGGATCACGTTAAAGGACAGCAAGAGCCTGAAATCTAGGAATTCCAATTCCAAATTCAGACTGTACCTGTTACATAAGGGTATGTGTACACACATAGATCTATATACAATTTCCATACGTTCCTCTTAAAACCTGTCTGTAGAACACACTCCATCCTTTTTGGTTATAACTTTGCAGCTCTGTTTTGTGTGACTACATCAAAACCTTAATTTCTTTCTTTTTTTTAACATCTTTATTGGAGTATAATTGCTTTACAATGGTGTGTTAGTTTCAAAAACCTTAATGTCTTCTTCCACCTTCAACAGGCCTTTTTGGACCCTCATATATCACCTTACCCTAAAGAAGGGAGGGAATATTTCTTGAGATTTTACCAAATCCCAGCCACTGAGTCAGGTGCTCAGCGTGTGTCATCGCATTTTATCTTCAAAATAGCCCTGTGAGGGCAGCATTATTCTTCTCATTTTACAAACGTGGAAACAGAGCCTCAGATTCCTAAGGTAACTTGACCAGTGTGACACAGGTAATAAGAGATGGTTTTTCTTGGAGAATAAATAGCATTCTTTTAGGCTTTATCTTTTAGACTAAAACCACTGGGATCAATCCTATTTCAAATGAAAACTTTTCATTGCAGTAAAAATGGCAAGCTCATTTTATAACAGAAGAATCGGTCACCCATTTGTACTAGGTTCTGGGGAAGCAAAATGCTTGCAGTCTGGATTCATCGATTTTTCCCCCCTGTTTTAATCCCACAGCTTATAAATAACATTAGCGGTGGCTTGGATTTATTTTTGCAGCCTCCAGGAGAGCCTGGGCTCAGGGTGAACTCCCTGGGGCCAAACTTGTTCATCAGTGTGGCTGATTGATGAGACCAGGCTGCTAAGGATGGGTGGGCATCCCCGGACGCTCCGCCTGGCACCTCTGAGTTGGCACAGGTGCAAGTCTGCAGCCAACCTTCCTCAGCCTGTCCTCTCTGCCCCAGGCAGCTGCTGTGCTGCCCTGGAAGAAGATACACCAGGGAAGAGAAGGGGGCAAGAGGATCAGAGAGTGGGCGGGGTGCTACAGGGGCACCCCAGCTAGGGCACCTCCCCTGTGAACCCAGCTTCATGGTCAGGGTTTGTAAATACAGCTCCAAACTAATGACTCAGTGACCTGAGCTCTGCCATCTCATCTCCAGGGTGTGTCACCTGCACGGCCGTGGAAGGACATGGACTGCCACTCGGGGGTTATGACCTACTGTCCTCTGTTGGCCAGAAGGCAGTCCAATTGCCCTGATCTAACTGCAAAAAAGGCCGAGGAACGTGGCCTTCGTTGTGTGTGCAAAGGAAGGAAAAGGGAGCTGTAGGCATCCGGCCAGTTTCCTGTTTCCTGTTTTACATGGCAACCCATCCCGAGCCCACACACCGAATCCCCTTTGCCTCATCTTCACTGTTTTGCTTTCCCACAGCTCTTCTTTTTAACACATTGCACATATTTATTTGTATATTTATTTCTTAGGTTCCTGTCAGTCCCCTCCCCCACAAATCACATAGGCTCCGCTAGGTTAGAGATTTTTGTCTCTTTTGTTCACAGGCCCAGAAGAGTAGCTGGTACGTATGTTGGTTAAAGAGAGGTTGCCCGGTGCTTCCTAAGTGCCGCATGTTCCCCCACACCCTCTCTTTCTGGCTCCATTGTTTCTCCGTCACCTGACTGCCAGCAGCCTGTTCATCCTTAAAAATTCAGCCATGATTCTCCCCACCCCTCCCTTTTCTTTGGGCCATGCAGCTCAGCTTGTGGGGATCTCAGTTCGCCAACCAAGGATTGAACCCTGGCCGTGGCAATGAAAGCCCAGAATCCTAACCACTAGGCCACCAGGGAACTCCTGACCCTCCCCCCTTATGAAGCCCTCCATGTCCCGCCTGTCCTCCTGCAGACTGTGCCTCTCTTGGTGACACAGTCACACCTTGTGCCAGTTTCTACTATGATTTATCCCACTATTTCACAGTTGTGAAGTTGGATGTCTTCCCGATGAAACAATGAGCTCCATCAAGACCGGGCATGCTAAAGACTTCATCCTATCAGTTGAATGAATGGAGGAACACTTGCAGAGGCCAACCTACCCTTCACAACGTGGACAGTCTCTAAAATGCATGAAATTTGAATGTAGACTGGGCAGTAGATGCTATAGTTAAATTTGTTAGGTGCAATTATGGCATTAGACTTATGTGATGTACAGTTACGTGTGTTAGTTAGAAATACATCCTGAATTACTTACAGATGAACTAAGAAGATGCCTGAGATTTGCCTTAAAATAAAAATTAAAAAGTGTTTTAGGGGCTTCCCTGGTGGTGCAGTGGTTGAGAGTTCGCCTGCCGATGCAGGGGACACAGGTTTGTGCCCCAGTCCGGGAGGATCCCGCATGCCACGGAGCGGCTGGGCCCGTGAGCCATGGTCGCTGAGCCTGTGCGTCCGGAGCCTGTGCTCCGCAGCGGGAGAGGCCACAGCAGTGAGAGGCCCGTGTACTGCCTGCCAAAAAAAAAAAAAAGTGTGTTAGGAAAAAGTGTGTTTGGGCTTCCCTGGTGGCACAGTGGTTAAGAATCCACCTGTGGGCTTCCCTGGTGACGCAGTGGTTGAGAGTCCGCCTGCCAGTGCAGGGGACACGGGTTCAAGCCCTGGTCTGGGAAGATCCCACATGCCACAGAGCAACTAAGCCCGTGCACCACAACTACTGAGCCTGCACTCTAGAGCCTGTGAGTGACAACTACTGAGCCCACGAGCCACAACTACTGAAGCCCGTGCACCTAGAGCTGGCGCTCCTGTTCGCAATGAGAAGCCCACGTGCCGCAACTAGAGACAAAGCTCACTCGCAGCAACGAAGGCCCAACACAGCCAAAAAAAAAAAAAGCGTGTTTACTGAATGGGAGAAGATATTTGCAAATGATATATCCGATAAGGGGTTAATATCCGAAATATATAAAAAACTCATACAACTCAACAACAAAAAAAGCCTGATTTAAAAAAGGGTAGAGGAGTTGAATAGACATTTTTCCAAAGACACACAGATGGCCAGCAGGCTCATGGAAAGATGTGCAACATCACTAATTATTAAAGAAATGCAAATCAAAACCACAGTGAGATATCACCTCATGCCTGTTAGAATGGCTGTTATCAAAAAGACAAGAAATTACAAGTATTAGTGAAAATGTGGAGAAGAGGGAACCCTTGTGCCCTGTTGGTGAAAATGTAAATTGGTGCAGCCACTATGGAGAACAGCATGGAGGTTCCTCAAAAAATTAAGAACAGAACTATCTTCTGATCCAGCCATCCCACTTCTGGGTATTTATCCAAAGAAAACAGAAACACTAATTCGAAAAGATACATGCACCCCTATGTTCATAGCAGCATTATTTACAGCAGCCAAGATATGGAAACAACTTAAGTGCCCTTTGATGGATGACTGAATAAAGAATATGTGATACACACACACGTGCGCACACAGATACACTCGCATATATGCAATGGAATATTACTCAGCCATAAAAAAGATGAAGTCTTGCCATTTGCAACATGAATGGGCCTTGAGGGTGTTATGCAAAATAAAATTAGAGAAAGACAAATACCGTATGATTTCACTCATATGTGGAATATGAAAAACAAAGAAACAAACACACACACAAAAATAAATACATAAATAAATAAATGAACAAAGCAAACAAAAAGAAACATATTGATACAGAGAGCAGAGTGGTGGTCTCCAGAGGGGAAGCGGGAGGGGGGAAATGGGTGGAGAGAATCAACGGTGTGGTGACAGATGGCAACTACATCTTCAGTGGTGAAAATTACATCTATAGGGTAAATAGAAGTGGAAATACAGTGTTGTGCCCATGAAACTTATAGAATGTTACCTCAATAAAAAAATTACATTAGAGAAGGAGGATAAATGAAACAAGGTGGGAAAATATTACTATACTACCTGGTGAACTGGGGTGATAAGTGGTCCATTACACTGTTCTCCCTACCTTTGTGTATATTGGAAATTTCCGTAATAAAAACTAAAAGCAAACGAGGTGGGCTTCCCTGGTGGCGCCGTGGTTGAGAGTCCGCCTGCCGATGCAGGGGACACGGGTTCGTGCCCCGGTCCGGGAGGATCCCACATGCCACGGAGCGTCTGGGCCCGTGAGCCATGGCCGCTGAGCCTGCGCGTCCGGAGCCTGTGCTCCGCAACGGGAGAGGCCACAACAGTGAGAGGCCTGCATACCGCAAAAAAAAAAAAAAAAAAAAGCAAACGAAGCGATGAAGCCACCTGTGCCCTGCCCAGATCCCGTGGTGCTGCCCCACCCTCAGCTCGGGTCTGGCTGTAACACATCTCACCTTTCTGGTTCTAACAGAAAGTCATCCTCACTAGGAAAGTGTAGATGTGTGGTGATTAAGACTGAAACCAGGGGCCTCCCTGGTGGCGCAGTGGTTGAGAGTCCGCCTGCCGATGCAGGGGATACGGGTTCGTGCCCCGGTCTGGGAGGATCCCATATGCCGCGGAGCGGCTGGGCCCGTGAGCCATGGCCGCTGGGCCTGCGCATCCGGAGCCTGTGCTCCGCAACGGGAGAGGCCACAACAGTGAGAGGCCCGCATACCGCAAAAAGAAAAAAAAAAAAAAAAAGACTGAAACCAGGAAGGCCAGACTGCACTACTGTCCCGTTTCCCAGGCCACGTCACACAGTGCGGCAGCAGCAATACCGGAAGTACAACCCACGTCTGGGGTCCCCGGAGCCAGCTTCCCTCCAGCCCCGAGTCTCTGTTCTATCTGTGAAGAGTACCCATGCTTTATACATCTTTCAAATACTTTCCCTAATCTACACCCATCAGAGAGGTAAGTCTAGAAGATGGACTGGTATGCACTGGTTAGGTGGATAAATATTTGTAAAATACTGAACGTAACTCAGACATGGAGTAAAACTCGCTAAAATTCACCAAGGAAAAGTTCAGAGTCCCTTGGAAATCCATGAGTTTATGGAGATGTAGTAGAAGGTCATCTGTGGGGAAAAAGGCTTCCCACCGAGAAACAGATGAAAGTTCCCTGCCTTCTGCCACCAGGTTACATGAGACCTACCAGTGTCAGGTGTGTTTTTGTTTTGTTTTGTTTATTTTTTTTAACTTTTTATTTTATATTGGAGTATCGTTGATTAACAATGTTGTGTTAATTTCAGGTGTACAGCAAAGTGATTCAGTTATATGTATACGTATCTATTCTTTTTCAAATCCTTTTCCCATTTAGGTTGTTACATAATAGTGAGCAGAGTTCCCTGTGCTCTACAGCAGGTCCTTGTTGGTTTTCCATCTTAAATAGAGCAGAGTGTTTTAACAGGGCAGCTAGCTTTGTTCTACCACAAGCTGTTGATGTTGACTGTTTACTATCTCCAGGCACTTAGTGTTCATCACCTGATGCTCTCAGCGACCCTACAGAGTAAGAATCCTCCTCCTCTTCTTCAGGTAAAGAGAAGGAGGCCCAGAGAGGGTGAGAGACCTGCCGAAGGCTGTGCACCTGGTGAGAGACCGACCCAGAGCGGGAATCAAGTTGTCCAACCACAGCTTATCCTCTTTTCACTCTGCCAAGCTGTGTGTGAAGAACCTGAATGATCTTGGCCAGATTAGGGTCACACCTAGAGGAGCCAGAGCCGTCTGTCAGCCTGAAACAAGACGGTGGGCAGAGAAAGATGAAGCAGTGCATCCTCTCAGCCCCCTGGCAAGAGCTCTGAGAGAAGCTCTGCATTTTATAGGCTCAGGGGCCCTGCCAGGATCCTGAGGGAAAGGGGCAGGGGGTGACATGAAGGTACCCCTTGCGGATGACTCACCGAAGGCCTGATTCCGCATTCTCTCTCCAAGTCACACTGTGCCGATCCGACGTCGGAGCTCGAAGTGCCTTAAACCCTTCTCACCTGCATCTTCTTCCAGCTCAGCAGAGGGGCCCTGAGAGAGGAGAGAGGATGGGGTCGTTGAGCGATCCCTCTCTCCTCCACCAAGAGTGTCTTCCTGTTCTGAGTGTCTCACCAGCCACCCTCTGGCCTGTTTCCTGATTAGCACCCCTCCTCACCCTCGCTCCAGCCCACACAGAGAAAGACATATACATGTGCGCTCACACACACACACACACACACATGCACACACAGAGATCTGCTGTTCTTCCCAGATCTTTTTTATAGACGAGAAACCTGAGCCCAAGCAGACACAGTTTACTCAGCGTCATTCACGAGGGGTCTCCAGAACATTTGGCTCCTAGAAAAGAATCACATGACAATAAAGGATAAATGAAAACACATGGCCACACAAAAATCTATGCAAGAGTGCTCAGATAGCATTATCCATAATAGTCAAACAGTGGAAACAACCCAACATCCATCGGAGGATGAATGGATAAACAAAACGTGGTCTCTCCACACAACGGGATGTTTTTCTGCCTTAAAGAGGGATGAAGCACTGACATGCGCTACAGACACGGATGGACCTTGGAAACATGATGCTCAGGGAACGAAGCCAGACATAAAGGCCACATAGTGTAGGATTCCATTTATATGAAATGTCCAGACTCGGCAAATCCGTAGGCACAGAATGTAGATTAGTGGTTGCCTAGTGAGGGGACGGGAGGGGGGTTAATACAAAAGTGTGTGGGGTTTCTTTGGGGGGTGATGAAAATGTTCTAAAATTAACTGTGGCAACGGTTGTGCAAATTATTTCAATACAGTGAAAAATATTGTATCGTACACTTTAAATGGGTTGATTGTATAGTATGTTAATTATATCACAATAAAGCTGTTACCGAAATTAAAAAGAAATGCTAGGGCTTCCCTGGTGGCGCAGTGGTTGAGAGTCCGCCTGCCGATGCAGGGGACACGGGTTCGTGCCCCGGTCCGGGAGGATCCCACATGCTGCAAAGCGGCTGGGCCCGTGAGCCATGGCCGCTGAGCCTGCGCGTCCGGAGCCTGTGCTCCACAACGGGAGAGGCCACAACAGTGAGAGGCCCGCGTACCACAAAAAATAAAATAAAATAAAATAAAATAAAAAATAAATGTTAAAGTTTCCTAAACTTCCAAGGAGACTGCACAGTTCACTTTCAGAAGCCTCAAGAAACATGTGAAGCTAAAATACATGAAACTGGCTATCTTTAGACCATCTCGCAGAGTGACCCATACTAAAAACCCCAGAGGACCCAGCTCAGGGAACACACTGAACACGGCGTGCAGCACAGCTGACAGGACCCAAGACGGGGGTACCAGAGAGACTTGGGCCCCAGGCTGACCCTGTCCCCTCCAAGTCGCAAAACACCGCGGGCAGGTCCCTTAAGTTAGAGTATCATCTGTAAAATGGAGAGGGATGGAATTGGGGTTGGTGTGATTTAAATTAACCCCATGCGCACAGTGTGCGTTCAAAGAAGTGGCTGCTGCTGAGGTAATTACTGCACCATCCAAAGGGCAGACCTGGATGGTCAAAACTTGGCTGAGAGGAGGAAGGCATCATGTATTCATTTCAGTGTTCCAAGCATCCTCGGGGTAGATTTTCAAGGGTCTGCCCTCAAAGTGAGCAGCATCTGTCATCCTCTTGAATGGAACGGAGAGCAGCAGAGTCCAACGGGCACAAGACACCAGACAGCCTGTTATGACAGCACATCACTCCCAACCCATCACCCGTGTGGCTTTGCCTAAGACCTCTCCCTGCATTATCTCCTGCTTTTATCAAGTATGTACTGAATCTGTACTAAATGCAAGGTGCTGGGCTGGATTTGCACAAGGTGCAAAAAGGAGAAGTTGAGGAGCTCACAGCAATTCCAGGGGATAGGCAGGGCTGTTATTTGCATGCTCACTTTACAGATGAAGAAACTGAGGCCAAGAGAGGCTAGATGGCCTGCCCGAGGTCTCATGGTGATTTCAGGTGCTAGCTATGGTGAGGGTAAAGTGCTAAACGCCAGCCTCAGGTTTTCTTCCACTGGCTCTGGTTCTCTCTTTCAGACACCTGAGCATGGGTTTAAGCCTCTCAGTGGCACCACTTTCCTCACAAATCACCAGGGGCCAAGGACACTCATCAGGACCGCTATGTAATTTGCAGGGACAAATGCAACATGAAAATGCAGGACCTCTTGTTCAAAAATCATTAAGGATTTCAAATGGCCAGACTAGAGTGTAAACTGAGCTCAGGCTCTTGTAAGTGCAGGTCACACACCCCTGAAGCCACCGTGCCCCTGTCCCTGTCTCGCAAATGCCCAGATACATGGAGCAGACGCATCTCTAGGCAGCTCCACCCTCCGGCTCCAACAAGAAGGGAATTCTCCTGGGCTGGGCTGTGAGCGCACTCTGATCCCAACATCCAGCCACCTGCCCTGTGGACGTGTATCTCTTGGGCCAGCTGACACAGCATCCTTAAGCATTTCCAACTTTGCAGTTTTGCAATCTCTTGGCTGACACTGCAGCCACCTTCTTTGAGTGAGAAATCTAGTCTCCCAGCCAAGGTTCAAAGGCTGGGGTAAACATATCCATTAACAACCCTCCAACCCCAGGCATGGGGAAGAGGAAATATCTACTCAAAGCTCAAGAGCTCTTTGGCAGGGGTGTTGTAGCTTCATTTGTCTTATACAACTGTTTTCTCCCCCCAGTTTGCAGTGCCTGTAGGTGTCTTGCAGAAAACAAGACAGTGCACCAAAAACTAGCTAATCTTTCTTTCCATCCACCATAAAAGATTTCTTTTTCCTGAATAACAGGCACATAGGAATTGCAGACAAGCCAGAAGCTACTAGCATTTCAAGAATTTGAAAGATAATTTGCTATTAACTGAGCATCAGAGGCAGAACGAAGTACATTAATCAATGAATTAGCTGTGAGACTTAACCAGGTCATAACCCCTCTGTTATGGGCGAATTGTGTTCCCTAAAAACGGTGCGTTGAAATCCCAACCCCCAGTACCTCAGTATGTGATCTTATTCAGAAATAGAGTTATTGCTATCATAATCAGATGAGGTCATATTGAAGTAGGGTGGACCTTAGTCCAATATGACTACATGGATTTTTATTATGTTATTTTTTTATATGGCCCTATGAAAAGAGGAGAGGCACACAGACACACACACAGGGAGAACACCCTTGAAGACGTCAAAGGCAGAGATTGGAGTGATGTGTCTCCAAACCAAGGAGTGCCAAGGATCACCAGAAAACCAGCGGAAGCTGGGAGAGAGCCTAAAACAGATGCCCCCTCACAGCCTCAGGAGGAACCAACCCTGTCAAACCTTGTTTTCAGACTTCCATCCCCCAGAGCTGTGAGAGGATAAATCTCTGATGTTTTCAGCCACCCAGTTTGTGGTACTTTGTTACAGAAGCCAAGCAAACCAACACATCCTCTTTATCTGAACCATAACATGGGTCTTATCCTTGGTGGTCTCAGAGGTCCCTTCCATCTCGACATTCTTGTTACACCAGACTTGATGACATCCCCACCATAATCCCAGAAATAAAATCTCTCACTCTAGTCAAGCCCAGCTGTTTCTTCATTCAGGGAGGTTTCTAGACCCTGGAAATCTGGGCCAACGTTCTCTGAAAGTTCTCTTTTTTTGTCACTAGCCCTCTTAATACCTCTTCAGTTACTCAGCAATGCTTGAGGACATGGGGGTTGAGGGTGACAGCTTGTGAGCTGTGACGAGGGGGAAGGAGGGAGACGGGGATGGGAGGGGAAGAAGTGACACCAGACGTGGTAGATTGAGGTGCCGGGAGATGTGAGAGGTGTGCATGTGTGTGTGTGTGTATTCCAAGGCTCGGATCAGCGGGGGGTAGCTGTCTGCAATCACCTAGTGTCCCTCAACACAAAAATCATGCAGAAGCAAATGTGAAGTTTGAAATCCGTGTCATGCTCACCTTGTTCCCTGATCTATCAGTCATGTTGGGACAAATTCACATTTCACAACGGACAGTAGAGCAGAACTGAATTCTGCACATCCCTTAGGACTCCCAGACATATCTGGGGAAGCGGAACTTTCTAGGAGGCGGTGTCGGCCAGCAGGACTTGGTGCATCAGTGGCTGGCGGTGAGCGTCTCCTCGGAACCGGGTGGGGCCGCCGTGGGCCGAGCGCTCTCCCCGGCTATGCGCTTAGCTCCCTGGGCAGCGTGGCTCACACCAGGTACTCCGTCTGCTGTTTGCCAAGCCCTTCCATACACCTGGCACCTCCCAACAGCCTCACTGGAGCAAAAGGCAGGCATTCCTCATTCCCACTCGACAGGGACGGAAAAGGAGGCTCAGGGAAACTGACACGGAGCCCGCGAATGGAGGCGATGCTTCCTGGTCACGAAGCCCTGGGGGAAACGCCAGGATGCTGGGCGCAGGCCCAGTGTCCAGGGCAAAGGCTGCGGTGGGTCCCCAGCCACAGGAGGACAGGTACAGGACACCCAGGAGCTGGGAAAGGCACCTGCCCCAGCTGAGCTCACCTCCGGTTCTGATACCTGCTTATTCTTTCGCCAGAAACGGCAAGCATCCACCAGCACTGCATCTTTTAACATTGCACCCAACAAAGCTGAGGAATGTTCTAGCACACCCAAGACATTAGCTTTTTTTTTTTTTTTTGCCTCACCTCGTGGCATGAGGGGTCTTAGTTCCCCGACCAGGGATCGAACCCACACCCCCTGCAGTGGAAGCACAGAGTAACCACCGGACTGCCGGGGAAGTCCTGACTTTACCTTCTTTTTAGCAGGATTTCAGGATTTCCTTTTAATCACAAGTCAGAAGCCCCATTAAAAAGACAGCAAGCAGTTTGCAACATGTTTTAGTAACTTGACATTGGTCCTGTGGCCGGTAGTTGTTTATATTATTGAAATATGCAGTTCCCCATACCCTCCTGCCCTCAACTCTCAGGCCATAAACTGGTTCCAGGCTGGGTGTGGCAGGGCCACCGTGTGAACGGAGAGGACGCAGCTCTCACAGTGTGGAGTCATGGTGACACTGAACTGACGTGCGAGCTGCTCACCTTTGCCCGATGGCTGCCCCAGCCTCACAGACGAGGCCAGCCTGAGGAACGCTGGCCCGAAATGCCATCCTCCACGGCCGTTTCTCCTTCGGTGCCATAAAGCGTACATGGGGCCAATCGGTCAGCAGACCAACCCCCCCCCCCAAGCCTTCAGGGGGCAAGTCTGCTCTTCTAGAATATGCTTCCAAGACCTGAGCGTTTAACCCTCACCTGGGCCAGTGGACATTAACCCTTTGCAGTTTATACCTGCCCCCAACTCTCTCTCTCTCTCTCTCTCTCTCTCTCACACACACACACACACACACACACACACACACACACACACACACACTTTAGCAAGGAGCCTGGAAGCAAAGCCTGTTCTGTCAGAGAAAGAGGCATGGACACATTTATAACCAGATTCCAGCTTCACCTACTTGGGGTATAAAATGCAGTCACGTGACTCTTGCTTTTCAGATGAGCTCATCTCTCTCAAAGATATCTTGGGGTCCTCCTCCACGAATACCCCCCCAAGACTCCCCAACCCCAATGAATGCTTTTTCAGATGGTATCCAGGGGCCTGTTGTTGTGGTCACCGCCACAGGGTGTCACTGTTGAGCAAAGGTGGCCCTGCCAGCCTGTCCTAAGCTCAGAACTGCCCCCAACCTCCCAGCCGGGACCAGGGACTGCAAGCCTCCCTGTCACCCGCATCCCCAGTTTCCTGTGCAGGGATAGATGATGTTTCAGGGAAAATCCACTGCTATCTTATATTTATTTTTGAGGACATAAAAATGACAGCTGTGTGGTTGAAGGCATATTTTAGGGTCAATCTTTGTAATTGCCGTGAGAAACTTGCACCCCCCAGGTGGACTTTCGTCTGGTACCTGTTAGGGGGTGTGTTAACTTCTTGTCCATATGCAATCAAAAAACATCTGAGAGGAGAAAGGACATCTGGACACAGGCTGCTTGATTTGCAGAGAAGCTGCTGCCTTTCCAGAGCCTCAGAGGTCAGGAGCCAGAGCCACAAACTGGCTGTGCCTACTCACTGGTACCTCCATAGACATCATGTACACACACGTGCATACCAGTGCGTGTGCATACGTGTATACACGCACATACATATCCATGTGTGCATACACACACACCTGTTAGTGTATATTTACACACACACAGGCATACATACCAGTATACACACACACACACATGTGCATGCCTGTGTGTGTGTGTTTGTACTGGTATATATGTGTGTCTATATATACATTTTATATGCTTGTATATATGTGTGTATACACAATATATATATATATACACATGCTGGTATATATGTGTATGTTTGTGTATACTGGTATGCATGTGTGTGTATATATACCTATTGGTGTATATACTGATATGCATTTATGTTTGTGTATATATTTACTAGTATGTATGATGTGCATGTATGTATTAGCTGGTATGTATTTATGTACGTGTTTATTGGTGTACACACACGCACACACACACACACACACACACACACACACACACACACGATGCTCTTAGGTGGATTATACCTCCTCTAGTTCCCAGTCCCCACCCCTCCCTTTTGCCCTACACGTGGTCCTTTCTCTGAACTTAATTGGCACGTAAGGGTGCAGAGCTCTGGCCCAGCAGCGCCACCTCCTGGTCACCTTGGTATTTCTGGCAGAACCTGATCGGCCGCAGGCACTCCAGGGGAGGAGGAATCTGAGGGGAGACCCCAGGGGGACAGGAGCTCTGAGGGAAGCCCCCAGAATCACAGAGTTCTCAGATGACCCCAAAAGCCCATTTGTAACTGTAGACATGGACTCAAAAGGGCTGGAACCTTCAAGAAGTCAGGGAGTCCAGGCGAGTGGGGAAGGCTGAACCCCAAAGGCATGTGACCCCAGGAAGGGTGGGAGAATCTACACTCAAGAAGGCAGGACGAGGGCTTGCTGGGCGCCGGCCCTGCACTTCTGCCCCGATCTCAGGCTCAGCCCACGCCGGACCCTGTGGCCCAGGTGAGGGAGAGTTTCGCTTACAGAGTGGAGGGGTGGTGGGAGTGTAATCCAGGGGAAGGGGAGGTTCCAGGACGTCCAGGGAGAGGGTGCTCAGGGGATGAGCTGGCCCCTGGGGGAACCTGGAGGGAAGAAAGTTTTAGGAAAATCAAGCCAGGGAACCAGCCCATCAGAATGTGGAAAAGGCCTCCCAAGCCTGCTGACCAGAGCAGGTGGGCGGATCGGGGGGGTGGGGGGGCAGGGCTGCAGAGGAGCCAGAGCGCCCCAGTTCCACCACCCTCCCGGCTGGAGCCCCTGGCAGCACCCACGGGGGGCCAATCAGCGAGCTCACCACCTCCCGGAGTCCTCATCCCCATCGTGGCCAGCTCTGACCATCCCAAAGTCCTTCCTTACCTCAGGAGGCACCTGCTTCCTTGCAGCGCTTTCACTCTGCCCTTGGGATGGCCCCAGGCTAGTCCACTCCTCCCCCAGGAAGACGAGCCCGTGTCTAATGGATCACAGCCTGCGGCTCCTTGAAGGCGAGGTCAGCTTGGCCTTCCACCCGCTTCTCCCCAGTCCCCCATCTATTTTATTTTTATCTAAAATAAACAGGTTAGACTAGATGTTTCGAAAAGCTTTAACGTTCCATTGTTCTCCGAAAGCTCAAAAGCCATCTAGCTAAGAGACTAGGAAAATAAAAAGAGGTTGATAGGTAAGTAAACATGTGATCTAAATAGATAAATGTATAGATAGATAGAGAAAATAGATGTAAATGTGTATGTACACACACACATATATTCCACTGAGAGGGTCTGGGAGCCGTGACCCCCCCAGAAGCAACAAGCACACCTGGCACCCGGATACTGGCTGTAAATTCTATTCCCCACTAGGTGGACTGGGGCTCCTTGGAGACCTGGCTGGCTCCAGGGCTGCTGCAGAGGAAGAACATAATGAGCTTGGATTATCTTATTGCACCAGAAAACAGGGAGTGCTCGGAACGAGGGGACGTGTCAGAAGGACACAGAAGCCGGTTTCACGGGCTCCTCATTAGCCAAATCGGAGACAATTTGCTCATCAGATAAATAACGATATAATGGATTATAACCTACTGAGTAAACAGGATAGAGATGAATAAACGGAAAGTCTGATGAGGAACGGGATATTCACAGTTTCAACATATTACCCCACAGAAGATTTATTCATTGCAAAGGTAACTTGACAGGGAGAAGCCTGGTGGTCACCACTGTAACCAAATGATACCATGAATGTCATCATTAATGGGACTAGTTGAAATCATGTGCCACGTAAGTAACCTGTCAAAGATTTTTAACCTGAATCCAATCACAAGGGAACAGCAGACACACCCAAACGGAGGGACAGTCTACAGACAAACTGGCCCTTAACCGTACAAGTGTCAAAGTCGTGAAAATCAGGGAAAGACGGAGGAAGTGCTCCAGACTGTAGGAGACCAAGGAGGCCCACAGTCAGATGCCAACGCAGACCAGAACCGGATCCGTTTATGACAAAGGAATCATGGGGACAGTTGGTGAGACTTGAACAGCAGTGACGCATCGTGTTTACTACCTGGTTGGGAGTGATGGCTGTGTTATGACCGAATAGGAGAAAATCCTTATTGCAGGAAATACACTGAAGTATTCAGGGGCAATGGAGCATCATGTCAACGTACCCTCAAATGGTTCCAGAAAAAAACAGATAATTTGTGCTGAAGCTTTTCTGTAAGTCTGAGACTGTTTTGCATTTTTTTAAAACATTCCGTGCGCACCCACAAAACTACCTCTGGCAAAATTCCTGAGAAGGAAAAGCAGTGTTCTCTTCCTTCCAATAAGGAATTCCAACCAGAAAAACCTAACTGCGTGCACCCAGCATAAGAATCTGGCCCACAGCGTGGGCTTCCCTGGCCCTGAATCTGTCTTCCCTCAAATCCTGACAGCACAGACATCAGGAAAACAGGACACCAGCACCTCTGGTAGCCCAGGCCTTAAGAGCACTGGGACTAGGGTAATGTCTGCTTTGATCGAGCGCTCGCTGCGTGTATGGGATTTGAAGTCAAACTAACCAGGGATTGAATCTCAGCTCACGTTAACCGCGTGATCCTGGGCAAGTCATTTAACCTCTCTGAGCCTCAGCTCTCTGCTGTGTATAAAGTTTACTTTGCCAGGTTACGGATTAGAGAGAATTATGCAGAATGCTTGGTAGAGTGATGGTATTCAGACATTGGAGCTTTAGCAGGCTGCCTCAGGATCCCCTGGGCATCTTTTATGAAACAGATTTTCACAACCCACTCCCAGAGATTCTGATGGAGCTCACCTGCCCAGCTTCATGCCCCCTACTTCTGCTTAGGTGAGACCAAACTGTATGCCATATCCCAAATGCACTGTGGAACTTCTCACCACTGTGCCTTGGTATACACCGTTCACCCATACAGAATGCCCTTCCCCTTTGTCGGATTGGAAAACGTCTACTCATCTTGCAAAAGCCAGCTGAAATGTATCCTCCCTTGGGAAGCCTTTTCTGACCGCCCCTCCCCAGCACTCCCTTCTTTGTCTGACCAGTTGTTCTTACATCACCAAGAATATAATTACCGCCCTTTTAGTGAATCTCTATTATGTTCTTTATATTTCACGTTGTGTGTCTTTTTAAAGCAACCACACCAGGGACTAATTATTAGTCTCGTTTTCCTGTTTAAATACAAAAAAAAAGCTGAGCCTCAAGGAGCTTAAGTAGCTTTGCTGCAGGTCCCACGGCTGGTAGAAGCAGAGGCAGAACTGCACCCCCAGGCGCTCCAGCTCTTCCCATCATTGTCTTGGCTCTGGGATGTCGGGGACCATGTCCCATTCATCCCTGGTCCTCATCAGCCAGCGTAACTCCTGACACACAACCAGTAGGGGTCCATAAACGGTGGTCCCTGTCTCCCAGGTCCACACCTTCTTCCATCGCACCAGGCTTTCCCAGAGCTGGGAGCAGCTGAGGCTGAGTGAACCGGGTTCCTGTGGAAGGTGATGGAGAACAAGCATTAGCCGTCCTCAGGCTGCAGCTCTCAGATCCACCAGAAGATGGCGCTGCTGCACCATTTAGGCCGCGCCGCAGCCCGGGAGGCGCCATCGCGGGGTTTCCCTTGGGCGTGTGTCCGAAGCTGTGATGGACAAAACTGAGACTTCGTGGATGAAAGAATTAACGGCAGATGACAGAATAAAACTATAGAGAGCGGGCTTCCCTGGTGGCGCAGTGGTTGAGAGTCCACCTGCCGATGCAGGGGACACGGGTTCGTGCCCCGCTCCGGGAAGATCCCACATGCCGCGGAGCGGCTGGGCCCATGAGCCATGGCTGCTGAGCCTGCGCGTCTGGAGCCTGTGCTCCGCAACGGGAGAAGCCACAACAGTGAGAGGCCCGCGTACCGCCAAAAAAAAAAAAAACTATAGAGAGCATGAAATTGATACTAAGTCACCTCTGTCCTCTTTGGGGGAAAATATCCTCCTTTCTTAAGTAGGAGTTGACTTGCTAAAGGCTTTCAGGAGATGCAGCCTGGCTGCTCTCCTAGGAAAAAAGGTGCCAAGCGGTAGCGATGAACCACAAACAGCTGAGCTGCACACGAGTGCGCCCTGTACGGCAGCCCTGTGCTGGGGTGAATGAGATCCCGGTGTCCAACCTCAGGGTCCCCTCAGCCTTAGTTATAGTATTAAGTGTTGTTGACATATTATTCAAATACATTTACATTTTCCCAAGCCCAGATCTGGTACACACGGCCCAACAAAGCACTCCAGATACAGACTGCTTTCTGGGGAGCGTAGCAGAGGGACCACTATGATGGCATTTGGGGCGGATGATTTGGGGACCTATGAGTAGGTCTGGAAAACCCGGGGCCAAGGGCTGGGATAGTGGGGAGGGGGGGCTGCAGGCAACACGGTGCCCTGGAGGGGAGCCCGGACCTCTTCCTTTCATAGAACCTTCTCTTTCAGGAAGGCTCTCACAGGAGCCAGGGCAGAGCCCTCCTCCTCCTCCGTCTGGTATTCCACCCCAGGCGCCCTCCTTTGCTCCCTCTGAAAATCTCATCCAGGTCTACGGCCTTAAGTGTCTATCACAGATGCCCCCAAGACACTATTACTGAACAGACACATTCAAGAAGTAAATAAACACACGAACAATCAATGTCGCGGTGGTTACCCAAATCTACACGCATCATCAAATTGCGCAGAACTGTACATACACACACACACGGCTTGTTAAACTGCTGGAATCTAAAAAAGCTCCGCGGATCATGCCAATGTCAGCTTCCTGGCTTTGATACGATACTTATGCAAGATATTACCTTTGAGCGAAACTGGATGAAGGCCTAATGGTTTGTTTTTTTTTTTACTACTTCCTGTGAATCTGTAATTACTTGAAATTTTAAAAGTTTTTTTAGAAAGTGTCCAGCCCAGGGCTTCCCTGGTGGTACAGCAGTTGAGAATCTGCCTGCCAATGCAGGGGACATGGGTTCGAGCCCTGGTGAAGGAAGATCCCACATGCCGCGGAGCAACTCAGCCCGTGCACCACAACTGCTGAAGCCCGTGCGCCTAGAGCCTGTGCTCCGCAACAACAGAGGCCACTGCAATGAGAGGCTCGCGCAGCACAGTGAAGAGTAGCCCCCACTCGCCGCAACTAAAGAGGGCCCACGCACAGCAACGAAGACCCAACGCAGCCAAAAATAAATAAATAAATAATTTTTTTTTTTTTTTTAAAGTGTCCAGCCCACACTTCTGTCCTGGGCTCCAGGCTTAAGCATTCAACCACCCTCCCCCAATGCAAATTCCTGCAGCTTCCTCAAACTAGCATGGCCAAGGGACCCCATCACACCCACTTGCTCCCCTGGGCTCTAGTCTCCCCGGGAACCCCAGGCCAAAGTCCAGACTCCCTGCCCCAGGCCTGTCTTCAGCCCCAGTGAGTTGTTTTTAAACACAAAAGCCATCCTATCATTTCGGCTTCCGAGTGCAGTGTATGCTCAGGTGTTGCTTTAAAGTCTGATAATATGGTCGACAGGGAGGATTCATTTAGATAGTGACCAGTCTCCCTACTTGACCTCACTCAGTCAGGCTCCCCTAACCGTCTAGGCCTCGACATTGGTTGTCTTTGTTGGGCCTACACAGTCCAGTTGTAGCAAGAATCCTGTTAAGTCAGTTGAGAAAGAACCCCCAGCCTTTAATCACCCTCAATATCTGATCAAATTCCACACCCCACCACCCTCCAGGGAAATCTGATCCCCCAGGCCTGCCTCCAGAAAGAATCCTGCTAGGTCAGTTCAACCAGAATCCCCCCTTACCCCTGATGCTTCCTCTTAGTAATTTTCTACCCATCCACCCCTGCCTCGTTCCTGAGCTGTGAGTGTCCACGCTGCTTTCAGAATTGAGCCCAGTTCTGTCCTGGGGTCCGTTTTCCCCCATTGCAATAGCTTCTGATTAAATCTCTTTTTACTGCTTTAGCTACTGTCCAGCTCTGGTTCTCTTGGACAGTAGCTGAAGTAAAATCCACTTTTCATTGAAACTTTATATCAACAAGCCTTCAGGAGCAAAGGGAAGACACAGAGGGCTACTGAGAGTCCAGATGTTTGATTTGAGGCTGACAGGCAGGCTGGGCTAGGAAGGGTCTAGTCAGTCACACCAAGTAGCAAAACCTGAACGTCCGGTTTCCAGAACCGGATGGAGCTTCAGAAAGAACTTCACCTCCCCTGCTGCACCACCTGCTGGACGTGGGGCCTTGAACAAGTTACTTCATGCCTCCGAGCTTGTTTTCTCTTCCGTGAAATGGGGACAATAGCGCCTGGAAATCATGTTTCATGGGTTAAACGAGACAACATCCACTTCATTTAACGCTCGGCGTGTTCTCCGTCCACAGCTAGTCTGGGTCCTGGATCATCAGCCCCTGTGTCGGGAGCTTCCAGCCTCCTCTTCCTGCTGGCCGTCCCCAGCAGCAGTTCTCCCCCACTTGGCTCTGTTTTCTGCAATCTGGAACTTTTATTAGCTTGTCTCTTAAGTTAATCAGAGGTCAGATCGTGGGACAAGGGTGTTTGGACTTTGGAGACAGATGGTGTGAATCCCAGCTGCACCACCCCTGGGATCCATGTGCTGCCGCCCAAGAAATCATTTAAGCTCCCCAAGCCTCCATGTCTTCCTATGTAAAATGGGGCTAACCACACCTGCTCACGAAATTTTTGGTGAGAAAGTGAGGAGTGCCACCTGGATGGAGCAGGTTTAGGGCGTGTACTACAAGAGTCTTGGGCGTAAACCCTGGCTCTGCCACTGTGTGACCTTGGGCAGGTTATATGGCCTCTTGTGCCTCAGTTTTCTAATCCGTAAAGTGGATGCAATTATAGCACTTAACTCTGCTACGTAACAACTGTGGATGGAATTCATCTTTGCAAGGCACTTAGCCAGTGCCTAGCATGTAGTGAGCACTAAACATAAACGTTTTGATAATAACACAAGCAGTCGTCATGGTCGTTTCAGGAAGGGTCTGGTAAGCTTCATTCTCACCCCACACCATGACCACGCCTCTCACCTATGCGCAATGACCACGCAAACCAGCTTGAACAGTAAGGAACCTTTGCCTCACAGCCAGGGGCAGGATGGACTCGAGGATGCGCTTACCCAAGGGTTCTGGCTCCCTTCTCCAGGGGTCCCTCCGCACTCCCCTCTTTCCTGGGTTGTCTTCACGTGTGGGCTGGTTCTAGAAGTGAACCCTTGCCCTCAAAACCCACTCCTTCCTGGAGTTCCTGTCTTGGTTGCTGGCACCACCAACCATCTAGTTCCCCAAACCTGGGAATCATCCCCCCCATCTCCCAGATCTGGTCAGTTCTATCCTCCCAACAGCATCCATATCTGGCCCTGTCTCTCCTCTTCCAGTTGTCACGGGCCTGACCCAAGTCATAATACTCTGCACTTAGACCCACAAACCACAGCCTGTGGACCAAATAGTTACTAGCTGCCCCTTTACAGAGGAAGTTTGCCAGCCCCTGACCTAGATCGTGGCAATGTTATGCTAACTGGTCTCTCCTATGTGGTCCATCCTCCCCATCTCTGTAGCACATTCATCTAATCACATCATTCAGCTACTCAAGATATTTCAGGGGCCCCTCAAGACCTACATTCCTATGATGATCACCCACAGCCTTCACGATCGAACCCTGCCCGCTTCACCCCTACGCCTTTCCCACACACACTCTGAGCTCTGACACAACTCCACCAGGGGTTCCCCAAGCACACCCTGCTTTTACATTTTCTCTTTACACTTCGGGTACAAGAGGTTGAGTTAATCATATTCTTCAATATCATCATTATTCCATGCAAGACCCTTCTTTTTCTTTTTTTTAAGACCCTTCTTTTTAATTATCTATTGATTCTCTGTCATTTCCATAGACCACTCCCATTTCCTTCTCCCCAGAGGCAATAATTTTAATATGTGTAATATGTATCTTTCATTTATATGTGTCTTGCAAAATATATACTGCTGCTTTGGGTGTGTGTTTTAATGCCTATAAATAGTCTTATTATATTCTATTTCCTACCATTTTCTTTGCCTTATGTACTTCGCCTCTAATTTAATTGCTGCGTAGTTCCCCATGGTATGGATAAAAACCAGATTACCTACCCATTCTCCCTGGTTGCTTTCAAATTGTCACCAGCACAATTAAAGCTGCAGGGAATATCTTTGCATTTGCCCCTTGTGGGTCCAGGTGGGAATTTTTTGAGATTTATTCCCAGGAGCAGAACAACAGGCTTACAGGATAAACGCATTCTTGATTTGGCAGCCACCCTCCGGAAGGGCCATGTATATCCGGGGTTTCCTTTCCTCCATCCTCCACGACATTTGGCTGTAGGCAGGTTTCTATTTCTTTTCAACCTAATAGCTTTTCAGTGATCTCTCATTATTGTTTTAATGTGTATTTCCCAAGTCACATATGAATTTGGTCATCTCTTTATAGTCTTGGTGGATTTGGGGGAGTCATCTTCTGTCAATTGCCTGTCCATATCCTTTGCCCGTTTTTCCCGTCATGGCTGCAGATTTGCAGGAGTTCCTTTGCACCCCTTCCTTGGCTCCGCCTCTTTGCACGTGCTGTCCGGCCTCACCCTCAGTGCGTTAAATGTGGCTACTTGCCTACAGCCATGCTGGGGAGCACTTGCTTCAGGAAGGTAGTGATGTGGGACCGCGGCTGTGTTCCTTTCCCACCTTCGGCTCTTCCATCCCTGGCGCTCCTGTTCTGGCTTCACGCTCCTGTGCAGTTACTCTTCCGTGACCCCCTGACAAACACCCCCTCGATTTTGTATCCTTCACTGTTCTGAATGCGAAGTCTTCCTTTCCCAGCTTCCAGCCCGAAGGAGCCGCGTCAGCTCTACGCTGTTCCTCTCTACTCTGCTGCCTGTGCCCTTCTCTCCCCTTGCCAAAGCCAGGGGCAAGCCTGGGGGCAAAGCTCTCCCTCTGGTGGGGAGTTCCAATCTCCAGGTCCCTCCGGACCTGGTCCACCAGGTGGGCAATTTCATGTTCACCCACCGAGTCTTGGGTCCGCTGTCACCTTGGCCGAGGGCCTTCTGACCTTTCCAAGCAGCTGCTTGCTCTCTCCCCTGAGGTCTCTTACTTTGCTAAAACGAGTGGGCTCCACGTCAGTCTCCACGATCACTCAGGAAACGCATGGAAGGCAGGGATCCTATCTCTCTCCTTTCTGTCTCCCCAGCACACAGAGGCAGTCAGCAGGTATTCAATAATAATACAACTTTCTGAAGCACTTGACTGCACACCAGGCATTGTGCTGGGCAGCACACAAGCACGATTGCAGTCTCACAGCCCTACACGGTTAGTACTTTAATATCTTCCTCTTTCAGGTGAAGAAACTTGAGATTTAAAGAAATCAGGTGAGGTGTCCAAGACCACACAGCTAGTGAGCTGCGTTCAGTGAATTGACCAAAGCAGGAACGAACGACTCCAACGATGAAGTTCATGACCAACAGAGCTGCCGCCCAGAGCACTCTTCCCTGGCACAAAATGAGTATGAAATTACTAACTATTCTCCATGGATACTGAGCCTACAATGAATGGGAGTTTCAGGAGGCTGGGAGTTGAGGTGATATCAAGGGCATCCCCGAATCTCTGCCGTGGACTCCCCAGACCGGACTGGCTCTTAAGGACCTAAATGTGCGGAGACACTGCACCCACTGGGAATGGCAGGCCCACTCTGCCCTTACAGCCAAGGAGCTGCCAGGGCTCGGGGCTGACCGGGCTTCAGCACCAGCCGGGAGGGGATCCTGGGGACCCCTGGTCCACCTTGTCGGCCGCTCCTGCAGCTCTGCTGATGGCTCACCTCGGAGATGAGAGGGGTTCCTCAGTCATCTGTGCTGTGACTATCTGAGAACCTGTCAAGCTAAGCCCCTCCTTGGGAAGAGCAGGCTGGGATGGGTTCTGCCTGTAAAGAACAGGCGTTGTCACTGAGGCACAGCTCTGGGGACCACTTGCCCATCTCTGGGGCAGTGCCCCCCTGGACACTGAGGTCCAGCTCAGCAGCTCTGGGTTCTATGAGGGCCTGGACAGGGCCAACTGCCTCTCCCAGTAGTACAACCCCATCGGTGGGCAGCCCACGGCAGGAGGAGGGGGAAGGATTTGACTTGGATTGACTAGTGATTTGGGGGTGGTGAACTTGACCTCTCTCAAGTCAAGTAGATAAAAATCCCAAGGGCCAGTGATAATTCTAACCCTGGTTTCCAACTTACAGGTGGTGGGATTTAGGGCAACATAATTAAACTCCCTGTGCCTCACTTTTCTCACCTGTGCAATGGAAACAGTAGCGTCTACTTTACCGCAGTTGGCTGTGGGATGAAATGGATTATATTTGTTAAGAGCCTGGACCAACAGGTGGGAAATACGCAGTGAATATAAACAGTGATTATTCTGACAGCAGTTCGGGTGGGAAAGGGCCAAGTCAGCCAAAGGAAGGGAACTAACGTTTGTCTCTTCAGCAGATACTTATCAAGCACCCAGAGGTCAGGCCATGTTCAAAGTCGTGCCAAAAACAGAGCTTGTACTCCAGAGAGGGAATTAGGTACGGGCCCTGGGGGCGATGCGCGCTCTGAAGGAGAGGGATGCGGCCCTAGGACAGGACCTGACTCGGGCTCCGTGAAGAGGGGGTCGGGCTGGGCTCATCTCTCATTCCCCAGACACCACGCCAGGCACGTCCACATTCATTACTTCCGGGAATCATCTCGGCAATCCTCTGAGGTGAGTCTCCTTGAAACCTATTGTACAGCTAAAGAAATGGTGGCTCAGAGAGGTCGAGCGACTTGCTCAGGATCACACAGCCAGCTGGGGACAGCATTCGGAGGGTCAGTCCCAAGACCGTCTGCATGGAGCTCGGTCCACGCCTGCCCATTGCTCCTCTCTGTGCTGACCTTGAGAATGTGTGCCCTGCGAAGGCCACCATCAGTCTCCTCCTCCAGAGGGGACAGACTCCGGTGGCCAGTGGGGCAAACTGCTTTTCTGTGCCCCAGCAGCTGACCCCGGGTGTGGCCCTGGCAGCCCTGGGAGGGGCCGTGAGGAGGGCCATGTGGCTCGGGCCCAGAGAAGAGCCAGCGATGGGCTCTGTCATTCAGCCTAGGTCCTCGGGCTGAGAGGAGAACTGCTACAGGGCCTCGAGAAGGAAGACAAGTCAGCGTTCACAGTGGACCTCCTGTGCCCCAATGCCGTCTGAAAAAAGATGTCAAAACTAAGAGAGGGGCTTCCCTGGTGGCGCAGTGGTTGAGAGTCCGCCTGCCGATGCAGGGGAGGCGGGTTCGTGCCCCGGTCCGGGAAGATCCCACATGCTGCGGAGCAGCTGGGCCCGTGAGCCATGGCCGCTGGGCCTGCGGGTCCGGAGCCTGTGCTCCGCAATGGGAGAGGCCACAACAGTGAGAGACCCGCGTACCGCAAAAAAAAAAAAAAAAAATTACACTTCACAGCAGGCTTGAAGGCATGATGTTTAGAACTAACTGTCCCTTTTTTTGGTCCTAAATCGTGAGAGAAAATTCTACCATAAATGGCTATAGCTTTGGAGTGGGTTTCATCCATTATTCATGCCTTGAGTCTCAGAGTGCAGGGACCAGGTACAGCCCTGTTCAAGGAGGCCCTAGAGGACGTCTCTATGGGGTCCCCCCATCCTGAGGCCAGTGCCCCAAGGCTGGGGAGAGGAAGATAGAAGAAGGAAAGTCTCTTCTCAAATCACCTCATTGTCCTGGAGGCCTGACCAGAACAGGGAGGGTTCTAACGACAAATAGCTCAACGGCTTTCACTCACTTGTAAACAAGAACAACCTTTAGCCAAGTTTTACCGACCAGGATAGGGTGTCTTTTCCTGGCACGACTGAACCCCCAAAAAGTCAGTGTGATCTGGCTTCTCCTTTGCAAGGGAGGGTGAGTTAGTGACAGTCTCTCTGGAGGGCCTCTCACAAATGGCCTGGCCCCGACTTTTCTCAAGCCCCAAATGCCGCGATTAAATGCAGAGCTTTGGGCTTCCCTGGTGGCACAGTTGTTGAGAGTCTGCCTGCTGATGCAGGGGACACGGGTCCGTGCCCCGGTCTGGGAAGATCCCACATGCCGTGGAGCAGCTAGGCCTGTGAGCCATGGCCGCTGAGCCTGTGTGTCCAGAGCCTGTGCTCCGCAACGGGAGAGGCCACAACAGTGAGAGGCCTGCGTACCACAAAAAAAAAAAAAAAAAAATGCAGAGTTTTAATGAATCCTGCAGCAGCGTTTATATACATGATGTAACTGAATCCCATGAGGTGGATGCCTATGTCTGCTTATAGAAAAGGAGCCTCAGAGATGGTGGACACACTCATCTACATCACCTGGGGGTCAGAGCAAGGGTCTCTCTGACCCCGAAGCCCTGACTCTTTCCCCAGCACAAGGTCTTCAGCAAGGTGGCCCAGGCCCTGTTCCACCAGGTACTGTAAGAGCCGGCCAGGGACAGCAACTCCATCCCCTCCTGCTGGGGCTTTTGCAATTTCATGACTCCATCAGTGGTAAAAGTGTGTTTTAATGAATGGGCTTTCAACAGCAATTCATCAGTTAAAAATTGCATTTGATCGATTTTCCCATGAGGTTTGGCTCCAACCACTTCTTGGAATGAGCGGCCAGAGAGCCAGCTGTGTTCTCCGAGCCTCATCCGTCTCTATCTCACTGGCTTTTGTCATGTCTACGGCTGGAGTAGAATAAATCTATTTAAGGCTAGGAAGAAGAGGTAACTTTTACTTCCTTAAATCATGCTCTTTTGTAGGTCATTTTTTATTTTTATTTTTTTATTTTTTTATTTTATTATTATTTTTTTTTTTTGCGATACACGGGCCTCTCACTGTTGTGGCCTCTCCCGTTGCGGAGCACAGGCTCCGGACGCACAGGCTCAGCAGCCATGGCTCACGGGCCTAGCCACTCCGCGGCATGTGGGATCTTCCCAGACCGGGGCACGAACCCGTGTCTCCTGCATCGGCAGGCGGACTCTCAACCACTGCGCCACCAGGGAAGCCCCTGTAGGTCATTTTTTAAATCAACAAATCAAACGCTTTAAAATTTTAAAATAAAACAAGTTCATTTGAATAGGCTCCAACTGTGCAATGCCTTGTTTTTTGTTGGTTTTTTTTTTTTGCAGTATACAGGTCTCTCACTGCTGTGGCCTCTCCCGTTGCAGAGCGCAGGCTCCAGACGCGCAGGCTCAGTGGCCATGGCTCACGGGCCCAGCCGCTCTGCAGCATGTGGGATCTTCCCGGACCAGGGCACGAACCTGCGTCCCCTGCATCAGCAGGCGGACTCTCAACCACTGTGCCACCAGGGAAGCCCTGCAATGCCTTGTTATAAAGAGTTAGGAGTTCTACACATGATGAATCACATGTGGGGCAAGAATGGCAGGATAGAAATAAGTCAGCAGCACATGCAGTGTCAGCTGGAACCCAGGGGCTGGTGAAGAGCCAGGAACTTCTCCCAGATGCTAGACTAAGTAAAGTGGTCCCAGGGCACACAGGTTTCTGCTGGGAAGTTAATTTCGTTCTGAGCACTGAGTCCTTTCCTCCTCCTGGACTACTGTTGACAATTGTCTTCTCTTCTGGGCTAGTATCTTATGACAGGGCTTGAGAAAGGCCCACCCAAGAACCATTCTTCCTTATTTAATTAAACCCACATTCAATTCAAGGAAGCAACATGTCTTGCTAAAAAGCTAACTTTCCTAGTCATTCTGAAATGATGTGTGGTCCTGTGACACAGTTCTGTCAAAGGAGAGTCAGTGAAAGGTGTTGGACAAGGCTTCTATGCCCCTCCTGCCTTTTAACCTTCCCCTCTGTCTTTCTGGAATAGAGACATGACGGCTGGAGCTCCAGCAGCCAGCCTGGGACCACAGGGCCACAAACCCCTGCCAAGGATTGCTGTAAGGAAGGATAGAGGGAACCCTGGTCTCTGAGGAACTGCCATATCAGTTTTGGACTGCCCTCCACTGGACTTCTTTTGCATAAGAGAAACATACATTCCCTGTCTTCTGTAAGCTACTGTTATTTGTATTATCTGTTAATTGCAGCCAAATTCAGTCTCAAGAAGTGAGAAGGGAGTAGTCATAGTACTTTAAGGAGGCATCAAGATAATCACAGCATATAAAATGGTTGTCAAGAAATAACCCATACAGTACCCAGTGTGGAATAAAATCTATGGAACTATTCATTCCTTGAGGCCCACTGAGGCTGGGCTCCTATTCCACCCTCATCGCTGTGAGGATGGAGTGGTGAGGGGGTGACAGCTCCTCCTTCTTGGGGAGAATTCCCCATAGCAGGAATGAAGCTTTGTCTTGGAGTTTGCAGAACCATCACAAAGGGGACCACCCCAAGCCCCGATGCCGTACCTGCCTACTGGACCACCCTCCGTGATGGGCTGTTGTTCCTTTGACAATGGAACAGGGGACTTGGAAGGTTATCAAAATTATAAATTCTTAGGAATTGTAGGTACTGCTCAAAAATAACCATGAAATCCACATGTGAGTAAGGTACACCAGTTAATAGCATTTTTAGGACACTGTTAGCAAATCAGTTTTAATCAGGGAGTTAATATAGTCTTATAATAAATATGATTTATTTAGGGCTAGATTCTAGAGATTATCTTAAAAATCTGGTATGTCAAGAATTGTTTTTTACATGCTCAAGTAACCCCACATAATATTATGTTGCTATGGCCCATTCAACCAGGGACCAGTTAGCCAACAACATGAGACAGTCTATGATTGAAGGTTGAATGAATGGCATTGCTCCCAACATTATATGGGCTGGATAGGGACAGAAAACAGCGCATATCAGGAACCCAAAATGAGCAGGTACCATCCGCCCAGCTAAGGAACTTCTAAGGAGCTGCCCCGTGTAATGTCATTAATCCTCAAAAAACCCACAAGAGAGGTATTATAACTGCACGTATCTCACAATGCAAGAAACTGAGGCTCAGGAGATTGAATAACATGCCCATGGTGATGAAACTAGTAAGTAGGGGTTGTATGTTTAAACTCAGGTTTGTGTGACTACAGAACCCAGATTGTCCACACGTGTATCCTGCCTCCCTTGGGAGAGATTGACAGATAAAGTCTATTATTCAAGAGGTGGAAAGTTAAAGCCCACTGGACAAAAAGTGAAATTTGTGTCCGTATAGTGGATCTTGAGAGGAAGATTATTAGTTCGGATTTCATCAAATAAAAGCTCTGTTTCGGGGCTTCCCTGGAGGCGCGGTGGTTGAGAGTCCGCCTGCCGATGCAGGGGACGTGGGTTCGTACCCCAGTCCGGGAAGATCCCACATGCCGCGGAGCGGCTGGGCCCGTGAGCCATGGCCGCTGAGCCTGCGCGTCCGGAGCCTGTGCTCCGCAACGGGAGAGGCCACAGCGGTGAGAGGCCCGTGTACCGCCAAAAAAAAAAAAAAAAAAAAAGCTCCGTTTCCTCTGTGCAGTCAGTGTGAGTGGATGCTGGTGCCCCTGCTGGACCCTGGATGCTCTGGCCTTGCCCCAGATCAGGCGGCAGAGAGCTGAGCACTTGTCTGAGCGGCCCTCGGGTACCACAGGCTTGACCCTCTTCCTTGTCTCGCAAACACTGCTCAGCCCTGGGCAGGACAAAATGCTCCTGGGAATTCACAAGAGGGAACAATGTGGCAGACGTGGTGGGTCTGTACTGAATGTACTGTTCTGTGGGCAATGAGGGGCCTGGCCTGGCCAAGGTGCAGAGCTTGATCCGAGAACAGGGGAGAATGAGGTCATTTGCGGCTAGACCAGCGCAGGGCGGGGAGGGAGGCATATGGACCGGACGGAAAAACAAGAATACGATCTCAGCCAATGAAAAAATCCAATAATCTGAAAGCTTTCAGGGAATGTGAGATCGGAAGAATGAAGATAAGCAATGGCTTCTCACCAGTGAAACACAACCCACCTCTGGGCTTTGGTGTTGACTCTGTCACTTGGAAGCCAGCTGGCATTACCCCAGGTGGAGGTATGGGCATTTAATCCCAGGGAGTCCTCACTGGCATTTGAATTCTCTGCCGAGTCGCTGTTTTTTTTTTTTTCTTTCTTTCTTTCTTTCTCTCTCTCTCTCTCTCTCTTTTTTTCTTTAATAAACTGAGTAACTTAGTAAACTTAGTAATTTCACTGCAAGTAGAAAACAGTTTACTTACTTTTAAGTAAAACAAAAATAAGTCACCCTTGTAAAAATTGAAGTAAAAAAGGTTGAAAATTAAGAATTCCCCTTCAATCCTATATCTCAGAAGAAACCACTAACTCTGATTTTCACCCTTTCAAACAGTTAGCTATACTCATGTCAACATATGCTACAGTTAATAGAATTTCTAATTTAAAAATTTACTGAGATACGAGTAGATTTACAAGTAGTTGTAAGAAATGATACAGAGAGATCACTTTTACACTTTATCCAGTTTCCCTCAATGGTAACATTTTGCAAAACTATAGTAGAATTTCACAAAGCCACTGCCATTGAAACAATCCACTAATCTTATTCAGATGTTTCCCAGTTTTACTTGTATTCTTTTGTGTGTATGTGTGTGTTGTGTGTATTGTGTGTGTATATTAAACACTATACAATCTTACCACCTGTGTAGGTCTGTGGATCGACCACCACAGTCAAGATACTGGACAGTTCCAACACCACAGGGATCCCCCTGTGGTCCTTTTATAACCACACCCAGCTCTCTCCCCAGCCCCTCCCCCATCCTTTATGGGACTGGCCTTTTTCCTTAGGGACTCATCCATGTTGTTGGGTGTGTTCCTTTTGATCGCTGAGTGTTTAGTTTATCCACATTTAAAGTAACTGTACTTTCTTATGAGGTAGAATTTACATTTGCTGTTTGCTATCTATATATCGTATACGTTTTGTGTTTCTCTATTTCTCCATCACTGCTTCTTTTCTGTTATATAGACATTTTCTAACGTACCATTTTAATTTCCTTGTTGTTTCTTTAATTATGTTTTTGTTATTTTATTAGTATTTGCCCTGGGGATTACAATTAACATCTTAACTTAAAACATTGTAGCTCAGATTAGTAGCAATTTAATTTCAATAGTACTCAAAAAGTTTGCTGTAATGTAGCTTTATTTTTCCCTCTTTTGAGCTTATTGTCATACAAATCATATCTTTTTACACTATAAGCTCATCAAGCACAGTTTTATAATTATTTCTTTATGCAATTATCTTTTAAATGGATTGCAGGAGAAAGATTACAAATAAAAAATGTCTTTTATACATACCTATGTAGGTATCTTTACTGGAGTTCATTCTTTCTTCCTGTGGAATTGAGTTCCTATCTTATGTCCTTTCATTTAGGACTCCCTCTTGTATTTTTTGCAGAGGAGTTTTTCTGGGACAAATCCACTCAGTTTTTGTTTATTGGGGGAAATCTTAATTTTTCCTCTGTTTTTTGAAGGATAGTTTTGCTGGATATAGAATTCTTGGTTGACAGTCTTTTTTTCATGCATAATAGGAGTCACAGAAGTAAAGGAAAGAGAAAGGGAGCAAAAGAATATTTGAAGAAATAAGGGCTGAAAACGTCCCAAATTTGATGAAAAACATCAATCTGCACATCCAAGAACCTCAATGAACTCCCAGTAGCAGGAACTAAAGAAATAGATACCTAGACACATCATAATTAAACTGTTGAAAGACAAAGACAAGGAAAGAATCTTATAACTATCAAGAGAAAAGAGACACATCAAAGAGAGCCTCAATAAAATGAGAAGCTGACCTTTCATTAGAAACCATGGGACTTCCCTGGTGTTGCAGTGGTTAAGAATCTGCCTGCCAATGCAAGGGACATGGATTTGAGCCCTGGTCCGGGAAGATCCCACATGCTGCAGAGCAACTAAGCCCTTGCACCACAACTACTGAGCCTGAGCTCTAGAGCCTGTGAGCCACAACTATTGAGCCCGTGAGCCTAGAGCCCGTTCTCTGCAACAAGAGAAGCCACTGCAATAAGAAGCCTGTGCACTGAAACGAAGAGTAGCCCCCACTCAACCGCAACTAGAGAAAGCCTGTGCGTAGCAACGAAGACCCAATGCAGCCCAAAATAAATAAATAAATACAATTTAAAAAAAAAGAATCCACCTGCCAATGTAGGGGACACAGTTTCGATCCCAGGTCCAGGAAGATCCCACATGCCACGGAGCAACTAAGCCCGTGAGCCACAACTACTAAGCCTGTGCTCTAGAGCCTATGAGCTCGCGTGCTGCAACTACTGAAGCCCACACACCTAGAGCCTGTGCTCTGCAACAAGAGAAGCCACTGCAATGAGAAGCCTGTGCACTGAAACGAAGAGTAGCCCCCACTCAACCGCAACTAGAGGAAGCCCGTGCACAGTAACGAAGAACCAATGCAGCTAAAATAAATAAATAAAATTTTACAAAAAAGAAAAGAAAGAAACCATGGAGGCCAGAAGGCAGAGGCAGGACGTAATCAAAGTGCTAGAAAGAATTCCAGGCTTTCAAGTAGGAGCCTGTGTAAAACAGAATGCTTACCTCCTAATGAAAATGGAACCACAGTATAATCAGTGATATATTTGTTTGTGGTGACCAAAGAAAGTTTCCTGTAAGTTTGTACCTTCAAAGGAAATGTCGAAAATGCAAATATTTAAGCTGTGGACTCAGGTACACAAAATGTATCTTTCTTTAGTTAATTAGGACCTAGACTCTTTCTATCAGTAGTTCCCATTCCTCTTAGTAGCAGAAAATAATATCTTGCCAATTCAACAGTTTCTCAGTTGACTCATGAGAAAATTACACAATTTATGTTTCTCTGCTCTCCACTTTCTCCTTAAAGTTGCAGCTAAACTCCCTGGGGAATTCTTAGCATTAGAGGATGACAGTGGGCATGTGGTCCTTGGTCGGAAAATATCTCTGAGCTGGCATACACACAGATGTCCACATGCCCGTTTATGCATTTATGTCAGAACTCCCTACAGGGCTAGCTGGTCGTCCGCTGGACACAGCTATTGGTGCTCACAGATACCAACAAACATAATCCTCAAAGCAACCCTATCAGGTGGGTCACAGTTTTACAGAGGAGGAGACTGAGGCACAGAGAGGTTATGTAACTTGCCCAAGGTCACATACTTAAAAGTGGTGGATTTGGGATTCAAGCTCATGCATTTTGGCTCCAGAGTCTGTGCTTTTTTTTTTTTTTTTTTTTCGGTACGCGGGTCTCTCACTGCTGTGGCCTCTCCCGTTGCAGAGCACAGGCTACGGATGCGCAGGCTCAGTGGCCACGGCTCACGGGCCCAGCCGCTCCACGGCACGCGGGATCCTCCCGGACCGGGGCACGAACCCGCGCCCCCCGCATCGGCAGGCGGACTCTCAACCACTGCGCCACCAGGGAAGCCCCAGAGTCTGTGCTTTTAAATGCCAAGTCCTGCTGCCCCTCCACGTGGCCTTCAGTCCTGAGGTCTATGACACCTTCCTTCTTCCGGGCCATAAGGATCCTCCAGGGCTGCTGATTTTAGCATCCTCACACCAGGAACAATCTTCAGCTTCTCTCCATGCCCCAGTGGCACGGCGAGGACCATAAGCCTGCTCTCAGTGCCTCTTTCCAGAGGCTCCAAGCAGCCTTATCTGTGGCTCCAGTCCATCTGCCCTTGGGTCACAAACATATCTGGAACGTTCCCCTAACCTGGGGCCCTGCCTGAGGAGGGCAGCATGCAGGCCCACACCGGTGCCCCTCCTGCCCGCTCCTCCCTGACTCTCCCCTCTACCAGCTCAGGACCTCTCTCTCGTCTCCCAGGGGGATGGGAAATACCACCTCTGCGGAATCACTTACTTTTCTCAACGCTTCTGCCTGTCTTACACCTCGATCATAGCTTTTCAAACTTTAAAGCAGTGATTCTCAGCCCTGATGCGTGTTAGAATCACCTGGGGAGACTTTGAAAAATACTGGTGCCCAGTCCCCACCTCCAGAGAATGAGTCAGTTGGTTTGCAGTGGGCCAGAGGTGTGACCTTTCCTAGCCTCACTGGACACAGCTGGCACTCAGGTGCTAATCAATGGTCAGAGCTGAGCCCTGGACCGTGAGTCAGAAGGCCCAGTGCTCACCATGGTTCTGCGGCTCCCTGGACTCTGGCCTCGGTGACCTTTAAGGTCCCTTCCGGCTCCAGGATTAATGAAATCTGTCAGCCACTCGCTGTTCTGCCTGAGTCATTTGATCAACAATGTCTGTGTGCATAACAGGATCCTTTCATCTCAGGATTGTGCATTTGGCTTCATCCACTTGACCCTTCTGTCAATACTCAGTACAGAGATAAGGCAGAGACTTCCAGTCTGGGTCTCCAAACACATGATTAACTGGGAAGACAATGCAAGCACTGCGTTCTCCAGGCTGTGCTGTCAACTTCAACTTCAAACATACAAGGACATGGGACACTTAAGAATACTCCCCTGTGAGTTGACCAACATTTTAAAAATCTAAAGAGATTGTTCTGATGACCCTTGCAACACGGGGTGAAATATGCTTTTCATGTTGAATCTAAGGCTATTGACTTTCCCATGAGATAGGCAGGTAAATAGACATCTGAACATTCTCTTTATTACAATACGGCATTTTTCTTGAGCTGCTTTTGTCTAGGAATGCCAAGGTACTTTATATCCCAAGACCATCATCTAAACGTCTAGATAGAACTCATGAGTTTGGTATTAATTTTACCCCAAAGTTTGCCCTTTAGCTCCATATCCCCATTATAAAGCCAAGAGTCAGCACACAGATCGTGAAAAATAAGTGATGTGTCAGTGCACACAAAGTATTTTGAAAATAGAATAACTGCATATGTGCTTTTATCAGCATCTTGGTCAATAGTAGCAAAATGTTAGTCATTCAAACAGCCAAGTTCAACTGCATTGTGAAGCTTCTAACCAGTCCAAGGCAGAAATCCCGACTCAGCAAACAAGTTATTTGCATCTAGGCCCTAAGGTAGTTGTTGAAATATTTTTTTTAATCTTCTCCTTACCGATGATGTAACCTACTGGTGGTGGGCATTACATGATTAAAAGCGAAAATGTGAAGCGTGCGTTTTCCTGGTCTCTGATAGGGTTTGGCCCTGCCTCTCTAGAACAGAAGGAACAGGACACAGCATGGAAATGGGTTTGTATTGCTTCCAGAGGGAAATCCTCTTCCTGCTGCTATCAGAAGTTCCTTTCCTACAACTCAACAGGGTTTCCTAGGGGCTAGATAAATAGATAGGACTACAGAGTTAGTGGCTGAGAAAACCTACTATGACAACCGTGATGATGCAGCCCAGATGCCCAAGGCAGCAGCTGGGGAGGGGGCCAGCAAGGAGCCAGAGGAACAGGAGAGCAGGTGCAGAGTGACCCAAGGACAGGTGCAGGACTGAGGAGCTATGGGGACGCCACGAGTGTGAGCCACAGACAGGCAGCAGACCCAAGTCACAGGAGCTGGGCATGGGTTCCTGGGACAGCTCTTGACAATCTTTCTAGACCAGAAAGGTGGGTGCACACACCCTGGGTAGCCCCTCTCAACTGGGGTTCCAATGAATTAAACCCTAATGCCTTATGTATCCATTGTATGTAAACACTGTATGCACGCAAAAATTGTATGTACTATGTACACGTGGCATCCACTGTAAATAACACATTCAGAGGTGCATAGAGAGATCCTCGTGGAGCGGGATTACTGCAGAATACCCTGAGAATCGACACCTTATAAGGGAGTGAAGGAAGCAGGACTGGGCAGAGGGCAGAGTACAGCTGGGATGTAGGATGGAGGCACAACAAAGGGTTCAGCCAATCCCATGACCCCACGGGGATCCCTAGCACTGGGGTGACCCTCCAGAATTGTCTGGCCTTGAGAAAAGAAGACCAAGCGTGTGTATCCCATTCATTAACCAATCGCTGGATGTGAGCTACCCCTGGGGAGGGCAAACCCTTGGGTGAGAGGGTTTTCTTTGCCCTATGGCTAAGGGCAACATCTGAAGGATTCAGCTGAGAGTGGTCAGCACCAATGCTTCCAGCAGCAAGGGAATGAACATCTCAGCCCTGAAGGGGTGTCTTGGACAACTGGAGCTTCTTGAGATCCAGAGAGATTGGTCCACAGCCTGAGGACATTCAAAGCCTCCTCAAGACTTTAGTGAAGTCCTCGGGGGGGGGGCGCTTACGTTCTTTTGGCCTCCTTTGCTTCCTATGATCCTGCTTTTTGGAGCCAGAAATAAAATTCAGCCTTTTTTTTCCTTTTGGCAATACGCGGGCCTCTCACTGCTGTGGCCTCTCCTGTTGCAGAGCACAGGCTCCGGATGCGAAGGCTCAGCAGCCATGGCTCACGGGCCCAGCCGCTCCGCGGCATGTGGAATCCTCCCGGACCAGGGCACAAACCCGCGTCCCCTGCATCGGCAGGCGGACTCTCAACCGCTGCGCCATCAGGGAAGCCCCTCAGCCTTTATTTTTAAGTGACACAAAACTCCCATTCCTACAATCATTTTGGGTTCAGTAGACTTTATTGAAGATCTCAGGGAGAGCTTTCAGGGGATCTACATCTCACCAAGTTACAGCCTCTCTCCCTTCTGGATTCCTCCCATGTTAATTCCCTTGTTGCTCTTTCTTCTCAACTTTCTCCCACCTTTCAGAAGCTAAGCAATGCTTGTAGAGACTTCCACTCCCAATCAAGATGGAATCAGATTACCCTTCAAACTGAAACAACTTTAAAAAAAAGCAGAATAATAAAACAATGACACTCAATACATTGGACATCAGACAATGAAGGACAGTGATCCCTGAGAGATTGGAAACAACTGAGGTGAGCCCTACCGTTGCTCCAGTTTACTCAGTAGAGAAATTTTCCTGGCTGTGGCAGTAGGAGGGGTACCCAGGCAGAGCCCAGCCATCTCTGTGACTTGAGGACATAGAAGTGGAAGTTCACGGAAGCCAAAGCAGCCAGAGTCGCAGGCAGAGTACCAGAGAGAACAGAGCTGGAGAGAGAGACGGACAGGCGGAGAGCTCTGGAGATCTGCAGAGGGTGCCCTCCCCGCCCTGACCCGAGTATTCAGCAAGTACTGATCAGCACATGTGTATGAGAAAAATACCCAAGGTTAAGCAAAGGATCAATCAAAAGGATAGGAGGGGACAGTGCTGGATCTTACACAGATCCAGGAATCGTGTCATCCCAACAGCCAGAGCGGAAAACCTCATAACTCAGGAGTCCTCAGAAGCTTGCATTAGTGGTGGGAAAATTAACCCTAGATTAAACGCAGCTCCGGTCCCACCTAACAAATCTCAAAAGCAAAACCTGAAAGGATTAAACTATTTCTAAATGTCTTGACCATGTTCCAGAACAATGCTCAAGAATATTGGTAAGAATACAAAAATAACCAGTGTCATACAAGTTGTAATTATAACATCCAGCTTTCTATAAAAAATTACTAGTCAAGTAAAGAAGCTTGAAAGTATAACCCACCATGAGGAGAAAAATCATTCAATTGAAACTAATGCAGAAATGACACACTTGATAGAATTATAATAGACAAGAACATTTAAAAAGTTATTATGACCATATTCTATATATATGTTCAAGAAGCTGTAGGAATATTAAACACAAACATGGGAGATAGTAAAAAAAGATTCAAATTGAAATTCTACAGATGAAGGTCTCAAGTCAGTGACTTCAGGTTTCACCATAAGAAAACAGAAAAAGAAGAGCACATTCAACTGAAGGAAGAAGAAAGGAAATCATTAAGAACTATGTAGGGGCTTCCCTGGTGGCGCAGTGGTTGAGAGTCCGCCTGCCGATGCAGGGGACACGGGTTCGTGTCCCGGTCCGGGAGGATGCCACATGCTGCAGAGCAGCTGGGCCCATGAGCCATGGCTGCTGAGCCTGCACATCCGGAGCCTGTGCTCCGCAATGGGAGAGGTCACAGCAGTGAGAGGCCCGCGTACCGCAAAAAAAAAAAAAAAAAAAAAGAACTATGTAGAACTCAAATCAATGAAAGGGAGTGGGGGGTGGGTAAAGGAGAGAGAGAGAGGGAAAGGTGATCGATGAAACCAAAAGCTAGTTCTTTGAGAACATCAATAAAATTGATAAACTTCTAACCAGACTGATGTCAACTTAAAAAAAAAAGCACAACGTAAAAGCTGTGAGTCGAGTTTAGTGTCTTACTGAGACACTAACCCGGGAGACGGCCTCTCAGGTAGCTCTGAGAAACTGTTCCAAAGATAGGCAGGGAGGTCAGTATATATGAGATTTTGTTGAAGGGGGTACATGCAATCCAGCACGCATCTTGGTGGAAAGCTGCTGCTAGTCACAAGGAGATGTCTCTGTTAATGATTTTAGTGCTTTTCTAGGTATGAGAAGATGCAAGAAATTGGGTTCATAAAACTTTCCCCTGAAAACATCTATCTGAAGGCCTGTTCTGCCAGCTTTTCCCAGGGCACAGAGTGCCTCATTCCTGATCTCCATGAGTGGCATGGACATATATACACTACCAAATGTAAAATAGCTAATGGGAAGCAGCGGCATAGCACAGGGAGATCAGTTCAGTGCTTTGTGTCCACCTAGAGGGGTGGGATAGGGAGGGTGGGAGGGAGACGCAAGAGGGAGGAGATAGGGGGATGTACGTATAGCTGATTCACTTTGTTTTACAGCAGAAACTAATACACCATTGTAAAGCAATTATACTCCAATAAAAATGTTAAAAAAAAAAACTTTGGCAAGAAGCGGCAAAAAAAATTAATTAAAAAAAATAAAGTGATCAGGGAAGCTGGTAGACTTATGAGTAATTTTATAATTGGTTTTACTTGAATGATCTGTTAGAAATGGCATGAAACTCCCATTACTTTCAGAATGTGAAGACTAGTGGTAGAAGTGTAACACGGAGAGGATCTGAAGATATTGAAAGTAAAATGGAACTCAGTAATTGTCCTTTTAGATATTAATGGAGTATAAAGTCTTTTGACCAATAAAAAAAAATACTGCTGAGAAAAATTAAAGAAGACCCAAATAAATAGGTCTCTGAATTGGATGATCTCTACCTTCCTGTTCAGTAGATTGAAGCAACTCAAGAAGTACTTAGCAATTGCTTTTAAAAGGTATCAGTTTGGGGGCTTCCCTGGTGGTCCAGTGGTAAAGAATCTGCCTTACAATGCAGGGGCAGCGGGTTCGATCTCTGGTCAGGGAACTAAGATCCCATATGCCGCAGGGCAACTAAGCCAGCACCACAACTACAGAGCTCGCGCTCCTCAACTAGAGCCCGCGTGCCACAAACTACAGAGCCCACATGCTCTGGAACCCGCACGCCACAACCAGAGAGAGGCCCTTGCATCACAGCGAAGAGCCCGCACACTGCAATGAAGATCCCGCATGCCTCAACGAGGATCCTGCGTGCTGCGACTAAGACCCGACGCAGCCAAAAATAAATAAATAAATAAAAAATAAATATATCTTAAAAAAAAAATAAGATATCAGTTTAAAGGACTTCCCTCCGTGGTCCAGTGGTTAAGAATCTGCCTTCTGAAAAAAAAAAAAAAAAAAAAGAATCTGCCTTCTGGTGCAGTGGTTGAGAGTCCGCCTGCTGATGCAGGGGACACGAGTTCGTGCCCCGGTCCGGGAAGATCCCACATGCCACGGAGCAGCTGGGACCGTGAGCCATGGCTGCTGAGCCTGCGCGTCCGGAGCCTGTGCTCCGCAACGGGAGAGGCCACAACAGTGAGAGGCCCACGTACAGAAAAAATAATAATAATAAATAAATAAAAATCTGCCTTCTGGGCCTCCCTGGTGGCGCAGTGGTTGAGAGTCCGCCTGCCGATGCAGGGGATACGGGTTCGTGCCCCGGTCTGGGAGGATCCCATATGCCGCGGAGCGGCTGGGCCCGTGAGCCATGGCCGCTGGGCCTGCGCATCCGGAGCCTGTGCTCCGCAACGGGAGAGGCCACAACAGTGAGAGGCCCACATAACGCAAAAAGGAAAAAAAAAAAAAAAAAAAAATCTGCCTTCTAATGCAGGGGATGTGGTTCAATCCCTGGTCGGGGAACTAAGATCCCACATGCCACGGAGGAACTAAGCCAGCACCACACCGCAAGTACTGAGCCCACAGGCCACAACTAGAGAGAAGCCCGCACATCGCAACAAGGAGCCCACACGCCACAACGAAGATCCCAGTGAAGATCCCGCATGCCTCAGCTAAGACCTGGTGCAGCCAAAAATAAAATAAATAAATATTTTTAAAAAGATATCAGTTTAAGGTTTATTATCAAATAATGAACATCAACTGAACATCCACTGAGTAGACTTTTGCAGTATCCCTTTTTCCTGTAGCCAAAGGTGGAGACATTCAGAACAAGGAGAGGATGCATAGCCCAAGGTTCTCACTGGGAAGTCTACACAAAACGGAAGATGCCACGTTATGTAAGCTCGATCAGTTCAAATGGTCCAGATCAGGGTACCTCTACCTTGGTGTTACTGACATTATTTGTCGTGGCAGTCTGTCCTGCACGTTGCAGCAGCCTCGGCCTCTCCCCCACTAGATGCCAGCAGCACCCCTCCTAGTGTGACACCCCAAAATATCTCCAGCCATTGCCAGGCCGCCCCAGCTGTGAACCACTGATTCAGACCCCACAGGGCAATCCCCCTTGTCGATGATGTTCTAACTCCACCAAGACTTTCCTCTGACAATTCTACCTTCCTGTAACAAGAAACTGCATTGAAGAATCACGTCACAGTAATGACCAAAGCTGCTATGGCTATTTTTCAAAAATGGAAACCAGTTAAACACCTGCCATGGGCCAATGCCACCAGGAGTCATCTCAGAGCTCTTAAATGAGAGCTGAAGTGGGCAGACTTCAGAATCTTAAGTTTACAGAATTCCTAAGAGACATGCGACTCAGAACAATGGTTAAGTGCTGTCTTAGCATACGCTCAACGGCAGGAAAATGTTTTCACCCTGTTAGACATTTCAGCTGATCTGCGTTTGAATCCCAGCTCTGCCACTTACTAGCTGTGTGATCTTTCCTCTCTCGGCCTGTTTCCTCACTGTAACATGGGGATAAAAACAGATGAGAAAGACAGCTAATTGCTTTCTGTTATCTATTTTCACCTTTCTCTTTATTAACAGGACCCTGAATTTTGGTGGCCATATTGCCACCAGGAAGAAAAGACTACAGTTCCCAGCTTTACAAAGATAGAGGAATGGCCTTCCCTACTACCACCCCTTTCCTTTCTTCTTCCTGGTGCTTGAAACAAGGATATGATAACTGGAGGAGTTCTGGCAGCCATCCTGGACCCAAGAGGAAACCTTGAGAACAGGAGCCATGTGTTGAGGAAGCAAAATAGTAAAAAGATAGGGGTCTGGCTCCACTCTCGTGGAGAGCTCCCGACCTCTAGAATTCCTCTACATGAAAAAGAAATAAACTGTCTTGGTTAAGTTCATTTTATTTTAAGTTTTTTGGTCATACACAGTTCAACTTAAATCTTAGCTTGGGGTGAGGATGATGAGATATACACATAAAGCCTCTAATAAAGTACCTGCATTTCTGATGGGACCAGGACCAGGGGTTGGTCAGTCTACCAAAAGGGTGGGATAAACTAGAGAATCATAAAAAATGTTTACATATTCTTAAACATCTCGTTTTAACTAAAAAGTACACTTATTCACTCATATTTTGAGTAGTTACACCTGATTAGACTTCTACATGTAGTAACGCACGCTTATTAAGTCTGTTCTCTAAAAGAAAGTTGCTCTTTCTAGATGACTCTATTTACACCCGCATATTTTATTGGTTGCATTACATATAATTAAACGATGTAATTAAAATAGCAGGCATGACTGGTAGAAACAGGTTTGGGAACAAGCAGCTGCCTCTTGGTAAGCATGTAGCCCTGCTGTCAGGATCAATGACTGTGGTGTGAGCACTCTCGGGGGTAGCCTGCTGACCAAGAACTTTCAGCCTGCAGTGGACGGGGTCCATGTGGTTTTTAGAGTGAGTGAGTGTCCATTAATCCGTCAAGTAAACGAGTTCTACTTACCGTAAGAGAAAGAGGAAATGAATATTATTTGATGCCAAGCACTGTACATATGTTTTCTGCTCTAAAATTCACAGCTGCTAGGTTAGATACAACTTATTACCTCTGTTTAACAGAAAAGGAACTGAGGGTCAAGGATCTGAAGTACGTTGCCCCAGTGGCAGAGACTTCAACGCTCATTTGCCTGGTTCCAAAACTTCAGCTCTCTTGACACAGGAAAGAAAGAAGTTTCATCCCACAGAGTTGATTCAGCATAGGGTCAATGATAAAAGATTCTTGGTGTTTTGTCTTATAATAGCTGGCAACCAAAGTTAACAGAGTGTGGGAGAAGATACAGAGAATTCCATACTGAAAGCACAAGATCTTCCTAAAACTGCCAATTCATAGGCACCCACAACTGGGCACCTGGCATCATTCTTCATCAAAAACAGCCTCTTGGTCAGGCGTGGTCGTGCAGGGCAACCCGATTGACCAGTGCCTGGGCCTCACCAGCAGTTAAATATTTTGAATATCACTGCCGGCCACCCCTAACACCAACCCCCAGCAAAACACACTCCCCAAGTGGGCTCCAGAGAGATTAATAGAAGTCCAAGAAGCTGAGTCCAAGGCTGAACTCAACTGCCCTTGCAGAGTGTTTCTGGGAGACCCTTATCAAGCAAGCATGAGTCACCCAGGCCCTTCGCTTCTTCCGCCAGTGCTCACCCAGCACAGAATAAGCCTCTCGCTGGCTGCCCTGGGGCCAGCAGGCCCTGCCGCCAAGGACTTCACAGTCTGGGGAGACAGACAGGTGGGCAGCGAAAATAGAGGGCAGGAAGCAGTCAGGCAGAGGAGAGCCCAAGGGGCTGTCAGAGCACCAAGTAAGGACAGCATCCCACTGTCTGGGTGAAGGGACGAGGGTGCCCAGCTGAGAGCCTGGAGGGGCCAGAAGGGGTCAGCTGGAAGGCGAGGATGAAGGGAATGGGGCTGTGACAGAGAGAGCAGACTGGAGCTGGGTCAGAGGAGCTGGGTGTGAGACGGTGCCTCGGGACGTGGGGCAGACACAGTGTGGAGGGGATGAGGGAGGGTGGGAGAAGGGGGGTCAGGCCTGCACACCTGCCCGATGCTCTAGAGCAGGTCCTGGAGGGTGACACGCTGCTGGCAGTGCTCTGTGCCCTCCATCTCCTCCCAGCCCATGAATTGCGGCGCATCCTGAGATTTCAGCTCAGAGGTCACTTCCTCAGAGGTCACAGGAGCAGAAACTGGGCTGTGTGCTCACTACCCTGCTGCTTGGGGCTGGCACGGAGGCTGGGAGATACCAGGCTTAGGGTGTGTGTGCGTTGAGTGAGTGAGAGAGGACACAGATCATCGCGGGTGTTGTGAGCCACGTGGGGAGCTGGTGTGCGTACCCTGAAGCCGTGGGAAACCACGGATGGTCTCAAGGGGAGTGAGAGACTTAGGGAGCTGACTCTTACAGCCGCGTGGAGGATGGGTTGGAATGGGGTGAGGACGGGAACGAGGATATTCCTTGGAGGTTATAGGTGATAACCCAGAAGAGCCGTGGGGACCTGTGGGCTGACTGAACCACAGGGCGACACGGGCGAGCACGTAGCATGATCCAGGCTCTGGGCTGGCGCTTTACGTGCACATCATCTAACCCTCGCTACAACCCAAGGACGTGGAATTACTATTACCGTCCCCTGCAAAAACGGCTGATGAAACAGGAGCAGAGATGCCAAATAACTTGCCAGGTCACTCGATAAGAGAGGCAAGTGCCTAAATCAGAGACAGCCATGCTCTACCTGCCCACATGTGCCTGGGTGTGCACAGGTGGGCCCAGGTACGCAGGGGGCTGAGGGGGCATCTGCCTCCAGACGGGCCGGGTCTGGGGGGCGTGGGGTGAAGGTTCCAGGCGCCGGATGTTTGAATCTCAGGCTGGGGGTTTTGAGGGACATCACTGCCCCCTCCTCTCACTCCCTTTGCCTTCTGGTGTCTTTGCTGCACATTGAAGACTTGGGATGGAGCTCGAAGGTTGGAGAGTTGCCCCTAAGAAGAGAAATGGTGTTGGCCTGACGCTCCAGCTCCTTATGCAACATGGCGATGAAATCTAGGGACACACTCTGGGCTCTACCAGGCAGAGCCAGCAGGAAGTGTGTTAGAGCTGCTTTCCAGCACGCCTGTCACAGAGCCGTCTACCTCTGTGTGCAAGTGATTCTACACGTTCCGGCAAATATTATTTACATTTGGAATCCAGCTGTCGACTGAGAACAGCTGCGAGCAGGTGCTTTAGGGCACCTCTAAGACATGTTTGCAGATTTCAAAAATCCATGTGAGCCACACTGTTTAAACTGTTTCCCCATGGAAGTTCCAGACTGAAGCTTCTTTGTTCCTGCTGAATGACTCATGAATGCCCTTTAAAAGAGGATGAAACAGACGTGTTTTGGTGGGGAAAATACATAAAGAATGCAGAACATTTTTCCAAACAGCCGTCAGAGCATCTAATTTAGGCCAATAAGAGCAAACTCACTGAAGCTCTCAGGCTGACCTTCCCCGTAAGGGCCTCGTCCTGGCCTGGGCCCACAGATGAAGGACAGACTGGCCTGGGTGGGAAAGGGAAGGCAGGCTTCCCCAGGGATATGAGTGTTCCCGGGGTTCCATTTGAAAGGAGGCTCCCTGTTTTCTAGAATGTTGTTTTTCTGGGTGCAAATCATGTTCGGTAGCCAGGTGATGTAATAACCGTAAGAAACTCAGAGCGCATTTATATGACACTTCCTGTGTGATGAGCATGGGCTACATGCAGTCGTTCCTTTAATTCTCATAGCCTTCCAGATGGAGAACTAAGGCTCAGAGATAGTAAGTCACTTGCCCAAGGTCACAGAGCTAGTAAGTGGCACAGCTGGGGCACAAACAGGTAGTCTGAACCCTCCCAACCTCTCTGCTGCTTCAGCCTCAGTGCTCACCTTCCAGCTCTTGTCTCAAGCACCCTGGGCTACAACAGCCCCTCTGAACCCACTGGCTTAATTGATCCCATTCTTGATCTTTAGACTTTCTAGTTGTACAGGCTGATGAATTCTCTTTTTTAGGCTTAAGTTCTTTAGAACTGGATTTTTAATCTCTCAAACAGAAAGAGCCCTAATACAGATATGTCCTATAAGATGTGTAGAATGTCACACTAAGCAGCTTGAACAGTGTCTTGCTGGGAGGGAGCCTCCGAAGATTTGCGAGGCTACAAGGGCATCCTCTGGTTTACACTAACACTCAAGAAACATTTGAGCGCTACCAGGTACCCTGTGCCGGCCCCTCCACTGGTAAGTACACGTAATCCCCGCCCCGAGGAACACACTCTTAATTTCATCCAGGAAATGATGTTTGACCGGGAGTGATAAGTGCTCGTTGACCTAACACACTTGGTTCACAATGGTGGCAAACTGGTGCTGATGGAAGGATGAATAGTTGGTACCAGTGGGCAGGTGTCTGGCTGGACTGGACTGGGTGGGGATGCCAATGGGGGCTGCTTCGAGTGCCCAGCTGTGAGGTTGGGGGGGTGGTTCCTGAGCAGGGCCAAGAGGACGGGAAAGCAGGGGCAGACTTGAAACCATCTGACCGGGAAGGGAGATGGAGGACGAGCTGAGTAACTGTATGTGGAAGCAGAGAAAAGGAAAAGGAGAAGACGGGCTTGAGGCGGGCTGAGCGGGACGGTCGCAGGGCGTTGGGAGCAGAAGCTGGCTTCAGGGCGTGGCGAGAAGATGTGAGTTCAGTTAGACGGGCGGAGTTCGAACATTTGTTCAACAGCAGTGGGAAAGGCCACTGTGTGTCCACAAGTTGCAGGCTGAGGAGTAGCGAAGTCTGAAGCAGCACCTCAGACCTGGAAGACCTGGATTCGAGTCCCAGCCCTGCTCTCTCTTTGCTCTGTGGCATGACACTGAGCCCCTCGCTTAACCTTTCTGAATTTCAGAGGGGATAATGGTACCCTCCTTACTTTGCCTGCCGCACAAGGAGATCAAGTGACATGATGTCAACCGTATCACACCATATACAGCTTGGTTATTAGTGTTATTATAAAAATTGATAAGGGGGGGGGCTTCCCTGGTGGCGCAGTGGTTGAGAGTCCACCTGCTGATGCAGGGGACACGGGTTCGTGCCCTGGTCTGGGAACATCCCACATGCCGCGGAGCGGCTGGGCCCATGAGCCATGGCCGCTGAGCCTGCGCGTCCGGAGCCTGTGCTCCACAAGGGGAGAGGCCACAGCAGTGAGAGGCCCGCGTACCGCAAAAAAAAAAAAAGAAAAAATTGATAAGGGAATTCCCTGGTGGTCCAGTGGTTAGGACCCTGCATTTCCACTGCCGTGGGCCCAGGTTCAATCCCTGCTCGGGGAACTAAGATCCTGCAAGCCTTGTGGCGTGGGAAAAAAAGAAAAAAGAATGAAAATGGATAAAGTGTGAAAAAGCATTAAAAAAACCTGTGTACAAATATAAGTAACATTAACTCTTTGGATTAGAATGTTGGGATCAGCAGATATTCCCAGATAACTGTAAAGATAGAGACAGTACGGCTTGGGACCTAAATGGTGGAAATAATGACTTCGGGTCTCAGTCTGACCCCCACACTGGAATGAAAGCTTGAATACAGACCTTTCCCTCACCCACTGAACTGCCCTCCAAGGCAGAGCCTGTCACTAATGAAAGAGACAGGCGTGGACTCGGGCATTTCAAAACTTCATCTGTCACAACGAACAGAAGTCAATTATATAGCACCAGAAATTGCTTCCTGGGATGATAGATGGAGCTATTAGCAGGTCCTTGGCAGGCTCTGATGTTGCCTCTGGGCCATGTGGTCCTACAGCAGTGGCCTGACCCTTCCCGGTGGCCCAGGTCTGAGACCAGCCTGCCCCTCGGCGTGGAGTTTCCCAAGGTCTCGCGTGCCCAGGATGGCTCTGCCACAAGCCTATGAGCCACCTCTGGGCCCTGTAGGAGGCTATGTTCTCTAGTCTGTGACTTGTTAAGTAATCTGGGCTCAGCACAGAAGAGTTAAAATGAAAACTTTCACAGCAGGGGAAGCAAAACGGGGTCCAATATCTGTCCCTGAGACCAGCTAAGAGCAGCTTCTCTGATGGTCCCATCTCTGCCCAGCCCCTGGGAACAGGTGTGGCATCTAAGGGCCGGAACAGGCATGCCAGGCCCACTGTAGGTCACACAGCTTTTCAGACAGTTCAGAAAAGCAGATATTTGATATTTATTTATTTTTTGAAATATTTATTTTTTATTTATTGTGGCTGCACCGGGTCTTAGTTGCGGCACGCGGGCTTCTTAGTTGCAACATGCATGCGGGAACTAGTTCCCCGACCAGGGATCGAACCCAAGCCCCCTGCATTGGGAGCGCGGAGTCTCACCCACTGGACCACCAGGGAGGTCCCAGACATTCAGACTCTGTTTGACTAACCTTTGACCTTCCACAAAGATGCATCGTGGGACCAGACACTGGTGAGGAGAGGGAGGAAGGCGTCTGCCAAGCGCTGCCCTGCCCGCAACCTCATGGGCTCCTTTCCCGGGAGACGCAGCTCCAGGGGCCAATGCCCGTCCCGGCAGGGGCCGTGGTGGGTGACTCGGAGGGTGGGGAGGACTCAGAAGTGCCTCCCTCCAGGGTAAGCTCCCTGGGCGCATCCTGGCACGTTCCTTCCGTGGATAAATGAAAGACGCTGGCTGCTCTCTCTTCTGATTTGCGGGGTTTTGTTTCTTTCCTTTTGTGGCAGGAAAGGTGTGATTTGGAGTTGGCTTAGTTTTAACGATATGCCTCCTATTCCTAGAAATGTAAAGGGACAATTTCTTTAGCACCAGTCGGCGTGGAAGGTGGAAGGTTGACGGTGGCCCCGGGTGGCCAGAGTCTGACAGAGAAGACTGTTCACAGAAAGGCACCCACTGTCCTAGGAGAGCACGGGTGTTGGAGATGGGCAAACCCAAGTTCATTGTCCCCGCTGTGTCCCTCGCTAGTTGGGGACGTTGGAAATAACTTTATTTCACTGAGCCAATTTCCTTCTCTCTCACACAGGAATAAAAACCCTGCCTCGGGCCTCCCTGGTGGCGCAGTGGTTGAGAGTCCGCCTGCCGATGCAGGGGATACGGGTTCGTGCCCCGGTCTGGGAGGATCCCATATGCCGCGGAGCGGCTGGGCCCGTGAGCCATGGCCGCTGGGCCTGCGCGTCCGGAGCCTGTGCTCCGCAGCGGGAGAGGCCACAACAGTGAGAGGCCCGCATACCGCAAAAAGAAAAAAAAAAAAAAAAAACCTGCCTCACGGATTGTAGACTCACTAAATAAAAAAAGAACACACATCCAACCTCCTAATGAGTATGAAGTTATTACTTTTTAGAAGATCTATCAACTGTATGAGGTTATTTACCAGGAAGGGATAATCATCACGATCCATATGACTCACACATTAAACCCGACTCGCTAGATGGCTATGAAATAAAACATAAAGGGATCCTCTGTGAGAAGTATTTTTGAAAGCATAATAGATGTGACTTGCAGGGAACTAACCTCAGGCACATAAATACACTGGACAGTAAAATAGCGCTCATAACAATATCGTCTCCGCATTAGAAACATTCCTGTAATTGGTTTCATGTGAAACAGATACCTAAAGATGAGCGATCGTTTCCCACGAGAGCCCTGGAATATAGGCCAGGCGGGCTTTTTAATTAAACACTTCTTGGAAGCAGTAGAACAGCTGGACCGCCAAGCGCTGTGTCACAAGCTCTGATGCTCCAACCACAGTTCCCTTTGCCCACCCCCCGGCCCCAACGCACGGTCTCTGCTGCAAACACTGCTGTGATAACTGACATGCTATGAAACTCCGAAGAATTACGAAAAGCCAGCAATCTGCCTTTCCGGTTGCTGCCAAAGAATGCGCTTCACATTTTATTGCCTCTGAAGATAAAATCAAACATCACTTCGGGTCCTGCACGTGCTCCTCTGCTAATCTGATGCCCCCCTACCTTGAGCGTGCTCGTATGGTTTGTGGCCATTTGTCTGCCTCTTAAATTGCTGGCCACTGGGGCAGGGACCATGACTTTTTAAATTTTTTTTAACTTATTTTATTTAGTTGTTTGTTTGTTTATTTATTTATTTGGCTGCGTTGGGTCTTTGTTGCTGCGCGCAGGCTTTCTCTAGTTGCAGCAAGCAGGGACTACTCTTTGCTGCGGTGCTCAGGCTTCTCATTGCAGTGGCTTCTCTTGTTGCGGAGCACGGGCTCTAGGTGCACGGGCTTCATTAGTTACATCACGCAGGCTCAGTAGTTGTGGCTCACGGGCTTAGTTGCTCCATGGCATGTGGGATCTTCCCAGACCAGGGCTTGAACCCGTGTCCCCTGAATTGGCAGGCGGATTCTTAACCACTGTGCCACCAGGGAAGCCCCAGGGACCATGACTTTTAAAAAAATATTTATTTTATTTATTTTTATTTATTTATTTTGGCTGCGCCAGGTCTTAGTTGCAGCACACGGGATCTTCCTTGCGGCATGCAGACTCTTAGTTGCGGCACGTATGTGGGATCTAGTTCCCCAGCCAGGGATCAAACCCGGACCCCCTGCACTGGGAGCGTGGAGTCTGACCCACTGGACCACCAGGGAAGTCCCAGGGCCATGACTTTTTGTGTGCTTCCTCATGGGCCTGTACCAAGAGAGATGCTCGATAATTAAGTCTTGGGCTTATCCCTTCATTTTTACCACCTCCTGATGTTTGCATCCTTTTAAGGCTTAAAGCTCCAGAGCAGTTTTTAGGACCGTCATCTCAGGATGGTAGAGAGAAGGGGTCTCATCCCCTTTCTGCATATCCAAATCCTACCGAGTCTATTTCCAATGCCACTTCCTCCAGAAAGCCATCTCACATCTTGGTGACCAAAAAGGGTCTCTCCCACCTCTAACTTCCCAGAAACATCGTAGGCACCCCTTTGGAGACCAAGTGTTACATTCTCTCGCAGATCATGGGTATTTCTCTATATGTTCTGTCTCCCCTGGGAGAGTTTAAGTCCCTGGAGGGAGAGGGCCCAGGCTGGAATCCCAGTTCCATAGTGTCCTAAACGTGTGGCTCTATCTAAGTACATGTCATGACGTTTCCCTTTTTTTTTTTTTTTTTTTTTTGGCCACACTGCGCAGCTTGCGGGATCTTAGCTCCCGGACCAGGGATCAAACCTGGGCCCTTGGCAGTGAAAGTGCAGAGTCCCAGCCACTGGACCGCCAGGGAATTCTCATGACCTTTCCCGTTTAGAGTATAAGCTGGGCAAGGGGAATGGCGATACCTGTATGACAAGGGCTTGGTGAGGACATAACACGTGTAAAGTAAATGGCAAAGGGCCAGGCCCCACAAACATGCTCCATAATTATGTTGAGTGAATGAATAAAGAATTGAATTCGTGACTGTATCTCAGTTTTCACCAGTGAGGTTTCACTTGTAACCTCAGCAAAGGTGTTTACTGCTTGCAAGACTCCAGAGCCCCAGGCCCCATTGCGAGGCAGGTGATGCGAATCAAACACCTCTGCCCGACTCATGTTAAGGCCCTTTCCAATAGAGCAAACCTTCTTCTTACATCAATCAATCCTGACTACAGACTGCTAGAAGCTACTTACAAATAATAAACAAATACTCAACCAAACCAAGTTTCTAGCCTCTTCACCACAGACCTACTCCTAGTTTATGAAGCCCACACAGAGCCATTGTGTGGTTGGAAAAGGTACCCCTTCTGAAGATACTACTGCCCCCTGCCCCCGCCCCTCAAAAAGCCTAATAAATATGCAGCATGGTGGTGACTGCCAGGAAGGGGCCCCCCTGAGTTACAGACTGCACAACCTGCCCTGGGCCCCTTCAATGAAGCCAATTTTAAGTTTGACTTCCTGACCAGGCCTTTGCCCAAAGTTAGGTTCAAAGTCAAGGGTTCCCACATCGCAGAAGGCTGTGAGGAACCTGCAGAGTTCTCCTTTCCTTCAGGAGCCTGTTTGCTGAAATGCACTGCATGGAAAAGAGAGAAACATCCAGGGAAGGGCAAACCCTGCGAGATTTCTGGATTTGGGACAAATGGGACCTCCAGTGGGGAGAGAAGGAGGTAATATGGAGGGAGTCATGGAAGTCTTGAATCTCAACTTTTCTGTACTTTTTGCCCCTGGTGTAAATTCACCCATTGAAAGACTATTCAAAGAACATGTTTAAAGCAACTACTACGTGCTAGGCCTTAGGGATGTAAAGCTGAAAGGAAAACAGGAAAACAGGAAAACAGCCTGGATTCCCTTTATAAACACACAGCCTAGTAATGGGGACTGACATATGATGTGAAAAATACTATAATAGAATAATGAACAACACACCTTGAGAGCAGAGATGGAGATATGCCCAGCTCTGCCTGGGGAGAGGGTGAAGGATGGTCTGTGAATTTTAAGGATTTTGAGTTGAGTTTTTAAATTTTTTATTATTATTTGGCTACACTATAGGGCATGTGGGATCTTAGTTCCCCAACCAGGGATCAAACCCGGGCCCCCTGCATTGGAAGTGCAGAGTCCTAACCACTGGACCACCAGGGAAGTCCCTTGAGCTGAGTTTTTTTTTTTTTTTTTTTTTTTTTCGTTATGCGGGCCTCTCACTGTTGTGGCCTCTCCCGTTGCGGAGCACAGGCTCCGGACGCGCAGGCTCCGGACGCGCAGGCTCAGCGGCCATGGCTCACGGGCCCAGCCGCTCCGCGGCATATGGGATCCTCCCAGACCGGGGCACGAACCCGTATCCCCTGCATCGGCAGGCGGACTCTCAACCACTGCGCCACCAGGGAGGCCCGTGAGCTGAGTTTTGAAAGATAGAACTCACTGAGTAGACAAGAGCCAATGGGCATCCTAGAGAAATGAAAAGGCTCACGCTAAGATGCAACTGTGCAGAAACGCACAGCACTTTGGGGCACTATAGATGGTGGGACCCATTCCCCAAACTCAGCCAGAGAGACCTTTCAAACATGAAGTCTGCTTAAAATGGTTCTGTGGGGGCTTCCCTGGTGGCGCAGTGGTTGAGAGTCCGCCTGCCGATGCAGGGGACACGGGTTCGTGCCCCGGTCTGGGAAGATCCCACATGCCGCGGAGCCGCTGGGCTCGTGAGCCATGGCCGCTAAGCCTGCGCGTCCCGAGCCTGTGCTCCGCAACGGGAGAGGCCACAACAGTGAGAGGCCCGCGTACTGCAAAAAAAAAAAAAAATGGTTCTGTGGCTTTCCATTCCCCTAGGTAAAGTCACAAAGTCCTTACCATGGAATCTTCTGAGCCCTTCCATGACCAAGAAGCCCGCTGGCCTCTCCAGCTTTCTCTCTCAGCACTCGTAGGCCACTCTTCCCTTCAGCTGCTTGCAAACACGCAGAGCTCTCACCTGTGACTCTCTGCACACACTGGCTCTCACCACCAACTTCCAACTTACATTAGTTTCTTACTCATTCCTTTGGATCAGGGGCCCACCCTGCATCCTAGGCCAGGTGATGTCCGTCTGCTCTGCTCTAGCAAAGCACCCATTGAACTTGTTTGGACGTTCTTGTTCAAAGTCTGTCTTCCACCTTCGATTGTCTGCTCTAGGGGATCAGGGACTGTGGGTACCTCACTCTCACCACTGGATTATCAGAGCCCAGCACAGGATCTGATACACAATAGGAATTCGAATGAACAAATGAGTCAAGTGTGATTGCATCTCTGGATATATGTGAGGTTTGATGAGAAATTAGGTTGAACAGTTACACAGTCTAGACTGTGACTGACCTTATACAGCACACTAAGGAATTTGGATTTTATTCGCAGACTGTGGGAAGCCATTACTGGATTTCTTTTTTTTTTCTATTTTTTTGGCCTCACCGCAAGGCTTGCAGGATCTTAGGATCTTAGTTCCCCTACCAGGGATCGAACCCAGGCCCCCGGCAGTGAAAGCACCGAGTCCTAACCACTGGACCGCCAGGAATTTCCTGGATTGGCAATTTTTAATAATTAAGTAATTAATTAATTAATTTTTGGCTGTGTTGGGTCTTTGTTGCTGCGCGTGGGCTTTCTCTAGTTGTGGCGAGCGGGGGCTACTCCTCGTTGCGGTGCGTGGGCTTCTCATTGCGGTGGCTTCTCTTGTTGCGGAGCATGGGCTCTAGGCGCGCGCACTCAGTAGTTGTGGTGCACGGGCTTAGTTGCTCTGCAGCATGTGGGATCTTCCCGGACCAGGGATCGAACCCATGTACCCTGCATTGGCAGGCAGATTCCTAACCACTGCGCCACCAGGGAAGTCCTGGATCTGCATTTTTGAAAGGTCGTTCTGGGAAAGATAATCCCTGTACCCGTGCAAACAGGAGGGGTTAGAGAGGTGTCTGGACTGGAAATGGGAGGATTTGTTATAAAGCCCGTTCTTCATGCACAAAAGGGCTAAGGACCTGAATGAATGAGGGATGAGGAGTGAATTGAGGGGAAGGGGACAACTATGTGTATATTAAACAGGTGGAATCATCAGGATCTGGTGACTGACTGGACGTGTGAGATGAGGAAGGGGAAGGATTTAGGATGGTGACGCCGTTTCTGTTTCGATAGCTAGATGAGAAAGAAGAGCGAATTAGATGAATAGAACCGTGAAGTGAATTATCCTTTTATTTGGGTTGTCATTCCCTGGGGCCTTGGTCAAAGAAAACCATCTTTTCTACGGCTTCGGATTAGCCTTTCTGAGCAAGGAAGTGAGGTGTCTTTTATTCTGTGAGGGACCCTTACACTCAAGAAGTGTAAGGACCCCTTGTTCAGTCTGTAAGCCAGGTGGGCTCTGAGGCCCTACTCAACCCATCTGAGTCAGTCCTATCCTGTTCAGCATGGCCACCCTTCTATCCGACTCAAGGTCTATAAGATGTGCTCTTTGCTTCTAAGGACTCCGGGCTGGACTGCGGTGTCATTTTATGGAGCGGGGCACAAAGGAGGCATTGATCAGCTGCCTTTGCTCCCATCAAGCCCCTCAGTCATTCCTCTGCCGGGTCCTGTCTCCGGTGTAACGACTCCAACTGACCCAGCGTGCCTGACCCCGTTTCCAGAGGTCTGGCCCTGTGCGGGCCTTCTGACCACGTTTGGGGCTCTACCCAGTTCAGGACAGGACTCTGGTGGAGCCTGGAAGCCCAGGCCCAGAGCTGCTGTGCTCAGAGCCTGATGGAAAATCTGAGCAGGGCCTGTGCAAACAGCACAGCCCACTTCTTGGCATCTGCAAGAGGGCCTCACCAAAACGCGATGCAGTCGGTGAGGTCAGCTTTGGCTGCGAACCTCGAACAGAGCGGGAGCGTCCAGGGGAGGAAGGAAGGGACGCTGGTGAGCACGTTGCCAGGGTGTAGCCCTCGTTTAAAAACAACCACAGAGAAAGGAACCCTTGGAGGAAAGGTCCTTGCCTCCAGACCCAGAGGCACTGGCCGTGGCTCATCTGATGTCTGACCAGGGCTGCCCTGAGCAGTTCGTTCAACGCTGCCTCCCGGTCAAGTTAAAAGGCCTTAGAAAACAACTCACAACCCCCTTCCAAAGAGAGTCATACACACAGCCTCGCAGACACTGGGAATTCCACAGAGCTGAGAAAATGAAGTCTCTGTTTAAAGCCATGGCTAGGCCTCTTATATGACTAAGGGTTATTGCTTCTGCTTAGAGGCAGGAAATATCCACAGCTCCAAATCCTACAGGCAAACCAAGCCCTCCCTGAGTGCCAGTTAAGCAAGCACTTTCAGAATGTATACTGGGCATTTTCAGATCCCGTGGGAATGGTTTTGCTGTCAGATTAGAATCGTGTCAGGGGTTGCCCAGAGGGCTGAAATTAATGGTCTGTGAAGGGGGCTTGCTGACTTAAAACCTCCCCTCTAGGATTTGCCCTGACGCATGCATGCATTTGAAAAGAAGTCCCAAAGTCTTTGTTCGGGGTTTCTCCTCTAAAATGCTAGATAAAGCTTCCCAAACTTGCTTTATCTAAAATCTCCCAGAGCACGTATTAAAAATCTAAATTTCCAGGCCTCTCTCCTGAAGACTGATTCAGTGGGTCTAGAGTAGGGCCTTCTGGAATCTGGATTTTTTTTTTTGAGAATGTTCTCCTTTTAATTTTGATTTATTATTATTATTTTGGAATCTGGATTTTTTAAAAGGGTCCCTGGAAATTCTTGTGATGAGGCAAATAACAGCAGTGCTTTTCAGTCACGGGGTACTGGTAGAGGGGAAGGCCGGCCCATGGTCATTCCCCCTGCACCCCTGACAGGTAAGCAGTGACCACAACGAGGAGGAGACCACGCTGACCTGGGTGACCACAGGGTGACATGGGGACAATAGGCAGGAATGCCCTGGGGGAAGGAAGCTGCACCAGGACAGGGTGCAGAGGTAGGGGATCTTGTCAGCCATTCTCCATTTCCTCAAAGTTTAAGAGAAGATCATCTCTTAATGAGATGTTCTAAATAAGGCTGCATCTGCTGGGATTATGAATCATAACTGTAGGATTGTTTAGAAAGGACATGTTTGGAACATAGTGACAGGATGGAATAAATTGACTGTCTAGAGAGTTGGGAGAAAATGTAATTATCGGGGAGGTTTCCCTGGGACTTGACACCAGATCGCATGGCAGCAAGTCAGAGGTTCTCTGGTGTGACCTTGAGCTCCTCTTCCACTGACTGAAGAATGCCTCTCTGAAGGGTGTTTGTTTGCTTCTGGGCATGAAACCAGGTGCCTCTGCAGACACCATTTCACCATCATCTCTGTATTCCCAGGGTCCAGCACAGACAGGGCCTGGGACATGGTACACCATCCATGAGTGGCGCTTAATGGCTTTAAGTGGCATCTTTTATATTTTTTGAACTTAGGGCTCCGGGCACTGTGAAGGAGACATCTGACTCACAGCCAGTGCAAGATTTGATTCTGCTTTTCTCTATAAAGCCTCAGGAAATGCTTAAGAATGGGGGCATTTCAGAGATTTATTCTCAAGTCTTTCTGTATTCATTCCGCTCTTCAGACTCACGCTGACTCAGGTCCGTCCCTTCAAACGGATGCGCTAGGAAACCCTCCTGGACACAAAATTAATAACCCAACAGCCCGGATGCTCAAATCCCCCACTGCCTCGAGGGTGAGCTCCTTCCTGAGGAAGCTTCGCTCTCTTTCTTCAACTCAGCAACGTGCTCTGTAGTCCCAGCTGGAATGTGTCACTGAAACACTGAGCAGTGGAAGCCTTCTCTGACAGCTTCAATTATCAGCTCAAGGAATAAAAACAAAAGTCAGGAAGAGGTGTCAGAGGCAGAAAAGCAGCACAGAATTGGGTCCTCCTGTATCATGAATAATGTGACGGAATATGTTTTTCTCCTAAGTTGTAGCTCCATTTGGGGAGTTTGCTTCCTGAAGGGGCATTAAAAAGGCCTTGTTTGACAATTTAGAAAACTAAATGAGCCAAAGAAAGATTTATCTGCGATAGAATCACACTATGTTTTCAAGGGTGAAATGTATCACTAATAATAGCTTTTAGGGAGCAACTACTGTGCGCCAGGTGTTTTTACCTAGATCATCTCTAATTCTTGAACAGTCCTGCTAGACGAGTAGTAGTGACTCCTTTCACATATCCCCGTCTTTCCAGTGGAGAACTTAAGGCTCCCAGAGCAATTTGCTCAAGGTTACAGAAGGTTGGAGGATTTGAATTTTGGACATGAACTCTAGAAGTCACACTTTTTTTTTTTTTAGTCTTTAACACTTTTTATGACACTAATCTGTGTTTTGTTTTGGTTACAGCTTTACTGACATATAATTCACATACCATACAATTCAATCATTTTAAGTGTACAATTCAATGGCGTTTAGCATATGCACAGAGTTGTACAACGATCACCACGAGCAATTTTAGAACTTTCCCATCATCCAAAAAAGAAACATGTACCCTTTAACTATCACCCTCCTGTTCCCCCAGCCCCTCCACTGCCCCCAAGCAACCAGTAATCTATTTTCTGTCTTTACAGATTTCTATATTCTGGATATTTCCTATAAGTGGAATCACACAATATGTGGCCTTTTGTGTCTGGCATCTTTCACTAGCATAATGTTTTCAAGGCTCACCCATGTAATAGACTGTATCAGTCTACTTCCATTCCTTTTTATAGCTGAAGACTATTCCACTATTTTAGGGATTTGTGTTCCTCCCAAATTCCTGTGATGAAATCCTAACCCCTAATACCTCAAAATGTGACTTTATTTGGAAATATCAATAGAATCATAGCAGATATAATTAGTTAAGATGAGGTCATATGGAGTAGGTGGGTCCCTACTCCAGTATGACCAATGTCCTTATAAAAAGGGGACATTTGAACACAGAGATATGCACACAGGATGAATACCATGTGAACATGAAGAGAGAGATAAGAGTTCTGTTTCTACACCCCAGGGAACACTGAAGACTGACAGCAATCCACCAGAAGCTACGAGAGACGGATGAGATAGATCCTCCCTCCCAGACCTCAGAAGGTATCAACTTTGCCACAACTTTGATCTTGGATTTCTAGCCTCCAGAAGTATGAGATGATAGGTTTCTGTTTAAGCCATGCAGTTTGTGGTTCTTTGCTACAACAGCCCTAGCAAACTAGTACACGTTATATGAATTTACCACATTTTGTTTACCCATTCATCAGTTGTTGGACATTTGAGTTATTTCTACTTTCTTGTTATTATGAATAATGCTGCAATAAACACTTGTGAACAAGTTTTTGTGTGAACACGTGCCCTCGTGGAATTGCTGGGTCACATGGTAACTCTATGTCTAAACTTTTGAGGAGCTGCCAGACTGTTTTCCTTAGTGGCTGCACCATTTTACATTCCCACCAGCAGCGTTATGAGAGTTCTAGTTTCTCCATATCTTCAGATCACTTGTTATTATCTTTTTTATTATAGCTATCCTAGTGGGTTTGAAGTAGTAGCACGATGTGGTTTTGGTTTGCATTTCTCTCATAACTATAACGTTGAGCATCTTTTCATGTGCTTCTTGGCCATTTGCAGATCTTTCTTGGAGAACTGTCTATTCAGACCCTTTGCTCATTATTTTCATTGGGCTGTCTTTTCATTATTGAGTTTTAAGAGTTTTATGTTCTATATTCTAGATACAAGTCCCTTACCAGATATCTTACTTGCAAATACTTTCCCACAACCTGTGGATTTTTTTTCACTTTCTTGATGTGCCTTTCAAGCACAGAAGTTTTTAATTTTGATGAAGTCCAATTTATCCATTGCTAAATAGTGTTTTAGCCAACTTCTTTGGCTCCACCCTTGCCTGCAATCATTTTTCCAAAAGCCGTCAGTGATCTTTTTCATTTTTAAGTATAAAGCAAACTCTGCCCATCCTTCTTGTGCAGGAAAATCACGAAGATTCTGAGGCTCTATGTGATCTGTCCCCATGCACCTCCATCCTCACCTTACTTCATCTTTTTTTTTTTTTTTGCGGTACGCGGGCCTCTCACTGTTGTGGCCTCTCCCATTGCGGAGCACAGGCTCCAGACGCGCAGGCTCAGCGGCCATAGCTCACGGGCCCAGCCACTCCGTGGCATGTGGGATCTCCCAGGACTGGGGCACTGAAATGCACCCAGAACCCGTGTCCCCTGCATCGGCAGGCAGGCTCTCAACCACTGCGCCACCAGGGAAGCCCCCCTTTTTTTTTTGATGTTGATGTTTCTCTCGCAACATCCCAGCTGCTCTGAACTTTTTTCTGTAAATGTCTACCCAGTTCCTGCTATGGGACTTTGCACTCACTGTGCTTTTGTAATATACTCACCCGCTCCTTCTTTTCCTCCTGGACTCAGCCCAAATGTTACTTTCTCCAGGAAGTCTTTCCTGATTGCCCTAATGCTGCTTCTCCTCACCCACCCCAGATACTCTTTATTACATCACCTGTTCCATGCCTGTCGATGGGACTCACGTGAAATTAATTTATTTACGTATTTACTTACTATCTGCCTTTCCCTGCTAGAATCTAAGTTTGATAACAGCAGTGGCCTTTTCTGGCTTGTCCACAGCTACATCCTAGTTTGGGGGACAGTGTTTGACATACAGTAGGTCGTTAGTAAATGACGGTTGAACTACCGAGCAATGGAGTACAGCAGCAACTAGACAGAATGGATGACAGCCTGGTACTTCAGAACCGAAAGGAACCTCCATGAATCTCAGCATTAGAAAGAACCTTAACCCTTTAGGTTTTATCAAGTCCCATTAGTACAGTATAGTTGACATATTTTGGGCTTCTGACAGGATGGGAAAGCTAAGTTCCTGCTTGTGGTGTATGTTTCCTTCACGTACTCTAGAAAAAATTTCTCTCAAAATTTTCTTCTCAAATTTTAAAGTGCAAATTACCTGGGGGTCTTGTGAAAGTTCAGACTCTGATTCAGTAGGTCTAGGACTCTGCACTTCTCCCAAGCTCCCAGCATCAGTGATGCTGCTGCTGCTGGTCTAGGGACCACAGTTTGAGTAGCAAGGCCTGAGGGGACACAGTGCCTCAGTTCACATGGGGCGAAGTCACTCCACCACCAGGTGGAAACCAGCCACGCAGTAAGGCTTCCAGTACTGATATCAAGGGAGGAAGGCTGAACATTTCAATCTCTGAAGAGGTCAGGTCATCAAGCAACCTGCCCCCCATCCCCAAGGCTTGACTTCCCTCTACAAGCACATCTTTACTCAAGCTGACAGAGAAGGAATAGCCGAGTGTGCCACCCCTGCATCTCTCAAACCTACGGATTTTCCTTATATTGAATGGATATGTCTTCTCCCATTTTGTGTGTTGGAAGAGAAGCACCTCCAAGCAATTCAATCCACATTTGTTGGGCACCTACCGTGTGTGCGCCCTGTGTTTTGGAGCTGGAGGTGCAAAGATAAATAAAACACGGGCCCCTCTCCCCCAGAAGCCTAGTCTATGATGTCAGTGAGATGAGAAAACAAATGCTCTGGTCAGGATATAATGTGAGACTTTCTGTAACAGAAGCATCCAGTGCTTTGGGAGAGCTGAAGCATTTTCTTTCCAGAGTGAAGGTAAGGCTTATCAGTTCAGTGAAACGAAAGCTCCCATCTCATCTGACTCATTGTTTGGCTAACGTGATTGCTCCACACCCCAATGAGAAGAGAGAGGGTGCTGCGGGGCACAGGACGGAGGAAGGGCAGGAGACCTTTTCCAGCATGTTAGGATGTGGAACCGGGCACTTCGTATCCTAGCAAAAGCCCTGGACATATGTCTAAAGCACTGTGGAAGCAGAGAGGAGGAGACGGCTGACTCTGCCTAGAATATTCAGAAGAGACTTCATGGAGGAGAGGTCTGGTTTTGACCCTGAAAGGTGGCCAGAAGTCTGTCAGATGGGCAAGAGGATGCATGCTCCAGGCCAAGGGGCTTGCGGAGGAGGAAATACTTAGGGTTAAGAGAAGAGCGAGAGTTAGGCGTGGCCTGGCGTGGTTAGGGTTGCTGGGCGGTGGGTGCCTGGGGATGAGGCTGGAGCGGTGGGAAAGCTTGAGAGGCCTTCGGTACTGAGTGAGGACTTGACCCCTAGGAAGCAGATTAAAGGCAGAGAACCGTGTTAATGCCCAGCACAAAAGGGCTCTGTGAGCTGGGAAAAATGAGAAGCTTGGTGAGGTTAGAGCGCAGTAAGCAAACTTTCTCTGTGAAGGCCCAGATAGTACTTAAACATTTTAGGTATGTGGGTTGCAACTACTCACCTCCACCACCACTGCGGATAATATGTAAATGCATAGGTGTGGCTGGGTGCCAATAAAACTTTATGAACACTCAGATTTGAGTTTCATATCATTTTCATGTGTCACAAAATATTGTTTTTCTCCTGATGTTTTTCAACCACTAAAAAATGTCAAAACCACTCTTTCCTCAGGGGCAGTACAAAATCACGCTGCAGGCCATCTTTGGTCCCTGGGCCATGGTTTGCCAACCTGGCTGGGAGAAGGTAATAGTTAAGGGAGTTTGGAAGAAGCCTGGGACACATTGTGAGTTTAAACTTAATCCTGTGGCCAATAGGGAACCACTGGAGGTCTTCAGTGCAGGGCCCATGTACAAGTGGCCTGCTGGGCCACCTAAGAAGGTATCCTACAAAACCTAAGAATGGGTCTAAATGGAGGGGAAGAGAGCGATTTGACTCAAGAAAATAAAGTATTGCAAGCACTCTTTAAAAACTTTAGCAAAATTTATTTGCATACAGAGTGCTAATTAAACTTTTTTTGTTTTTTTCATTAAAACAGTCCACACCCTCTGTTGGCCCTGGTTTGTGTTGTTCTAAGTACTTGAAAACAACAAATGGCATTTTCTTAATTACTCTAAGAATTTTTATTAACACAAGTTGCCTTTGTACGTACAGTCCAGTTTATTGAGGTTTTGTCCTATGTGGGCTTTATCCCATCAGCATGACTCAGAGTGGGAAGGTCTAATGTTCTGCCTCTTGGCAGGGAAGATACAATTATACTCAGCAGTGGGCTGGTAAATGTTTAACAACCTGCTCTGCGAAAAATGTCTGTGTACATACATACGTAAGTTTATTTCCATTTAATCCTATAAAGGATGTATAGCACCCAATTTGCAAGTAATAACAAATTATACAACACTGTTTATTATAAATTCCATAGAGCTCATTGATTTTCACAGAACGCTTCTGTTGATTTTTGCCCAACTCTTGTATTCATAGCCAATCAGTGTTTGCAATTCAACCACGACTTGACAAAATAAGACTACAAATAAATGCTTGATTATTATCCAGTTCGGCAGAGAAGTTCCTCATGTCATTGACAAATGAGTGTAGTTCCAACATGAATGCTGGTTAACATTTTTATGTTAATGAGTAAGACAAAAAGTGAAGCCATGAAGATGTCTGCTGTAACTTCACTCAGCTGTCAATGACATGAGTGCCCTCTTTGCTGAATCATATGACAGTTTGCAAATACCGGAAGAATATTACCTCCAATATTTTCACTACTCACAATGTAAAGGCTACAGACATGACACACTTTTAAGTTTAATCTCCATTTTTTTTGGGAGGGGGCAAGGTGATGCCACTGAAAGGTGTAAATAAAGGGAGTGACAATTGTGCTCATTCCTCTCCGCAGAACCCCCTATTTCTTTTTTTGTTTGTTAGTTTCTTTGGTTTTTTTCCCTGTGCTGTACAGTATGTTCTGATTTAGAACCCCCTACTTCTGAGCTTTGAAATCTGAATTTTTAACATTTTCTTGATCCCTTTATTAAGCTTAGACAATCAACAAAACAATAAATAAAGTCTTGATTTTTTATATTTGCCAGTTGCGCTGGTGTAAATACTCCCACTGTGGACGATTTCAAGCTGCCAGAACGTAGAGTTAGGAAGAGATGTGTAGCAGCACACCATTATAGTGGTATTTCTACCGTACAGATTCAAACTACAGTTTGCAAAACTCTGGAAATTTAGCAGTCAGCTCTCTGGAGTCAGCATGAACTGCCTCCAGTGCAGTAGATTATACCTCGTTCATCTAGAACTGACTTTTGCAGTTCAGTAATCAGAATATCTCCAATAGAAAGAGCTTTGTTCAAACAAACAAGCAAACAAACAAAATGAACAGACCTCAAGTACTGATATCTTACTATGAAGTTAGCTATGAATAAATCAGTTTGTCATCTAAATCTACCAGCTTAACAAAATGGTAACATTCTCGGAAATTAGCCCTCAATGTCATCTAAAACATTCCTATTCTTGGGCTTCTCTGATGGTGCAGTGGTTAAGAATCCCCCTGCCAATACAGGGGACATGGGTTTGAGCCCTGGTCTGGGATGATCCCACATGCCACGGAGCAACTGAGCCCGTGCACCACAACTACCCAGCCTGCGCTCTAGAGTCCACAAGCTACAACTACTGAGCCCATGAGCCACAACTACTGAAGCCCACGTGCCAAGAGCCCATGCTCTGCAACAAGAGAAGCCACAGCAATGAGAAGCCCATGCACCACAACGAAGAGTAGCCCTGGCTTGTGGCAACTAGAGAAAGCCCACGCGTAGCAATGAAGACCCAACGCAGCCAAAAACAAATTAATTAAAAATAAATAAATTCAAAAAAAAAACAAAACATGCTTACTCTCAAGTGTCTAGGACCAATGATTAGATTTTCTCAGTAGGAATATGGCCCTTGTAGCAATTCCCTCTTGTGACCAAACGAACATAAAACGTGGATCATGGAATGATGAGATGCCTGCACAGGGAAGGAGTCTTCAAAATTAGCTAGTCCAGCTGCTTTCATTTTACAAATGAGCTGAGTCCAGGGAGGTTAATTAACTTATTCAAAGTCACAGAGAAGCAAAGCTGACATCAAAACCAAAGTTTTGGGGCTTCCCTGGTGGCGCAGTGGTTGAGAGTCCGCTTGCCGATGCAGGGGACACGGGTTCGTGCCTTGGTCTGGGAAGATCCCACATGCCGTGGAGCGGCTGGGCCCGTGAGCCATGGCCGCTGAGCCTGCGCGTCTGGAGCCTGTGCTCCGCAACGGGAGAGGCCACGGCGGTGAGAGGCCTGTGTACCGCAAAAAACAACAACAACAACAAAGTTTTCATTTGTAAAATACTTTCTGCATGCTAATTTTTTTCCCCTAGAGTACTAAGGTGAGATCACTGTGCTAAGTGTATTTAAACTTCTCTCACTTTGGGGATAAATTGGTCCCTTCAGCAACACTGTCTGAGGGTGAATCTTGTTAAGTATGGAAATGAAACTTCTGATTATGATTACATGTTCACATCACTGGCCTGTTTCTTCTTGTTGTTCTTCTATTTAATTACAGTGTTTACCATAGTTCTTTTAAGACACAGATCTCTCCATTCCAAGAGTAATCATTTACAAATTAATAGCAAGTGAACTGGATAAGTCTTGAGTTAAACCAACCAACCCTCAAGCAAATTTCAGAGTTAAGAACATATTTTAAAACTTGATTTGAGAGTGAAAAATCTCAGGTTCTTGAGAACTACTGGGGGCAGAAAATTCCTTTGGAAAATGGGCTGTTGGCCAATCTCAGTGGGCTGCTGAAAATCCCATTTTTGAGAAGAGGATTTCTTACCTCTTTCCTAGAAATGACAAGTCTGCAACACGATGTTTCATTTCTTTTTTTAAAATAATACAAGTCTACAACCTCTTATCTGAAACCCCTGAGGCCAGATGTGTATAGAATTCAGAATTTTTCAGATTCTAGAGTGTTAATACAGCACATACACTAGATATTTTGAGTCACCCCCAGTGGGGTGTCCATAAGCAAGCACATTTATAGTTTGCACTAAAACATAAATATTCATATGAAGTGGGATAAGCAAGACTGTAAATAGTCACATGTCAATTCATTTCAGATCATTTTACCACCAAAATAGTTTTTTTTTTTTAACTTTAGATTTTTCAGAGCTATTTAGATTTTAAAGTTCTAGGTAAGGGGGTATAGACCTATAATGGTTTTCCCATCATGTTCTTCTTTTCTTCATGAATCCAAAAAAAAAAAGTGTGTTTATAATGTTTTCTTGATCCGCATTCAACTTTCTTTTTATTATTATTTGTTGGAAACTACTCATTCTCATTATATTAATCTCAGAGACCCGTTAGCTACGTTTTATTCTGATCTTGCTTTAATTCCAGGCTTTTGTGCTATGCAAGGTTTTTTGAGATTCACAGTGATGGTTGGATGAATAAATTGCTTTGGTGTTCTATCACAGACGTTCTCTTTGCAGTGGACTTGGTGATGACTTGTTTTCCACTAACCTTTGCATCTACTTGTATAACGCAGTGCAGCTTTCCAATTTTATTTTTGTGGCTACTAAAGGTTTCTGTAAAAATACTATTAAACTACAAAAAAAAAAAAGACAGTAACTGCACATAAAGAGAATAAAGAAGAACACGAAGCTTAACTTGGTCCTTGTAGAAGAAGAAGTCTGGATCAGTCTGGTTAATGCTGTACTAGATGTCAAGGAGAAACACTACTTTCTCTTCTTCAATCCTTAAATCCATAGCCTGATAGATACTAGTCCTCTAAATATCAAGACTTGAAAACTTACCCAAGATAAGAAGAACAACAAAACCGTAGCTAGAAAACTACCTAGGAGGGAACAGAATCTGCCTGGTGTACGAAAGGGTGCATTAATATAAGTATTATCTATAGGACTTGAATTGTAGAAAGTTGCAAATAGAGGAAACCACCAAAGACACCGAAAGGGTGAAAAAACATAAAGGGAAGATAGAAGCAGAGATGCTACAGTTTTAACAACGGTAACTTATCGCCTAGTGCAGTTATAAAAGCTATCCACTAATACAGTTATTTCAGAAAGCGAAATTTCATATGCAGTGTTACTAAAATACCAAAGGCCATACATAATGTCTGATCCATGCTGCTACCTCATATAGCAAATTCTTACAAGGGAGCTTAAAAAAGATTGACTGGTCCACTGTCCTTCAGTGTCAGGAGACTGCTTTGTCTCACATATTGAGTTTCCAACGTCTCTCACACTTCCTCCTTTTCAGATGCACAAAAGGTTTTTGTGAAGTTTCTCTTGGGTTTATTGCTGGCAGCTACAGAAACCATGCCACATGCCTGGTGTAGAGTTATGGGGTGTGATTATATTGGACCAGTGTCTTCAGAACTTCTGGATTTAAAAAAAATTTTTTATTAGAGTATAGTTGATTTACAATGTTGTGTTAGTTTCTGCTGTACAGCAAAGTGAATCCGTTATACATATATATATATATATATATATATCCACTCTGTTTTAGAATATTTTCCCACATAGGTCATTACAGAGTGGTGAGAAGAGTTCCCTGTGCTCCACAGTAGGTCCTTGTTAGTTACCTATTTTCTATAGAGTAGTGTGTTTACGTTAACCCCAGTCTCCCAATTTATCCCTCCCCGCCTTTCCCCCTGGCAAGCTGGATTTTTAAAAATAATTATGAGAGTTTCCTTAAGACGTTCAATGAAAATCTGTTTTAACTCAAACTCTTTACTGGGCCAGTTATATATGAACCTTGCCCTCTCTTGTTGCACGTTTTCCTGGTTCTCTCACACACTCCCTGGGTCCCTTCCACTTCCTACAGGAGTACCATTTCAGCGTATTCTTATCAGAGTGGATCCTGGCCTAGTACCCTGAAACCGTTTCCAACCAACCAAGAACGACCGAGGATTTTAGGGAAAAAGCATAGGAAACACGACTGGGACACTGACCAGGGGTCCTGTTAAGCCCTCGGAAGCGCTCCAACTTGGATATGAAGCCCACTGGACCACTCAGTTACTCTCGGGAGCATCGTTTGCCTCCCTTCTATGTAAAATACGTAACCATGTCTTTACTTGCCTCACAAGGTCGTGAGGATTGGATGGCACAAAAGCACTCACTCTATGGTCATTTCTCGTGGCTGTCACCGAATCCCAAGCTGGCGGGCGGGTGCTGCCGGGCGGGGCGCGGGAGGCATCTGCCAGGCGGCGCGCATGGTCCTGCAGGGGGCGAGCTCCTCACACCTCCTCCCGCGCCCAGACGGGCATTCCCGGCGGTTTATGGGGGATACCAAGAAGGGTTCCACGACCGGGGGTGGGGCGGGGACGAGATGAGGGGACGGTGGCTCGGCCCGGGAGGTGTCAAGCGCACCCTGCGCGCGCGCTCGCGGACCCGGGGTGGGAGTGAGTGACGGGAGCTGGGACGCGGCCCCGTCTGACCCGCCGGCCCGGCAGGGCGCGCCCTGGAACCCCGGCGCGCGGCGGGGGCCCGAACACCGAGACAATGCGGCGCGCGGCAGCGGAGGGTGAGCGGCTCGGCGAGCCGGAGCGCGCGCCGCCTTCCTTCCTGCAGGCTCAGCTTCCCGGCGGCTGCGGCGGCGGCGAGCGCGCGGATTGGCGGCCCGGCCCTCCGCGCCGCCCCGCCCCGCCCCGCGCCCGGCCGGCCACCGCCCCCGGCCCGGACCCGCCCCTCTCCGCGGGAGGCGCTCGGGGCCCGCGGCTGGGTGGCGGGTAGTTCCCGCCGGCTGTGCGCGTCCGCCTCGGGGCTCGCTCGGGAGGGCAGGAGGCAGCGGAGCCCTCGGCGCGGCAGGCGGACGGGCCGGGCCCGAGCTGCGCGGGGCTGCGCGCGCGGCCCCTGCTCCCGCCGCCGGGCCCCGCGGGCTGCCGACCCGCGCCCTGCGGCGGCTCGTGCGGCTCCCGCGGCGGCGGCCCGCGCCGCGGCGCTTCCCTTTGTCCGCCGGCCGGGCGAGCTGCGGGCGCGGCGAGGGCGGCGGCGTCGGCGTCCGAGTGGCCGGTCGGAGCCCTCGCGGCGGCTGAGGCGGCGGCTCCCCCGCGGCCGGCCGCCCGCGCTCTGAGGCGATGCCGGACCAGATCTCCGTGTCGGAATTCGTGGCCGAGACCCATGAGGACTACAAGGCGCCCACGGCCTCGAGCTTCACCACGCGCACGGCGCAGTGCCGGAACACGGTGGCGGCCATCGAGGAGGTGAGCGGCGCCGGCGGGCCTCGCCGGGCGGGCGGCTCCGGCCGCAGGTAGCGCCGCGCCCCGCTAACCCGCCCCCGCCCCGGGCCCGGCTCTCGCATCCCGGGAAAAGTTTCTTTTCCTCAGGATCCGGACGTGGCTGGGCGAACCCTGCCTGAAAGAAGCCCTTTGTTCCGTGGAGGTGGCTCGGAGGAGACGGCTGCCGGCTGCCTACCTTGGGCCTTTTTAAGACCCCCCTCTCCGCCCCTCATCCCCTCGCGGGGCCCCGGGCCGGGCGGTACCCACCCCCGCCGTCCCCCCCGCTCCCCGCGCCTCCAACTTTGGCCTGAGAGTCGGGGCCGGCGGTGAGCGGGGACCCCTCGGCCGCTGTGGCCGGGGTCGTCGGCTTGCCCGCGCCCCCCCCCCCAGCGTCCCCCTCTCAGCGCGTGGAGTGCCCCTGTCCCCAGCCTCCCCGGCGCGGTGCCCGTGTGCCCGGGACCCGCTCTGCACGACTCTTGGGTCGGTTCGGGGGACCCCGGCTGCCCAGGAAAGGTGTGCACACCTTAGCCAGGAAGGCCTGACCCGCGCCGTGCCGCGCGGCGCGGCGCCCGGGGAGGAGTGGGAGAGCCGGGCTTCCGATCCAAAGGTCTTTGCTGACCCCCGGGGACGTGTGTCTTACCTGCTCGCAGCCCTGGACGCCTCCCTTCCCCATCAGCCTGGAAAAGGCCTGCTTTTAGTCAAGGTGCAAAGTCATCGTCTAGTGCTAACTAGTAAGCCCTGCACATCCTGCGGAGAGAGCGCTTAGGACCCGCAAGCTTAGGCGACAGTCAGAGCAGCCTGGGACCGAAGGGCAGACAGAGTTCGTGAGTCCAGGGCCACCGCCGACTGTGGTTCGGGGCAGCTCCTCGCCTTTCTGCCCTCATTTTCCTTACCTATCAAACGAGACTAGCAATGCATCCTTTCCAGGGTGGTTATGAGGGTCAGAGACACTGTGTCAGGTGCTTGGTTCATAATGGGGAACTGGTTTACCAGCCACACGTGTGCCAGTGTCGAAGCGATGATTAAATTCCTCTTGGCCAGAATGTCAAGTTACGTTCTTAAAATGGGGTATTGTAGGTATTTTAGAAGGAGATGACTGGGCTAGAGTGAGTGAGGAGAGGTCACCAGAGAGCTTTAAATTAAGCGATGGCATTCAGGTTTTTGCCCACTTGAACAAAGCAGCTGCTGTTAGGAATTGCTTGGGGAAGAAAAAATACAGAATGTTTTCCCTTAATGGAAATTTTTTTCTTTGTAGACATAAACAGTCAATAATGGGCTAAATCAAAAGTAGCAGATTCAACATTTGGAGTGTTTTAAGTATAGTATAGGGCTTCCTTCCCCACTTCCTTCCTCCCCCCCGCTTTTTTTTGTAGAGGAGAGCTGAATGTAAACCTTTTGTAGTGAGCTCTGTGATCCCACATCACTCAATTCTACCTGTATTAGCAAGGCTTCAAGATGATGCCTTCAAATGAGGCAGATGGGGATGAGCGTAGTAAGTTTTTTCAGAAGTGCTGCTTGAAAAGCAAAAAGACATTTTCACGATGTTTTGAAAATACACCATTAACAATGTTTATGGAATGATTGCGGCCCAAGAGGTAGCTGAATCTCTTTTAAGGGAAGGAAGCTTTGTACACAGTGCCTTAAAAAGAAAGCTTAATTGTGTTTACAGTTCTGTTTCTTTTCCCTACTGAAGTTTGTCAGTTAAATATTACTAACACTGGCAGGTGCTGGAAAGCTAGGCAAATAGGAGTTGCTATTAAAATTGGCATATCCTTCCCTGATTAATTTTAGTTTGCACTGTGTAATTCCAGAGCTCTTTTTGTATGCTGTGCAGGAGATTACCCTAGAGCTCAGTTACTGAGCAGATTAAAGAGAGACTGGATTTGGTCATGTTACTAAACTGCAAGCTTGCTCCACGTTGCCATCTAAGAACAAGAATTGGTTAAAGTCTCAAAAATGAAAAAAAACATCATTACAGGTCTGTCTCACTTTAAGCAAATTCAGTATACATACTAAGATAATGGTGCATGTGAGCTTACATTTATGAGAGAACTAAATTTGAAACAGTTTTATTTAACCAGTGATGCCCTCATGTTTTGATTTTAAACAAGCATCTACTCTTCATACTGAAATGAGACATGAGGGTGGGTATTGTGACAAATAAATTTAAATATAAATAAATTTAAAATTTTCAAGTCCTTGGTCCTGTGTTTAAACAAACGTGTCATAGAATTAGTAAACTAATTTTAAACTGGTTAATGTTTGTGAACCTATTATTTCCAAGATAGGTTATGTCTGCTAAAAATCGTCCTACTACTGAAGTGTAAGTTTTTTTTTTTTTTGATATGTACACCTGTAGCTGGAGTATGGGTAGCTAGTGGATCCCTACCCTGTACTATGAACCTCACATCTGTTGTATTTATTCCTCATCCCTGCTTTACACATGAGGAAATTGAGGCTTAGCGAGGTTAATTGGCTCAAGGTTATAGAGCTAGTAAGTTGAAGAGCTAGAGTTTGAACTTGGTTTCATGCTGTTTTCCGAAATGATGCTGCTTTCTGTTACTTTTAATAATGCTGAATTCTCTAAATTACTCCTTTGTCAGATGGACCTGGGTTCAAGTTCACACTCCACCACTGGGCAATTGTGTGAACTTGGATGGGCTACCTAATGTTTTCTCATTTTCCTTGGCTTTAAAGTCTTGATCACAATACCTGTCTACTTCAGAGGGTTGTGAGGGTTTAATGAGATAATACACAGCACAATACCTGGTAGAAAACCGGTTTACTAAATGCTAACTGCTTTTACAGATTACATGATAGTTAATCGATAGAACCTGATGAGGGTGTTTGCCCCCCCCCGGGGGGATTTACATGGGGTGGGGGTGGGGGAGTAAGGGAAAGGAATGGTTGAATGATTAAGTGAATGGAAAACTACTATATGTCTGTTCACTGTTGCTTGTTTTTTAACCAGTTTGTTGTCTTGGCAGCAGGTCAGCATATAGCTGTGTTTTAAAATTTTCACTTTGTGATGATCACTTTCTCTTGGTGAAGTGATTGTTTTGCACAATTTTAGCAAAGTCTGGTGCATCAACTGGAATCTGCCCTGTGTTTTTGGAAATAATGGAACAAAATAAGTAGTTGTGGCTGAATCTGAAAACCCTCCTCTCCCCCCTTTTGGGGTGTTTTATTGCGGTCTCAGTTTCTTTGAGTCTCTGAGCTCTTTGAAATATTCTCAAAATAGGGAAGAATTGTATGCATGTGTGGGATATTCATAGTTAGACCCTCCTTTAGAGCATCATCCATTCTGTCTTGCTTATTTGGCTTTGTCAGATATGTAGTTTTAAAAATAAATTTGATGTTGACTCGTGAGTATTAAAATTTAATCTACGTCCTTCCGGGCCATAATTCTCCACTCTGTTGTCCTTGGTTGCCTTGGAGATCTCATTGCTGTCACAAGCACAGGGTTCTAACTGCGGGGTAGAGAGAGCATCTGGGCTGCACAGACTCCCAGGGGCCTTGCTGTCCTTGGGCCAGAAGCCCCTCCCAGCAGTCATTGGTGGGAACCCAGCCTACGGCCTACGTACTTTTTAGGCAAGAGTGTGATTCTGAATCTTAGCCCTTTGTGACTTGTTTGAAAAACAGCGCTTCCACATCCCAGACTAACAGATTTTAGATTTATTGTCAGAAGGACATCATCTGCTTGCCCGGTCCCTTCTTATTTTCGGAAATGAGCCTCTATGGATCAGACAGGGCCACCTTGTTACGCTGTGTCCTGTAATCTGGATATAGGTGTCTGGAAATGTTCGAGTCATTCAAGGAGGGAATGATCTCTTCTTATGTGATCCCCATTCTCCGCCCCCCCCCATTCAATTTCTCTCTTTCTTGTGATTAACAGTAAAAGTACTAATGCTGTTCGTGGTGGGTTCCAGGCCCTGTCATTCATTCAGTATTTATTAAGTGCTGCTGTGTGCTAGGTGATGGGAGTAGAATTCCCAAGAGGCATGCATTGTCTTTGAAGCAACCTGAAGCTTAGTGGAAGAGACAGATATCCTATAAACAAATCAATGCAGTAAAACGTGGTGAGGCCGTAACCACAAGACTGTCCAGAATCATGGATGCCTAGGGATGGGAGTGGTCAGGTGTGCCTGGGGCCATGGTTAGGAGGAGGGCCTTGCATGATGATGTGCAGTTGAGTCTTGAAGTCAAGGTAGTCATCTGTGGCTTACCACATGCTTTAATTACTAAGGTATCTCAGTGTAGTCTCTTGTATCTGCCTCCCAGCCTTAGGTAAGTATTGATCCACTCCTGAGGCGGTGGCCGTCTAGGCCTCTGGTTGGATTTTCATAGCCAATCCACAGAGGGCTGCTCAGGCCACGAATTTGGAATAATCCTTGATTCTTACCCTCTACATGGCCAGGCCCTGATGCCTTTCTTTGTGGAGCACATACATTCTAGACTTGCACTGTCCAATGTGGTAGCCTAAAAATTAACCATTCAGTTTCTCAGCTGCCCTAGCCACATTTCAAGTGCTAATAAAGCACATGTGCATTGGACAGCTTAGGTTTAGAACATTTTCCTCATTGCAGAAAGTTCTGCTAGACAGTGCTTTTTAGACGCTTGCAACTCAGAGAAGGGTCCACTGACCAGCTGCATTGGCATCACCTGGAAGCTTGTTAGAAACGCAGACTGTCAAATCCCACCTTTTGACGGTTTAATAACATCTCCAGGTGCATTATATGCACATTAACGTTTGAGAAGCACTGTTCTAATCCTGGCGGCACATTAGAATCACTTGCTGGGGGCTTGTAGAATAGAGATGCTTGGCCCACTCCATGAAATTCTGACTTAATTAGTTTGGGTGGGGCCTGAAGCATTGGCAGTTTTTAAGGCCACTCCCTAAATGGAGTTGATAATCACTGCAGTAACGTAATGTCAGGTAGTGATAAGTGCTCTGAAGAAAAGTTACACAGAATACAGGAATAGAATGTGACTCTGGAGGCAGGAAACTGAAATCAGGAAAGGCCTCTCCGAAGAGGTGGCATTAGAGCAGAGCCCAGAAGGCAGTGAGGAAGTAGCCAGGGGAGAGCAGCACGTGCAAAGGCCCTAAGATGTGCCTGGCTCAGGCCCTGTTGGAGGAGAGAAGTGGGCGTGGGAGAGGGTGAGGGCCAGGCAGGGCCAGGTCACAGGAGGCCTTCTGGGTCTTGGGAGGGAATTGGAGTTTGTTCTAGCATGGTGGGAAGCCATTGGAGGGCTTGATCTGATTTACATTTTAAACCTTTCCCGGTGGTTGCTCCAGAGAGAATAGATGGGCAGCGCATGAGAGAAAAGAGGGGGACCAGTTGGGGCCCGGGGGTCATCCAGGCAAGAACGTCGTGGCCTAGGTGGTAGCAGTGGGGGTGACGAGAGGTCCGATGGAGACCCTCTGTGTTGTCTGTGCTGTGGGGCGAGAGGGACAGAGCAGGGCTCCCGTCCCAGCAAAGGCAGAGGCCAGGCTCGGTTCACTCGGGCACTTGAAGAACGGGGCTCCTGGTGTCCCTGCAGCAAAGCTGACACTCTCTGGAGCTACTTAGTGTTGGTATCAAGGCCGGCTGTGTGCTGCTCAGCATGACTGGCTGTAGAACTTGTGTTGGGGCCAGTGCTGGATATTCATTTTGTTTTCTGCAGACACCAACAAGGGAAGGGAGAGATTAAGCAGAGTTGTGTAGACAGAGCCGGCGGGGTATGTCTGCTTCTCTCGTCTGCTGTAGGCAGACGATAGCAGGTGACGCTTTCTTAGCTGTGTCGATGCCTGGGATACTGTCCCCATTCAGCTCCCTAAACACTCCTCTTTCCCACTACAAAGAGGTGGTGAGTTCACCTAGTCCTACCACCATAGGAAACTGCCTTCTTTGCCTGTACTTTCTGTGTCACGTGGCCTTCAAGTGGTTGCCAGGGCCCTTCCAGGTACTTTTGTACCATTATCGTTTTATCATGTGGACGATGTGGAATATATGGACTATCAACCAGAGCTGAAATGCTTGGGCTGTATTTTTATTTGTATTTGGTTGTGTTGGGTTTCTTGATTTGTAAATGTGCATGGGCATCTACCAGTATTTTGTTACCACCAGGGGCCAGTGATGGAAAAGTGGGTGGGACGAGCTCCTTCCCTATAAAGCACTTATTTTCTCATCTTTTGTGTGCAGTTAGTGTTTATCCTTTTAGCCCCCCCCCCTTTTTTTTTTTTGCGGTATGCAGGCCTCTCACCGCTTTGGCCTCTCCCGTTGCGGAGCACAGGCTCCGGACCTCAGCGGCCATGGCTCACGGGCCCAGCCGCTCCGCGGCATGTGGGATCTTCCCGGACCAGGGCACGAACCCGCGTCCCCTGCATCGGCAGGCGGACTCTCAACCACCGCGCCACCAGGGAAGCCCTATAAGTATATCTTTTGTTGGTGTCGCAGGTACTGCTAATACTACCACGGTGTATTGCTTACATTCATAATTGAGGGAAACGCTAAATTTCATTTGGGGGCTCATGAAATCCAGATGTAATTCTTTTTTCCAACCCAAGTTTATGGACCCCCCTGAATTCAGGCTAAGAATTCCAGGCTTATTGGTAAGACTGCTTTAGTTAATTGTATTTTGCAGTGAGTGAGTGAGTGAGTGACTCTGCAACAGTGCTCCTTAAACAAGCTTCATAATGATACCGTCATTGTGATGAATTGGTTCTTCGAGTTGAGCAGAGAGGGGTGACACCTGAAGCCAGTGTTATAGTTATCCAGTAGTAAAGGTGCTTAGAGGAACTAGGGGTGGAGGGTAAAGCTGTCAGTTGTGCTTTGACAGCCATGGTGCTCTCTGCATTTTTTCAAGGTCAGGGCTTGGCAGTTTCTCATGTGGTCCTGGTTTAGTTCATACCTTCATGCATGCCTTGGCGTTCAGCAAAACTGTGAACTGCATCTGATGAGTCCTGTAGTTAGGACCCTGAGCTGGGCCGCCAATTCTCCTACTTTTACCTTTCTCGTTTTTCTGGTTTGTCATATGCTGTCCTTGACTCTGTAGGGCAAGCTTGGGTGTGAAGTGATAGATTTACAGGTACCTTCCGCCCAGAGCTCTAAGGCAGACTTTGCGTTCTGTCGTGTTTTCGGTGAGGTTACATGTTTGAAACGATGCTGTTGTTGCATGAGTGTGTTTGGGGTATCTGCAGCATGACTGAAGCGTTCCTGTCAGTCCCTGTTGTTGTTTTTTCCTTGCCTCTTCTTTTAGCACTTATTGGGCGCTTCCTGTGTGCCAGGCATGCTTTAAGTTCTTTACACGTATTAACTCCTAACTTGCTTGATGATTACAAAAACCCTGTAAGGCTCAGAGAACCTGAGCCACTTTACCAGGATCACAGAGCTGGGACGTGGCAGAGCCAGGATTCAAACTCAAGCGTTTGGACACGAGAGAGTCTGCTCCTGTAGCCGCCAACTGCCTCTGTAGAGCCTGGACCGGAAAAGGCCCTCCACGTTGATGGCTCTGTGACCAGCACGACCCCTCTCTTGCTGCCTTGCGCTGTGATGCATCTACTGCGTTTCCTGAGTGGATGCTTCTGAAGAACCCTTGCTGCCACTGTTTCCTCTCTGCCTCCTCTGTCCGTGTTGCTGCAGAAATGGTTCCTCGTTACTCTCTTCACCGCTCTGCCGACATGCCCAGCCCTGCAGTGCCGAGTGGCCCCGGGCATTGCGCACACCCTGGCAGGAGGCCTGCCCTACTAACGGGATTATTAATGACATCATATCTCCACGCGGTGCTGAAGATGGCTTTGTCAGGGTGATTTTATACACAGATGCTCGCAGTCAAGTCGGCTGGCTGGTGAAGACGGTTCCCTCTAATGGTGAATTCCCTCGGCGTCTAGGATTCTAGCCAGGTGACCCGGATTTGGGGGCCTCTTTCCCTAGTTTCCCAGAAGAAATCTTAATAGAGGTTTTGTGTTTGTTTTTAACACCAGCCCTACTTCTGGGTTAAGGGCTGTGCTGTGTTTTAAATTGCTTGTTTTGATTGCTGAATCCTTTCCCCTATCCTATCTGCTGTAGATCCTGTTATCTCTATTTTATAGTTGAAGAAACCGAGGCTCAGACAAGTTCCATGACTGCAGGTAGCCAGCCCGCCCCGGAATTAGCGGTTGATAGAACCAGGAGTTCTAGCTAGTCCTAGTCCTAGCTGAGATTCGCCTGTGTGCATAGGGGTGTTCCTCCTGCTGGCCCTTTAATGCCTCACCTGACGGTCTCCTGCTGGGATCTCTATTGCCCGTGAAGTTCCCTCTTTAGGTGTTTCTCTGGGCTTCTTTAGTGCAGGTTGATAGTTGTCGACTTAGGTCATCAGACTCTAACTCCTGGGGAGGTACTTAGCCTCAGAGGTGTTTATTAAGTGGCCTTAACTGTTTTGGAGTGAGTTAGAAAGGTACATCTGCCTCCCCACCCTCCCCCTCAGAGCTGAGGGACTGAGGACACCATCAAAGCTGCTTGTAAAGGACTCCAGAGCCACGTAGCCAGGGATCAGGTCCATGCACTGTTCCCTCCGTGTCAGCAGATCTGTGTTTGGAGAGGCGACCGCTGAAGGGGGAATCACAGGTGTGGCTTGTCTAGGCAGTCTCCGTGAGGTGTTGGCACCCTGCTGCCAGTTAGGGAACTTTGGGGAGATTCTGAGAGGAAGGGACATGTTAAGTCTTTGTGCTGTATTTATTCCTCTGATAGCCCTGACCTGTTAGCTACCTAGGTGCTGGGCCTTGGGCAGCTGATTTCACGGGTCCAGGCTCAGTGGCCTCACTTGTAAAGTGGAGGGTAGATGAGACATTTCCTAACATTCTGTGTCTGCAGCACAGTTCACCTGCCTCGTGCCACCCTTTACTTTTTCTGACCACCTCCTCCACTTTCTGCTGGCCATTCGTATTTATACTTTTCAAGAGACTAGAGGTGAAAACAACCCTTTCCTTCTCTACTCCCCCTTTAAAGATTCCCTCCCACAAAATACCACTGGAGTCGATATGGTGGTTGGCCCATGAGCTGGAATTTCATTGGGTGCATCGCTAGTTTAAGTTTGGGACAAATGGGGCTCTGAAGTGCGCTACCCGTCTCACCTTGAGCTGTCTTTCCAGGTGCGTGCCTTGGTCTCTTGATCACAGCTCTGTTCTGCTTTGCTTCTCTGGTGAAAAGATTGTGTTAACGATCACAGGGTTTTGCGATCACTAAATAATTTGGACTGTTGAATTTTAAGTAAATACTGATTTTCTGACATCAGGGTTCCAAGAGCTTTTCCCTAGGCTTAGGGGGAGCCAGTATTTCATCACTGGAAGACGTGCTATTATGAAGCCCTGTGGATTTGGTTGTGTTAATATGGTGGCGTGGGAAAAGCACTAGCCAAGGGGTTAGAAGAGTCGATTCCAGTTCCGATGTGGTCTCCACCTTGCTGTATGACCTTGAGCAAGTCACTGCCCTGGATGTAGTATCTCTTAAATGAGGTGTTTGGACTAGTTGATCTCCGACTACTCTCTCCAGCCTGAAAATCTCCTGGTTCTTTGTATCACATACATTCAGTTTGAAAAGACACTAGAATAAATGGTGGGAATAAAAATCGGCAACGAATGGCTGGTTCTTAGTCCTGAAAAAACGTATAGGTTATGAGTTAATCAAGTTGATTAAAAAAAGAACCTTTCTGTGGTTTCCTCAGGTGCTTATTTTTGTTGTTGCTTTTTTAAAAAATTGAGATACAATTCACATACCATAAAATATACCATTTTAAAGTGTCTAATTCGTGATTTTTTTTAGTATATTCACAGAATTGTTCAGCTATCACCTGTATCCAATTCCAGAACATTTTAAAAAATTAGTTAATTTATTTATTTTTGGCTGCGTTGGGTCTTCGTTGCTGCGCACGGGCTTTCTCTAGTTGCGGCGAGCGGGGGCTGCTGTTCGTTGTGGTGCGCAGGCTTCTCATTGTGGTGGCTTCTCTTGTTGCGGAGCACTGGCTCTAGGCGCCTGGGCTTCAGTAGTTGTGGCTCGCAGGCTCAGTAGTTGTGGCTCATGGGCTCTAGAGCACAGGCTCAGTAGTTGTGGTGCACGGGCTTAGCTGCTCTGTGGCATGTGGGGTCTTCCCGGACCAGGGCTCAAACCTGTGTCCCCTGCATTGGCAGGCGGATTCTTAACCACTGCGCCACCAGGGAAGTCCCCAATTCCAGAACATTTTCATCACCCTGCTAGAAAATCCCATGCCCATTAGCAGTCACTCCCCATTTCCCTCTCCCTCAATCCCTGACAACCACTAATCGACTTTCCTCCTCTATAGATTTGCCTATTCTGGACATTTCGTGTAATGGAATTCATGTAACGGAATCATACAGTTTGTGGCCTTGCGTGTCTGGCTTCTTTCACTTAGCATCATGTTTTCAAGGCTCATCCAAGTTGTGGTATGATTCTGTACTTTACTCCTTTTTTTCTGGCTGAATAATATTCCATTGTATGTATATATGACATTTTGTTTATCCATTCATCAGCTGATAGACATCTGGGTTGTTTCCAGATGTTTTTGTCTATTATGTTTATGTCTGTTATGTCTGGGTTGTTTTTGTCTATTATGAAAAATGCTGCTGTGATTATTCTTGTACAAGTTTTGGGGTGGACATATGTTTTCAGTTCTCTGGGTATATATCTAGGTGTGGGATTGCTGGGGCATATGGTAACTCTGTGTTTAACTTTTTGAGGAACTGTCAGAATATGATGTAAAGAAGCTGCACCACTTTACATTCCCAGCAGCAGCAGCAGCAGTGTATAGGGTGCCATTTTCTTCACATCCTTTTCAGCACTTGTTACTGTCTGTCTTTTTGATTGTAGCCATCCTAGTGGATATGCAGTGATCTCTCCTGGATTGACTTGCATTTCCCTGATTGATTACTAGTGGTGTTGAGCATTGTTTCATGTGCCTGTGGCCATTTGTATATCTTCTTTGGAGAAATACCTATTTAAATCCTTTGCCCATTTTAGAATTGGATTATTTGTTGTTTTTTTTTTTTACTATTAAATTGTAAGAGCTCTTTATATATTCTAGAAATTAGAGTCTTAACAAATACATGATTTGCAGACACTTTCTCCTATTTTCACCCCCTTGATGGTGTCCTTTGAAGCACAGAAGTTTTTAATTTGATGAAGTCCAGAATATCTGTTTTTCCTTTGGTTGCTTGTGCTTTTGTAGTCATACCTAAGAAACTGTTACTAATATAAGGTCACAAAGGTACACACCTACATATTCTTCTAAGAGTTTTAAAGTTTTAGCCCTTACATTGAAGTCCTTGATCCATTTTGAGTTTGTTTTGTGAGGTAGGTAGGGATATGATATGAGGTAGGATTCCAGCTTTATTCTTTTGCACGTGAATATCTAATTGTCCCAACACCATTTGTTGAAAAGAGTATTCCTTCCCCATTGAATACTTTTGGCACCCTTTTCGAAAATCAGTTGAAGTTTGATGTATGGGTTTATTTCTGCACTCTCAGTTCTATCCACTGATTTTATCCTTATGCTGGGCTTATGGTAAGTGTTGAAATCAGGAAGTGTGAGTCCTCCAACTTTGTTTTCTTTTCCAGAATTGTTTTGGCCATTCAGGGTCCCTGTTACCATATGAATTTCAGGATCAACTTGTCAATTATTGCAAAAAAAAAAAAAAAAAAAAGCCAGCTGGGCTTTTGATGGGGATTGCTTTGAATCTGTAGATTAACTTGGGGACTGTGGGTATCTTAATATCATCCAATCTATGATGGTAGGATGTTTTTCCACTTACTAAGTGTTTAATTTCTTTTAATGATATTTTGTAGTTTTCAGTGTACAAGTTTTATTAAATTTATTCCTTAGTATTTTCTTCTTTTTTTTTCTTTTCCATTATGGTTTATTACAGGATATTGACTATAGTTTTCCCTGTGCTATACAGTAGGACCTTATTGTTTATGCATTCTATATATAATAGTTTGCATCTGCTAATCCCAAGTATTTTATTCTTCTTGATGCTGTTGTAAATGGAACTGTTTTCTTAATTTCATTTCTGGATTATTCATTGCTAGGATATAGAAATACAATTAATTTTTGTGTATTGATCTTATATCCTGCAATATTAGTGAACTTGTTTATTAGCTCTAATGGGCCGTGTGTGTATGTATGTATTAGGATTTTCTGTATACAAGATCATGTCATCTTCAAATAGAGGTAGTTTTACTTCTTCCCTAACAGTCTGAGTACTTTTTATTTCTTTTCTTTGCCTCATTGCTGGATCGGTTCTTGATCATCTTTAAATGCCAATGGGTTGCACAGAATTGGGGTGCAATAAATTTAATTTATTTTGTTTGTTCCCATTTGGGCTCTGAATATACTGAGAAAATTGGAACACTTGGAGGCTTGGTCTCTGGTTGCAAAGTCCATTAGTGGAAATGTCACCTGCGTGGATAACTGGGTTGCAGACATTTGCCTCATCTGGCCAAGGTGGTACCTGGGAGGTTTCCAGTCCAGGGCCAGGCCTTGTCTGTCTCTGCAACAGCAAACTCAGAACAACACATTGTTTTTTCCGGTTAGCAGCTCTTTGTTTGCCTCTTTCTGTAAGCATCACCTTGATTTGTTCACTGTGGAGACCGCTCGCTTCTTGACAAGAGGTAATTGTTGAGCTTCCTGGTTTTCTTCTTGACAAGAGGTAATTGTTGAGCTTCCTGGTTTTCTTCTTGACAAGAGGTAATTGTTGAGCTTCCTGGTTTTCTTCTCGCCTTGTAAATTCTCTTGTTGGTTTTTCTTTTGTGGCCAATAGGAATGAGGTGTGTTTACTACTCAGGCTGTTGGGCTGTCAGAACCTGTAGCTTTTGTTTGCCTTGGTTGTAGCTTGCCAGCCGCAGGCTTCTCATTCAGAAGAGGTACCAGCAGGGGTGGAGCACGGTAGGCAGGCGGGTCTGCACCTTTTTCATCTCCCTTCCCTCCTCCACGCTCCTGTTCCTTTTCCTTGGGGACGGGTTTGCTGTCTAGGCAGTGTCCAAAGCTTAAAATTCTCATCTCCCCTCTTTTTCCCCCTGCATTCTCTTACCTTCACTCCCTTAGTGTATTTTCAGAACCTCGGGGCCCTGTACTTTCTTTTCAAAATGGAGATTCCAGCCAGAGGGGACTCAGGAGGGAAGCTCTACTCTGGGATTTCAGGCTGAGGCCTTCCTTCCCGGTAAGCTGCTGCTTTGGTGATGACATTTAAAGTTGGCTTCCTTTCCTACCACACTGCCTCCCCTCAGTTTTCCAGAACTGGGTTTATTGTTCTTTTAAAAATGATTTATTGTCTTCTGTAACAGTGTGGAAGGAGCTTAATTTTTGAAGTGTACAGTTTCCTTCTTTATGGTCAGAGCAAAGTAGAGGAGGTTTGATTGATCTTATGACAGAATTGCTTTAGTCACAGCTAATGTGAACTCCCTTGAGGGCTTCGGTTTTACTTGCTCTTTTAATTTATGAACCTCCTTGGATCCCTGAGCGTCTGTGCACAAAGCCAGTGAGGCCTGGTGTATCAGGTTCAGGGCTTGATTCCTGTCCCTGATAAACCATGAGCTGGTATAGGCGTTCTGACAGTTGGTTAGATTTTGGTTTGAATTAGGGAGTAGCAGTGTCAGCTGATGTGTGTTTCAGAAATTTGTTACTGTTTTTCCAAAGAAAAAGGTACTGTTAGGTTGGGTGGTTGAAGCCGGTGGTAGGCATGTGTTAGAACTTGGTGGTAAACAGAAAAAAAAACCCTGTGTAAGTAGCTGCTCTAAAGCCCATCTTGTTTCTCTGTAGGTCATGGTCATCCTCGGGGTTCTGGAAAAGACCATGTAGTGAAATAGAAATGGCAGGGACCAGCGCTCAACAGCTGAGGCCAGTGAAAGGGAGGAAAAGAGAAAATTGGACTCAGAAGTGTGGAGCTGCCCCTGCTCTAGGCATCCCCGAGGGTCTTCACACAGCAGCAAGTTTAAGAAGAGTTCGAATCAGTACTCTGCTGTGTCGGGCAGAGGGAAGCATGTAATCCATTGAGGAGAGTTTGCATGAAAATAGGTTTTGAGTTTCGCTGTGTAATTTTGATTACTTTTAGTTCACTGAGAAAATTAAATTATGTGGAAACAACTCTTTCCTTTGGTGTTGGCCCAAATGCGGCATTTAGGGCATCTTTCAGGATGGGGTTTGGGCTCTAGCAGAATGATGTGGAAACCTCTTTCCGGGACACGTAGACTTAAGTGAGGACAGCCCTTGGCTCCTATGTGTCTGCTGTTCAGGGGCGCGAGGCTTACTGGCTGGCTTCAGAGTATCTTGGCATTTCCTTTTTGGGGTGAGGGAGCCTCACAATCCAAAGTTACGCCTGTTTGCAGTTAGTTTTCCTGTTGGACCCTCACGCCAGACTGAGTGTGCCTCGGATTAAGTGTTGCTTCTCTTTGAATCCTCAGAGCCCAACATGGTTCCCAGCACACAGTTCTCAGAAAATGTCTGTCGAATGTTGAAGGCCTAGGTAATCTTTCTGTTTCTGTGATTTTATATCTTAACCTTCAAAACACTTGCTGCATGTTTAGCAGTAAATTCGTTTTGATTTGAAAAATCAAGATTGTCATGTTTATCCTTTGAAACAGGAAAATCTCTTTAAGAATTACCAAAATCTCCACTCTGTAAAGCACCCTAATATCTAGTTTCTTCACTGAAAAATACATTATGTCTTTTTTATTCTGTAAAGGCTTCCCTGGCATTCCCCAGTCCATCAGAACCACTTTCTTCTCTGAATTCTTAAAGCAGTTCCTCTAAAGCAGTTTTTGGTCCACCTGTCCATCCATTGATCCATGAATTGGTTGATCCGTCTATGGATCGATGCATCCATCTGACCATCCACCCACCCACCCATCACTGGGGCAGACCTGGGCTGTCTGATGCTTGGAGTAAAGCGTGCTGCAGCTGTGCAGTGTGGTGGTCTGCAACAGCTGTAGGTCCTCCCTGGTGCCGGGGGCGGCCCTGGCTTCCTCCTCAGTGCCTGCTTGCTTCTGTAGAGCAGGGGTCTCATCAGGGAGCGGGACAAAGGAGGCTGTAGCTCTACTGAGGTGGGTAAGTTGAAACAATGCAAGTTGGGTTCAGGGCTCTCAGGGTTGTCCCTGTTTGGTCAGGGCAGAGGTTGGCAAACTACAGCCCACCCTGTTTTTGTATGCAAAAAAACAAAAACAAAAAACAAAGTAAACTGAAATAAAGGTGGTATTTGCGGTTTAAAAAGAGTTATAAAGAAAAAAAACCCCAAATCTGAAGAATATACAACAGAGACTGTGTGTATGTGGCCTGCGAAGCCTAAAATATTTACTGTTGGGCCCTTTATAGAAAAAGTGTTCCTACCCCTAGGGGAGAAGGTAGGGTGTGACTGTAGAGAGTCTGTCTGGACTGAACCGACAGAAGGTTAGGGGGTGTAGAGCCTTCGGGTTGCTTGGAACAGTGGTCCACGTGTCACACAGCCCCTGCCTGAAACATCCCTGTACTCGCTACCTGTGGAAGTAGCCTTTTCTGCCCAAGGTTGTAGGGAAATACCCAAGGCTTTTGAGTAGGGGAGTGAAATGAGCAGAAGCTGGGTTTAAGGCAGACTGACTTGGCATGGCGGGGACGGGGGACAGCGGTGAGAGGGTCAAAGGGGAGAAGGACCCAGTGCAGGGAGCCCAGTAGCGAAGCGTCGGCCACTGCCCCGGGAAGCAGTCACTGTGGCCTGGATTAGGGCTTTGGGAGTACAAAGGAAGGTACATCACAGGGTAGTCAGATGGGGGCTCCTCTTCTGGTTTCGGCCACCTCCTAAGGTTGGTTGGTTGGTGGTTGGTTGGTTCAGGCTTTAACTCCTTCCTTCATTACACTTGTAGAGCACCGGGCTCTGTCCCAGGCCCTGGACTGCAGAGTTCCTGCCTCAGAGGTGCTCATGAGTGGGGGGGAAGGAGGAACAGGGACTCCACCAGGGAGAGGGCGGGGGAAGGCATCAGGGACGAGCGGCGGAGGAGCTCCTTGACGGCAGGGTTGTTCGGCGTGTGCTTGCTTGAGAGGGTGTCTCACCCCCAGTGCCTGGCCGGTAGTAGGGCCTCCGAGGTTGAGTATTTGACCTTTGGCAGCTGGCCACACATGCAGAGAATGATAATGCTGCGAGCATTATACTAAAGTATTAAAAACATAATTTTGTCTCTACCCTTAAGGAACCTACCATTTAAAAATAAAAGACCAACCACTAGTTAATTTATTCAGTATTTATTTGATCGGAAGCACATTATATACCTGCATGCGCACGTGCATAGTAACCACTCAGATGTGTATGAAGTGGGCAGGGTCCTCTCTCTTAGGCCATGCAGGACTCAGCACACGTCTGCCTGCCACCCCGCTTGAGCCTTTTTCCTCTAAATGCCTTTTGCCTTCTTTCTTGATCCGAGGATGTCCATTTATGACTTCGAAGGCACCTTCCAGCCTGCCTGCTGCGTGGCTTCAGCGTAGAGGGGAGGTGGCAGGGGAAGCAGCGCTCGCATTGTCCTGTTCTGACCTCCGGCCTCTGCCAGAACATCTTCCTTGGCTGCCACAGGAGGATCGCTCTCCCCTCTCCTTTCCCTCTTCAGACTGGCCTCCTGGCCCCAGGGACGAATCTGAGTGGGAGGGAGGACTCCAGGAGCCTGGAGGAAAACAAAGGAACCTGCTGCCCAGTCCACTGCAATGTCAGCCACCTAGAAACCTGCTCTTCCCTTGCCTGACATCACCGGCCTGGCCTTTCCGGAGGCCGCCTGGCTCAGCTCTCACCCCAGGGGCGAAAATTGCCCGGTGGTCTGGAGACAGATTGCAGACGGGCACTCTTGGTCAGGGAGCCGGGCCCTTCTCCTGCCTGGCCCAGGGGAGGGATCCATACACACCTCGGAGGCCTGCAGGGTGGGCTGGGACAGGGCGGTTGTCGGCGGAGCCCAGCCTGGGCGCCAGGGGACGGTGGGGAGGGTTGGTGTGCAGGCCGAGGCAGGGTGCTCACTTCTGCTCCCTGGGGAGAGAGTCGGGTGCTGGGGACTCCAGATGGCAGAGGCCTTCCTCCCCCTGTGGACCTGTGATCCCACCCATTTAGCTTCTGGGGTCTTCTCCAGCCCTCCTGTGCCTGAGGAGTTTCCACTTACCACTAGTAGCCTCCATTAGCTGCATCTCCTGCAATTTTAGGGCACCTGGCCTGTGCTGTAGCCTTCAGCCCTTTGTTATGGGGGCACTCAGAAGGGGGCCTGGTGTTCTGCAGCCTGTGTCCAGCGGTGTCCGACCCCCCAGGCCCTCCCACAGGAGCGGTCAGGGATGACTGTCCTGGAGCAAGTGCACATTCCCACCGGGGACCTGCTTCCTGCTTTTGTGTTCTTGTTTCCTGAAATCAAACTGTAAACTCCCGAGAGCAGGAGCTCTTTTTAAAATAATATGCTTGTATTTTTATTTAAACTTGACTGTTCAAAACATTGGGCCGGACAGATTTTATACACTGAGCTGAGGAAACAGCCTCCCAGACGTTTCATGGCTTCACAAAAGAAGATAGGCAGCAGACTTCCCTTGTGGCTCAGTGATTAAGAATCCGCCTGCCAATGCAGGGGACACGGGTTCGAACCCTGGTCCAGGAAGATGCCAGATGCCGCGGAGCAACTAAGCCCGTGCGCCACAGCTACTGAGCCTGAGCTCTGGAACCCATGAGCTTCAACTACTGAGCCCATGAGCCACAACTACTGAAGCCTGTGCGCCTAGAGCCTGTGCTCCGCAACAAGAGAAGCCACAGCAACGAGAAGCCTGCGCACCGCGACGAAGAGTAGCCCCCGCTCGCCACAACTAGAGAAAGCCCGCGTGCAGCAACTAACTAACCAAATAAATAAAATTGCTGTCTTTCAAACCACTAAAAAAAAAAAAAAGTTTAAAAAAGAAGACGATAGGTGGTCAGTGGTAGCTCTGAAGACTTGAACGAGGATCTTACACCTCTTCAGTGAGGGATCTTTCTATTTCCCGGAGTGTCAGAGGACCTGGGAGCTGCTCACTAATCATTTTATTGAGTTAAAAAAAATGTGTGGGTATCGTATTTATGCACAGATTCTTTATGCTTAGAAGCTTCTTTGTTTAGTCTCTCAACTTTAAAAGAGATTCAAAATGTTGTACCTGTATTGTTTGCTATGAGTTACTGTCTTTGACTAGAGAGGACAGATAATTTAGAAATATTTGCACCTGATGTCAGAAGAGAGTTAATAGTACCTGTTACTATTAATACTAGTGGTATTAGCTGTTCTGGGAAAAGGTACTGTTTATTCATAATAACCAGGTAATAGCAGCAAGACTGGAGAGGAAAGCCCAGATAACAGTGAGTGTAGGTGTAATTATAAATTAAATGCCATGGTTGGGGGGAGAATCTTTAAATATAAGGTTTTAAGAGCTGGGTTGTCGTGTAAGGCGTAAGTCCTGTCTTGTCTGTAATAGGAGGTGCTCTTTGGCCCTGTAACCTTGGAGAAGTCGTCAGTCTTGAATTATTTATCATTGGAATGAAGTATCTTTTGAGAGAAGCATATCTTCCTTCAGTGTTAAAAATGTGTTTCTGTCATGTGTCATAGTGAGTATTCTAGTTACATTGCATATTTCTTTTTTTATATCCTGCCCACTCACTTGGTTATCCTTGAGAAGAGAGAGGGATTTTAGGTGGTAGCTAAGTGGTACCCAGTCTTTGGATCTATAAGCATATTCCACATTTTTACAATTTTCTCAATCCTTCTGGTTGCTGTTTTGATATTTGATTTCAGATCTCTTTCTTTGGGAAGGTCCATTGGGTGGCTGCAGCAGAATTGAGCCCATTTAGGGGCTGGTAGATGAAGTATTTTTGTTATGCTTGACAAAGTAAACTGTGCCCTTTCCTCCTGAGTAGAGTTGATCTGTGATCGACAAACGAATGGTCTCTGTCCATCTGGCTGTCACACAGATAGGTGAAAATGATGGTGCCATTTGAACGTTGAAATTCTCAGACTCCCAAGGGACAACAGAATGTGTATATGAGCTGGCACACCCAAATGCAAATTATTTCTGTTGATACCTAATGTATGTAAATTTATGCTGCTTGGTTGACAAAGGCATTATGAATGATCCTCTTTCTCAATAGTGTTATATAACTGAAATTTTCATTTTATCGTCACAGTAGTGAAGTACAGTTCCTGCTGAATTTCTGTGACATTTCCAGCAGTTCCAAAGCCTGTTATGGGGCTACGGCCCCAGAGTTGGAAGATTCGGCGTGCGTCTTCTGGAGCGAGTGCTTGCCTGACTGTCTGCTAAAGGCCTTGACTGTCTTCTCCCCATGTAGAAATGCCCTGATTGAGGGCAGGGTGGAAAGTGGACAGTCAGGATAGTGCAGTGACTCAGCAGAGAAGAGGAGTTTCAGTACAGATTTTGGGGGGGGTTGAGACAGGGCAGCACTTTGGAAAGAAAGTTATCTTTTCCTTTTCAAAATTGGGTCCTTCTTCACCGCCCGCCCCCACCCCCACCCCCGCCCCCGATCATTACATCTCAAATTCAGGGACAGAGAATCCAAGCAGGTTCCAAGATAGAAGGGTTCCATCAGCAGAGTTGGTGGCGGGGGCAGCCTGCATGTGCTGGAGGGAACCGCTCAGCCTTGGTGGTGCGTGTTCCACGCTTGCTTTGCTCTTGCTCTGGGGACGTTGTCACTGGGCCGTACTTCACTCAGCGGCCATGACAGAGGGGAGTATTAGCCGCACTCCTGCTGCCTTCACCTTTGCACTCCCTTGAGCCTTGACAATGGTGTCTCCCCATCTGGTGATTAACCAGCCTGAGGACTGTGTGTCCCGCCCTTGCTGGGCACTGGGGACACCTGCACAGCAGGTCGATGTGACTGCTCTCCTGGCTGTGCCGCAAGCCTGGTGGAAAGGGCCGGTGGTTGGTGTGTTTCCTGCAGGAGCCTGAGCCTTTGCTGGATCTGGAACGGTAATCAGGCGTTAGGTAGCCTGGAACAAGGCCTGATGCACAAAAGACTCTTCTGGGGTATTTGTTGAGTAAATGACAGAATAAATGATAGCAGAAGGAGATGAGAGCCTTCTAGGATGAGGACAAAGTACCTGAGCCCAAAGGTGGGGAGATGGGTTGCATGGAGAAAGCTAAGAAAATGCAGGGTTCTGGAGGGCTGTGCCCACTGGGTTTCTCTCTGGATTGGGGGGCAGGGCAGTGTTGGGCTCTTTGTTCTGTGGGCTGGGATAGAAGTGACCATGGGTGGGGTGAAGAGGGGTCCTAGCCCTGCTGTTAGAGGACAGGAAGGCAGTGGTTGGGAGCAGCTTTATGATGTCTGCAAGGGGAGATTCTTGTGTTTGCTTTTTCCACATCATTCATTGAAGGTCTGCCTGTCCTGTTCAGGCACCGGGAGTTTACTAATGTGGGTAAAGAGCATCCGGATTTCTAGGCTTTCACAGTGTAAACAGAGGCGTAAACAAACAGTTACACTATGGTTTGATAAATGCCGTAAGATACAGAGGCAGTTGCTATGGCGATGCCAAGTCACTCATAACATCCTGCCAGAGCCAACAGGCTTGCTTGCTCAGGGTCTTGAATGGGACCCAGCAGGCAAGTGATGGTGACGCGGTAGGGATGAGCCTGCCACTGTGTGCCTGGGTCAGCCCCAACCCCAGCGAGTGGCTTTACCACGCACCAGTCTTACAGCAGCTGTAGGCCTGTGACTTCTCTGGAACTAGCAAGAAAAATCCAGGCTGGGACTGATGCCGCAGAGGGCGGTTCTACAACCAGATTGTGAGGAGCTGTGTCTCTGGGTGGGTGCAGCCTCACGCAGGGGAGGGGTGGCTGGGACGGAGAGCAGCTTCTGCATGTGGACCTGGGATCTGCCAGGAACCGAGATGCTTATAAATACAGTCCCCACGTCTCCTGAGCTGCTGGGTGAAGAGGATGTTTCTTGTTTCCCATCTGGGCTGGGAACAAGGGCAGGTGTGGGAAAAGGAGAGTAGGTTTTTTTTCCCCCTATTTGAGGGAAGATTGTCAGGAAAACATCTGTATTTCATAATCCCCGGAAAAGCCCTTTCAATCAGATGAGACAGGATCTGTGAGGGTTTTGACGAGAACGGTGGAGAAGGCAGCAGCGATCTCTGTGCAGAGCCTGGCTGGCTGTGCTGCAGACACGGGGCCGCGGGGTTTTGTGGGACCAGGTTGCCGTGCGTGAGGGAGACCTAGTTCCGAATGGCAGGTGACAGGTCGGCTTCTTGCCTCCCGACGGTACAAAGACCTGCCCGTTTCCGGAGGGGAGATCACTGCCCAGGCTCGGGTTGGTCTGTGGTTGTGTGTCACTTTCCCTGAGCCATTGACTTCCTTTTTCTTCTCATACCAGTCTGGAGAGAGGAATCCCTCTTGCACCAGCAGGATAGGTGGGCGGCATTTCTGTGTGCTGGAAGGGTTCTCTGGTGTGGTTCCGCCCCTCCCATCCCTCCAGCCAGGGCTTGTCACCTCTAGGAGGCAGGTGACCCTCGCCTTTGGACTCCTGACTGGGCTTTCAGGCTCTGCGTCTTGTTCTGCCATCTCCTCTCCCTCACTGACTCTTGCTCCTGGGATATGTGTGATGTCACGTCTAATTTGAGCCCGCATTTAAGGGGCGTCTGGTGTGGTGGTCACGGCCTGGGCTTTATATAGACGTGGGTTTGAGTCACACAGCAGACCTGCCACCTGCTGGGTCCATGCCAGTCGCCGGGTGTTACTTGGTGGAGGAGTTGATGTTGCTGGTGCTCCGTCAGCATCTCCCTCCTTTGTCTCAGAGTGAAAGTCCCTGTGTGGGACCCTACGCTGTCTTGGCGTGGCCCGACTCGGCTGCCTTGCTCTGCTGTGGCCGCATTCCCTCCTGGCCGCTTTGCAGGCGCAGGGGTTTCTACTTTAGAGCCTTTCCCGCCCTTCATTCTGTCCAGACCATCTTCTTTCCTTGCTGCTCATCCACACGGCTCCCTCCCTGGTCCCTTTTGTGTGTCACCTTCTCGTGAGTCCTGCACTGACCACCGCTTAAGCCAGCTCCCTGGCCTCTCTTTTCCCCACAGGTCTCATCACCGCCTAACCTAGTCCAGAATTTACTTACTTGTTATAGTTTTGTTTTCTAATTCTCTCTTCTCTCCATTAGATCCTAAGCTTCATGGGGCAGGGATTCCTGACTCTCTTAGTTGATGAAGCATCCCCAGGGCCCAGAATTGTGCCTGGCACGTAATACATGAATAATGCATGTCTGTTGAATGAGTAAAAGTGGCCAGCAAACACAGCTTAGATCGCAGAGAGTGAAACACATGATCCAGGAGTGCTGGTGCTCTCGGTTCACAGAAGTCTTGTTTCTCTGGCTGTAGAGGAGAGACTTGATTCTTAGAGGGTAGAGTAGTGTTTGAAAAGTTGAATGAGTGAATATAGATCCTAAAAAAGTAAGAGCATGTTGGAGTGGCTCAGTCCCATAGGAACTTGTGTGGCAGGGGTTGAGGCTGCCTCTTGCCTGTGGATGACGGGGTTCCGGGGTTAGACGTGTGCCCAGCCTTGTTCTGTATCCATGTCACCCGGCTCAGAGGATTCCTTGTATGTTTCCAAACTGCTGCTTAGTAGGAGTGGAGAATGCTCCTCCTCATTTCTTTTACCTACAGGGACCAAAGCAGTTTGGAGTTAGAGCCGTTCACAGACATGGCTTTAAAACTGTGTGAGTCAATTAATTATTGTCCAAGACGGCTGGAAGGTTATTTGAGAAGCAGCGGTTACCACCTGCCCCGTCACCCTGTTTTCTGGTTTGTACTATTGCCGTGTGGAAATTTATTTATTTGTTAAGGCCTCCAAAATAAACATACTCGGAATGGTTATCCAAATTATATATACGGTTACCATGATGAGAGGCTTCTATCTTCTTTGTACTTTTTTCTTTTTCAGGCCTGGTCGTTCTTTAGTGTTGATCATCTCTTTTCAGAGACACCTTTTCATGAATTCTTCAGATTTCCCTCCTTTAGTAACACGACACTTTGAAAACTTGCATGGTGGCCTGGCACCCGTAGCTTTGCAGGAATACAGAGATGAAATGGCTCATTCCCGTGAGGACTTACGTTACTCCTGAGCCCGTGCAGTGATCAAAGCCTCTGCTTTGAAGCCACTTGGACCTGGACTCAACTACTGATTTCACCAGTTAATGCCTGTATGACCACAGGCAGATGGGCTCATTGACTTATGTGTATTTAACAAACACATAACGCTTACTGCGTGCCGGGCACCAAGTGCTTAACAAATGTTAAATGTGTTTAGTCCTTAGGACAACCCTGTGGGTAGGTACTGTTGTCATCCCTGCGTTTAAAGAAGAGGAAACTGGGACGCAGAGAGATTCAGTAACTTTCCCAGGTCACTGAGCTAGGCAGGCATAAAGCCGGAATTTCAACCCCAGATACTGTGGCTCTTGAGTTCATGCTTTTCATCGTGACACTCTCTATGCTGCCTCTCAGCTTTCAAAGCTTGAGCTTCCTAAATCCATAAAATGGGAGAACTGATCATAATACTGCCTAGGTACAGGACTGGTGTGAGAATTAAGTGAGAAAGCCCAGGTAGAACATTTAGCGTAGTGCCTGTCACGTGGTGAGGGCGCATGGCAGCTGGCGCCGCTCCTCCAGCCTGGCGGAGGGAGATAAGATGGTACACAAATTATACTACTACAGAGTAACGTGTGCTAGGTGTCTTACAGAGCACTGATAACAGAAGTTGCTTCCTGTGAGGCCTAGGAGGCCTTCGGGAAGGGGGCGGGGAGGACAGGCGTGACACCCCCGGGCACTGATTCACCGTCTGGGAAGCAGTCACCGTCCCATTTGATAGATCCGGAGGCTGGGTTTCTCCCCGGTTACAAAGCCCCAGGGTGTGACTAGATGGGAGATGTGACAGGGTACGGGAAGGTGGGTTTGTTGGGGGTCCAGTGGGCTGGACCCTGAGCGGAGCAGAGCGGGAGGAATGAGATGAAGGGCTGGCCAGCACGGTGTGGCCAGGTCGCCGCTGGCCCAGCAGAGCCCGCTTCCGGCCTTGTGAGTGCTTAATTCGCTTTGCATATTGTCTTTTTGTTCCCTCTCTTTAGAAATTTTCTCCCACACCTTCTTTCCTGTGGATTTCTAGAAATACCCTATTTTTCGTGACTCACTGCTGGGACACATCCTGTTTGGGGAAGTGTTGAGGAGGAATTGGAGGGCGGTGTGAAGTGTGCGCCTGGTGATGGGTGGTGCAGGCGGGGGGTGACTCTGCTTTTCTGCTTCCCCCACAAAACCCACAACCCTCACCCTGCCTCATACCCGTCTCTCCCGATGAGCTGGATTTCTCCAGATGCGGTGTTTCAGTGCCTTGACCTGGTGTGTGCCAACTGGAAGTTTCCCTCTTGTGTTGTAAGCAGGGATCTGTCTGTGGCTACAGAGTGACTGATGGTGGAATTAATCAGATTAGAGGTGGGGCCTGGGGTTTTGAACCTGACTGAGTTAGATGACCTTTTGAACCAAACGGATGGCCTGACTTCATTCATATGCACCAGGGTGGCCGTGATGGTGATGGATTATGCGCCGGGTGGCCGTGATGGATTATGCGCCAGGTGCCCTGGACAGAGTAGCTTTCAGAGCGTTGTTACGAGAAGCAGCAAAGGCTCTGAGCGCAGACGGAGCACACACAGTGTGGAATCCGCTGGCCCTTTCCTTGGATGGTCTGGTTTTACCATGAACTACTGTGATTTCAGTTTTTATTATAGGCCGTCCTCCTTCTAACAGAGCCCGGATGTTTTAAATCATCACGCAGTGGCTCTCTTTTGTATGGCCCGAGGCCTTTTGGCAGGCTGATTGGAAAGCTTGATACATCAGGCAGTGAAATAATAGAAAAATAGGAGAAGCTGAACTTGAGCCGTGGAGAGGGCAGGTGAGGCTGCGGTGAGGCTTCCCGGGGGAGTGGGTGCTGGTGTGGGAGGGGGAGTGGGCGCTGGTGTGGGAGGGGCCGGCCGCTGTGACGTGGGGTTGGGCCCAGCGGCAGAGTGATGGGAACGTTTAAGAAGCAAGTCAGGCCGTTTTGCCAGAGCCTGAACCCTGAGGGCGGCCGTGGTGGTGGTACCCGGAGAACTTGGTTGGAGCATGAGACCGATGGTGCCCTCCCTCGAACGGCGGAGGCGGTCGGAGGAGGCTAGGACAGAGCTGCTCGGCCTGGGCGGTTTTGCCTCTTGGGGACGTCGGGCAAGGTCCAGGGGTGTGCTTGATTGTTTCATCAGTGGGCGGAGGTCAGGGATGCTGCTGAACACCCTCCCGTGCACGGGGAGGCCCCGGGTGTTGCTAGTGCGGCGCGGGGAGCCCTTGGGCTGGAAGGTTGTCAAGTACTTGGGGGCTTGGAGGGCAAAGGGGGGACGGTCCTCTGCACCCCAGCTGCTCTTGGCTCCGGTTCCCTCGGGAAGGGACGGGGAGGGTCTTGGTGGGCCTGAGTTTCTTTTTAAGTTGGACAGGATGAAGATGATTTAGAAATTTTCATAAGCCGAAGCTTCATCAAGTGCCGTGAAGTGAAGATTGTGATTTCAGGGAACTCAGGTGTATTAAGTCAGTTGAGACCTTCAAAGGGTGGCCTTAAAATGCCGATCCTCTGAAACTCCTGACATGTTCTCACCTCTGCCTGTATTATTTTTTCTACCCTTTAAACCTTGTGCCGTGCAGAATGCCAAAGGGTTGGGGTATAGTTTGATAGCTTACTTTTATGATATGAAGATTAATAAAGTTAAAACTGCCTTAGTACTGATGTAAAGAGCTTGAAAGTAATTTACTTTTATAATTATCTGCCCTTAAAAATCTTAATTCGGTATCTATAAAAATAGGAAGACTTTTCACTGGAAAGGTGAAGGGAAATATAAAGATTGATAGAATTAAAAAAAAATGAAAAGGCAGCCTATTACCCCATTATTATGTATGTGTATGTATTGGTTGGCCAAAATGTTCGTTCGGGTTTTGCCCCAAGATGTTGCAGATGTTTCCATCTTACAAAAAACCTGAACAAACTTTTTGGCCAACCCAGTATGTATGAGAGATACATGACACATTTTACTTTTTTTCTTTTTCTTTGAAATGCCCTGCCTTTAAAATTTGGAACTATAATTTTCTCTTGCTTTTCTTTCTCCTTTCCTGGGTCGGATAAAAGGTGTTCATTTGCTTCTGAGAATGTGTTGACTTCTGGTTTATCTCTTAATTAAAGTTCTGCCATAAGCTGAAGAGCTTAGACTTTATCCTGTTCTTGTTGGGGAGGTGTGGCAGGGTTTTGAGCGAAAGGGCAGGGACGGGGCAAGGTCTGAGTCAGAAAGATCCCTCTGAGGCTGAAAGCGGGGAGACAGGCAGACAGACCAGGGGAGGCTAGTGCCGATACGAGAGGACGAGTTCTGCGCCTGGGCAGGAGCCAGGGGACAGGGAGGAAATAGGCAGGAGGGACGGACAGGTCTCGGTGACCTCTTGGCCGCGGGGGCTGAGGAAGGGCTGGGAAGTCAGGAAAACACCCAAGTTTCTGGCTTGCGTGGGTAGAAGCCTTCAAAAAAAGTGTGTGTGGGGGGGGTAAATCCCTGTTTTGTACATGCTTTGTTTGTTAATGTTGCTTTCTGGTTTTGCTTTTCAAAAGTAAGTGAAAATGGAGAAGTTTTAACAGTGCCTCAAGTCTTGAGGCTGGATTGAAACCTTTCTCACTTAATACTGTGAATTTTTGATAAAAACACACTTGACATGTTTGGGAAGATTAGGATGATTCTTTTTCCTTCTCCAAGCGTTTAGGAAGTATCTGTTTGGTTTGTCAACTGTGTGATTGAAAGGCTGGGTTCTGAGCCACCAGGAAGGATGGGAACCGGTCTTGCTCCTCTGGTAAAAAGCACGTAGCACGCCGGAGGCTCTCAGTATTCTGCCTTTGATTTGGGGAGTGGTCGTCCTGAGAAAAACCAATGGTCGGTCAGATAGTAGTCTTACACCTATTCCAAACTAAAAGCTAGCAGTACGGCAGACAAGTTCAAGGTGAGCGGCCTTCTGTGTCTACCTTGTGGTCCCACGTGTGCGGTTCTATGGGCAGGTGTGTAGCTCAGGCGATGTCTCGCGTGGGTGTCTTGTGTGTGCTTTCTGCGGTTTTCCCTCTTCCGCAACTGGGAGGTGGTTCAGTGAGGCGGGGAGTGGGTGGCTCTTGCCTCTGATACTGGGTTTGAATCCAGTTTCCAGCACCCCTGGTATTGCTCCCCAGCAGGCTACTTAGTGACCTTTCACGTGTGCTGTTTATTAACTGTGCACATAAACTACAGGTTCGGGTTACACAGTGCTGTTTTGTGCTGTTTGTCCCAATCTTTAAAAACATTCATCTCCTGGTCTTCGGTAGAGACTTCTGTGTTCTCTTGGGCTAGTTAGTCACTCCTTCTTTATGGAACCTCAGTTTCCTTATCCGTAACACCGGAGAGCTAGACTGGGGCCCCTTGAGATGTGACAGTTGGGGTTCTAACGTCCCAGGTCTTTGTAAACACGCGGACTCCGTGCACAGCGTTGTTGGCTGCAGCCACGTTCACCCTAACAAAGCTGTGTCTCATCAAGCTGTGTGGAATCTTGATCACTTGGACCTTGTGTGGAAGTTGTTTTATCCCTGAATTACTTAAAATGTCTTTCTCCAGAGCGTTTCCTGATTTACAAGTCAGAAATTCCTCCTCAAGGCGGGGAAACCACAACGCTTGAAGCGTTTCAGGTCTTCTGAGTACAGTGTTGTGTTCATGTCGGGAGGAGGGTGCAGGTCTGCGGCCTGCGAGTGAGGAGGGGCCCAGTGTCTCCTGCTGCAGTCGGCGTCATTGTGGTGTAATTTACGTGTAATAAAATGTACGGATTTTAAGAGTACGATTCAATGAACTCTGACAAATAGTCATTTAATCATCACCACTACTGTCACCAAAACACTACTATCACCCCCAAAAGTTTCCTCCTGCTTTAAACTGACTTATTGGTGGTTCTTGTAGCTTTTTTGTAGATTTCTTGGCATCTTCTATGCAGATGATCATGTCGTCTGTGAATAACAAATGTTACCTCCTTCCTTTCCTGTTTGCCTTATTTTTCCTGCTTTATTGCACTCCTGGGGGCTCCAGTACAATGTCAAGCAGTCACAGCGGGGAGCGAACATCCTTGCTTGGTTCCTGATCTTAAGGGGAAGCATTCAGTCTTTCATTATAAAATATGACATAGCTGTAGGTATTTTCTGTAAGCCCTTTATCAGGTTCTCTTCTAGTTAGCTGAGAATTTTCCGACATGAATGGGTGGTTAATTTTGTCACATGCTTTTTCTGCTTCTATTGAAATGACCATATGGTTTTCCTTTTTTAGCTTGTTAATGTGGTAAGTTACATTATATTTTTAATGCCGCAACTACCCTTTGGTACAGAAGCCTTATCTGTAGGGTAAGCACAGATTTTGTGTCATCGTGTTGGGATTTGAGGATTAGCTGTACTTCATTTTTTTTTCTTTTCCATTATGGTTTATTACAAGATATTGAATATAGTTCCCTGTGCTATACAGTAGGACCTTGTTGTTTATCTATTTTATGTATATAGTAGTTTGTATCTGCTAGTCCCAAACTCCTACTTTACCCCTCCCCACACCCCCTTTCCCCTTTGGTAAACATGTTTGTTTTCTATATCTGTGAGTCTGTTTTGTAAGTTCATTTGTATCATATTTTAGATTCTACATATAAGTGATATCATATGATATCTGTTTTTCTCAATCTGACGTAAACTTCACTTAGTATGATAACCTCTAGGTCCATCCATGTATTTTTTTGTTTTGTTTTGTTTTTATTCTTGTTTTTTTGGGTTTTTTTGCGGTACGTGGGCCTCTCACTGTTGGGGCCTCTCCTGTTGCGGAGCACAGGCTCCGGACGCGCAGGCTCAGCGGCCATGGCTCACAGGCCCAGCCGCTCCGCGGCATGTGGGATCTTCCCAGACCGGGGCACGAACCCGTGTCCCCTGCATCGGCAGGCAGACTCTCAACCACTACGCCACCAGGGAAGCCCTAGGTCCATCCATGTTGCCGCAAATGGCATTATTTCATTCATTTTTATGGCTGAGTAGTATTCCATTTGTGTGTGTGTGTGTGTGTGTGTGTGTGTGTGTGTGTACACCACATCTTCTTTATCCATGCATCTGTCAATGGACATTTAGGTGGCTTCCATGTCTTGGCTAGTGTAAATAGTGCTGCTATGAACATTGGGGTGCATGTGTCTTTTTGAATTAGAGTTTTCTCCAAATGTATGCCCAGGAGTGGGATTGCTGGGTCATATGGCAACTCTGTTTTTATTATTTTCAGGACCCTCCAGACTGTTTGCCATCGTGGCTGCACCAATTTATATTCCCGCCAACATTGTAGGAGGGCTCTCTTTTCTCCACACCTCCTCCTAGCCGCACTTCCTAATTGTATTATAGTACATTCAGAGTTCTTGACAGCAATGACTACATAAATAGTCTCGCCTGTGGGGTCACATCTGTTTAGGGTCTAACTCAGTTAACCTTTTTACTATCTCATTGTATTTTGAGTCACATGAAGCCGTGTGTGTGGGAAAGAATAACAACATACCTTTCCGTAACCTTTATTCTATGCCAGATACTAGTCTAATATGACCTCTTAATTGCCATGACAACCCAAAGGCATAGGTACCATTTCCTTCATTTTACAAATGAAATTGAGGTCCTGCTTCTTGGAAGGTAAGAGAAGTAATTCCATTTCACCTGACTTTAACTGAGCAACATTTATTTATATGCCAACCATTTGGACCCATATAACTGGTACAAAGCTTTTACATAGGCAGCATCCTCGTTTTTTACAGAGGATACTGATGGAGAGGTTGAAGTAACTTTCCCAAGGTCACATAGCTGATGAGAAGCAGGGCTAGATTTGAATCCAGGTCTTTCATTTCCAAGTTGAGTTCTTTTCCCTGTAGTATTACTACTCTGGGGGTGGTTTATGGAAAGGAATTAAGTCAGTGTGAAACTAGACTATTTTCTAGAGCAATGTAGCCAAGATTTTCATAGTTTGTCTTCACAAACCTGTCTGAATATCAGGATGAATATAAGAATACATTCCAAAACTAAATATTATTAGCTCACATATTTATTTAATGAACAACAATCTTCTTTCTTAATTCAGCATATATCCAGGAAGATATTTTATCAGGATTAAGCAATGATGCTGATATTGTAGAATTTGGGTTGAACTGTTATGCATGTAAAACATTAACTCTTTATTTGCCTAATAGTTTTCAGTGAGATGTTTTCTGGTAAGCCATCTCCTATTGCCACTGTGTATGCTAAACCACAGTGTGATTATGAGTTTCTTACGCATAGCTGGAGTTGGTTTAAGTAAATGCTCATGCCTCAGCAAAAATGTGTCCCATAATTTTCCTATTGTGGACACAGCCCACATGTATTAAGCCCCTGCGTCATTCCAGACACTGTGCTAGATCAAGGAAAGGGAGAAGAGAGAAAGAAATGACCTAGGCCTTAAAGGATGAATTCAACAAGCAAAAAAAGGACTAAGGGCCAGCAGACAGAGGATTCCCTGGTTGCATGTGTTAGGATCCAAGTAAGTTTAATGTTTAGAGTAGCTTATTAGACAGATTAAGCACTTTGTAATTGGATAGGCACGTGTGAATTTCAGCCCTGATTCTGCTGTTTGGTAGCTTTGTACTTCTGGGCCAGGTGGTTCATCTGTTTTAGCTCTTGTTTCCTCATATGAAAAAAATGAGGATGAGGTACAAGGTATATTTCACAGGTGTTCAGTGTGTGTGTGTGTTTCTTGTCTTGGAAGTGAGGCCAGAGGTCTGTGTTCTGGGCTGGAATGAAACTTTATTTTTTTGGCCAGACAGTAGTGATAAGCGTTCTGTTTGGACTGTGATCTCATGGGAGCATGTTTTGGTGGTTTACAGATAAAATCTAATCTGGCCTGGACCATGGGAAGTGCAGGCTCAGTCCCTTGCTGAGACTGTCAGTTGTTCTTCCAGCACATGGGTCGTGCAAGGTAAATGTTTGTTGAATCAGTGCACTAAGGTTTTACAGTAACCTTTGGAGATCTGCTTTTCTAAGTCTTTTCTTCTGGGAGGATCAGCCCTTGGGAGATTGGATGCTGCAAACGGGGACTGGTCCCAGCACTGTAGCCGCTGTGTTCAGCCTGGTGGCGATGGGTGCTTGATGTGCTTTCAGCCTGGCCTGGAATGAACATCTTGTGTTGGAATGGAGTGTGGCTTCTGTCTTCTGAGCCTTCTTTCTGAAGCCTTTGGGGAGAATAGCTGGTGGCTAGATCACTGTTAGACGGAGGGGATCCGAAGGCCTGTGCCTCCTTGTAGTTCCAGGATCGATTCAAGGAGGAAATCCACAGTCGGTCACAGTTTTATCTTTTTTTTTTTAATTATTTTTTTCTGTGACAACTTTTTCTTTTCCTCCCTCCTTTGTGGAGGAAAATTGCCCTCTATGGGGCAGCGTGTTGTTGGGGAAGCAGCTTTCGATTGTGTAATGATTGTCAGGTAAGACTGTTATGTATGTTTAGACCATTAGGTATGAGACCTTGGTGAGCACTGGCTGCTTGGATATAACTGGGCACAGCAACATGAAAAACAAAGTTTTGCTCATAAAAGATACACAAGCAACCTTGTGTATTTTCTTTCTTTTGGCTTACCCTGAATAACGGTTTCAGGTATTATGGAGAGAAGGCATATGGATTAACAAAGGTTTGTACTTCGGCTTCCAACAACAGGAATGATTTGCCCCAGTGAGCCTTGAAAAAATTTTATAATGCACATTTTTTTCCATAAATTATAATCATAGTTGGTATAGGAACTCAGATGGAAAATGTGACTAAATCAGAGAAGGAACTGTTAAAATGATATTTTTTTAAAAAAGCATCTGCTTACTGTGTCATACAGATGAATTTTAATTAAAATATTTTCAAGATCTAGTTAGGTGGATAATCAAAGATATAGTATATTTTTCAGGGAGTTAGGGTCCACTTAGAGGAGCTAAAAAGCTTGTTTTGTTTGTACCTGGACTAATTTGAGGCAGAATGAATGGATATCTAGGTCACTCTGGTGTGTATTCATTCATTCACTTGTTCACTTACTCATCAGGCAGTTTGACTGTATACTCTGCTAGTTGCTGAGAATTGTATAAATATGGACCTTCCAAGGCTCACAGTCTAGTTGTAAGGGACAAATAGATGTAATTAAGAAATAATGTGGTAAAAATAGCCAGCAAAATTTGTTCCCCAAAATAAGTGGTGGTGCACGTGTGTTAGTTTTTAGGAAATGTGTATATGAAGTTTCCTTTTGGGGATTAGTGGGAAAATTGCTTTTACATAAACTCATCATTAAAGAATTTGAAGCTATTGAGGCTTCAACAAGCCATTACGATTAAGTCAAAATGCTTGCTTTTGGAATATCAAGGGCCTGTTGATCTACATAGGCAGAGGGGGTTCGGTAAGCTCCTGAAATAAAGTTCTAGGGTTTTATGATGGGGCTAGAACAGAGAGAACCCTTTGTGAGAACGCATTTCTAGCTCCCAGCAGGGTTTCTGTGGTTGACGCTCGTGGGAAGGACGTGACAGCACGCTGAATTGAGGCACGTTTCCTGTTAAGCTCTTTGCCTTAGTGGCTCTGATCTTTGCTTGGTTGGAGGACAGAACCACTCTGTGGAACGGGCTCTCAGGTGGTGCCACAGTGTAGATGATGCTTCATGACCGTGTCCTGAATCTTTACCAGGCACCCATCAGTGTTTATACAAAGAGCAGGGGGTGGATTTAACGTGTTCTCATTTACCGTTTAATTAGAACGTGTGACATGAAGGAAGGACAAGTTCACTGGGTCCTTTGTAAAGCATCATGAATAGCATGGCTTAGACTCGGGTATTTAGGCTTTTTTTTCCTGCAGAAATGAACTGCTGGTTTTGATGGTGCTTGAGTTTGTTTGCGTTTCGCCAGCATTAAGTGAGCACCTAACCGTGATATAGAAGGTCAAGGCATAAGTCATACAGACCGGGGAACGGGTGTCAACTTTTACCTCTTATTGGTAGTGTGGCCTGGGGCAAGTTCGCTTTGCTTCGCACTCTGCAGATTGTTGGGCGTTTCGAATGTAATAGTGCAGTTAAATGCCTCCTACAGTGTGCAGCCATGGTCAGGGGTCAGTGCTGGGTGGTGGTGATAATATTATCGTTATTTTTTTATTTTATTTTTTTTTTGCAGTACACGGGCCTCTCACTGTTGCGGCCTCTCCCGTTGCGGAGCACAGGCTCCGGATGCGCAGGCTCAGCAGCCATGGCTCACGGGCCTAGCCGCTCTGCAGCACGTGGGATCCTCCCGGACCGGGACACGAACCCGTGTCCCCTGCATCGGCAGGCGGACTCCCAACCACTGCGCCACCAGGGAAGCCCTATTCTCGTTGTTAATAGAGATTGTGGGTGCTGTGCTTGATTTTCGTACAAAGAGCAGGAATCCTCCCAGATGAGAGCTTGGGGCCTGAGAAAGACTAGCACTGCCTTTGCTGGGGAAGCCGTTTTTTTCTAGACCCTTTGATGACTGTGGTGTGGATGCCGCGTTGCTCCTCCTCGACACCTGGCGGGGTGTGGGGGGCAGCTGAAGCGCAGCCGGCCTGTAGGGCCAGTCACTTTATTCAGTGCCAGCTCAGACACTCACCGTGCTGAGTGTGGAGCGTTCTGTAAAAACAAGCCCCGAGAGATTAGCCATTCATTTATTTTTGGTCGTTTCTTGAAGTAGCGGCAATCACCACCTGTAACGCAGTTGTTACGTCTTTTTTGCACATGTTGCTCGAATATCCCATCTTCCTGACTTCCCTGTCGGAACTAGCACCACTCGTCACTGTCTCTGTGTTCCTTCAGTCAGAAAATCTTTATGGAGCACCTGGGAGAAGCTGGAGGTACGGCAGTGAGCAGAGGATACAGAAGCCCTGCCTTGGGGAGCGCCATGACGCTCTCGCTCTGCAGTCGTCGCCGTCTGGCGTGCTGTGCCCTGCGCGTGCCGCTTTGTTTTCTGTCTCCGCTGGAACGACACTGGACACTCTGTGGGGTCAGAGGCTTTGTTTTGTCTGCCACCAGCTCCCCGGTGCCCTAAGCGGAGCCCGGCACGTGACTGGCTCTTAAGGAATATTTTGTTGCCGTTGTTGAGACCCAGACGCAGGAAGAGCGAGCCCACCTTTGATTCCTGAGAGTCGCAGCTCAAAGCTAGTGGATAGAGGAGGAAGCTATTCAAGTGCAGTAAGGGACAGGAGGGTCATGTCCCGGGCCGGGAAGGAGCTCTGGTTTGGGGGTCTTGGATCTGCTCCTGATAAACTACTTGACTTTGGGCAACTCTTTACATTTGTGAGTAAAAAATTGGATGAGATTCTCTAAGTCTCTTCAGACCCATACTCGCTACCCGTTTAAAATAGGCAGACTCAACCACCTTTTGATGTGCATGTATCTTTTCCGTAACCCGGATGCTACTGAGCAGGTGAACTGTGTGAAACGTTGAATCCTTCAACTGTATATAAGGTTTCATCCTGGGCCCAGAATTTTTAAAAAAAACGAAAACGCCTTCACCTCGGTACCTCTTAGTACGATGCGCCTTCCTCACTTCTCCGTCCTCCGCGCTCCCGATCCTTGTCTTCTTTACATCCCATCATTTAGCTGCGGTGGCCCCTCTGCGTGGGAAAGGCTCGTCCCCGGGAGGTTCGTGGCTTCCGCACGAGCCTGCGTGCGTGTGTGCAGGACCAGCGGCCAGTAGTGTTTTTAACTGAGGAGAAGGCTCTTCTGTGGGACAGCGGTTTGTCTGTTCACAAGCTGCACGGATCTGGTGTTGAGGCAGCAGCCGCTGGGCGTCTGGATGAGGCTGAGCTCTCTGCCCTCAGTTAGGGAGACTCCCCTGCCCTTTGCCGGAGAGGCGCCACCTCGGCAGGGTTCCAGGTCACCAGACGCCTCCGACGGGGGGGCCTCAAGACGGTCCACTGTCCTCGCCCGCACCAGGTGATGGTTTCGCAGTTTGCCTGCCTGATGGGATATTGGCCTCATCGACATTATTACCTCATGTGCTACTTGGGCTTTTTGATTCGAGTGCTTCTATGGCTTTGCTGGCTGCTTCTGTCAGAGGGTTTTTAAGGGGGCATGAGACAGTGGAAGGAACGTGGATGGGCGTTGGTGTTGGCGTTGCAGGGTTCAAATCTCACCGCCGCTGCTTACTGGCTCATGTGTTTTTGGCTCTGAAAGCTCAGTCTGGTCCTCAACTTCCTCATTCTGAAATTTGTGAATGACACTAAGTCACTGGTTAAAGGAAACCGTGTTCCTAGAGCACGTGGGTCAGTGCCAGGCACAGAGTGGGTGTTCAGTGAGTGGGCACTGTCACTGTTATTTTTTGCACATGCAAACAGTGCCCCTCCTTACATAGTCTCTCTGGTCCAGGAAACTGTCCCTCTCTGGCTCCATTCCCCACTCTCCTCCACACACGCACACTCTGATAACCTTTTTATGGCGCGTCCCCCAGCTCTTAGGCATAATTATGCCCCACTTATCTAGAGGTCAGACACTTAGCATCTGGAACATATCCAGGAACCGGAGGTCAACGGCAGAGGCCTCTCTCAGCTGCCCTAGGGTCCAGGCCAGAGGGTAAGTGCCAAGGACGGCAGCTGACGGGGAGGGGGAGAATACAGCGCCAGGGCGGGGCCGCGAGGTGCGGGCGCCAGCAGTCCTGCTCCCACGCTGCCCGTCCAGGCTGTTACAGTCCTTGGTGCTCCCAGCGATCCTGAGAATGAAGGCAGAAGTGCACTCCCTTCTCTGTTTAAGAAAACAGGACAATATAAACTGTGTTTCTCTGGGATTTCCAACCAAGATAGTTTAAAAAAAAGAAAACCTTTGCTATTTTGGTGTCATTTTTTCCCCCCAGATAATCACTTTATGTAGAAGTCTTAATTTTTCAAGTTTGATGAAAATGTTAGACGGTGAGCTATGGGGTCACAGTCCAGGGTGTGAACACCTACTTGCTAGGTGACCCAATGAGCGTTAACTGTTTGAGCCTCAGTTTCTTCTTTTGTAAAATAAAGGTAATACCCCCTGGCTCAGAGGGTCACCAGGAGAATTCGTGAGACACTGAGCGGAAGGCATCAGATGCGGGTGCTCGTTGGGTGTGGGAATTTGCTGTTTCCCTGCTGTTCACTCTGTTTCTAGCAATAACGTCCCCTTGTGTCTACTAGTCAGTTACTTGGTGAATTTTCCTAGACCGTTCGATATGTAAGTTGTGTACTTCAATTAGGTTATAAGCTCCTTACGGACAGGCAGCCTGTTTTCGACCAGGGATTTTATTGATAGTGTCTCCTTACCGGAGTGGTCACGGCTGCTGTGGTCCACTCCTCCAGGGGCTCAGCATCGGTGTCGAGTAAGACTGGCTCTTGCGTTCATCTGTCACTGAGAGTTCTTCCTGCCCCTGAATCCAGAGGAGGAGGTTTGTGTTCAAGAATGCTGTCCTTGGACTTCTGTAATCGCCCCACCCCCATGTGCATAGAAGCTTAGACTCCTAGAATTTAGGTCTAGAAGAAATTTCGCTTCAGCATTCCTGTGGACAGTGGCGAGTTCTGTGATGGGTCAGCCCACCCAGGCAGGGGCTCAGAAGCTGTCACTGGGCCAGGGCCACACAGGCAGTTAGTGGTGGAGCCAGGCTGGCCCTTGGGTGTCTGAGTGACCCAGGTTTCTTCCCTCTTTACAGCCGATGGGGCCTAATGCCTTGTTCTTTGGCTGTGAGGCTTTGGTCTCAAAATCCTGCCCGGAGAGGACCTTAAATGTAGAGTGAACTTGGTCTGTACGCCGGGGTCTGTGGCTTATCCCTGTCCCTGAACCCTCTCTCTGTCTGCCCCGTCTGCCCTCCTGTCTCCAAAGTGGGTGGCAGAGCTTTCCTCATGTAGCAATTTTCATTTCCGTGGTGATTATGGTGTCTAAAGGGTTTTATACTTATAAACTGGAACCACACACGTAGACCCTCCTTGTACTCAGATGGGGAGTGATTTGAGGGCATGTCATAAGGCCGTGTCTGCCGCATGCACTCCCCTAGGGCCCTGCCAGGAGTGTCCTCTGGAAGGACCTTGCCGAGATCATGTGGAGAGTTCCTGGGAAGGAAATGACAGGTGTTACGTGGACTGCACGTCGGGCCTTCGCGGGATGGAGCAGCACAAGTGGTGCCGCGGAGCCCAGAAGGTGGAGCCCGCGTGGGCTGAGTCGAGCTGGCCGTTCTGCTTCTCTGCAGGGGATGCCCGAGGGCCCTGGTCACAGAGCGGTGCCCTGGAAACCACTCTGCCCACCTTCTGGGTTCTCGTTTGGGCTGGTTGTGCTTGTGGTCTGTGACGAGAGCGCAGGCACGTTAGGCTGCGCACCACGGTGGGGGGAAGGCAGGAGTCGGGGGGTCACATCCGAGTTTACATCTCTTCCCGTCTGTACTGTTTTTCTTACTTAGAAATTTTACTTCATCTGTTGAGCCTCAGTTTCACCGTCTGTAAAATGAGGGAAATGGCACCTATGCTAACTGCCTTCTAGGGTTGTTATTGAAGTTGAAATGGTACACGTGGTCTTCTTGGGGCTGGAACTCCTTCCTCATCATTTTTAGCATTTAGCATGCTGCCTGACACAGTGCGCATTTAAGGTTTGTTGAATAGCATTCTGTAATCTGTGAGGTATGCTACACACATGGTAGTTGTTACTAACAATTCAGCTGGTGGTGTTTGACTGCAGACTTCACGGGCAGGGGGAAGGAACAAGAAATCCAAAGCAGGCTCATTGCGCCGTTCTTTTTAGAACCTCGGAGTTCTGGCAATGCCCAGAGCCATGCACAACTGTGGGGATGTCAGACCCGGGGCCCCCCCGTGCAGCGATCAAGGCCTCGGTCTTAATCACGTAACAAGCTTTGGAATGCGTAAAGTGGTTTCCCATTCCACAGTTGGTATAAAAGGATGGGGGACACGTTGCCTGGCCCCCAAGAAGAATACAGTGTGGTGGGTTTTTGTTTAAACTGAGTCCACAGATAGCCATCAGACACAGTTGAAAGCAGCCAGCGCCTAAGAGAGGAACAGGGGTGGTGGGGCTGTGGTGCTCAGGGGCTATAAATCAGAGCCAGGATGGAGGGGCCGTCTCTCTGCCCCTGAGATGTTGCATCTCTTCCTGTTAACCTGGCTCATAGGATCAAACAGTAACTGCTGGAGGTGAAAGGGGCCATAGAGATTAAATCAAATGCAGCCATCTTGGGCCATCTATGAGCAAAGCACCGAGCCCAGCATTGTAGGGGTCAGAAGTAGGTAAGACACATGCCTTACCCTCAAGAAACCTGGCATCTAGTGGGGAAGACAATTTTTCACCAGTGAACGATAAAACAAGGCAGGGTGAAAGTAGGCTTTCTCCAAGAGGTAGGATCAGGGATTTGGGGAGAATGGGGCGGGATGGAAAGGCTTCTCAGAGAGGGTGGCATCTTGGTGGATCCTGAGGGCTCTGAAGGATTTTATTTTATTTTATTTATTTATTTATTTATTTTTTCTTTTTGCGGTATGTGGGCCTCTCACTGTTGTGGCCTCTCCCGTTGCGGAGCACAGGCTCCGGATGCGCAGGCCCAGCGGCCATGGCTCACGGGCCCAGCCGCTCCGCGGCATATGGGATCCTCCCAGACCGGGGCACGAACCCGTATCCCCTGCATCGGCAGGCGGACTCTCAACCACTGCGCCACCAGGGAGGCCCTGAAGGATTTTAATAAGAGGACAGGGTGGGAGTGGGGAAGGCAGGAACACCCACGGCTCTTCAGTTTTCCTATAGGAACAGGGTGTGGAGGGTTGATAAAGGGATTGTGGAGATAGAGGCAAAAGAGGAAGGTGGTCAGATGGTGGGAAGCAGCTCTCTTTGTCATCACAGAGTTTTATTCTGTGAAGGGATGTGAGCCCTGTGGCTTTTCACCAAGTCACTTACTTTGAAGAGAAAGGAGCCGAGGTCCTGAGAACTAGGCCGAGGGTGAGAGGGGACCTGACTCCCACCTTCTGTGCTCGGGGCGCTCTGCAGGGGGCAGGCAGGGGGACGCTGTCCTCCTGGTGGGTGCTGAAAGCACGGTGCTGCAGGGCCCTGGGCAGGGGTTGAGAAGTTCTCAGAAGAACCGCTCATCCTCAGTGTCCGCCGAGGGGGTTTCGTCTGTTTAATGATTAGAGGTAGGTAACATGTGCATTTTGTCCTTGACACCTCACCTGATTTTCCCTTTTCCTCCATCCCAGCTGGTGAGTGCTGGTGACCGGTGGGAGGAGGTGAAGGGAACAGGGGGGGCGCCAACCTTGTTGAATTCGTAGGGACGGACGTCTCTCCTGGGGACCTTCAGCTTTGTGACGGAGAGTAGGGTGGCTGGGAGATTAGCCACTGCCTGTCCAGCGAGGGAACTGGCAGGGAGGAAGCCTGCACCTAAGAGGACCGCGGACAGGCCTGGGCTGAGCTGAAGGACTTTAGGAACAGGAGGTGCGAGAGGCAGCATCTCTCACTTTTTCCTTTCCTTAAAAAAATTTTTTTTCCAAAAATTAACATATGTAGTTCATCGAGTTTCTTTCATCAGTTTTTTGTAACGAGCCAGACCACGTGCTTGGGACATACTGACAGGGAGACGCTTGAGTGTGGCCTGCAGAACACATCCCTCAGGGAAGGGCTGGAAGCAGAGCCATCCTCAGTGTCAGACAGCCAGTGACGCCCCCTGCATAGACGCTGACGAGCGCTGTTGGGGCATTGGGGCAGGTGGGGCAGACAGATGCCCGAGGCCATGATGCTGGACCTGCATTCGAGTTTAAGTGATTGAGGAACCAGTGAATACAGAGACATCTATCTTAGTGGCCTTTGGAAGGTACTAGATGAATTGAGGCATCATGCAGTCCCGCACCAGCTGCCCCGAGCTTCCGTAGTTCACTCCAGCCCTCAACAGGATCCTGTGCTCCGCTCGGCCTCCGTCTGTCCTCAGGTAAACCGTGGTGTTTAATAGTGTCCTGAGAGTGAAGGAACAGTCACGAGGGAATCCAGAGGCCAGACATCTAGGGACTTGAACTTTTTTTTTCAAGTTAAGGGAATGAGAACAGCCATTTGAAAGAAATAAATGGGATGGAAAGTTAGGAAAGAAACATAGTCAAGTTTTTGTGTTATTGTTTTAGTTTTAAAAATCAGCTTAACTGAGGTATAATCCACATAGAGTAAAATTCACCAGTTTTAAGCGTGCAGTTCAATGAGTTTTGTCACATGTATCAGTCATATAACCGCCACTACAATCATAATAGGAGACCTGTCACCTCGTGCCCCTCTGAGGTCACCCCTCCAGTTCCTCCTCTCCTGGCCCTGCGCAGTCACCGATGTGCTTTATGTCACTATAGCTTTGTCTTTGGTAGAATTTCATATAATTTTGAAAACAAAACGGAATCATACGGCATGTAGCCTTTTGTGTCTGGCTTTGTATATGTGTGTGTGTGTGTGTGTGTGTGTGTGTGTACATATTTATTTATTTAATTTTTGGCTGCATTGGGTCTTAGTTGTGGGATCTTCGTTGCGGCACGCAGGCTCTCTAGTTGTGGCGCACAGGCTCCAGAGCGCGTGGGCTCTGTAGTTGGCGGCACGTTGGCTCTCTTGTTGAGGTGTGCCAGCTCAGTGATTGTGGCTCAGGCTTAGTTGTCCCGTGGCATGTGGGATCTTAGTTCTCTGGCCAGGTATCGAACCCGCGTCCCCTGCACTGGAAGGCGGATTCTTTACCACTGGATCACCAGGGAGGTCCCTCTCCCTGAGGTTTTGGTTTGTATTTCTCTGATAATGATGTTCAGCATCTTCTCACGTCCTGTTGGCTACTGTATAACTTCTTTGATCAATATGTGGGTACTTAGACCATGTAAGCTGGTTATCTTCAATGTTTACTCTTGTTAAAAAGTTTTCAAAAGCCAAGATTTACACTATAATGTTTGCATCTCCTAGCAGTGTGGGGATATACCTGGGACATTTTGAACTCTTGATGAGAATGGACTGAGGGGTGCAAATTCACTTATTTATTTGTGTGCCTGTCGGTAGGGAGCCCGGCAGGTGTTGAGGAAGAGACTCATAGGCTGGCGGTGCTCCAGTGACAGAGCTCTACGGTGATACTGTTTTTAGTGCCGTTTAGATGAAGGAACTCGTGTGGACCCGGATTCATGGAATGACCATTGCAGGCAGCCTTCCTAATCGACGACACGTTTACAGGTCAGACAGGTTCGCAGAGAAGGCAGGAGGAGAAGAGCTGTTTCAGGGTCCCCGGAGAAGCGATTGTCCTGGCAGCACAATTAATTCATTTAGTGAATATTTATCGAGTGCTAGCTATGTGCTAAGCATGGCTCTGTGGTGATCAAGCTAGAAAAAAATAGCACAGCAGCACAGGCACCAGGATGTTAAAAGTTGGTGGGTGTGTGTGTGTGTGTGTGTGTGTGTGTGTGTGTGTGTGTGTGTGTGTCCACGTGCGCGCACGTGCCTGGGCCACCTTTAGTTGAATGTCAGGCAAAGCAGCTGGCGGTCGTGCAAGAAGAAATTAGTGTTCCACCCATGATGCTATGATAATATTGACATGGGTTTAATGTTACTGTAAGTTTCAGGTGCTTGTTGTCTAACATATTTGAGATAAGGAGGGCAAGAAGATATTAGATGCTGTCAGTGATAGAGAGTTGAAACAAACTCCGTACTATTTCAGAGCTTTTGAATTAGTTTAAATAAAGAATATCTTGGGCTGTTTTTTTTTTTTTTTTTCTTTTCTTTTTTTTTTTTTTGCGGTATGCGGGCCTCTCACTGTTGTGGCCCCTCCCGTTGCGGAGCACAGGCTCCGGACGCGCAGGCCCAGCGGCCATGGCTCACGGGCCCAGCCGCTCCGCGGCATATGGGATCCTCCCAGACCGGGGCACGAACCCGTATCCCCTGCATCGGCAGGCGGACTCTCAACCACTGCGCCACCAGGGAGGCCCAATCTTGGGCTGTTTTTAAAAGATGTTTCTGACCATCTGTTTCTATTTATATGTGCAATTCAGAGTTTTCTCCATCTTGTAACTGAAAGAGTACTGAAGTGCAAGTACAGGCCGCTGGCGTCCACACACCGATTTCAAATGAATGGAAACAGCCTCATGGTTTCCTTGATCCCGTTTATAGGATGTGATGTTATATATTTGAACAATTTGTATTCTAATAAGATACCTTTTAAATCTACTCTGTTTAAATAGCCATCGAACGGGTGAGTGGGACACATAGTGACTGTCCCTTGGTGATTGTCCTGTCCTGCCCAGCCCTGCTTGTTTGACTGTGTCATCTGCCTGCCAGGGGCTCCTCCACCTTCTCACAACTGCCACTGTCTCCAGGGTGTGACTGTGTTTACCTTCCGCAGGAAACCTTCCCCTGTTAGCTGGGCTCCATGTTGTTTGGTGTAAACAAAAGACATGAGTGTGGTTTTAGTCCATGTTCATGGAGTGTTTACAGGTGTCAGACACTGTGCTGGGTGTGGAGATTCAGAGATGAGAAGTCAGGGGTCCTGTCCTGGAGGAGCTGCTAGGCCTGGATTTATTCCCTGGGGCTTCGTTTCTGAGAGATCTCAGTTGCCTCAGGAAATTTTAAGGCCTTGAAAGCAGTGACTGTTTCATACACAGTGGTATGAACCAAATCTCACACAACGATGTGAACAGAATAGCTGCTTAATAAGCTTTATGCAATGACTGCAAGTTTAAAAAAAAACTTTGCCCTCAAATGAAAATAGCTTTATTTTCTTGGTTTGTTGTTTCTTGACTTTTTAACAGTTGTTTACCTTGAAGAGACTAAGGAAACAGCACATGATGTCAGAAAGAATAACAGGCTAAGATACCGTGAAAGTTTTTTTTTTGAACTAAAAAAATTACAAAGGTGGCATCTCGGTTTTATCATTACTTCTGTGGCCTTGGAAAAATAACTTCACTTAGTCTCTGCTTTGTTATGATAATATTACCTGTGTTTGAGGACCACCAGCCATAGTATATGAAAAAGCACTTTGTGTTGAAAGTGCTGTACGGATGTGAGACATTTAGTAGCACTCCCACCAGCAACACAACTGCTGGTATCTCCACGTTGGTGTTTTGACCTTCTGGTAAGTTGTACTGACACACACTTTACATTTCTTCCTATTGTGAGAAGTCCAAGCCAGGGAAATACGAAATTTTTAGTTAAAAATTACCTTTTGCCATTACCAAATATTTGTTTTTACATTTGGAATAGGACTGATTATTCACAGTGTTAATAGCTAGTCATTAATTGATTCTGTTGAGAGTCCTGGGCAGGATTCTTAGTTACCCTGGAAATTAATCTATTACACCACGTGTATTTGAATACAATTGTAGTCCCTGCTTGGAAAGATAGCTGAAATGCAAACTGTCTTAAAGGCAATAGTTTCACAGAATTTTATGTCTGGAACCTCGGAGGAGAAGTGACTCATCTAGGGCTACAGTATGAGTAGGTGACAGAGCTTGGATGGTGCCTTTTGCCGGCCACCATGCTCACCCCTTGTTTTGCACAATCCATCATTCCAATCACTGTGATAAATGTAGACCTTCCCAGATGCCTGGGCTGCATGGCTTGGACCAGCAGAACATCTGTGTACTCTTGGAGCTTCCTCAGGTTTCTTAAGAAACAGTAAATTTGTGGGCTTCCCTGGTGGCGCAGTGGTTGAGAGCCCGCCTGCCGATGCAGGGGACACGGGATCGTGCCCCGGTCCGGGAAGATCCCACATGCCGCGGAGCGGCTGGGCCCGTGAGCTATGGCCGCTGAGCCTGCGCGTCTGGAGCCTGTGCTCCACAACGGGAGAGGCCACAACAGTGAGAGGCCCACGTACTGCAAAAAAAAAAGAGAAAGAAACAGTAAATTTGTATCTCTGCTTTTTTTGAAAGATAGTAAATACTTTGCGTATTAGCTTTAAAGCAGATAGCGTTCTGGTCTGAGAAACGTAGAAACCATGTCTGGGTGTGACACACTGCACCACTACATGCAGTGTCTGTTTTTAGGACTCAGCATTCGGAGTTCCCTGGGGATTGCAGCACGCAGCGGGCACGTGTCCTGTCAGAGGGGCGGGGTCTGCCATGTGGCCCCCTGGTGCGGGCTGGAGGGGGCCTCTCCCCTAGGCGGACGGAACCAGCCCCCTGCTCTCCCTCTTGTTCTGTTCCTGGGGTTTAGAGTTTTCTTTTCTTTGGATGGAAAACAAAGAGAATAAAACGAATGGTCAAGAGCCCTTCCTCGGGGAGAAACACTCACATCCCCAGATGCTGAAAATAGACAGCCTTTAATGACCCTCAGGAGCCGCGTCAGCCAGCTGAGAGCTGCTCTTGCCTTTGGCTGCCCGTCCCACCCTCCCCTGCTGCCCCTCAGTGACAGGGACCTGCCCCGCACACCCCCTCCCCGCCCCCACGTCCAGCCTCATCCTGCCGCCTGGCCTGGCCCTGTGGCCTGCTCTTCCTGCCGGGCTGCTCGCTCCTCTGGAATGTCACCCTGTCTCGCTTCCCTGACCTGGCCAGTCCCCCACTTCCGTCCATACCACGGCCTCAACTCCGCACTTTCTCCCCTGTTTGGGGGTGGGGTTATCCGGAGGGAAGAAGAAAGAGTGAGGCCGTCTGTCCCCCGGCGGCTCCTCCTCTCTGGTTCCCGCTTTGCTCCCAGCTGGGCGCAGTTTGTGGATGCCCGGCCTTCCGACGCCGTGGAAGCAGTCTTCTGTGCGTGTGTTTAGCGGAGGTTTCTTCTCTTTGAATGAACTCTCTGATGCCCGGCATGTGAAGTGGCCCTGCCATGTTCCAGGCTGCAGCTGCTGATGCTGAGCTTCCCCACACCATCTTCTTGGCTCTCGCACCCCTGAAGCATTCTGTGCAGCCTGGGTTAAACGGAGCAGGAGTGTGGGGCCCGGTTCTGCAGGGCACGGGAGCGGTGGGCACCTGGTGTAGACCACTCCAGGCTCCCTGGTGCCGGGAGCCCCACGTACAACGCCAGGGCTCGGGGCAGGCTTGATGCTTTGGCACCTCTGGGCACCTCCAGCTTCGCTCCCAGCACGTGTGTCTAGTGTACGTCCAAGCTCTGTCCATCTCTCCCCTCAGATGGCCACCCTTTGTGTCTAGGGTGGGGCACCCTGGGGGAGAAGCCCACTCAGACCAAGGCTGTGGATGCAGGGTCCTGGGGGGCTGGGTATCCGCAGTGCGGTCTGGGGGTTGGCGTGGGCTCCCGGTAGGTGAGCCCCCTTGGCCCCTGTTGTTCTCACCGTATGTGGACAGGGCGCGGCCGCAGGAGAGCTGGAGCAGGACACTCCAGGGTAGCCGCCAGGTCCAGCAACAGCCATGGGTCTGTGCCAGTCAGTGACCAGCCGCGCTACTGCCTGCTGTACCGTGCTGTGCCAGCTGCCGGGGCGGCGGGAGGGAAAGGGTCCTCAGGTCGACGCGGATGCTCTCCAGCTGCTGGGCAGTGCTCACCCGTGTGGTGTAATCTTCACAGTCGCCATATCGAGTAGACGTTATCTCCCCATTCTAGAGATGTGGAAGCTGAGGCCCAGGGATGGAGTCACTCGTGTGTGGAGATGTGGGAATTAAAGCCCAGCTCTGTGTGCTCAGCCATGCTCTCTACTCCAGTGGTGCTCTCACAATAAGCTGGGCTCAGGAGGATGAAGTGGGGTGCAGCGTGGGTGGTCTGGGGCAGGAAGATGCCTGGGTGGTTCCCATGCGCGCCTGGCCTCCCCAGTTTATCTTTCTCTTCCCCCATTACTGCACTACTTGAATTGCAGAAAAATAAAAGGTTAGTTCCTAGACGTGCAGCCTTGGGGATCGGCGGGGCATGTGGATGGAGGACAGGCGCCGAGACTCTGGGGGTAAAGCAGGAGGGGCACCGTGGGATCCAGGTAGCACGTTGGCCTTACTTGCATTTTCACCTCCTTCTTTCAGAAACTTCCCTCTGCTGTGTTTAGAGGGTGGCTTTGTGTGTGGCAGGCAGCTCTGGGGCCTCAGCAAGCCTGCTAGCTCCTTCTTTCCTCTGGTCTCCCTCGTTCTGGGTTTCCCTCCTCCCTACTTTCCACGCCATCACAGGTCAGGGTGCCAGGTCTTTGGGATGGGAAGCAGGAACCAAGAAGTGGAAGATCAACACACGGCAGGCTAGCCATGTCTTATCTAATCTTCCTCTTGAAAAGCCCAGGAGTAGGTTGTGTAACCCAGTGGAATGCAGATGGTGGCAAATCCGCCACCTGCCTTCATGCACTACCCACCCCCTGGGAAGATTCTGAAGCCCCAGGCTGGTTACACAGGTAGTCTGGGCAGGTGTGCTGGTGCGCCTGGATGAGCTTAGTGGAAAGGGGCTTCAAGGAAGCACAGGGAGTCGGGTGTAAGGGGGATGATTTTCCCGAACGTTAGGGAAGGCAGCTGCAGAAGCCCACTGAGCTCCCTGGCGCCCCTCCGGCCTCTGGAAGCCAGGCTGTCAGCAAACGGGGTGGGGGGCACAGTTCGGGAAGCTTGCCCCTTAGCTTGTGGGAGCTCTCCTAGCCTTTCTTTAGTTCAAAGCCAAATAAATGACCTTGGGCAAGTCACTTAAACTCTGAGTCAGTTTCTTCTACTTTAAATTAGGGGAACTGATGATTTCACAGGGTGTTGTAAATGTTGCCCAAGATAACGGATGTTAAAGTGCTTTGTGGAATTTAAATTGATGTATGATACGCTGGACTGCAGATGCCTTTTTAGACTCCCGTCTCCTGCTGTCTTTGGAACTAAAAGGTGTTTCTCTCAAATGCTGATGACCTTATCTGAGTAACACTGTGGCTTTCATTCCCTGGATACACCTGTAGAGCTTCAGGCGTCCTCCAACTTCACAGTGCGGCCCTTTGTGAGCAGAGGGTGGGCAGAGCTTGGTGTGGCCCCTGCAGGTGTGAGAGTGGCAAGCCCGCCTGGAGGCCTTGCCTTGTGAGTGGGGTTCCTGATGCCTGGGGGTCTGTGCGGGGGGTGGGGACCAGACTGATACCAGGTGCCCACCACCCCCTTGCACTTCAGACCTGGGATTCCACACTCCTCTCCCTAAATGTTAAAGCTGATGTGGCCCAGGGCACCCTGTGCTACCACTAGTCGTGTGGCCCTGCCTTTGTCGGGATACCCATTTAGAGAGTCAGAAACGCACCAGGAAAAGTTTTGGAGAATTTAAAGTGATGGAAAAAAACGGATGCACGTGGAAGTGAAAGGCTGGCAAGAGCTACAAAAGTGTTTTTTTCTGAGTTATTTCCGCTTGTTATCATAACCATTATCAGACCTGAAAATATTTATCCTATTGATTGGGACAGTACTGGGGTGATGGTGTTTCTGAGCAGCTACCTTACTTGGTCATAAGTGTGGTATAGTTTTAGACCCTCTGAGAACCGGAAGACACTGACAACGGCCACTGATTATTGAGTGCCTGCAATATGCCAGATCCTGTATATGTTGATGACCTTATCCTAGGAGGCAGATATTATTATTCCCAACTTATCGATGAAGAAACCGAGTCAGGGAGGTGAAGTAGTTTTCTGAGACTGTGCTGTTAGTAAGTGGAGCCTGGCTGTCCAATTCTAAAGCCAGTGATTTCTAACTTCTGCACAATTCTCCAACAGGACAGCACTGAGGGGCCAGAACTAAGATCCCATTCTGTTGGATTCTTTTCTTTCTGGTGTCTTCCTGTAGGTGACATCGTGGACTTAGAGACGTGGGTGTCAGGAGGGGATTAGGAGACTGAATGGAATGATGGGATTTCCCATTTTCACTGCACACGTTGCTTCAAGTCTCTGGTCAGTTACAAGATGCACTTTTTGAAAGAATATATAAGACACACCTGTGGCAGCCAGTTGACCTCAGACAGGCCCCTGTCGAGGGCCCAGTGGGGATGGTGGGGCTCCGTGTGCTAGGTGGAGTGAGGGTAGGGACGTTGCCCACAGAGTGGGCGTGGTTGGCGGAAGGCTCACTTCGCTCTCCTCGTCTGCGTGGGGGGCTTGGAGAGAAAACGGCCATCTCCAGCCTTCTCTCCCCTGTTGATGTTACCAAAGTGGAGTTCACGTGGCTTGATCCTCGTTTCCTGGGGACATCAGCCTGGCTTGCGATTACGTCGTCCTCTGGGACCGGGACAGATGTGGAAGCCTGGCCTCGCTCTCAGCTGAGGGTCGCCTTCCCAGCCTCTCCTGCGTCACCAGGCCTGCGTTGCCGGCTCTGGCGCAGTGCTCGCACCGCCTCCCTCCCACTTCCTGCCAGGGCTGTGTTAGCACCTTCGGGGATAAGGTCCATTCTGTTTGTGATTAGTCTCCTGAGACCGCCCGTTTCCTGCTTGCATCCGAGCTCTCTTGTCAGCCCCAGGGAGGAGCACTATGGGAGGGTCGGGGGACCCAGGCCAGGCCCTCCCCCTGCCCCTCGTCTCCCCGGGAACGGGGCACCAGGGCCGGGGAGACTGGGGGTGCCTTTCTTTGCTCCTGGTGGGTTGCAGCTGTTTTGCCAAAATTGGCCTTTCCCTTTTCAGCTCCCCCAGATCTCCCAGTAGCTTTCCCCCCCAGTAAAAATCAGGATGTGAAGCATTTTTATAAAGCTGGCATTCACATCATCTGTTTCCTACGTTTCTCTACATTAGTGATCTAGCGGGGGCTGTGTTAGGGGCTGGCCTCTCCAGGCAGAGGGTCCGTGGGGTGCCTGTGGGTACTTGGTTCTTCAACTTTACTTACCTCAGGGATCTCCTTTGTTAACATGGGCATTTGTGCATAGTCTGCGTTCTTTCTGCACTCCATGTTTTCACGTAGTGTGACCCAGTGGGTGTCAGTGATACTAACAGCTGTCTAGACTTGAATCGTAGGAGTGCACTGTAGTTTGGTTATTCTCTTAGGTTAGGCATTTGGGACTCTTTCCCATTTTTTCTCAGCAATATCTACATCCTTAAACATAAACATAATCTAATTTTGTCTATTTTTATTTTTTTAATTAATTAATTAATTAATTTATGGCCGCATTGGGTCTCCGTTGCTGCACGCAGGCTTTCTCTAGTTGTGGTGAGTGGGGCCTACTCTTCGTTGAGGTGCACGGGCTTCTCATTGCGGTGGCTTCTCCTGTTGTGGAGCACGGGCTCTAGGTGCGTGGGCTTCAGTAGTTGTGACTCGCGGGCTTAGTTGCTCTGCGGCATGTGGGATCTTCCCGAACCAGGGATGGAACCCTCGTCCCCTGCATTGGCAGGCAGATTCTTAACCACTGCGCCACCAGGGAAGTCCCATAATTTTGTCTATTTATTTAAAAAAACTTTATGGTATTATGGTGCATGTTTACTTTTGCAACTTGCATCTTTAATATTTTTGTGAAGTTTCATTTGTGTTCTGGGTGGGTAAAAATTGTTCATCTCCATTGCTATGTAGCATTCTGTTATGTGAATACACAACAGTTCATCTATTTTCCCATTGACAGGCATTTGGGTTTGTCCAGTTTTCAGCTACTTAGAAGCGTGTCATGAGCATCCTTGTATGTATCTTCTGGTGCAAACATTCACATACTATGAGTAACTTCAATATTATTAGGTAATACCAAAGTGTGTCCATGTTTGTCCTTAGGCACACGTTTAGCACAGCTGTGATCTAGCCTGGCTATTTATTTGATCTTAATTCTTCATGACACCTGCTGTTCTCCGGGCCTCTGCTTTATTCCCAGGAGGAGGTCGATCCATTATTGCCCTCACTTTAAACCAAGCCTGCAGGCCACATTGCATTTCTGTGCTTCCCAGAAGTGGCCTGGAAATATTTGACACTGTCGTTAACATCTCTGTTACTTCAAAAGTTAAGTCAAATGTGCGCTGAGGCAAAGCCACCATCTAAATATCTGTATGACTCTTTCTTGGCAAAGCTGTCCTTGGGGCACAGGTCTGGGCATTGTTTTGTTTTGTTATTTGGTTTTCTGTCCTTCAGATATGTCATTTCTTCTCCAGTTGGCCTTTCATGAGAGGAACGAGGGGAGAGGAGATGGGACAGGCATGGGTCATGGCCCAAATGGGGAGGCCTGTGGTCTGCTGTCCTCTTGTCCCCTCCAGGGCAGAATCTCTGGGTTCCAAGAAAAAGCCAGGCCCTTCCCACCCTTGCTGGCTCGAATTGTGACCTTAGGGTGCTAGGGACCAAGCTGGCCCTGTGTTGTCGCTTCTAGTTCAGGGCAGGAGCAGCAGGGCCGGCTGACGGTGCAGGAGAAACGTTTGTGTGGATCCTCAGGTCAGGGGTCAGCAGACTCTGTCTGCAAAGGGCCAGATAGTAAATGTTTTAGGCTTTGTGGGCCTAAAATATTTAGGATTTTCAGGCCTAGAGGCAAAATTGAGGCAAAATTATGTTACATCCTTACATAATAAGAGAGAAAAGAAATTTCCACAGAACTTTTTAAATGAAAATTAAAATATAATAATAATGATAGTAATGGAATATAATTTTTTTGGTAATGCAGGTCTACTAAGAAGAGTGGAATTTTTAAAAAAATATCTGTATTGGAGTATAGTTGCTTTACAATATTGTGTTAGTTTCTGCTGTAAAACAAAGTGAATCACCCATATGCATAGGTATATCCCCATATCCCCTCCCTCCCCTCTAGGTGGTCGCAAAGCACGTAGCTGATCGCCCTGCGCTATGCAGCTGCTTCCCACTAGCTATCTGTTTTACATTTAGTAGTGTATATAAGTCCATGCCACTCTCTCACTTCGTCCCAGCTTACCCTTCCCCTTCCCTGTGTCCTCAAGTCCATTCTGTACGTCTGCGTCTTTATTCCTGTCCTGCCCCTAGGTTCTTCAGAACCTTTTTTTTTCTTTTTTTAGATTCCATATATATGTGTTAGCATACGGTATTTGTTTTTCTCCTTCTGACTTACTTCACTCTATGTGACAGACTCTAGGTCCATAGAAGAGTGGAATTCTTTCTGGGGGGATAACATTTCTCTCTCTTTTTTCATTATTTATTTGTTAATTTGAAGTATAGTTGATTTACGAACCTTTCTCTTAATTGGTTGTTCAGAGTTAGTATTCTCCCTCACCCCGGCATCACATGGATTGGAAATATTCATCTGTACAGATCCTTAGTGCATGGCTGCATGAAAACAGGCCGAGGGACAGAAGTGGCTTGTGGACCTGGATGCTCAAGATTCATCTCAGACAGACTGCAGTTTTGGCCCCTTGGGCCAGCATCAGGACATAAGTGCCTCCGTGCCAGATGTAGGTCCCTGTAGGGCCCTGAGAACAAAGACGAAGGCAGCCGTCCAAAGGGAGACAGGCGTGTCGCACGGAGGGAAGAGGGAACGGACCCCCTAGGTGCTCCCAGTGCTTTCCGGGGTAGCCCTGGGGGATGGCACACAGAGGGATGCAGGTACAGAGGAGAAGCATGAAGCGGGGTGTGCTTAGAAACAGTACATGGGACGTGGCTGGAGCTCTTGAGAAAGGTAGCCAGACTGGGGAGCTGGCTAATAAATTTTATTACATTTTAATTTTACTCTAAATATTCCTCTGTGGCCAGTGGCTACCATCCTGGACAGCACGGGTCTGAAAAGGAAAAGTGTGAGCGTCCTCCCAGGCAGGCCGTCCTTTCCCACGCTGCATAGGATCCCAGACCAGCCGTGGACTTGGAGGAGAGCTGCTTCCATGAATAAATAAGAGCCTTGGCTATTAATATAACAGTTTAGGGGATCAAAAGAGATGCTTTTAAAGTGGTTAAAGACAGTTGTTTATTTTCCTCTGAAATATCTGTGAAACATCCCTACAGTCTTGTTTATGTGATGAATTTACTCTCTGAAATTTGCTTTGTAAACTAAAGATCAGCTGTGGTCTAGGTCCTCAGAATTAATGAGGTTTTTGGCCAGACTTAGGGTTTTGCGTAGTTCCTACTTAGGGCCTTATTGTCTATTAGATTTTTGCTTGTTTATAGTTTTTACACACAAATTCTGGTTGTAGCTGCAGCTTTTTTTTCCCTTCTCCTAAGCTTTCTGGTTACAGTTGCAGCTTTTTTTTTCCTTCTCCTAAGTTTAGGTAGATTTTGGAGAGGGCAGGGTGTGGGTGAGTGCATGATCTGGTTGGAAATCTCAGCCTGATTGGTAGAAACTTTTGGTTCCTTGAGACTCTCGAGTTTTATTATTTTTGTTCTAAAATTCCCATGCTGTTTTTATATATAATTGACAGAGACCTTTTCCAGCGTTCAGTCTTAATCATTTTAACTTCTCCTGACCAAGTTCAACCTTAATTATCTGTAAATATGTACTGTAATGAGGGGTGTGTTTTTGAGTGGTGAGGTAATTGCTTTTCTCTCTTGTAATTTTAATTAAAAATCACCTCTACCGCCCACCTCACCTGTACTTCTAAGCTCCTCATAACCGACTAGAAAAGCAACAGTTACTGTTCATCTCCTCTTTCCTGAGTTCAGGAAACAGTGTGTGCCTTTAATGACAAGGGTACAGTTTCCATCTGGTGGCATTTTTACAAGGCTTCCTGCAGTGAATGATCAGGGAGGGGTGTGCCCCACAGTGTAACATGGGAGGGAATTTGTCAGAGTTCAGCTGTGTGATAAAGGGCATTTCCTCTGCTGACCGCCTTCCACACTGAGGCATCTGACTACCTCCAGTTCCCATTTCTCTCAGCACAACTGAGCTAGACCCCTGTGGACAGAATTACTCTGTCATCTGTGGGAGGGCCGGCAGCTGGAGTATTAAAACCTGGTTGAGAGTGGCAGAGTCGATCTCAAAGGCAACTCCCTGACTTTTCCAGCATGTCTGCTGCCCTGCGTCGAGCTTCCGTCCGTGGGTCCCGGCCGGGCCCTCACCTTTGGGTAGCCTTTCCCCGAATCCACTTCCTGCCTGCCCCGTTGTTCTCGCTAGGGCCTGCATGACCTTCACCTCCCCCCTGCTAAGAGTAAGAAGCTTTCAGTGGCTGCCCCTTGTTTCTGGGCTCAGCAGGGACAGCCATTGTCTGGATTGGGGTCCTGCCGGTCTTGCTAGTCTCATGGTCATTTTCTGAGCTGTGTTTTGAGTCCTATTCTCTGCCAGACTCTCTGCTGGGTGCTGAGGATACAGTGGCGAACAGGTGTGTGCCTTTAGAGGAGAACATTAGGAAGTGTGTCTGTTTGATTATGTGGGGGATGGGCCCCTGCGGACTGGCGGAAGCAGAGGTGGTCCAGGTTAACTCGCTTCACCGCAGAAGGCTGGTGTCCAGCAGGCAGTGAGGGCAGAGGCGGCTCGGGGGCTTCGGGTGGATGAGGCACGTGACAAGGTGGTGGCTTTTAGGGACCACCCGCTCCATCTTCCTTCCCACCACACTGAGCACTGGTCCGACGGAGGCAACCCCAGAGGGGCCTCCACGTGGCGCTCCTGTGGCTGCTCTCTGAAGCTGTGATCTAAGCTCAAACATGTTTTAATGACTACATTCTCTGTATTTTAGGCTTTGGACGTGGACCGGATGGTTCTTTACAAAATGAAGAAATCCGTGAAAGCAATAAACATCTCTGGGCTGGGTGAGTGTGCATCCTTTCCTGGGGGTTTCTTTGTGGAAAATTTTGTGTTTTCAGTCCTGATATCATAATGTTAATCAACCATTAATGAATAATCAACCAAACTCCTTTTCCTGGGCATACAAATTAGAGAGGTGAGTTGGGACGTGTAAGTTTTAGAAGCATGGGTGCTTCCGGTTCTCTGAAGTGCAGCTGAGTCTCGCGTGATGACCCTGCATGGACCAGCTTTGTCAGGCTGGCTAAGAACGGTGGACTCACTTCTGCCTCTGTTATTTGGTTTGTGCTGTTAATTATGCCAGATGCCCCTTCCATTTCTCTCTTATCCAATTCTTGCCTTTCTTGTCTGGGAGGAAAATTAACAAGTATAAAAACACGATCAACTATTCAAAGCAATATTTGATCTAGACTTATATAAATAGATTAAAAACAAAAAACACTGCAACTTCTGACCCAGAGATGACAGGCTGCACCTCCCTGCACAAAACGTTACTGATGATAGAAGATACTTTTTTTTTTTTTTTTTCTTTTTTTGTGGTATGGGGCCTCTCCCGTTGCGGAGCACAGGCTCCGGACGCGCAGGCTCAGCAGCCATGGCTCACGGGCCCAGCCGCTCCACGGCATGTGGGATCTTCCCAGACCGGGGCACGAACCCGTGTCCCCTGTATTGGCAGGCGGACTCTCAACCACTGTGCCACCAGGGAAGCCCTAGAAGATACTTTTTAAAAGTCATTACGTGACTATAAAGTTTCACTCAGAAATAAGGAAGTGGCAGCCTTAGGGGACTAGCAGTGGTGAGGAATCTTGGAGAGATTGGAGCAGGGCTTGCAGATAGAGGGCTGCCTGGTGGGAGACACTCCACTGCTGAGGGTGGCAGGTACACTGGGGGCTGCCTGTGGGTGGTGGCCTGGGAGGAGGAGGGGCCCAGGTGCTTGATAACTGTACATTGTCCCCTTCACCCTCGTGGTGTCTCCCTTCAGTGAAAGTAGGAATTGGAGCCGAAGGACTGGGAATGTGTCAGGTGGTTGTGATGTCAGGGGGCATGTGAGTGAGACCTTCTGGAGGACATGTCCCACCTGACACCCCCGTCCCCCAACTAAAGCGCAGTTCACCCTTGAACAGGGCTGGTTTGAATTGCACGAGTCCACCTATACGTGGATATTTCTCAATAGCAAATACTAACATGGTCCATGGTTGGTTGAACCCGTGGATGTGGAGGAACCGCGGATATAGAGGGCTGACTATGAATTATACCCTGATTAATCCCCGCCTTGTTTAAGACTCACCTGTAGTGTGAGCACAACTCCAGTAGCTGCTTTGCCTCTCCTCCAGGGAGGGCTGTGCAAAGCAAGATAGTGAAGGGTCTAGGAAGAGATTTCAGCTACAAAGATGATATTACAATCAAGAATTGCCAAGTATATTTAGGAACAGATTTGGCAAAAGATATGCAAGAACCCGACATTGAAAACATACAAAACTACTGCTGACAGGAACTAAAGAAGACCTAAATAAACGGAGAGGTATATGGTATATGTGGGTTGGAAGACAGTATTGATAAGAGGTCATTTCTCCCCAGATTGATGTCAAGATTCACCACAATCCTAATCAAAATGTCAGCAGGGGCACTGACAAGCTGATTCTAAAATTTAACAAATGCTGTTGGAACAGCTGAATATCTATGTGAGAACAAATGAGCCACGACCCTCTCTCATTCCTTACACAAAAATTAATTTGAAATGGATCACAGATTTAAATGTAAAAGCTAAACCTATGAAACTTCTTGAAGAACAATTAGGAGAATATCTTTGCAACCTGGAGTAGGCAAAGGTTTCTTGGGTAGGACAAAGAAAACGATAAACTTAGAAGAAAAAAATGGATAGACCTCATCAAAATGAAAATCTCACTCAGAGATAGTATCAAGAATAGCCTAACATTTGAAGAACCCCCAAATCAAGAAACTGAAGAACTCATACTTGAGGAAACAGATTTAATAAGGCAATCAGAGCAAGACTGAAAACTAAAATTTGCTAAACGGCAGGCTACACACATAGGAAGAAGGAATTAGGCCCCATGTTGCCTGAACTCAAGGAGTTAAATGGGTGGACCGTGTAAAATAAAAATTAAGAGCCAATGAGAATAGATTCAGAGGGGTCAATATTAGCATCCACCTAAAAGGAGTTCCAGAAGAGGGAAAAGAGAGTGGAAAGGGGGGAATTTTTTTGTTTTTTTTAATGATAGCTGAAAAAAATCCCTGGAACTAAAGAAAGATTTCAGATCTCAGATTTAGAGAGTCCACTGAATTCTAAGCAAAACGAATTTTATATATGTGTGTGTGTGCACATGTGTGTGTGTCCTATGTCCATGTGTATGTATATTTATGTATGGGTGGGTATGTGTGCATATCTCAAGACATGTCCTACTGTCTTGACATCAGGTATAAAGAGAAAATTAAAGAATTACCCAAGATGGGGAGAAAAGCATATCTGTAGGAAAAAATATTGGGGGAAAATATGCTAAAAAATGATTGTTTCAGAGTTTTGACTTTATAGATATTTTTCCTCCCTTTATTTTGCATATTTTATATATGGCAATTACATTGACATTAATATGATTAGACAGGTATTAATTTGTTTATGACAAGTACCAAATGAATGTGAAATAAGTTTGGGAAGGCAAAGAAGAGCAGGGACTTAATTTGTTCTTGACTGAGCTAGTTCCCGACTAAGTGTGAAAGCTTTCTGGACCTGGAGTTGGTGGTGCTGGCTGTCATACCCTGGAAGAAGTTATTTAGCGTAACTAAAGTAGCGTGACTTAGCGTGACTAAAGTAACTTCTAAGAAGTTACTTAGAAGTTACTTTTTTTTGTTTAAATGGATTAAAAAATGTCATACTTGTGCAATGGAATACTGTATAGAATGAAGATGAATTAACTATAAGTATATGCAACCACATAGATGAATGTCACAGATAAAATATTGAGCAAAAGGATACACACTGTGTGTTTGAATAGATACAGATATAGAAATACATATAGATTTCAAAAATCTCCAAAACTATTCTTTTTTTTTCACGCATACACACTGTATTTTATTTTTACAAGAGATAAATAAACTGACACCAAGCGTTGTAAATGGATGACCACAACAAAAGCAACAATGATTGCAGTTACCACACGGAACACACTCATACTATGTCATAATATTGACATTCAGTCCAGTAATCCTCCACTGGAACAGCTCCTTTACTTTGCAGTGAAAATTGATTTGTATATTTTTTGCCTCTGGGTCCTTGTGGGATTTTTTTTTTAAATTCAAACAGAAAGTCACAAAAATTATAATCATCCTCATCAGTTCAGCCAGTCCCATGTAATTGATTTTTTTTCATCTTGATCTTTTGTTAGCACTTTTATGAGTTCATCAGTTTTCCATTAGAGTTCTGAAAATGCTTATTCATTCATTTCAGCAGTATAGTCAGTTACCAGAAACCCGTACTTGTCAGAGTGTTTTCCATGAATTCCTTGAAAATGAAACCCTTTTTTTTTTTTTTTTGCGGTACGCGGGCCTCTCACTGTTGTGGCCTCTCCCATTGCAGAGCACAGGCTCCGGACGCGCAGGCTCAGCGACCATGGCTCACGGGCCCAGCCGCTCCGCGGCATGTGGGATCTTCCCAGACCAGGGCTTGAACCCGTGTCCCCTGCATTGGCAGGCGGACTCTCAACCACTGCGCCACCAGGGAGGCCCTCTGCGCCCTTCTTTGTTACGACTTGCCTTTTGCCCCAATGTGCCACGTTTCGTGTCCTCTTCCCTCTGCACATGCTTTTCTGTCTGCTTGAAGTGACATTTTGCTGCTTGATCGGAGGAAACTGAGGCTTCAGGAAGTTGAGACGTTTGCTCTGGAATTTTAACATGGCATTTTGGACACCAGCCTGTGTCCTTTCGGGGTACCACACCCAGCAGGCTGACCGTCAACCTGACCTTGCAGGGGCCCTCTTTTACCCATCTTTCTATCATGCCAAGTTTGAGTTATTATAAGGCTGTGAATCTGAAGTTTCTTTTTTAAGCCAGAATCCTGACCCTGGAGTCTTTATTTCAGAACAAGGGTTGTCTCCTTCCGAGCAGTCACCTGAGGAAGCCCCGTACCTTCTGCGAGCTCCTGACATCGTTCACAGCATTTTGGATCTCTTCTCTAGGACTGCTTTTAGTAGCACATTCTTTTGGATATATTTAGTGGGGGAATTTAAGGATAGATTAAACTTTTTTAGAACTAGATGTCGGAAATGAGCCAGGCATATTCAGTAAGGGATTGAGCTGCTGGCGACCACCTCGGTGAGGAGCGCTGTGACTACCGTCCTTCTGGCTCTGACTGCCGTTAGTTCCAGGAGAAGTCCCTGAAGTGGCTCCATCATTAGAGTGTTCAACATCCTTAGGCAACTGCTTGCATAGGAAGAACACTCGTTTTATGCATTATTAAAAGAACAGTGAAAATAATTTAGTATTTATGCCTCACACTGCTGTGTACTTTTTCCTGTCTCCTGTTCCTTAATTTATGTGCCAGCAGGACTTTTCTGCCGAGTGTCCTGATTGGTCGTGGGCTGGCCCCAGCTGATCTCTAAGTGATTCCCTGCCCTCCGTGGTCTCTCTCTGCTCCAGGCTGACCGGTGGCTCCGTGCTGCACGAGCGTGTCACAGCCGTATGTGTGTCTTTCACACAGTCTCCCATCTGGCCCTGCTCCTGGTCTGTACGCACGCGCTCTGGTCCCAGGCACCTGTTGAAGGCCTGCCCAGCCATCTCCATCAAGCTGAGACTTGACGTGGTGTCAGCCTCCTTTAACTCTCGGTATTATTAGTTTTCTGTGACTGCTGTAACAGGTTACCACAAATGGAGTGCCTTCAGATGACACCGATTCACCTACAACTCTGGAGGTCAGAAGTCCAAACTGGCCTCACTGGGCTGAAATCAAGGTGCTGGCTGGCTTCCTTCCTGGAAGCAAGAAGGTTTCCCTGCCCCTTCCAGCTTCTAGAGGCCCCTGAGTTCCTCGGATAGGGGCCTCCTTCCATCTTCAAAGCCAGCAATGGCTGGTCGAGTCTTTCTCAGGCTCCGTCACTCTGACGCTGTCTTAATCTGCATGGGCTGCCGTAACAGTACCACAGCCTGGGGGGCTTAAACCACAGACATTTGTCTCCCAGTGCTGGAGGCTGCAAGTCCGAGATCAGGGTGCCATCAGGCATGCTCTTGTTCTGGTGAAGGCTCTCCCCCGGGCCTGCAGAGAGCCACCTTCTCACTGTGTCCCCACGTGGTGGAGAAAGAGACAGAGACAGAGAGCGTAGGCATGCCAGAGTGAGCGGGCTCTGGACACTGATCCTATCTTGAGGGCCCTACCCTCTTAAGCACATCTAAACTTTATTATCTCCCAAAGGCCCACCCCCCAAATACCATCATACTGGGGGTTAAGGCTTCAGCGTATGAATCTGGTTGGCGAGAGGAGGGGAATGACCCTCAGTTCAGTCCCTAGCAGACACTGACTTCTGCTTCCCTCTTCCACATCTAAGGACCTGTGATTACATTGGACCCACCCAGTGATCCAGGATAATCTTCCCATCTCCAGTTGAGCTGATTAACAACTTGAATTCCATCTGCAACCTCAGATGGCATAATATCCCTGCCTGCACGGATTAGGAGTGGATATCTTTGTCAGGGAGGGGACAGTATTCTGAACACAGTTCCCCTCTGAATTGTGAGTTTTGAGGTTGAATCAGTTTTGATTTTTCTTTCAGCCAAAACTGAAAGAGTATCTAATATGCAGACTCTGTTCTCTCTTTAAATCTTGCTCTTTATAAATAGTTTTATGTCTGTTGATCTCTGCCCCCCAGTTAGATGACAGTCCCTGAGGTCCGTGACCTGTTCTGAAAGGCGATGTGGTTTAGGATAAAGAACACATGGGCATTAAGGTCCAGGAACCCTGGAGTCAAAAGCTGGTGGTGCCGCTCAGAAAGTCTGTGACACTGGGAAAGTTGTTTATCTTTCTGAGCCTCAATTTCCTCATATGTAAAAGGAGAGTATTAATATTTCATAGGCTTGTTAGTGATGAGTAACTGAGATAACATGAAAAAGGGACAGATGTGGTTCTGGACACATGAACAGCATGACAGCTGCAAATGTACCTTCTGTGTGTCCCTGCAGTGGTCAGCACAGAGGCCGACAGACACATAGTAGGTGTCAGTAATATTCATTTGTATGTTATTACGTTTCTGCTGTAAGTTCTTACACTCTCCTCTTAGTGTAGGAGATATCGACTTAAAATTTTAGGGGTAAACAGGGTTTATACAGATTTATGTATGTAGAAGGGGCAGGGGAGTCGTTGAGATGCCTTGGAGCAGCCAGCTGTGTTGTTTACAGCCTGTGAGCTAAGCCTGGTTTTTAGCATCTTAGCACATATATACCCAATAACCTCAGTATTGCCTCTAGGCGCCTACAGAAGCCTTTAATCTCTCTCTCTTGCTTTTAGGAAAAGTTTGCCAACCCCGTTTTAGAGTTTTAGAGTTTTAGAGTTGCGGTTCTGAAACTTGAGAGTGCCCCAGAGTCCCTTGGAGATCTTGTTAAAACACAGATTGCTGGTCTCTACCCTCAGAGTTTCCAGCTCAGTAGGTGCAGGATGGAGCCTGAGTATTTGCTAGTTGAATAAGTTCCCAGGTGATGCTGAAGCTGCTGGTCTTGAAAATACCACCTTAGACACCCCTGCCCCTCCCCCCGCCCCAACTTTAAACATTGGACTGAGCCAAAAGGTTATCAGTATGTTCCCAATATATGCAAAACAATACTTTTACACAATAGCAAGTATACTATGTTTGCTCCCAGTTTTCAAAAGGATAACAACACAGCTAGATGTATTTTCTAGAGTGTCTTATGTACAGGTTTGCAAAAGCAGTTATGATGATTTGTCGAGAAACTGTTTCTACAGTATTTTTTCCCACTTATAATAGACTGCTATCTGACCTCTTAAAAAAAAAAAACAAAAACCCCAGTTCATATTTATTCTAATACTGTTCTGAGTCTGAACTTTCCCAATCTCTGTCTCAGCTCATAGGTGTTTTTTTTTCCCCCCAAGAAGTTGATGCTAACATTTTTCAGCTATTTGACATATCAGTGGGTGGAAAAATTCATCTTTATCAAGAAGGAAGCCACAGAAGACTTTGATTTTCACTTCTCTAGAATTACTGTATCTTAAAGACTTGGTGGAGCTATTCTTACCGAGAGTGGGATATCCCTTCTTTACCCTTTTTTAGAGAAATTGGCATATCCTGGAAATGAAAAATACAAAGAAAGAAATGCTAATTTTCCCTCAAACCCATACCATCTTCTACCTACAAAAGAAAATGAGAATTTTTGTGTGTGTTTCTCCCTGTTGTTTGCAATGCTAATTAGAATGTGGCTATTAAATTAACACAGAATTGTTTCTATTACCATATCATAATTAGGATAGAGCAGTTCAGAAGAAATACATGTAATTGTTTAGGAAGTGAAATTTCATTGTGCGTTAAGAAGGTACTATATCTGGCATGATTTCCCACCTGTTACATAAGAAAATAACTAAATTATAATCCTCAGTGTTTGTCAAGAATAAAGTGAAACTGGTATTCTGCTACATTGCTGTGGCCTTGAAAGCTGGTGCATGGAGTTTTTAGAAAGTAGTTTGGCCGTGCACATCAAGAAAAATAAAATCTTTATTGGGGATGCTCGTTGCGTTGTTGCATTGCTTATCAAAGTGAAAAACTGAAAGCCTCCTATAACTAAATTAGAATGTAGCTACTTGATGGAATTATGGTTATGTAGCAACATGAAGAAAAATTCTTATGATGAAGTCTTCAGACAATAAAACTGAGGATACAAAGCATGTGTGTATACCATATCTGTGATTTAAAAAAAGAATAGATTGTAACAAGTGGTGATAAAGCAAAGAGAGTACATCTGTATTGTTGTACTTTCATAAATTTGAGTGGAAACATAACAATAATAAAAATCTGACACTCATATAAGGTATTCATTATAGGCCAAGCACTGTGCTAATAAATAAATACATAAGTTTAATCCTCACACCAGCTCTGTGAGCTAGGTACTATCAGTGACTCCATTTACAGGTGAGGTCAGTGAGGCCCAGAGGAGTGATTGACCCAGGGCTGTCTAGCTGGCAGTTAGAGGAGCTGAGATTCAAAACCAGATGTGCTTCCCAGTCTCTGCTTATGACCACGGCACCACACTGCTTGGATGTGAGCGAGGGTGCACGGGGGAGAAATACCGAGCAGTAATGCCATAGGAGTGTCTTAGATGTCATATGGCTGATGAAAAACCTCCAGGTGGTTTTGCTTGGTCACAAGTTCAGTGGGAGCCAGTAGATGACAGGTGTGCCAAAGGTGAGCACAGGTGACCTTAGGGAAGTGTGTAGTGCTGCTAAAAAAGGTAGTTAGTTGTCCCACTCTTGTGTTGTAAGAGCAACATTTTAGGAGGAAGCTCGTGTTAGAGCTGGAAACCTTGTGGTAGGAGGGGTGTTGGAAGGTCCTAGGATGTCTTTGCTTGGGGAGGGTGGGAGAAGACGTGTCTGTAGGCTTGCCTCTGGCATGAGGAAGTGAGACATGTAATCTGTTCCTCTCTCCTGGGTAGTTTCATGAGAGTAGGTTTTGACTCAAATCTGAGGGGGAAGTTAGCTGGGGCAGCAGCCCCAGCGGTGAGCTGGGTGTCGGAAGGGTCCCGGCAGAGGGCTGGTTGGTGGCCCTCTGTCTCTAGGGAAGTTGCAGGGGGAGGTGGGAATGTGGACTCGGGACCTTGAGATGTCTTCCAGTGATGAGGCTCTGAGATTCTCCTTGGCTCTTCTGTGATGGCTAAGGATAATGAATGATTGGAACTTAGGAGACTAATTTGTGGAATCCCGGCAGCTGTGATCAACGTATTAATCATGGAAGGCTAGCTCATCCGAAGGAATGCTGAGATCTGTGACTTAATGTCCCAAGTATTAACTTGGATTATACGTGGTTCGTACATAATCACATTTGATCATACTTCATTAAATGTGATTAATATGGTCATCCTATTTTTTGGTAGGGGATTTATGCTCATCTAGGCTAGGGCTCTTTACCTGGTGTGTTGGGTCTATGGACAAGCCTAAAGGGTCCTTGTATCCCAAAACTTGTACAAAAAATTATGTAAGGATACCTTTTCCTGAAAAGATAATCCACAGCATTCTTCTCATTTTTATTGTTGTCTGTGATAATGAGAAGATTAAAGAACCACTGCTGTAGCCAAACCCCCATGGTTTGTGGATGGGGATGCCATCACAGAGTTGGCTGTTTGCCTTACTTACTGTAAAACACTGACTATGTTATTTAGCAAATATGTTTGAACCCTCATCTGTAAAATCCTGTGGAGTTGTGGTGACGATGAAGGAGACTCTGTAAATGGGTGAAGTCTCCCCTCCGTGAATGGCTGTTGTTACATGGGCTTTGAGAACACTGATTTTCTGGGGGCTACTTGTCCCTGCGGCCACAGGAGTCACTTCTCTCCTGGTCTGCTGTGCTCTCTGTGGAGGTGGGCTGGGGGCGTCTGCTGTAAGTGATGGGAATTGTATCCCTCAGGTACAGTGAGGTAGAAACAGAGGGGAAAAGGCTGAGCACAACATGCAGTGGCCACATGCACGTCCTGTAACGTAGCTCATCAGATGGCTTTGCCAACAAAGGGCGTCAGTGTGATCGATGTAAAGTTTCTAATCGCTGGTGGTCCACATCCAGCAGGTGTTGACTCACCTCCCTGTTGTGCCTGCCCGGCCTCTGGGGACTCCCAGCTCACAGGGGGCCCTGCCAGTTCATTAGCAGGAGCCCCTGTCTCCTCTGACTTGAAGGAGCTCCTAGGATAAGGCGAGTTGGGTGAGGCAAGCAGCTGGCAGCCCAGTTTTAAACTCATCCTCTGTTGGATTCTGAAGGAAAATTCCTGTAAGCTTCTCCTCTGAGAAGCCTTTCCTGTCAGCAGGCCCCAGAAAATGTCCTCTTTTCCCCCTCCTGTAATGTATACCACATGGATTGTTATTGCATGTTTATCTTTGTCTTGCTAATTTGTCTTTGTCTTGCTAAATTGTGTGTTGGCTGGTACCAAGCCTGGTTCATCTTTGTCCCCTCCAATTTCACTTTTCTTAAATGCAAGTCTTATCTTGTCAGTTTGCAACCTTTTGGGGGCGCCTGGGATGAAGTCCTTCCCCTGTCCCCCATCCTGCCTCTCCAGCCACGTCATCTGTGGACTCTCCCCGTGCTCTGGCCATACCAGGCACCCCGAATTCCTCCAGGGTCATCCTCGTTACAACCTGTCTTTGCGCCAAATTGATTGGTGTGTGCGTCTCTCTCATTGGAAGCTGCTCCTTGGATGCATGGGCTCCACGTCCTGAATCTTTGCATGTGTTAGTGCTTGCGGTGCAGTAGGCTTTCACCACGATTGGATTCTATCCTGGCATCCAGGGAAGTTCTCGACCGATGGGGTATTCAGGAAATACAGGATGGATCAATAACGTTGAACGTTGATAGGTTTCTGTCATCTGAGCCTACAGCATAGCTAAAGAGGGACAGAAAGAACCAGCGTAAACAGTACATCATCCAGTAGGTCAGTCTTGATTCCTTACCGCTCCCCGTCCCCCCAGGTGTGCTGCTGCAGGAGTTTTATCGAGAAGTAACTGGGGTTGTGTTCAGTTATTCACACAGACTCCAAGTGTCATTTTGTTGTCCTTCATATAGGGCAGGATCAAAGGATATCAGGTGATCACAGACAACAGTTTACACATTTTAATAGTCAGCCCACACCTTGACCTTCTTAACTCCATTGCTGGCTGCCTGTGCCCGACATCACCAGTCCAGGTACATCCTGTGTTAGCAATCATGAGGTCTCCATAAGGTCAGAGGGGACGCCCCAGGAGAGTCTTGATGGACATGAGTTTTGCATGAAGTTTTGAAAGTCGCAGGGGGACTTCCCTGGTGGCGCAGTGGTTAAGAATCCGCCTGCCAATGCAGGGGACACGGGTTCGAGCCCTGGTCCGGGAAGATGCCAAATGCTGCGGAGCAACTAGGCCCGTGCACCACAACTACTGAGCCTGAGCTCTAGAGCCCGCGAGCCACAACTACTGAAGCCCACGCGCCCAGAGCCCGTGCTCTGCAACAAGAGAAGCCACCGCAATGAGAAGCCCACGCACCGCGACAAAGAGTAGCCCCCGCTCGCCGCAACTAGAGAAAGCCCTCGCACACAGCAACGAAGACCCAGCGCAGCCAAAAATAAATAATTTATTAAAAAAAAAGAAAAAAGAAAGGGGGAGTGCAGAGTGTTGGAGAGAGTGGTGGAATGGTGATGGTGAAGCCCCAGGGGCAAGGCCATCTTTCCATGTGCCCGGCTTGAGCAGGACCCTGAGGGCTTGTGAAATCGGACGGGCGTTCTCATCAGACCCTTGGTGGTGGTTGCTCGTGTCTTACCGGAGACGATGCAGGTGCTCAGGTTAGGTTGCAAAGGCTGTCTCTATCATGTCAACTTGTGCAGGAGAAACTGGTGGAGAAAGACAGATTCGGATATCTTTAGTAGGCATGGAGAACCAAGGTAACTGAGCCGTTGGGGCTGACATTTCAGGTTTCTCTCTGTTGTTTATTCCTTGTGTTGTTGTTTTCTGATTATAAAGATAATATGAGCTTAGTTTAGAACATTTAAAAATTTCAGAAAAGCATTAGAACGAAGTCACAGCCCGGCCAGATGCCACCCTCTGTGAGGTTGGAGGGGCCGAGCTGCATTCTTGGTCTGAGGTCCCCCGGGCTGTGACCCTGGCCATTCGGAGCTTCCGCCTGGCCTAGGTATCTGCGCCACCACAGTCTGTCCCCTCCTGTGCGAAGTGCCCCTCAAGGAGGGTACAGCGATGCACGGGAAGCACCTGGCCTGCATCAGCCGCCGGGTGCCGCGCGCCTGCTCTTCTATCGCCACCTTAGCATGTTGATGTCCTTTCCTTTCGGCCTTTCTCTACATTTTTACCTTTTACAAAATTGAGATGAAATAGATAGTTCTGTGTCCTGCCTTTTTTTCACTTGGCATTCTATCCTGACCATATTCCTAGTTCATGATTTTAAAAGCTTACATCATATTCCATTTTGTAGGGACAGTTATTTAACCGTTTCCATTTTGTTGAAGCTTAACACATTTTTCAGTTTATCAGTTGTTCTGTACATACATCTCTGATCACTTGAGTTTTTCTTTAGGATAGATTTCTAGAAGTGGGAGGGGATGGCAAAAAATGTTTTTAAAACTTTTAATGCAGATTACCAAATTGTGAATGGAAAGATTTTTATCTGGGATGAGTCTAGAAATAAAGTTCTAAAAATGGTTTTCTCCCATGAGGTGTTCACGGGGTAGAGATCCTGTTAAGAAGTGGGGATTATCTTTGACTGCAGGAAATTGCTTTCCCAGGAGCTGTTTACCGAGAGTTAGATCTGAAACCAGGTGATGTGCGGGGCTGACAGCTTGAGGGGAAGTGGCCTGGCCTCCTTGACACTGAGTCATGCACATTATCCTGACATTACAATTGTGGCTCACATTTGAATATTAATCCTCGTCTAGGGAGGGTCTTTATAAAGCTCTACTGCAGAGGACATATGTCTCTCCTAAACTGCGCCCTTGGCGGAGCTGTCTGTGTGGATGGTTGGTGTGTGCAGTGTCTGTGGATGAGTTTGCCTCAGCCTGACCCCTGCGTGGCCAGGAGCGGGGGGTTGAAGGGTCCTGGTCAAGGCGAGCACCGTCAGGCTGCCCCCCCCCGCCGACATGTACCCCCATTTGTCTCTGGTTAGGGCACTTGGACTTCGGGTTACCAGTGCGTGTGCTTGGCTGGAGGATTGTAGCACATTTGTGTTAGCCTAGAGCCGAGAATAGTGACTGTGTGACGAGCAAATGAAGAAACGCTTCCTCGCCTGGTTGGGAGGACTTGTGCGGACTGGGAGCCTGGAAAGCTGAGTTCTAGTTCTCGAACTGCTGCAGACTAGCTGTGTGAACTTGAGCAAGTCAGCGCCCTCTCTGAACTTTGGCGTCCTTGTCTGTAAAGAGGGGTCTCTGGGCCGGGTTTCTTTTCAGGATCCTTTGGGCTGTAAAGACCCAGGAGTGGCCCCGAGTGGGTAGGACAGTGAGACTGGTGCTGCCCTGAGATGGCTTTGCGTTGGGAGCTGGGTGCAGGCGGGGCTCAAAGACTGAGAAAGTGTTCACGGCCTCTGAACACACAGGACTCCTTGCCGTTCCCCTGGGGTGAATACCTTCCTGTTCCTGCTCGTCTCTGTCTGGAAATTCCCAGCTGACCTTGGAGCCCCAGCTCCAACGTCCCCTTCTTGGCATCTCTGAATCCTCAGCCCCAGCACGTCGCAGGCCATCATGCACGGGTTGGTGCATCTGTCCTGAGACATGGGTCGCACTCATCTTGTGTGCACCCAGCGCACCGTCACAGCCCGCTGCAGGGCTGGCAGCAAGGAGCAGACGTTCAGCTGGACTTGAAGCTGGTGGAGGTGAGTTGGCGGTGGGACCCTTCTTGTCCTTTGGCAGCGCTGGGCAGGTGGCTGGCTCCCCCGCCGTGCTGTGGCCCATTGAGCAGGAGTAAAAAGGCTGCCTTTTCCCCATTTGGATCCAACAGTTTTGCTTGAACTATATGCACTGGGCCTTCTTCTTGGTATCAGTTTTTTTTTTTTTTTTTTTTTGCGGTACACGGGCCTCTCACTGTTGTGGCCTCTCCCGTTGCGGAGCACAGGCTCCGGACATGCAGGCCCAGCGGCCATGGCTCACGGGCCCAGCCGCTCCGCGGCATGTGGGATCCTCCCGGACCGGGGCACGAACCCGTGTCCCCTGCATCGGCAGGCGGACTCTCAACCACTGCGCCACCAGGGAAGCCCAGTATCAGTTTTTTAAAATGACATAATCAAGTAAACTAGAAGGCAGACAACAAGGCCCAACCCTTACCTCTAAATGCAGTGTGTGCACATGCTCGCTGGCTCCATAGCAGATTTTTCTGTTAGTCTTTCATTTCATCCCCTTGCACGGATTGGTGGAAGGTCTGACCTTTGTGTAGTGAGGTGTGGGAAATGGGAGGGCTGTGGGATTAGAACTGGGAAGAAACGGGGTCTCGTCTGCTGTGGTCTCAGCAGCTCAGGTTCTTATTTTCCCAAGTCCCTCCCACATCAAAGATTCTTGGGTCTGGTTCATTAATAAGAACCAGAGATAAAGATACAGTTGAATAAGGGGGAGGTGGGAGAGGGAGCTCTTTTTAGAAGAACAGTTTTGACAGTTCTGTAAATAAGAGATGATAGAGCCAGATTGGGTTCTTTCCAGAAAGTTTATTCCCCAGCCATTTATTTTAGGTTCCTATTTTAAATTTAGTTTTGGCTAAAGGAAAATAAAGACACTCAAGGACTTTCTCGTAGGAACATCTCAGACTTTGGGGGACATTTTGGGGGACATGGAGCAGTAGGACAGTCGGATACTATGTAGTTACGGGGTGTTTACTGTCCTGACAGTGGACACCAGGCAAGCTGTTACAGGGAGACACGGAGAGACACGGGGCTGTGGTCACTATCAGGAAGCTTCAAAGTCGTTTGCAAGAAGAGAAATTTGTCTTAGAAACTCCAACTAGATCAGCGTAAAGAGGTTCCCACTGACCTAAGCTGGGACGGTTTGAGCATCAGAAAACAATGATCCCAGTGGATCAAGATGATTTAAATATAAATAGGTGAGATGATGGTGAGAATGATGATCCAGAACACTCATTGATCACCACTGGGGTTGCTGGGATCGACACATTACTTTGAAGATTTAAAAGGGAAAGAATTTTTATTAGAAAACGTGACCGATACCAGGCGGTCAGTTGAAAGGCCCAGAAGAAGGGATGAAAGGAAGTGCATCTCTCCTTCCTGGTGCCAGAACCCGAAGCCTCGCTGGCTGGTGTTTCTCCTCCGTGCTGGTTTGGTGGACTGCCCGTGGAGAGAAGGCAAGTTCCTCTCTCCAAGGTTGTCACAGGCTGGGGGCAGCCTGCGTGAACACGGGATGGATTTGACCCTTCCCCACCTTCTTCCAGCGGTGTGATCTTGGGCAAATCATTAAACCCCTCTGAACCCCACTTTACTCAACAGGTAGTAAGGATGATGCTTCTGACACCTTATAGTCTGATTAAGTTTAATTGAACGAAAGGCTTGTAGGCCACCTCACAGCCTTTACTGAAGCTGATTCTCTCCCTCTTCCCTCTGGGTGCTCATCTAGAGCAGCTGTGAGGGGCCAGGATCATTCTGAAGGCAGCACTTGGCTCCCGAGGGGACTTTAGCCTCCGCATTCCTGTTTCTCTCTCCCAGGGGAGTGACATCAGCACCAGATGTCTGCTTGTGGCTGCCGCGCCCTTCCAAAACCACACTGGAATTGCCCACATCTCGACGACCAATTTTGAAATAGTTACAAAACAGCGTGTGGTTGGAAAGGAACTACCCTTCACTGTTGACCACATGTTCTAGAATTATAAGTCGAGCAAAATAGGTGCAACTGATCCGCCTCTGAAATGGAATTTTAAAAATCTAAAACTTGGGTGCTTTTGGTTTTGGCAAGGTAAGCTATTTTTAGAAGGAAACACACATCAGTGTAGTAGAGTGGGGGACACATGGGCCTTGGGATCAGACAGACTTGGGTTTGCACCACAGCTCTGCCACTTTCTGGCCCTGTTTCCTAGGACAGGTTATTTGATCTCCTTGAGTCCCAGTTTCCTTTCAGCATTGTGAGAAGTAATGCATGTCATATATAAGTTGCTGTGAAGTCTAGAAAAAAACATATGGAAACCATTTGTGCTCAGTAGAGATGACATCTGTGCTGCTGTTAACTGTTGTCAGTTCTGGCGGGCATGTTATGTGTTAGGTGTGGTTGGACGGCCTGTCCTCACCCACGGTCTTTGATTCTTACCTTAACCCTCTGAGTATCTCCCAGCGGGGTCTTTGTCCTTCACGTGGCTGAGACAGTGCCAGAGAGAGTAAATGCGTGTGTTACCATGTCGTCCACGTTTACTGGGAGGCATAGGCTTGAAGCCCAGACCTTCTGAGGGCTCCTCCTGCTCTGCCGCCCCTTCGTCACGCCCTGTGTGTGTGTGTGTGTGTGGGTCTGCCTCAAGTCGTTTGCTGAGTATAGTTTCAGAAATACACTTAATGTATCCAGAACTCTCAGGCCCTTTTCTGGGATGTGAAAGATGATGATAATAATAATAGAAAGGAGGAAAAGGAAAAGGGCCTAAACAGTGAAATTAACGTTCTCTTGTGTTTGTTAGATCCACACGGGCTTCCCCTAAGGCACCCAAATGCCCCCGGAAGTCGAGGGCAAAGTGCTTGCCTGGTAGGGTCGGTGGACACATGGTCCATGGATCCTGGGATCCGGCTCAGCCCCAGGGCTGCCTTCCGCAAGCACGTGTCCCCTGTGTGCTCCAGTTGTCAGGCCCAGGCACCAGCACTGCCGACAGTGGTTTTGTTGCCCTGAGGAGTTGTTTGGGGCACTGCCAGGGGCTTTTCAGGATCTGTTCTTTGGCGAAGAAGCTGCAGCACTAAGGCTTTCTGTGGCCTCCTGGCAGCCCTGTGCCGTCCTCCTTGTGGGAGCAGAATTCTGAAGACGTGGGCAGCCTGATGGGGGGTGTGTGACCCTGCCCAGTGGAGTCCCCATGCAAGGCGACACGCACGCCCACCCGCCCGCACCAATGTGCCTGTACAGTCGTTGTGTTACATTTCTGATTGGAGTGATGAGGGAACAGAAATCAAATGTCCATGCCAGGAAGTTGTTTTATTACAGACTGGCTGGATTCATGTAAAAATGCTTGACCCAGAAGTGAGGGAATCATGTCCAGCCACATTGGCTTACCAGAATTACCTGTGTCCCCTTCCCACCCCAGCTTCTGACTCAGAGACGGGACTCCAGCTTCTACAGTTTGACAGAGATCCGTGTATGATTTTGATGTCCAACAGGGCCTGAGAACCACAGAGCTGGAGACCCAGAATCCGGGTTTTCACTCTTTAAGGTGCTGCTTTGAAGCCTAATGATGATAAAATACCTTCAGATGGATGACCAGCTTTTGCTTTTTCTGATCAAACGACATGCGTCTTGTCTTATATTTCAAGCACCAAGATGAATAAAACTTAGTCCCTACCCTGGAAGCACTTCCAGTGTGCTGGGAACCACACTTACCAGTTGGACATTTGGAATGTAACACTCTGAGTGCAAGTCCAGGAAGGTGCCAGGGACATGGGGCAGAGGCACGGAAAGGCCCCCAGGCAGGGGACGTGTCATGGGCAGAGGCGCCCTGGCCTGTGGCCTGTGCTCCGAGGACTGTGGCCTTTCCGGTGTTGAAAGGAGAAGCTAGGGCATGCGGCTGGGTGAGCGTTCCGCCAGCTGCTGGGTTCCAGCAGGGGCCTGGGTCTGTTCTGTGTCTCCCGCCAGCGTGTGGGCTACGGAGGAGTCCTAGGAGTTGGGGCAGCACGGGCGTCCCCGGGGGCCTCACCCCATGAGCTGGGGGCTGTGGCACGCGTGCGCGGCCCTCTCCCTCCTGGTCCTCGCGCTTGTCCTTTGGGATCTGTCGCTGGCACCACGGGTGGTTGTCAGGACAGCGGAGTTACTTCTGTTCGCCGTGTGACTTGGCTTTGCTCAGATTTTCAGGCTGTAACTGTGTTCGATTTTATCCACAAGTAAGAACCTGGTGGGGGGCGGGGCTGGAGCAGTTGAGGCCTTAACAGCACCTCTCCCGTTGCTGTTGCAGCGCATGTGGAAAACGAAGAGCAGTACACCCAGGCCCTGGAGAAGTTCGGGGGCAACTGCGTGTGCAGAGATGACCCGGACCTGGGAAGCGCGTTCCTCAAGTTCTCCGTGTTTACGAAGGAGCTGACGGCGCTTTTCAAAAACCTGGTAAGTGTCATGATCGCGTGCAGCCAGCGGGCAGCATGGGAGGGGCCCGAAGTTGCTCTCGTTGGGAAGGTAGCTCCCTAGACAGTAATTAGGGTTTGTTTGATACACGAGGAATACGTCTCATGGCTCCTGTGGTACCTAAAAGAATTGTATTTCCTATACACGCGAGGTCACTATGGAATAACTTTTAGAATTGTGATGTTTACTCTCACAAGACTTTCAAATTTAACTCGGCATTTTAAAGCTGCACATCTGAGGCACAAAATGGATCAATGCATTCGTCTTCCTAAGGGCCTCTGACTTCAATTTTCAATAGTTCCTAAACTGTGTAGAATAGTCTGTTGCTGGTAATTATAGTAGGTATTTAAACGTAACAATATTTCATAAATATGTTTCAGACCCGTCTTACACAGCAAGGTAACCTATAATCAGAGCACAGAAATTACCGTGAATATTTAAAGGCCTTTTATGCTCTCACACGCAGAGCCTAAGAAAAGTCTCACTTTTGAAGTGAGTGGAGATGCGGACTGAGTACTTCTTGCCTGCGGTAGGTGCTTGGTAACGTGGGTGAAGGGACTCTTCCTTGCACTTGGCAGCGCTGTGCCGTCCTCACTGTGGGAGCAGAATTATGAAGAATTGAGCAGAGAGGGGGTTTGGGACCCTGCTGAGCGGTTTCTTCCACAAGGGGAATGTACGTCGGGATGGTCCCGGCATGTCTTTCCTGTTTTTCTCCCCCAGCTTCTCCCAAAGGTCATGGACAAGCAGACCAGGTCAAGAACTCAATAATACTTTCTGTGTAGGTCGCAAACAACAGTGTCTTTTTCATTTCTCCTGTCAGCAAGCTCATAACAAGTGAAAAAATAGCTCATCATTCTTGAAGCGGTGATGATGGCGGGTCCATCAGTCTGCTCGTAGAAGGGCAGAGGCACGGGACACACATATGAGTTAATAAGGAGGAAGGGAAAGAACCGGATCATGAAGGCTCTCGGTCTCCCTCCCTGTCTTCACTTGTAAACTGTTTCATTTGGAAGTGGTAAATATAAAAAGCCGTTGCTGTGCTTAAGTTTTTTACTCGGGTTAATTTGGAATCTCTTGGGGCCTTTGTCAAGTTTGTCGCCCATTTATCACTGCCCAAACAGGCTGACAGCACGCAGAGCACACAGTGGAGCCCAGCCCCTTTCCAGCCCCACTGCCCGGACACTGGCACACGTCTTGTTAGGGCCTCACCACTGAGTCACAGTGGAGCTTTTTTTTTTTTTTTTTTTTTTAAATTGGGGAAGCTGCATGGTCCTGGGGAAGACCTATAGATGCTGACGTGTCGGGGGTCGTCTAGTGTAAAATCAGCCTGTCGCCTCATCTCCCAGACTCTCGGGGTGGGGGTGGTAAGCTCCTTCCTCGCCCCTTGAGCTGCCAGCCAGCTGCTTCATGCCTCCCTCTTAAATATGAATGAATGGCCTCCAGAAAGAAAGAGACCAAAATAAACAGAAGAAAGAACTTGGGAAAAACAGAGACAATGCAGAGAGCAGAAGAAAACTTTAAAGAAACTATACTTAATTCCTCAGAGAAATCAGAAGAGAGAATGGGATGAAGCTTGTCGTTATAAAAAGGGAGAGACAATCAATATAAGAAAATGTAAAATTGTAAATCCTATGAGAAGGGTTAGAGTAAAAGAAATCTCTCAGAAAATAGATCAAAAGGACCAAAAAAGACAAAAGAGTGGGAAATAGATGAAAGACGAGTCAGGGATTAATTCTCAAGGTCCAGTATCCAACTGACAGGCGTGTTCAGAAAGAGAGAACAGGAAACAGAGGAGGATGCCGTGAATGCAACAGAACAAAGGATGATTCCTGAGACCGAAGGATTTTCCTCTCCAGATGGGAGGGCCCAGGACAGTAAGGGAAAAGGACCTGCCCCAGGGCACCCCCCTGTGAAATTGCAAAAGATCTTCACCGCTTTCGGAAAGCACACAGAGAGCACACAGAGGGTTACGCATCACAATGCCGCGGTGTCTCAGCAGTGACCATGGAAACTTGAAGGCCCGGAGCCTTGCCACTCAGATCCTGAGGAACGTAATTCTAACCTGGAATGAGACCCACCACCTGAGCGTGAAATTCGAAGTAGAGATGTTTCAGATGCCCCCAAGCGTCATTCCTCTGAAAGTCCTAAAGGTTGTGCTTTAGCAGCATGAAGAGGGAAGCCAAGAAAGAGGAAGACGTGTGAGTCAGGGAACAGGATCCAGCCAGAAGGAAAGCAGTGAAAGGGGTCCCAAGGGGATGGCAGAGGGAAGCCCTAGCAGGGCGGCTGAGCAGGCAGCCTGGAGACAGAAGCACGGGAGGCCAGGGTCGCCCCTCCCCAGCCAGCCAGCTCTTGTATCCGCTGATCTCCACTCAGGTTTTCTCAGCTGTAAGATGGAGATGATAACGCCACGCCTGGGTTTGTAAGAAGTACAGCCAGTTGCTTTTACACACCTTAGCTTATTTAACCCTTGTGACGATCCCATGAGGTGAATCAGCGTTGTCCCCACTTTGTAGATTAGGTAACTGAGGCCCCTGTGGTTTAAAGGGCTAACCTCTCTCGGGACAGGTCTGAGTCCTTGCCAGCTTTTGGACGTGCGCCTCTGGGTGTGGAAGGGCCCCGCCTGCGTCGCTCCGCGTGGTGGGATCCTACTCGAAGTAGCTTGTCCTCAGTTTTAACATGAGCAGCTGCACAGTTTGACAAAAGCAGCCCCTTCATTTCTTGATTTTCCACAAAACTAAAAGCAGAGCAGGACCTGGACATTGTGATGGGCACATTGTCACGTTGGCCACTACTCCATGGCTCTGCAGAGGCAGAGGACGTGTCATGGGCAGAGGCGCCCTGGCCTGTGGCCTGTGCTCCGAGGACTGTGGCCTTTCCGGTGTTGAAAGGAGAAGCTAGGGCATGCGGCTGGGTACATCAGAAATTGGGCACATCAGAAATCCCCTCCAGGCCTCGCTGTCCTCCCCCTTCCTACAGTGAGTGGCTTGCCCACGGCCGTCACTTCCTGAGCCCCCGCGGCGCTGTCAGCCCCGTGTACTGGTCCTTCCTCGTTCACTGAGTCCTCCTGTCCGCTGCACGGGATCCCTCACGTTACCTCCGTCCCAGATGGGGCCCCTAGCCGGCAAGGGACAGGTTAGGGGTCACATCTGGGTCTTAAAACTCCAATCCCATGCTCTTTCCACTGTGGTATTTAAAAGATTTAAGGCCCCTTGTCAACTCCTTGGGGGAAAAAGGGGGCAGAACGGAAGGGAAGGCAATGCCGGGTAAAGTGCAGCATGAAGAGAGACACCCAGCGGGCCGAACTGCTGCAGCCACGAGCAGCCAGACACCTCAGTTTCCTCACCTTAAAACAGTGTGAGAAAACCATTCCCGCCTCACCGGCCAGCATCAGGGTGACAGGGATAAGCGGAAATTAGAAACCACCCCACAGGTGACATTTCAGTATCGTTATGGTTGGGTAACTTACTAAAGCCCGGAAGGCAGTAGCTCTGAGTCCACGTGCATGACTGTAGTTTCTGCTTTTACTTTATGGAGTTAGGGTTTTTGATCCTGTTTCCTAGCAAATACCTTATCTGTGCCCAAATTCATGTTCACCAGGCCGGGTTTGCCAGGGCTGGTGTTGAAGGTCTGCAGCCGTAAGGACGCCAAGTGGCTGCTTCTAAGAAGCTGTCTCCGAGAGTGAGCTGATGATAGGAGAATTCTCCTTTTTTGGTATTTTGTATACCATTCTTACTCCTATTTTTGGTCACATCTGTCCTATCTCTTATTTTTAAAGCCTTGCTTTTGCTTTTCCTCAGGCGATCAAAAAACATTTCAGTTCCGCATGGCCAGGACTCTCAATCCTACCTCTTGCCTAGAAAGAATAATAATTACCACCTACCTGCTCTTCAGCATGAAAGAATGTTTATAAAGCAGTTGGAACGTCTCCAAAGAAAGGCCAACTTAATATAAAGTGAGATTTTGTTACTCAAGGGTGAGATTCTCACCTTCAGAGAGTCTGAATTCCTCTGCAGTAATGCAGGATAAAGGGAAAAACAAGGCAGCTCCAGAAATGTAACATGTGTGAAATTAGGCTGGTTATAAAGTCAGGCCAGTCTCCTCGGTTCTTTTCCTCTTACCAGATGGATGTGAGAATCCTGGAAAGATTTTCCAGGGCCCCTTCTGTGTTAAGAAGTGGCCTTTTAATGAACGGTTGCATGAAAGCACATTCCTGAAAGGTCACTTAGAGGTATGACATCTCCGTCTCTGGTTTCAGAGAATCGCTTGTGGGATATGTACTCTTGGTCCACAGAACTTGCTCCAAGTGAGGGCAGGGGCTGGCGGAGGCTCAGCCCAGACGGAGTTCCAGGGCGAGAGCCGAGAGTGGCCCTGGGGTTGAGGAATTTCACTGCACTCACCCGGAAAGAAGAACCTGAAAGTCCCACTGACCAGCGTGCACAGAAGTCATGTTTTTTTCGTTTGTTTGTTTTTCCTTTACACAAGTGATTGGAGTTAGAAGACATTATAGCCAGAGAGTGAAGAGCTAGTCAGGTTGTTGAGGAGAGTGTGGCTTTGTCCCTATGCTGTGCGCAGGGCCCGGCGGGGAGGCCCGCCCACCTGCTGGCTGGCAATATGGTGGCACTGTCTTCCCAGCACCGTCGGCCATTGGTCGACAGGAGCTGATTCCCCACGTTAATAAAGCTCATCATCGCGTTGTTTAGCATAGAGCTCTCTCTAGCAGAGGTCCTCACCCTCGGTGCTCCCGTAAACTTTCTTCTCTTCACTTCTTCTATTGAAAATGTCCTATATTTTAAAATGTATTACATTCTTTCTTTTAAAGCATTTTTTAATTGAAGTAGAGTTAACTTACAATGCTGTGTTAACTTCAGTTATAGCAAAGTGATTCAGTTCTACATGTATCTGTTCTTTTTCAGATTCTTTGCCATGAGTAGAGTTCCCTGTGCTATACAGTAGGTCCTTGTTACTCTTACGTATAGCAGTGCGTATCTGTTAACCCCCAACTCCTAATCTATTCCCCGACCCCTAGCCCCTGTCGCTGTCCCCTCTGTAAGTTTGTTTTCTATGTCTGTGAGTCTGTTTCTGTTTTAAAATGTCTTACATTCTTTCTTATTCAGCATGGACACTGGTCATATTTTATCTTCTGGGGAGGAAGGCTCACTGTTGTTTGGGGCATAAATTAAGGGGCAGTGCTGAGATCTAGAGAAACTCGGTGCCCAGTACCTGCGGTGTGGGGGTACCTGCCCCTAGATCAGTGCCAGACCGTCGGCTTTCCCAGTTTCAACACTTACTTTTTAATATTCTGACACCCTTCTCCCTGCTGATTGCTGGCTTCTCCCGCTCTTGGTGCCTTGTTCCACAGCGCTGCTGTGAGCTGGAGAGCGCGACGACCCGCTTGCTAGGCTTGCACGCAGAACAGGAGTCTGTAAGCTTTGTGTGAGGAGCGCTTGAGGGCTGGGCCTCCTCTAGGGGAACAGAGTTCCTGGATGGACCTGCTGACAGTTACTGTGGACACCTGGAGATCTCTGCCACCAGTTGTTTAATCTGGCCTAATGCATGGCTGGAAATGCTCTGAGACTCACAAGGCTTCAACACTGCAAGCTGCTTCCTACACTCAGAGATCCTTGACCAAAATGAAAGCATGTCCTTAGTTTGACCAAAACGACAAAAGCAGTAAGGCTACTACTGTCAGAGCCCTGTGTTTGGTTGTAGCACAGCCACGACCGTGTGTAAATTGTACTTTGATACTATTTTTTTTTTTGGAAAGGCAGTGCCACCTCGTTGTAACCACTGCGGTACACTGACTCCTTGAGGTCAGAGAAAGTGGGAAAAGCCATGGGGGAGAGGACAGGGTGGGAGCAAGGCCTTGGGCCCAGGAGGAGAGCTCAGCTGAGAAGAGTGGCTGATCACCTGCTGGGGGTGGCCCGGCTCTCTGGGCAGCATGGCAGTAAGCGCTCATTGCTCCCGTCTGGGCCACTTTTATTAGGATGCTGTGTGTGCTGGGAAGGCCCCGGGACAAACGCCACGGAGTCCTGAGGGCGCGGCCCCGGGGCGGTGACTCTCGCGGCCTTGGGTGCTTGGGTCCTGGGTAGGGGTGGGTTGGGGGCCTGGGGGCCACCACAGGGTCCGTCTGCATCTAAGCCCCTGGCAAAGTTTGCGAACACATTCCTTGCACTTGCCTTTAGCAGCTTGTCAGGTGCACGGAGGACGTGCTGTTATAGGATAATCATTTGAAAGCATTCGTGAATCCAAACCAGGGTTTGTGTTTGTTTTCTTCTGTCACCGTGTATTCTCTCACTTGCTGGCTGTTAAAAGAACAACTGCCACGAAGTAGGGCACCTCAAACTTTAAAATCTTTTGCCAAACCCGAGGGATGCTGTGTGGACAGGCTGGAGTAGGGGGTGTGAGTGAAGGCGGAGGGTCAGCCGCACCCGGAAGGCAGAGGAGCCGGAGGGGGGCGGCTGACCAGTGCCGTTGGCCTCGGTGCCGGGGACGCCACAGTGACTGCCGTGCAGGCAGGGGACAGTACAGTAGCAGAAGGAGAGACGGCGGGAGTTCGCTGCTCCAGGCGCAGGCCGCTGATGGAAGGAGGTGAGCAAGGGAAGGGTTCTGTGATGGGAGACACTGGCGCCTACTTCTAGGCCCCGGGGGAAGGGGCTGGGGGCTGGAGGAGGTTGATGGCCCCGAAGAGAGGGGGCTGTGAGCTGGGGGGCTGGGCGTCCTGGGTCTCCTCCTGTTGGTCATTGGCTCAGCCAGGACTCAGGCCCCTGCCTCCCTGGGACTTGGAGATAAATTCCAGGTCCAGCCTCTCTGGGTGCATTTGCCTTTGGGAATTTCCACTGTTTGTTAGTCATTCCTTAAAATCTAAAACTTGACAAATAACATCAATCCCTGTATAGTCCCGACTCTGGTTTACGGAGCACTTGGACGTAGTTTGTTTCATTTGCATCCCTAGGCTCCTAGTCTCGCCTTGCCCTCCGGTGGAGTCATCTGGGGCCTCGTAGAAATGCAGGCTCCCGGGCCCTTGTCCCCTAGGCCTGCTCAAGCAGAATCGCCATTTCCCCAGGGCACGAGTCAGCCCATTAAAGTCTAAGAAGTGTTGCCCTAGAGCAGAGGTCCTCACGGTGCCCTCTGTGGACCAGGAGCCCCAGCAGGACCTGCAACTTGTTAAAAGGCCACACCCACACCTACTTAATGGCGGTTCTCCAGCTTCGCTCAGCAGCAGCGCTGGGACGGTTGCTAGAACCCTCCCTGTTGGGAGCCGTTTCCCAGAGTTGCTGATCCATTCGCATGTCTAATCAGTTCCCTGGTGACCCTGACCTCGTTGGTCAGGAACCAGCAACCGCTTCCGACTCCTCCCCTGGGGAGACTGAGGCTGGGGCGCCAGGGCCTAGCTGAGGACGCAAGTATCCAACCTCGAATTCTCGGAGGTAATAGATTCGAAAAGCTGCTTTTGTTTTCGGTGGGTGGCTTAACTAAGCATTTTAACATGTGGGTTTTAGAAGAAGCTGTGGATTGATGAATCCTGGGCCCTTCTGTGCTGGCCCGCGGAAAACGCAGGGTTTTTTTGTTTGTTTGTTTTGCGGTACGCGGGCCTCTCACTGTTGTGGCCTCTCCCGTTGCGGAGCACAGGCTCCGGACGCGCAGGCTCAGTGGCCATGGCTCACGGGCCCAGCCGCTCCCGAAAACGCGGGTTTTCCAGATGGTTGCAAGTAGGCTGCGGTGTGTGGTTTCATCATCCGTTCTGCAGTGGAAGAGGGTCACTATTTTCTCTCCACTTAGAACCTGAAAGATCAAAGCTGTGTGACTGCCAGAGACGCAGCGTTAAAGGCAGAAACCAGGTCAGCTGTTTCCCCTCTTTCTTGTGGTGTGAAAGTTGCCAGTGTTTTTGGCAGCTGCCCGGTTTTGATCTTTCAGTTTGTGTTAAACACTCAAGATCTGCGTGCGCTCCCCCGTCTCCTTTTTTGATTAAACAAACCATCAGCATGGCCCTGCTGCCGAAGAACCAGGCCTGGGAGCATGTGTTCGTGAGGGCCCCGTGTGAGAGCGAGCGAGACCGTGTGTGCGCGCGGTCAGCCTTGGGCGGTGTTGTCGCCGGCCCCCGGGGACAACTCACTAAAAATGAAAGTGACCTAGATGGTTTTCCTTTGTAAAGTGTTTCCCTGTACGTCCTGATGTAGATGGCACCTCCGGTCTCACGGCCTGTCCCGCTCCAGCCGTGGTCAGGTGTGAGGAGCGCTGACCGCCCTGGAGGCTGGTTGCCTATGGCAGCGAAATGATGGGAAGGGCTCTGACCTCATTCTCAGCTCAGCTGCTGCTTAGTTGTGGGATCTGGGGGCAAAGTGGGTGGCTTAACTCTCCCTCTGTTTCCATTTCTGTAAAATGGGGGTAACACCGACTTCTCAGAGCACTTGTAAGCCTTACATGCGATTAAGTGGTCCTGTGCCATTTAGTGATTTATTCAAGCCACTTTACCTAGGACCTTCTGCTTCTCCAAAAGATTTTCTGTCCGGATGTTCATTCTTTCAGATAAGCAGCCTTCAGAAAGAACATAGAAAACTGTGCTTTGACCCTGCCAGGCGCCTGCCTCGGGCCTTTGTGTTAGGAATTCCCTCTTCCAGGAATGCTCTTCCACCCGGCTTTCATGGGGCTATAGCTGCCTTGCTTCCTTCACACTCCACGTCACCTTCTGAAGAGGCCTTCCTGGTCACCATCGGAGAGTCCCATCCCACAAGTAATCAGAGCAGCCTTATGTATAAGATTTGTAGTAGCCCCCAAACTGGAAAGAACACAAAAACCTGTTAGCAGTTGTCTGGATAAGCCAGGTGATGGACAACTGTTCAGCAAGAAACGGGAATGAGCCGTTGATGCAACAGCGCGGATGGATCTCCAAGCGAGTGTGAGAGAAGCCGACAAAGAGCAGTGCGTGCTGTAGGATTCCATGTATAGAAAGTCCTAGAAAATGCAGATTATTCTGTGGTGATGGACGCAGATCAGTGGTTGCCTGGGGACCGGAGATTGGGGAGTGAGCAGCTGGGAGGCAGGAATTGCAAAAGGGTGCAAAGAAGCTTCTGGGGGTGATGGTACATTCACTGTCTGGGTTTGGGTGATGGTTTTGTGGGTGTATGTATGTGCTATGACTTATCAAATTGTGCACTTTAAATATGGGCAGGTTATTGTACATCAGTTACACCTTCAGAGATGCTTAAAATTTTTTTTAGGCTACTCGTCTGAAGCATTGCTGTCCACCAGAACTTTTTGCTTTGATGGAAATGGTCTGCATCTGCTGTATCCAGTATGCGAAGCCGCTCACCACACATGGCTCTTGAGCACTTGAAATATGCTAGCGCAACTGAGGAGTTCCGTTTCTAACTTGATTTCATTGTAATCCATTTACATTTGAATGGGCACATGTAGCTAGTGTCTGTCATACAGGACTGCACAGGTGTAAAGCCTTCCCCTGCTACTATAACACCCCCGGCAGTGCCACCCACAAGCACAGTCCTGGGTCTCAGGCTCCAGCTCCTGGAGAAGACTTGAAGCTTCCGCAGGTGCTGGCTGTTTCCCAGGTACATACCCTTGGCTAATGCCGAAGCCTCCGCTAAGGATGCCCTTAATTGAAATGATGAGGTCTGAGGTCTTTTCGCAGCTCTCCGCCCTCTGGCACGGAGGTGCTGCCAGCGCCTTTGCCCACACGAAAAGGTGTTTGCCCTTCTTTGAGGTCTTGATTTCACCTCTAACTCTGTGACTGAGCAGCATTTGCCCAAGTTAAAAAGAAAAAAACCCTGCAGATCCCAGCGTTCTGTCTCTGGCTTCTCATAAATTAGGCATATTAAAATAAACTTAATGACACAGGTACATTTCAGGTAAGGCTCTTTGGCCATGTTGTATATATGGTCTTTTAGGAAAAGCTGATTATCCCCAAAGAGGGTTGGACACTATTAAGGGTTTTTGAGGAGAGCCCTGGGAAGACCTGGTCTTTTCTAGACTCATGAGCCTGGAGCTAGGAAGATTCTGCCCAGCAACTTTTCTGTTTTGAGTATCTTCTCTCTGCTGCTCCTTAAAAATAGAGGGCTATGATACAAAAATGCTGTCTAGGTTCAGGCTTCTCAACAGATCCCCAGCCAAGGAGAAGGCAGCGCTGGGGTTCCCAGGGGTCAGGCTGGAACCAGGGGCGGAGCTTTGGCTGGACCAGCAGCTGCTGGTGACCAGTGACAGAGCCGAAGGAGCAGCCGACACACTGACCCTGTGGGCAGGGGAAGCGTTACGGGGAAGGGGGGAAAGATTTTTAGAGGGTATGGCAGTGGCAAAGCTCACGAGTCAAGGAGTTTTAAGACCCCCCTCTCCCCCCCAAAAAGTATAATAATAATTAGGAAGACCCATGTGGAAAGATGGCTATCGTTTGGCTATATTCCCCCACCCCTGCCCCATCTCCTGGTCTGTCTTTGTTTGCTAATCAGCTATGACATTACGCAGGCTGCTTGCGATCTCTGATAGCCCTGTCTGCCTGTCTCCCCACGACTGAATCATTCTCCTTCTCCTTCTGAGACTACACACACTGGACTACTTGTCAACTCATCTTGTCAGACATACCCAGGTGAACCCAGGAAAAGGGAAGACAGAGCAGGGAGGACTGTGACTCTAAAGATTGTCTGTGTGCTATTGGTATTAGATCCATACTGACTAGCAGCAATTAAGAGTAATAATTTGTATTCAGATCATGCTTGGGTTTCAAAAAGCCATTTCACTTCATATACTTGTTAAAAGCAAGTCAGAGGATAACAGAAAGCCCCATGCTTGCTTGGCGCTAAGGGAAATACTCTAGTTAGGTGACCCAGGGGTAATTTAATTCTTCCCAGCGATCATAACAGTTTTATTGCTCGTAAATCGAGGCTGGAGCTGCTGAGCACAACGTGTGTGCAGTGATGTCCTGGCTGTGGTTTTCATCTCTCACGGCCAGAATGGAGATGGTTCGTTCAGCTGTGGGCCTGAGGCTGCTGGGCGGCCCCAGTACAGGCAGGCAGAGGGAGACCCAGAGCGAGCCCATCCTTCCTGCTGCAGGGCGCTCTTGCTGAGACAGGACATCTGGGCACCAGCCCATGGTTCAGGGCCCAGGCAGAGACGGGGGCCAGTCATTTCCTGGACGCTCACCCTGAGTCAGAATGCTTGTGTGCTGCGTGGGTTCCGTACAAGAGCAGGTGAATGCAGAGGGCAGGCAGAGGCTGGTGCCAGGAGCGGAGGAGCTTTGTTAGGAAGCCCACTGATGGGGATTCTGTGTATGTTTGTAATAATTTCTTTAAAAAAAAAAAGCTTTATGAGGTATATTTTATATATCATAAAACTTGCCCATTTCAATTCTACAAGTCATTGATTTCTAGTAACTTTACCAAGTGATGCAACCATCACCTTAAATCAGTTTGGGGACGTTTTCTTCCCCCCAGTAAGGTCCCTCCTGTCCCCTCACAGTTAATCCCCCTTCCCACCCCCAGCCCCAGGCAACTGCCGATCTACTTTCTGTCTCTTTTGCAATAATTTAGCTAATTAGTTTCTGATTAGAGGAGGAGTAGTTTCTTATTTTAGATCATTTGAGTAACCCCCGGAAAGAGAAATGGATGGAATGGAGGCCAGAATCCCCTTGGTGGGATTCTCTTCCAGCTGCCCTCTTCAGCTCTTATCTTCTGCTGCCCCCGCCGCTCCCCTGGCTGATGTGCTCCCGCTTCTCCACTGCTCCTGTGCCTGGACACCCTCCTCCCCATCTTGCAAGACGTAATTCTCCCTGTCATTGAAGGTCTATCTCACATAACCCCAATCAGCAAACATTTCCCTGGTGTCCAGGCTGGAAATAATTTTCTCTTCTCAGTGGTGTTTTATTTCTGGCTCGTAGAGTTTCCACATGGCACTTTATACTTGCTTAAATATGTGCTTTATCTGCCTTATTAAACGGTGAGTTCGTGAGAACTGAGGTTCTGTCTAATGCATCTTTGTCTCCTGAGCCCTCTTACCCACCCAGTTTCATCTCCTGTCGCTCCCTGAGGGCCCCGTGTGCCTCCTTTGTGGCAGTCATCACAGTTTTTTGGTTTTTTTTTTTTTTTTTTTGCAGTGCGCGGGCCTCTCACTATTGCGGCCTCTCCTGCTGCAGAGCATAGGCTCCGGACGCACAGGCTCAGTGGCCATGGCTCACGGGCCCAGCCACTCCACGGCATGTGGGATCTTCCCGGACCGGGGCATGAACCCGTGCCCCCTGCATCGGCAGGCAGACTCTCAGCCACTGCGCTACCAGGGAAGCCCCAGTCATCACAGTTTCGATGGCTGTTTAATGTCGCGCTCACCCTGTGTCCAGTGTCCAGAATGAAAGCAAGCTGGCCCAATGTTCGGATGTCCTTAGCTTTTCACTCTTCTGGATCCCAGAGCTTAGTTTACCTTCTCTTACCTAATACCTGTCGTCACTACCTGAGTTCTTATTTGAATTAAGTAACAAAACGTTTCTTTTTTTTTGGCCTTGCCACACAGCTTGTGAGATTTTAGCTCTCCGACCGGGGTTGAACCCAGCCCCTCGGCAGTGAGAGTGCAGAGTCTTAACCACTGGACCGCTAGGGATGTCCCGATAACAAGTAGTCTTAAATAGACATGTAAACCAAGTTCCGGGTGATGTTCTCCTCCCCTGCTACAGAGGATTTTGTTTTTCTCGCTTATTCACGCATACGCTCACACGTAGTACACCTCTCATAAAAGCATACTAGAGTTCTTCCTAGGAACACAGTTTTGAATCTGCAAGCATCTTATTCTTTTTTCCTCCAACCTGCCGTAGATCTGGGTTGCTCTGGTGCCGTTAGCTCAGCCTCCCACCCTGAGCAGCTCTGACCACCGCCCCTCCCGCCTTGGGCTGTCCCTGCTGTCCTGCACGTGACTTGTCCAGGATGGCACTGCCTTGGCTCCCCTCTGGGCAGCGTTGAGGACTGAACGGACCTGTGCTCTGACTCCAGCCATGGCTCTGCGATCGCGTGGATGAAAGGGCAGAGTCTTGTGGCTCCGGAACTGACCACCTTCCCAAGCCCGGGTCAGCCCGCCTGACTGCTTAAAGCTGTAGTCGTCGTTTCTTTCCCCCAGGAGCTGCTGGTATCTGTACAGAGTGAAACATGCTGCATGTGGTGTGCCTTAGAATTTCTGTTTAATTCTTGTGTATATATTTATTCTTCCTCTGAGGTGACAAGCATCATGTTTTGTTTACATTTGTAGCCAGCTTACTGCTGTCTATAAAATAGGTACTCAGTAAATACATGATGAATGAATTCGTGAATTCACACATTAGTTATATGATGTTTAAAGCTATTAATGTATCTCTAGATTCTGTCTCTTATGTATTAGATGCTCAGAAAAATACTTAGGTAACTTGATTCACTCAGCCACTGCCACGCTCTGTGTTGAGTGCTGTAGAGAATAGAAAAACTTGAAGCCACCCCTTAGGATTCGTGGCGTGAGCTTGATAAGACAAATGTAGGGTAGAACCTGTCAAGTCCTTTAAGAAATTTTTTTAAAAAGAAAATATCGGAGGATTTGGGGAGGGAGGGGTCACTTCCTGCTGAGAGGTTGGGATGTTGTTGGAAAAGGTAGCATCTGAGTAAATCCTGGTGGATGGGAGGGCTTTGAACAGCCGATACTGAGATGAAACGTGGCAGATGAGGTTGGACTGTGAGTGCGGGAGTAGGTTTGGTCTTTATCAGGGGCACAACGCCAGAGAAATCCGACAACTGCATAGGAGGGGTTGGGTCAGGCAGAGACTGGGAGATGGTGGCCAGGAGCAGGGGAAGCGGTGCCTCAGTCCAGACGAGGGGCAGTGAGGCCACTGAGGGGCAGGGCGGTGAGAAGGCCAGAGGGAGCTTGTGGGCGAGCAGCGGGTCAGAAGGGCTGGAGCCCAGGAGGAGGAGAGTGCCATGAGCAGGGGTTGGGGGGCGGCGGCGGCGGGACAAGGGGCCCGAGGAGGCAGGGTGGGTGCGTTCTCGCAGCTGTTGGGAACGAGGGGTGTGTGTGGGGACGGAGCCCCCCACGGCTCAGCGGAAGCCCAGGTGTGCTCGGGCCAGGGATGAGTCACCTGCACGGCCTTATCTCCATCCCTTCCCGTCACCCACGGGACCTCACCTTAAACTCAGCTTTTCAGTATTTACAGCTTAACTCTCGAGGCTAATCCTAGCACATCACAGCTGATGGCACCGTGCCTCTGCCGGGTGCATGACACATGCTGAGCTGTGTAAGCGCCAGACAGAAGTTACCCCAGAAGGCATTTCTGACATCACTGACGGTCATTAACTGATCATTTACTTGGCAGGAAAGGTGGTTGGTGCAGGCGTTCCTACACACCTTACCAGTATTTTTCAAGTAAATTTCTTGCTCCGTTCTGAGATTTCATGTGCTGAATAGTACATGGAAATCAGATCCCATATTGCCCTAAAAATTGTGCCTGTGGTGGGTCTTCCCAGTCAAGGTAATTCTACTAAAAATAAAATTCTCCTTTGCTCGATTGTAAGAAGGAATGCACAGGGTTCCAAAGTCCTTACTCTTGTCTCTGTCCTTTTGTGTTCCCGTAATTTCGGTACGTGTCACCAAAGTGACACATGCACGCAGCCCCAGAAGGCTGCGAGCCACTTGTGCTGACTTAGGGAGAGAGAGCCTGGGGAGGTGAGAAAGTAGAGCCTCGGCTTATTTCCTCACTGGGGAGGGACTCTTGTCGGGTTCAGAACCGGGGTGGGGGGGGGTCTGTGCGTCGAGGTTCTTGCTGACTGAAGCTTTGTGTCTTTAAGTAGGCTCACAGCTGAACGGCCGGCGGGGACGGGCTTGCTCGGCGTGAGCATGCCCAAGTGTGTCAGGAGGGTCTGGTTCTCCGCATGTAATCTGTGGTGACAACTCGCTAAGCCACCATCTTTTGCCTTCTTGCTTCAGGGAGAATAGGGGACCTTAAGACTACTTGTCCCTCCTTTTCCCTTTCTCATTTATCTGCTTTCCTCTCTCTCTCTCTCTCTCTCTCTCTCTCTCTCTCTCTCTCGGTTCTTTTCTAGTTCTCTCTCAACATCCACTCATACACGTTCTCAGGAGACAGAAGCCCCCTTCGTTCTGTCTTTCCTTTTAGTCTCCCCTGTTGGAGGCTGTGCTAGGGAGATTGGGGGCTCTGGGCCCCCAGAACTGACCAAAGCCCAGCCCCAGGGCATCAGATGGAGCCGTGAGTGAGAATAGGAAGTGTTTGGGCTTCTGTTCCTGTATCTGTAAAGTCATGCTGTCATTGATTTTTTTTCTTTGTTGTAATGATTATCTTTCCACAGACTTCATAGCCCAGTAATAGAAGGTTATTACTGTTGTGAAATACAGACAGATGTAGACTTTTCGTCAGTTATATATTCATTTGTAAGGTAAAATCGTTACAGGGAATGTAAGAATGAGTAAGGCTGTCGTACTTGTGCTGGTCAGGTTTTAGGGAAGTTTAATTATCACCGTGTGTTCTCTAACCTCCTTGCTGTCCTTACTTTAGATTAAAAAGGAAATGGAATAAGGATATTTTTTTCTGTTTTTGTTTTTTAGATTCAGAATATGAACAACATAATCTCCTTCCCTCTGGACAGTTTGCTGAAGGGGGACCTAAAAGGAGTGAAAGGGGTATGACACGAAGAGTCCTGTCACGGGGGCGGCTTTCATAGGGCGTGGAATCACGTCACGCTGGCCAGTCAGGGCCGCCACGGCCTCGAGCCTTCTTCCTGGGACGGCGGGGTGGCGCCATGCTGCCTCGGGCTCCCTTGACTGGCCATCGTGGCACCACCTTTTGGCCCTAACAGTGGTGACCCGTGGCCTTTCTGGCTGTCCTGCTGGTGCTCCTGATGTGGAAGGGAAAGAAACAGCTCTTCTGGAAACTGCCAACGACTTTTGGGTTCTGCTGGTTGAGCAGGGAACCCTGTGTGAAGCCTGGTTTTTCCAGCTGGCGTGTCCCTGATTGAGCCCTGGGAAAGGATCCTTGCAGGGTGGTTTCCTGGAGGGAGAATGACCAGCAAGGCCTGGGCCGCCTTTATTTTTCTGTCCTCCGAAGGGTGCTCATTGTTGAGGCCTCGCCTTGCCTCGTACAGACACTTGAGCCGTGAACTGTTTTCCCGGGCACGTGCGTAGGGACAGTCAGGGCTCGAGTGCTGTGTGGGCACCAGGCACCGAGCAGAAAGTTGCTTTCACGTGTCATTGGCCTAGACAGGTGTGTGAAGTGAAAGGGAGGCAATCGTGCCCCGGTTCTTAGGCGACCGAGTGCTCTGACGGGATCCACACGTGATCCCCGGCGGCCTCTGGCACATCTGGAAGCCCAGCCGATTACGGGGGCCTCTGCAGAGGCAGAAGTGCCAGGAGAGCTGTTGGGGCAAGGAGTCTGGGCCCGGGGAGCCGTTAGGACACTGAGGAACACTGCTCAGCATACCCTGGGGGCCCGGAGAACACGTCCGGCGCGAACCAGAAAAGCGGGAGGGAAGGGCACACAGAGCAGAGGGCAAACCGTGCCAGTCTGCAGCGGCATGACGCAGCCCCGCACAAGGGGCCCTGGGTCGGCGGGCTGCAGAGCGGGAGATGAGGCTTACGGGGTGGGCAGACGCCTTCCTGGAGGCTTTAGGTGCCAGGCTGTGGAGCTTAGGCCTTGTCAGAAGGCCAAAGAAGAGTCAAAAAAAGAAAAAAAATCCCCACAACAAAAGGGTTTTCTCTTCTAAAAGACCCCTGTTAAAGGGGGCATAAATAGGTGGGAACCAAATTTGATAGAATTTCTAGTGGCTCAGAGTCAGGCTTTATCAGAGAATATGAGGTCCTGAGTTCCAGACAGAATTGTGGAATCGGGAGACCTCAGGAGAAGGTGAATGGCTTTTATATTCTTGTTTTGGGACCCAGATCAGGGGTACATGTGTTGAGGAGATTCCTATATTAATAGAAGAAAATCAGAGTCCCTTTCTTTTAGAGAGAGATACTAAAATACTTGCAGATTAAATGTTATATCTTTCCAGGTTTAATTTCAGGATAATCTCAGGGCAGAGGGCAGGGTGTAAGTGAAACAGGATGGGCTGTGAGTTGATACTTGCTATAGCTAGCTGACAGGTACGTTATATAATTCTTTCCACTTTTGTCTGTGTGCATTTGGTATATTCTATAATAAAAATTTCTTAAAGAGAAAGAAAAAAACTAAATGCTACCACTAGTCGGATTAAAAGCCTGTGCTCTAAGCTCTCCATTTTTCCTGGGATCACATATGTCATTTATTGCAGAAATTAATACTCTTTTCAGGGCTAGTCTAGGGACAAGTTTATTTTGCCCAGAAATTAATGATTAGTCCTGTTTAATTTATGCCTCTCTGTTTACAGGATCTGAAAAAGCCTTTTGATAAAGCTTGGAAGGACTACGAAACAAAAATGTGAGTATTTTCACTTTAAAAAGTAAGCATAGGTAATTTGAGATTTTAATTTTAAATCGAGCCTTTATTGCTTAAAGGTGTATTGTCTAAATAAACCTTAATCCAGGAAAGAATTCACCCAAAACTATGTTGCTGTGGTTTGTTGTGACACCAGATGCTTTCATACCGGGTGTCCACATTCATGATGTAAGCCTCTTTAAACTGTTTTTTCCTCATCCCTCCTCCTATGTCCTAATGGCTACAGAATGTTATTTTCAGGAACGTTAATTGACTTCTACTGGTTGACTTCAGGCACTTGTAACATTTCTGATCACAGTTTCTCACTTCCTGGAGTGGAGAGGATTGAGCGATTGTGGGAGTGACGATTTCAATTATTTTAAATACTTGAGAAATAGAAAATATTTTAAAATGCCTCATGCTTGCTTTGTAATTGCTGTGCATTGGGCAATAGAGTTTTCTCAGTGGAAATAGAAACTTTTATATGAAGCCATCTGGTAAAGTGGGACGCGATAAGAAGAAAGCCTTTTCAGATGTAACTCCACGTATTTAATTGGGTTTGTTCGTTTTTACCAGCCTTGGGTCTCTGTTCAGAGCTGAAGGATCACAAAGCTCACACCAAGGAATCCCAAACCTTTGGTACTCATCCCATCCTGGAAATCTTAAGTTCCCATGCTCCAAATTCCGGAGTCTCACTGATGGCACACATTCGTTTGTAAGCACAGATACAGTATTAAACCGGAATGCTTTGAAGGTCGGCTCAACCCAGATAGGCTCCAGACTCACTATCCCTGGCTCATTAGCATCCTGCCTCTGTGTGTCAGTTCAGTGCAGTGAATAAGGAAAGGGTCCACATTCCTGCTTTACAGGTGGGAAACCTGGGCTTGGTATTTGCTGCTGGTCAACCACGAGAAGCTAGTTGAGCCCAGGGCAGGACATGGATTTGCCGACTTCATTGAGCTGCCGTCGCTGCTGCCCTCGAGGGCCTCAGAGGAAATGCTTCTGTGCATTTCTGAACCAGGGACAGGAGAGGGTCTCTGAAGAGGGTTGCCTGAGAGAGTCTTCTCCTTCTGAAAGGAAAAGGTTTGAAAGAGGAATGAGATCAAATTCTGTAAAATCAAGACACACATAGATAAGGTGAGGACAGAGGTACTCACACAATCCCAGAATTGGAGAACGAAGGAGCAGCACCCTTTAAAACTCAGAGTAATTCTGGGATAAATTTAAAAATTAGCTCTCCCCCTTTACATGCAAGATTGATGTATCCTGAGGGGCCCTGTGATATGCAACAAACAGCTTTACGACGTCTTTACAATTCCTGGCCTGTCGTTCCATACCTGATCGTTACAAGAGTGACCGACAGCTGGACCATGTCTTGATCCCTTTGCGGTGGCGTCAGGGGAGGCTTGGAGTTGTGTGATTGTCCCCGGGGCCCTCCAGTCACACTGCCTCCCTGGTGCACGAGCCCCTTTAACAACATCCTCACCAAACGGTCACCTTTTCTTTACGTTCTTACTCACCCAGTCGAGTCACTGAGGGTCTACTGTGTGCCCAGTGCTGTGCTTCAAGATAAAGAACAAGGATTAGAAACTGTATTTCTCGCCTCTTCCTAAATAACCCCTCCCCAAATGATGGGGCCTCTGGACCCAGAGGAACCCATTTCGTGTTGAACAACTTTCTAAGACACGCTGCCTGCGTTGTGTAGTGTCTGCCTTGGGGCCCTGCAGGAAACGTCTGCGCCCTCCTCTTCATGGCACCCTTCATATTTTTGAGTGCTTTCTGTGGCTTTTGTTTAGCCTCCTTTTCTCCAGGATAAAAATCCAGTTACTAGTCCAAGCCCTTCCTAACCGATGTGACGCGTGGCTGCCTCACCCTGGTCACCTGTCTCGGGATGCGCTCCAGGGGTCAGCTGGTACCCTGACCCGCACACTGGACTCGAGCACAGGCGAGCATGAGATAGACGTGGAAAGGGGAACGAAGCTTAAAAACGGGAAAGGTCACTTGTTTTCCTCTGTGATGATGAGCACTGTCCTAGTCGAGTTGCTTTGGAAGCATTTGTTGGGTCGACACTCAACAGAAAGGGCCACGGTTGACGTGTTTATGATGAAACGCTCTTTCCTTTCCAGTGAGTTCGAGGCCGTCCTGTTCTGGAAAGGCTCGGAGAGCATTTGTGTCCAGGGTGGGTGTCGGGATCGCAGCGGGGCTGTCCAGTCTGGAGGTGTCTTGATTGCATCTCGCTTTTTCCACACGTAGAACCAAGATAGAAAAGGAGAAGAAGGAGCATGCCAAGCTGCACGGGATGATCCGCACGGAAATCAGCGGGGCTGAGATCGCAGAGGAGATGGAGAAGGAGCGGCGGTTCTTCCAGCTGCAGATGTGCGAGGTACGTCCGCCAGACGCTTCAGGGAAACGCCAGATGCACTGCTGGACCCTGCCACCCAGTTTCTGTTGTTCGGGGGGCCTGGGGCTCCTGGAGGGTGGGGCTAGACTAGCCCAGCTCCAGCCTTTCTGAAGGAGCGACTCACTTGGAAGCGGGTTCCTTCTGCCTCCACATGGGCACACTCGCCCCCGCTGTGGTGTTCTTAAGGAGGTGCCGAGGGCGGGGCGGTGAGACCCCAGCCGTGGTCCCCTCTGTGAGTGTGAGAGCGTCTGCAGGTGCGTGCCCCCAGGCTCCGCCTGCTCGGGTGGGGACGGTCCCCGAGGCCAGAGGCCCAGGCACCCTGGGGAGGTCCTCTGTCCTGCTCCACCGGCAGCCCAAGTCCTCGCCTCGGGGAGGGGAGAATGGCAGGACTAACACTTGGAACATTTCTCTGCTGGAGGCTCAGGGGTGGAAAATATCCAAGACCAAGCATGCCGGCCTTTGCTTCCAGCCTTTTTTATTCCTTGCTTGAGGGTCTGTTTGTGGAAACAGCTTACCCCTCGGCCTGAGGGTTCGCTCCTCGGGGCGGTGGCAGGGAAGCCTCCCTCCTGTAGCCAGGCAGACTTACGTTTTGAGTGTACACGGTGCAGGGGTGATGTTTGTGACAGGTGTTGAAACTAGGTTCAGCCAGCTCTCGATTCCCTGTAAGCAGTCAACAGCGGAGCTCATCCAAAGGCACTTTTTGATTTTAGAATGTTTGTTAATTCGTTAATTACAGTAGGAGCCTAGTCTTTATAGATGTATGCCTTAGGAGTATATTAAAATGCGCTTCTATTCCCAGAGCAAACTCTTAAGTGGTCAGCAGAGGGGAATCAGTCCCAGGGATCAGGGATATTTGTCTGGTATGGGCACAGCCACTCCAGCTCTCTTTTGGTTTCTATTTGCATGGGATTTCTTTCTCCAGCCTTTTACTTTCAACTTATGTGTATCTTTGGATCTACAGTGTGTTTCCTGTAGACAGTCTATATTCGGATCATGTTTTTTTTATCCAGTCTGACAGTCTCTGCCTTCTGATGGGATTGTTTAGTCCTTCGCATTTGACGTTACTATTGATGTGGTTGGGTTTACATCTGCTCTCTCACTTTTCTGTTTCTTAGGTCTCATGTCTTTTTTGTTCCTCTCTCCGTCCTTTGCTGCTTTGTTTTTCATTACGTGACTTTTCAGAAAGTTAACTAAGCTCCAAGTGTTATTGTAGATAGGAGAGTGAATGCTTTTATACACGTGCTGTTTTATAGACAGACATCACATATAATAATACCTGCCTGACCCGTTTCACACAGTGTCGGAGAGATCATCCCGGGCGATAGAGACAGGGACGAAGAAACCGCTGTGTGTTATACCGACACGGTATTGCTCTTATTGACTCGGGGTAAAATTAAGTAGTAGTGTGTCACACAGAGTGGATTTGGGAAGGGTGTGTGTGTGAGTTCAGGATGAGCTCTCTTTTTGGCTAGTGAGGAGGAAAGCTATTGACGTAAACTCTGCTGGACTGCTTGTTAAAGTATGTTTAGTGACTGAGAGACTCAGCCAGCGTGTGAGTGTCACACCCTTGAGGTGAGGGTGTGGGTTCCATCCTCAGCTCTGTGATTGCTTTCTGGGACGTGCACCCAGCACTGGGCTCTTTCCCTTGTCTGGGTGAATGGGTTGTGTGGACTGGTCAAATAGGTTATTTTATTGGAAAAACGCTATCTACCCGACGCCTCTAAGTCACACACGTGAGTCCTCTGTTGGCCGGGTCCCCGAGTGGCCGTCGGGCCCCAGTCCGTGCCGAGCATCGCGGGGTCCCTGAGCTGCAGAGCGGGCGGTTGGTGGGGTCTGGCGCTCTGTGCAGGCACAAAAGCAGAGGTGGGCTGACCGGGCAGTGAGGTTGGAGTTTACAGAGGAGCACACATCTGACGAAGCCTGCACACACTGACCAGACAGACCTGGGCTGGAAGGAAAGAGCATCCGAAAAGCAGTCCCTGAGAGCCCAGCCCCTCAGAGGGAACAGATTGCTGCAGTTAAAGTCATTTCAAAATTGTTCAACCATTTCCTCAAACTGAAGTTCTCAAGTTTTGGAAACGTTTGACGTTGTTTAGGTGTTTAAAGTTTTAGTTGCGTGGGATCTGATGTAGAAAAGTGACTTCCAGGTGTTTGTTTTAAAGCTGTGGAACTTTTTCTTCAAAATGAATCTTATAAAGACAGTCAGTATGCCAGATAGATAATTCAGAGCTTCCGTGAATTGGGAACGTATGAGAGATCCACTCTCACTTTTTTATGATTATAAAAATATGTGCTTTAAAAAATTGGCCAGTATATATGTGTGTGTGTGTATGTATATATGTGTATATATATAAAAGAAATTAAAAATCACCACAGGTTTTACTTACCAAAAGATTACTGCTTTGACATTTAGCTAAACATCTTTCAGATATCCCTATTATACATACATAAAGACAATTTGTATAAACAGGATCATTTTCCACTGCTGCTTTGTAACCTGATTATTTTCACTCACTAGTGTGCTACGGACATCTTTCCATGTCAGGAAGTCTCTGCTTTATTGGCTTAATGGCTACATAGCCCTTCTTTCTGTGGATGTACCACACTTTAATTCCCCATTCATTACATTTAGGTTGTTGCCATTTTTCACTTTTACAAACAAGTCTGCAACGAACCTTCTTTTCTATTCATCTTTGTAAACTCTTATGATTATCTTCTTAGAATAAGTTCCCGTAAGTAGAATTTCTGGGTCAAAGGGTACGTGCATTTTAACATTTGATGCATGGCCAAGCATCTTATTAACCATTTAACCATTTTGATACATTGTCAGACATCTTATTTAATTAACAGAGAATAAGTATCAGAAAGGAGGGAGATGAGGACGTAAGGGCAAAGGCAGTGGCAGTTGACGTAGTTACCGTTTCAGCTTCCCTCTCCCAGCTGGGCTGCCGGCTGACCTGGGAGGCCACTTGAACGCAAGTTTCCCAGGTTACAGCTGAGATGCCTGTGGTCAGCAGGGGTCAGCAGCTCTTTCTGGGGCATTCGGTCTTAGAGGGGCTGCGTTCTCAGAGTTGTTGACACCCTATTTCAGCAGTGGAAGGGACAGGGGATTTATGGAGTCTTCTATAAACTTTTAGCAAAGAACAAGTGTATTTCGGATGCTTGTTTTGTAGATCCCTGGGGCTTCCTGGTGTCTTCGTGGTTGTTAATGAAGTCTCCAAGTTAAAAATGGCTTTAATTTATTTGAATTTAAAATTCTTTTTTTTTTTTAAACAATCACGACTGTTTTTTAAAAAGTGTCAGGGAAGCGTTTTAGTATTAGAGACATGGAGACAAAGTCTCAACTACAGAAGACTAGCAGTTAGTGTGTAGACGATGACCTGCCTAAAGAAAGGGACCCGGGACAGGGTATGTGGACAGCAGTGTTTGAGATGCGTAGAATCCCTTTCATTCACACTGATCTCATTCTTCCACACAACTAGGGCAAAAATTTCTCCTAGCTGCTTAAGACAGAATGTTTTATTACTGGGCGTTCTTGGCACTTCATATTAAGCATTTACTTACCTGTATGTCAGATCATTCATGTGGCACCAAACTGAAAGAAACATTTAGTTATGGCATTCAAAAAATATTAAGCATCTACCATGAGCCCTACCCGTCGTACAAATGTCAGAGAAGTAGAAGAGGTCATCTGTCCTCAGAGGCTCCCGTTCAGCTCATATTCTGCTTCTATCTATGACATTTCCTGTTTTGTTTTTTAACAGTATCTGCTGAAGGTCAATGAAATTAAGATTAAAAAGGGAGTGGATTTACTTCAGAATCTGATCAAGTATTTTCATGCCCAATGCAAGTAAGTTCTTTTTCTTTGTTATGATGGTATTTCAGATGTTTCTTTCTTTATGGCAACTTCTGGGAGATCTGTAGTATTGTGTTGAGGAAAGTAAACACTTATTTAAAACCCTGTAGTAAAAGGAATGAAACAGTGATGCAGGCTACAACCCAGATGAACCTTGAAAACACGTAAAGTGAAAGAAGCCAGAAATAAAAGACCACATCCTGGACGGTTGCATTTATTTGAAAGGTCAGAAACAGGCAGATCCACAGAGGCGGAAAGCAGATTGGTGACTGCCGGGCTTGAGGGCGGGGGGCGGGGGGAATTACTGCCAGCGGGCACAGGGTCTCGTTTTGGGGTCACGAAAACATTCTGGAATTAGATAGGGCTGATGAGTATGCAACTTTGTGAATAAATGTACTCAAAACCACTGAATTGTACACTTTAAAAGGGTGGATTTTATGGTTTGAGGTTTATATCTCAAAAACTAAAAGTAATGTAAAAATCTACATTATCAAATATACTTATTTTTGCTTTTTTTGTAAAGTGGCAAACTAGTTTGATTCTCGGATGTTCTTTATTTGTTAAAAGAGAAATGAGATGGTGTTCATGCAGTGTCTTAAATTAAAAGAATACTTTTATGTATTACTTATCACATAAAACAAATGACAGGACTGAGCAGAGGAGGCTGTGTGTGGAAGCGGAGCAGGACCTTGCAGGTCTGGGAGCCGCTCGTGTGCTCAACTTCACCGTGTCCGTCAGCCCTTCACAACCTGGGCCTCACCTCGTGGCCTCGCTGTCTTCCCCTGTCCTCATCCTGCTCCTCCTCCCTGACCCCCATCGCTGCTCTAAACAGGCCGCGGGCTCCTTCACTGCCTTTGTTGAGTGTGTGCCGTGCCTTGGGCACCGTCCGAGACGCTGGAGGCAGAGTAATGTACGTCTCAGGCACAGCTCCCGCTGGATCAGGTAGGGGAGTTGGACTAGGCAAGCACACTTCTAACTGCACGTTTAACAAAGTGTTCTGAAGTACGGGAGTCTAAGAAAGAATAGAATAGTATACAAGAATATAATTCAGATTAAGGTTGCGGGCAGAGATGTTTTGTCTTTTTTCTGTTTTGTTCTTTGCTGTGTGTTCCAGCAGCCAGAACACAGTACTTGGCCCACAGTAGGTGTTCAAATTCTTCTTGAATTCGCTGCAGGCCTCTTTGAGGGACATGTATTCATGTGTTCTGAGGTCTGAAGGGTGATTGGGAGCCAGCAGGTAAGGAACGGGGGAAGAACATTCCAGGCAAAGTCAATGTCTTGAGGCAGTAGGAGGGCCAGTGTGACTTAAGCATAGTGAAGGAAATGAAGCTGCGTAGGAAAGCCTGGGGTGGGGACGGCTTGGAGGTCTGGTTAACGGTGTCCGATTCTATCCCAGACGTGCTGGGAAGCTCTCAAAGTTTCAAGCAGAGGATTCATTCAGCAAGTAGCGATTGAGCTCCTACTGTGTGCCAGGTGGTGCAGCATGAAGGAGACCAGCCTCTTACGTGCATGGACCTTCAGGTGGGGTGGGGAGACCGCAAGCGCATGGGCAGGTACGTGACAGATTCGGGGCCTGGCTGTGGCTGTGCGGAGGCAGCAGTGTGACGAGAAGAGGGTGTGCTGGCTGGGGATGCCAGGGTAGCTCCTTCCGTTCCGTTTCTGTTCCAGCAGGTTACTGTGTGTGTTGAGAAGGACCCAGATGGGGACGAGTGGGTGTGTGACCACTTAGGCCTGCAGGTTGCGTCCGAGGGTGCTCGGAGCCGCAGCGCCTGGGCGCAGACTGCGACGGTACAGGGAGGGGTGCGCAGCGACGGGGACATCTTTGAGGGTGTCACTGCCACACGCATCCACTTGCTTTTCCCTTAACGGGCTGTGCCCCACGCTGATGCCCCCTTACACACGATGCTCCCTGTGCCTTCCCCAGCCTCTGTTGCTCCACGAGGCCCAGCTCAGGTGTACCTGGCTGCCTAGAAGTCGTCTGCTCTCCCGCTTACCTGAACACTCCTCTTCCTTCCTGTTACCACTGTGCTCTCTGCACATTCCCCCGATGGCACCTTTCGTGGTGTCTCCCGCTGAACGGTATGCTCTTTAAGGGTGTCCTCCATGATTTTAATTTTTTGACCTGTAGCGCGTTTACCTGGAACGATTTGCAGTGGTGAACTGCACTGACTTGGATGGAGCTGTGCTTTGGAATTCTTACTACATCTCTGGCGACACTGCATTTCTAAAGCAGTGGAGGTGCAACAGCAAAGGAAGGTGTGCTGTGTGATTCAGCCTGGGTTAACAGAAGAGCTGCAAGCGTGGAGCTTAGAAAATAGAAAGACCCCTAATGTGTAGAGTTTTTAAGATGAATTATTTTACGGAGACTCAGAATCCTGTGTGATTAACATATAAATTACTTCTTCAGTCTTATCCTTGTAACCTTATGTGAGGCTGTTTAGGAAGTGGGTTGTTTCCTTGCTGATATTTTATTTTTAAAAAGAAGTTATTCTGGGATTTCCTTTTTTTTCTTTATTTTGCCCAAACTAATCAGTTGGGTAGCAACAGACCAGTTGTGGAAAATTGAACCAATTGGCCTTTTATGGGCATGAGCTCAGTAACCTTTAAAAATGATGAATCTTCCATTACTTCCTTTCTGGATGAGTGTGTGTGTGTGTGGGTGGGTGGGTGGGTGTGTGTCTGTGTACGTGTACGTGTACATACATACTGCACGCTCTTAAAAACATTTGGAAAGCTTTGACTTTTCAAATGCATATTTTGGGGCATAAAATGTGGAGCCTGAGTGACTCAGCCATTGGACAAAGGAGCCCGTGGCCACACGTGTCTCTGTCCTCTGGGCAGTTCCTTCGTGTCCCCATTGAACATTCCCAGTCTCCACTGCTCACCGGGGAGCACAGCTGTGCCCGGCGGGCAGAGGCAGCCTGCTCAGCTGAAGCTGCTGGTCTCTGCAGGTACCAAGAGGCCTCTTGGTGGAAACTAGATTCTGTGGAACCATGTTCAGGTGTTCACCCTTAGAACTGCTTAGACAGACATTATTTTGCTTTTTACTCCTTTTTGCTTTTCTCTGGAAGCATTCTTGAAGAGTATGTTCTTTGTCTTTTATTTCATTTAAGGAAAGATTTAGCATCTCTAGTTCCTAGAAGAGCCTGGAAAACGTGTCTTACTAGCCTTTGCTGCTAAAGATTGAGGATCCTTTTCTCTATTGTGAACCTAGAAATAGGGCAGTCTTTAAAACAGAAATAAACAAAAACGGTCATGTTCTAAGCAGTAGTGATGAGCATTGAAGTGACTTGTTCTCTGAGCAGATACCTGCTGAGAACCACTGTGACCAGTTGCGGCTTGATGAACCTGGGTTGCAGATGCAGTGAGACCCAGTCCGGTGCCCTGGACAAGTGCACTCCGGGGGGTGGGGGGGAGGGCGGAGGCTGCCGGCCGTGAGGCTGCAGTTGTGAAGGCTGGAGAAGGGAGAGTCCGCCCCGCTTGTGGGCGCCTGAACGTTGGATCTCAGTGGGTGTATTTTAAAGGCTGGCGAATTTGATCAGGTAGGCTAGAAAACGTTAGATAAAAAACAAAAGTCGACATTTGGTAATACCGATGGTAAATGTTGTTTTGACTGAAGCTTGGGAACGTGTTAACAGGCTCAAGCTAAAAACAATGTCGGGGGGTTTGTACTTAGGAATGTTGCAGCGACAGCAGTCAGCAAAGGGGCCCCTTTTTTGAAGCTTTCCCTGAGGCCAGAGAAAGTATACAAACATGCCTCAGTAAGGACGGTACAGAAAGATAGGAGTTTTGAACATCACAGGCAGGAAGTTTTCTGGGTAGATGGTCAAGACTGGCTATGCTTTTACAAAGATGAACTCTAAATCTGTATCGTTATTCCAAGTGTGACACTGTGCAGTGTCACGACGGAAACAGCGTCTGTGATGAGAAATACCTCTCCGAGCCCTTGACTCCACCGCGAGGTGCTCTCACTGTGGGGACAGCTGCCAGGCACAGAGATGCTGGAGCTGTGCACCCGCTCCCTTTCCCCGAGAGCAGGACCGTTTCTGTGCTGATCTCCTGGGATAATTTTCCTACTCCCTGAACTAGTGTGTGTTCAGCTTCTCTCTCTCTCTCCCCCTCCCTCCCAACCCCACCTATTTTATAAGAATTTGAATTGATTAATAAAACAGTTATACAAAAAAAATAGAGCTGAAACAAAACATAAGAACCGAATGAGTTCATGACAAGAGGGAAAAGCTCAGTTTCTCATCCTTGTGTTTGTTCTTCCCAGTTGCCTTTTCAATTTAAAATTGCTGCTCTGTGTCGGCCATTGTGCTCAGAGTGGAAACACAGAGACGTATATGGCATGGCATTTCTGCCCTATCAGTGGAAACAGACCATGTGGAAAGGTCATTATAACACGGATGCAGTTGCTACACCAGAAGCATATTTTACATTTAGAAAAAAATGAATTAGGCAAAATACAGGAATGAGAATGTAAAGTTAAAATTATGCATATATCTAAAGATTTTTAAGGTAAGAAATTCTAATAGCCCAGCCTCTGATTCCTAATAACTAGCTAATCGTGGTTTGTAACCCACATCCTGTGTGTATGCTTTCCTCTTCCTTCCTCCCTTCCTCCTTGGAGTTATTGTACTAAGTGTCATGCAGCATTGTTTTTACAACCCCTCCTGCTAATTGCATACTTCATATGGGAAATTCCCACAGGACCATTGCTGAGTTTAAAAGAAAGAAACACGTGAACCCCAGATCACTTTTTTTTTTTTGAAGATAGCCTCCTTGGTACCCAGTAAACTGGCAGAAGTTAGAAATTCTCCTTCCTTTCCTCATTAATTTCTTCATTCAACAAATATTGTGTGCCTGAAATGTGTCAGGTTTTGTGGATGCTGTGTCCTCACCCTCCTGGAACTTCAGATCTAATGGGGGAATTTCATTTTAAACAATTACACCAGTGAACACGTAATGGCAGTTGTGGTGAGTGTTTTGAAGCCAGAGACACAATGCTCTGAGAGAATCTGGCAAGGAGACCTCTTGGAAGGGATGGGGGTTGTGGCACACCTCAAGGGTGAGGCCGTATCTAACTTAAAACTTGAAGAGTGAGTGGGAATGAACCAGGCGAAGCAGAAGGCAGGCTGCAGGGAGAACTCTTTAGAGGAAAGAAACAGCAAGTGCAAAGGGCCTGAGGCAGGGAGGACTTGGCTCCATAGAGGAGTAGAGAGACGTGAATAAAGGGGCAAGTGGTGTGGGTGGAAGCCTGGAGACGTAGGCAGGGGCCAAGTCCACGGGCATTTTAGGCCTTGTTACAGGTTTTGAACTCTCTCCTGAGCTCCCTGGGAAGCCTCTTCTTCCTCTGAAAAGGGTTCAAAGGCACGTGCTGCCCGTCAGCCTGCTGTTGCTGCAGAAAAACTCGTCCAGCCTCTGCTGTACTTCCTGAATCACTGGTTAAAGATGACTTCACAAGCACTGGGTTCTGAGCGTTAAAAATATAAAGTTCCTTTTGATATTCGATCTCAAGTTCTCCACCCACATCTCCCTGCTCTGCCCACGGGGCGTGGCCATTCATGTGCTTCAGGCTCCCTTGCTTTTTTCCTGCATTCTTTCTCTTTTCCACTTAGCTGTAGCCTGTCAAGGAAAATATTTTAGCGTCTTATTCTGTGTTCACCCCGTGCTTTCCTGGCCTCAGACGCTTCCGTTCCTGAACCGAAGCCTTTGCTGCCATTTGTCAGTAGAGTCCTGTTTCCTGTTACAAACTGAAAATTTAGGGCTCATTTTATATGGGTCAAGAAAAATCACAAATACGAGGCTTATTGCAGTGCCTTTTCTCTTAGCTTTGAGTGTCACTTTATTCTTGGTTTGCCTAATATTAGTTTTGAGTGTCACTTTATTCTTGGTTTGCCTAATATTTCAAGGTTTGGGTCCTAGTCTTTTCCCCCAGGAATTACATAGTGATCTCAGCCATTTCCTTTAAAGAAGTTTTTTCTCCATCTAACAATATTGTTTTCTCTTTTATGAAACACAATCTATGTTTCTTGTTTTTTTCCTCCTAGTTTTTTCCAGGATGGACTGAAAGCAGTTGAAAGCCTCAAACCTTCCATTGAAACACTTTCAACGGATCTTCACACAGTAAGTAGTTTCCCTCCCACATGAGTGTTGAAAGGGTTTTTATGCAACAAACACTTTGATTTAAATGTTGCTTCCGTGTAATCTCGTGTTTGCGTGCTGGGATACCCAGAAAGTGACAGCCCTGAAGCGCCACGCGGGAGTGTGGAGAATGGGGTTCCCACTCCGTCCTCGGTCTTGGTTGGGAGAAGGTTGCGTTTATGGAGAAATGCCCCGCGAACTCCACCATCTCACTGTACCTCCGCCGTACTTTTCTCTGCTTTGTTTTGTTTTTTAAAGATCAAACAGGCCCAGGATGAAGAGAGAAGGCAGTTGATACAGCTTCGAGATATTTTGAAGTCAGCATTACAGGTTGAACAGAAAGAGGTGAGGGGATTTAATTTTGAAAGATTTGCTATTCTATGTTTTCATCCCTCAGTCTCGGGGGCTTCGGGACTGAGGAGGTGAGATCCAGGTCTCTGGGTGCTCGGTTCACTGCGGGGCTGTATCGGGCAACATGCAAACATGTAGTCTGTTCTTCAAGTTGGTTTTATAAAACCATCTTTTTAAAAATATGCTTATTTCATGGGGAAGCATTACCCTAGGCATGGCCTTAATGGCAGTACTTAAACCTCTTCTGCTCCGTCCGTTGCTGGATGAGTAGCTCTTAGGGTCTCCGTCACATAGACACTCGTTATTCATGCCGTTGGTTCTCTCCCTGGAGCTCTGTGGTTTCCCTGCCCACAGATATACACGGACTTTGCCCGTGTGGCATCAGCGGGTGACTGGTGACCATCTGAATCTTCCAGCCTGGAGATTATGTTCCATAAAATGGGAGGAGCTTGATTTTCTTGGAGCTGCTTTCTGATGGGCAGAAACCTTAGTTTTCTTGCGTCATCTCTTTCATATAATCACTTCTCTGCGGGCCAGCACATTCGCAGTGATGATTTGTATTTGGGGGGGCTTGTTAGAAAACCATTAAAAAGTAAATTTTGAGGTAATTGCATATGTTTGCTACAGTGTGGATATTATAATGTGAAATTTAACATAAATCCACTTCCTTGTCAATAAAGGAACGTGTTTAAGTGTATAGCTAGTAGATTTTAGATCAATACCTCTATTAAACTACTTAGCAGAGCATAAAGTTCCCTGTTGGCAGTTTGGCATGCTCTATTTTGTTTTAAGTTCTTGTACTATAACTGAATATTGTTGTTTTTCTCCCAAATGCATTTACCTTTTGTGACCGAAGTCTAGGAGAGTAAGTAGTTCAGTATTTTAATAAATTATAGAACTCTGCATGCTTTTTTCATGAACTTCAAAAAATAGATATTTCCTCCGTGTATATACTAATAGCTAGTAGCATTTTTTATTTTTACTTTTCTTTCAGTAGCTGTGGACTTTATTAAAGACTTAAGAATTTGAAAGCATAAATGTTAGCGAAATGGAAATTTTCCAAGTTTACAGTTTAGCCTTTGGCGTCACTCCTTTGTGAAGGTGAAGCCGCTCACCGGCCCCCCTTCCGCTGCGTCGCTGAATTCTGCCCCTCTTTCTGATGTACCTTAATCCCTCCCTCTGGAGGGCTGCCTCTGCCCCCCGCCCCCGCAGTGATCTGTGTCGCACATTTTGTTTGAGAGTTTTTTCAGTGGCAACATATATCTTTGGGGGCTTGATGGCCATGTGCTCAAGTGCACAGGTGCTTTTTCTCCAGCTGGACCTCGAGCAGATTGAGGCTGCCCTCCTGCCTTCTGGGCCCATCTGGCCGTCACATCATAGCACCATATATTGCTCATTTCACTGGTTCTTGGTAAACAGGGGTCAGCTAAGTGAGAGACTGGCCCATTGAGGCCCCACGTAGTGCTGGAAATTACCCACAGCATGGTGACTTCCTCCCCGTCTAGAGAATCTAGGTCCTGACACTTTGATATTCCTAAACATGGAATATAAGCAGAAAAAGAAGAAAAGAACTTGGAGTATGGAGAGTCTAGTGGCCTGACTGTAACCAGAAGAGGTAGCACTCATGCAGGAACCAGGATGCCATCGAGCACCGGAGAGCTGGTGGGAACGGTTGGAAGCAAGAAGGATCCGAGAAGGAGGATCAAACCTGTGAAGCAAAGCTCAGATTTAAAGTACAGGAGAGCAGGTGCTGGAGCCCTCTGGGCACAGAGCGAGGGCCATGTTTGCTTTGGCTGTGCAGGAGGAGGAGGTTTGGGAAAACTGGCTCTTGTCAGAAAGCCGGTTATTTACAGCTTTGCAGAAAAGTGTAGCAGATTTACCAGCACAGACCAGAAGTCTTTCACGGTTTATTGTTTCTGTGTTTTATGTTGACCAGCCGTTCTGCCCCAGATGCACAGCGGGGTCGAATGAACCGTCTTCACTGCTCTTCTCTGGCTTTATGCCCAAAGATCGAACCCACCAATCTCCTGGCTGTGAATGTCTTGTCTTTTCTGTGTATCACATTCTGCGTTGCTTTTTGATGATGGTATTCCATAAATTGGACAGTCTGTGAATGCAATTGCAAGTAATAAGCAAATATGGATACGTTAAATTTTATCTGTTTTAAAATAATTTTTATAACTGGGGTCCCTCCAATCACAAGAATCGAACATTTGGGCGTTATTGTTGTTTAGCTCTCATCCCTTGTTTCTGGATTCTCTTCTGTGAGGCAGAAGAGTGAAGGTGTTGATGGATTTTTGTCAGTGTTATAAACATTCTAATTCTACATAATTATACTTCATAAGAACTAGGTAACGTGCCCCAAGGAGACGGTAGTGATGGTTGGTAGGCGTTACTCTCCTAGTTCTCCCTGCGAACCTTCAGCATCAATCGTGTGGTCTAAGTGGAGGACGTGGCCGTCACATACAGGGGCTTTGGGCTGCTTCTCTGTCACCCGTGGCTGTACTTTGGAGAAAAGACTGTGCCGTCACAATTCCAGCACCCCCACACCTCCAAACCACCGGCGTTCCTATTCTGTTCCTGATATTTCTGTTCCCTGTAAATAGGATGCTACAGTTTGATTTTTCCATTATTTTATTATGAAATTTTTCAGACTTACAGAGAAGTTGAAAAACTATACAGTGAACACCTATATATGCATCATATTTTAACATTTGGAAAAGACCCCGTCTACAAAGTTAAAACTCTTCAACACTGCTAATCTTTGCATGAACTTCCTCCCTGTGTGCCTTACCTTCTCCCGCCTTCCCCGTCCCGCAAATGTCCATTTCAGCTGCATTCTGCTGGGACAGGTCCCGCTGCGGTGCTGGAGGATTCTCTGCTATTTGTTGGGAACGAAGACGTGTGCTGTGCTGGGGAGGACTCAGGTTCTGGGGGATGGTCTTGGTAGGTCTAAGCGCTGAAACCACAGTGATTTTTCCACTTTGGAGATCTCTCTTCGTGCCAGTTTTGCTTCCCCTTTTTAAAGTGTCCCTGTGTGGTAGGATGTGGTCGAATAGTGTGTGCTGTCCAAGGAACAGAGGTCCATAACAGCCATGATTTTCTTCCAACTCCGGCCTTTTGGTCTGGGGTTGCATATCTTTTTTTTTTTTTTTTTTTGGGGGGGGGTTTGCATATCTTATCATGCTCAAATCTGGCCTTAATCAGAACCCTCTGGCTAGGTGTCCACTTCCCACCCCTCGTGCCAGGCTGCTGGGTAGCCTAGAACTGGCCTTGAGTGCTGACGCCATGCAAGACTTGGCACATTCGACTGCCATTTCCTCAGCAGTTACTCTAAGGAGGAGCTGCACAGACACACACCGGAGCAGGATAGATACGGTTCTTCCCTCTTAAAGGGCTCACGGTCTGGGGTGGGGACAGGAAAGGAGTTGAGCACAGTGTGATGAGAGCTCTACTGGAGGTCACCTCCAAGGAGGGTGTCACCCCAGTGTGGGGTGGGCAGGTGTGTGTCAGGAAGGAGGGTTTGGAGGATGATTCAGAGTTAGGAGAGGCCCAGCAGCTGAGACAGGTGAGCCAGCTTCTGACCAGGACAGAAAGCTTGCCTGGTAGCTGGCTGTCCAGCAGCGCGTGCACCGTTTGAACTCTAGGTCTTCCACTTCCTGCCAGGGTGACCTTGAGCAAGTTACTTGACTTCTCCATGCCTCGGTTGCTTCATCTGTAAAACAGGAGTGATGTTGCCTACCCGAGAGTTGTTACGAGATCTAAGGGACAAGTTCTGTAAAGCACTTAACACATTGTCTTGATAAACGGATACTGGTTCGTTCATTCATTCCACAGATACTGGGTTCCTGATGCCGACGATACAGGAGTGAACAAAAAAGACCCAGTTCCTTCCCCGGCCTTGGTAGTTGAACGGTGGTGGGTGGCGGTGGTGGTATCTCTGAGGGGTCCTTCTGCCCACTTGACCCTCCTCTGTTGGCTGGTCGTCTGGCACCTTGTCTTCGTGACTCTGGCCCCGACCGTTGCCCCCCTCCCGACTCTGACTCGCGCTCCAGCCTAGGCTGATGCCCTTGCTCCCGACCCCGGCCTGTCAGGTCCCCCCGACTGTCGCACTGCCCCGTTCCCAGGCCTTCGTCATCGCTCCCCCCGTCCTCTCCCCTGCTGTCTGTTGTCATAGCGTCTCCTGCTTGCTTCACGTCTCAGGTTTTTCCAGGCACGTGATAAGCGTGACCCGTAATCAGTCCTTATTACAACAGCATGGCTGGGCAGGTAGTATTAGCCCGCATTTACAACTTGAGTCTGAGAGGAGAAATGCATTTGCTGGAGTTTTGGGGCCAGGGTTTGAGCCCTGCTGTGTTCCACCACAAGGCTGTTCTCTGTCAGCTATATTATGTGACTTTAATATCTTGTGTCAGAATCTTTTAAAAAGCTACCCAGAGGAACTTCCCTGGTGGTCCAGTGGTTAGGACTTGGCACTTTCACTGCAGGGGCCCATGGTTGGGGAACTTAGATCCCTCAAGCCATGCAGTGTGGCCAAAAAAAAGCTACCCAGAAATAATGGGGAATAGGTGGTAAGAGATGTTAGAACACTGTTCTTTGACCACAGCTTAGTGCTTGCTTAGCAGAGCCCCCAGTTCCCAGTGTGTCCACACACACACACACGTGTCCATGGACACACCTGACACGCCGTGGGAAAATGGGGAGCAACTGGACATCACAGCCCTCCCTTGGCAGAGAAACTTTAAGCCTCATGAGGTGACTCCTCGGCAATCCATTCATCACGAGAATTGACCGAACGCAGACTTTCTGAGAGGTGGACAGGTGAATTGAAAAAGTGTGTGCAATGTTCTAGAGTCTTAGGGAGCTCGGGGATACTTCTGATGTTATGAGTAGACGTGTGTGTGCGCGCGCATATACGTGTATATAAAGTATGCAGAGTCACCCTTCCCCGGCCCCACAGCCCCGTTCCTGAAGATTTCAGATATTGAGTCTGCCGCTCATCTGGGCGGTTTCAGCTTCAGCAGGACCCAGTGGCTAACACCTCATAAGGCCACACAAAACTTAAGATCATGGACAGTGCCTGGGATCGGAGAACTTGTCTGGACGTCATAGGACAGAGGATTTGTGGATACTGATGGAGTCTTATGAGAGCTTTCTGAAGGCCCATAAAACACCTGCTTAACTTACGTGCTTCAGACACATAACAGTCTCCACGTGGAGGCTCACTCAGTCGAGTCTTAGGGTGTCCTTGGCTCTCCTGGAGAAGCACAGAGTACGTGGGAGAGTCTCCAAGAATCCGGGCAACGTGGATGCCCCGGCCAGTTGCCTGCTGTATTGTTAGATGATGGTTCTCCTCAGAAAGGGAGGCTCTTTTCCCTTGAACTATATTCCATTCAGTTGAAATCTCAGTATGTGAAAGGGCCGACTTCATTTGTCACCCCTTCCCTTGATCAAGTGTTGTATGAAACACTTATATAAACAGGTGAAGAAAGGCTATTCTTGTTGGGTCACGTAGAAGTCACCTGGAAGATGCTGAAATAATTAGTTCTAAAGCAGGTTCAATTTTATGTTACACAGATTATATTCCTTACAGATTTTAAATTCCATAGTTTCAGATTTGCTTACATTTTAAAATTGATTCAAGAAATGCCTTGTCTCAAGAATAAAACAGTGATTTCATTCCTAACCTCTGGCATAGGGTCTGATTCTGTTGAAAAGAAAAATGTCCTTTATCCTGTTCATAAGACCTGTGAAGAGTTCTGATGAATATGCTCGGCATGAACACTTTTAGCAGTGTTATCATGTGGTTTCATCACTTATTTTGTGCAGGATTTTTTTTTCTCCCCAAATCAATAGACGTATTTCTTGGTTGTGCAATTTAGTCTTTTGATAGGTGAACAGTATTTCTCCATTTCCCCTCTGCTGCATACATTTCCAGTGATGTTTAAAGCTGGGTTTGCTCTAAATGTCTAGTGCTAGTATATACTGCCCCTTTGAGAAAATGTAGAAACTGGGACCATCCTTATCCAATGAATGAGCTGTTTGCCCTAGTTGTTTCGAGGCATGAACTCCCTGTGGAAAAGGACATTTCTCCTGTTAGGGGGTCTGCTTGTTCAGGGTCTGTTGTCAGTTCAGTAATGGAATGCTTGAGCACATTATTGATTTCTCAGATGAAGGGTTTTTTTTTTTTTTTTTCCCTGAGTTATCCCATATATATTTCGGAGTTTAAAAAGTCAGTGCTAGACAGGCCATGTTCATGGATTGGAAAACTTAATATTGTTAGGTTGGCAATACTTCCCAAACTGATCTACACATTCAGTGTGATCCCCATCAAAATAAAATTCTAGCTGCCTATTTGCAAAAACTGACAGGCTGATATCAAAATTCAGACGAAAATGCAAGGGACCCAGAAGAGCCAAAAGCAATCTTGAAAAAGAAGAACAAAGTTGGAGGACTCATTCTTTCTGATTTCAGAACTTTCCACAAAGCTATAATAATCAAGATAGTGTGGCACTGGCGTGAGGATGAGCATATAGATCAATGAAATAGAATTGAACCCTTACATTTATGGTCAGTTGATTTTCAACAAAGGTGTTAAGACAATTCAATGAGGAAAGAACCGTCTTTTCAATAAATGATTCTGGGGCAGTTGATAGCCAAAGCAAAAGAATGCATTTAGACCCCTACCTCACACCATAATAAAAAGTTAATTCAAGATGGGTCAGAGACCTAAATGTAAGAACTACAACTATAAAACTTAGAAGAAAACACAGATGTAAATCTTCATGACCTTAGATTAGGCAGTGACTTCTTAGATGTGACATCTAAAGTACAGACGACAAAAGAAATAGTAGATAAACTGGACTTCATCCAAATAAAAAATTTGCGTTTCAAGATTTATTTAAAAACGGTCAAGAATTCGGGGGGCTGGCTGTGGCTTTCGGATGAAGTCTAGGCTCTGACTCCAGCCCGCCAGTCCCTTCGGCTGATGGGCCCCCTTATCTTGGCTGCAGTATTTGTCCTCAGTTCCCTCCCTGGAGGATGGCCACGGCCACCACTTTCCTCTGCAGGCCTCCGCGTGTGTCCCTCCCCTTAGCCTCTGGCGGTTCTCACCTTCATCTTTAAAACTCACTTCTTCCAGACGCTCCCGTGGTTTTCTCCGTTTGACAGGTCACTTCTGGAGCCCGTGTATCCTCAGTTCGGATCATGTTGACTGTCGTGCACCAGTTCTTTCATTGTTTGGGCAGCACCGAGGGTCCTGGGGGATGGTCAGCTGCTCGACAGTGGAGTGAGGCTAGCTCTGGATCCTTGGGCGTCCTCTGGTGAGGGCACGAGGCGCAGTGGAAGGGGCCTCAGAGTGCGAGGCCGAGTTCCCTTCCACCCTCCGCTCTGGCTCCAGCGAGCCCTGCATCTTGAGCAAGTCTCTTATTTTCATCGTTTCTGTTTCTTCTGTGACGAAGTGAACTGGATAGGGAGCTCTCACAACAGATGGAGGCAGCTTTCAGTCCCGCCCGCTTGACCCGTGAACTCCTTGTTCATCTTTTGCTCCCCTTGTTTCCTTCGCCAGAATTTCCAGGGTTAGCACTTCTGGTAGCATCTGTGAAACCCCAGTTGAGCACGTTTTGGACCCCAGACCCTGGACTTAGGCTCAGGGGATTCATTAATGGTCTTTGCCCTCAAAAAGCTGAAGGCTGGAGTTTCCCAGCGGTGGTGGGCTTGGCCGTGTTCTCAGCTGTCCAGGTGGACAGTCTGCCCTCAGGCTGGAGCAGTTAGGTGTAGGGCCATGGCCCCTCTGCTGGGATTGATGGGGTCAGGAAGCAAATGTTCATGTGTGTTACATAGCAGGTATTCACACACGTGGTCTCACTCAAGCCTTCCTATATTTGCTGCCCTTACTAGAAATTGTTTTCCTGTTTTCCCAGGAGGAAACTGAGACAGGGAGCTTAAGTAACTTGCCCAAAGTAAGAGGCAAAATATTGTTTTTGTGTTTTTTTGCTTGAAAGCCCCGCCTCTTCCAACATGTAGCGTTACTGCCTTCCTTCTCGAGGACTGCTTTTGCCACACCAGGAGCTTCTTGCCACTGTCAGGAACTTAAGGCTAGTAAATAAGTAAAATCTCGTAATTTCCAAATGGCTCATTCTTTCAGCCAGTTTGGGGATACTGGCATTTGTCATTTCCTTCTCCAGCCTGGTAGGTGGCATTTATGAGTTCCAAGATAAGAATTTTATGTCCCTTTTTTGGTGTGTTTAAGAGGGGAAATTCTCTAATTTAAAAAGAAAAAAAAATTTTTAAGGGTGTAAGTGTCTCTGTGTACTGCTTTTTAAAAATTGAAATCTGGACAGGATTAAAAACCACTAACATCTTAACTGTTTTCAGGATTCACAGCTTCGCCAGAGCACAGCCTATAGTTTACACCAGCCTCAGGGAAACAAAGAGCACGGCACCGAGCGGAATGGCAACCTCTACAAGAAAAGTGATGGGTACGTAGACGGCGTTGCTAGAGTTTCAGTGTGTGTTTGTAATCTCCTGTGTCCAAAATTTCTGAACTCTTTTTTTTCCCCCCATTTATCTGTAAGGATCCGAAAAGTGTGGCAGAAAAGGAAATGTTCAGTGAAAAATGGTTTTCTGACCATATCCCATGGCACCGTAAGTATCCTCTGTCATCACGGGCTCCGCTGTAGCGGGATGAGGGGATGTGGGCTGGAGGCCTGGTAAGGGGACCGAGGCCTGCGCTGCGGCACGCGGCGTGCATTGTAAACAAGGTCCCTGCTGAGAAGAGCTTGTTTGGGTGCCGCCTCGGTTTGGTGCCCTTGTTGATGCTCCCCTAGCAGGGGCCCTTGCTGCCTCAGGGTCAGGAACACCTGAGGAGCCAGGCGGTCTGTATTCAGAGGCCTGTGACTCCCAGAAACAAGCAGCAAACCGCTCCCCGGCTTTCTTTGTCTGTGGAAATTGAACATCACACTTGGAAAGAGTTCTCCTTTTCCATCAAGGGAAAAGAGTTTAGGTAGTCCGGAGTCTGGGCATCAGAAATCCAAGGGAAGAGAGACTTCAGTAATTTTATTGTAGACATACTGCACCCAGCCTCCATCAGGTTCTTTTTCTACGACCCTGTGTATAATTGCCCATGCAGGAAACTGAGCCAACATATGCTGAGCCAGTTGGAATACCAGTTGGAATAAAATGATTTACTTAATCTGGCTTTCGGAGACGAGGGATTGTGTAACCACAGTTACAAACATAGCCCTTTTCCACGGTGGGCTTTAGGCATATTATCACCTTACCTGGTGTGACGGGATCTGGTGAAAGCCGTGGAGGCTGGTAGATATTTTTTAAATGTCTGAAGGCAGAGTTGGTTGCTGTTTTGCTGAGAACGAGGACGCTGGTGGTGACCTAGGTTCCTGCACCCCAGGCAGGAGGCCTGGCCCTGACCTCAGTCCCATAGTGGAGATGAGCCTCAGCCTTTGTCTTTCTTCCCCTGTCCCCACCAGCTCCCCTGTGAAAGGCACAGCTGGGCGGGAGCACAGACAGCCTTTTCAGGGCCCTGGACAGAGGTCATGGCTCAGTGTGGTTCCAGAGAAACCCTGCCCTTGTCAGTATTTAGGAGTGAGGAGACAGAGTAAAGCCCCGCCTGAAGGGTGGCCGGCAGCGTGGACTGTGTTCCACGGGGTGGGGGTGGGGTCCCTTCCTTTTCACCGACTCTGTATGAGAAGGGAGAGAGACCACAGAACTAGCAGATACCAAGTGTCTGGAGGCACCTCTGGGGACCTCTGGCCTGGGGGACTGAACATGGCTCCTGCCTGGGCAAATAAAGGTCGTTTCTCTTTTCCAAAATCCAGCCTTCACTGGCCTTCTTTATGCTCATCACGTCCCTCCTGGGGCCATGCAGTTTGGATCCTGATGTAATTTTTTTCTGTTTGGACGTGTGTGTGTGTGTGTGTGTGTGTGTGTGTGTGTGTGTGTGTGACTGGGTATAAGTGCTGTAGACTAAGAGAGGCAAATTGATTTAGTCACCACTCCTGTTTAAAATGGAGAACGTTAGACTGGATGAAGGCCAGGTTCCCTTCCTGCTCTAACACCTGCGATTCTGTGATTTGCTTTCGAATTGTATTCTACTCTGTCGTGAGTCAGGTTTACTGCCTCAGTGTGGAAAATCTCATAAAATAAGACTGGGTTTCATTTCATATTTGTTTACAGCTCTAAAGCCAGTTGGGATATTTGCTTCATTGGCGTGTCCACTAGACCCAGGGCCTCGGCTTAAGCCAAAGAGTGGTTCTCCCCCCGACCACAGAAATGACAGCAGGTCTGGTAATCCTTTGCTGACAGCATAAACTTTGGGTCTCTTCATTTCTGTTGCTTGAGCTTCCTCTCAAAAGACATGGAGGCTTAGTTTTCTTTAAACGTTGATGGGTTGCCCCAGTTTTTGGCAGATAGTAGGGTTATAACTAGCTTTACTAGCATGCGGAGAGCTCAGCTTGTCACGCCACTCGCATGTTGTGTTAGTGCTTCGCCCTTGGGGGGATCCTTCTCTAGGGAGTCCCGCTCTCTGAACGCCGCCTCCTGCCTTAGCTTCCTTCCAGCCCAGAGGGGTGGCAGATGGAGGCTCCGTCCCGCTGCCTCTCCTGGGAAAGGAGTGGGTCCCTGTGGCAGCTGCCTCTGCTGCGGGGCGCCCTGCATGCCCTGGGGCGCCGGATCCCGACACCCCAGTGCTGCTGCACCTACAGAGCGTTCACACACTGTGATGTGAATAACTTCCACCGAGAAAGAGAGTGGAGAGATGCCGGTTTGGTTTGGTTTGGTTTGGTTTGGTTTGGATTTGGCTCCTTTCGTGGCTTACCTGTTCAGCCAGCATCTCCCTGGGTATGTTTGTTAATTTACCGTCAGGAAAAAAGGGACAGTTTAGGACATGAGATTCTTGTATTCTGTATTTTAGCAGAGGGACAGTGATTGCATAGTTGGTATTCCCCGTTAGACAAGGCTAATTGTGTTTTCTGGCCCTGGAAAGAAGTTATCCTTGGGACAAAATGACTCTAATTAGATATCCTCTTTGCCAAATTCGTCTCTTTGCCACACCGCCAAAGGCTGGAGACTGTATTAAGCTGGAAGAAATGTCTGTTGTTTCTTACAAAATCTAAAAAAAATTTTTAAATGATCATCAGTCATGCAGAAGGGAGACTAGAAACTTCCTTTTAAAAGCCTGACAACTTGGAGGAGAATGGAATGGCCTGACTAAAATGGGAGCTTCACTAATAATCCGTGTCTTCATGGCAAACACTTAGGGCTGTAGGGTCTGCTTCCTGCTCCTTCCTGAGCTTTCTACTTAATCAGGGCTTCTCAAATCAGGCTCTCAAGGAACACTGGTATCTGATGAATTAGATAGACCTGTTCTATAGCTGAATTTCAATGAAGACAGCATTTTCCCCAAATTGTAGCAGGGAGGGGATTTAATGGATAGAATGTTCTCTATTTAAAATTTTTCTTCCATGAATTTTTCTTACAGCCTTGCTGTCAGCTAATCGTTCATCTGAATGGGCCAGTAGCAAGCAATTATTAGTGTAAAACTGGGAACAGCTTAAGATGGTCAGCTTCTAGGTTTTGTGGACCATTCTCACGGTGGTCCTTTTTGAATAGTAGCCACATTTATACCTTTATCGTTATTCCTACTTCACATATAGGCACTGGATATTTTTCCATACTTTGTGGTGCATATACACTGTGAAGTAAGAAATCTACCTTTGAGGGTAGTTGTGTCTCAGTAAGAATGGACAACTTTCCTAGTAGCACAGGGAACATGGAAGAAGGCAGGTTGGGGGGCAGGGGGAGTACTCACTCCAGTGTGGCTCTTTGCAGCACTTGAGATACTTAGAGGTAATCCTGGGAAGAGGCTCTGCTTCCCAGGAAGCCATGGCAAGGGCAGGAGAGAGTGGCCGTTAAGAGCCTGGGCTCTGGGGCCGGGCTGCCTTGTTAGAACATTGACACCACTGCTCCCAAGCTGTATAAGCTCCATCAAATTATTTAGTCTGGGGCCTCCCTGGTGGCGCAGTGGTTGAGAGCCCGCCTGCCGATGCAGGGGACACGGGTTCGTGCCCCGGTCCGGGAGGATCCCACATGCCGTGGAGCAGCTGGGCCCGTGAGCCATGGCCGCTGAGCCTGCACGTCCGGAGCCTGTGCTCCGCAATGGGAGAGGCCACAACAGTGAGAGGCCCGCGTACTGCAAAAAAAAAAAAAAAAAAAAAAAGTCTGTCGTGGACAGTATCTTTATCTATAAATGTGGAGTAGTTTCTGCCTCAGAGTGCAGCTGGGAAAATTAAATGAGTTAATTCATTAAAAATGCTTACAACAGTGCCCGCCTCAGGTAAGCACATAATAGGATAATAACAATAGCACCAGCAGCAACTGAGTAAAGGTAGCTATTATTATTCAAAATCATCCTCTTGTCCATGGAAGTTTTCTGTATTTACCAAAGTGCATCACCCCCTTTAGTGCTCCTGCTTCTAAGACTTAGTGGGCACCAGCATTTGGAAGTAGTCCAGGAACATCACCTAAATGCACCTGTATAGTTGTGTGACCATATGAGGTAATGGAATAGGCACATACTTTTTATGGGCTGAACACCTTGGTAGAGTGCTTGGTTGCATTTGTGCTGTGGTCTCCTACTGTAGAAACGTATCGTTTGGTGTATTGGTTCCTGGACAAGCCAGTTAATTGTATTAATAAAGATCAAGAATAGGATTGATGGTACTTCTACTTGGAATGGTCAAGGTTTGCAAGATCAGGCAGAGCTTGGAGTCTTTGAATACTGGTTTCTGATGACCCAAGGGCATCTGTTAGGCATCGGCAGACTGCAGAACATGCAGCGATTTCCACATAAGAGATGTCAGCACAGCCGTGAACCAGGAGAGTCTAGTCCAACCCTGTTTATCCAGCTTCTGCTTGTCCCAGATTGCTGTCCTCAAACCCAGTTGTTCACACTGCAAGAATCAGTCCTGTTTTAATGGAGGCCACGCTGCCTCACCCCTGACTCTGAGCTCAGTGGAGAGGGGTCTATAAATGCAGGTCTGCCCAGATGTAGACGCATGTGAGTGTGTATCTCGATTAATCCCAAATCCAAGCTTTTACAATTTCTTGACATGGCTGGTGGCCACGGGAAGGGGTAAACAAGAACAATTGAACTCTTAAGACATTTTATTTGGTCTTTCCTTTAGCAGCTTGGTGGGTGGGTAAGATAAGCCTTGCATACTTGAATATTTCTCCAAGATTTCTGAGAGGCGTTTTGCCATTCAGAATTCTTTTTTTTTTTTTCTGAAATTATCTTCTGCCCTTTGCTTTTTTGGACTAGTTATGATAGTTTCTGAAATGGTAACAAAATAGTCATTTTTGACACATCTCTGACAAAAACGTATTGTAATCTCTTGTTACCATTGTGTGGAGGGCAGAAGGTGGGGGACATGTATGTGAACGAGGTGGGTTTTGTTGAAATTTAAGTGACAGATGGCTGGCATTAAGGATTATGAATCTGTCATCTGTCATTTCATATATATATACGTATATATATATATACATATATACGTATATATATATACATAATTTCTCTGTCATTTTTGTGCTGTGAGGTTACTTTCCCTGAAAGTGAGTGTTTATACTCAGGAAAACGCTTTTAAGATCACCAGAAATTGATCTGGGTGCCCATGTGCCCAGCTGATCAGGACAATGTCTCTGAGCTTTAGACGGGGAACATTTTGATCCCGGGGAGCCCACTGCCCTTGACCTCAAAGCTGGGCTGGCATCACTTGTTACCCCTGTCTGGGTGGGTGTGTGGGCCCCCTGTGTCCCTTGCAGGGAGGGGCAGCTGCCCCCTGGGAGCCGAGGTCCAGGGACGCCCTGTGATGTGCCTCTGTCATGCCTCCCACATAAAAACCTGCCTTCTGATCGCTGTCTTTGCAAGCCAGTGAGAAACTATTCTTGCTATAGTTTAATTAGGAATGAGACTGTGGTTTCCCATTCCTTTCCACCCATCTCTGTTTTTTGTCTTTCAACAGGCTAACCGGCCTCCCGCAAAGCTTAACCTATTAACCTGCCAAGTGAAAACCAACCCTGAGGAGAAGAAGTGTTTTGACCTAATTTCACGTAAGTTTATTTCTCAGCCGCTGTGCTGCAGAGAAATTATTTTACACTCTCACCTAGGGCATCAACCCCCTTTCGGGCAGTGCATGTATTTAAAGAATTGATTTTCAAAGAGAAAGCCCTTTATTTCTGGTGACTGCGCGCTTTTTATCTCCGCTGGTGATGGTCTGCTCGCCGGTCTCTCGATCCGGGGCTTGAACCTGCGGACGGCCTTGCTCCACTCGCGGGCCCTGTAAACCTGGGCACGTCCTCTCAGCTTCCCAAGCCTCGGGTTCCCTATTCGTAAACAAGGAGATTATACTAGATCAGCCCTCAAGCCTAAAGATCCCTTCACTTCACTATAAAAAAGGACAGTTCTGTCATCAGAGCTCCCCTAACTTGGGCACTGTTAGAACTGCTGCGCCACTGATGTGATGAGGCCCCTGGCAGAGCTCCTGAAACTCTCGGGTTGAAATCTACTTGTCTTCCCGCCCCAGAATTAGTGTTTCTGCTCCTGTGCTGCTCGTCTTTGTGGCAGACCCAGAAGAACCACCAGAGAACCATCCATTGTGGCAAGTGGCCTCTCAGCATCGCCTAAGGAAGAGGGAAAGGGCGAGCGATGTCTTAAAGAAATGTGATGGCCCTTTGGTCTTGGCAGTTTTCGGTGGCAGGGTTACTCTGGGGGAAGGAAAGGGCCAGCTCCCCTTTCAAAAGGCAGCCACTGGGGATTTAGGAAAACTCCAGACCTTGCCTTTGGGAAGATGAGTGCTGTCTTATTTGCCCCGGTATCGCGAGCATGAGGTGGCTGCTTTCTAACCTGTGTGTTGGGTTGTATTATTGAGGGTAGGAAGTTATTATGTAAGTTAATGCTCACAGCAAACTTAGAGGAAATGATTACCAGCTCCTCTGTGCTTGTGGGGGAGACAGAGGCCCGGGCTGGTGCCTGTTCTCATGCACCTGGTCCAGAGGCCCGGGCCGGTTTCCTCTTCTCATATGCCCAGTCCAGAGCTGCAGGAGCACGTTGAGCAGTGTGATATGTGGTTGGGTGCTGTTTGTTCTGATCTTCAGCTTCCAGACCGATTTTCAAAATAAAAATCGACTCTCTCTGGCTTCCAGGCCTGTGTCCCTGCTCAGTTTCGTCAGGCCCAGCTTCCAGGCCTGTGTCCCTGCTCAGTTTCGTTAGGCCCGCAGGTGCACGTACCCTCCTCACTCTCAGATCCTTCACTCTCTCAGGACGGTGTGGAATGTGGAGAATTGCCCATGCTTTAAAATGTGCCCCTGGATGGCAATAAAAAGTGACAGTTAAAGGGAGACAGCTTGGGGGTCGTATGTGACGTCAGCTAGTGTCTAGGGGACACTTGGAGGGCTGTGGCCTTTCCATCTTCTGAAGCACTAACTCACGAGAAGTGGCGCATTCCCCTCCAGTAGCTGATTGGCGGTTAGTCACGGAGTGTGAGTTCTGCGCACGGGGAGGTGGGCCCACACACCCTCGCTTGCCCCGGTTGCTCCAGCACCCCTGTGGGGCCCCCGTCAGAGACCACGTGTCAGAAGCATTTCTTTCAGGCATGTAGATGACTCTGCAGCCTCCCAGCATACACATTTGAACAGTTGGCCAGGCCCCGAGGAGGATCGGTAGGTGTGAGCGTGCCTTGTTGCTACAGGCGTGAGTTACTGCGGGCATCTGGTTCTGTGCTCACGCTCTGGCCACCTGACATTTGCAAGATTCCATCAGTGTCTTTGCTCTGTTGCCTGACGTGATAAATACCTTCGGACAAGAGCTTCCAGCCTCCGGTACCCGGAAGGGCTTACTGAGTCTGGTCCTAGGCGCTGAGTCCACTGTCGTCTTTGAAAAATGCTCTCATCTCTTCTTGCCACTGTCTTCCAGTGGGTAGAATGAATCCCGGTCCTCCACACTTGTCATCCTCAGCTAGTTTTCAAGAGGTGATGCTGCCCTGGGAGCGTGTGTAGTGGCAGTGCTTTGTTGCAGCGCTATGTGGGTTTGGGTCGTTACAGAGAAACGTCGAAACTGGTCAGACTCCCCACCCCCACCCCAGGAACCGTCAGGGGAGACACTGCAGAGCGAGAAAACCGTGACCTGATGAGCGTCCTGAGAGGTGGGGGCCTGGCTTCGGGTCTGACTCCACCTGCACACTGGGCTGCTGGGACACACACGTATCCCCGAGACACCTTTGTGCTTGTGAAACATCTGGGTGGCTGGAGAAATAAAAGTCAGGCTCTAGATGGGCAGCAAGGATGCTCTTTCAGGTGTGAGTCTACCAGGCCCTGAGGAGCCGCCCCTTCCTCCTGTCCCTCAACCTGCAAAGCCAGCTTGGAATCACCCAGAGAGCCCGGGAGGAACAGGCTGACTACTGGCTTCAGCTGTTTCCCTGCAGGATCCTCCTTTACCTATCTTTCCCTCAGACAGGGACTCCCCGCCCAGATCAAGCCATCAGTGGGCCTGGCTTCTCAAGGAGGACATCCCTGTGGCAAGGCCAGCCCTTCTGGAGCTTGTCCAGTCCTCTTGCCCTCAGATTGACCCCACTGTTTACGAATTCAAGTCCTGAGCCATTATCCTCAGATCATGCAGTCATGCCAGGTGGGGTGAGAGGTGTAGGAGAAGGTGCACATGATCTAGGTCAGTCCCCTGAGTGGGATGGACCCGCAGGGTACCTCTCCAGGTCCACATGGAGGGTTCGTGGTTGGCTGGAGCTGTACCATTTTTCTAGATTCCACATATATGCATTAGTATACGATACTTGTTTTTCTCTTTCTGACTTACTTCACTCTGTATGACAGTCTCTAGATCCATCCACATCTCTACAAATGACCCAAATTCGTTCCTTTTGATGGCTGAGTAATATTCCATTGTATATATGTACCACATCTTCTTTATCCTTTTGTCTGTTGACGGGCATGTTGGTTGCTTCTATGACCTGGCTATTGTAAATAGTGCTGCAGTGAACATTGGGGTGCATGTGTCTTTTTGAATTATGGTTTTCTTTGGGTATATGCCCAGTAGTGGGATTGCTGGGTCATATGGTAATTCTATTTTTAGTTTTTTAAGGAACCTCCATACTGTTCTCCCTAGTGGCTGTATCAGTTTATGTTTCCACCAACAGCGCAAGAGGGTTCCATACAAGGGAATTCTTATTTGGAAATTTTCACAGAGAATTTCCCCTGCTTCTCCACCATTCACGTGTTAAAATGCAGAATTGGCCACAGAAATGGGTTGCTCCCCCGTCTCCTTGATTTTCCTGTGGCATCTGTGTCTGGTCTGACCATGAAGTGGCTTCAGGGTCTTAGGCCTGATGTTAGACCTGGTCCTCTGGTGCAACCTGCCATGGTCATGGCTTCCCGAGGACTCTGAGATCCACTTAGGGTGGATGTGGACCTGCCCCCTCCAGCCCTCCCGCAGGTAAGGCTCTGCACACCAGGTAGAGTGGGGGCAGGGAAAGCGGCCTCTCTTCCTAGCACCCGACCACTAACATTTGGATCACAGGATTAAGTTTATTTTTCTGAACTTGACACGGGTCTCTTTTTTTTTTTTTAAGTAATTATTTTATTTTTGGCTGTGTCGGGTCTTAGTTGTGGCATGTGGGATCTTTCATTGTGGCATGTGGCCTTCTCTAGTTGTGGCGCAGGCTCCAGAGGGCGTGGGCTCAGTAGTCCCTGCGCGCTCGGGCTTAGTTGCTCCGTGGCACGTGGGATCTTAGTTCCTGGACCGGGAATGGAACCCGCGTCCCCTGCATTGGAAGGCGGATTCTCAACCCCTGGACCACCAGGGGAGTCCCTTGGCACAGTTCTCGGAAACCCTGTTCCTTTCCTCAGTAACAGGCTGGGGATAGAGGGTGCGGGGTGTCCCCTCTGTGTCAGGAAAACAGGAAGGAAGAGGATCAGAGCTGGGGTCAGAACCTGACCCCTCGGCCGCTGGGTGCGCTTTTTCCTGCCTCTGAACCTCTCTGGGCCTCAGCCTCCTCCCAGTCAGCTCACCAAGAATCATCCTAAGAACTAAAGTGCTTTCAGGAGTGTAAAAGCCGCAATGTTCGCTCACTTTGAGGGGCACAGGTGTTTATTGTGAACCCCAAGGACAGTCCCTGCCTGTCACTGCTCTGCCATCTGCAGAAGTTGGATCTCCTCCCTTTTTTTTTTCCTTTTTTGTTTTTTAAATTTAATTCTTTTTTACTTCGTTTTTGGACTGATTGTAGGCAAAGAATTTCTGTATATCCCTTACCCAACTCCCCCTAATACTGACAGCATAGTACAGGTTGTCAGTTACTATTTAGTACATAATATCAGCCATATCTGCAACTGTCAAAACCAGGAAATTTACATTGGTGTGATGCTATTAACTAAGAATCTTATTCAGATTTTACCGTTTTTTCCACTAGTGTCCTCCTTCTGTTCCAGGGTTCTCCCCAGGATTCCACATTGCTGCTGTTATTTTGCCCTAGTCACGTACAGTCTATATCAGTTCTGTATCTTTCCTTGACTTTCATTACTTTGATACTTTGAAAATTATTGATCAGTTTTTTGGTCATACGTCCCTCAGTTTGGGTTTCTCTGATGCTTTCCCACAATTGGATGGAGGCCATACACTTTGGGCTAAGAAGGCCAGAAAGCTTGTAAGATACTCGCTTTAGATAAGGCTTTTACTATTCAAAGGGCCATAACAGTTGGGGGCCAACTCTGTAGCAAGTTAAAAAAAAAAAAAAAAAGCTTTTGAAAGGATAGTGATGGTTTTCATTGAAGAGCTTCAGTTTTGGAAGTTGCTTCTCTTCAGACTTGAATGGAGGAACGGAGCTGGCTCGATAATTTGCATCAGAAAGCCACAGCTCCCAGGCCAGGGCTTGTAAAGGGCAGGAGGGAGTGCTTGGTTGTATACAAATCATTGACTTCGTGGCAGAGTTTAGACTCTTCCTGAGGTTAATTACAAACCACTTTCTTTTGGAATTGTGTATGGATTACTGTCCGGGCTCACAACTGATGAAACCCCTCTTGCCGTGCAGATGACAGGACATACCACTTTCAAGCAGAGGACGAACAGGAATGTCAAATGTAAGTTGTTTGGGGGTGGGACCTTGGAAGGGCAGTTGTCCTTGGGATTTAACACAGCGTCACTGTTATTTTTCTAGATGGATGTCTGTGCTGCAAAACAGCAAAGAAGAAGCGCTGAACAATGCATTTAAGGGAGATGACAATACGGGAGAAAATAACATAGTCCAAGAACTGACAAAGGAGATCATCTCCGAGGTCCAGAGGATGACAGGCAATGACGTGTGTTGCGACTGCGGGGCGCCAGGTGACCCAGCCACCCCCTCCAGCTCTAGGACGTTTAAATCCTGTTCCGATTCACAGAAGCCAGTCACTGATTTTCCCTTTCATTTCAAACACCAAGTTCAGCACAGCCCAGCCTGAGCTCACGCTGTCACACAGATGCTTACTGAACTGTGCGAAGACTTAAGTGGGGGAAAGGGTGGGAAGAGGCCTGCCTCCGGGCCCTCAGAGCAGGCCTGCGGGGAGAGAGCCCCATAGAGCTGAAACGGTTTAAATGCTTTTTGAGAAATGAAAACAGAAGCACACAGCGAGGGTGGAACCAGGGTCATCCGGTCATTGTATTGGCTCCAAACTGCGGCTTTTTCCGGGATTCAGTCCGTCCTCCCTTTGTACCGCTTTGTAGAACTTCTGCAGCAACTTTATGGCGCTGTCTAGTCTGTGACCCTGGAAGAGCCACTTATTTTGTTAGATGTCAGTTTCCCTTTTTGGAAGATGAAGGGACCAGTGGAGATTGTCTGTGAGCCCCAGCCAGCTGCCACATTCCGTGAAATGAGGTGTTTATTTCTGTGTTTTGATCAGGCCTACTGGGGTTTCATTTTCAATGGACATAAACTATTGTAGATTTTAACAACCAGTATTTTAAGCGTTTAATGAGCTGACTTATTCCGGTAACTCAGATGGGCCGGTGTTAGGGGAGCTGTGAGCTGCTTAGGGTGGCTGTGTGCCTTTTCGTTCCCCTCGTTCTGTGACAACTTCCATTTTTAAAAAGGCCCAACGAAAATAGAGTGGACAGTTGAGATGTGCCGTGGGTTCCTGTTACCCTGGAGGCTGTATTTGGGGGTAATTTGAGGAATTACCTCATGGGGTCTCGGACTGTTAAAAACATACCTTTGGCAGGAGATGCTGCAGGGAGTGAAGGTAGCGAATTGTGCTTTTTCCTAGATGAGGACAGTGTAGTACTTGGACTTCAGAAACACTTATAAGGAATCAAAGCTATGACATTTTTGTTTTAAAATGCTAAAAGACAGTCTGAGTGATATAAAGCAGTCTAAATGTACACTCATACCCACCAAAAGCGTGACACAGCCGATTCGGTAGAATAGGTCTAGTGAAGTGGAAACACCAGTGCCCAGGAGCATTTCCGAACTCAGATAAAATGTTTATAATTTGAACATTTAAAAAATAACTTTGCAATCAACTAGTGACCAAGGTTGCAATATTTGCCTCCTATGAGTTTCTGAGGGCAGCAAGCAATTCTAAAGAGAATTGTACTTCTGGGCTGTGATCATGTCCTCAAGAATGTTTTATTTTGAATTCCGTGTTTTCAGTAAATTCAGCATCATCCGTTAAGCATTTCTTGAGTGCCTACTCTGGCACTTGGCTAGGAGGCTTCGCTGGGCAAGTAAACATGCGGTGCGGGTGTGGGTTTGAGCCCAGATGAAGGCAGGGCTGCGGTCGGGCTCTGCAGCCTCAAGCAAGGAAGGCCCTTCACCTCTCTGAGCAAGATGGTGAAGACACCTGCCCTGTGTGCCTCCAGGCGCTCTTGTATGTGTTAAATGAGAAATTAAGGCAAAACACCTGTAATTTCTGAAGCTCTCACGCTTTGAGCTATTATTGCTACTATAATTGCTTCAACTCTGTGCTGAACAGAGCATGGCATCAGCACATAGTGGGTGTTCTCTGCCGGTTATTAGCATGTTTGACATACAGACGTGTATTAAGACCGTCCCTCGTGTGGTGCTAGGCTTTGTCCCCTTTGCTGGTACCATCAGGTTGGTGATGGGGGTGGTCTGTATCCAGGGACCTTCGGCCACTAGAGGGCGCCGTGTCCTATTTATTCTTGTACGGACAGCCCTGCCCCTGGGGAGTGCTTAACAAATGAATGGAAGGATGGGGAGGTGGAGCCCTAGGAAGAGGAGGGAGACTAGATACGTGCACGTGTGTGTATCGTGTGTAAATTGGTGGTAACTAATGGTGAACGAGGGTTCCAGCTGCATGTAGGATCCAAAAAAAAATGCTGATGATGCAACAGAACTCCATGTTCAGTAACTACGCAAGAAAAAAGTACTGACCCCTGCCCTCCCCTTACGAGCTCCCATTTTCCCCATTCTCTTCGGCAGATCCTACGTGGCTCTCCACCAACCTGGGCATTCTGACCTGCATCGAGTGCTCTGGGATCCACCGCGAGCTGGGGGTCCACTACTCCAGGATGCAGTCCCTGACGCTAGACGTGTTGGGAACGTCTGAGCTGCTGGTACGTTTCAAAGCCTTGATTTTGGAGGGAAAACAAATGATCTGAAAGCTAGGTTTTCATTTTGGTACTCGAATCCGTTTCTTAAAATTCCGCTGGGCTGGTAGCTGTTGATATTGCCAAGTGGATTTGGGCAATTAGAAACTCATTGGTAGTTCCTCCTCCTCAGCTACTAGTATTACAGCTGAGGGTTGCAAAACTTTATTCTTTTTTTTTTTGGCTGCGCCGGGTCTTAGTTGTGGCCTGCAGGATCTTTAGTTGCAGCATGCGGACTTCTTAGTTATGGCACTCGGACTCTTAGTTGCGGCATGCATGCGGGATCTAGTTCCCTGACTGGGGATCGGACCCAGGCCCCCTGCGTTGGGAGTGCGGAGTCTTACCCACTGGCCCGCCAAGAAGTCCTACAAAGGTTTAGCCTTTATTTTTTTTGCGGTACGCGGGCCTCTCACTGCTGTGGCCTCTCCCGTTGTGGAGCACAGGCTCCGGGCGCGCAGGCTCAGCGGCCATGGCTCACGGGCCTAGCCGCTCCGCGGCATGTGGGATCTTCCTGGACCGGGGCACAAACCCGTGTCCCCTGCATCGGCAGGCGGGCTCTTAACCACTGAGCCACCAGGGAAGCCCCAAAGGTTTACCCTTAAATGAATAAAATGAATTGAACTTATAAAGGAGCGTTGAGACTGGTATGAGATTCTGGAATAGGATGGTGGCAGAGTCCAGTTCACCCCAGTCATTAAGCAGGTGCAGAACCCATAGCCCAGAGACAGTAAAGGACTCATTCTTCCTGAGTCGTCTGCCGAGTCTGCGGTGCGGTCACTACGTGGCTTAAGCCTCCGGTGGACTTGTCCTCTGTCTCTTATTGTTGCCTTTTGGGAGAGATACTGGTATTTGCTTCTACTGCCTTTGTTTCTAAAGAAAAAAGTGTTTCATTGTTGGTTGGGTGATAACACATAAGCCATGCAGTGTATTAGGGGGTTGAAGCATTTCCTGTAAAGTGACTTTCAGAGCGTTGAGACTGGCCCCACTGAGGAACAAGCATATCACACATGGGCAGTGCTTTGGGGCGCCTAAAACATGAGCTCTTCGGACTTTTCAAAGTCTATAACTGCCGATTAGAAGGTAGTATTCAAAATTGTTTCTTGAGGTGGCTGAGCATTGGACAGTGACTATTAAGTGGATATTGATTGCCATTGATTTTAATGTCAAGAGCAATAGTCTTGGCAGAAAATCAATTACTGTGGTCAGTAGATCTCTCAGGGGGCCGTAAGTCGTACCGATGACTATTCTGGATCCAACGTGCCTAAACTTGTAATGCATTTAGAACTATCTTGTCAAATCCTTCCTGTCTTTCCAAGGAGTTCGTTTACGGTCTTGAGAGACAAAGCTGGGAGAAACTAGAGTGGATTCTGGTAGCCCAGTTTTAGTAGCATCACTGATGAAGTACTTCAAGTTTACAGCTAAGCTAGCCTTGTCGGGACCCAAGCAGTGTATTCTTGGTTACACACTGCAGTTATCGTTAATGTCATAACGCATACAGCCTCCATCATAGAGCTGTGTGTGTGGGGGCGGTATCCTGGGTAATTGGTGATGGCATGGATTTGAAATTCTCACAGTATATTTTCAGAGAAACATAAATTACTTCTCAGTGAGCACTGGTAAACTACCGCAGTTGCTGTACTGCCCTGGTGGGTTTTTAAAAAACAATTGGAAGTGTGAAGTGGCTTATGCTGAAGGTAATAATTGTTGATTTTGTACGAGGCCCTTCTCAAGGCACTTAGCGGAGCACTTTGTGGTGTCTTAGCTCATTTTGCTCTTCACTCCCTGTGGCCCTGGTGTATTATCCCCATTTTACAAAAGAGGCACTGAGGCTTAGAATGTTTTAACAAGCCCAAGGTTATGTAGTTATCAAAGCACCAGGTCTGGGGTGGAGGCCTCTCTAATCTGATTCCAGAGCTCACACTCTTAACCCTTGAGGACTCTCCCTGTGGAGAGCATTTAAACATCACGGCCGTCCCCCCTCATTCCCCATCCTCATGCCTGACAGATGTCTAGCCGCCAGCTCTCTGGGGGGGAAGAAAGCCCGGCTTCGTAGTCGCCGTCACGTGACGTAAATGCTGCCACCGTGACCATTTGCAGGCCATCGTGGGGACAGCTGGGTGTGCGGTGGGGAAGACCGCACACATTATGTAGTAAGGTTGCTGCACAAATACAACTTCCGAAACAGCATAGTAAAATAGGAAGGGATGAGTTTTGAGTATTACTTTGTTTTTAGTACAGTCTTTTTGTTTGTTTTTTCTGAGGCTGCACCACGCAGCTTATGGGATCTCAGTTCCCCGATCAGGGATCGGCCCCTGGGCCCCGGCAGTGGAAGCGGGGAGTCCTAACCACTGGACCACCAGGCACTTCCCTAGTATAGTTTATTTGATCATGAGTTTACATAATGTAATTTTTTTTTTTTTTTTTGCGGTACGCGGGCCTCTCACTGTTGTGGCCTCTCCCTTTACGGAGCACAGGCTCCGGACGCGCAGGCTCAGCGGCCATGGCTCACGGGCCCAGCTCTGCGGCATGTGGGATCCTCCCGGACCGGGGCACGAACCCGTATCCCCTGCATCGGCAGGCGGACTCTCAACCACTGCGCCACCAGGGAGGCCCTACATAATGTAATTTTTAATAACGGCTGTTTAACAGCTGGCTTGTGTAAGCTGGTAGGAGCCTGATCCTGACACATCTGTTATACCTGCTTAAATGTGTCTCAGAAACTTAACTGATGATCTGCCTGAGACTACTGCCTACTGCACAGAGAAACACCAGAGACGGTTGGAAGGAGAATGTTTCCATTTCGATGAAAAGATGAGCTGGCTTCTGATGCCAGGCTCAGATCTTTGTTTCTTCTCCTGGAGCCTCCCGTCTGTATCTCTGTCTGTATATTCTCCTAGGCGTTCAAAGTTTGACCACCTCTCAGCCATTATGGAGAAATCAGGAAGAGGCTGCTTAAGTAAGATCTGCAGATATTTCTGATGTCTAATCTCTGCCATAGCTTTAAACTCTCCCTTATCTAAGACTTTTTCTGAGTGGTTATCAGAAAAACAAAGGGCAGAGGCCTGAATCACGTGGGATTTATTCCCACCCTCTCTTTGCCCCTGAACTCACCTGTCTGGCCACTCACAGGAGGCAGACGTCTCCCCCTCTCACCCCAACCCTGTTACTGCGGGCATGACACCACCTCCAGACCCTTATTCCTCAGCCGTTTGTTAAGCAACAGGTGGAGGGTGTTGTCAGGTGTTGTTAGTACCATTTGTAAAGCATGAGAATTTCAAGCCTTTTTAGAGCACCTGGTTCTTTTATTTTGCTTAGTCAGATGCCTGAACAAAAGATCTCCTGAAGGCTTGACACACACACTGTGTGTGTGTGTGTTCAGAATTACATCCAGCACATAGTGAGAACTATAAAGTATTAGCTATTATTATTATCGTTGTTACCTTCTCCTCCAAGATGATTTGAACAAAATCCTTCCAGAAAAATCATCTGCGTGTCCTAATGTGTGAATCCTCAGGGAGGCCCCACCGGGGTGACTGCTCTGTTTGTGAACCTTTCAGGTTCACAAACACACCAGGGTCTTGGGCTGGTGTGTTCATCAGAATACGTTTTCTTGGGCAGCACATGTTAATTAGACCCCTTGTACCCTATCAAAGAGGTAAGAGGGTGAATTGGAAGATAACTTGCTGTCGCGTCCGAGGCTGCAGCCCGGACAGGGCTGCTTTCCAGAGCAGAGTCACAGAGCCACACACATGGATGTGCTGCGACAGGAGAGGGGGTTTTGCACGGCCCGCTGGAGGCAGCAGATACACGAGCAGGGATTTTCATTTCCTGGCTGGCACTGTGTTCTAAATAGACAGATGCTCACCCCGTAAAGTGCAGCTCCTGTCCCCCCATATGGTCTCACCGTGGTCCTCGTGACAGAAGTCTTTTGCTTAATTCCATAAAGTATTTTCTGGCCTGAGGTTTGTAAACAATTTCCCCTGATGGTACGTCGTGGCGGTTTCACCATTTCCTTCTTAATTTGTTTTTGTTTCAGAGCATGCTTGATTCCCATGTCAACCGAGTGGGTTTCAGCAGCATCCGTGAAGGTGGCTGGTCAGCAGTCATCTTTCCTTCCCTTTGCCTCCTGCTTCTAGAATCACTTCTTAGTCAGTGGAAAGAAACTGGGGTAATTGAAGTATTAATTTGATTAGAGTTCAGGGAAGCTGTGCCATTTTAACTACTCTAGCATGCACCAGCCTAAGATCCTTAGATTTTAAAGCAAATCTGCTTTCAGAAAACCTCCTGATAAGCATAAATTTTAAAAAGATAAAGTTCCTCCTTAACATAGAAGATTACTATTTCAGTTCTGATTTTCAGGTCTTACATAAAACAGTATTGTTGGTACGAGGGTCCTTGTATCATATGATCAGTCTCACATCGTAAGTGAAATTAGTAAAGGAAGTTCCAGTATTATGGAACTGAATCTGAGTCAGTCATTTAAAAACCTTCTTCCGTCAAAGAATAGGGTCCGAAACCCCCAGGAGCACATGTTACTGACTCGGGCCTGTTTTATGACTTTCTCCTGCCTCCTCATGAAGTCGTTAACAAGCTGTTAAATAAAAAACAGACCAGCCGACAGCTGGATCTGAGAGAGGGAGTGGAGAGGAAAGCCCTCAGAAACCAAGAGCTTCCTCACAGATCATTCTGTGGTTTCACCTGGGTCCAGAATGAAGCCACTCAGGCTGCAAAGAGCAGCAAGAAATGTAGAACCAGCTACCATTTATTGAGTGACTGTTATGCTTCAGGCATTGTACCCGGTCCTTTGTCTTCTCTAACCTAAACAAGAACCCCATTTTAAAGGGGAGGCCAGAGCCTGTGTTCTGTTCTTTTTTCTTAAATCACGAAATTGAGCACCAAAACATATACATGTATGTGATGTATAGTTATACTTGCACTACTTGTACTACTTACTAAGGAGTATATTATATACTTTGTCAAATATACCAAAAGCAGAATGCCTAGAGGCGCAGGTGAAGCACGACACGCGACTCTTTTTGCGCACCACAGGATATTTTTTCGTGCTCCGGTCTTTGGAGGAAGCAGCTGGGGGCTCACTGCTGTCTCTTAGCTCGCCTACCAGGGTCAGGTTCCTTCACTGACCCGGGCCTTTTTATCCACCTGTATATTAAAGATGTGCCCTGTGCTCCAAGCCTTCCAGCCGCCTGGGACCTGAGGGGGCCCAGTAGCTAACACCCCGTTTCCCTGCATGCATTTGGAACCGCTTGAGAGAGCGAAGGTCTGATTTATGGTTGAAAACAGCGGAATCGGCGACCTGGTCCACACGTGTGGAGGCAGCCGAGCCCCAGGCGCCTGCAGGGCGGCACACCCACCAGATGCTGCCTCCTGGGGGCGCCCGTTCTTCTGAGCCTCTCGGGCAGGGAAGTCGTCTCTCTCGCTGTCCGCTTCTTTCCTCCGGGTGCGTGAAAACAGAGGAAGACAGAATGTCACAGGAACTGGTCACCCTCCATCTGGAAACATGAAAACAGGGCACAGGAGGTTCCCCATCTTCACCCCAAACTCTGGAAACAATTTCTAGAGAAAACCTATGGCCTCTTTCTGGCTCAGGGGGCCCCTCAAGGGTTGGTGCTGCAGGTCTCCAGGCATGTGTGACTCCTGGTCCCCGTCCTCAGGGCGCCTTGTGCGGTGAGGGAGACGCACACAGGGTTTCGTTCAGATTCGGGGTGTGGGGGAGCAGGTGTCTAGACCAGGTCCCTGCTCTGCTGCCGGCCCCTGGCCGTCTCCATAGCACTCAGTCCAGCCCGCATCACGGTGCCCTTCTTTTTCATTTTCGTTCACCTCTGTCTCGTTAGACCGAGCCCCTTGGAGCAGGCCCATGTGCCAGGCCCGGAGCCCAGCCTGCCCGAGGGCTCCGCGCGTGTCCTGGGGCTCGCTTCCCTGAGGACGCGGCCCCTGAACACCCCAGGGCCCCCTGTCAGCCTCAGTGCAGCCCCACGTGCCGGGGATGGGCTCTGAGAGCGGAGGGCGTGTGTGTCCGGGCTGTTGAACCAGCCCTCCTGCTGCCTGGGCTCCTGCCCGCGCGGCCTGCTGGACCGCACATTTTCTTGACGTGACCCTGCAGCCTCCATCTGCAGGTGCTTTGCTTTTGTTGATGGTTCCAGAGGGTTCTCTGCAGGCTGAACTATCCTCTGGAGCCTGGTGACGCTGTGAGGCGGCATATTTCTCCATGTTGGACGAGTGTGATGCACGGCCGTGGTGGCTCCCCAGTCCAGCTGTCCCCTAGTAAGCCAGCCAAGCTCAAGCAGAAGGGGAGCAGCTTTCGGATTCCAGGGAATCCTCCTCCTCCTCGCGCCCCCTCCCATCTGCTTGCAGACCGGGGGGCTCCCGGGGGCAGGTGCTGTGGCTTGTCCTGTCACTGCCCTGCAGATAGTTAGGTTGGGGTGCGGGATGGTGTCCACGTTGCACTGAACGGTGGGGCCTTAGCGTGGGCCTGGCTCTAAACCGGGGCCCCGACGCTGAGGTGCAGCCTGGATCCGGCACCAGGTGCCCCCGAAATCGTCGGGGCGTTGGCTCCACGGTACGCCGGGCCCCCTGCTCTGCACCACCCTGACGGGCAGCCCCGTCTCCAGGAAAGTGCAGTGAGGCAGCCTGGGGCTTTGCCACCTGACATCGCCTTGAGGCCCCGGGGCCAGGGCTGAGGACCGAGGACCCAAGGCAGGGCTGCTGAGAGCTCGGGGCTTCCAGAAGCTCTGTCCACTCGTTGAGCCCAGGGGAGACTTAGGAAGGCTCCCACCCGCTTGTCAGGCTGTGGCTGCGCGTTTCCCTTGTCCTTCGGCCTCCCTCAAGGTCCCCTCTTACTCGCCACCAGGAAGTTCGGCCCTATCTGGCCCAGACCCCTTTGGCTGTTGCTCCAGCCGGTCCCCCTGGAGCGACAGGAGGCCACCGGGTCTCCGCCTTTCCTCGCAGAGAGTCCCATTCAGCCTGTGTCCACGTGACTCACCGAGGGCAGAAGCACCAGCAGTGTTGCTGCTCCCACAGCATCGTTTTCTATGTGGAAATGAAACTGTTCTCTCCAAAGCATTGGGCCCAGTGCTTCCATTCGGTTTCTTTGTTTCATTAGATATTGAAGAGTCCTGTCTCGGTCAGGTGCTGAGCTGGGTGCTGATAAGGATCCTGGTCACTCCAGATCCGCACATCCGTTCAGGAGCGTGCCAGGGCGGCCTGGCGTTTATCTCGTGCCTTCTGCACCCAGCATAGTGCCTGTATCCGTGAGCACTGGTGAAAACCTGCTCATTTCTGACAAGTCAGAAGGTTGATCGGCAAGTAAGGACCTTATGTTGGAACAGATACACTTTTAGTGCTCTAGTTTATTGAATGCTTTTACAGAAATTATCCCGTTTTATCATTATTACAACCTGGCAAGGTAGGTAGGTAGGTATCTTCATTTTATTATTAAAAAACGGAAGCTCGGGGCTTCCCTGGTGGCGCAGTGGTTGAGAGTCCGCCTGCTAACGTGGGGTACATGGGTTCGAGCCCTGGTCTGGGAGGATCCCACATGCCGCGGAGCAAGTGGGTCCGTGAGCCATGGCCGCTGAGCCTGCGCATCTGGAGCCTGTGCTCTGCAACGGGAGGCCACGACAGTGAGAGGCCCGCGCACCGCGATGAAGAGTGGCCCCCACTCGCTGCAACTGGAGAAAGCCCTCGCGCAGAAACGAAGACCCAACACAGCCAAAAATAAATAAATTAATTTAAAAAAAAATTGAAGCTCGGGTAAACTGCCTTGCCTGTGGTCACAAAGCCAGGAAATAGGACCACAATTTGAACCCAAATCTTGGCTTCCTGGCCCAGCGGCCTCTCTGCTGTATGAGCCACCCCCTCGTTGGTGTAAGTAAAGGCTGTTAGATCTGTTTCAGTTGGAGCACAGGTTCTTTTTGGGGGGTGGGGAGAAAGGAAAGAAACTCGAGCTGGGCGGAGTTACTGCTTCTCCCTGTCCATGGAGGCATTCTATCTAGGGCACGTTTTATGAGAACACTCCTCTGTAAGAGGCATGCTGTTTCTTATCTCTAGTTTTATGGGTACCTTTGGGGTTTGGGTTTTGTCCAGCTTCATTAAAGGCAAACCACTTTATTGCTTTGTTTCTTAGTGGCCATTAAATAAACCATCAACTGTGTGAGTCGTGTGTAGCAGTGGAAGGTATTAATAATTGAGTACCCTGAAATAGACTTTTGTTTTTGCAGCTTGCCAAGAATATTGGGAATGCAGGCTTCAATGAGATTATGGAGTGTTGCCTTCCAGCTGAGGACTCGATCAAACCCAACCCGAGCAGTGACATGTAAGTGTGGGGCTGGCTGTTCTCGCTTTCTGAGCAAAGGTTGGCCTTGTCCCCGGCTCCCCACCCCCACCCCGCCCGAGGCAGGGGGATAAACAAGCTTGGGTGCATAGATTGTTGCTTGTTTAGGGAAGAAATCAGCCTATGTTGTTTATAAAGTCACTTTAACCTTTTTGGATGTCCAAGTAGAAACTTGGTTTGGCAGCTTTTCTTAGGAGCCAGAGGAAAGTGGATTTGCCAGGGGGCGGGGGCGGAGGGAGTCCTCAGTGGCGCCCTCTGCTGGTGGTGTGTGGGCACCACCTCGCTTCTGCCTCAGGGCAGGGGAGTCGCTCTCCCACCTGCCTTCTCTCAGTGTGAATTCTGAGCCGCAGGGAGGGTCGGTTGTCCTAGACAACATGATTATGTCCCGTTCTGTTTCCCAGTGCAAATGTCGAGGGTGTTGTTTCCTTCAAAAAGCTTTTCTTTGTTTCTGTTTTACTGTGGACACAAATCCTGATCAAGAAGCTTTCGTGCCTCATCACGCGTCCAGCTGGCCCGCTGAGCCAGAGTTGACCACGAGGGTACTTCCCGCCAGTCTAACCAAATCATAAATCACCCAGATCACACTGGTCCTTGCAAGGGAGGCGGGTGGGAGACCAGCGAGCTGGTCAGGGCAGTGCCCGGCCTGCCCCCTTAGACTGCAGGCCTGCCCGGTGCCTGTCTGCTGCAGGAGGGCTGGGATGATTTACCCGCTGTAGTGCCGTGCAGGTGAGGCAGACGGGGCCGGAGGGAGCAGCCCGGTCCAGAGGAGCAGCATTCGAGTGGCGAGCCCGGGTCAGAGGGTTTGGGCCGGGGAAGCCACGTGAGAAGCAGGTGATGAGGGGGAGGAGGAAGTTCCTTCACCCAGACAGCCTTTCCCTGGGAGCAGCCCGAGACAGGAGTGCTGGCAGGGCTCCCCCTGGGGCTCGGCGGGGACAGGGAGGACCGGTGGCTGGGAGAGCGTTGCAGACAGGTGCAGTTCCCGGCCCTTGGCAGAGACATTTTGTGGGGGGCCGGTCTTTGGAAGCTGAGGTCACAGGATCTGTGTTCTTCTGTGCTTGGGTGAGGTGACTTCACGCGGTGAGGGAGCTTAGAGAGACTAAAGGGCGGGCAGGTCCCGTGTGCCTTCCACACCCTCGCAGGTGTCGGCGTCTGAGGTGAGCGCACGTGCGCTGGTGCTGGGTGAGAGTCAGTTCACGTCCGGGCCCTGGAGCACATGTCAGTGGGGAAGCGTCTCCTTGAGATTGGACGAGGTGCGAGGTTAGATTCCAGGCACAGGGCTTATAAAGGGATCGTCCTCTCTTGATGAAGATCCGAGTTCCGAATCTGTGTCCTTACCCAGACCTGGAGAGGGAGCACGGGACACAGACAGCTGCATCCTTCCCGGTCGTGGGACCTGGGCAGGTTCGTCCACCTCTCTGAGCCCTTTTCCTCTACGAGAAACAGAGGTGCAGCCGTCCCCACCTCGCAGAGTCGCTGGGACATGCGAAGGGGTGAAGCGGTCACACATCCTGCACCGGGCGGGTGTCGGCAGCCCTGCTTGCCCGCCGTGGGCATGGGCCATGGGGCAGCACACGTGCCAGGAGCTGACTCCACCTGCCCTGAAAAGTGAGGGTCCTCTCGGGGCAGGTGTCAGTGGGAGAGTTACCCCAAGGAGAGCTGACTCTTCCTGGGATACGAGAAGATCTGCTTAGGACAGGAAACATCATGGCCCACTGCGGCACGTTACTTACTGTCTAACGGACGCCTGCTCTCGCGCTGAAGGGACTGGTCTCCCGAAATGCTGTAATACTGATCAACTTTGAACACAGTATATGGTAACTAATTTCTTCCAAGTACCAGGGGCATTTTATAAAAGCAGGTAATTTGTTTACTGTGGGGCAAGATGATTCTGAAAAAATGAATACCATCTGCTTGAGACTCTTGGATGTAAACGTTCCATCTGCACTGGGGCCCCTCCCCGCCCCCCAGCCTTGGCACAAATGAAAAGGACGTTTATTCCTCCCCCTCTTGTTTTTCCAAAATGAGAGCAGGTGACCAACGTGATGGCAAAATGCCACCTACTTGGATCCCTCCTCAGCTGAAATTGGTCACTGGGCTCTTGTGCTCCTGTAGCACTTAGTTCTGTTTTAAAGCAGTTCATCCCACTTTACATTGTACCGAGGTATTTACACATATTTTTCTAATGAATTGCATCTTACTCGTTTTTGTATTTCCCACCACAATATGTTGCTTGTGGTGGGAAATACATATATAATGAATCAACGAGTCAGAGGTGAAGTCCTAGCTTTGTGGCTACTTAAATAAGCTAATATTTTACTTCCAGATTAAATCTGGCTTTATCTCAGAGCAACACACCATCTGCAGATGAATTTGTTGAAAGGGAAGCCAAAGACCATCTCGTGGCCTGTGAATCCTCAGATGGATATGGGGGGTGTTGAGAGATATACATGGGCGGGAAGCGGGGAGCAGCCAGGTCTGCGTCTGCTTCCAGAGTCCAGAACTCTTTCTCTCCTGTGACTTAGGGCCCTCATGCACGCCCTGTCCTCCGGGAGTATAAGAAGCCCCTCTCTCTGAACACGAATGCCAAATGCATTCTTATATTAAGTTCATTGCCTTTTCTCCAAAAGCCTTAGCCTTTCCCAAAAAAAGAGGGGGTGGGGGAATCGCTCCGGCAGAGTGAACTCCTTCCAGGAAACCGTGGGATGTGGTGTTGCCCAGAACAGACCTGTACCTGAGCTTGTGGAGGGACGACCTTCAGGGGACGAGACCCAGAGCCCTGGACAAGTGGATAATACGTTTAAAAAGTAAAGGGTCCAGTTCATCTCTAGCCCCTTCCTGACTGTCCCACAGTGATTACTGGAGCTGCCTAAACCTTGACACATGTCCAGCCCCACTGCCCATCAGAAGGGACCCATAGAGTTTCATCAGACAGGTTGTCAGTTGTCAACCCCAGACGGGAACCAGGCAGCAGCCTGAGCGTCACGCTGGCTGGGAGCCCCTGGAAGGAGAGCTCAGTCCAGCAAAGCAGGGCAGCCCCCAGAGCTGTCTGGCTGCTGGAGGGAACAGGCTCACACTCACAGCATTGTTGTGAGGGTCAGATGGACAGCACATCTCAATGTGACCTGTAAGCCCGCAGCAGCTGTCCACGTGTGGGGTGACGTGTGAAGTCCACCAGCACGGTTCACACAAGGCTGCGTTTATAAACACCCAGGCAGTGGATTTATTGGGTGAGGCAGTCGGAGTGGTGTTTGCCACCCTGGGAGCCTGGAGTTGACCTGCCCACTCCCAAAGCCTGGTGGGTTGACATGGGGGGCTGGGCCCCTGCCAGTAGTAGAAGCAGGTGTGGTGGGTGCAGCCCTGGTGGCAGGGTGGGAGTGAGCGGTGTCCCAGCCGAGAAGAGCTGGTGGGTCCCACCCGCCCGGGCCACCACCAGCCCCTCTTCATTCCGTGCTGCCACAGTAATGACATCCGAAACCCTGGGCTAAAGGCCTCAGTGTGCCGTCTCATCTAATCCTGCAAGGCCCTGCAAGCAGCTGTGCTCACGATACAGAGGTTGAGTAGCCAGCCCAAAGTCACTGGTGGCTGAGGGGGGGTGAGTGGAGCCGGGCTGAGATCCGGCCGTGTGACTGAGAGCCAGGCCCGAGTGACTGTGCGCTCTCAGAGCTGACCACCAGCCTGGGGTGGGGGGAGGAACCCAGGCCCTTTCTTCTAGTTCAGCCTCCCCTGCCTGACCTCGTGACATTTCAGTGTACCTCGCACTTTCCAGAAAGAGGGCACAAAAGAAGCAGGGGGCTCAGTCCTCTCGTGTCATTCTTCCTATATCCCTGGTAGCTTTGTTGGCTAAAGTTAGGTCTTTGTATTTGGAATTTGGTTCTCCCTGACATTCTTTTTTTCTTAAGAGCTTTGTTGAAATGTAACTCACATACCATACAATTCACCCATTTAATGTACAATGTACTGGCTTTCAGTATATTCACAGCTGTGCATCCATCACCACAAGCAATTTTCGAACATTTTTATCACCCCAGAATGAACCCCCATACCAGTTAGCCGTCCCCGACTCTGTGCCCTCACTCTCCCAGCCCTGGGCAACTGCTTACCTGTTTGCAGATTGGCCTGTTGTGGGCATTTCAGGAAATGGGATCCCACGGGGTGTGGTCTTCAGTGTTTGGCTTCTTTCATGTAACTGAACGTTTTCAGGTTCATCCACATCGTGGGCTGTGTCGGTGCTTCCTTCCTTTTGTGGCTGAATCGTGTTCCATGGTATGGACACCACACTGTGTTTACCTGTTTCTCAGCTGATGGACACTGGGTCGTTTCTTGGCACTTCTGACTTGATTGTCACTTGAAGTAATTAGTGTTTACTGTCCCTCAAAACTCGTGTCTACATTTTTATTATTGCTGCTGCTGCTGTTCGTTAAAGTCCTTGGAGCAAAATGCTGAGTCCTCTGGACCGGGAGCTGCTGTTTTTCTTGCTCTCTGTCTTTCAAGTTCATCGGTGCTTTTCCAAGGCCCTAAGGACCTGCCGTGAGCGCAGCAAGCGTGTCAGCTCATTCCATTCTCACAGGCCGCGTGCATTTGCACAGATAAGAAGACTCGAGGCCACGTACGTGCCCAGGGTCGCACGTCAGTCTGTGGTGGGGCAGGATCTGAGCCCGGGCTTCTTTGGCTGCCCTGGAGTCGCTGCCCCTCCGAGCTCCTTTGAGAGGCGGGGTCTGCACACACAGGGCCGCGTGAAGGCCGGGAAACAGACCACGGAGATGGACAGTTCATTTGGTTCGTCAGGTGTGCGGTGAGCCTGCATGCCAGGCACGGAGCCCGCAAACAGGAAGACAGGCTTCCCATGAGGGCTGCCAGCCCCGCGACCTGGCCGCTTAACCCTTAGACCTGGGCCTTGATGCCACTTGTCTTGGCAGCTGGAGGGTTTCCGGCCTCTTGAAAGTGCCTGGAGGCTGAGTGAACGCAGGTGCCGTGGGGGAGCCACACGGCACGTGCTTCCCGCTTCGTGTCTTTCTGCCAATGCTGCTTATCACAAGGAGGGTGGGACGGGACTTTTTTTTAAAGTAGTTATAGATGAATGGATGTTGGGATCTGTTTGAATAGAGGCCCTTAATCATTCACGAGGCAATTATGTTTGACTTCAGGAATGCAAGAAAGGACTACATTACTGCCAAGTACATAGAGAGGAAGTACGCAAGGAAAAGACACGCGGATAATGCGGCAAAACTTCACAGCCTTTGTGAGGCTGTCAAAGCAAGAGATATTTTTGGATTACTCCAAGCATACGCTGATGGTGTGGATCTTACAGAAAAAATCCCACTGGCCAATGGACATGTAAGAAAAGACCTGTAAAAACAGAAAAGAAAGGGTGAGAGGGCGGGGAGTGGCAAGGCACTGTCATCAGAAATGCTGACAAAGTCGTGTGACTCTGAAAGAAGAGGCAGTGAGTCCTGGGGGAGGAAATTAGTGGTTGATTCTTAAACCAGAACTGTAATGGCCCCTCTAGAAGGAAGGTCCATCCCTGGGCCTAAGCGCCTCCTTCTGTCTTCCGAGAGCCGCATTAGCACCTCAGCCAAGCCTCGGCTGCACCTCCCGAGGCCACACCGGGAAGGAGGGCCTGGACCAGGCCTGGTGCACCGCTGTCCAGCCTGCTCCCCTTGCCCTCCTCCCTGGGGGAACTGAGCCAAGAGGGTGGGGTCTCACCATCGGGATCTGTCTGCAGGAACCACCAGTGTTATGGCCGGTGTGTCCTAATTCTCTTCCGTGGGTGTGCTCTTGGATGCACACTCAGCCCCCTGGACCCTCCTTACCCTCGTGGACGCACACTCACAGCCCCGTGGACTCTCCTTACCCTCGTGGACGCACACTCACAGCCCCCTGGACCCTCCTTACCCTCGTGGACGCACACTCACAGCCCCCTGGACCCTCCTTACCCTCGTGGACGCACACTCACAGCCCCCCTGGACCCTCCTTACCCTCGTGGATGCACCCTCACAGCCCCCTGGACCCTCCTTACCCTCGTGGACGCACACTCACAGCCCCCTGGACCCTCCTTACCCTCAGAATGAAGGCGCACGGGACTGGGTCACCCTTAGCAGCTGAGCACGTTGTATGGAACCATAACGTTCAGTGTTCGAGAGTGAGATAGGGAACTGCAGCCAGGCTGCCCTGGGCTGCGTGTGCTCAGCTCAGAGCTGTGCTGCAGCCGAGGAGGAGCGGGTGGCCCATTGTCTCCCTCTGCCCCACGTTCCCCGCTACCTGGATCTTCCCTTGGCCTCCAGCTCCCTCCCACTCACCTACCTGAAACAGCCTTTATTCGTGATTCTTCTCTCCCACCGGCCAGAACTTCCTTCAGAAGAGGCAGGGGTAGCCACGTGCCATTTAGTAGCACTGAAGGCAGTCCGGGTATTAGCACTGATGGTGTTATCTGTAAGTATAGAATATAAAAACTTAACCCGGCATTTAAGACATACATTTATATTTACCCAGGGAGCAGGTATAAGAGCCCGGGGAACCTTCCTGGAGCCTGAACGGAGACCCCTCTTACAGGCAGCACCTCATGTTGACATGCAGGGATGAGGGCAGAAAGATCGAGAGGACTTTGCCATGAAACCCCTGAATTCCTCATTATTTCCCGTGGAGTAAGGAGGAATAGGACCAGTCTCTAAATTTCAGGTTCCCAGGGGCAGAGTTTGCCATGGAGATTAAAGGGGCCTTTGGTGTCTTAGAGGTAACGTTTTTCAAAGGAAAGATTTAGAGGCTTTTGGAAGAGAAATACACAATTTTTCTCAAGTGGGACACAGAATTGAATGCTCCCCTTGGAATTCTGGAATGTTTCTGCTTGGTCTTCAGGAGCCGGATGAAACTGCCCTCCACCTGGCCGTCAGATCCGTGGACCGGACTTCTCTTCACATTGTAGACTTTCTAGTTCAGAACAGGTAGGTGTTCTAAAATCAGGGAAGGTGTTTGATTTCGTTCCTTGGTGTTGCTGAGAATGGAGCCAGGGGTCGCCCCGTTGCTTTAGTTGTGCGGCCAAGATGCTGGAATTTCCCTGGGTCTGAATAGCAATCCTGGGGCAGGGACAGTGCTGCCAGGTGTGGGGTGTTCGGACGCAATCCTAATGAAGCCCCCTCCCGGGGTCTGCGAGGTCCCGCCTCTAGTGTCTGGGACTCAGGGAGACGCCCCGTCGATAGGCCTGCTGAATTCCGAGCCCCAGGAAAGCAGCCTCCGTCTGTGGCCCCCACGACCACCCCTTTGCTTGTGCCGTGAGGTGTGGGTCCCACGAGGTCCAGGCGGGGCACCCTGAGCAGAGCGAGAGGGAAGCAGGAAGCAGAGCTCCTCCTCCAGCCACTGGCCGAGCTGATGTTGTAAACCGCAGCTCGGGGTGGTGGGCGTTCTGCGTGGTTGGAAAAGCTGTTATTTCTCATTAGAAGTTGACCTGAGAGAGGACATGCACGGACGGCTTCCCCGGCCCCACTAGTCCCATTTGGTACGTTGTGCCTCGCTTGGTGCGGGGACCGCCTGGCAGCTGCAGGCCAGTGGGGAAGCCCCGTCAAGGAGCATCCTGACTGCCTGATCCTGGCTTGGGTGGGTGGGTGCTGGAGGGGACGGTGCTGGTTAAAAGCCACAGGAATTGGCTTCAGATGGAACAGAAGATTCCAAAGTGCAGAAGCAAGGAGAGACTTTGCATTTTGTATTTTCTGCCGTTCCCGGCTGTCTTCAGAAGAAGAAATGGCCAGAGGTAGAGGAGCTTGGGAGGCAGCTCCTTCCCCAGGAGCCGCGAGTTCTCTGGATGCCTGGGGGAAGCTGCTCGGACCGCCCTATCCTCTGATGGAGCCCGAATGCTGTCCCGGTGCCAGGAGCGTGGCAGGGCCCAGCTCCGTGAGCAGCTGAGCGGTGCCATCCCCCCCAGTGCAGATCCTCAGGGGCAGGAGGAGGGGAATCCTGGTTTCTTTTCTTCCAGAATGGGAGGAGGACAGCAGGAGTGGAGGGGAGATCAGAAGCGAGGCTCCTTTTTCACACTGAAAACGTAGCTGCTTTAAAACAGAAAGGGCGGGCGGGAGGACGGAGTGAGTGTGGCTGGTTTCCTCCCGATGGGAGCTGCGGGCATCACCTCCCAGTGGATACGCTCCTGTTCCCACATGTCTGTCCAGCTCTGAACAGGCCCAGGGCCACCTCCACCAGTGGGTCGAGTGGCTTGTCCTGGGATCTCCTGGGTTTGTTTTGTGTTGGAAAAATCTTTGTGGTCTCCTCACGGTTCCCCCGCAGCCTGTTTTCAGGGCAGCTCAGAGGAGCCTGGGGACTCCGAACTTTGGAAGAGCGGCTTTTCCCCTTTCTGGCAAGAGTGTTGTTAGTAAGATGAGAAAAGCTCACCCCGTCCTTCTGTGTGGGGCACACTGGGCAAGTCACGCAGGCTTCCTAAGGCCCAGACGGGCACTGCCAGTGAAGCGGGAGGGACGCCAGGTTCACCTGCCCGTGCCCCTGCTCAGGTGCGCACAGGTGCCTTGCTCGCTTTCTGGAGGGCTCTGCCATTGTTGTTTATTCCCCGGTGGCCTTAAGCCAAGGCCTCCTCCTGCCCACAGGCAGGGCTGGTGCTGTGGGCCCCCGACCCTGGAGGAGGATTGAGAGAAACCCTGCCCTCCGTGAACCTGAGTTCTGGCTGCCTCTCCCGGGGAAGGAAAGCAGCCATGCCCGTCGTTCGCATATTGTCTATGGCTGCTTTCAGGCCACCCTGGCGGAGCTGAGCGTCCCTGCCCAGGCAGCCCCAGTCCTCTGGCCTGTGCCTCACTGTTCTCTCTGTTCCCGTCCTTGCCAGTGGGAACCTGGACAAGCAGACGGGCAAGGGCAGCACGGCCCTGCATTACTGCTGCCTGACCGACAGCGCCGAGTGCCTCAAGCTGCTGCTGCGGGGCAAGGCCTCCATCGGCATCGGTGAGCCTCCCCCCACCGCCCCGCGCAGCTCCTGGTACGGGGCTCTGGGCAGAGCTGCGGAGTCAGTCCCGCCCTGCAAGCCTGCTGTGGTCTCGTGTTCATCAGCAGTCTCCCTCTGCTGTCTTGTAGGCTTGCCGTCATGTGCAGGCATTTTCTGAGAGGCAGAGGATGGCCCTGCAGCTGTCGCTGGTACCCAGGTGACCTGGACCAGGTTTGGGCATCTCGCCCTCCTGTTCCTGACCCCCACCTGGGATCATGCTGAGCCCCTCACTGGCTCTGGGTGGGCATGTTTACTGGTGAGAGTCACTGTTCACTGCCCCTCCGTTCACTGGCACCAAGCCTCCTCCACGAGGGACCCACGTCTGCTTGGCCTTCATCCCTCCCTCCCCTGTGGGACCCTGACCTGTAGCCATCCAGGCACAGTCTAGCCCGAGGGTGTCCGGCTGTGATGGTGTCCTGAGTGGAGCTCTTGAAGAACTGTTAAGCAGAGAGCAAAGAGCAGAAAGAAGGCACGTGCCTGCTTGCGAGCCAAGTTGGGTTTTTTTCTTTTTTAACTAATCATCAAATCTCATTGACTGAGGCTCATTTAGAAGAAAATACACAATTCCAAATCTTCAGACTGCTTAAAAGGAGGTGTAAAGTCTTCTACAGTCAGATGCCTGGAACTAGATTAGCAGTGCTTTTGGTTAGAGAATTACCATGAACTGCTTTATTCAACAGCTTATACCTTGGATATTTATTTCCATTAGTTGGCTACTTCAGTGGTTTTATCTTCATTAGATTAGCTCAAACCTTGTCTTAGAAAACCTTACCGACTGCACGCTGCTGCAGCTCTGTACGACTTCAGCACAGTTGAGCACCGACTGGGGCAAACTAGCTGGATTTCATTCGTCGTGCTCAGTTCCGTCTGGTGCTGCTTTGCTGGGTCTCTTTTTAATTGCCTCTCAGTGTCAGACCTCTGCCTGCTTTTGCCGTAACACGCCTGTTCGTTCCCCCGCCTCTTAGCTAACGAGTCAGGAGAGACGCCGCTGGACATTGCCAGGCGCCTCAGGCACGAGCGCTGTGAGGAGCTGGTGAGTGTCCCGCCACCCTGGACGGACAGGGTGGGGTCAGGGGCGCCGCTCCTTGGGGAGGGCTCTCTCGGAGCCTGCAGGAGCGTCCTGAGTAGATCCCAGTGGCCTAGAGGGGACGGCTCGGAGAAAGTGTCCTGGGGCCCCTTAGAGAGGAGGTGACCATCCCCCCTATGGTGACACTCAGAACACGAGTCAGTATGTGCTGGTGGCGCATGTTGACGGCGGCCCTGGCTTGTCTGGGGTGAGTGGAGCCAAGGCCCCTCTGAGTCAGGCCGGGTTTACAGGGGGCTCCACCGCTGCGACTTGGGAAGGTCATGCCAGCTCTCTTCGCCGTTGCCTTGTGTGTGAAGGGGGGTCAGGCATACCAGTTCGCAGCTTTTTTGTGGGAATCGTTGCTGAACTCTGCAGAGCAGTGGGCACAGAGTAAGTGCTCAGTCCATGGCGCCATTAACAGTCGGCGCTGCAGAGCTGTAGGGCTGCTAACAGGTATTATCCTAAGCACTTCGTGTCCAGTAACTCATTTAATCTTGATAATTACCGTAAAGCATTAATTAATAGGTACCTACTGTTACCCCATTTTACAGATGAGGAGATAGGTACGGAAGGGTTAAGTAACTCGCCCAGGACCACATGGCGACTGTCTGGCTTTGGAGAAAAGTCAGACCCTAATGTGCTAAGACACCGATTTATCTAATGGATTAACTTCTCTCCTGTGCACCTAGAATGGAACCAGCTATCTACCTTCCTGGAGAGAATTGAGAAGCTGGCCATTCACGTCATTTTCCACAGGGCTTCACTCTCTCGTGCTGGTCAGGAAAAGTGGGGTTAACAGTTAGTGGACACGTTCCTTCTCCTCAGATTGAGATGCTCCCATGTGCAGTCGTGGGTACCTGCAGGCTGACCGTTGCCCTTCAGATCTCAAACACCCCTTGGCTGCGTGCTGCAACTCTGCAGCTTACAAAACACTAAATGGGAGTTGTCGGGTTTGAGCTTCGAGGTTATCTGTGGATTAGGGAGTGGGGGCTTAACCTGAGACGCAGCGAATTGGATAAGCCAGCCTCATACTGGGGTGCAGGCTCCCTGCCCCGCTACCTCTCGGCCGTCTTGGTGGACACCTGCTTGACAGGGCCGAGTATATGAGCAGCGTCACCGACAGTGCTTTGTTGTTCTCAGCTGACCCAAGCCTTATCCGGAAGGTTTAATTCTCACGTTCATGTCGAGTACGAATGGCGACTGCTCCATGAAGACCTGGATGAGAGCGATGACGATGTGGATGAGAAGCTGCAGGTCTGTGCCGGCTTGTGGAACTCTAAGGGCGTTAGGGTCAGTGTCCTTCAGAGCGGTGTGGGTCCTGGCCTGTAATCAGGGTAGAGAGCTGTTTGTAGAAAAGGAAATGCCGTTTACTTTTTGCTTCCAGGGCTCTCAGTAGGTTTGTGGTTTTACCCTTCCCATAACTGCCCCCTGTCTCCCAGCTCCTATAGACGTGACTGTAAACGAATGAGAATTGTGTAATCAGAGGCTGCTTCTCACCTTCTGATATGAAGGAAGGATACAGAGAGCCTTGGATTCTCGGGGATTTTAGAGGGAGCTCTCTCTCTGGATAATGTGATAAAGAGCCAGGTTCCCCCAGGAGCAGTGGCCATGTTCACCTAGCTGATCTTTAAAACCTTCACTGAAATCACTGACCCTCAGAGATCATTGGGTCCAACTCATCCCTTTATTAGATGGGGTCATTCAAGCCTCAAGAGAGGGGATGTCTTGGCCACAGTGAAGCCAGTATTTGGAGACTAACCTGGGGCTCTTGCCTCCTGGTCCAGCCTCTCCTCATGATGGTCTGTCTTGTGCACTTGAGGGCACCCCTGGAAGGTTGCCACCTTCACACGAGGCTCAGAGTCAGACCCAGGAAGACTGACTCCAAAGCCCATACGCCTAGCTGCTGTGAAATTAGTGGGAAAGCCGGGTGTAACGTTTTAATTTTTACTGTAGGATTTTAATGTCCTGATGTGTACTGATGTCTGATTATGTATATATGGCATTTCCGAAACCTATTGGACTATCCCGGTTTATGGAGCAGTTAGTATCTGTACTTATGGTTTCTTGGAATAAGAAATTTCCAAGTTATCTGTAAAACGGTATCAAAGTGAGGGGAGCTGGCTATTTCACACTTAGATTTGCCTTTAAAAGGGGAGAAGGTTTGAAACACCTGCCCTGGAGCGAGTGCCTCTTGGTCAGGCACACGTCACATTCCTGGGGTTGTGCAGTGACTTGGCAGGTGCCGTGGACCCAGTGAAAGCCCGTCAGCGGCGCTGACACTCGTCCCCACCCCTTCGGCAGAGAGCGGCGGGTGGTGGTTCGCACGGCCATGGGCTTTGTTGGAATTTAAACTGTGCATGAAGAGCCACTGGCCACTGAGTCCTCGTACTGGATCTGGGCGTGAGCCGTTGGTTGGCCAGAGCCTTGGCTGGGCAGGCGGTCCCGTGAGGGGAGGAGGGGTGACTGCCGATACTGAGACCTGCTGAGCTCCAGGCACTGTGCCGGCGGTTAAAGTCAGACCTGCTAGGGAATTCCCTGGCGGTCCAGTGGGTAGGACTCTGCACCCTCATTGCCAAGGGCCCAGGTTCAATCCATGGTCGGGGAACTGAGATCCCGCGTGCCGCGTGGCGAGACCAAAAAATAAAAATAAAAAAATAAAGTTAGACCCACTTATCAGATGAGAAATAGGATCTGGAAGGTTAATTTGCTCAAGATCACAGCTATTATAATGATGCTGACTTTGAAATACGAGATCCATCTAATGAAGTCCGTGGTTCCATGCACATGGCTTTCAGGTGGAGCAGGGGTCAGCAGACTCGTAAAGGGCCAGATAATAAATGTTTTAGGCTTTGTTGCAACTCCTCAGCTCTGCCAGGGTGGCTTGACGGCAGCCACAGACAATATACAAATGATGGGCATGGCTGCTTTCTAATAAAACTTTATAAAAACAGGTTGTGGCCCCATGGGCCGTGATTTGCTGACCCCTGAGTTAGAGGACTCTTAAGAGTTCCAGTTCCTACGGGAAGAAGACGTCGATCTCCCCCGAATTAGCCATATGGCTGTTGGGGATCCGCTGTGGCTGTGCGTGCCTGGAGCAGCTGCACTGTTCTGCCGTCAGAGAAGGGTGTTTATGGAGGGGAGGGGACACGCAGTGAGATACAGAGCTAGGCCGAGGTAACTCTGGATGATAAAGGTGAAATAGCTTATATTTTAAATTCTTCACAGAATGAAGAATTGTTTTGAAGTTTTTGTAAATCATCGCTTTTTTTCGTGGGTGTGTTTCCGTTAAGGGACATGGTAAGAGTGAGTTTTAGGTTTTGTGGCTGTCGCGTAACAGTAAAAATGCACCGTGCCCAGGTATTAGACTGGTGTACCTGAGGCTGTACCCAGTACGTCAGTTGCTGTGACCAAGAGGTCAGCGCGTCTGTATTTCACACACCTCTGCCCACTACCCGCCGCAGCCCAGTCCCAGTCGGCGAGAAGACCGGCCCGTCAGCTTCTACCAGCTGGGCTCCAGCCAGCTGCAGTCCAACGCCGCATCTCTGGCCAGAGACGCCGCCAGCCTGGCCAAGGACAAGCAGAGGAGCTTCGTGCCCAGCATCTTGCAGAACGAGACGTACGGAGCCATCCTGAGCAGCAGCCCTCCGCCCACGCAGCCCGCGGCCCCCAGCACCGCCAGTGCTCCCCCGCTGCCCCCGCGGAACGTTGCCAAAGGTACTGAGCAGTTGGTAGCCCCTGGATGCACGAGCGTTGTCGTTGGGGTTTTGCTTTGGGGAAGCTGTAGTTGCTTTGCCCCCCGGCTAGCTAACGTGTGGGCCAGCTTCAGGACATGTTTTTCCATGTGGGGTCCTTTGGTTTGTACTTAACGTTGTTTGCTTCCTAAAAGAACTCCGTCATTCTGGGGTTGGTGGTAGAGTGTCTTGACGTAATTCTCGTTCTGGGCAGGGGTGTGGCACGTGTGACTCAAGGGATGCAGGGACGCCACCGGGGTGGGCCTGAGGCGGAGGGGTCAGCCCCTGCTACTGGTGCCTGGGTGCTTCCCTGCAGACCTCCTTCCTGGTCCTCTTCTCTCTGCGGTCCGCCCCTCACTGCCCCTCCCTTCGCCTTCATTCAGTCCCTGTGTATCTGTCTCCTACCTGTACTCGGCCAGCTTGTGGCATCCGGTTACTTCCCATCTCTGTGATCCCCATGAAATGAAGGATAAAGAGATGCTAATTTGGGAAACGGTGCTCAGCCTAACTGTAAAAATACGGAATAGTCCCCGAGGGCCCTACCAGCGCCTTAAGTGCCAAAGCTTCCTGTGCTAACCTCAGTCGCTCTGCCACAGCACAGCGAGTTTGACTCAACAGATGCTGTTTTTTGTTTTGTTTGTTTGTTTGTTTGTTTTTTGTGATACACGGGCCTCTCCCTGTTGTGGCCTCTCCCGTTGCGGAGCACAGGCTCTGGACGCACAGGCCCAGCGGCCATGGCTCACGGCCCAGCCACTCCGCGGCACGTGAGATCCTCCCAGACTGGGGCACGAACCCGTGTCCCCTGCATCGGCAGGCAGACTCTCAACCACTGCGCCACCAGGGAAGCCCCTGTTTTTTGTTTTTATAAAAATGGAAACTTAAGCCCCCAGAGGTTTAGTGATTTGCCCAGCACTGAAGGCCCACTGGCCATGATACTCCCTGAAGGCAGGTCCCTCCCGCGAGTAGCCAGGCCAGCTCTGGGCTGGGGCCTCCAGAGGGCTTCCCAGGGGACCGGGGGCAGGAGCCTCCATGGGGCGTGATGTCTGGGCCCACGGCTGCTGCAGGCCAATGGTGGTCCCGAAAGTAAATCCCAAGTTACATTTGTGCAGGAGCTGCCCTCCGGCAGGGGCGTGTAGGCGCGTGACAGTGGCGCTGCGAGCCCCGGGAGGGAGGAGTGCGCACGTCTGCCTTCCTGTGGCGTCTGTGCTCACGGTGTGGCGTGGCTGTGCCCACCGCCGCCCCCCCAGCTGCCCTGAGTGTATTACGGACCCTCCCACACAGCTCTGCCCCCAGCGCTCAGGGAAGCAGAGAAGGCTGATGAGCCTCCTGTCTGGGTCACCGAGCCACACGCCTTAGGAGCGGACCCACGCCGCACGGGGCAGACCCCTGAAACCCGCCCGCTCACCGCCCGCAGAGCCCGTTCCTCCACGGCACCCAGGCCTGACCAGGAGGTCCCTCGGCAAGGAAGGAGGTCACGTCCCCCAGCTGCGAGGGGCTCGGGCGGGCCGGGGGGAGGGGCCGTGTGGGTGTGTCTCGTTGCCCCCAACCCCAGATCCCGGTGCCTGTGTTTGTCTCCATCCCACTGGTGCCTTTTACTGACTGTGTGTGCCATGTTAGGAAAGATTTTAGTTTGCTCTGTTGGGTCATATAAGAGGAATAGAAAGCTGTTCACCTCTATTTCTTGCTTGCTTAAAATCTTAGGATGAGAAAGTTTGGAGGTTTTTTCCCCCATTTCTTTTGGCCACTCCCACCGTTAGCTCCGTCTCTTCCTTTGGCGACGGAGATTGCCCTTCATCCCTGCCAGCCCCCCAAAGGGTACCTTTGTTCTCCGTCTGTTCCACACTCGATCCACGAGGAATCACCACGCAGCAAGTAGGACGGGATTGATGTTCTCGGGCCCTGCATCCAGGAGGACGTTGTCCACGGCAGGCGTGTGACGGCTCCCTCTGACCCCGGGTGGGCCCCGTAAGGGTGTGGCCTGCTTTCACCTCCAGGCCCAGCCTCACACACGGCCATGCCTGTGCCCTGAGCAGATGCCGCTCCGTGAGGACGAGCTTTGTGGGCGGAGGAAGGGTGTGACCAGGGCGGTGCCATCTCCCTGGTGTGTCACCTGAGCTGACTTTCAGCCAGAAATAAGTTTGCCCTTCACCAGATGTCTCTGATTTGCAGCCTTCTCTCCACGTGCTCTGTCTGAGGACAGGTGCCCCCCTTGTGTGAGGTGGTGACCCCACAGGGAGGACTGAGATGGGTAGAGAGACAAGCAGACGTCCTGTCCCCGAGTGCAGTGCTCAGGAGGGTCACTGTGGTCATCATTTCCCTCTTCAAGCAGTGTTTAAATTTGAGAAATAAAATTGGTAAGACTGAGAAGACCAACTGGGAGTTTTCCCCGGAGCATCGTTGGTTCGCTGTGTATTGGTACCTGTCTTCCAGAAACCAGAAACAAGAATTTTTTTAAAATCAACGTCCTGTTTGTGGCCTTAATGCTATTCTAGAAGGGTCATGTGTACCATTTTATAGGGGAGAGGATCAATAATGCAGTGTTCTGTTTCTGTTTTTGTTCTGTGCTCGTGCGTGTGCGTGCGTGCGTGTGCATGCCTGTGTGTGCACGTGCGTGTGTGTGCATGTGCGTGCGTGTGCAGTTCAGCCAGCCTTCTCAGCTAACGCCCTGTGGAAGACAAACTCTGTAAGTGTGGACAGTGTAAGCCGGCAGCGATCTTCGTCAGATCCGCCAGCTGTCCATCCACCGCTGCCCCCTCTCCGCGTGACATCTACCAGTACGTTTTTTTCCTTTTTCCTTTCTCGCTCTTGGGCTTTGTGCAGCTGGATGGCTGGGGGGTCTCTCGGCAGCCGCTCGCTGCCGGCTGCCCGGCGCTGCCTGGGGGCCTGGGGCTCTTTTGTGGCCCCAGCCCTGCGGCCGCTGCCCCCCAGCAGCAGACTCCCGTCTGCCTCACACCCCACGGGGGCCCTTCACTCTCCTGCTCTGTCTCCCGAGCACTTCAGCAACATTTCTGTCTCTCACACATTGGCCCCGGGGCTGCCTTTGGCCATTGGGTGGCTCTCGACGCTGGGGAGTGTTCCTGTGGATTATAATCTGGTCTGTGCCCTGCCCTTCAGTGTCACATGTCCGTGCCAGTCTCCGCACCCGGGGGAGGGGAGGGGCTTTTTTCCAGCTTCGAGGTTGGTGGGGGGTCGACTGGACCGGGGTGGTGGGGGGGCGGGGGCAAGGCCTGGACGCTGTAGGAGGGAGGGGCTCTGGCATCGCGGGGTCAGGGGTGCTTTGAGGGCGCTGAGGGTTTACCCTGGTTCCCCCGGTTTCCTTACCCGGAGTTAAGGGGGGAGAAGCCCAGCCCTGGCTGTGGTCGGTGTCATACGTGCACTGGAGGCGGAGCGGGCACGGGGTCTTCGGGACGCTGGGGCGGGGGGCACCCAGCTCCGGCACACCCGAGTCAGATGGCATGGGCCGGGTCCTGGGGGCCACCCAGCGGGTCTCAGAAGCCCACTTTCACACTCGCAGTCTGGCGTCCCGGGGGCTGTAGATCTGCATGCTAGAGTCTGCCTTTTGACTTTCCTTTTAAAGCAGAAAAAGGAGAGAAGAATGACAAAAGAAGGATTAAACCGATCCCTCCCTGGTCAGCCGGCTCCCAGCGCCCGCTGTCCTGGGAGAGGGGGGCTGCCAGGTCCTTGGGGATCGGCGTCCAGGCCCGGGGCAGGTCACCGCCCCCCACAGCGACCGCGGGACACCAACGCTGGACGTTGAGGGGAGGGCTGCTGTTGGCCGGGGAAACGGGGAGGAGGCGTGGGCTCGAGACCGGGCTCCCTGCCTCACCTGCCCGCGCTTGGGGAAAGCAGCGGCCTCCTCACCTGTGAAACGTAGAGAAGGATACAGCTCGTCCCGCTGCCCCCTCGCGGACCGGGAGCCTTTCCAGCTAGTTCTTCGCAGCGTTTCCTCAGTCTGACCGGCCAGCGGCATGGGTGGCGCCCCGGGGCAGGACCGGCGCCAACCCAGGCCGGGCCTCCTGCTGGTCCCCGTGGAGGGCGGAAACCCACGGGAGGTTCTAGCTGAGAAAATACTCCCAGGCTCATAGAGGCATTTTAGTCCCAACTTGAGGCTCAGAAAGACTCCCCGCCAGCACTGTTTTCTGAAAATCATCAATGAAAGTAGGTTTTTTCCTTATGAGGTAGGGGAAGGAAAAAGGAAGCCCTTATCGCAAGAGCCTCGGGTGAGAAGGCTGGGAGGGGGGCGCCTGAAGTGTGACCCTCCGCGTTTGTGTCCTTTCCTCTCTCCGCAGACCCCCTGGCTCCCACGCCGCCCCCTCCGGTAGCAAAAACACCGAGTGTGCTGGAGGCCTTGAGCCAGCAGAGCAAGCCGACGCAGCCCGGGCTCCCGCCCAGCAAAGCCCCGCCGCCGCTGCCGCCGCAGCTGCCCAGCCGCCTGCCCCAGAAGAGGCCTGCTCCCGGGTAAGGCCACTCCTCTGCGTCCCCTTCGGGCCGGGCCGGCCCGGCCGTCCTTGCTTCCCAGGGGCACCAGCCCCGTAACTTCACCTGCTGAGATTTCTCTGAACGTTTGAAATCTTCCATGTCTCTACTACTGTGACCCCTAAGGTCAGGTGTTACATAACTAAGTGGTTATGCTTCAGGAGTCTAAAAAATAATCAAGAATGTTTAAACTGCAAACATTTCATACCGATGTACATCTTATATCCACATGATGAATTTAGATTTCTGTTCAGTACAGACACTGGGATTTGGGGAGTTAAAGTCCTCAAGACACGAGGCCTCTAGGTCTTATTTGTTGGTCACTCACAGGATTATCTCGACTACATGGACCCTCTGTAGTGCGGGGCATGTATTTCCTACAAACAAGGACATTCTCCTACATAAACACAATACAACCAGCAAAATCAGGAAATGAACGTGGATGCTACCTTCCAAAACTCAGACTCCAAGTTTATTTAGACACACATGATACCTAAATACCGTCCTTTACTACAGAGGATTCCAGTTCGTGGCTCTCAGTCTGGATCTTTATGGTGGAAACTGGTTCCTTTTTAGTGGAAATGATATTTAGAAGCCAAGATCTGGGTGCTTAGTGTCTCCTTTGCTGTTGGAGTGTCACTGCACTCAGGCAGGCCCTCTGAGTGGTCAGAACTAGGGACACACACACACGTGTGTGTGTGCGGAGAGCCATTTGTCCCTTGCTTGTCCCCATCCGCCTCTTCTGCCCCCCAGCCTCTCCCATCACATGTCAGGCCCCAGTCGTGTGCCCGGCTCCGTGCAGAGAAGTGGAATAGGGTTCCTCTCCCGGCCCATCACAGACACTCTTGTCACTTGTCCTCACTTTGAGAGTCGGCAGCACTGCTGTCACGCCTTTTGCAGGTGGAAACGCATTTATCCAGGCCCACCCGGCAAGCCTGAGTCAACAGACTGCTGTCTGCCAGCCCTGGGAGCCCCGTACCTGCGTGTCCCTCCCAGTGGTGCTGGGACGTGCCGGGCCCGGGCTGCATGGGGCAGGGGGTGCTGAGCCATGTCAGTCACGGCGGTTAACAGGCAGCAGGGGTCACAGAGTCCAGAGGCATGGATAACGCGGGCCAGCGGTGCTCGGACGGGTCCTGGCAGAGCCGCCAGGACTCTGGGGTTGATACTGCCCCACCTGACACAGGAGGAGACCCAGGCCGCGCGGGGAGGAGATGGGGCACGTCGCGGCTAGAGCTGGTTAGTGGTGCCCAGTTTCCAGCCCAGACCCGGGGCATCGGCAATGGGCTCACATGGGACAGGAGAGCTGCAGGAGGAGCCTGGTTTGGGAATCGGGAACCTTCGATCTAGCACTGCCCTCTGGACCTCTCTCATTCTTCCTTTTTCCAAGGAAAAAAAAAAGGTAGTTGGATGGCAGTTGATGAAATCAGCTCAACCGTTTTCAACTTGGACACAGGTCCTTTAGAAAAGGGACTGAGGTGGAGCGGTAACGTGCTTTGCAGGCCTTGGGTACCAGTGAATCTATTTTCCCCTTCTTTGTAGGCCTGACAAGTCAAGCCCACTGATCAACAAAAGCCAGCCAAGAGGACCTGGTAATTATTCCATGTGAAACTGAGTTACTTTCTGCTGGGTCTCGGGGGCAAAGTGGAGGGTGTTTCCTGCTGTGGTGAACCCCTGGGTCAGGCCCACTGTCCTGCCCTGGCAGCCACCCTGCCCTCGCAGAACGTCTGGCGCCCCTGCTCCTGGGCTGCTCTGTCCCATGCCACACATTCTTGTCCCCCTCTGCCGATGGGGACGGGGGTGTGGGGGAGCCCTGGCGGGGTCTGGGAGTCAGTGGAGGAGGTTATGGCGTCTGCCTCACTCTGTGACACCTGCAGACCGGCACACTCTAGGGAGGTTGCATGGAAGTCACAAGGTTCTTTGGCCTTTAGGGGACTTTCCCTCAACAGTTAGGAAATCTCAGGCAAGTTGCCTTGTGGCTGTGACAGACGGCGTTTATGTCGTTTCTATCTCATGGTGTTGACTGAGGGGCATATTGTGAAGTCCGTTCATTTTGGCCCTAAAGCAGTGGATCTCTCTGGGACAGAAACTCTGGGTCCTCTGTCCAACGCCGTGGTCACGCAGCCCCCGGCGCCCATGCCCAGGAAGTCACAAGCGGTAAGCGGACGAGCCCCTTCCTTTCTGCCTCTTTGCCCTGGCCAGGAGCGGGTGGGTTATCATCCAAGGGCTCAGAGGAGACTCTCCCTCTTCCCCTGGTTGGGGTGGGGGAGGCTTCTTCCTGGGTACCTGGTCCTTCGGATCGGAGCAGGATGCAATCCAGAGCCCACAGCCAGTGGGCTGGGCCCTTCGCGGCTCCAGGACAGGCCCCCACGTGCCCACCAGGCACCGGGCCGCCCCGCTCCCTGCTCTTTTCCCTCGGCTGGCCTCCTCCTGGAAGTCCCCCTGCCCCGAGCGCACTGAGCCGCCCATCTTGACACCCGTGGGCTCCCAGGCCTGCGAGCGGCCCTCGGGACCAGTTGGAAGCAGGGTGGCCCAGTTCTCTGCCCTGGAGCAGACGCTTCCCCACACACTAAGCTGTGAGCCCTCTTCTTGACGCAGACCAAGCTGAAGCCCAAGCGGGTCAAAGCCCTGTACAACTGCGTGGCCGACAATCCCGACGAGCTGACGTTCTCCGAGGGGGACGTGATCGTCGTGGACGGGGAGGAGGACCAGGAGTGGTGGGTGAGTCGGGGCCTGGGGGGTCTGTTCCCAGGTGGCGCCCGCTGTGCCCGACGCACCTCAGCTGCCCCTTCCGTGCACCCACTTGTGAGTGGGGTCCTCCCTCGTCAGGGCGGACAGGCCACGTGGGCTGCAGTTTGCGGAGCGCACCTGAGGGTTTGAGATGAGGCCTTGGCTTTCTCGGTAGTGCCTCTGCTCGGCGTTGCAGGCTTGGTGGAGCGGGGCGCAGAGGGAGAGCTGACCCGGAGGCAGAGACGCTGGGTGTCGGGCTCGTCCTGAAACCAGCTGTGGCATCCGGGGGGGAGCTGGAATGGGATGAGCGTGGCGCTTCCCCTGATGACCCTGAGTGTCCAGCGCCGGCCAGGGTCAGGCTGGGTGACCTTGGGCAAGGTGGTTATGCTGCTAAGCCACGGCCACCTCGCCTGAGAAAGGCCGGTGACAGCACTGTTGCAGCGACGGCACGGCGGCCCCCAGGGAGAGGTGGCTGTCGTAAACTGGGCGGTCACGCAGACAGCTCCTGCACGCCTGGCAGCGTTGGCCGCCTGGGGGCCGCTAACGGCCCAGCTCTGGGGCTTGAGCTCAGATATCAGGTGGGTCATGGTTGCCATCAGGACGGAGCCAGGACTCACGGAGACACAGCTCCGCGCTCTCGAGGGCTAGGGGTGTTGGTCAGAGTCCCCAGCCAGGCACCCTCCTGGGTGAGCTGTGTGTCCTCTCTCCAGGGCCTTTGTGAGCCAGCTCAGGGCCTGGCACCACCTCTGGCGTGGCTGGTTCAGGGGTCTTCTCGTGGCCTCTCCCCTCGAGGGGTTCAGGTGCCTGTGGGTCCAGAGCCCCCGCCTGTCAGCCTTGCTCCACGCGGCGCGGTCGACGCCGCGGGCGGCAGGGGGGGGGCGGCAGCTCCTGGTGCCCCTTGGTGCCCGTCCAGGGCTCTGCCCGCCCGCTGCCCACACGGCCCTGAGACCTGAGGCAGGTCTGGGCTTCACACTTGCGTACAACCCACCGCAAGGACGGGGCTCCAGCCTGACACCAGGCTTAGGCGTCTGGAAAACACCTGTTCGTTTCAAAAACGGTGGCAAAATCAGAAAGCTATAAACAAAGTAAATGCTGTCTATAACCTCAGGGCATCCCCCCTCACACACACAAAAATAGTAATTTAAATTTTGGTGATTTCGTTTTAGATGTTTATTTAACGACTTAATTTACATCGTTGAGATCAGACTTGAGGTGTAATTTATATAATTTTCCCAGAGGAAAAGTAAATGGATTTACTGAAGTCTTAAATGCTTTGACTACATTTAAATAGGGCCAACTCACATTTGCCACTTTCTGTGACTTGGCAGCGCACAGACTTGACGTTCAGTTTCTTCATCCATTAAAAAAAAAAAAAACAAAAACGGAGGTCGGGGTGGTGGTCTGATCCTGTGCTGCCTGCCCCCCGAGACCACCAGGACCGCGGTGGGGCGTGTGTGCAGACACCGACTCCCCGCGCGCACAGGAGTCCCTGCGGGTAGTAGGCCGGCACTATTTGAGACGGGAGCGAAAGGAAAAGCAGTTTAGATGTTGGACCCAAGTAATTCTTTCCCAGAAGAGATTCTTCCAAACACATCTCTTTTTTTTTTTTCCTCCAAATGCTGTAATGCCCTTCAAAGTTTCCAACATTTGGAATTTGTGTAACAACATAACCTTTTATTCATTTCAGATCGGCCACATCGATGGCGATCCCAGTCGCAAAGGAGCGTTTCCCGTGTCATTTGTGCACTTTATTGCTGACTAAACTGCTACTGAACAAAACCACTTCTGTTTAACGTTACGTCTCGTCTCATTATTGGTACCAGAGCTCTTGCCAGATAACCTGTTTTATGAATTGTATCGTACGGTAGCCCACTCTCTCTAAGGCCACTGTTCTGCTTTAAAAACTCAAAGGCAATTTATATATATCAGTGAATTGTTTTTATAATTCGTGTTTTTCATGAAACATTGCTATACTTTTATTAGGAAAAACTGAATTTCCAAAAGGTGAACTGAAAAGTTATTTTAACTAAATAATGAAGATTCTGAATCTACAGCATTAGTTGAACCTAAAAATGTTTTGAGTGTGGGAAAGAAACTCGTCCTGTTTTTCTTGGCCCACGTCTGGGGTTGGTGACCTTTAGCACAATTATTCTTTTTAGGAAGCCAGGAAATTGTTGCTTTCAGAGTCCATAGCCAGCCCGCACTTTCTGCATAAAATGCTTCAGTTCACCTTTAAAGACTTTTTTTTCTTTAAAGATACCGTTAAAGATTTCCTTTGAAATCCACCCAGTGTTTACTGGAAATGTATACATAAGCGTTGTACTTTCCAGCCCTGGTGTGTGAGGTTGCAACTATCAGTGTATCCTGCATGTGTGTGTAACCTGTTGTGAACAAGCCTACTTGACCCGACTATAGATGGTTTATTATGGCGTATGTCACAGCAGTTAATTCAGCTCCAGATTATATTAACTGCATTCCCTGAATCTGGTTAAAAACTAAGGATGATGGACTGCAGAACCGTTCTTTAAACGAGTGTCTACGCTTTAGTTGTTTGGGATTTGCCTTCCTGGACCTCCCTCGTCACACAGCTAGAGCACCGTGGTGCAGACCGACCCCCCATATTACCACAGACCTGCTGTTTCCTATCGAGTGTACCACTGCCTTCCCTTTCTAGCCCAAGAGAATGTCCACTCAGTTTAGTGTCTTGTATTTATATAATATACCAACAGGAATGGTAGTTACACTGTCTTGAAATTTAATCTGTCCATTTGTTTGTAATCAAGAGCATATCAGAAACCTGTAGGTCCCAGGTAACAGAAGACTCTTAAGACATCCCGGTTTTACTATTGAAGTCCATCGTATCATTCTTAAGCTACTGGGGGTGGGGGGATTAGGTTGTATATGATAAAATCAAAATTCATTAGTTTAATGAACTTGACTATCATACCTCTCTTTAGTAATTGTGTAAGATTCATGGTAGGTATATTGGAAATTTTGGCACTCTTAGAGAATAAATAGGCATATGATGACCACTTAGATTTTTACCCAAAGCGAAGGAGTAAATTTAAGAAGAGGCTTGGAAAGCAAGGAGACGATGCTGTTAGTGCATTTGTTACGATGGTACATTTGATTGAAGCAGCCTGTCTTTATTATGCAAGACTCTTGTAAGTATAGAGCTTTTTTTTTTTTAATTGCATTGTGTTTTTTCATTGTTATTATAAAGGGAGACAGAATAAACTGGAATGTTTTATGATGTTGTATGGCAATTTGCCTTTCAAAGTTCTGGGGAAAAATGTGTTAGATCTGTAATTAAAGTCTTTTTAAAAAGCACTACATCTGTTTTCACTAATTGTTAATTTCTGTTTTTGAACCCTTCATTTAGTTAATTCTCTCATAGATTTAAGAAAGTAAACAGATGTTTTGCACAGTGCACTTCATATGTATATTTTAATACAACGCTCCCGCATCTGTGTCTTATAATCAGCCTTTTGACTACTTGGTGCCAGCTGTATAAGGAATTAAAGTTGACTCCTATCAACATTTGAACACCAGTCCCAAACTAATATATCAGGTTCACTGGTACATAAATATCTAGGAAATATTTTTCCAGTCTACAATCTGGTGGTGCTGTTGTGCAGTAATTAACACTACTCTTGCCAGAGGAGAAATTATATTAACTTCCCTACTAATATCCTTTCCTAGTTATTTGCTCTTTGCAAATTAAAAAAAAAAAAGCAACTGAGAGAAAGGAAAACATTGTAGATATCTATTTATATTTAAAGTTTACATGTCATGAACTTAGCTGCAGGATTCTGGCATTTGGCATGCCATTCTCCATCAGATCTGACTTCTAGGGATGGCGACTCAGAAATCTGTCCACAGACTAATGGTTACTGTGTGATCTGTGAAGGGGTGGGCGGGTACCATGGTCCACAGCGTGGATACTGTCTGAGATGTATGATATTCAGTTCATTCACTTGATTACTTCGGTCTAGTTGCAGCGCAACTGTATATATTGTATAACCTAAATCAGTTCTTATTTTCATTGTCCTATAATTAGAGCATGTTTAATAAGTCTACTCTTCTTGTTAGCTAGTCCTTTGACTGGAAAAAAATAAAATACTTTTAAATGGACATGGTGTTTTTCATGTTTTTAATCTTTAGTAAAGCACTATATATAAAAACAGTCCTTTAAAAAATACACTAGCCTACTGAACATGAGATTCTTTACAGTGTGTGACTTTTAACATGAGCAGTAATCTTTGAAGGTTTTACTACTTCCAATTACCCTGAAGATGATTATTGTGGTTTACCAGCATGTCATCCTGACAGTACACTTCTTAAGTTTTCCTCTTTGTGACTTGAGCTGGCAGTGTCACCGTTTGAAACCAGCGCGTCCCAGCCAGTGCTGCAGGACAGACGGCCTTGGTCGTCCTCAGAAAGTTCTCCATGTTCATTCATCACCGAGGGCACTTCTGAGACACATAAAGGTTATTAAGCTCATTTGTGTTTAAAAGCGACAAGGGACGTTGCTCTTTTAGTCCTAGTAAGTAGGTAACTTCATTGAGAGTTAACTCGCTGTTAAATAAGACACATTTTAATAGAAAAACAAACGACTGATATTTTATATATTGCGTTTCTTCAGAAAATCTAGAGCAAAGGATCGCTCATATTTCCAAAATAGTTCAACACCACCGCAGACTGAAAACAGAACTATTGAGAAAACAGCTGAACTTGCACATGAAGTCTACTTCCCCTTGATTGCAGAATTCAGGGTTTCTCAGATGTCAATACAGAGTCAAATGCAGTGGATAAAACTTTGCAGATTGCTTGTGCCTGTTCCTACGTTAAGTGAAAAGATACAGTAAGAGTTCATAAATCTCTTCCCAAAGTAAACGTGACCCTCCTAACGCCTCTCCTGAACCTACACGTCACCAGGTTTGGAAAGCCCCGGACATGGCCTGCCTGGGTCACCGTGTTCCCCTGCCCCTGCAGGAAGTGCACGCGGTGGTAACACAGGACCCCGTGGCCTTGGGAGGGACCCTCACGAGTCAGAACAACAAGGTACGGAAAGGCGTGGCTCTGCCCTGGAGGACATACCGCTTTCCCTCACCAGCTTTACATCTGCTCCTGGCCTAACAAAGAGCTCACAGCCTGCAGGAGGTCTGGCCCGGCTGACCTGGGGCCTGATTGATATACTCATTTCTCTTGTTACGCCAGGTGTTTGCTAGGCACATGGCGGAGAACATCTCTTCAGCCTTTGAGAAGACTAAACAGCCTCTGGTTTTGCCACTTTGTTTGCTGAATTATTAGACTAATGACCAAGGAGACTGAAAACCTCACCAGGCTGTGGCACTGGTAAACCCACAGGTTGTATTCTTCATTGCTCGCATCTGTGGTCTTCAGAGCCAATAAGCTTTTTCCTGCCCCCAGACCATCATCGTAACACACCATCCGGATGATTAAATATAGAGCATGCCGATGCAAAACATCCTGCAGAAATCAGGGGAAAGAAAGACCGCGCTATTTTACATGTTTCTCCATTCTTATAATGCATTTTCCTGTGCAGAATTTATCATGAGGTTTTAAACTGAGCATATCCATCCATGGATCGGGCAGAAAGTAGTTTCACAGATTTTTCACCCAAAGGGACATTCTAGGATGATCAGTTATGGGCCAATTTGCCTTTAGGATCATACCTTCCTACTTAAGTTCTAGGAAGATGGAGTGAGATGATCTAAGTTCACGATCCCGTCCTCTATGCCCAGCTTCCAAGCTGATGCCTGCTCTGAATTGGCATGGGGTCCTAAGCTGAAAATGCATTAGGGGACCAGCCGGGGGACGGGAGGGGATTGGCTTGGGCCCTACACACACAGAAGCAAAAGCCCCTATTCATTTACCCTAGGAAATTGGTCAGTTTTAAGACCAGGTGCCAGAAATGTTTACAAACCAACCACTCTGCAAGCAGAAGCAGACCTAACTACAAGAGGGCCCTTCCCGGCCTGAACTCCCCAACACCTAAAACACATTTCCCCCTTAATTAAATTACTTACATACTGATCTGACGTGGATACTTTTATACCATACTTGGAAACTCCCATAATAAATTCTTCCTCCAGAGGAACAAAAGGCAACTTTCCATCTTGCTTTAAAGTAAAAATAAATTACATAATATACATTTTAAAAAATTATGTTTCATTCCTAATTCTGATTAGTCACTTTTAGCATCTGGCCATCACAAACCCAAACCCTTTAAAGAATGTGGGGCATACAACAGCCCAGCAGGAATTTCTCTCCACAAAGAGGCAGAAGAAATAGCCTCCCACCTGTTTTACAGTCTGCAAATTTGACCAAAACTCAGATCCATGTACCCCGTGCTTACTGTTAACCCCAGTTACAAACGGATACTCCTCACAGATCCCAGCGAGGCTTAAATATTTACATTAGAAACATTAAGGCCCTTTACTCAAAGTTTACACTCATGTCAGCACATTAAATGATAGGTAACATGCCACAGGAGCCATTTTTTCAGCCGCTTAACATCTGACCTGGGGGTTGGATACGTCTGCTATTCCCAGCGCCCCAGGGCTTTGGACAAGTAAACGCTGCTTGAAGAATGGTTACCCGGCTCTCAAAAATATCAGTATTTTGAGCTATTCAGAAACAACTAAAACAGCAGATAATGCCTGATGGTTTCCCTAGCAGATGGTCCAGTTTTATCTGTTAAGTACGCCTAACTTGCCTTCTCTAAAATAAATATGATATTGCTGGCAATCAGTAGATATTCCATACAGTCAGTGTTTATGTGGAACCATTTGCCTGCACTAAAGAGGTTATGGTAAATGAGCCACGTCCACTGACCTTAATTCTTGGGTCCTCACATGCAAGAGTGAACTCTTGCCAATCATTTCTCACAGCAGGTTAAATCAATTCCGAGAACCAACAGGTGGGAGAATAGCAATGCTATCGTCAATAATGGAATTCTGATAAGCCCCATTTCTAGTGATGTGAGAAATTGAGCAGTCCTTGTCAGAATGAAAATCCTAGTGTACTTTTGGGAGAAAACGTTATTAGCAATCTTTCAGTAGAATACTTAGATTAGTTGCTGCTTGCATGTTGGAATGACTTTATGTTAAATGGCAGATTAGATCAGCTGATTTCCCCTGAGACACCAGAGACTTCCTTCACTTTCATGAGGACATGAAACGGTGTATTTAAGGATCCCATCTCCATGAGTGAAGAGACTATATACTCTTAGCAGTAACCAGCACTCTATACATTGATAAGGGACTCTTCCCATTGCAGTAATATCCCTTTGTTAATGAACACAAAGACAAGCATCTTCTAGAAACTTGGGAAGCAAGTTACTAACTGTTGACACTATTAAGTCTGGCTCATCCACTCCCATCTCTGGCAAGGGTACGGACCTTAAAATACTTGAGGCACAAACCTCACACCTTGATCTGTCTTAATTTTCACACTGAATTTTCCTTCGTGGTGAAGGAAACAGGGTATGAATAAATAGATACGGTAGGTTAACACCACTATGAATTAGATTATTCAAAGAGCTGAACCTAGTTCAACGGAGATACAGTAAGACTTGCCAGACTGTTTTAGAGATAAGCTTGTGGTGTGTACCCAGCCACCGTACTCGGCTCCCCATTTAAACAGTCAGCCCCAGAAAAAGTGAAAAGCACTGTGCGAAGGAAGGGACTGTGTCCCTGTGTTCCTCTTCCACTTGGTATCCAAGGTGCCCTGTACCTCCTCTGACCCCAGCGCTCAGTAACAACGTAACAGCGATAAAAGCACGGCTTCAGGAGAAGCAGTGAGGAGACCTGGAAGAGTGTTGTCTTTCTCCAAAGCCATGAGTTCACTCTGGAATCTGAGAAAATTGAACTTTTTTTTTTTTTTTTTTTACCTGGGCAACATCTATATAATTTATCAGGTCTAGTGGCCCTTCGAGACTTTTTCCCTCGGAGAGTTTCAGTTTCTCAATGGCGCCAACATATTTTATTCGAAATTCTGCACAGGTATCCGAATTACTGTTGCTTTGACCTAAAGGTGAAAAGAAAAATTGTAAGAGTAAGACTTCAAAAGAAATAGCTGCATTACGGGGTATCCTCAACCTCTCCCCAGCCAGGAAACAGATGGTGTCATCAGAAGTTAACCTTTAATAAAAATTTAAAATTTTTAAATGCAAACTTTTTGATGTCATGGGAAAGAATTAAAAATTTCACTAACCTTTTCCTCAGTGACTCACAATGTACTAAATATATAAAAATCTCAAAAGGAATAAATTATTACTATGCTTCATTTCTTCTTCAGAAAGAAGAAAACTAAATTGTCAACTTGACAATGGCTGAGTACCTTTGTAATGCATATGACATTTAATTATTTTTTGGTTTCTTCTCCCTTTTTACCTTTCACTTTTAGCTTTCTTTCCTGATTCAGGAAACCTGATCTACCTCTCCCATTCAGTCAGAAAAGACCAGAAATTTTTTTTTTTCAATGTAGATGGAATAATGCCAGACAGGAAGTCTCTTACAAAACAGATGGTAACAGGTGAAGAACTGTGTGTGCCGTAAAATCCAGCCAGTACAAAAGTACCACAAAGGATTTTACAACGTCTGCAATAGTAAAGGAATACTCTGTGGTCACTTTTAGATTATGTGTATGTAATAAAAAGATGCCCATGTTTTTAATGTTTTAAAGCATCTGGAAGTAAAGACAATAGACCTTATGCTACTATATTCCCTTTTACGTCTTCTCTCCCACTCCTACCACCTTTTATGGATCGAGTCGCCTATGATCCCGAAAGGAAAAGTGGAAGGATGTTATACAAGAAAATGAATGTAGTAGGTTTCCAATTAGACACCGGCTAGCAGTTGGCCCAAAACCACCTTTTGATTTCTGAAGAGCTGCTCCTCTGGGGAGGCTGCATCAATGTTTTCAAGGGCCTGTGACAGATGCTCCCCTCACGACTACACGCTCCTGGTGTTAACTTTTTTTAATCAGCAGGACGTTGTCTTACCCCCCACGAAGAATGTAATTCCAAAATCATTCACCATCGGCCAGCCCATTTCTTACAAAGCCGTTTTGACACTCCTAAACTGCCACCACGAAGTTTTCCACAAGTTTTTGCTCCACGACCATTAAGAGCAGTTTGCTCCAAGGCAGCGGCTTTCACACCCACCTCAACCCGCGTTCCACCAGATCTGGGACCATTTCTGGCAGAGCAGAGGAAGAAAACCCCAAATACTCAAGGACTCCTTGTGCTACTCTGGCAAAACTGCACAAGCATCCGTTAGCAGCCTTTGCCCAAATGATCCGCCCTCCGTACCTGAGCTCTTGGTGGAATCGGTATCGAGGCTTGCCACGGTGCTGGATCGAGAAAGCCCCCCAAGGCTGGAGTCTACAGACTGAGAAATAACAAACCAACAGAAAAATTGTAAACGCAATTAGAAGCACTAACTTCTCTCAAGTTCTCTACCAAATGTTCAAATGACTTATTATAGTTGAATTAACACATATAAAATCAGGTCAATTATTCAGGTAGATCGACTGTGACAGATTTTTCTAAAGACAAATTCCTTAGCAAACTTCCAAAAAAAACGTCCCAACTGCTCTTCCCATCACACAATATTGGATAAACGTGAGGTCAACACTCCCAGTTTAAATCAGAGCCACTACCTGTATCTCCTTATAAGATACCTGATATTTATGTCATATGTGAAAACCTACACCTTGCTTTTGTAATATTTCCAAAGAACCCCAAAAGAACCCTGTGCAGAAAGCAGGCAGGGAGTTAATATTATCCTGTTTTGTAAATGAGCAGAGAGACCAGAGAGGTGAAGTGATTTACCCAAGGTTACATCTAGTAAACACCCCAGATCTCTAATCTATGTCTCCTAATTCTCACCCCAGCATCTGCAATGACTCCAACTACTACCTGGCCTACAACAGGTAAACACAGGCCGACTGGCGGACCAGAGCATAACTGCAATGTGAATTACAAAGAAAAACCAACAAATCCGTTAAGCAAAATTCAAAGAATCATACATGTTAATATAGTTTGTTCTACAGCATCATACTCTCATTTTTTAGAAATAACAGTAAAAACTTTTGATTAAACAAATCACTTATTGGGAATTCTCTGGCGGTCCAGTAGTTTGAACTTGGCACTTTTACTGACGGGGCCCAGATTCAATCCCCGGTCGGGGTACTAAGATCCCGCAAGCTGCACAGCTCGACCAAAAAAGGAAAAAAAAAAAAAATCACTTTTTTACACTTCAAATCAAAATTAAATTTTAAAAGTACACTCAAATTTTTAGACGTTTAAGAAGTGAGTCAAAAAATGTATCAAGCCTTATTTCTTCCCTTTCTTAATAATGGCACTTCTTGGGATATAAAATAAGAGCAGAGCTGTATGCACGCAGAAGTTCCACATCAATTTGTGTGGTACTGACAAATTGGAAATAAACCTAAATATTCAAAGGGTGAGGGAAGGGGGGTTGGAATTAAGATGCTGTCACAAAGTCAGGCTGGCTTCTGGGGAGTGTGGAACAGAGTGAGGCTCTGTGCGTCAAATTACCCCCCCCGCACAGGAAAAGCTAACAGGTTGTCAGAACCTAACAACCCTCAGAACAGAAGAACAGGAAGGGAGAAACCGGCCTATTTTTCTGAGGTTCCAAATTATAACGGCAGAAGCTTACATCATCCTAGAACACAAATCTGAGTCACAGCACCCTGCTTAGGAACCGCACGAGGCTCGCCATCACTTCGGGGTAGGACCTCCCTCCGGGCCCGCGGCCCTCCTGCACCTCTCTGGCCCTGCCTCCGCCACCTGCCCGGGGCAGCTGGTCCTTCAGGAGTCAGAAACCGCGCTCTGGTCCTACTCTGCGAGCCGCAGGTCAGTACGTCTCCCTTTATCCACTTTCTGATCTAGAAAACAGGAAGCTGGGCCTGATTCCCAGGCTGAGGTCCTGACGCTCAGGTGACAGCGGGGTGGGTCTCAGCTGCTTCAGGAGTTCCGAAACCTGACAGGAAAACGGTCCATTTTCCCATTTAAGACTGCACGGGACTCCTAAAACGTCAGGTTTTGGTGCTTTTGGTTATGTGCTGACAGCTCAGTGACAACACCGCTCCCCTCGCCTGCTGGAAACTCCTGAGGGGCAGTGGTGAGTGTGTCCGTCCCTGAGCGTGGCCGTCGTCACCCAGGGCGCTGCCCACAGGCTGGTGAGAGGCGCCCTGGAGGTGGGCACCCGTGCGTGTGGGCCGAGGGCTCCTCTCCTGCCCCACCCAGTCCTGGCACTGGGCACCGAGAGCTCACACGGGTGGAGGATGACTTAGAAAGGCTCTCCAGTCCTAGTCCAGTGGACCCAGTGGACCAGGACTTGGGACTCGAAGGGCCCCGCACACTCAAATCAGGGCATTTGCCTCACTATCCAACTAACTCACCGTGACAAAACAGAATTATAATTTGCGCACACACCTCAAACCCTAGAATTCAAGACATCCAGCTCCCTGATTGCCTGCAATTCCTGTCATATAAACAATTTAAAAATCAGCGTTTCAATGAGACCATTCGTAAGTCCTGACCCCTCTAGGTTAGCGGAGTTAAGAACTCCAGAAAATCTACCAAAACAAAATAAAATTAAATCGAGCGCACAATGTGTCTCGAGTGCAAAGCAATGAATGTGAAAACCTCTAGTCTGAAGAACATCAGCAGGTCTGCCGGGGTTAGTACCCTTCACGCAGCATCGGTCAGAAGAAACAAAATTCTCACCGCTTAATGACTGCGGCCTCCACGCCATCACCCCTACCTTGCTCTTAGTACTGATTTCACTACTCTGGGAGCTGCTACTGCTGTGTCGCTTTTTCCCTTTCCGAAACATCTTCCACCATAGCTCGATCCAGAGGCACGCCCCCTGGAAGAACAAGCGTTGGTTAGATACATTGAGAAAAGCAACTTTAAATCCCTTTACACATAATAGGAATAAAAATAAGTAAAAACCATCAATTCCTCCCAGTACCATGGTGTATTCCTTTTACTTAAAACATAAATATTTTCCATTGACCACAAAATGTGGGTATTAGTCTCTTTCATTCTTATTCTCTTTTTGAATCACAAAATTCTAACCCAATAAACCAAAAAGGTAGGAACCTTCTTGTCATCTCTGGAGGTGTGAAAAGCACTGTTCAGAAGTAACATCTAGTTCTCAATATATTCAAGTGTCTTCCTTCTCTTTAATCAAGTCAAGACGTTAGTAAAATATGTGACACATCAGTTTATCAACCAAGTCACTGTCTCTGGTTCCTGTTCTGTAAATGGCAGGGCTAAGAACTGAAGGCACTGATACATCTCGGAAACGTGCATTTTTCTTAAAGTCTCCAACTATCTTTAAGTAAAGGCTGACACGAAAACACTGCCAGGTGCTACCTCTCATCTCGTTCCAGTAGGGCCAGGGAAGGAGGTGACCTTAAGTTTCCCAGAGTCAGGCTTATGTATCTCTTTTTAAAAATTTTCGATTTCTCCTTGCACATTTCACAGGAGCACATATATTATACTTGGAAAATTACAAACTAGCCTGCATAATGTTTCATAGTTCAAGTACTTCTAAACGCACTGTCTCACTTTATCCTCACAGCAACCTGGTGACACAGATGTTCTCTGAGGGTCTGTGCTGGAGCTCTAGGCCCCCCGCCAGGGGGCTTACAGAAGATAGCTTAGAATCTGCATTCTGTAGACAAGGGAACTGTGACCCATCTTTCAGGAGGATTTATGAATACGAGAACCTAACAAATGCCTCCTAAAGGTTGGTTCCACAGAGGGAACAAGGGAACCTGCTCACTACAGAATCCAACACTATCTTATCGTCTTCAAACGTTCAACAGACAGCAGTCTGCACAGATAGCTTCCTTTCATTCCGACATGGTCAATTCTTGTCAGAAAAACAAGGAGTCTGAGGAAGGAAGAGAATGAGTAGACCACGGGCTGGTCAATGCATGCCCCGCTCCAACACACAGTTTCTCCCATTGAATGTGGAGGGCCCCCCGCCAAGTCCACTCACTACCATCTGACCTTAGGCCACTGACCCAAAACTTGACTCCTGAGCCCAGGCTTTTAAATCAGCCCCATCAGCCAACTTGTTTCTATATTTCTGCTTCATTTGCGGCGTAATGAGAACATGTGATTCATTCATTCGTTCCTGAGTAGGCAGTGAGCACCTACCAGGTGCTGGGGATACACCAGTGAACAAGACAGAAAAAGCCCCTGACCTCAGGGAGCTCACTTTTAGAGGGAGTAGACAGACCAACAGGAAAACCAAATACAAAACACATTATTTGGAAACAATCATTGCTACGAGGGGAACTAAAGCAACGTAAGGAGATAGTGATCAAAGGAAGGGGAGACGATTTTAGACAGAAAAAGATGTTCTGAGGGAAGCGGGAGTTAAGCCCCGAGGGAAGGGGGGGCAGCCATGAACTTGGAGGAGCAGCGCCCAGAGTGGAGGGCACAGCAAGCGCCGAGGTCCTGAGGGACGTCCTCTGGCGCACAGACCGGTGAGAGGCCAATATGACTGAGAATAGGAGGAGGAGGGTGAGTGGCAGGAGGGAAAGAGCCACAGGAGACCTTGCAGGCCACAGCGAAAGCTGGGGTTCTGTTCTGGGTTTCACAGGAAGACTCAGAGGGTTTTAAAAAAGCAGTCAGGTGATATGGTCAGATTTCTGTTTTAGAAAGATGACTGGCTGCTGGGTAGGGAACTAGTTGCACAGGATAAGAGTAAAAAGAGGGGGCCTACTTAGAAGGCTTCCGTGGATAATTCGTTGCAAACGATAGCCCTGCCATCACAGGATACTTCTCAGTTAGAAAGAGAGGGCAAGAGGGCCTTACTCCAAGGTCTGCACAAAACTGGGCTAACCTGGCAGCAGAAAATACCATAATCTGATGGGCTAGAACGTCGGTGTATAGCATATTTAAGCACATTATATTTTAAGTATATATAAGTACTATATATATATATATATAAAACAATTTTAAATATGATTTTTTAAAATTTGATAGTATTGTTATGAAATCCTGAAGCACCTCTTCAAACCCCTGGAATACTAGAACGATTCGAAAATCACTACATAAAAAGGCCTTTGCAACTCCTTAAGACTTTCTATCCATCATCAATCTAGGAGCTGAAGGGGAAATGCATTTATGAAAACCTTTGACATCTGGCACTATTTTGATGCATGTTCTTAATTAAGCAAATCATTCTTGTCTCTAAGTTATTCGTGCATAAAAATGAGACCGAAGATACTGTCACTTGGATGTTCCAGACTCATCAAAGGCCAAAAGGCCTAAAGCAGAACCCATCCTCTTCCCCTCCACAGCTGCCCCTCTCCTCTCCCTTTCAGTAAGTTCCATTATTTCTGGTAGAAACCAGGAAATCACCGACTCCTCTGTGTCCTCCAGCCCTCACATCCAGCCAAGTCCGAGATGCACTGATTATACCACTGAAGAGGTCCCTCATCCATGTCTCTAAACAGGGCCTGCATCATCCTAGACTATGGCTACACAGAAATACTTTTTCATTATGTGATGAAAGCAATGGACCCTTAACCCATAAAAATGCACAAAGTTTGGAATGCAATTTAAGGAATTCACAAGCCATCAGGAGATATTTCAAGGATGAGGGACCTTGTCCTGAGACAGGCTGGGACGTGGGACCCTTTGCTGCAGTGATTGCAAGTGGACAAATGTCTTCTCGAGTAACAGATACAAAGAAACTATAAAGGAACTAAAAATAACTGCGTGCATGCACGTGCAGTTGGGGCAAATTATGGACAAGACACAAAAAAGGCCAAAAACCCAACTGCCACTTCTGAAGAGCAGAGAGCCAAAGCAGGGTCCTGCGCGAGCCCCCTGTGCTCAACACCGCCAGGGGGTGGGCGAAACACCTCAGCCGCCCCTCCACCCGACCCCTGGACACACCCCTACCCTCATCCCATGTAAGGGACCAGCTCGCCCCCCACCGCTCGGGCCCCTTTTGGTGGGGGGGGGGCGGGTAGCGAGCAAGGGAACCTGTTACTTGTTTTCGCTCCCCTCCTGAAGCTGCAGGAGCCCGGTCAAGCCCTGCCTGAATTTCTGGACTGGCCTCTTATCCATTTCTACTGATTGGGAAAGCCAAGAACCCTGGTCGGTATCAGTCCCAGCTGGACTCCTTGCCGCCTCAATTCTGTCACCAAGCTCCAGCTGAAATGATTTCTTTAAAACTCAAGTCAGATGCCATTTAACCTGCTTAAAATCTTTTGATGGCTCCTCAAAGTTAGAGACTGAAGTCAGGCTCTTTGCCAGGACACGCAAGGTCCTCCATGACCGGGCTCGTGTGGACCTCTAGTCTTATCGTCCACAACCAGTTTCACACTCAATTAATCTGTAAGGAATGCAAACTGGCTTGCGGTTCTCAGCATGCACTCAGCTCCCTGTTTCCACGCTTTGCTCCTGCCATTCCCTCTGCCTAGAATGCCCTTCCACCTTCTATTTATTTGGCTAACCGGTCACCTTCCAAGACTCAGTTCAGCCTTCTCTTCTAGAAAGCCTCCAGGTTGGGCTACGGGATGGGTATTCCACAGCTTGAGTTTATACCTTGATCTCAGCATTAGTCGGCTACTGTCTACTTGTAACTATCTCACTCAGAACTGTGAGCTCATCAAACACCAGGGCTAGGTCAGCTGTGCATATCCGATGCCTGCTACAGCCTGGCAGAGGCCATGCTTAATGAACCGGAGAAACTTCTTGTGAGATAACATCCAGATGACAACTCCCACGTCCTGAGCACCTACCATCTGCCACCCAGCTAGGTGATATGTTTTATACACTCACACACACACACACCCTTATGCCATCTGTGTATACCTCTGACCCTCTCCACTGACCATCAAGGTTGCAGTATCACAGCCCCTTTCCAATGAGGCAGCAAAGCGCAAAGTTGATGAAGCAGCTTGCCCAAGGCCACCAGGCTGGTAATGCATGGGGCCAAGTTTGGAACCTTGGTAGAGTTGGCTCCAAAGCTCTTTCCAGACCCCGCCCAGCTCCTGTCGGGAGCGCCTGCCACGTGCCGGTGCTCAGTAAACAAAACAGACGCAACCCCGGCCCCGCGCTGCGGGGAAACAGCCACGACGCGTGGAGGAACCAACAGGATCCCGCACAAAAAGTGAACGCTCTCCATCGCCCCTCAAATCAGAGCCTGACGTGAGGAACGTGGGAAACAGCCCCGCGGATGCTCTCACTCCATCACCCTTCCGACTGGACCCGGACACACGCCACACGCCACACCCGTCGTCACCGGAGCTGCAGTCCTACCCCAGACAGGAATCGGCATCGGAGCACTGCCTCCTCCCGCAGGCCCGGGCCCGCTCCTCGGCTCCCACCGCCGGCCCCGCGCCGCCTCGGGGCCTGGGTCCCCCACCCAGGGAAGGCGGGTCCCGGTGGAGACCGCGGGCCCAGCGGCCCCACCCATCCGCCCCGCCGCGGGCCTCCCCGTCGGCGCTGCCCTCGGGACCCGCGTTCCTGGCCAGGCTCAGCCCGAGCGCGGCGAGGGCCGGGCCTCACCTGAACGCCGACTGCGGCCGGGATCAGACACCCACAGCCTGGACAGCCAGAGCCGCGGCAGCCACTCCGGATCAAAGCCCCAGAGCCCGCTTTTCAAGCCCCGTGGCACCGCCCGCCGGGCCCCGCCTCCGAAGCCTCGCGCAGGCGCAGCCCTGACCCCGCCCCCGGTGCCCGGACCGACCCCTTGTTCTACGACCGGAAGTCAGAGGGAGGAGCCTAGTCTGGCGGACGCCCGGGCGCCGGAAGTTGTGCTCTCGGTGGACGGCGACTTTCCTTGTGGGTTCCCTGTGGCTGCTCTTCCAATTTAGAAAGCCTCCCGCAACCTGTTCCTCGTCCCCGTTTGCAGATGTCTGCGATTCCCGCAGAGGAGAGTGACCAGCTGCTGATTCGACCCCTGTAAGGGACCAGCGAGAGGGAAGGAAGCCACGGGTTGTGAGGCGAGGAGGGTACCCGGGTGGTTGGGCTCCTCAGTCGGCCGCAGCCGGCGCGCCTCTGCAGTCGGCCCTTGGTCCCTTGGTCCGCAGTTGCGGGCCAGGCCTTCGGATGCAGGGCTTTGGAGAACTGTGGATCGGAAGGGGCCTGCTCGGTTTCATGGGATTTTGCTTTTTCCAAGGGAGGAGAGTATGTGGAGTTGGGGGGCGGGGAAAGAAGGTCTGTGGGGCCGCTGGGCGCTTTCTTGTTCGCCAAAGAGTGACAAGCTCTGAGGGAACCGGTGACGCCGAGGATGGCAGGATGAGAGGAGGACCTGGATAAGACTGTGGCAGTGCGAGGAAGAACTAACCTGCTACCTCCAGAACTTGGTATTTGCCAAGATGGGAAAGGAAGTAAATTAGGGACTCGCTGTGAGCTCCATTCAGAGCTCCAACTCTGGGAGAGTAAGGAGGGTAGAAAGTGGGAGGGAAGGAAAAGCCGAGGTGTTAAGGACAAAATCGCAGCCCCTGACTGACCAGGAGAGGGCAGGCCTTTCACTGGAAATGGCCTTCTGTCAGAGAAGCACCTTACAGATCTGGAATGCTGCTTAGAAAGGGAAATATAAATGTGGAGGAACTTATTCTGTAAGTGAGCAGCTAGAATCCACAAACATGCTCACTGTTAGAAATGAGTCAGCACCACATGAACACGTGCCTTTTTCAAAAGGCAAAGTATTTCCTTTACATGTTCACTTAGTAAGGACTCCTTGAGCACCTACTGGGGACGTACCCCAAGTTTGCCGCTGCTCAGTTCACACCTGTCCTCTCTTCCTGAGCTCAGCAAACACTGAGCAAGTGTCAAGGCCACACTGGGCCCTAGGGATACAAATAAGACAGAGGGCTGAGTTAACTGGATTCACCCTTTTGGAGGGAGCTGCAGCGCTGCATGAAAAGTACTGGAAAGATTGTTTGGAGGAATAGCAGACCGTCCCTTTGGGGTCAGACCTGAAGTCCTATCTGTGTGCTGTCGATTGCCAGGACAGCAACCTCACTGAACCCATTTCCTCATGTGGAAATAGTATAGCAGTACTTAACTGCAGAGGAAAGCGAGTAAAGCTCACAGTAGGTGCTCAGTCAATGGTGACTACTGTAAGAGTACAGATAGGCCGTGAGTACACGAAGGCCGTGAGCGTGCAAAAGGGATTTCCAGCAGAGAGGAGAATGCCACCTCATGCATCCTGGAAATTATGATACGAGCTGAGGCCTAAAGAATGAGTAGGAATTAAAGACAGCTGAAGTGTGGGCAAGGACGCTCCAGGCCGAGGAAGTGGCACGTGTGAAAATGAGAGGGCTCTGTTTGTGGCCAGTCTCCCCATGGCTGCGGCTAGAAGATTAGCAGATGAGATGGTAGAGGCTGTCAGGGTCCAGCTTATGAAGGACATTGTGTAAGGATTTGGGGTCTTTATCGCCAGTTATAGAAAGCCAAGGAAGGATCTTAAGCAAGGATAGGATGTGGTGGAAATTATGTTTTAGGAAGATCGAAGATGCTCCTGGCAGCAGTGTAGCAAATGAATAAAAGAGTGGATCAAGGGACTTCCCTGGCTGTCCAGCGGTTAAGACTCTGAGCTTCCACGGCAGGGGACACAGGCTCCAACCCTGGTTGGAGGAGCTAAGATCCCGCATGCCACGTGGTACGGCCAAAAAAAAAGGGGGGGGGGTGTATTAAGTGGAGAGAATCCAGTGGGAAGATATTGAAGTAAACCAAGTGATGAAGCCGTGAGAGCTTGGAATGAGTGAAATGAGCAGGAATGGATTGGACAGAGAGTAAAGAAGTGAAATCTTTAGAACTTTGTAACCTATCAGATGTATTGTAAGGGGCCGTTGTGGGGGGAAAGGCAGTGTAGAGAGGAGTGTTAGGACGACACGGACTCCTAGGTAGGACAGCTGGTAAATGGTTGTGTTATTCACTCCAGGAGTACAGGAGATGGGGCAGGTCTGGAGTAAATTTGGGAGTTTTATTGTTTTATAACAGCCTTATTGAGATTGAATTCACATCAGCACACTCATTTAAAGTGTACAGTTCAATGGGTTTTAATATATACAGAGTTTTACAACTATCCCCACTGTCTAATTCCAGAACATTTTCATCATTCCGAAAAGAAGCCCTTATATATCCATTTACCTCCAACTTCCCCAGCCCTAGGCCACCACTAATCTACTTTCCATTTCTACAGATTATCTTCTTTTGGACATTTCATATAAATGGGTTACAATATGTAACCTTTTGTTACCGGCTTCTTTCACTTAGCATAATGTTTCCAAGGTTCATAATTTGGGAGTTTTTACTCATTCAATAGGTATTTCTTTAATTCTTTTTTTTTTTTTTTCCTGGCCGCGCTGCGGCTTGTGGGATCTTAGTTCCCCGACCAGAGATTGCATCCATGCCCTCAGTAGTGAAAGCACAGAGTCCTAACCACTGGACCACAAGGGAATTCCCACAATAGGTATTTCTTGAGGTTTACTGCGTGTCAGGCAGTGTAGCTAGCTATACATCGGTGAATGAAATAGACAACGCCTCTGCTGTTATGGAACTCTCATTTTAATAGTTAGAAAAGCCATAAAGAAGTAGATACAATAACTTCATGTAGTTTTAAGTGTTATTATAGAATGTTGTGAAGGGCAGATGAGGGGGTGACAGTTGAACTGAGACCCAGATGATACACAGGAGCCAATTATGTCCATATCTGAGGGCAGAGCATTCCAGAAAGAAAGAAGAGCAAGGGCAACGGACCTGAGGTACAAACTTGTTTGGCATATTTGAATATAAGGTGCCTGTGGATGTCCCAGGAGAGATACCCACGCCAGGTGACTGACTGTTAGAGGTCTGGAATTCAGGAGGACAATCTGGCTACAAATACTAATTTGGAAGTCCTCAGCATGTTAAAAATGTGAGAGTGAAGATCAGGAAGACTGAGAAGACGACCAAGGAGAGAACCCTTGGAATAACAGCATTTGACGGATGGGCAGAGGCAGCTGAGCAAAGGAAACTAAGGCGGAAAGCCAGTAGGACAGGATGAAAGCGTGAAGTCAGTGAAACCAAGCTCAGAGAGGGACGGAGCAGGAGGGACGACGTGCTGCCGGGAGAACAGTGAGATGAGAACTGAAAGAGGGGCTGTTTGCACTTAGCAACAAAGAGCTGTTCTGCAGGGAGAGTTTCTGAAGAGCGGTTGGTAAGAAGCCAGATTGCAGTGAACTGAGTGAGGGGAGGTGAGGAAATAGAGGCAGAGAGTGTACGCAGCTTTTAGGAGGCGGGCAGGGAGACTAAAGGAGATTAGAATGAAGGGATTTTCATTTGTGGATGAGCGTGACTGTGGCATGTTTAAATGTGGTTGGTGAGGGAAAAGCCAATGATGTAGCAGGCAGGGGTCAGTTCCTCAGAAGGAGAGAGTGTGCACAGTGTAGAACCATGGTGAAAGGATTAGCCTTAGAGAGAGAGGTCTGGTCTCCATTACAGGAGAAATGGAAGGAGAGAAAGATGCGGGTGGGTTGGTAAGTTGAGGAAATTGACAGCTGAACTGTACAATTTTTTGATGCAGAGAAAGCCGTGCCTCGAGTGAAGAGTTAGCATAGAGGGTTGGAAAATTTAGGAACAGGAGAAAGGTTGAAATAGTTGCCACACTAACTGTAGGAGAAAACTGAGCTAGGGACACTTAAGAGGGAGTGCAGGGGGCCAGTTAACGTGGAAGGCCAGGAAGTCACAGTAGCTCTGTGGTGGTCTGATTGTCTTTGTCCTGCTCTGAAGTAGGATCTCAGTTTGAGGATGCATCCATCTCATGTCTGTCTCCTAGTAGCCTATGCGTTCCTTGAGCTCAGGGTCTTGGTATTAGGCCTTTCCATATTCTAGGCACTTAATACAGTGCTTGGCAAATAGAAGCTGCCAGTGGTTAGGACTCTGTGCTTCCACTGCCGTGGCCCCGGGTTCAATCCCTGGTCAGGGAACTAAGATCCTGAAAGCCTCACAGTGCAGCCACACACACACACACACAAAGCTGCTTGATCTTGAATGAGTGGGTGAATCATGAGCTAGAATGGTTGGGGAGAGGCAGTCAGAGAAGGGGAGGGGTTGGAAAAGCAGGCGAAGGTTAACTTAAAGTCTTGCGGGAATTGGAAAGTAAGGCTGTTTCATTAATTTAAGAAGAAAGGAAATTAGTTTGAAGTACTTGGTATAAAATATACTGAAACAACAAAGTAGAAAGAAAAGGGAATGAGATTCATAAGTATGAATAAGATAAGTCTATTTAAATTTTTTTTTTTTTTTTTTTTTTTTTTTTTTTTTTTTTGCGGTATGCGGGCCTCTCACTGCTGTGGCCTCTCCCGTTGCGGAGCACAGGCTCCGGACGCGCAGGCTCAGCGGCCATGGCTCACGGGCCCAGCCGCTCCGCGGCATATGGGATCCTCCCAGACCGGGGCACGAACCCGTATCCCCTGCATCGGCAGGCGGACTCTCAACCACTTGCGCCACCAGGGAGGCCCTCTATTTAAATTTAAGCTGTTTGGTAAATGCATATTTTCATCTTAAAGAAAATGAAAGAATTTGTAAGTGCTGATGGATTTTTACTTAAGTGCTAATTCAAAAGTCTTATTAAATAATATGAATCACTGCTGGTTTACATGTTGAGTACATCACAGTTTAACCGTAACATTCAGAAGGTTGGATTTAACCTTTGGGCTTCTCAGATCTATACCAGCTTCTCTCACAATTTTAACAACTGAAAGATCCCTGAACTCCCAAAGGTCACTTTTCATCTTTTCCCACATTGGCGCTGTTCTTTGCTATCTTTGTAACTTTGAGGAACTTCTATCTGCCTCAAGTGAGTGCTGGCATCAGATGGAACATAGTTAAAGTTGTAAAAAAAGTTTGAATTTATTGGGCTTTATTTTGATTGTTTTTCAATCATTTTGATTTCTTCCTTTGAATGTTTACAGTGGAGCTGGGCAAGAAGTGGGAAGATCATGTATTATTCTGGAGTTCAAAGGAAGAAAAATAATGGTAATTATTATTTTGTAGTCCGGTTAACAGTATGTTCCTGTCTGCCTTGGGTGCTAGGTCTTTTCTAGTTTGGTAGTTTTTTCTAGTTCAGTAGTTATCTGTTTAGCTCCCAGAATAATGTCATAGTTGGTATAGGTCATCTGTGTAAAATGTTAATGTGGAAAACTAGTGCACCTTCCACTTAGTACTTTGACAAAACATTAAGTAAACTGAGAAAATATATTCTAAGATTGTAAAATTGTCAACTGGATCTCCTGATCTTTTGTATCTTCAAAGTCCCTCTTCCATTCCTGAAGGTGTGGCCAACCTAACTGCCCCACCCCCAGTGGGAGACCCCAAGAAACTGGCCACCTGAACACATGCAGAGCTCCAGCCACCCTGTGCAGTGTGACAGTAGGGCCCTGGTCTGGCAGCTTAGGTACCCAAGTTAGCACTAGGACACCTGGCCTTGGACAAGTCAGTCTCTCCTCTCAGCCCATTTCCTTGACTGAGAGGTGGAGGGACTAGAAGAGATGGTCTCTGTGGTCCTCGTTAGGAAGGCGGTGCAGTGGCTTATCGTGGTCTTTTGGTCCCATTCCTCTGTTTCTCCCACTCTTAAAAGAATGGGCGTATGGCAGACACAGTCGTCTCTTTAGTCATTTATTGTATTAATTGATAGGATATGACCAAAATGAGGATATAACCCATTAATGACTGACTCTTCAGATTTTGCCTTCTAATACTTAAATTGCCCTGATCAGGGAAGTTTCCAGTTTCTAATCATTGTCTTCTCACAATAGTCGCATCTGGTAGTAGCAAATCTATAAACTTTAAAAATGTTCACCATTTCTGATATTAAAGTTCTTGAAAAAGAGTTCATATGTTGTTACAGTGCCTACATAAAGTAGCTGGAAAGAAGATGTCTTGAGTTTGTGTCCTGTGACTCTAAATGTGAGCTACAGTTAAATTTGTTTGGAAAGTTAGAGTTAATGGCGTATTTGCCCATTTAATAAGAATTGCATTCCAAATGCTTCCCACATGTATAGAGTCCATCCTGATTATGTATGGTGTGATGGATCAGTTATAATTATTGGCTGTTTGTTGAATGATTTTAATATAATGTGGAGGAGATTATGATCTTTTTTTCTGTTTCTTTCAGTTGGACTGTGGGATCCACCCAGGCCTAGAAGGAATGGATGCTCTTCCTTACATCGATTTAATTGACCCAGCTGAGATTGATCTCCTACTAATTAGTCAGTAAGGTTTTTTTCTTTATTAAGGACACTGTTTTTCAAGGACTTTTACTGTAAAGATCATTCTTTGCCAGATTTTAAGATTCTGGTGTTTTAAGAGTATTTTCTACTAGGAATTATATTGCAGACACCTAAGTCTAAGACAACACACCATATCATCCTCGCAGGTGAGAGAAGGTTACTATGAAAAACTTACTTTCCCATCTCTAGAGTGAGAAGAAGGTAACATATGCCTTGGATCCTTGTGAAACTTAAGACCAAGAAAGCTCTTTTGCAGAATATCTCCTGAGGCCACTGTGTTGTCACATTGTTCTGTGGGAACTTCACATATAAACAGTGACATGTTTCAACTTTATACCACTAAAGCGCTTGTTATAATTTTAGCTGTTGAGAATAGGTTTGGCTATATTTTGATGTTTAAAATATACTTTTAATATCCTTTTCTTACACTAGAACTAGATGCATTATTCCTTCCTTCTGCACATACCTATCCTTGGTGTTCTGAAAGTATCAGTATGTAATTGTTGCATAGAACTTTTCTGTACAGTGAGTTTTATTACATAAAATACATGATGGATAATATTTTAAGAACTAACAGAAGTCCTTTGTTTCTTTTTAAGTTTCCATTTGGATCACTGTGGAGCTTTGCCCTGGTTTCTACAGAAGACAAGTTTCAAAGGAAGAACATTTATGACTCATGCCACAAAAGCTATTTATAGATGGCTTCTTTCAGATTATGTCAAAGTTAGGTAAATTACTTTTTTAGATTTATACATGCCCTTGGTTCTACACAGTACATACGGTTCAAGATATAGACCATTTTGTGTTTGAAATGAGATGTTTTCTCTCTGTTCACAAGGCTGTCATTAACTTAGTCATTCATCATAACAGCTCATCAAATACCTGTTGTGTCCCCAACACCTCCTTGGCCTTAAAGTCTTTATGTAGTTTTTGCATCGTTTTAAATCTTTGTAATGTAGGTGAGTTATAAGGTATGATAGCAATATTCTATAAATAGAATTTCATAATTTTATTAAAATTTAAAACGATACATTTTACAATGCTGTATACTGAAATCTTTTTCTGGATGATTTGATCTAAGCAAATTGACTATCTTAAGTGAAAAAGTTCTCTGGGGAAGTTTTTTCCAGTTGCAAGAGGAAAATCTACTCCTTTACCAGAAAGTTTGAAGCATTTTTATGATACCTGTAGCACAAATGATTAGCCTTCAGAAGTTTACTGTTTAATATGTATATTCCAAGGGTAGCTAAGATGCGATTTGTTATTCTTCTATATAAATACAGAAGAATGGAACAGTTATCCTTAGTAATAATTACACTGGTTAACACTTAAAGAATGCTTACCATGTGCCAGGCACAGCCCTCAGTTCTTAATATATGTTAACTCATTTAATCTTCATATCAACCTCATGCTGTAGGTTCTGTCGTGAATCCCATTTTATAGGTGATGAGACTGAGGCACAGAGAGGTTAGGTAATTTGCCTTTGATGGTCACAGTAAGAGACAAAGCTGGGATTTGGACCCAAGCAGTCTGGCTCCAGAGTGTGTGTCCCCTACTCTCTCTTGCTTTTTTGGAAGTACGTTAGCATAATTTTCAGGAGAACACTTATGTTAGACTTTCTAGAGAAATCTTTTCACATCCCAGAGTGAAAAACTCTGGTTCAATGTATGTGAGTGATTTATCTCGCCAGAGTGTTGGGGCAGGAAGAAAGGTTGAGAAGTACTAGCCTAAAGGGTACTTTGCCTTAATTTACTGTTTGTGCTTTGCTTAAAATCATGCTTTATAGCTACAGACACTGAACATTTTTATTATCATAGCAGAGTAAAAAAATACACAAAAGGTCCAAGAGATTCTAAATAGCATAATATGTACAATATAATTTTAAGAAATACGTGGATATGTCATCCACAGATAATTTCTTTGAGTTCAAAGACATAAAATCTTACTGTTAATTTTTGTTGTTGTTGGCATCTTTAAAAATTTAGTAATATATCAGCAGACGACATGCTGTATACTGAGACAGATTTGGAAGAGAGCATGGACAAAATTGAAACCATCAACTTTCATGAAGTGAAGGAAGTTGCAGGAATCAAGTTTTGGTGTTACCACGCAGGCCATGTCCTGGGAGCTGCCATGTTCATGATTGAGATCGCGGGCGTGAAGGTACGCTCTAGCTCGGGAATTTCCTGCTCACAAGAAGTCAGTGCAGGGCTTCAAAGAATATTCCCTAAGACTAGCAAAGTGTCAAAACACTGAAACATAAGATAAAATTAAGTTGATACTTTTTCCTTGTAAATATAGTTCATACCCCCATGATAATATTTCTCTAATCATGATTAAGAAAAGAGAATGATAAGCATCTCAATAAAGTCCCCTCATGTTACCGTAGGATTAATTCCTTTTCAGTGTCCCTTAGAAAACTGAAAGCTCTTTAGGGAAGAGCCTTCTTTGTGGCTGCATCCATTTAACATTGAAATACGTTTTGGCATTCATGTCCTCTTGATGTTCTGGGATTCACATATAAACCCCTAAAGAGGGTAGACTGCGTGAGTGAAAGAGGTTAATCAGAAAGGATCTTCCCAGCCATCTTTGATGAAAAAGATTGATGGAAGTCTTGAAAAACTTGAGAAAAATGTAGGTGGACTAATGGATTTCAGGACTCACTTGTGCACCATTTCTCAACTCTGGCTGCACATTAGAATCACTTAGGGAGCTTTCTAAAATACCAGTGAAGGACTTCCCTGGTGGCACAGTGGTTAACAATCCGCCTGCCAGTGCAGGGGACACGGGTTCCATCCCTGGTCCGTGAAGATCCCACGTGCCACGGAGCAACTAAGCCCATGTGCCACAACTGCTGAGCCTGCGCTCTAAAGCCCGTGAGCTACAACTACTGAGTCCACGTGCCATAACTACTGAAGCCTGTCTGCCTAGAGCCCGTGCTCCACAACAAGAGAAGCCACCGCAATGAGAAGCCCGTGCACCGCAATGAAGAGTAGGCCCTGCTCACTGCAATTAGAGAAAGCCACGTGCAGCATCGAAGATCCATCGCAGCCAAAAATAAATAAAATTCTACAGAAATAAAATTTAAAAAAAATACCAGTGAATCTGAGAGAATAACCTTGGCCTTTTATTTTTAAGTTCTCTAGGTGATTTTTCTTTTTGGCCGCATGGCAAGGCTTGTGGGATCTTAGTTCCCCGACCAGGGATTGAACCCGGGCCCTCGGCAGTGAAAGCGTGGAGTTTCTAACCACTGGACTGCCAGGGAATTCCCTCTAGGTGATTCTTATGTGCAGCCAGAGTCGGGAACCAGTGCTATAGTGTAATAGTGTTCTAAATTTTTTGTAGCTGCTCATTGTTTGAAATTTTTACACAATGACTTGTACTGCGTACTGCTAAACCATTTATTCTTGCTGCTTGCTCAGAAACACATAAAATAAGCAGAAAATAGCACAAATGCAAATCTAAAGTCGCATTTCAAATTTGATGAAATTTGTTGGAGATAGGATTTTATCTTCTATCTAGATAGGTTTTCCATATACCTCAGTAGATTTCTTTCCTCATCATCATGACCTTTTTCTCTAAGATACTGAGAATATGTCTCAAGTTCATTAATATAGAGGTTATCTTTGTGGGCTGATTCTTGGAATACATTATTCCCATTAGTTAGATTTAATAATTGAAACACTGGATGGTTTATGACTGAATTACTTTACACATTTTGAATTAGACACAAGCACTGCATCTAAATTCATCAGTTATAGGCCATTTTTTTCTATTGAACCTCACTTTCAAGAATTTATGAGCTGAACTATTTACAATAGGCAGGACATGGAAGCAACCTAAGTGTCCCATCGACAGATGAATGAATAAAGAAGATGTGGCACATATATACAATGGAATATTACTCAGCCATAAAAAGAAGCGAAATTGAGTTATCTCTAGTGAGGTGGATGGATCTAGAGTCTGTCATACAGAGTGAAGTAAGAGAAAAACAAAAACCGTATGCTAACACATATATATGGAATCTTAAAAAAAAAAATTGCTCCGATGAACCTAGGGACAGGACAGGAATACAGACACAGACATAGGGAATGGACTTGAGGACATGGGGAGGGGGAACAGTAAGCTGGGGCGAAGTGAGAGAGTGGCATGGACATATATACACTACCAAATGTAAAATAGATAGCTAGTGGGAAGCAGCCGCAAAGCACAGGGAGATCAGCTCGGTACTTTGTGACCACCTAGAGGGGTAGGATAGGGAGGGTGGGAGGGAGACGCAAGAGGGAAGGGATATGGGGATATATGTGTATGTATAGCTGATTCACTTTGTTATACAGCAGAAACTAACACACCATTGTAAAGCAATTATACTCCAATAAAGAGGTTAAAAAAATAAACTTTGGCAAGAAGTGGCAAAAAAATAAAAACAAAGTGATCAGGGAAGCTGGTAGACTTATGAGTAATTTTATAATTGGTTTTACTTGAATGATCTGTTAGAAATGGCATGAAACTCCCATTACTTTCAGAATGTGAAGACTAGTTGTAGAAGTGTAACACGGAGAGGATCTGAAGATATTGAAAGTAAAATGGAACTCAGTAATTGTCCTTTTAGATATTAATGGAGTATAAAGTCTTTTGACCAATAAAAAGAAGAAATACTGCTGAGAGAAATTAAAGAAGACCTAAATAAATAGGTCTCTGAATTGGATGATCTCTACTTTCCTGTTCAGTGGATTGAAGCTACTCAAGAAGTACTTAGCAATTGCTTTTAAAAGATATCAGTTTGGGACCTCCCTGGTGGTCCAGTGGTAAAGAATCTGCCTTACAATGCAGGGGACACGGGTTTGAGCCCTGGTCCGGGAAGATCCCACATGCTGTGGAGCAACTAAGCCCGTGTGCCACAACTACTGAGCCTGTGCTCTGGAGCCCATAAGCCACAACTACTGAGCCCACATGCTGCGACTACTGAAGCCTGCACGCCTAGAGCCCATGCTCCGCAACAAGAGAAGCCACCGCAGTGAGAAGCCTGCTGCGCACCGCAAAGAAGAGTAGCCCCCGCTCGCTGCAACTAGAGAAAGCCCGCGTGCAGCAACAAAGACCCAACACAGCCAAAAATAAATAAAAGAATTTATGAGCTAAAGATAGTAGGAAAACGAAGCCTTCCAAAATCCTAACTTTCTGGCTTTATCTTTTTCACAGCTTTTGTACACAGGTGATTTCTCAAGGCAAGAAGATAGACACTTAATGGCAGCTGAAATTCCTAATATTAAACCTGATATTCTTATCATTGTAAGTATTAGTGCCCTGTATTGTAATTAGTGTAATGTAAGCAGAATTCTTCTAATGGGGAAAAATATCATGATCTCATTTTCATAATATGTGATCAGATATAAATGTGTCTGGTTTTTTAGTATAAAAATTCATTTTGGGGCCTCTCTTTGTAGTGCAGCTCCACTTTCTTGCTGTTAAATACATTAACTCTAGTCTAATATCAGAGATGATATGCTGTCCCCTGAATATTCTTGTCTAGGTTGATTACCTCAAATTTCTTGAGTATCTTAAAGGTTGTGTAGAATGGCACGGCCCCGCTGTGTTTGCCATGGTAACTGTCTTTTGGCCTGTAGCACCTGCTAACTTTATGTGTATGCTCTACCTGCCTACTAGGTTACGAGTCTCAGAAAAATTTTAAAAATATTAACTGTACACGGAAGCTTTGGTGGAGAGGGGGTGATTGGTGAGGGGCAAATTAATAAGTGGGCATTGGGCCTATGGTTTATATAAGAATATCAAGGATAGTTAGTTCAAGGTAGAAGAGCTGTCTGTTTCTCCCTCACCACCTATGGCATCCCCCAGCTGCCCAAGAGTGAGGGACTGGTGCGTGTTGCTGTCCATGTGCAGTGTGTCATGAGCAAATTCAGTTGGCTCAGCTCACGGTATACTTGGCATATAAACTGACCTTAAATTAAAGGAAGTTTTTTTTAAACCCTCAGGAATAAGAGTTATTTTCATTATCTCTGGTACTGTAGAGCAGTGCTTCTCAAATTTTAATGTGCTTATGAATCATCTGGTGATGCTGTTAAAATACAGATTCTGATTGTGGCTGGGCTGGGGCCTGAGATTCAGCACTTCCAATAAGCTCTTGGGGATGCCAGCGCTGCTGGTCAGTGCACCACACAGAGTAAGGTTTAGGGGATATTCTTAAACAAAACTATAAGAAACAGAATCTATTTCTGATTTATAAGCTTTGACTTACCAGGGGTGGGAGACATATCCTTTTCCCCAGCCATGGAAAGGAAAACGCTTTAAAAGAAAAAAAAGGCATCGCAAAATTATCTTGAGCAGGGAGCATACATTTCTGGCCTATTTCCTGATTCCATTTTCTAACAAGTTCTTATTACTTAGATGTGAATTCTAACTTCTGTATCTGTTCTTCTTTCCAGCTGGTGTTCTAACAATACATGTTCAAGTAAATGGCATGTTAATAGAGAAATAGGTCACTTTGGTTCTGCATTTCATTGATGTTTAACTTGTGTATTCTTTGAGAGTTATCAACCTTGGTCTCAACACCTCTGATATGTTCTTTAGGAATCCACTTACGGAACCCATATCCACGAGAAGCGAGAAGAGCGAGAGGCAAGGTTCTGTAACACTGTTCACGATATTGTGAACCGAGGGGGCAGAGGCCTCATTCCTGTCTTCGCTCTGGGAAGGGCTCAGGAGCTCCTCTTGATTTTAGGTACGCCTTTTCCTTTTTATGTGGGAGAGTCTCAAACTCTTACAGTGCGGGCTTCCCTGGTGGCGCTGTGGTTGAGAGCCCGCCTGCCAATGCAGGGGACGCGGGTTCGTGCCCCGGTCCGGGAAGATCCCACATGCCGCGGAGCGGCTGGGCCCGTGAGCCATGCCCACTGAGCCTGCGCGTCCGGAGCCTGTGCTCTGCAACGGGAGAGGCCACAACAGTGAGAGGCCCGCATACCGCAAAAAAAAAAAAAATCTTACAGTGCAGTTATATCAAGATAGTTGCATGTCCTTGGATAGGTCATTCTACCCTTTGGGGCTGCAGTTTCTGTATTTAAGAATAAGGACTTGGTGCCAGAAAGAGCCCAGAGCAATGGTGAGTCTTATACAGTGCTACTGGGATATGAATCGTGTACCATCAGCATCAGAAGTCTTAAAAATATGCTACCCTTTGACCCAGCAGTTCAACTTCTGGGAAATAAATACACAGAAAATTTTGTAAGTAAGACAATTCATAATTCTAAACATTTTTAAGTAAATATTATGTTAGTAAATACGTTGTAGGAAAAAATCATGTTTCAAATGAGTCATTACGTATTTTTACATAATATATTAAGTGGACCAAAAAAATAGGGTCCAAAACTGTGAACGCTGATCCTAGCTAGGTAAAAAACACACAAACAACTGGAAAGACATTTAAAGATACCCAGATGTTAAATCTGGATAGTGAGAAAGTGGATGATTTCTTTTTCATTTTCTGCTTTTCTCTGCTTTCCAAATACTTCAATGAGCATGTGTAACTTTTTGTAATAAGAGGAACAGTGGGTGTCACTTTTTGCGTATATTTGTATTTAATGACCCTTTTTAACATTCTGTGATTATTTTCTGGGGAATACACTCTTAAAGAATAACTGATAAGTGCCTCGTACGTATATAGCTTCAATGTGAAGAACTAGAAATGATCTTGAGCTCTTACTCTCAGTTCTTCTATCTGTACGATGACAGGGATAAATACTATCCCTGTTACACTGAAAAGGGAAACAAGGGAAAAAGAATAAATGACCTCAGATCAAAAGCAAATCTGAGAGAGACAGGACTTAGTAGAAGCTAAATTTTCTAAAGCCTAAGCCAGTCCGTTTTCTCTTGGTTCTTTTAAACTGCAGGTCACATTTGTCCTTATAGAAGTCTTGAAATGAAAAGTCTCCATAACAAAGTAATCTGAGGAGCAGAAGAAATTAAGAGAGTGAAACCATGTTGTCACCATCAAATTGGGTTGCCAGATCTAGCAAATAAACATACAGGACACCAGTTGAATTTTAATTTCAGATAAATAATAATATTTTAGCCTAGGTATGTCAAATATTTAATATATATTATTATACTAAAAATCTTTTGTCTGAAATTCAAGTTTAATTGGGCGTTTGCTGTTTTTGTCTGACAACCCTACTATCAAATATAGTATGATTCCTTTTATGAACCAGGACTGCTCTATGCACTTGGTTGCTCCTTGTCCCTTAAATTCTCCTTGTAATGTGCTATAATAGGAGGAGGATAACTGTGCGAGCCACTGGTTTCAGATCTCACCTATGATCTAACCATATGACCCTGGGCAAGTTATTCAACTTTTTTTAACGTTTAAATTTTTTTCTTAAAAATACACCAAAAAAATAGGAGACGGTGATGTGATCATGGGATGTAACATACTTTGCAAGGTATTTGAGAAATCATGAGAGTATATATGAAAACATCAATACCATTAAAAATTTTAATTACATCTAAAAGAACATGACCAATTAAACCAGAGGGCAACGCAGGAAATGTATTTGTAATATGCATGACAGGAAAAGTCCCTGTGCTTATATAGAGTTTTCACTTATAAATCAAGTGGAAAAAGAACATTCCCACACTTTTCAACCTTTATTAGCCTCAGCTTCCTAATCTATAAGATGGAAATAAGTCTTCATAAATTTGTTTTGAAAATAGGAATAATATATGTAAATTGCATACTAGACATTTAATAAATTTCCTAAATGCAGGTGTACCTAGTAGAATGAATGATGTCTTGGCCATACTACCTGCATAATATTTTGGGATTTAATGAGGATTTTCAATGAAAACAAGCCTTCTTTTGAAGGTATGTTGCCCACTGTTTTCAGTAATTATCAGAAACTGGTTAACAGTTTTCTAAAAATATAGACACACAGTAATGTGACATTTTTGTGTTCAAAATCGGTTCTAACTCCTTTGGTGGTCCTGTCTTGTAATTAGTAAAGTCTAATTACAAAGTGTCTAATATCAGTAAGTCTATATGAAATATTAATCAAACATTTTTATTTAAAACCATCACAGAATTTAGTGTCTCTCTGGAGTAGTAAGTTATGGTCTGTTATTCAGCATAAACTCCTACCGAATTATTTTTAAAAGCCTCCACGTTTGGGACTATGATCACAACATTCTTTTTAGGTCATGCGTTAATACTTAGAAATAGGTTTTGTGAGAGGACTACCTACGGACTGGGAGAAAATATTTGCAAATGATGCGACCGACAAGGGCTTAATTTCCAAAATATACAGACAGCTCATGCAAATCAATATCAAAAAAACCAACAACCCAACCCGATCAAAAAATGGGCAGAAGACCTAAATAATTCCTCCAAAGAAGACATACAGATGGCCAATAGGCATATGAAAAGATGCCCAACATTGCTAAATTATTAGAGAAATGCAAATCAAAACTACAATGAGGTATCAACTCACACAGGTCAGAATGGCCATCATCAAAAAGTCTACAAATAAATGCTGGAGACAGTGTGGAGAAAAGGGAACCCTGCTTCACTGTTGGTGGGAATGTAAATTGATGCAGCCACTATGGAGAACAGTATGGAAGTTCCTTAAAAAACTAAAAATGGAGTTACCATATGATCCAGCAATCCCACTTCTGGACATATGTCTGGAGAAAACTCTAATTCTAAAAGATACATGCGCCCCAGTGTTCATAGCAGCACTATTTATAATAGGCAAGACATGGAAGCAACCTAAATGTCCATTGACAGATGAATGGATAAAGAAGATGTCGTGTATACACACAGCCATAAAAAAAGAATGAAATATTGCCATTTGCAGCAACATGGATGGACCTAGAGATTATCATACTAAGTGCAGTCAGACAAAGACAAATATCATATGATATCACTTATATGTGGAATCTGAAATATACAAATGAACTTATTTCCAAAACAGAAACAAACAGAAAACAGACTTATGGTTACCAAAGGGGAAGAGTGGGGCGGGGGGATAACTTGGGAGTTTGGGACTAGCAGATACAAACTACTATATGTAAACTAGATAAACAACAAGGTTCTACTGTATAGCATAGGGAACTGTATTCAATATCTTGTGATAAACTAGAATGGAAAATAATATGTATATATATGTATAACTGAAGCACTTTGCTGTACACCAGAAACTAACACAACATTCTAAATTAACTATACTCCAATTAAAAAAAACAGAAGGAAAGAAAGAAGTTCTTGTTTTATAAGTTTGAGTTAAGACCAGGCTAATTTTTCTTAACCTCTTTAAAATATAGTTATGTGCTTTATTTCTTGTCTGAATTTTAAAAAACTAATTGTACATGTCATTTATTATTTGAACTATTTACTCCACCTAACAAAATATTTGTTTCTTGTCAAATCTCTCTAGATGAGTACTGGCAGAATCACCCAGAACTCCATGATATTCCAATATACTATGCATCGTCTTTGGCCAAGAAGTGTATGGCAGTGTACCAGACATATGTAAACGCCATGAATGACAAAATCCGCAAACAGATCAACATCAACAATCCCTTTGTTTTCAAACATATTAGTAACCTTAAGGTGAGTGCTTGTGAAGAAAGAAGGACAGATAATACTCAAGTAAGTCGTTAGTAGTAGGAGATGCCTGACGTTGATTCTGTGGCTGAATCCTTGCTGAAGTCTTACCTTTTCTGAAGCAGGCATCACTTTTCTGAGGGAAATCAAAAATTTAGCAACTGGCATTCTTTTTTGCTTAAACATATATTGCCACTTGTTCCAAGTCTCTGCATGTTCTCAATATTTACTGTTGCTAAAGAACTTGGATTTCTCTGCTGTAGAAATAAGAGGCCCTGATGAGAAAAATATCTGTTACATATTTCTTCTGTTCCTACTGAAACCTAATTATCTTTTTCATTAGCACTGCAGATTCCATATATGAAAATTTTCACGTTTATATTTCTAGAGCATTCAGTAAAATCTGATTTCCTTTAATTTAAAAGACGTTTGATTCGAACTAATGCTCTAATCCTAATAAACATAATACCCCAAATAATTCAAGTAATAAGTGGTCTTCCAGTTATCAATAGGCTCTGTTCATAAAGTATTATTTTTTAAGTTAATTGCTTAGGAATTAGAGCCAAGTTTTCCCTCGAAACAATGTTAAACTTTTTAGTTAGATTTTCTGGCCAGCTCAAAATATTGATGAAGTGTGCAAAGCCATTGTGAGTCTTTTGGAAATTCTTTCAGAGTTCTCTCTTGGGTGGATAGAAACCCATTTGACTCTTCCTTTTACTTTCTGCCTGCCTGCCTGCTAGGCACTGAAAATGGTCCTAATTGTCTTTTAGCTACTGTAGAAGTCATTGTGAACTAATTGCTTTTTATCATTTTGTTTTCATTTCATTCCCAGCCTAAATCAACTGTTTAGGGACTTGGAAATTAGACTTAAAATGTTTACTAGTCTTGTCAAGGCCCTTCCAGTCGTGTGATTAACCTTTTTACCTCACTCTTCGGTATTCTTTACAAATAAGGAATGCTTTGTCAAACCTTGGTATTTAACATGCTTTTACCATTCCCTTTTCTTTCTCAGAGCATGGATCATTTTGATGACATTGGTCCCAGCGTTGTAATGGCCTCCCCAGGCATGATGCAGAGTGGCTTATCCAGAGAGCTCTTTGAAAGCTGGTGTACTGATAAGAGGAATGGCGTCATTATAGCGGGATACTGTGTAGAAGGGACGCTTGCCAAGGTCAGTCAGAGCCTGAGACCATCGTGTTCTTCCTAGTCAAGGCTGCAGAGGTGGCAGTATCCTCCCAGGTTTTTCCATTGAAGCAGTTCTTTAAATAGTGCAGGTTTTGATTTTTAAAAATGAGAATGGCAGTAGGCAGCTGGAGGTGTTCTTATGGTTGAAGAATGAGGTCCTCAGGTGAGTGGCTGGCACATGAAAGTTGGAGACGCACTCATCTGGTTGCAGTAAGAAAGAAAAAATGGAAGGGAATCTATTTGAGACAAACACATGGATACCCTCATCTGATGAGAAAGAGGTTTACTAGTAACTGTTCTCTTGAAAAGCTAGAGAATGTGTTTGGGTTGATTGCCCATCGTACTCTTGATATAAGATGGTTGATATTAACTCTGAGGTATATAGACATTGATGTGCAAAACTTTAGAGAAAGTTTATGAATATTCCTGCATCACATTCTCTTATCTTTTATCGATAACTTCAATTTTATTTTTTAAAATATATTAGGATTCCCTACTTTAATCATTTTTATTACATTACCTTACTCTGTAAGTCACTTAGACAGTGTTGGCTGTGTATCTAAAATAGATTTCCAGAATAGAAATACATCTGTCCTTTATACAAATCCTCTTACCTGGAAAGTGACTTTTTAGAGCAGATAGTTCAGGACACAAGTGTACCTTTCTAATCATAAGTTATAATTTTCACTTCGAGGACCCCAGGTATATTGAATTTTTGTTAATCTGCTTACTTTCCTGATTAAATGCTTGATCGAGAAAAGAAGTATTTGATATTTGCTACGTCAATAGTGTTAGAATGCTTTTTGTGTTAAAGGTCCTAAATTAGTGTAAGACTTTATGGCTGGGTGAAAAAGTAGAAAATGTACCTTTTCTTTTCTAATTAGAGAGTTTATGTGTTTTGTTTTGTTTACTTTTCTTTGTTTTTTAACAGCATATCATGTCTGAACCTGAAGAAATCACTACCATGTCCGGACAGAAGCTACCACTGAAAATGTCGGTTGATTACATTTCTTTCTCTGCTCACACGGATTACCAGCAAACCAGTGAATTTATTCGTGCTTTGAAACCGCCTCATGTGGTTAGTCTGTGAATTTGATTTTCAGCATTAAAGGCTGGAAGAGCCATGCCCAGCAGCAGCTGGTTCTCAGAGCAGACACTGCCTTCCTTACAGCAGCCGGTAGCGCTCTCAGCAGTGCCTTCACGTGCACTTGCATCTGACCTTTACCACTCCCCTTTGAGTTAGGCAAGCTGTGCACTTCAGTCTTCTCCATTTTACATGGCATCTCTTACTCAGATCTACCAGCTCCAGTGTTCTTTCTGTTCTTTTCTGCTGCCTCCCCAATAACTTAAGAGCCCTGGCTTTGCAATGTGACTGTTTTGAGTCCCAGCTCCATCCCTTACTTGCTCTGTAGCCTTGGGCAAGTTCCTTAACCTCTCCTTAGCTCATGTGTAAATAGGGATGATAATACCTCATAAAGTTATTGTGAGGACCAGATGAGAGCACATATATCTAAAGCACGTAATAGGGTGCCTGGCAAATGGGAAATACCTGTTAATGTGGAGAGAGGAGAAAGGCAAGTCATAATAGTAAAAGCTAAAGATGCAGTTAGATGTGAAATACATTACATAGCTCCTTACTAATGTGATTTGTTTATATTTTTAAGTTTTACATAATTATTACAGTAACAGTTATATTTTGGGGGGACTGGAGAGAGTTAAGCTAAAAACAAAAGTATCTTAAATTAGAGGAACACTTATGGAACACGAGTCTAGAAAACAGATGAAGCAATGAAGTACCCTTTCTGATTGTAGCATGTATCAAAACTTCATTCCTTTTTATGGCTGAATAATATTCCATTGTCTGTATAGACCAAGTTTTGTTTATTCATCTGTTGATGGACACTTGGGTAGTTTCCACCTTTTGGCCATTGTAAATAATGCTGCCATGCACATTGGCATGTGACTATCTGTTTGAGTCCATTTTCAGTTCTTTTGAGTATATACCTAGGAGTGGAGTTGCTGGATCATGGGCTAATTCTGTGTTTAACTGTTTGAGGAATCACCAAACTGTTTTCCATAGCAGTTACACCATTTTACATTCCCACCAGCAATGCACAAGGGTCCCAGTTCTCCATATACTTGTCAGCTTGTTATTTTCCCTTTTTAAAATTGTCACCATGCCAGTAAGGGTGAAGTAGTACCTCTTTGTAGTTTTTTTGTTTTGTTTTGTTTTTTGCAGTACGCAGGCCTCTCACTGTTGTGGCCTCTCCTGTTGCGGAGCACAGGCTCCGGACGCACAGGCTCAGCGGCCATGGCTCACGGGCCCAGCCGCTCCGCGGCATGTGGGATCTTCCCAGACCGGGGCACGAACCCGCGTCCCCTGCATCAGCAGGCGGACTCTCAACCACTGCGCCACCAGGGAAGCCCCCTCTTTGTAGTTTTGATTTTCATTTCCCTGGTGATGAACGATGCTGAGCATTCTGTGTGCCCTTTTGTTCGTTTTTTAGTTTTTTCTAGCATATAGTCCTCACAGATGGTTACCATTGGCCCTTAATGAGCAGATTCTTTGGTGGAGAAAATCCCTCACCTACTTGGCTTTATAGCACGTCAAGTTTAGTTACAGTGTAGGCAGTTCGTGGGTGCCTTCTGGTGCGTGTGGTTTATGGATATCCTCCCAGATTTTAAAGCTGTACTGCTCTTTCTCTCTGGAATCACCACCTCATCCTCAGTCCCATTCTGTTGCTCTCCAGACTCTGTTTCTGCCGTCAGTTTAAATTCCTGGATTGAATTTGATGCTTACCTTCCTCCAATAACCAAGTCAGCAAGTCTGTCCACATGATGAAATAATAGTAGTGTTGGTGGTAGTGGTAAATAATAGCTAGCATTTATCGAGTTTTTACTGTGCGCCAGGCACCGTACTGGTGTTTTACATGTATCAAGTCACTTACTCCTCACAACCAACAACTGTTTTGTAGATGAGAAAACAGAGATGTTAAATAACTTGCCTAGAGTTACCCAGCTAGTAAGTGGCAACGCCAAGATTTGTGTTACAGCAACCAGGCCCCAGAGCTGGGGCTCATCATCTCTAGGCCATATGCCTCTGCCTGGTGGTGACACTGGACAAGCTTCTGTCAGTCCAGGCAGGAAATCATCTACCAGTAGTCTGTAGGTTAAGAATGATCTGTCTTGTAAAAAATAAGTTATGAAAGTGAATTAGAAAGACTGGTAGCTAATGCAATCGTTTGTAAACACCTCTCTAAAACATGGTTTCATTTGGTTCTGGAATATTTTATATGATATTACTTTAACAAAGTATCAGAAGTCATTTTTTTCACATAAAAAGCTTATTTTGTTAGTCTTATATTAAGAAACCTAAAGAAAACCGTGGGCGTTTTCTGAGATAGTAGGAGTAGCAGTAGTTGCGTACAAGAACCATATGCATTTAAAGCTGGTAGAGACTACAGAAGTCACCTTGTCCAGCCTGTTTCTAGTGTGAGCGCAGAAGCCTAGAAAAAGTACGGCTTTCATAAAGTTGTGTATCTCGATAGTGGCAAAAACTGGAACAGAAAAGAAGTTTCTTTACTCTTTCTTGAAATAGTTCCACTTAAGGATCTTTTAAAGCCAAATAGAATGAAAACGTCACACAAGTTTGATTGACTGGAGATCCTTAAAAGTAGTAAAGTTTAATAACTTCAAGTATATCTCCATTTCATATAATTAACTAATTCAGATAACAGCCATCATTAATCTGAACTAAGGATGCTTCCCTGTGCTCTTTTACAATTTACACTTCGTAGATTTTAGTCCATGGAGAACAAAATGAAATGGCCAGATTGAAAGCAGCCCTGATTCGAGAATATGAAGATAATGATGAAGTTCACATAGAGGTTCATAATCCTCGGAATACAGAAGCAGTGACCTTGAACTTCAGGGGGGAAAAACTAGCCAAGGTAAAAGGTTATGGTTTTTAATCCTATCCATTCCAAATAGTTCCTAATCCCTTTAGGGAAATGTATACTTCTTAAGAATATCCAGCTTTTAATTAATCAAATAATGTGCTCAACGATGATTTCTGTCAGTTTACTCAATATGCTGTAAGACCTTGATCCTTGTGCTTTTAGGCTTTTTCTGGTTCCACTAATTTGTTTTTCACATGGAAAATTTTCAGATAAATTAGATCTTCAGTCTGATGGCTTTTAATCCACATTCCCACTTACTTTTCATACCCATGTTAGAGAGTAAACAAATGTCCATTACTGTTTTGTTTTTTTCCATTACTGTTTTTCACTACATCCAATACAGTATTCTGTCCACCTCTTGGCATTCTCCCTCAGAACCTAAAAGTAGGCCCATATCTAAACATAATGTCTGTGGATATGATGGAATTTATAGATTTGTCTTTTCAAGAGTTAATCATATTTGATGATGAAATATAAGGTTTTCAGAATTTAAAAAAGAAATGGTTATGGGAAAAAAACCTTACCTGGGATTTTAGAGGGATGCTATAAGAAGTCTGCATTTTTACCTCCTGTTCATCAAACATCTTTTTAAGATACCTCGAAAGGAAACTTTTAAATTATCTGTCTGAAGTTTTATTTATTTATTATTTTTTAAATATTTATTTGGCTACGTTGGGTCTTAGTTGCGGCACGCGGGCTCTTTGTTGTGGCGCACGGGCTTCTCTCTAGTTGTGGTGCACAGGCTCAGTAGTTGCAGCACACAGGGTTAGTTGTCCTGCAGCATGTGGGATCTTAGTTCCCCTACCAGGGATCAAACCGCGTCCCCTGCATTGAAAGGCAGATTCTTAACCACTGGACCACCAGGGAAGTCCTGTCTGAAGTTTTAAATATCAAACGTGTTAATGAGCAACTTTACAGAATTCTTTTAGTACATAATGAGCCAAATATGAGGAAGCTAATGGATGAATATCATTTCTTGCAGTTGAATTTGAGGAAAATTTGCAAAAATTAGGATGTGAGGCTCTTCTTGCCCAAGAAGAGCAAATGGTTGTATTTACACCTGAATCTTACTGTTCACAAAACTTTCCAGGGGCCAGTTTAATGGAAGAGATCTTATACCTGTAGAAAAATATATTCTATAGGTATAAGAACATTTACAGTTGGGAATCTAGAATGGTACTTCCCAAACTCTACTGGGTTGCAGTGTGGGGAGAAAAAGAAAGTTTTTCGGTCAATTGAGGAGAAGCCGAGTTGAACAAAATTAAGCTGAGTTTATAGCGAGACTTTTCAGAGTTTTTATTAGGCCATTGTGCATTGTAAATCCTCAAGAAATACAGTGTACAGCATTAAAAAAAATTTTTTTTCACATCTTTATTGGCGTATAAATGCTTTACAATGTTGTGTTAGTTTCTGCTGTATAACAAAGTGAATCAACTATATGTATACATATATCCCCATATCCCCTCCCTCCTGCGTCTTCCTCCCACCCTCCCTATCCCACACCTCTCTAGGTGATCACAAAGCACCCAGCTGCTCTCCCTGTGCTATGTGGCTGCTTCCAACTAGCTATGTATTATACATTTGGTCGTGTATCTATGTCCATGCTACCCTCTCACTTAATCCCAGCTTCCCCTTCCCCCGCCCCATTGTCTCAAGTCCGTTCTCTACATCTTTGTCTTCATTCCTGCCCTGCCACTAGGTTCATCAGTGCCCCTTTTTTAAATGCCATATATATGCATTAGCATATGGTGTTTGTTTTTCTCTTTCTGACTTACTTCACTCTGTATGACAGATTCTAGGTCCATCTACCTCACTACAAATAATTCAATTTCTTTCCTTTTTATGCCTGAGCAATATTTCATTGTATATATGTGCCACATCTTCCTTATCCGTTCATCTGTCAATGGACACTTAGGTTGCTTCCATGTCCTGGCTGTTGTAAATAGTGCTGCAGTGAACATTGTGGTACATATATGTTTTTGAATTATGGCTTTCTCAGGGTATATGTCCAATAGTGGGATTGCTGGATCATTTGGTAGTTCTATTTTTATTTTTTTAAGGTACCTCCATACTGTTCTCCATAGTGGCTTTATCAATTTACATTCCCACCAACAGTGCAGGAGGGTTCCCTTTTCTCCACACCCTCTCCAGCATTTATTGTTTGTAGATTTTTTGATGATGGCCATTTGGACCAGTGTGAGGTGATACCTCATTGTGGTTTTGATTTGCATTTCTCTAATGATTAGGATGTTGAGCATCTTTTCATGTATTTGTTGGCCATCTGTATATCTTCTTTGGAGAAATGTCTATTTAGGTCTTCTGCCCATTTTTGGATTGGGTTGTTTGTTTTTGTGATATTGAGGTGTATGAAGTGCTTGTACATTTTGGAGATTAATCGTTTGTCAGTTGCTTCGTTGCAGATATTTTTCCCATTCTGAGGGTTGTCTTTTCGTCTTGTTTATGGTTTCCTTTGCTGTGCAAAAGCTTTTAAGTTTCATTAGGTCCCATGTGTTTATTTTTGCTTTTATTTCCTTTACTCTAGGAGGTGGGTCAAAAAGGATCTTGCTATGATTTACGTCATAGAGTGTTCTGCCTATGTTTTTCTCTAAGAGTTTTATAGTGCCTGGCCTTAGGTCTTTAATCCATTTTGAATTTATTTTTGTGTATGGAATTAGGGTGTGTTCTAATTTCATTCTTTTACATGTAGCTGTCCATTTTTCCCAGCACCACTTATTGAAGAGACTGTCTTTTCTCCATTGTATATTCTTGCCTCCTTTGTCAAAGATAAGGCAACCATATATGCGTGGGTTTATCTCTGGGCTTTGTATCCTGTTCCATAGATCTATATTTCTGTTTTTGTGCCAGTACCATGCTGTCTGGATTACTGTAGCTTTGTTGTATAGTCTGAAGTCAGGGAGCCTGATTCCTCCAGCTCCATTTTTCTTTCTTAAGATTGCTTTGGCTATTTGGGATCTTTTGTGTTTCCATACAAATTGTAAAATTTCTTGTTCTAGTTCTATGAAAAATGCCATTGGTAATTTGATAGGGATTGCATTGAACCTGTAGATTGCTTTGGGTAATATAGTCATTTTCACAATATTGATTTTTCCAATCCAGGAGCATGGTATATCTCTCCATCTGTTTATATTCTCTTTGATTTCTTTCATCAGTGTTTTATAGTTTTCTGAGTACAGGTCTTTTGCGTCCTTAGGTAGCTTTATTCCCAGGTATTTTATTCTTTCTGTTGTGATGGTAAATGGGATTGTTTCCTTAATTTCTCTTTCTGATCTTTTGTTGTTAGTGTATAGGAATGCAAGAGATTTCTATGCATTAATTTTGTATCCTGCCACCTTACCAAATTCCTTGATTAGTTCTAGTAGTTTTCTGGTGGTATCTTTAGGACTTTCTATGTATAATATCGTGTCTTCGGCAAACGGTGACAGTTTTACTTCTTCTTTTCCAATTTGGATTCCTTTTATTTCTTTTTCTTCTCTGATTGCTGTGGCTAGGACTTCCAATACTATGTTGAATAATAGTGGCAAGAGTGGACATCCTTGTCTTGTTCCTGAGCTAGAGGAAATGTTTTCAGTTTTTCACCATTGAGAACGATGTTTGCTGTGGGTTTGTCATATATGGCTTTTATTATGTTGAGGTAGGTTCCCTCTTTGCACACTTTCTGGAGAGTTTTTATTATAAATGGGTGTTGAATTTTGTCAAAAGCTTTTTGTGCATCTGTTGAGATGATCATATGGTTTTTCTCCTTCAATTTGTTACCATGGTGTATCACATTGATTGTTTTGCGTATATTGAAGAATCCTTGCATTCCTGGGATAAATCCCACTTGATCATGGTGTATGATCCTTTTAGTGTGCTGTTGGATTCTGTTTGCTAGTAGTTTGTTGAGGAATTTTGTGTCTATGTTCATCAGTGATATTGGCCTGTCATTTTCTTTTTTTGTGATATCTTTGTCTGGTTTTGGTATCAGGGTGATAGTGGCCTCTCAGAATGAGTTTGGGGGTGTTCCTCTCTCCGCAATTTTTTGGAAGAGTTTGAGAAGGATAGGTGTTAACTCTTCTCTAAATGTTTGATAGGATTCGCCTGTGAAGCCATCTGGTCCTGCACTTTTTTTTGTTGGAAGATTTTAAATTACAGTTTCAGTTTCATTACCTGTGACTGGTCTATTTATATTTTCTAATTCTTCCTGGTTCAATCCTGGAAGGTTGTACTTTTCCAAGAATTTGTCTATTTCTTCCAGGTTGTCCATTTTATTGGCCTATAGTTGCTTGTAGTAGTCTCTTATGATCTTTTATATTTCTGCAGTGTCAGTTGTAATCTCTCCTTTTACATTTCTAATTTTATTGATTTGAGTCCTCTCCCTATTTTTCTTGATGAGTCTGGCTAAAGGTTTATCAATTTTGTTTATGTAAGAACCAGCTTTTAGTTCTATTGATCTTGGCTGTTGTTTTCTTTGTTTCTATTTCATTTATTTTTGCTCTGATCTTTGTGATTTCTTTCCTTCTACTAACTTTGGGTTTTCTGTATCTAGTTTCTTTAGGTGTAAGGTTAGATTGTTTATTTGAGATTTTTCTTGTTTCTTGAGGTGAGCTTAAATTGCTATGAACTTCCCTCTTAGAACTGCTTTTGCTGTAAAAAAATTTTTTTTGACTCTAGAACTGAAAACACACTTTAGGTATATGTGTCATTTTTATATTTAACTTTATACAGGCATAGAGAAACTGTTGTCAATATCTGTTTCCCCAAATGTAGTTTTGTATTAGAGTGTTGTTCTGTAATTTTAGCCATAATTTTATTTAAAATCATTAGCTTTAGTTATTTTTTCCCCTCACGTGTAATAACCTTACTTCGGGAGAAGTCAGATTTATGGCAGCCATCCTCAGGCATGTAAAACAGAAACTAAGAAGGAGGTAAAGAACTCAGATCCGCAAAAACTATCAAAAAACCCATGCAGTTTACCGTCGAGAATTGTCAGGCCAAGCAGTTGTGTGCGTGGTAAGAAATCAGCATGTTGGGAACTAGCACACAGCTGAATAAAGAAAGAAACCTAGGCTGGCAGCAGAGGGTGAAGCCGGAAGAACCACTCAGTCTTGGTCTCCAAGGTACTTGGTTCTCCCGGCAGACACCTCATCAGCATCCGGGATGTCACTGCACCGAAATCAGCCTCCTTAGGTCACCAGCATTTAAGGAGAAGATAATGCCAAGAAACCATGTGAAACAGAGCTGGGTCCCATTATAGTTACAAGAGCAAGTGGTACCGGTGCCTCACTGCCATCTGCCCTTACCTGATGGAAGGCAGACAAATATGAAATACAGGGTCTTGGTCCCCTTGGAGTTCATTTATTTGTAGCTGAGAAAAGTTATATTTAACAATGTTGGATTTTGTGTTTGTAAGAGTTTTTGTTTGTTTGTTTGTTTGGTGTTATTGTTAGTTTTTGAACAGTCACTCAGTACTCTCTTCTCTTAAAAAATGTTCCCCCTCAGTTGTATGAGCTCATCCATACCTGTCTTTACAGACCTTTTTATTCAGAGATGCTGCTGCTTTTTGGATCTGGCATGGCCGTGCATCTTTGTATGTTGGGGCTCCTCCATGTACAGGGTTGAGAGCCAGCCTGAGGGAGCCACGCACGTCTGGCCCTCGGTTGCTGTCCTTCCCACCATGCTGTCTCTGTTGAGAGCTTTTTTAAGCCCCAGCACCCAGTAGGTTTACTTGGTTGCTGAGCTGATTGGAACTGACGGAACCTAACCATTCTTGCCAGATCTGCCCCCGTGCGTCTTGCCTTTGGTCTCTTGGTAACCTTGTTAACTGCCCTGGTCATAGAGGTATATAACATTTTATACTTTTCACGTTTAGATTCATGGGTTGTTTTCATGGTTCAAATGGTCATCACGATTGAGTCCCTGAATAATTAATTTCATTTTACAAGAGTCTGTTGTCTTCACATTGTTTTGGGTTTTTTTTTTTCTTTTTAATAGGTCATGGGCTTTTTAGCAGACAAAAAACCAGAACAGGGCCAGCGGGTCTCAGGAATACTTGTTAAAAGAAACTTTAATTATCACATACTTTCTCCTTGTGACCTCTCTAGTAAGTATACTATTAAATGTCAAATGTAATTTGATTTTAGCATTTAAAGAAAATGTTCAAAAACTTCTCTTACCCAGTGGCCAAATCTTAAGTAACAGCCAAATAACAAAGCATAAATAGTTGAAACTTAATAATCTAGTTAGCTTTATTTGAAAAAAAAAAATCTTCCTTGAACTATTACAATATTTAAATAACTTTTTTCTTAATTGGAAACATAAGTTCCCCTGTAAGACAGATTGACTACTGCCTTCTGAAGCCTGTCTTCTACCTTTCACCATGGACTACTGCTACTTTTATTTCCTGAAGTAATTTTGAACTCCCCACACAAGCTTTTTGATTTTTATGACCTGTAGTGTTAAGTTGTTTGCTGGGCCTTGTGTTTTATGCACGTGTAAATGCTAAGCTGTCATTACTTTTGCAGTAACTACGATATTATCTTTAAGTAGATAACTGTGCTCAATTTTATTTATATGGCACTAATAAATTAAAAGTGCTTTATCAAGGAATAAGAAATAGCAGCAGTGTTCAGTTGTTCAACTATGAGATAAGCCAACTGTCAGCTTTCAGACTATCACACAGTAGAATATAACTTGTTCCATTAACAGTTGTTGAGGTCTTACTGTATGCCAGGCACTGTGCTAGGTGCTGGAGGACTAGAGAGGTACTAAGAAGCACAGTCCCAGCCCTTGAAAAACTGTCTGTTGAGAGAAACCATCCTGTGAAGAGCTAATCACAGTATTTTCCTGGGACATACAGAAGTGCAGGATAACATGTAAGGAGAGAATGGGCCTAGAAGGGTTGGGAAAAGCATTGCATACCAGGTAGCTCTCATGCCAGGTGGTGAAGGATAGCTAACCAGAAGAGATGGCAGAGGACAGCTGGCTTACTGGCTTTGAGATGTTAGGGACCAGATGTGTCTTGGAGAATGAGAGTGCCTTCTTATGGCTGAAGCACAAGTTAACTATTGGCCAGGGTAGGGGTGGGGGAGAGGAGTGTAGGATGGGAACCAACTGTGGAGCACTTTGTTAGCTTGACAAGCATATTCTCACATACTGTGCTTTTACTTCTCTTTTCTTTACTCCTGGTATGTGTTTGCAAATTGTATTTTGTGAGACTAGTATTGTTTCCTAAAGTATATTTATTCGAATTTCCTCTCCAGATTATACTGACTTGGCCATGAGCACTGTAAAGCAGACCCAAGCCATTCCATATACTGGTCCTTTTAATTTGCTTTATTACCAGCTACAGAAATTGACAGGTGTGTATATTTATTGACATTCACTTAACTGTTTTCTAGTTTTGAGTAAGATAATTATATATCTAGGAAAGGATGTTAATTTTGGTATTTATGTCAGAATTGCACAAATTTTCTTTGTACTTTACTTGGTCATGTTACTACCACCTTTAGGTGAAAATTTTGAAAATACACTGATAAGCAATTTTTAAATCTCATAATACCTCTTATTATGATGCACTTAAAATTCTAAAATTGTCAGTAGTCTTTGCTTCTTGTGTTTAAAATCTACTTTAGCTACTACACCTAGATTTTATCATAATTTCTTTGTTCAGTGAAAATAATTTTTCTGGTTCCATCAGTACAAACCTTTACAGCAAGTTATATAAGAGTGCATGACCCCTGGCCAAAGGCCAGTAAAAAGTAAACCTATTCAGTTTATATTAGACCATTTTGAATTAGAGATTTTTGTGTATTAACATCATGAGAGGTGAAGAGTTAAGGTAAAAGGCGTGGGCGCTCTGATAAGCAGGAACACTTCAGATCACAGAGTTACGCTTTCTATGAATATGCTCTTTGTAATTCATACAGTGAAGTACTGCCATAAAATAAACCAGTAGAATATATCTTTTTTTACTTCAGACCTCATGTTAGAATTACAGGTTATAACACAAGAAGTTAATAAAATACATCTGAATTAATCCTTAACTAAGAAGTTACTACTGGGAAGACCAGAAAAGCCTTGTCTTAGACAATGGAATTTCCCTGTAGAACCTTTAACCTCATGAAGACAGACGGTAGAAGTGACGTAGTTGATGAGGTTCGTGTTAAATTTTAAGATTCTGGTCACTGAATCCCTTGTACAAACATAGGTGTTTGACAGTCACCAAAGTTTGCAACTGATAAGATGTTTAATGTCCAAGGTAAATCTTATCTAGTTATATGAATATTTATAATACATGTTGAGATCTTTTAGTTGCTATAAGCAATTAATATAAAACTTCGCTACTTGGGCTTCCCTGGTGGCGCAGTGGTTGAGAGTCCGCCTGCCAATGCAGGGGACACGGGTTCGTGTCCCTGTCTGGGAAGATCCCACATGCCGCGGAGCGGCTGGGCCCGTGAGCCATGGCCGCTGGCTGAGCCTGCGCGTCTGGAGCCTGTGCTCCGCAACGGGAGAGGCCACAACAGTGAGAGGCCCATGTACCACCAAAAAAAAATACAACTTTGCCACTTAAAATCTGCCTATACACAAGTTATTAAATTTTTTTCATTGTGTATCACCTTATTTCAGCTATCTCTATAAACAAATGAATAATTATATTCTAGAAGATTATTTAAAAAATTTTTTATGCTGGCTTTCTCAAAAAGTTTTTTTATTTATATACAATTTTGAAAGGTTACTTTCCATTTACAGTTATCACAAAATATTGGCTGTATTCCCTGTGTTGTACAGTACATCCTTAGCCTTACACCTAGTAGTTTGTACCTCCCACTCCCCCCCTTATATTGCCACCCACCCAAAAAATTATATACATCTTACAACTTCTTTTTTTCAGGTGATGTAGAAGAATTAGAAATTCAAGAAAAACCCGCTTTGAAAGTGTTCAAAAATATTACTGTAATACAGGAACCAGGAATGGTGGTATTAGAAGTAAGATCATTTACCTAAACAAGGAGGGGAAAAAAGTTTTGAGTTCACATGTAAATGTAGAGAAAATTGGGTTCTTCCCAATCAGGAAAAAAATTTTTGGAAAATATATATGTATATATTTTTCTTTCCAAGATCAACATTAGATATAACATAACTAAGCATTTTCTATATAGTTACAGTAGCATAGAAACTAATAATAAATTAAGACAATATTTAGTATGTGAAATGAGCAGAGGTCTCTCATCTGAGTGAGTCTTAACAGATTTTGTGGTACCACAGGTGTCTTCAGTTATATCAAAAGGTCTTAAAATTATCAAGATAAAAATATAATTCTGTTACTTTAAAGCAAACAAACTTGTCATGCAACACTTCTTAAGAGAGTGGAATTCTGAAGATTCAAATAAGCAATATTAAAATGACCCAAATCCACTAAGGCTAGAAATCATTAATTTAGGTAAATGTGGTTGCCACTGTTAGAATTTTAAATCCATACTGCTAGAATTTAGAACCCAGACACCAAATGACTTTGATGGTTGATTTTAATAGATTAGCATCAGTTAAGTTTAAAGAAGGACTTTCAAAGTGAATCCTGGAACCGGATGATACAGGGAGATACTTTGTTACTCTGCCTCAAGGTTGAATGTAAATTTCCCAGTTATATGGTCGGCTATTCTGTCATACATATTATTTTTTTAAACAGAGAAAGATCTGTCAGCTCTGGTTCCACTGCAGTTCACTGATTTAAGTCTGAATTTGATTTATAAGGCTAAAGGTAACTGGAGAAATTATCAAGAGGAATAGTTATCTATAACATAAAGTTACATACAATAATATATAAAGTGTTATCTGTGAAAGGGGAAAAGTTGTTAGAGACATTAGTTTGGTTCTTGCTACCAAATACAATTAGAGAATGCATTTTTTATTCCCTAGAATTAACAGATCAAAGAAGATCTTAGAGGAAGTTTTTCAAGTGACTCGTGTTGCTCGTAAAAGTACTCTTTGGAGAGAGAATTAAAAGAAGGGGGTTACTCATTCCTGAAGTAATTCATCTGGTCTCACCCTAAACTGGTAGACATGGAAAACTTTCTTAGAGCAGCGGGCACGTGGTACAGTGTCAGGGGATCTTAGGCTTTATGTGAGAAACAAAAGTAAATCTTTAAAAATATTACTGTCTATGCTACTAAAATATAGTGACTAGGAATTTGAGTTTGAGTCACAGAACCAGCAATTAATTACTGCTTATGTAATCTTGCGCAAGTTACTTTTGAGTCAGTTTACTCCTTTATGATGATGTGAGAGTTCAATGAGATGATGCATATAAGGCACTTGCCACAAAGGACATGCTCCGTGCATTTTAGTGTTGTTTAAAAAAAAAATTAGAGAATTCCAGCATTACTAATTAATTTCAGTAAACAATGGGTTTACTGAAATTAATTAGTAATGCTAATCAATTTCAGAAAACAATTGATTTCAGTGAAATGCTAGAAGCAATAGTCCCACACATATAGTCCGTGGATGGGTGGTAGTGATTGCAGCTCTGGGGGTTGGCTGGGTTGTACCTCCCTAATTCTGCCTCTTGTTTTCAGTGGCTGGCAAACCCTTCCAATGATATGTATGCAGATACAGTAACAACCGTGATATTAGAAGTCCAGTCAAACCCGAAAATAAGGAAAGGTACAGAATTACTTCATTTTTATCACTTCTTTCATTTCTCCCATGGTTCTTTGAAATAAAAAGCAGAAAACAAAGAGTCCTAAAGAACTTAAAATATCCTGATTTTTTCATTCCTGTAACTTTTAAGATATGATATATGCATAACAATGTGTATTACTAATATTTTGCTTTTTGTCCTGAGTCTTCATTCATGCTGTAAAAACGTGGCTGCAGTTAACACGAAGATAAAAATCTCTTAGTAACAGTCCTCTTAAAAACAATTTAATTGGAAATTCCAAAATATTGCTGAATTGAGCCGGAATGTCTAATAGGAAAATATGCTGCTATATTTGTGTTGAATAAAACTTGTCGAATAGAATGGAATTTCCACATGGGACAATTTTGCAGTAACTTTCTTTCCTTTTCTAAGAAGCAATTTTCAAGCAAAGAAAACACCAATGAAAATATTTTTGTGTCATTTCTTTTTTTTTTTTTTTTTTTTGTGGTACGCGGGCCTCTCACTGCTGCGGCCTCTCCCGTTGCGGAGCACAGGCTCCGGACGCGCAGGCTCAGCGGCCATGGCTCACGGCCCCAGGCGCTCCGCGGCATGTGGGATCCTCCCGGACCGGGGCACGAACCCGTGTCACCTGCATCAGCAGGCGGACTCTCAACCACTGCGCCACCAGGGAAGCCCTGTGTCATTTCTTTATAGTTTGATTCTGTTTTATACATAATTCAGTATAACACATTACGGTGCACATATACGGTAGCCCTTTGTGTTCCTGTGGGAGGAAGCCACCCTTGAAATATTCCGGGAAGCCTCACATGGCAACAGATCTCTGATAGAATATTTTTGTTTCTTACAATTTTTTTAAAAAGTAAGCAAATAGTTAGTTCTTTGATTTCAGGAGAAAAAAGCTTGGGTAACCACTTCATAATCCATCTGCTTGTAATTGGTCACATCTATAACATGAAACTAATAAATGCCTAGACAAATCTAAATTATTCATCTAAGTTACTGGTAAGTTTTTGAATTTGAATAATAGTCATTGTAAAATTACCATTTGGACACTATTTGATAATTTGTTTTAGTTGAATTAATTAGTGGGTAATGGATACCCCTGTGTGCCTGTAACATAAGAGATGGCGCTGTGCATTCATACAAGCCACAGAAGAACATCACACCTTGGATTCTCACATGATGTTCAGTATCACAGTCTTTGCCTGGGGGTACAAATACATTCATGCCAGAACAGTTTTAAAGGCGGTTGTCGGTTTTTCTCTTATTATTTTACATTTTTCATATCTTAGGTGGTAAAAATATAAAAATGGGGGGGGCTATGTGGGAAAGAGGACCTTTTACCAAGGTCATAACTAATTCGTGGTGCAAAGTTAGGAGCAGCGAAGTGAGAGACAGGATTAAGTGCAGACATCAGGAGTGAGATCAAGGCTGGAGCGCGTGAGCCGGCCCACCTCCCCCTGCTGACGCCCAGCTCGCCAGGAGCATGGCCCCTTCGCCTCGTAGCATGGCCTTGGTCACTTGGAGTCAAACACTTCTGAACTGAATTGTGTTTTATCCTCCAAGGTTGCTTTCTGTTCGTTAAATTCTGATAACTCTTTTGTAAAATGAAGTCAGATATTTATACTTTACTGAAAAATGAAATTTATATGCAAAAATGACACTTTTCCAAGGCCAGTTAGGATGTTGTGTGGTCTTCGGGGATGTTAAGTACCTGAGCTCCTCTAAGCCCATTTCCACACTGGGTGGCAGAAGAGGGGACCCAGCGCGTGTTGGTGTGAGATTGTCAGCTATGTTGTCAGGATGTCATGTGCTGTTCCAGTGAAGACTCCACCTAATGATTGTGCTGAAGAACCGAAAAGATGCTGTGGTTTAACAGATAATCACCAAATATTTAATGTCTGTTGTACAGGAAGGAATACATGAGCTATCGTTGCTTGGTTTGACTTTATCTTGGGTATTTCTCTTAGCGCTCTGGTCCAAAGTGAAAATACACCTTTACTCTGATCTGCACTAGTGGAACTAAACATAATCATCCTACTCTTAGTGATGCATCTGAAACTAATTATAAAAACATTCGTTCACTAAGTTAAGCCTCTGGGCATTTTGGAAGAGGTTCATTGCTGAGAAGTCAGAACAGGCATTTTCCATGAGTGACTGTAAAAGCTAACTGGCTGCCTCATATTTCCTGGTTTGTCCCCACTTTGTGGTGTATCGAGAGTGGGATTTTATACTCTTCTGGGTAATGAGGTGCTTCCTTACTTTCTTTTAACAGTCACTTGACAGATGCTTACTGAGCACCTGCTATTTAGTGGGTATTATTCTAGGTGCTTAGGGTACATCCATGAACAAAGCAAACAGATGCTGGCCTTGTAGGAGCTGATGCTCTAATGAGGGCTGGGCAGCTTGATCGGGTTTGGAGTGGGCACAGATGCGTAGGGCTTTGTCGGCCATTTTAAGGCTCTGGACTTGTCGTCGGAGTGAAATGGGTTACGTTGTAGGGTTTTTCATTACTCTGGTGTTTATTGAGAGGAGACTGTGAGGAGGGAAGGTATGAAAGCTGACAGGTTCCAGTGAGGAGCTTTCGTGGTCATGAGGTGGGAGATAGAGGCTCAGGCCTGGGTGGAAGTGCTGGAGGAAGCAGAAAGTGGTTGGATTCTGGAGAAAGTAAAGCCAGCAGAGTATTTCCTGATGGATTAAATGTGGAGTGTGAGAAAGGAAACAGACAAGATGAGTTTTAAAGAGATAAGACAGTGACCCGAGGCGTGTATATGATACATCAATATGGAAAGTTGTCCCCTGTGGGGCTAAGTTATTAAGCAGGGGTTTAATAAGTAGTACTTGCTCCTTCAGAAGATGAAAAAGTATCACAAGGACTAGCACATACCCTCTCTTCAAAGTTGAGGGTGTTCATTCTATATATTTATCATTTAAACTAATTGGCTTTATCCTATCCAAATTTGATATTTTAACATTTTAGAGCATAGTCAGCAGCTATGGCTCCTGAGCCAAATCCAGTCCTCCACCTGATTTTTGTAAATAAAGTTTTATTGAAACACAGCTACAGGACTTCCCTGGCAGTCCAGTGGTTAAGCCTCCATGCTTCCACCCGCAGGGGGCGCAGGTTCGATCCCTGGTCAAGAAACTAAGATCCTAGGGGCTTCCCTGGTGGCGCAGTGGTTGAGAGTCCACCTACCGATGCAGGGGACACGGGTTCGTGCCCCGGTCCGGGAGGATCCCACATGCTGTGGAGCGGCTGGGCCCGTGATCCATGGCCGCTGAGCCTGCGCGTCTGGAGCCTGTGCTCCGCAATGGGAGAGGCCACAACAGTGAGAGGCCCGCGTACCGCAAAAAAAAAAAAAAAAAAAAAAAGAAACTAAGATCCCACATGCCTCATGGCATGGCCAAAATGTTTTTAAAAAAGAAAAGAAAGAAACAGCCAGGCCCATTTGTTTATATGCCATCTAATGCTGCTGTCTGAGCTACCACCGCAGGGTTGAGTAGTTGCAGCAGAGACCATGTGGTCCACAAAGCTTAAGATACGATCTGGCCATGTACGGAAAAAGTTGGCCAGCTCTATTCTAGAAACACTCACTTCTGTGAAACACTGATTCTTCTTTGATAGCATTTGCTCCCTTTTCATTTCTTAGCCTGCTGACACTTTGGTCCAGATTCTGGAAATACAATTATATCTGTATCTGTGTATGTGTTTAGCTCCAACTTCCATTTATATATAGTCCCCCTATTCTCACTGAGGACACATGAGAAATCTTATACATTTTCAAAGTGTATTCTTTAATGTCCTTATATTCCTTTACATTCTTCTGTTTCACACTGTACCTGTTTTCAGCATGTTTGTGCCCTGTTTTGACACATAGACCTAAGGGCAGATAGATGTATGTGTATGAGTGTATGACTTCACATTTAGTATAATCTCACGTATCTGAGGAGTTTGTCATAAACATTAGTAATAAATATATACACACACTTTGGATTTTTTTTTTTTTTTTTTTTTTTTTTTGCGGTACGCGGGCCTCTCACTGTTGTGGCCTCTCCCGTTGTGGTGCTCCAGACGCGCAGGCTCAGTGGCCATGGCTCATGGGCCTAGCCTCTCCGCGGCATATGGGATCTTCCCGGACTGGGGCACGAACCCATGTCCCCTGCATCGGCAGGCGGACTCTCAACCACTGCGCCACCAGGGAAGCCCTGGAAAATTTCTTTTAATAGACAATTTCATAGCTTAGATGTTTGCTTTTTAATAATGTGTTTTATGAGATTGTTTTTACATGTCAGCTAAGTGCTTAATACTTAACAGAATTGATTATAATTAAAGTATAAAAGTTTTATTGTATAGTTTTCTTGGCTGGCATTTAGTTACTTGTATATTCAATTAAAACCGATGAATTTAAAATTAGAGTGACTATGGTCTGAACTATAGAACAATTTAGGAGAAATGACAACTTGGCTCTTTTCCACAGAGTAGATTCACCACAGTCAACTTGAGAACATACACATTACTCCAAAAAGAAACATTGTGTATCTTTTAGCTATAATTCCCCACACTCCCCACTCTCGCCAACTCAAGGCAACCACTAATCTACTTCTGTCTCTCTGGATTTACCTATTCTGGACATTTCATATAAATGGAATCCTACAAAAGGTAGTCTTTTGCGTCTGGTTTCTTTGAGTTAGCGTAATGTTTTCAAGGTTCATCCATGTCTTTCATAAACAACCTCTCCTGGCCATGTGTTGTGTTTTTATTGACACTCTAAGGTTAAAACCTGAAACTATGATGTTTGAATTTACTAATGAACAGCCAGTGAGCTTTTCATGCCTGGGGGATTGTAAAAATATAGAATTGTGTGGCTGAATTCAACTACATAAACAACAAGCATAAAGACTTTAAAAAAAAAAAAGGTTCATCCATGTCGTAGCATGAATCAGTACTTCGTTCCTTTTTATGGCCAAATAATCTTCCATTGTGTAGATATAGCACATTTGGTTTATCCATTCATTTGATGATGAACATTTGGATTGTTTCTACTGTTTGGCTATTGTGAATAATCTTGCTATAAACCTTCATGTACAAGTTTCTGTACAGACATGTTTTCACTTCTCCTGGGTCTATGGAGTAAAATTATTGGGTCATATGTTAACTCACTTTTTAACTTTTTGAGAAACTACCAGTTAATTCACTGTTTTGTTGCTGGTGATGAACTGAGAGGTACTTAGTGATATTCCCCGGGCAATATTGAAACTTCAGATCAAGTATGGCTCATCTTCCTGAACTGTCAGATTACTTTGTTTTAGGGGAAGAGCTAAGTAATCTAACTGGCAAGTGATTTTAAATATTTTATTTAAACTACTGTAAGTGCATTATATGTAGTAGAATTGCTAAATTTACTTAATATTTTAGATAAAACAAAAACTTCAGAGCTCTCTGAGGATGGATGTGCTCCTAGACCTCTTGGAGTTCTAATTTCACTCACTTCTGCTCATAAATATGGAAAAGACGGAGAAACATTGGAAATAAATTTTTAAATAATCTTTATTGTCACTTGTGGTTCCTTAACAAGAACATGAAATAAAGTGATGAAAATATCAATTTGCCTCAGCAGGTAGATGCTCTGTATACATTTGTCACTTGAAGGATTCTACAATTTTCCACTTTGGTTTCTCAGCAACTACATTCTAATTATTGATTTGGAAATTATTCTGAACAGGAATTTGGAAATTGAACCCTCTGTTGCTTTTTTTCCCCAGGTGCAGTACAGAAGGTTTCTAAAAAATTAGAAATGCACGTTTATAGCAAGAGGTTGGAGATCATGCTCCAGTAAGTGTTGCATGTGTTACGGCTCAACAGGGTGCCAGGGGTGGGGTCAGACAAGGTCACTTAACTGGTCTGGGTGCCTCTGTTTCTATCAGTGAAGCAGTTTGAACCACTTCCTTCTAGCTATACACTCTAGCCAGTTCTGAGAACATGTGACCTGCTTGGTCAGCCACTTCCCTGTGAAATACGTTTCACTTAATATAGAGCCTCAGGATGCTTTTCCGTGGCTGGAGTAGCTGAATAAAGCATTGTTATCAAGGACATGTGCTAAAATCTTAACCTAGTGTTACTATACCTTTAAGAATTATTATACGTACTTACTTCCCCTTAAATGTGAATTCCACGTTAAGAATGTTTTTTTAGACTCTTGTCAGTAAATCTGTAAACTATGAATTACCTTTAAACTCATGTTTTTCTTACATGCCAGATACTAGGTTTTTCCCCTTTCCTCCAGTACTTGTTAAGCCTGATTTCAGAATGTTTTTTTCCAAATAAAATAATCATATAAAACTGTTTCTTGGGACTTCCCTGGTGGCACAGTGGTTAAGAATACGCCTGCCAATGCAGGGTACATGGGTTCGAGCCCTGGTCCGGGAAGATCCCCCTTGCCATGGAGCAACTAAGCCCATGTGCCACAACTACTGAAGCCCAGGTGCCTAGAGCCTGTGCTCTTCAACAAGAGAAGCCATTGCAATGAGAAGCCTGCTCGCCGCAACTAGAGAAAGCCCGCGCACAGCAACGAAGACCCAACGCAGCCAAAAATAATAAATTCATTTTAAAAAAAAACTGTTTCTTAGTGGACAACTACAACTTAAGCTTATGTATTGTACCCCAAAAAGGAAAAATAGGGCCTCCCTGGTGGCGCAGTGGTTGAGAGTCCGCCTGCCGATGCAGGGGATACGGGTTCGTGCCCCGGTCCGGGAAGATCCCACATGCCGCGGAGCGGCTGGGCCCGTGAGCCATGGCCGCTGGGCCTGCGCGTCCGGAGCCTGTGCTCCGCAACGGGAGAGGCCACAACAGTGAGAGGCCCGCGTACGGCAAAAAAAAAAAAAAAAAAGGAAAAATAAAAAGGTTGAATTTAGTTTTATAATTTCAGCATCTAGCACAGTGCCTTGAACATATAGCAGATCTCTCAAATACTTGTTGAATAAACGCTTCCATTTTTAAATTTTTTATTTTTTATTTATTTTTGGCTGCATTGGGTCTTTGTTGCTGCGTGCGGGCTTTTCTCTAGTTGCAGCGAACGGGGGCTACTCTTCATTGCAGCACACAGGCTTCTCATTGCAGTGGCTTCTCTTGTTGTGGAGCACGGGCTCTAGGCACATGTGCCTCAGTAATTGTGGCATGCGGGCTCTAGAGCACAGGCTCAGTAGTTGTGGCTCGTGGGCTCTAGAGCACAGGCTCAATAGTTGTGGTGCATGGGCTTAGTTGCTCCACGGCATGTGGGATCTTCCCAGAACAGGGTTTGAACCCGTGTCCCCTGCATTGGCAGGCAGATTCTTAATCACTGCACCACCCAGGAAGTACCAATGCTTCTATTTTTAAATTGAAAGTTACTTAACTAGACGTTTTGAGGTGCTGTGCATGTTTGGAGATTTTTATGTTAACACTTCTGTTCCTTCCTTTCCTCAAAATTCCACACTGATAATCTTTTAAAGCAGCCACTTAGTGTCTTTTAAAAAATGGATGCTAGGCTTTAAATGGTGACTTTGCCTACAGAAGCCGTCTCACATCTTCAGAAGTGTTCTTGGTGTTGTCATTTTGATTTTAAAAAGCATCCCTGTCATACAAACTAAAAAGCAGGCAACGGTGCAGGAGCGCTGATTTGCATTGCTGGTTAAAAGGCAGCGGGTTCTGTGTTTGTTGGTTTCCAACCCTGTGGCTATAGCAGTCCCAGGTCTGGGTAAAAAGGGCTCATTACCAAAATTAATGTAGGTTAAGATAATGTATATAAAGTGCAATACCTGCTGAATGGAGCATTCTTAATGAACGATAGCTGTGTATTTCACCTGTATTATAAAATGAACAAAGTATGTGAAAGTAAATAATTAAGAAGTACATCTCAGGGGTAGATACAGTCAGTATTCTACTTCAGAACTAGGGCCTATCTTCAATATTATATTATTTCTCCCCAAATATATAAAATTGTACTTTATATATTTGTAAAGCATTTTCCACTAATACTGCATCTTTGTTTATCTTAAGGGACATATTTGGAGAAGACTGTGTTAGTGTAAAAGATGGTTCTATTCTTAGCGTCACAGTGGACGGAAAAACTGCGAACATAAACTTGGAGACACGGGTACGTAGCTGTTGGTTCCTACATTTTAAGACACTTGGGAGATAAAGTGAAAGCAAAAATAATCTGTTTTGCAGTTTACTTTTGCATTTGGCATTTTCTTCCAGTTTTTTCCCTACATTTTCTTAATAGATTGTGTTTACGCTATCATATGTCAGGTTTTACATCCTTTTTATTTCTCTGTCATAAGCGTTTTTCCATGTGCTGCATAGTACACATTTCCCTTGTCTTTATTACTCCACTGTTTTCCATTTTCATACTATGCTTTAATCCACCTCAGCATTTCTCTACTTTGGCATCCAGTTGATTCCAGACTTTCAGAGAAGCTGCTCTTCTGTTTGCAGCAAGTTCCAAGTGGTTTTTCCAAACAATAGAACTTGAGAGTGTGAGGCCCACGCCCACCGCACCCTGCAGACCTCTCATAATTATTTCACAAGCATAAATGAATAAGTATAATCTTCCTTGTGGGGTTGTTTTTGAAGATTACAACAGTTCTACTAAACAAATAACATGTTTGGGGTTTCTACTGTATATTCTTTTGAGAAAACACTAGATTTATTTTACCTCGATAGAAAAATAAGCTAAGAACATAAACAATTCACTAGAGAAGAAATATAGAGAGCCAGTAAACATATGAAACAAATGTTCAGATCAGATCCACTAATAATTAAAGGAAATACAAATTGAAAGTATGAAATATCACTGTTTCTGAGCTTATACTGGCACAGATTAAAAACAGTGATATGAGCCAGTGATGGTGAAAGAAGAGGGAACCAGTTATTTTCAAGTGCCACATAGGACAGGGAGAAGGTTGTACGTTAGGTGGTGTGTTCTTTCTGCAGGGCGGTTTGGTGATCTGCATCAAAAGCCTTAAAAAAGTAAATACCTTTATCCACAATTCCACTTGCTGGATTTAACGAAGAAAATAATTAGGCAAGTGAGCAAAGATATATATATATACAAGGATGTCTGTTTTAGTATTGATTAGCAAAACTGCAAGAGACCTAAATGTCTAAGAGTAGGATCTAATAAAATCACTGAATAAATCATGTGTATGGTGTACCCTTATACATGGAATACTACGTATACAGTCACTAGAAATGATTTATTCAGGTGCAGAGTTGTCCACCTACATTATTGAGTGGGGGGCAGTTACAAGATCGTCAATGTGCTGAATTATCCCATTTTTGTTTTAAAGAAATACACATGTATAGCCAGAAGTCTAGAAGGTTATGCACTGAAATGTTAACAGTGATTTATCATTAGGTTATAGAATTAAGGGTATTTTTTTTCTTTCCTAAATTTTTACATGAGGGATATTTATTGTGTGATAAAAATTGTTTTAAACAGCATAGTGTTTTGTAGTTAAGGAGTAACTGGAAGATGATTAGTGCATCTAAACCAAATTTAATACCAAATGTTGATTAGATGACCACATCCATTGCTTGCTAAGTAATTTGTGTTGCACAGACTAGATTCCTTGGAGTATTATTTACTAGATCCAAACATGGGCTTTGAAGTAAACATAGTTCACTTCACTTTCCCTTTATTCTTTTTTTCCCAAAGTTAATCTCTAACAAAGCCATCGTGCTCTCGGGAACGTGTCTGCATCCAGGTGCAGACCCACAGGTGTGCAGTGACTCTGGCTCTAAATAATCAAGACCCCCGCCATGGGAAACGATTGTTCTTAAGGAGCATTAGTTTATCTTCCACATAATAATTCTAGACGCTTCCGCTGAAAGGCCTGTCTGTGCTCTCACTTTCAGACTGCAGAGTGTGAAGAAGGGAGTGAAGATGACGAGTGCCTCCGAGAGATGGTGGAGCTGGCGGCCCAGAGACTGTACGAGGCCCTCACGCCCGTTCACTAGTAACCGTACGTCTCTGTAGATGTTAAAACTTTTTTGTAATGCTTGACTCTACTTCTGTTACTTAAAATAAAATACATTAATTTCTCTGGGGCAGCCTATTTACTTTTGATGGCAGATGGCCTTTATTCCAGCACCTATTTGAATACTGCTAAATTACCAACTAATTTGTCCATTATTCTAGCACTGCTAAATAAACTGCCATTACTGATCCTGCTTCTAGGGTTGTATGCAGCTCCCACTGAAACCTTTAAGGCCTGCTCACAGCAGCTGAAACAGAATGTCCTATTGTCCGTTTTCAGGAAGGAAATGAGTGATGGTTTGAATTTTCATATCCATTTTCTGAATTTGAATTAATAATTACATATTATCACTTCAAGTTTTAAGCCCTTTTTCTATTTCTTCCCTCCCATTATTCTTGACAAATTCCTTAATTTATATGTCTGTAAAATTGGGGCTTTTGAGATTCAATAATATTTTCTTTGTATAATGTCTACATTCAATTCAGAGATATTCAAAATATAATTTTTATGACTCAGGTTCAAAGGCTCGTCATGTGTGTTGAATCGTTTCATGTATAACTTAATCATTAATCCATTTTCTTCCAAGTACGAGCAGTTCAGACTTGCAAGTAACTGGACACAGGAGTGTCGGGTGCCGGGTGCTGAGGGAGCAGGTCGCCTGCCCGGGGCGGCTTTGGCCTCTACTTCAGTGAAGGGTCTGGCTGCTCCCTCCGCAGAGGGGGTGGGAACAAGCATGGGAAGGGGCCGCTGGAGAGCTCTTACACTCACCGTCAAGCTAAAGCCATCGGTCAGCCCCGGTCACTAACGGGCACTGACACTGCTTCGTCCTTCCCTGTGCTTTGGTGACACACTTCGGTGCCTGAATCTGAATTTTTACTTGAAACCAAATACATTTATTTCTATAAGATACCCTACTTTGTCTTTGGCCCAAACCAAAGGCCTAAGGGTCACCTTTTATAAGCGTCATATAAGAGTGTGTTATGATAGACGTTAAAACATTTTTAAGTTACAAAAACTACACACTTGGGATGTCTTTACCGCGCAGGTTATACACAGCAGAAGTGGCCAAGCCCTTTCTCCCGGTCCCTCCCCCTGAGGTGGTGAGTCCAGTTAAGGATTCTGAATCTGCTCTTGAATCTGTCCTCGTCTTATCTCCACTGGGGCTCGGAGTCCAAGTCATCTTTTCCCCTCTGGTTCCTGCCCCAGCCTCCCTTCCTCCTCTCCCTATAGCTGATTCCTAAAATAACAGATCTGCTGAAAGCCTCCCTGCTGAAAATCCTTCAGGGTCTTTACTGTGATTAATTAGGATGAAATCCAAACACCTTAACTTGGCCTAACAGGGGTTCTCTACCCGGGCTGCATATTGGAATCACCTGGGGAGCATTAACAATGTACTGATGCCCACGACCTACCATCAGAAGTGTTGTTAGTTGGTCTAGAGTGGTGGTCCTTTATCAGCACATTCTTTTTTTTTTTTTTTTTTTTTTTTTTTCTTTTTGCGGTATGCGGGCCTCTCACTGTTGTGGCCTCTCCCGTTGCGGAGCACAGGCTCCGGACGCGCAGGCCCAGCGGCCATGGCTCACGGGCCCAGCCGCTCCGCGGCACATGGGATCCTCCCAGACCGGGGCACGAACCCGTATCCCCTGCATCGGCAGGCGGACTCTTAACCACTGCGCCACCAGGGAGGCCCAATCAGCACATTCTTAAAGCTCCCAGTTGAGTATAGTTGAAGCCTGAAGACGGGGTCCCGCTCTGTATCACCCTACCTGCCTCTCCAGCTCCAGCCATTCTCCCCCCAACACCCTACGTCCAAGCCACGGAAACGGCAGCTATTCTAACACACACTGCTCCCCTTCTGGTTTTCACCTTAAGCTCAGTTGTTTCAAGACACCCTTCCGGCTCGGTTTTATCACAGCTGTCACACTTAATTGCGTGCTTGAGCAAACCTGAGCCAGGTTCTTGTCTTCTCTCTAAGCCCCCCCACCTTGGGTCCTGTCCTTGGCCCCTTCAGCCCAGTTGTAGCAAGAATCCCGCTGAGGCGGTTTAGCAAAACTCCCTCCCTCTTGGTCTGATCCCCCTGGGTCGCGGCTCCAATTCCTCATCCTGATGTCACCCTGCCCTGCCTTCAGCAAGAACCCTGTCAGGGCAGTTTAGCAAAGATTTCCCCTGCCTCTTAGTACTTTTACATTCCCCTGGCCCCTCACCCTGCTCCTTGGCTATAAAATCCCTTTTCTTGTATTTAGGGTTTAGCCTAATCTCCCCTACTGCGGAAGCCCACCATCGCTGTCCTTCCTGGATAGTCGGCCTTACTGTCTTTAGCAAATGTCGTCAGCTTCTCTTTAACTGAGGTCAAAACGCTGGACAAATGCTTGCCTAATTTTACTTAACAAGAGAGGGCTGCGTGATGAACGAGCCCCCTGGAAGTGCCTGCGACTCGCTCAAACAACTGAACCCACCTTCGCGGGGTGGGTGATGCTGGATCTGGTGGCAGCGCCAAATCGCTCTCCTTTCGGGGTTGGTTTCCACCTGGGGAACTGACAGGCGACGATGGCCAGAGGGCGGGTGGGCTCCCCGAGGGCAGGGTAGCCACGCGCGCCCCGCATCTAACGACTCGGATAAGTGAACAAAAACCGAATGCATGCAGGAGGCCAAGCTTTTGTAAACGGACAAAAATGAGCTTTCCAAGAAGCAACAGCTATCGCACGTCTTAAAAGTGGCCGGTTGCTCGCCGAAGGAGCCCGGCTAGTGCAGCCCCTATGGGGCGACCCGGGAAAGAGAGCCAGCGGGCGAAGACAGCCAACGAACGAAGGCGTCGGACTCCGCAGGCGCCTCTGCCTCCCCGCCCCCGGGAAGCCCCTCCTCCCGGCCGCTCGCCCCGCCCGGATATCCGGCCTTTCCCCGCCCCCCCGCTACTCGCCTCGCCCGGATATCCGGCGTGGCCCCGCCTCCCAGCTACCGGGACAATGGCGCTGTGCGAGGCGGCCGTGTGCGGAAGCTCTCTGCTCTGGCCTCGGGTGTTGCTCTTCGGCGACTCCATCACCCAGGTACCGCCGCTCGGCGCCGTCCATTCCGCGGAACCCGGCTCGGCCCCCACGTGGCCCGGTCTCTTGGGCGTCCTCGCCGCGCCCTCGGGGGGGCGGCACCCTGGCCGAGAGCCGCGGGCCAGGCTTCTTCGGTGATTCCTGGCTCTCCTCTCCGCGCGGGAGGGGCCCATTCCTCCCGACTGTTAGGAGGTTGTCGGGGCCGCCTCCCTGCACCCCGCTTCCCCAAGGCCTGGACGCTCACAGAGCGTCGTGTCCCCGCCGCCTCCAGGGCCCCTTCGTGACACCCTGGCAGTGGTTCATTTCTCGGTGTTGGTCGCTTCAGGGAGGGTGACATCTTCAGGAGGGCAGCGCGGCTTCGCAGTACTGGACACACGTTCCGTTTAGTCTTAGGGGGCCTGTTTGACGGATGAGACGAAGTGCAAGGAAGTTCAGGGACTTGTCCACGCCACGCGCTGGGAGTGACAGGGCCTGGGCTGGCCGCGCTTTCCTTTCTGTGCCAATTTTCATAGGGATTTTGGGAAGACCTGGCACGTGGTTTTCATCGTAGTGTCTTCCCGGTCAGTGGCTGTTGTCCTTTTCCCTGAAAGGTACTTTGAATTTGCTCACAGCGGGAACAGTGCTTTGTGTGCCACGCGGAGCTTCCTGGGGCGTCACCTTGCACAGATCCCGGCGGCGCCTGAAGCACTTCCCGCAGTTTCGTACCTCCCATTCCATGCGGAAAACACTCACCCCCCGTGCTTCCTCTGATGGAACATCTCGCCGCTCTCCTGAATGAGATGCGGCCAAGTGATACCGACCAGGGTTCTTGGCCTTCCCAATCAGTAGAAATGGATAAGAGGCCAGTCCAGAAATTCAGGCAGGGCTTGACTGCGCTGCAGGAGGGGAGCGAAAACAAGTAACAGGTTCCCTTGCTCCGCGCCCCCCAAGGGACCCGAGCGGAGGGGGGCGAGCTCGTCCCTTACATGGGGTGAGGGTGGGGGTTTGTCCAGGGGTCAGGCGGAGGGGCGGCTGAGGTGTTTCGCCCACCCCCTGGCGGTGTTGAGCGCAGGGGGCGCGCGCAGGACCCTGCTTTGGCTCTCTGCTCTTCAGAAGTAGCAGTTGGGGTTTTTGGCCTTTTTTGTGTCTTGTCCATAATTTGCCCCAGCTGCGCAGGGACGCAGTTATGTTTAGTCCCTTAGCGTTTCTTTGTATTCTGTTGCTGAAGGAGGAGACGTAGGTCCGGGGCAAGCTCTGCAGCCGAGGGCCCCAGGTCCCAGATCACCTTTTCAGCCAAGATTATTTCAACTCTCATTCAAGGAAAAACAGGTGTTCTTACTTCAGGGAGGGGGAGTACATTTTAAAAATTACCTTCCCATGGTGTTTTTCATTTTGTTTTGTTTTATTCTTCTCACATTCAGACATGACTTCCTAAACCAGTTTTCTGTGTGCATGCCAACAATTGGTAGCATTATTTTTAGGCATCTAGGGCAGTAAGGACTCTCCAAGTTCCATGGGAATGTATATCAAAAAATAGTCACCCTGAGTTCTGTAATTAATTTCTTTATTAAGTCTTTCAACTACGAAGAGGTAGTGTAGTGTGGATTTCACTTCCTAACTGAACATACAGTTGATTTCATCTCTTGTACCTAGATTTAAGTAGCTTTTCTAGATAACAGTGAGTCTAATATAGGTCTCAATAAAATGCAGGTGATTGGCTCAAATCCAATTGACACGGAAGAAAACTACCTCTTGCTTCCAGCGTGCTGCTGAGGTGTTGCTATAGTAATCCCTAAAACGACCTCGGAGCAAAGCAAATGGTGAAGGCCAAGAAGTCAGGGAGTACAGAGAGAAAACAAGAGGGGCGTAGCTGAGCAATGTGTCCTAATTACATTGATAAAGAGTAATGGGCTTTTCTTTCTTCAGTTTTCTTTCCAGCAGGGTGGCTGGGGAGCATCACTGGCTGACAGGCTGGTCAGGTGAGAATAGTTTCTAGATTCCTACTTGAGTGTTTATTGATGGAGAAGAGAGTGAATGATGCAGCTTGAAACAGTAAGTTCCTCCGTTTTTGTCTTTGCAGGCCTTTCCTAGTTAGTGTATATAAGGGGTTGGGGGAGAGAAGCGCAGCACTGAGGTTCAGTTAAAACTTTGCCGCCTCATGAAACCAAACCCTAAAAGTTGTAAAATGTATTAGGGGCTTGGATCCAAAAATACAGCTGTTCACTCTCTAAACTAGACAAGTTCTTTTTCAGTTATGGTGGGTACGATTTAAATAATTAGCAAGGAGTTCAATTGAAAGAATACAAAGTATATTCTAAAACCAAAGTTGGATTCATTTTTGGATAGAGATTTTCCCCCCCAGATTCTCTTTATAAAAGGTATCAGATATATAAAAAATATTTTAAAATATATCAGATTAATAAAAAAATAGTGATGATTTTGGTATTCCATTTGCCAAATGGAAATCATTAAAAGGGAAACAATGTTCCAGTTCAGGTGCCAGCGACTTTAAAATACTTCATGTTTATAGTCTCATTTAATCTCTACAACTGCCCAGTAATACAGTGATTTATCATCCTCCTGTCCATCTTATAGCTGAGAAAAATAAGGTGGAGAGAGGTGGATAACACAGTCACACAACTAAGAAGTGTCAGGTGGCCTGGCCCCAGAGCCCAGGATCCTCCGGCTCTGGGGACGACAAGGGCCCTGCTCTCCTGTCAGAGGGTGAGTCGGCTGCTGTGCGCTGCTTAGTCCAGCGCCTGGCCCGTGAGAAGTGCTCCATAAGTGCGGGCTCTTTTTTTTTTTTAATAATTCCTTACCTGTTTAATTAGTCCATTAACCTTTTCTGATCAAATAGAAGATATGGAAAAGCTAAATAATTATTCAAATGGCCTGAAAAACTGCAGGCATCGCAAATATTTCTGCAGTACATAATGATGTTAATACTAAAATCTTGTCAGAATTGATTGTTTACAGGTGTGATTGCTAGAAGACCATTTAATTAGCAAGTGGTTATTTTTCAGAATTGAGAGTAATTATAGGAAAAGATGAAGCTGTAGACAGTGTGTGGTCTGTTAGGCTTTATCTATGTCACTCTTAAAAGCATCTTGTGACAGCAGGCACAAAACTCAGCGGCCACCGGGAGACCTCAGCTGGGTGAGTCCCGCCTCCCCTCTCCTGGGCTCACTGCCCTCCGCCAAGCCCGCGAGAGCCCGTTGTGAACCAGAGTGGCACCGCGGCGCCTCCCGTGGGCGGGCGGGCGCGCCCACCTTCCACCAGGCAGGCCCACGGGAGAAAGCAGGAGGCCGTGTCGGGAGGGGCGCGCGGCAGAGGGGCCGCAGCTCCAGCCCAGCCGCCCTTTCTGTGCCGGCAGCGCCGCCCTTTGTCCCACACCGACAGCTGCCCCTCGGAGGAACGTGGTCTTTAGCCACGTTGACGCTGGGGTGAATCTTCTGCAGACCCAGGCCCCGACTGTCTGCTTCAGCCACGTGCAAGGCCCAGAACTGACTTGATTCAGTGTTTTAATTTCACCTAACTTCCAAGTTTGAGGGTTATTAAGAGTCACCTTACTGTGACTGCCCTTTACTGCCTCCGTGGAGAGCAATAAATTTAAAATATGTAATTGTGTCCCATAGTGACGTCCTTAAGTTTTAGCTTTAAATAAGATCTTTGTATACTCAGTACAAAAAGCATTTTAACCATTCTTAAATCCACTTAAATGCTTTTAGTTTACTGATATAGTTTCATCAATCTTTTTTTAGCCTTATCCAAGTATTTCTTTAACCAGAAATACTTGGTTTGAAAGGTTAGAAAAAACTCACCTTCTTCAGTTTTGAAAAGCTTCTGTTTGCTTTTAAAGATATGCTGTTGCCTGTTGTCATTTATAAAAACATAATTTACATTTTTTCTGGAAGGCAATCAATCTTACAGAGCCTGGATGTTTTGGAAGGAATCTTTTAGTTAATTCCTGTCCTTTTCCCAACTTCATCTGGACTTAAATACCTGTTATTAGCCAAGAATTAATGTAAAAACCTTTCTTGGGCCTCCCTGGTGGCACAGTGGTTGAGAGTCCGCCTGCCGATGCAGGGGACACAGGTTCGTGCCCCGATCCCGGAGGATCCCACATGCCGCGGAGCGGCTGGGCCCGCGAGCCATGGCTGCAGGAGCCTGTGTGTCCGGAGCCTGTGCTCCGCAACGGGAGAGGCCACAGCAGTGAGAGGCCCGCGTACAGCAAAAAAAAAAAAAAACTTTCTTAATTCTCCAGTTTCTTCCAACCTTTTGAATAACTTGGGCACTATTGATTATGTTATTCAGTCCAGAGAAATTCAGATATTCTTCCCCTTTCAGAAGGGAACTTTAACACTTTCAACCATGGGCCTCACTAGCAGTTTTTTTGGTTCACAGCCTTATAATAATGATATATATATATATATTTTTTTTTAAATCTATAATGGCTGGCATTTATCGAGCTCCTTGTACGTATCTGGCCACTACACTACTTTTAATCTTCACGTATCCTAGCAGATTGGGTATTAGTGTTCATCTCTCACAGCTGGGAAGACTGAGGCACGGAGAAATTAAGTAAGTTGTCGAGGCCTCCTTGCCAGTCGAGGGCAGCGAGATCCAGGCACTGGCTGCTCTGCGTCACTGCCACAGCACACAGGCCTCAGGGAGGGAGCTGTTCTGCCTCTTGCTTTTTTTTTTTTTTTTTTTTTGCGGTACGCGGGCCTCTCACTGTTATGGCTTCTCCGGTTGCAGAGCACAGGCTCCGGACGCGCAGGCTCAGCGGCCACGGCTCACGGGCCCAGCCACTCCACCTGCCTCTTGCTTTTTAAAGTGCTGCCGTGCGTGACTGAACCACTGGATGGATGTAAGACAGACTTGTCAAAATTCTAGAGTGTTCCATTTTAAAGTATTCTAGGTGGAGGCTTTAACAGTTTGCTAACCATCAATTGAACTCGGAGATTCATTGGGAAAAAAATTGTTTTTAGTGGACAACTTGAAACATCTACAAACCTACCCGAAGTCACAGCTACTCAGTGTTGGAGCTGGGATTCTAATGCAGGCAGCCAGCTCAATTTCCATAGTTTGTTTTTTTCAGTATAGCCTACAGTACTGTGAATCAAATCATATATTTTTAAGAAGGAATAAAATGCCCGTTAAACTGGTTTAAACTGAAACACAACTAATACATATTTACTAAAACTACTGAATCAAAACCACCGGGTAATAATGAGAACCGTGTCAGTGTAGTTTGTCACCTGTAACAAATGCACCCACTGGTGGGTGGTGTAGGTCATCGGGGAGGGGGGCTGGGGGTTAGGGGAAGTCTGTACCTCTGCTCAGTCTTTCCGTAAACCTAAACCTCCCCTTAAAAAACGGTCTGTAAAATAAGTCTCAGGAAGTCCATGTATGCTTATCCCATTAGAGTTCCAGCTTTTTAGTGCCTTTCTACCTTTAATACCTGCCTGCTGTAAACTCCATTTCAAAAGTACCCCCCTGACCATGCATGAAATCAGCTAGTCTGCATAGCCCCTCTGTTCATTATTATTCGTAACCTCTCTCATTGAGGAATGGGATGGACTTGCTACATCTTGGGACCATGAAGGGAACGAACGTGCCTCAACTCTGCTGCTGCTCTGATCTTACCAAAGTGACACCTGGGCAGCGGCAGGGCCGTGGCACAGAGCAGGCACTGTGAGCCCAAGCATACCCTCCCACACGGAAGGTTGGCTACAGGCGACCAGAAATAGTTCTTTGCTCACAATTCATCATCTTTTTTTTAAATTTATTTTTTAATTAATTTACTTTTTTGGCTGCGTTGGGTCTTCATTACGTGTGGGCTTTCTCTAGTTGCGGCGAGCAGGGGCTGCTCTTCATTGTGGTGTGTGGGCTTCACGTTGTGGTGGCTTCTCTCGTTGCGGAGCACGGGCCCTAGGCGTGTGGGCTTCAGTAGTTGTGGCACGTGGGCTCAGTAGTTGTGGCCCTCGGGCCCTAGGGCACAGGCTTAGTAGTTGCGGCGCAAGGGCTTAATTGCTCCGCCGCACGTGGGATCTTCCCAGGCCAGGGCTCGAACTCGTGTCTCCTGCATTGGCAGGCGGATTCTTAACCACTGCGCCACCAGGCAAGTCCCTACAATTCATCTTAAAAATTTTTTCATTTCAGAAAATGCGATGTTCTGAATCGTGGATTTTCAGGTTACAATACCAGATGGGCGAAAATTATCCTCCCGAGGCTAATCCGGAAGGGGAACAGTTTGGACAGCCCAGTAGCAGTTACAATTTTCTTTGGTGCCAATGACAGTGCGCTAAAAGGTAAAGGCATTCTTGTTTTCCTAGTTCAGTTTTAATTGTTTTTTTCGTTACAGCAAACTTAAATTTATATACTTTTTTCATCTGTTTACCTGTCTCCCAGTAGGTACAGTTTTGCCAAATTTATAATGAGTTCCCTGAGTTTACCTCCTTGTGTTTCTTCTGGCTTTCTTTAATGTCAGTGAATTTTATTCCCGACTTATTTTCTACATGCCTGGGTCGTCAGCAGACCTAAAATTTCAAGCACTTGGATGTTTTTTAGAGTCCAGTAGTGCTGTGCTCAATTTCTAATGTTTCTTTCTCTGTAGTTGATGTAGTTGGCAGCAGAGGTCAAACTGGACACCTTGCCGTGTGACTCACACTGATGGAGCAAGGGCAGCTCAGGGCAGCAGCAGCCCTGACCCAGCACAGGCTTGACTCCTGGGCAGTGGGAAGCAGGTCTGAACAGGAGACGTGTCTCCGTATTTTTGGAAGAACTGCTGCTGTGACTAGAGGCACAGGCCTCTCTTCCTTTCCTACTCGTGAAAGGAGAGCCCTCGGCATACAGGAGAAGAGTAGTCAGCTTCCAGAGGCTTCTCCCGTGCCCCACCCCCGTCACGTGACGTCTGCTATTAACAGGCACACGGCCGGGCCTCTCAGGTGAGGCTGGAGAGGAGGGAAGGAAGCGACAGCTGCCGACTGTGATGCAGGGAAGTCTGGCGCCTGTGAGATCATAGACCACAGGTGTCGGTGGAGACTAAGCTCTCCAAAAAAACCCCAGAAGTTTTCAAACAGGTGAATTTCTATCCAATTTAGGACAAGGAGGAATACTTCCTAAGTATAAAAACTTAGAGGAACTTGCAATGGAGGAAACTGCAAAGGAAGAAAGAGATTTGTGAAATAAATTAGCTATGTCAGAAACACTCTTAAAAAAAGAAAATGACACATTAAGGAAAATGTTTGCAAAAGCATGAGACAAAAGGTTAATGTCTTTAATGTAGAAATCAATTAAGAAAAATATTAACTCCAGTTTAAAAAATAGGCAAAGGCAGGAACAGGTAATCGCAACAGGAGAAACTTAGTAGCCAGTACACGTTTGAAAATGTGTAAAAATGTCTGTTATCCACAAAATGAAAACTGAAACAAGGAGTTTTGGTTTTTTGACTCTCAAATCCATGGTTTCAAGCAGTAATACTTACAGCTGACAAGTGTGGAAAACAGGCACTCTTATGGTACTGGTGGGAAAACTTGAAACCTTTCTGGAAAGCTTCCCTAGAGACTTCCCTCATCTAGAAACCCAGCCTAAGGAAACACCTAGTATGTAATGCAGCCGGGTATATGTGTAAAGGTTTCTATGCACTGTTATTTATAATAGCAAAACATTAGAATGCTGCACAATAAGGTAACAGAAGCATCTGTTGTGGTCACCCGACAACTAAACACCATGTTTTTGAGGACTGTTTGTAGGTACAGAAATGCTCATAATGTTATGTGAAAAAAGCACAATATGGTCGTTTATCTTCAGTGTGATCCCTCCTTTTTTTTTTTTTTTTTTTTTTTTAAGTCTCCATATCTGCCTGGAAAAGACTGGAAAGAAGTATATGACCAAGTGCCAGCCAGCAGGGGCCTTCTGGGTGGCAGCATAATGAGTGCTGTTACTTTCCTCCCAGATTATACTTACGTGTGGTTTGCACATGGCCTGCAGGGAGCCGTGTGTGAGCCTGTCTAGAAGGAATCCTTTGCAGTGACGTTAGCCGTTGCTTAGTTTATTTATTGAGGGCTTCCTTCCCGGCAGGCACTTGCTCTAAGTGCCTTTCACACTCTGCTGATGTAATTTTCACAGCCACCCTGTGAGGTGGACCCTATTGTCATCCTCGTTTTACCAGCAAGGAAACGGAGGTATAGAAAGGCTGATCGTTTGTCCGAGGGCACGTGGCTGGCCAGTGACAAAGCCGGGCCAGAACCTGGGCAGGCTCACCGCCCAGCGCAGGTCTTACTTCTTAACAAATTCAGCCTAATTGACTAAGAACCACATGCCCAGTAACGGAGGAAAGACGAGAGTGCTTACAAGGCCCCGAGCCGGAGCCTTTGAAGTCTGTTTTATGTAGAACTCTGTACTTGAACTCTTCCCTCTTCCCTTTCTGTGCTTGGCGCTAAACGGTTCCCCAGTGACGTCACAAGTTAGGCCCACTTGTGAATGTGCGTTAACCTTAACTGCCATCACTTACAGCACATCTGCATTTGGGCTGAAGTGTCCGCGTTCCTCCCGAACAGGTGAGAACCCCAAGCAGCACGTCCCCCTGGAGGAGTACGCGGCGAACCTGACGGCCATGGTGCGCTACCTGCAGTCTGTGGACGTGCCCGAGAGCAGGCTCATCTTCATCACGCCGCCACCGCTCTGTGAGGCCGCGTGGGGACAGGAGTGCCTCGGGCAAGGTGAGCGCGGGCGCAGCAGGTGGGACCTGGTCTCCAGCCTGGGGCCTCGGCTCCTTGGGGGCCTGTGGGTTCCCGTCTGTCTGCTTTAGTCACAGACGTTAGAGCAGAGCTTCCGGCATGTCGTAGCGTGACACAGAAAAGGATTCTGGGCGTGCGTGAGTCAGGCCCCGGGCCTGGTATCTGCCCGACTCCGGGGTGCACAGGAGGCCACCGGGGAGCGTGCTGAGCAGCCAGGGGCTGCAGCTCCCGCGTGGCGCTGAGGCTCGGGCTGGCCGTGCTTTGACGCTGCCATCCTCACTCGGGGTTTTCCTGACTTCTGAACAGCAGGGGGAGGTCGCTTTGCCCATCTTCGCCTGCACGTGGCCCTTTCTCCACTGCCTTGCCTCACCTGAGAGCCTGCCTTCGGCAGTGGGACCTTTCACCCAGATCCAAGGCTCCTCTGCAGGCTCACCGGCACGCACGGTCAAGCGCAGGGGTGCTGCCAGCGTCACTGGTGGTCGAGTGACGGGAGGCTGCTCCAGGGCTCGCCCGCGCCAGGGTTCTGGCTCCCGTCCTGTCCCCACCAGCTATGCATCTTGGCACCTTTATGTGCTATACCGGGACCTGGCTAGGTGCGCAGGATACAGAGATGACTAGAACCCAGTTCCTGCTGTTGGGCTAGCAGGGGAGCTAGGGCAGCTGTCATCACATATTTGCAGGGTGCCGTCACGTAAAGAGGACGGAACGCCGTGCTGTTAGCTCCAGAGGGCAAAGGGAGGACCCCCGTGGGCATCATCAAGGGCGATTTTAGGTCATAATGATCGCTTGTGAGGTAGAAAGCCGCTCCAGGAAACATTCACGCTAAGCCTGGATGGGCACAGGAGCGCAGCCGGAGCTCAGTGCTGCTCACGTGGCAGGTCACAGCCCACGCGTGGATCGTGAAACCAAGTGAGTTGTGACATTTTTTTAATGGACTATAATAGAATAGAAAAATCTGTATCTAGAATGCGGTGGGCACGTCTCACGAGACTGCTGCACTCTTGTAGACGTGCGTGTAATGAGTCCTGCTGTATCACTCTAGTTTTAGCCAGGTTTATGACTTCGGACCACGCGTGGTTCTCCCGTGGTCCCAGGTTAGCAGATCAGCGTCATCTGGGAACTTGGTAGAAGTGCAGATTCTTGGATTCATCCCAGACCTGTGGAAGCAGAAGTCTAGGGGAGCAGCCCAGTGCACCCTCCCGGTGATCCTGTTGTAACTGAGTGCGAGAATCCCTGCACTGCAGTGGCCCCGTCGCCTACCACAAATACAGTTTCACTGGATGACAGCCAGGCCCATGGTTTACATGTTGTCTGTGGCTACTTTGGAGCTGTGACGGCAGGGCTGAATAGTTGCCTGTAAAGCGTGTCTCCTGTCCAGCCCGTGGCAGAGAAAGGTTGCTGACCCCCAGGCTGGCCTGAGTGACCTCTGTGCTCCCTTCCAGCTCTCGCCTTCTCTGGTCCAAAGTCTACAAGTGAACTTTTCCACTACGTGGCTGTGGCTTCTCATTACACATAACAACTCAGGGGCCTGAGCCCAGCGGTCCTCCCCACCGTACCCCATAGCAGTCACCTGCCCAACTCCATTCGCCTCTGGCCTGCCCTCTAGCCAAGCCGCTCAGCTCCCCCCGCCTTTTCTGTGTCTGTTCGGTGTCCTCTAAGTGCCCTCCGTGGCCCCTCATCCCCGTCATCCTTGGTCCTGTGCTGGGGAGAGCAGCACACTAGTGACCCGTGAGGCCCGTCCTTGTGTCCCCCAAGCCCCGTGGCTGGCCCACTTCGGGTCTCTAAGCACACGCCCATTCACTTGAACTGAGGAACCCTCCAGGTAGTAGAACTTGCACAAAGACCAGCACTTGGGTTTATCAGTTGCACAGTGGATTTTCTCTTCTCAATAGGGTGCAAATTAAATCGCCTCAACTCGGTCGTTGGTGAATATGCCAGGGCGTGTTTACAAGTAGCCCAAGACTGTGGGATTGATGCACTTGACCTGTGGACCCTGATGCAGAAGGACAGTCAGGTAGAGTGGCATGCTCGGTCCTGTTGGGTGAGTAGGATCCCACAGAAGTGACCACGCTGTGCACCGTCTGCCTGGAGCAGCTCCGAGTGGGTCAGACAGTTGTCCTTTTCACCAAAGGGAATGAAAACATTGGCTGGAGTGGAGAGGCTCCAGGACCGCCTGCAGACCCAGCACCTTGCTTGGCCCGGTTCTGTACCGGCACCCAGCAGTTGGCACCGTGCTCTGGGAACCCCTTTAATAGGAGTTGGCATGTAGTGAAATGAATGAGCAATAAATGGTTCATATTTAAGAACATCCAGGCCAAGTTTTGTAATATGGAGAGGGGAAAAGTTAAAAGAGGCAAAACAATGGCTTTAAGTAGAATATGGTATTAACTAAAATTCATATTTTGAGGTACGGAGTTCTAATTGGTTTAAAGCCAGAAAGCCCACTTACAAATGTAAAAGGTAAAAAAGCCAGTCCCCGTGCAGAATGACAGCCTCCTGTACAGTTACGTACACGTGCGCTTATGTGGGACCCTGCAATCCCACCGCAGACGAGAAGGCCGTGTCTGTTCCTCTGCACCCTGACTGGACCTGACCCACCTTGTGCGTTCCCAGGTCGGGAGCAGGCTTGGCCACTTGACCGCTGAGTCAGCACCACGCTCCCACCTGAGATGGTTTGGAAAAGTAACGCTGCTAGAGAAAAGGAGACTGCAGACTGCTGGGCTAGGGGCTCTTTGAAAGTCCTTTTAGACTGACTTAGTGTATTAGGAGTCCAGAGCTGGGAAGGTCTTCCTCAGCGATCATCTGACCTAAGAAACACAGCAGAGATGAGAAGACTGAAGCCCGAGAGGAGTGCTGCTAATCCGAATCCCTGGTCTGCAAGTCAGTCATGAACCAGCTCCAGGTTCTAACGGGGATGGGGGATGGGCGGAGCTCCTGCGTAGGGAAAGGATTCTTTCCCAGAGGAGAAGGGGCTCCAGGGGTGGAGCGTCTGGACTCTGGACGGTACACAGTCTTTTCATCTAATACTGTGCCTGTCAATTTAATTCCTAGACTGAGAAGAGTCAAACAATTTGACACACTGGGCGCTGAGCTCTTGTAACAAATTTTTCACTTTGTTGGCTAAATCAATGTGCTATACTCACTCATTGATCTTCTACCGTCTGCTGACCTGGAAAGACACTTCGGCTCAGGCGCTTATTAATGGTGTGAGGTTCTGTGACGCTCTGTGTGTCATATGCAGGCACTGTCCCTCCACAAAGGGCGTGGGAGCATTTCAGAGGCTGCTATTCAGGCCGGGGACTCGCTGCCTGGGGCCACAGCTGGGAGACCAGCCACCCCTTTAACTGCGTTCTCTTCCCCTTACAGGACTTTTCTTCCTATTTGTCAGACGGACTACATTTATCACCAAAAGGAAATGCGTTTTTGTTCTCCCATCTTTGGCCTTTGATAGAGAAGAAAGTCTCTTCCCTGCCTTTGCTGCTCCCTTACTGGCGAGACATAGCAGAAGCAAAACCGGAACTGAGTCTTCTGGGAGATGGGGACGACCAGTCACAGAAAACCAAGTCCAGCTGTTAATCTACAGAACAGGAAGTCGCCAGTGCACAAAGACCCCAAGATAAGTGGTCAGAGATTCTTTTCTCCAGTTTAAACCTTTGCTCATGACCCTGCAATAAACATCACAAACACCTGCCACCAAGATTAGTAAAAGCATTGGAGCTTTTCAGGACAGCTTTGTACCTGGAGGTACATCGTGGTTGATCATAAGTGTTGATTGATTGATGCAGGTGTCACCAGAGCTACAGCTACAAGATACACCCTGAGCGGCCTGATACACCCTGAGCGGCCTGTGAGTTTTATAAATGGAAAAAAGGTAAAGACGGTGTCGGTTTTTTAAAACGTCACACTTTTATAAAAAATGGTTTCTTACATTCAGCTGGGAACCATTTCACTCTCGTACATACACCCACACACCCCACTCACCTTATATCAGATTGCAAAAGTGTTATCTACAATATAAGAATATTATGACTAGTTAAAAGACAGCAAATACCACAAGGTACAAGTTCAAGTATTAGTGTGACAGGTATCTGCATAACGAATATCCTTAGAAAAAAAGATAGGATTTGTCACAGGTTTGGTTGATTGCTCTCAAAGCTTACAAGTTATCTCAGTTAAAATGTGTTCACTGGTGAGCACATTTCAGTACTTAGCAGGGGAAAGAAGCTTTTAAAAGGAAATCAGAATTCAGCCTGATGGTTTCTATCCTTCACACAGTAGATGCAGACCATACTGAAGCACTAGATCAAGAAGTAACGTGGGTCAGTACCAAGGGTTTCTAGCAATCAGCTGTGTGGGGAGAAAGCCCCAGGCCAGCACATCACACCCGGTTCTTTTGGCAGAAACCATCTCCTGTGCGCTCCTGGCCACGAGTGTTTGAGAAGAGGCGACCATAACTCTCTTATTCTGAAGTAGTTCAGGCTTTCTGAATGGCGAATGTTTTAAGAGGATGGTGACAGTATTGATTGATACATGAAGATACTTCAGAAACACACAAAAACTGCCCGCTATCTAAGGTCCTAAAATGGCAGAATTCTGTAGATTCATTGGGCTACAATTTGTAACCCTCACTATAAGCTAGATTGTTTTAATTCTAGACATTTAGAAATTCTTAATTTAGAATTAAGAAACATTAACCCAATTTATCCCTAAATTTAGCAGTGTAATTCCCTTCTTCTGCTACAAGTTCTAGGTAATACCTAGAAACAGAACCCACATTTTGGAGACAGTGTATACACTGGTTTTATCTCCCTTTGTCTTGAAGGCAAAAGAATAAATCAGTCTATCCTGTGTTCCAGTTATCCTCACAAGAAACGGCTGAATGCCTCGTTATGTTCACTGGATCATTACAGTGTTTAAAAAAAACCGATCATCTCCCTAATCAGTGCCGTTCTCAATATAAAAAGTTAATTTACAAAAATAAATATTCATAACCTAATCCAGCTGTAGTTTCTGCTTTTGCATCAGAGGTTGAAGGATATCTAAAAGATCAAAAAAACTAAAACCTGAAAGCCTCAAAATAAGCTAGATTCACCTTACCTCTTCAGAAGGAAAAGGGCCTGACCACACAAGTATTACGTATGCGAAGGAAGTCCAAACACATGACCAGCATCTGCTGTGAAGTCACTTCCTTTTTTCTCCCAAATCTTCACAAAAACTATGCAGTGATTTGAGGTCAAATCTATAAAAATATTCTGCACACGGAAGTCGGAGAGCTCGGGATGCGGTCCTGAACTAGCACTCAGTTTCCTTGCTGTCAATGCGGTTCTGACGCTGCAGCTTAAAGGACGAGGCCTTTTCGCTTCTGGTGACCGGATGGTCCGTGAGATCCTCGAACGATTTGGCGGCCGCGCTGCTATTTGGGAAGGGGTCCTTCTCGAAGCCATCCTCGTCAGCGTGCGAGTCCGTGCTGGGGTCCTCCTGGATGGTGTCCATCCGCTGGTGGTCTAGCTTTGGGGCCACGGGCACCGAAGGTGCGGGGGGCACCGCAGGGGCGGGCTGTGGGGGCTGTAGGCGGCCCGGGGTCAGGGGTGCAGGAAAGGGCTTGATGACGCGAACTGACGCGGAATCCATGCTGCTCAGCATCTCAACGTTCTGAAAAGACACACAGTAGGTGCACCCCAGGTCCCACAGTCCCAGCCTCACCCGACAGACAGCTGCGCCCGTCAGCACCCTGATCCCCACGCTGGGGAAGGCACCCCGAGAAGCGAGTCGAGCTGTTGGCATTCAAGTCCTGACACGCCACCATTTGAAGACCCAAAGGAGACTCATGAGAAACAACGCTGTCAGGATCCCAAGACAGGAAAAGCTCTCTCAGTGTTAAACTAAGCCCGTGCTGAACAGCTGACCACTCAGGGCTGCGGGGAGGGCACTGGTGCTGCTTTCGGTCTCCATCCAAGCGACTAGCAAACATTCACTGTCACTGTCATGAGAAGTGACCTTTAGCATCCAACCTAGATCCCTCCCGCTACAACAGGGCCTTCCAGCCAGAGAAGGTGCCCCTGGAAAGGCTGGTGGCTCTTGCTGGGGAGGCCAGTGCAGGTCTCTCCTCAGCAGGCCTCAAAACACAACTGATCAAACTCTTCCAAAATAGAGCAGAGGGAGGAACACTCCCAAACTCATTCTACGAGGCCACCATCACCTTGATACCAAAACCAGACAAGGATGTCACAAAGAGAGAAAACTACAGGCCAATATCACTGATGAACATAGATGCAAAAATCTTTGACAAAATACTAGCAAACAGAATCCAACAGCACATTAAAAGGATCATACACCATGATCAACTGGGGTTTATTCCAGGAATGCAAGGATTCTTCAATATACACAATCAATGTGATACACCATATTAACACGTTGAAGGAGAAAAACCATATGATCATCTCAATAGATGCAGAGAAAGCTTTTGACAAAATTCAACACCCATTTATGATAAAAACCCTGCAGAAAATAGGCATAGAGGGAACTTTCCTCAACATAATAAAGGCCATATATGACAAACCCACAGCCAACATCGTTCTCAATGGTGAAAAACTGAAACCATTTCCACTAAGATCAGGAACAAAACAGGTTGCCCACTCTCACCACTCTTATTCAACCTAGTTTTGGAAGTTTTAGCCACAGCAATCAGAGAAGAAAAGGAAATAAAAGGAATCCAAATTGGAAAAGAAGTAGTAAAGCTGTCACTGTTTGCAGATGACATGATACTATACATAGAGAATCCTGAAGATGCTACCAGAAAACTACTAGAGCTAATCAATGAATTTGGTAAAGTAGCAGGATACAAAATTAATGCACAGAAATCTCTGGCATTCCTGTACACTAATGATGAAAAATCTGAAAGTGAAATCAAGAAAACACTCCCATTTACCACTGCAACAAAAAGAATAATATATCTAGGACTAAACCTACCTAAGGAGACGAAAGATCTGTATGCAGAAAATTATAAGACACTGATGAAAGAAATTAAAGATGATACAAATAGATGGAGATACACCATGTTCCTGGATTGGAAGAATCAATATTGTGAAAATGACTCTACTACCCAAAGCAAGCTACAGATTCAATGCAATCCCTATCAAACTACCACTGGCATTTTTCACAGAACTAGAACAAAAAATTTCAAAATTTGTTTGGAAAAACAAAAGACCCCGAATAGCCAAAGCAATCTTGAGAACGAAAAACAGAGCTGGAGGAATCAGGCTCCCTGACTTCAGACTATACTACAAAGCTACAGTAATCAAGACAGTGTGGTACTGGCACAAAAAAAACAGAGATAGAGCAATGGAACATGATAGAAAGCCCAGAGATAAACCCACGCACATATGGTCACCTTATCTTTGATAAAGTGGCAGGAATGTACAGTGGAGAAAGGACAGCCTCTTCAATAAGTGGTGCTGGGAAAACTGGACAGGGACATGTAAAAGTATGAGATTAGATCACTCCCTAACACCATACACAAAAATAAGCTCAAAATGGATTAAAGACCTAAATGTAAGGCCAGACACTATCAAACTCTTAGAGGAAAACATAGGCAGAACACTCTATGACATAAATCACAGCAAGATCCTTTTTGACCCACCTCCTAGAGAAATGGAAATAAAAACAAAGATAAACAAATGGGACCTGATGAAACTTCAAAGCTTTTGCACAGCAAAGGAAACCGTAAACAAGACCAAAAGACAACCCTCGGAATGGGAGAAAATATTTGCAAATGAAGCCACTGACAAAGGATTCATCTCCAAAATGTATAAGCAGCTCATGCAGCTCCATAGCAAAAAAACAACGACCTAAGTAGACATTTCTCCCAAGAAGATATAGATTGTCAACAAACACATGAAAGGATGCTCAACATCTTTACTCATTAGATAAATGCAAATCAAAACTACAATGAGATATCATCTCACACCAGTCAGAATGGCCACCATCAAGAAATCTAGAAACAATAATTGCTGGAGAGGGTGTGGAGAAAAGGGAACACTCTTGCACTGCTGGTGGGAATGTGAATTGGTACAGCCGCTATGGAGAACAGTATGGAGGTTCCTTAAAAAACTAAAAATAGAACTACCATATGACCCAGAAATCCCACTCCTAGGCATATACCCTGAGAAAACCATAATTCAAAAAGAGACATATACCAAAATGTTCATTGCAGCTCTATTCACAATAGCCCGGAGCTGGAAACAACCTAAGTGTCCATCATCGGATGAATGGATAAAGAAGATGTGGCACATATATACAATGGAATATTACTCAGCCATAAAAAGAAGCGAAATTGAGCTATTTGTAATGAGGTGGATAGACCTAGAGTCTGTCATACAGAGTGAATAAGTCAGAAAGAGAAAGAAATACCGTATGCTAACACATATATATGGAATTTAAGAAAAAAAAATGTCATGAAGAACGTAGGGGTAAAACAGGAATAAAGGCACAGACCTACTAGAGAATGGACTTGAGGATATGGGGAGGGGGAAGGGTAAGCTGTGACAAAGTGAGAGAGAGGCATGGACATATATACACTACCAAACGTAAGGTAGATAGCTAGTGGGAAGCAGCCGCATAGCACAGGGATATCAGCTCGGTGCTTTGTGACCACCTAGACGGGTGGGGTAGGGAGGGTGGGAGGGAGGGAGACGCAAAAGGGAAGGGATGTGGGAACAGATGTATATGTATAACTGATGCACTCTGTTATAAAGCAGGAACTAAAAAAAAAAAAAAAAACCCACAACTGAGAACGACTCGTGAGAGATACTTACACTGGGGTGGAACAGAGACAGCGATTCAAACTGCTTGTCCAGTTTCTTATCCTAGAAAGAAGAGCAGAGCGGCGTCACTCCTGCGAACAGTGCGTCAGCGCCCCTTCCTCATGAGCCCCTCCTACTGTCCGGGGAAGAAAGAACTCAGAGCTGCAGGTGTACAAAGTGGGAGCAGGTTGCACAGAGGAGGAGGAACTTCGCAGCCAAGCTTTAAGGGCTCTGCCCAAGTGTTTGCTCTGCACATCAAGGAAATGTGTTTTTTGGCGTTAAGTAAGGAAACAGGCGAAGTCTAAGCACTGGTGTCTGAGGCCCCGCCCCGGGCAGGAACGAGGAGGGTGGCTCCGTGCGGTGCGCAGGCCCTGAGGGCCGCTCCCGGAGGCCGCGCCCCAGCCCGCCGGAGCCTCGTCACTCCTCCCGGCCGCGTCCAGGGTCGCTGTGGCCCAAGCTCTTGGCGGCACCAGGCCTCGAGTCCCGACAGCACACCCTGCACAAGGCTGGACACGCGGTCTGCCCTCCGCCCTCGGTCCCTGCCCGGGGCCTGGCTTCCAGCCCAGCCGCCCTGAACGGCCGCCGAGGTCAGAGACAAGCCCCTGCCCGCCTCCCTGCACAGAAATCGAGCATCAGGCCTCTCGGTCCACAGTCGTAACTCTCGCCGTAAACCACGCAGGTCTGACTAAAAGCCACCGTAATGGACGGCACCGTCGCCCATCTGTCAAAGCCACCACCGCGTCCCCTTTAACACCGCTCCGCTTTCGCAGGGCTTTTCCTCGTGTCCGGCAGCCTCGCCGCCTGAGAGAAGCCGCCCGAGAGAAGAGCCGAGAGAAGGGCCGTTCAGGGAAAGCACGCAGCCGAGGGAAGGCACGGGGCGTGAAGACCCGAGAGGGCCCCGCGCAGGGCTTTCAGGGCACAGGCCTGGAAGCCTGGCTCTGACGTCCTCGTCTCTACACAGCAGACAAATCCTCCTTTTCCCACAGAAGCAAGGAGAACGGATCTATGAGAAATTTTCTGGAGCAGGAAGTTTTCGCGAAGAACAGGACCAGGCCTCCCAGAGAAGCCTCTCGAGCCCCTTAAGCCCTCCCCGTGACACTGCAGGAATAAAATCATGTTTCTGTGGACAGCAGGAGGGTCTGACTTAGGCGAGTCAGGCTGCCCCTAGGTCTTCCCTGCCCACTCGGCACCCGTTTCAAAATCAAACTTTATAAAGTGCCTGGAGTTTCTCAAAGCCCTATTCAACTGTTAACTGTTACTCATTTTGAACAATAAAGAAGACGGCTCCCTCTCCTCACGTGGAAGCATCTGAGGGAGCACCCCAGACGACGATGCCAAGACAGCAGACCAGACGGGGCAGCACGTCTGGAATGCTGCTGTTTGGCACCTGCTCTGCCACAGCAAAGTCAGCCTGGATGCGCTCGTTTAGAAGCTTCACTCGTCAGAGGTCCTGGACAAGCCCAGTTAACCAGTCTCCTGTGCTTAGAAGTATAAAACTCCTCAGAAATTATACATGAGATCAAAACATCCGCGCACAAAAAGTGTAATTTTTTAAGAGACCATTAGTTAATTTTACAAAAAATGCTTTCCCAGGGATAGCACCAAAAATGTCAATGGAAACAGCAGGTCAGATTTTTCTAAGAACAAATTTTTATCTTTTCCAAAGCTAACATGGTTCGAGTTGCTCAAAATTTTAATAAAATGTTATTACTTAAAAACTGGTGACTTACCACACAATGGACCAGAATGCTGAAAGGAATCCAAAATATCAAGGAGAAAACCAGGACGGAACCTACGATGTTGTCTGCTAAAAACTTCCCTGTGAACAATTCCAAACAGTGAATTTGTCTTGACCAAGTACTTTAGAAATTGAAAACGCAACATTCTTAGAGTATTGTCACGTGTCAAACAGCACAGACTGCTGGCGGGATATAACAACTGGGCTGGTACCGAGAAGCGTTTCTGTGCCACCTGCTCTACACCCAGCCGTCCCCCCCCCTACACGGGAGCTCTCCCCAGAATGGCCCCATGTGCTTGTGGAGAACAGATCACATCACAGGAGGGCCCACACAGTCCCCGGAGGGACAGTGCAGGGGACTCATCCTGGAGGAGGCTCCTACTAGCAACGATGCTTGCGAAGACAACGCTGATGCTGTCTGGGTACTATTGTTTTTGTGACTAAACCCTAAATTATGAGACACAGAGCATCCTTGCTTCTGCAAAGTCTGAGGCCCACTTTTAAATAAATGACTCATATCAAGCAGGATTCAGCTTTACAATCTATAGGACTGAAGGACACTTATGCTGTCACATGTTCATTTTTTAGTAAAGAAGCCAGTATTTTTACTTCCCTTGTCTGAAAATTTGTGCATTCACGCTACACAGGGGCAGACCTATAATGTGTCCACTTTTTTTTTAGCCAACAAAGTCGTTTCAGAACAAAAGCAGTAACTATTTCCATCTTCTATTGCACGATTAGGGCCTGTCAGTCTGAAACCACACTTTTCTAACGTCATCAGTGAAATCAGCTCAGTTCCAAGCAACCACCCACCTGGGGAAACCACGTACCGAAAGTATTGATGCTCAGCTTGTCAATGAACTCCCAGAACCGCTCAATGACATCCTGCACTCGCTTCTCACATTTGCCCTATGAACAGAAAGCACCCGGCATTACCCCAGCGGCCATGCATTTAGAAGGAACATGGCTTCCTTCAAGTCAAACACGTAATTAACACGAAAAGGGCTCCACTGAAACCAAACGGCCAGGAGAGCCATCTCTGACGCACTGGGATGGGTACCTAAGAAGGCAGCATTCTCTGTCACTGACACTCCACCGTCAGTCCATTTTTATAAGTGAACTTAGAGTTACCAGAAGACAAAACTCAAGAAAACCAGTTTGTTAAAGATGGGCCAATTCCAGTAAGGACTGCACTGATCTCACACACACACTGCCAGAGAAGCCTCTCGAGCCCCTTAAGCCCTCCCCGTGACAGTGCAGGAATAAAATCGTGTTTCTGTGGACAGCAGAAGGGTCTGACTTAGGCGAGTCAAGCTGCCCGTAGGTCTTTCCTGCCCACTCGGCACCCATTTCAAAATCAGAGTTTGCAATCCTGCAGCATTAGTGACTTTTATAATTAGCCCTGAAAACCAAGTAAGTAGGACTCCCTGCCTCAAACTCAACTTTACCACAAAGTCCCCCAGGTCCTGCCCAGTGTCCTGAGAGCCCCTGGTCCTCTCCTCCGAGGTCACACGCACAGTACGTAACTAGACTCACACAAGGACAACGGGTAGACATGCCAGCATCCGTGCTCTGATTCCCTTCCATTTGCAAAACCCAGCATTTACAAAATAAAAACTCCACATCTGGCTGTTAGAGAAAAAGCTGTAGATAAATAAATACTCACATTCATGTCACAAAATCCTACTGTACAGGGCTTTCCCTTCCTCAAAAATAAGTTCTTCTGTTCGGCGTCGACGTAGGGCAGGCAGCGGCCTGAGGGGTCCCTGCAGCACACCTTGCACGAGTTGTCGGTTTCTGAAACAGAGCAGAGCCTCTTAGACACGCGCTCTCCTCCTGCCTGTCCCCCTCCGACCCCGCTCCCGCAGGGAAGGAATCGCACTCAGTTTTTATTCCAACAGCGAATATGATCCAGGTTTCGCACCCCTCCCCTCCCCTCCCCCCGCCAAAGAGTAACTCCTGAGTTCAGGCTCCTCAGCCCTCAGAGAGGTAAAGCAAGGTAAAAACGATTTACCTGGAAAAGCTTCCTTTAAGAGATTAAAAGGCAGATTATTCTCTCTACTTCAAACCCTTCATAATGCTAAATGATTCCCTTCGTCCCAACGTTATTACACTGCGGGTTTCAATCCTTGGCTTCTGTTTCCAGCACACTCTGGAAAGCCAAGGCTCCAGCGAGAGCCAAGCCACTGTGACAGAACTGCCGGCCTCGGGTGCAGATCTGAGTGACCCACCAGCGACGGGGGCACCGCAGCCTAAGCACGACCTCTCCCCTCTGTGGACACCAACCTCCGATAGCACAGCGGGTATTTGGCACACATACAAACGTGTAGGAATGTCCAAAAGGTCAACGGGCCGTATAACTCGGGACAACCTTTACTTGACCTCTTAGGAAAAATTGAAATCAACCAGAACACAAAAACAAGCAAAACCACTTTAAAGGGAAAACAAAAACCTTTTCCTCATTCATTCATATATCAAGCATTTCCTGGGCATTTACTATGTGTATTTCCAGGGCACCCCAAGCCTCTTGCCGCTCACTGAATAAATCACCTGGCGTTTACTGTGTGTTATCTTTATTTACACGTTATTCCACCTGGAAGAGCCGCTTGCTCCACTGTGTGGATGGTAAGTGCCCATCCCAGGGGTTCTGACTTCTGGGATTTTTGTTGTGAAAGCAGCAGAACTCTGAGGGAGGGCGGGGAGCTCAGAGCCCAGCCAGTCCCTCAGACCCTTCCTCAGACCCAAGGGTTCCAAAAACAGTGTGGAAATCTGAGGACAAGGGTCCCAGAGGCCGTGGCCAAGAGGCCCCTGCCCCAGGCGTCTGGCAGGGGGCGGCGGCGGCTGGCCCAGCAGACGTCCCAACAGAGGGGGGACCCGGGCCTGGGCCGTGCCGGGTGGGTCCTGAGCGGCACCAGAGCTCGAGGCCAGCAGGAGTGAGGACGGACCTCCAGCCGCCCGCCCTCCCGGAGTCCCCTCTGGCCTCGCCGCCGAGTGGCCTCACGGTCTGAAAACGCAGCCACGAGGCAGACGGACAGGACGGCTCCCGGAGACGACCGTGGAAGGAGCAGGACCCGGAGGCAGCGGTCCGTCTGCGCACACCACCCGCTGCTCCCGCCCTCGCCCCACTGCAAGGATGGGCAGGGCCACGTGCTCACCGTTACACGCGCAGGACTCCAGCCTCTGCTCCCGCTCGCAGAAGGGCACGCACTTGCCATCTTTACACTTGCCGAGATCCAAGCACACCGTGTCGTCGGCAGCATCGCCGGGAGGGGGGCACTCACTGCTGTTACCTGCAGCACGCAAAGGGCACGCGGGCCGCCCTGAGTCACGTGGCCCAGTTCCACAGGGCGGCCCGTGTCCCAGCAGCCGGGGAGCACCAAGGCCTGGCCACGCCGAGCACCGAGCACCGAGCCCCGCCCAGTGTCCACTCGGCCCCTGCGGCCTCGCCTCCGTCACTACTTACACGTGCCAAGCATTCTGCTTTTACCTTTATATTGTGAAACATAACATACATACAAAAGAATGTATATACAAAAGAGATCTCTACTACTATCACCAATAAAAGACACCTGTGTGCCCTCCCTTGACTAAGACGCAAACTCCCTAGGAAGGCACACGACAATCCCCAAGCCACACGCCCGCTCCAACGGCCTCCCTCCCATGTACTCCATTTCTCTCTCACCTCAGAACCTGACTGTATGCCGCTCAGTACCCACAATGTTCTTGTCTCCACTCTTTCAGGAGGACTGGCTGGTTCCTTCTCACCCTTCAGATTTCCTCTCCTAGACCTCCTCTCTCAGCCGTTCTCAGCCATCCCCGAGGACCCTGCCCGAGCTGGCTGCCCCTCACCCCCGCCGTGCTCTATCACCACACGGGGTCCTCCCCTTCACAGCACGAGGTTTACAATTTACACCTATTCGATTACCTGTGGTTATTTTCTGTTTCTTACCACCAGACTGGTAAGCTCCAGAAGAGCAGGGACCGAAACTATTAATGAATCAGTGACGTCCAATCCCTGTCACACTGTAGGTAAGCCACAAATACTTCTTAAATGAGTCAATGATTCTTAAGGACAAAAAAAAGCCAACCAAGGATGTTAAATTCGAGAGAAAGGGCGGAACGAATGACTCACTCTGGAAAATGAGAAGCACAAGCAGTTGAAAGTCACTAAAAGGGAAGCGAAAAACTACTGCATGGAAACACCACGGGCCTGGCCTTCCAACTGAGGAATGGAACCAATCCAAAGATTCGGCCTCAAAGGTCTGTGAACTTAAAGGAATCTGCCCTGTTTCCTACAAAAGCAGCCTTTCATTAACTACCTAACACATATGAGACACTTGCTTAGGCTGCTACCTCTGCCTCTGGTTTTATAAAACCCGTTACGGGTGCTGGGCATTCAGAGTGCCAACAAGACTGTCTTAGAGCAAACTCACTGCCACTGAAAGCAAGCTCTGGAAAAAGTACAGCAAGTTCAGTGAAGGTTTTATATTCTGTATTGTCACCGTATTTTTAGTATGTTATACTGCCCTCAGCAGAGACATAAAAAATGCTTTAGAATATCTGTTCTTAAAAGATTAAAATCAGAGTATGAAACGCACAGGAAAATAATTAACAACACAGCCTCACCTATTTAACACGGTACTCAAAGTGGAGCACGCGTCAAGATCCGCCAGTGGATGCTGCAGCAGCGTGCTGGGCCCCGCCCCCAGAGCTGCCAGTTGCAGGAGGCCCGGGAGCGGACCAAGCATTTCCATTTCTAACAAGAGCCCAGGTGATGCTGCTGCTACTTTGTATAAAATACCAAGGGAACAAAAAAGGCTGTTTGAAAAGGAATATCTTTTTTTCAAATTGTTCTACTTACACTTATTTAAAGAAAACATCTTTCTATTATTACAATAAAGACAAACACTGAGCACAGCTAGAAAGTGTTTTTTAAAGACTGATTGAGATATTCAGGCTCTTGACATTTGCCAAACTAATGTGATGCTGACAGATCTCAGAATGTTAACAATCATGAGTAACATCTTCTTATGAAATGCACGTGTAAAAGCCGAAGGAAAAATCAAAATGAGATAAAACTTTGCATCCACTAGGATGGCTACAATCAAAAAGACAGGGGAATTCCCTGACAGTACAGTGGTTAGGACTCCACGCTTCCACTGCAGAGTGCACGGGTTTGATCCCTGGTTGGGGAACTGAGATCCCACATGCCGTGTGGTGCGGCCAAAAAAAAAAAAGACAGACAATAACAAGTGTTGGTGAGGATGTGGAGAAACTGGAACCTTCACACATGCTGGTGGGAACGTAAAACGGTACAGCCACTTGGAAAACAGCCTGGCAGTTCTTCAAAGGATTAAACAGAGTTACCGAATGACCCAGCAATTCAACAAAAGGATATATATATAGGAGAAATAAAAACATAAGTCCACACAAAAACTTGCACACGGGGACTTCCCTGGTGGCACAGTGGTCAATTATCTGCCTGCCAGTGCAGGGGACACGGGTTCGAGCCCTGGTCCGGAAGAATCCCACATGCCGCGGAGCAACTAAGTCCGTGCGTCACAACTACTGAGCCTGCGCTCCAGAGCCCACAAGCCACAACTACTGAGCCCACGTGCCACAACTACTGAAGCCTGTGCACCTAGAGCCTGTGCTCTGCAACAAGAGAAGCCACCACAATGAGAAGCCCACGCACCACAACGAAGAGTAGCCCCCGCTCACCACAACTAGAGAAAGCCCACGCACAGCAACAAAGACCCAATGCAGTCAAAAATTTAATTAATTAATTAATTAAAAATTGGGTGGGTTCATTAAAAAAAAAAAAACTTGCACACAAATCTGCATAGTATCGTTATTCACAGCAGCCAAAAAGCAGCAACAATCCAAAATTCATCAATTGATGAATGAATAAAAAAATGTGATATATCCATACAATGGAATATTATTCAGCAATTAAAATAAATGAAGGACTGATTCATGCTACAACATGGATAAACCTTGAAAACATTATTCTGAGGGAAAGAAGCCCACATATTGTATGATTCCATTTATATGAAACATCCAGATTAGGCAAATCCATGGAGACAGAAAGTAGATTAGTGGCTGTCTGGAGGTGGGATGATGAGGGGACTCGAAATGGTGGCTAAAGGGTGCAGATTTCTTTTTGAGGTGATGAAAACTGACTGGTAGGTGGATGTACAAATGTGAGTATACTAGAAACCACTGAACTTACACTTTAAATGGGCAGGTGGTATTATATGTTAATTGTATCTCAATGAAGCTGCTACAAAAATCAAACCAAGCAACCAAAGGGTACAGAAATTAGAAAAATACAAGATGGGATAGATACACCAGACAAACAGGAACAAGAACAACAGCAAACAGGTAGCAGACTGAATATTAAACAATTTAAGTTAAAACAGTATATGTGTAACAGATTCACTTTGCTGTACATCTGTAACTAACACAACATTGTAAATCAACTATACTCCAATAAAAATTTTTTTAAAAAGTTAAAAGAAATCACAAGGGTCAAAAAGGAGCATTACATACTGATGAAGGAAAAGCAGATCAAGAAGATGTAGAGAATATGTCCAATCATGTACCTAATAATATAGCTTGGAGATTTTTTAAAGGAACAACTAACAGAACTACAGGTAATATTGATAATCAATACAATCTCAAAATTAGCTCCAGATAAAGTCCTAAATGTAAAAGGTAAAATTATGAAGCTACAGAAGCAGCTGTGGAAAATATCTTTATAACTATCCACAACTCAAAAAAATAAACACACAAACAAAATGACAGATTTGATTCAAGTGAAAGATTTCAGTTCCAAAAAGGACAACAGATAGGAGGAAGGCATATGCAATGTTTAAACCAAATGGATTATCATAAAAGAACTCCTCCAAATCAATAATAGCAAAAATGAAATTCAATTTTTAAAAATGGACCAAATAAATGAACTAGTTATTCACAAAAGGAGAAGTCTAAATAGCTAACAAATGTAAAGAGATGTTCAAGAAAAATGTAAATAAGAAGAAATCACTTCATACTCATCAGACCAGCAAAAACTATAAGACAGCCAGATAATACAGCGTGTCAGCAAGGACATCAGAATACAGGAACCTGGACCACTGACGGTGGCACTGACAAAACCCGTTACTGCTGCTCTAGAGAACGCTGGAGAGCCTCCCTCCACGACTAAGCAATTCCACTCCTCCATATGCACTCAGCAAGTTCTCAGAGCTCCCAAAGTAGATGTGTAAGGGTGTTCGGTGTAGTCCTATCTGCAGCATTAGGAGATAAAGGCAATCCAAGCAGCTACTGCTTGGCGAACAGGTAAGTAAAATATAGTAAATCACAAAACTAAACACTCAGCAAGTGCCCAAAACAATGAACTAGATACAAAGATACAGATACAGACAGAAATACAGGGCAATAGAAAACAGAGTTGTAAAAACATGGTATTGAGTTTTTAAAAAAATGATCTAAGGTAGAGTATCATTTTGGCACGTTAAAAACACACGTATACAGAAAATAAACACACTATCTTTCAAGGATATACACCTATCTAGGCAAATATTAGACACGTTAAAGCAGATGCCTATGAGGGGAAGGAGAATGGAAGTGAATGAAAGGGAATAAACAATGAAGAGAAATAATCACGGGCCTTGCACAGACCAATGACAAGTGTGCTGAGATCAACTCAACTCTGCACATGAGGTTAAAAAAAAAGGGGGGGTGGCTATATTCATCTGAATGAAACACAATCTTGCTTTCCAACACACACATACCCGTTTGAGCAAATTCTTCCAAGAGAACCAACGGGAGGACATACCTGTGCAGTAAGACACGCCTTTGCAAGTAGCATTAATAGCCTCTTGGCACTTCTTCTGGGCCGTCTCGAACTGACAGTTTTTACAGCAAGGACTGTTCCTATCACTACAGAGGAAGAGCAGACAGTCCAGGTCAAAGGTCAACAGCACAGACTACGGTCACGCCACAGGGCCCTGAAGTGGCAGCGCAGGGGCTCCTGGCTGGGTCACCCACTCCTGCACAGACTCCCAGGTTAGCGCTCGCACCACCTGCACGTGGTCCATCTACCCTTCTTGACGCAGACTCACGCCGCACAGTGGTCCAAGGTGACCTATCTTTAAAACATCTTGGTGTCCTTGGTTTTCATTAACTTAATACAGTAATTTAAAAAAAAAAAGGACTTCCCTGGTGGTCCAGTGGTTAAGACTCCACACTCCCAACACAGGGGGACATGGGTTCGATCCCTGGTCAGGGAACTAAGATCCTACATGCCACGTGGCACAGCCAAAAAATTAAAAAAACAAAAAACAAGAAGCCCACAAGGCAACAGTGGCCAAGCAACTAGTCAGCCCTATCAGTACTTACAATGTTAATATGCACTGTATACCGTTAAATCTGTTACCATAAACTAAAGTTTTCCCCCCTACTTCTAAGCCAGGCACTGGATGTTAAAAATGGAAATATAAGTACCTTCTAACTTGTAACCTGCTTCCTCCACAGTTTCTGGGATTAAACAGTATTCTTCAACACTATTTACAGTATAGATACACAATAATTAATTAATGTCCCAGGACTGTCATTTTGATTGTTTCCCATATTTTGTTATTATAAAAGAATGTAGCCATGAACATCCCTGCCAGATCATCTTTGTACATCTCTGTTTCCTTAGAAAAGATTCTTTGTACTATGGCATCACTACAGCAGAGAGGATGCGAGATGGAGGATTTGTGATACAATGTCACACTGCTTTCCAGAAAACATTTTTCTCGCTGTAACGTGCAGAAGGGGTAAACACACGCTTGCCAGGCCCTCTGATGAGTCTAGAGCCCCGCGCTTTCAGCCCACTGTTGTGAGGACCCTTGTCAGGTGCCCAGCTCCACCCCACGCCACGCTCCTCACCTGCACTGGACGCCCGGCCTCAGCGTGCAGTCACTGTTGCAGCAGGTGTCGTTGTTCAGGTACATGATGCCGGGGTCACACTCCTCCCCCTCGTCCACCCTGGAGTTCCCGCACACTTTGTTGCTGCGTTCTTGAAAACACTCCTGGGCCTTACTTTCAATGGTCTTATAGATGGACTGTTTACTGCAGTTTGAAAACATCTTAAGAGAAAAGAGGCCACATAGGACCCAAAATAACATAAAAATTCATTCCCAGGTGGTGTTTGTGCTTCTTTTCCAGGGACAAACTTCAACACAAAAGCCACAATCAGAACCACCTTGAAGGTATATCAGGTTCCCTGTCACCTCTAAATGTCATTTGTATGGAATTGAGTCATGGCCCTCTGCAAGATGCTAAAAAGGTGATGTGAACGTGGTTAAGAGCCTATAAAATTCTTCACAGGAAAGTAAGCTACACGAATGCTGAGACCAAACACCCCAGCCAGTCCAGCACGAGCAGAGAGTCACCAGACTCTAAGCCACCCCAGGCTCAGGCACAGGCCCCGCTGCAGGGACACTGCAAACGGGGCACAGGCGGCCGTCTTCCTAGATGTAACGATCCAGGCCTGCAAAAGAGGGTCTGCTCTGGTTTACCTCTTCATCTTTCCCTGAATATTTACATCAATGATCCATGTTTAAAGTGCTTAAATAGTTGAGCTTAGTAAGAGGCATGTTATTACATATAGTCTATTTAAAAATTAAATTCCAATTTATTACCTAAACGTTGTCATGAGTCCCCAAGATCTTAAGTTTCTTTGAGTTTCTCCGGTTGACCAGCATCTCAAAGGAAGCCTGAACCCTAGCTTGCCCACCTGGTGTACAGAAACATGAAAATGACCTTCTAAATCTGGGCATTTTTACCTGGAGCTCTAAAACGGAGTCCATTTCCCAAACCATCTGAAATTATCAAGAAAAGCGGAACAAGACTCGGGTAAAACTCAGCGTGGGTACTTCTAGAGGTAGGGCCGCCACAGTTTGCAAATGGCTAAAATGGCTTCACTTTCAACCCAGACAAGGGCCATGAGACCCTGAGGAGCAGAGAGCACAGGACGCTTATGAAATAGTATAAAATATACACTGGTCTGTGGCCCCAGTTCCTGGCACAGAGCTCCCGAAGCCTCTGTAATTTCCTGGGTCAAAATGGGAGTGTCTTTTGTTGTAATGAGCCGACTTGGAGTGGGCTCCTTGGTGGCTCCTGGATGGGGGCTGGTCAGCAAAATGACCAAGCCACCATGAGAAGCTTGGAATTTTCAGCCCCGCCTTCCATTCTCTCTCGAAGGGACAAGCGCTTAAAACGGAGCTAATGGCCGATCGTGCCTATGTGAGGAAGCCTCCATAAAATCCCAAAAGTACAGGGTTCAGAGAGCTTAGGGGTTGGTGGACACATGGGGGTGCTGGGAGAGGGGTGCACTCAGAGGCAGGGAAGCTCCACGCCCCTTCCCACACACCTCGCCCTGTGCATCTCTTCCATCTGGATACTCATCTGTATCCTTGATCATAGCCTTTTATCATAAACAGGCAAACGTGTTTCCCTGAGTTCTATGAGCCACTCTAGGAAATTAACTGAACCCAAGGAGGGGGTCATTGGAACCTCCAATCTATAGCCAGTTGCTTAGAAGCACAGGCGATGACCTGGGCTTGTGAGTGGCATCTGGGGATGGGGGGGCGGGGCACGCAGCATCAGGGCACTCTTACGGGACTGAGCCCTTAACCTTTGGGATCTGATGCTATCTCCAGGAAGAGAGGGTCAGAACTGAGTTAAACCCAGCTGGCGTTGCAGGAAACAGCTTGGTGTAAAGAAAAACCTCCACATTTGGTGACCAGAAGGGTCAGAAGTGAAGTGGGCTCTAAGAATAGTAAAGTAGACACACAGGAAGAAACACACAAAAGGGAAGAACTGGGTTTTCCCTACACGGGAAGAAAAAACTGAATTGATGTTCCTTTTTTTTTTTTTTTTTTTCTTTTTGCGGTACGCGGGCCTCTCACTGTTGTGGTCTCTCCCGCTGCGGAGCACAGGCTCCGGACGCGCAGGCCCAGCGGCCATGGCTCACGGGCCCAGCCGCTCCGCGGCATATGGGATCCTCCCAGACCAGGGCACGAACCCGTATCCCCTGCACCGGCAGGCGGACTCTCAACCACTTGCGCCACCAGGGAGGCCCTGATGTTCCTTTTTAACCCTCCAAAGGTGACTGTGACCACTGAAGCAGATACAAAAGGATTACTCTCCGAAAGACACTGAAGACCCCATCTCCCTAAACAGAAACACTAACTGGATTTTTTTTAAAGGCCCTTCCAATGAATTTTTATAGTAAAGACATTTTTAAGGGGCCTGGTTATTTCAGTCTAAACCTCAGGCAGTTAGTATTTTGCTGCGTTTATTCACCAGCACTGCGGACTCATGAGCTCAATTCTACCAGTTCATTATGGGAGGCCAGGTCCTTATGAATTCAAATTCACACGGAACCAATAAGAAGATCTCTTTGCTAATTTATCAGAGTCACACCCCCAAGCAGCTGGACCCCCAGACAGAGCTGAGGGAAAAGTGACCACTTCACTCTCGCTTTGGCTGCCTCCACGCTCCCCGAAGACCTCTGAGCCCTCTCTCTGTATCCTTACCACACCCCCTTCTCCTCCCACCAATAAACTCTAAGAGGTTACAATCCCTGATGCCGTCTGCTCACAGCAGAGCCCGTGGCTTGATACTTCTCAGTGGCTTGTCTGGTGTAAGGTGCCAGGTCCTGTCTTTCTAGGTCGAGGAACCACCTTATTTTTGTCCTGGAGCCTTTTTTACCTAATTAAAAACATTTTAAGGAATTAATTTTAATTAAGGAATTAAAATGTGGACTAGAAGATGCTCAGTATCTTTTTACAAGGAGATTGCTACTTGGGTAAACCAAACTATTAAAGAAAATACACTTGGGACAAAATAAATAAATGGATAAAGTGTTCTTCGCTGATAGACTAGCAGCTCCAGAAATAAATGGCTCTGCCCAGCCTCCATTCTCATTAGCGAGTTCTTACAGGGCTGTTCCAAGAGCCCATGGGAGAAGTCTCACTTAGAAAGAACTTGTAACAGGATGAGTTAGCACCATGCATGCTCACTTGAACAGTCTGCAAAGTAAAACATTTTACCCCAAAGTACTGACGCCATCCTCGTGACCAAGAAGCAGTGACTAACAGCTAGACCTGCACTGTCTAATACGGCAGCCACTAGCCATACGTGATTATTTAAATTTCTTTTTCCTCACCACATATTTCACATTTTTTATTACAGAAACGTTCAAGCATCTATAAAGTGGACAGAACGGATTCATGAATGCTCACATGGCCCTTCACCAGCTTCAGCAATTATCAACTCATGGCTTCGTGACTCACCTATATCCTCACCACTTTCCCTCTGTTCCCACACTGTTTTTTGTTGTTGTTGTTTGGGTTTTTTGCAGCTTTATTAAGGCATATTTTACATATCACAACATTTACCGGTTTCAATTGTACAATTCAGTGATTTCTAGTAATTTTACCAAGCGATGAAACCATCACCATAAATCAGTTTTAGAACATTTCATCACCTCAGTAAGGTCCCTCAGATCCTTTTACAGGTAATGCCCATTCCCACCTCCAGCCCCAGGCAACCACTACTGAATTTAAACAAAACAGAATTTAAAATTCAGTTCCTTGGTCTCTCCAGCCACATTTCAAGTGCTTACTGGCCACATGGCGCTAGTGACTACTATATTGGGTACAGCAGATAGTGTTTCCCCCATCACAGAACCTTCCAGTGAACAGGGCTGAACTATAATGTACATCACTAGAAAGAGAGAGACAACCTCTGAAAAAAGGAGAAAAATTCAATAGGGTGTGTGATACAATGGAAGAACAGGCAAAACAGGTAGTCCCTCAGGCACAAGTTGTCCAGTGAAGGAAAAATAAAGCATAACAAGCAAAGAAAGAGAGGAATGGACTTTACACCTAACAGCCAAAGAAAACAAGATGCAACAAACAAAAAACATGACCAAAAAAACATGAGACCAGAATTTTAAAAGGCAGGGTCAGGGCCAGGGAAACACAAAAGTAATCCTTCCCTCTAGCTCCTAGTCAGGCTTTATTTAAAAGGGGAGTCAGGACAAAGAACTTGACCTTCCTTCCTGATGAGATGCAGATGGTTAGCCCAGCCCCCAGCCCACTTGAAGTCAGCACAAAACCACAGTATTTGATGCCTCCTGCTGCTCAACTTCAAGTATAAGGAAGAAGGACCAGACAGACATCTATGAACACCTGCAGTTCAGGCTCTACGAGTTAGTCACAGCCACTCTTAGGAGAGTCTCTGAAGCTGTTTACCATGTCCCAAGTCAATGAGTACTGTGTACCCCACCAGACACCCTCAAAAATCGTTCCTCTGTTTACCTGACAAGTATTTATTATGTACCAGCTACCCTGAATAGGCACTGGAGACAGCCGGTAACCAGAGAGGCAAGGAAGGGCCCTACCCACAGGACGCTGACATCTGGCAAATTACATATTTTTTTTGCAAAGGTTTATTAAAACGTGCAAATTGTGAAGCAGTGTAGGGTTAATATGAATGACAAACCTGTAAATGAAATGAAAGGAAATTTTTAATGGAAAGCCTGAGCCCACCAGATCCTGCAAACTAGGACTCCAGTGCAAGCCATTATATTAAATAATTAATTTTCCACACAGCCCAAACCAACACATGATCATCTTTGACAACAAGCAGTCCAGACGAGCAGATTTAGATGGACCATGTTTCACTCTTAACACACACAACCAAGTTTCAAGGTACTTTGTAATCTGCAGTTCCATCCCTAGAATGGAAAGCTCTTCTGAGCTCTCATTATAATTAAACATAGCCTCTTTCTTTCCTAACCACATTAAAAAAGCTCCAAAAGATACGTACCTTATTGTTCTCATGGTCACCACTCACAGCTATGGGATACATAACATACTTTCCTCCGTGGTCCTCATTTGGGGCACATTCTGCTAGACCATCTGGATCGTGTTCTGCTCCAAAATTGTGCCCCAGTTCATGAGTTGTAACGAGGTCAGCTTCCTGAAGGATCATGCAGAGAAAACATTATTTCCTAATACCTAACCATCAAGTGCTTTGGCCAGTTGGGCCCTGCTGTCTTAGATGTTGGACTATGACTTCTTCTAACAATTATAGAAATTAAACAGGATTCATGGGATTTTATTTAATATTGTAAGTAGTAGTATAAGGATGAATTTAAATCAATGTAAGAAAATATAACTTAAAAGATATACTGGAACACTCTTACTGAGGCACCAAACATTGGCCATTCCAAAAACTGCCTGGCACCAGTAAACCAAATTGCTAACAGTCAATCATCCAAGCCTCCTGCCCCTCACCCCAATCACACTCCTGTTGAGATCTAACTATTGCGGGGTGGGGGTGGGGGGTGAAAATAAGACAACTGAAGAACAACAAAACAATGTCCCTTATTCCAGTGACTGAATTCATGTCCAATGACAATCTTAATGACCTAGAGGATTTTATTTCTCAGAATCCAATTAAAGGGCTGCACTGAACTGATGAGATCACCAGAGGACTTCTACCTGAATGTTACAATGAATTTGGCCAGTAAAGCTAAAAATGTTCCCGTATTTAACTGCAAAAAATAACAAATTTGGGCCTCCCTGGTGGCGCAAGTGGTTGAGAGTCCGCCTGCCGATGCAGGGGATACGGGTTCGTGCCCTGGTCTGGGAGGATCCCATATGCCGCGGAGCGGCTGGGCCCGTGAGCCATGGCCGCTGAGCCTGCGCGTCCGGAGCCTGTGCTCCGCAACGGGGGAGGCCACAGCAGTGAGAGGCCCGCATACCGCAAAAAAAAAAAAAAAAAAAAAATAACAAATTTATTTACTGATTTTTTTCCTAAGAGGGGGGAAAAAATCACTCCATAGAATCTGAAAAAATTTGTATGTATTTTGCAAGACATGGGAATTTTTTTAAAGACAGAGTCCCAATTCTGAAACCAGTGTGTTGAAGATTACCAAGTGTTTATATTAAAATGGTAGTAAAGAAAACTTTGCATTTTTAGCAAAAAAGTACTCAAATCCCAAAGGTGCAATATGGAGAAGTGATTCCAAACTGTGCTTTGGAAAAATTCATTAGTGGATTCTCTAACAGACTGACACTTTAAAAACATCGAAGCAATTTATTTTTTGTTCTGTGTGTCTTATAATAGAAAAATTCTGGAAGACCAAGGAAAACATGTCATGAAATCAAACCACTGATGATGCTGTGATACCAAAAAGGTAAAGGAGTACCATAAGAAACAATTTTGGAAATTAAAAAGTTTCCAAAAACTGCTTAGTATATTTTTCTTCTCTCATCCCATTTCACTTTTTTTATATCAACCCAAGTCCATAATTTATATTAGGGTTCACTCTTTGTGTTGCACTTTCTATGGGTTTTGACAAACAGGTGTCTTATTTCCATCATTAAAGTATACAGAATAGTTTCAACACCTGAAAAAATCCTCTGTGCTCCACCTATTCATCCCTCCCCACCTGGGGAAGCAACCACTGGCAACCACTCATCCCTTTCCTGCCTCCGTGGTTTTGCCTTTTGCAGAATATCATATAGATGGAATCAAACAGATTGGTTTATTTTACTTAGTAATATACATTTACAGTTCCTCCATGTCTTTTTATGGCTTGATAGCTCTTTTTCTTTGTCTTTTTTTTAAGTGCTGAATAGTATTGCATTGTCCGGATATAACAGTTTGTTTATCCATTCACCTACTGAAAGGCATCTTGGCTGCTTCCAAGTCTTGGCAATTACTAATAAAGCTGTTATAAACATCCGTGTGCAGGTGTTTGTGAGGGCTCCTTTGAGTGAACGCTAAGGAATATGGTTGCTGGATCCCATGGTAACACCAGAGTAAGTTCACTTTTATGAGAAACTGCCAAACCATCTTCCTAAGTGGCTGCACCATTCTGCATTCCCACCAGCAACGTCTGAGAATTCATGTTGCTCCACATCCTCGCTAGCATTTGGTGTTACCAGTATTTTGGATTTTAGCCATTCTAATAGTTGTGTAATGGTATCTGCTTGTTGTTTTGATTTGCAATTCCCTAACAGCATATAATGTTGAGCATCTTTTCATATGCTTATTTGCCATCTGTATATCTTCTTTGATGAGGTGAGGTGTATATTAAGATCTCTGGCCAATTTTTAAGTTGGGCTGTTCAGTTCTTTATTGCTGAGTTTTTAGTATATTCCTTATATATTTTGGATAGCAGTCCTTTAACAGGAGCTGTAGATGAAGGGCTCCAGAAGGGATGTCTTTAGGGAAAACAATAATCCCGACTTGTCTCAAAAGAAATTTGACAGCTAACAATTATTTTCTTCTTTATACTTTTTATTTTCATATTTCCCACTAAAAGCATACATCTTTTTAGGCAGAAACAAAAATAGTATGTATAGCTTTTTAAAAAGATACCTAAATAAATATGTAATAGCTCAGGTCCTACTACAATAAAGTCAAATTCTACACTTTTAAAAATTAAAGAACATACCTTTGTAAGGATGGTTTTACCATAATTTTTTGTGCTGGTCAAACCACTATTCAAATAGATATATTTCTTTCCAGTTGGACTATAATAAGCTACAGGAAAAAGAAAACAGAAACAAACGGCTTGTTCAATACAGAATTATAACATAATCCAATCACCTTGCTATCCCCACATATTCATACAACAAATGGAAAACTTACCCTTTGGGCAAACACCTCCATGACTGTTTGCTCTGGGAGAACCAACATAAGCTAATCCAAGAGTTCCCATATCAAAATCTTGGTAGGTGAAAAGATGTGCTAGGCAGACTTTAGATGCTTCTTCAGCTATATCAAAGCTAAATTGCTTTTAAAAAACAAAGTACTCTTAATTAGATTAAGTTACATCAGACTAAAAGATATGTCAACTTAATATTCCAGAATACTACCATACTTTATGATTGCAATTTTTTTTACATTTTTTTAATTGAAGTGTAGTTGACAGACAATATTATATAAGTTACAGATATAGTCATTCACAATTTTTAAAGGTTATACTCCATTTATAGTTACTATAAAATAGACTATATTCACCATGCTGTACAATATATCCTTGTAGCTTATCTTACACATAACAGTTTGCACCTCTTATCCCCTACCCCTATTTGCCCCTCCCACCTCCCCAACTGGTAACCACTAATTTGTTCTGTGAGTCTGTTTCTTTTCTGCCACATTCACTAGTTTGTTGCATTTTTTATTTATTTGTTTGTTTGGTTTTTGGCCGCACTGGGCGGCATGTGGGATGTTAGTTCCCCGATCAGGGATGGAACCTGTGACCCCTGCAGTGGGAGCGCCAAGTCCTAACCACTGGATCGCCAGGGAAGTCCCTTGTTGTACTTTTTAGATTCAATATATAAGTGATATCATATAGTATTTGTCTTTCTCTGACTATTTCACTTAGCATAACACCCTCCAAGTCCATCCATGTTGCTGCAGATGGCAAAGTTTCATTCTTTTTTATGGCTGAGTAGTATTCCAGTGTGTGTGTGTGTGTGTGTGTGTGTGTGTGTGTGTGTGTGTGTGTGTGTGTGTGTGTGTGTGTGTGTGTGTGTGTGTGTGTGTGTGTGTGTGTGTGTGTGTGTGTGTGTGTGTGTGTGTGTGTGTGTGTGTGTATACACGCCACATCTTCTTTATCCATTCATCTACTGATGGACACTCAGGCTGCTTCCATATCTTGGTAACTGTAAAAAATGCTATGAACATTGAGATGCCTGTATCTTTTCAAATTAGTATTTGTTTCTTTGATGGATTGAAGTTTTTCACCAGCAATCACAAAATCGTGCGGTACAGTGCTCCTTACCTATGGTTCTCACTCACCTACACAGATGAGAAGCACACTGTCAATGGGGAGGGTGCAAAAAGGAAAGAGCCTGGAGCTTTTTATAGCGTTTCGGAACTAGGAGGGTTGATGTGAACATGTGCAGTTCAGCACCAGGAACGCTCTGATTCTGCAAGGCGCAGGGCTTTGATGCTTCTTCCAGGGGATCTCAGCACCTCATACCAAAACAAATCCCTCTAAAGGACTTCAAGGATTCTATTGGTTTTGTAGGGGTTTTAAAGTTTGCTTTGGTTTTACAATGTATAGGAGTTATAAACTTATAGGAAAACATATATACCTAGTTTTATGTTACTAAAATTAAGATAAAAATTCATTCAAGTCAGCACTGGTGCTTTGGGTTTTTTTTTTTCTTAAAAGGGGTCCACATATTACTTTATTTTTTTCATTTTTTAATTTTTTGGCCACACCACACGGCCTGCAGGATGCCAGTTCCAGACCAGGGACTGAACGCGGGTCCCGGCAGTGAAAGTGCCAAGTCTGAACCACTGGACCGCCAGGGAATTCCCCAGAACGGGTCCACATGTTACTTTTAAAACCTCTACCATAACAGTCAGAGACTCCAACTTAAAAAGACTGATTTTTTTAATGCTTAAAATGAGTGGTCGGAAAGCCCCGTATAAGGAATGAGGTGTTCCCGGGAGCTGTCTCCCTAGCCGCATAGGGATTTTGATAAGTTCCATGATAATAGGCTTAGGCTCTGGGACACTCCTAGGAGCCTTAGGGAAGAGAACTGGAGAGGAGCATCTGCAGAGGCAAGTCATCCCCTTTTGTTCCTCCCCTGGTGTGAGTTGTCTGGAGGCCCACAGAAAAGCAGAGGTGGGATCGTTCAGCTGTCCTAGGTGTCTGGAGATCTGGCCACCTGCTTTTGGCTTTGTCATCACTAGTTGTGTAACTAAACGCAGACAAGTCATTTAACCTTGCTGTTAATGGGCTGAATTGTGTCTGCCTCCAAAATTCATAGGTCGAAGTCCTAAGTCCTAGCAGCTCACAATGTGACTGTATCTGGAGACAGAGCCTTCCTTTAAAGAGGTGATGGAGGTAAAATGAGGTCATGCAGATAGGCCGAATCCAAAATGTCTGGTGCCCTTACACACACAAAGGGAAGACCATGTGAGGACACAGAGAGAAGACGGCCACCTACAAGCCAAGGAGACAGAACTCAGAAGAAGCTAAACTTGCCAACACCTTGATCTCAGACTTTCAGCCTCCAGAACTGTGAGAAGATAAATTCTATTGTTTAAGCTGCCCACTCTGTGGTGCTTTATTATTGGCAGCCCTAATAGACTAATACACTTTGCTGAGTCTCTTTAGAAGAGTAATGGTGTTATCTCAAACAACCTCGCCAGTGGCTAGTGGCCTACGTTAGATAAGGTATGTCAGAGTATTATACAGATACAGCACTCTATGGATCTCAACCTAATAATATCCTTTAATTCCATTCAAGCTTTGAAAACTTGATTTCGCTTTGGCCTTGTTGAGACTCTAACCAGAGAACCCAGATAAGCCACACTGTGCCTGGTCCAACCCTAGAAACTATCAGATAAATAAAGATGTTGTTTTAAGCTGCCAAATTTGCAGTGATTTGATACAGCAGCCACAGGAAACTAACACATTAATAACACAGTAAAAGATAAACACTATCACTTCACAGGCGGTCATCTTACAACAAAGCAATAGGACACACAGACAGAAACTGAGATCATGTGACAAAAAGGATAAATCATATCTTGTCAAGGCAAGAATCCATATGACACAGAATGTTTATGTTATCTTTAAATTTGTTACCAGAATAAAAACTCAGAAATTTTAAATTTCCATAGAGAACTTTCAGATCTCCGAGTTATACTTCTACCATCTAATACATTTTCATACCATTTGGTAATTACTGACCTAAAAGATCTACTGATAAGTTTCAAAGAGACCTGAACTAACAAAATGGTGTGTAAAAAATCTGTAAGTTGGGTATCCCTCTATTTTCTACAGGCCTATTACTTCACTAGATTCGCAGAGACATTACGGTTAAGAAGCATTGCTTTGTAGCATTTTTCGCTTTCAGTTCTGCCCACCTTGCTGTCTGCCCTGCTGCAGGGGATAAGGTCACTGTTGGATCAGCTGGGGTGGGCTGCCCCTGGTTTTCAGTCACCTTTCCTAAGATGCCCCTTCATTAATACAGACATGACCCACGTTTTTAGGAATCAGAAAATGGTGTTAAATAGTATCACTTTCAGGTTTCCACGACCTACCTCTAGCAGCATCTTCACATCCCAAGCATCCTTTTCTTCACTTGGGTAATTTTTTGCCATATTGAAGTGCCTTTCACCAGGTCTTACCTCTTGTGGAGACTTGAGAATGCGAATCTATACTTAAAGAGATAAAATACTTAGAACACTTCAGAAGAAAGTCACAAGACTGAAATAATACTGCATTGTTTCAGCTATTCAAAAAAAGACCATCTACCATTCTTTAAAAAAAAAAGTTTTAGAGTCAAAATTCCATAAAATTCTTCAGCTCTAGTATCTGTTTAATTTAAAAACAAACTGAGAAGCAAATGGTATGGAAAACACATATGTCAAAGAATGACATACATTTATAAATGTACTCCTGAAAGTTTATTGCCTCTATATTTAGTTGGAAAAAATGAAAACCTAGGTTCCATGAGCCTAAAATAATTTATTCCAACTATAGTCACTGATTCAGAGATACGGAACAGTAAGATGTACAGCGCCGCACACCACAGGAGTAAGAGCACAGAAAATAAGGGCTTTTCCTTACACGCACAGTACAAATCCATATTAATCCTAATTTTTTAAAAAAGAAACAAAGGTTTCTCTCCAAAGGAGATGAAACATATAGGTTGGAAAATGTGGCAAAGGAACAGAGCCATGCTCAGCTCACTGTTTCCGGTATCTCTTCCAGATCTGCCTACAGAGGGGATGCTGGGGTCTGCTCCGCCACCATGTGGTAAGCTCACTGGGGCGGCTCTGCAGCTTTGGCGGTGGGTGATCAAGATCAATTCTGCGATGAACTAGGTGAGGGCCCACTGTGACAGCATATCTAAACCGCAGCCTCCAGCCCACCTATCATCTTCAAAGAAACGGGGTTTTTAATCTCCTATCACACCTAATTTTTTCAATGGTTTCCAAATTTTAAAGCAAAAAGGAGCTTTATTTATTGGTCTCCTAAAACTCAAACATGATGCAGCTATTTTAAACAAGTGAGACACCTTTATTGTACCATAATGGAATAATCACCAACATATTCATGAAATGAAAAAGCAAGGTGCAAAAGAGTACAACATACCACGGATATGTCAAATACACACATATACAAACACATGCTATACATGCATAAGATATCTCTGGAAAGATATGGATGAAACTAGTGACACGGATGTCTCTGGGGAAAGGAACTGGTTTGACAATGGGTAGAGGTTGAGGAGACTTACTTTTCACTGGCTTTTGTACCGTGTATATATTACCTATTCAAATAATAACTTAAAAAAGAAAATGCAAAACAGTAAAAGAATGGAAAAGGGGAAAATAATTCTCTTAGTTTTCTACAAGTACTATAAAAGTTTAGCATTTATAAGTATGATTTCAAAAGCTTTTTTCTTTTTATTCTCGAAATTCTAAACTACAGAACCTGTAAGAATATGTCTAGTTTAGTACAAAGAGCCTGGAAAAAATAGAGAAAATAATTTCCTGAATTTACATGTCAAAATGTCTGTCCGAAGCAACACCCGATTTCAGAAGTCTTGTTCATCAGTCTTATCAATTTGGAACAATTTTTACTATGTGATATAATTAGGATGACATTAATACATCATTGCTGGACATACTCTATTGACAGATAAGAACTCAGGAGATATTTGGGAAAAGAGATCTAATGGTTCTGTATGTATAAATGCCTTGCAAATGTACACAGTATTTTTAAGTAAATGTTCTAAGCATTCAACAATACGTGCTAGAATTCTAACTAAAGACATTAAGCATAATCATAGAAAACTAAAGCAAGGCAGGGGATAAAAAGGCCATGAATTCAGAAAAAAGAGAGATCATAGCAGCATACGGCGGCTTTCTGCCTAAAATAAGCCTAAGAAAAGAATATTTCATAATCTATAAATAATATCAAAACACTGTTAAGTTTATCAGATAAAAATCACTGGCATTTCAGAATATTTAACTACCAGTAAAGTAGAAGATAAGTTTCTGGGTTGTGAAAACAAGTGACAAATACTTACAACACATAACTTAGCTGAGTATTATAACCCACATCCATTGATAAATACCTGCTCTATCTGTATTCCATAACCTTTAAAACCTGCATTGTCCCATGAAGTGTTCCGATAGATGTCATCAACTCTGTCAATTAGCTCTATCTGTGTGTATAAAAAAGCGAGAGAAAGACATTATGTATATCTTTACCACTCTTTGCAATGTAATATAAGTAAAAAAAAAATCAGTTCAGATAAAATACCATTGTGAAAGTTGCACCAATTACAAAAACTAGCATTAAGATGTTAATGCTTTACGGTGACAGTGCTAATAAAGAAATTATTCCTAGCCTCAAACTTAAAATGTTGCTACCAGAATAGAGCAGTGGTACAGTTCATCCCAAATTTCAGGTAATCAACTGCACAGGGAACCAAAATATCAAGTAACAAGCTTTTTAAAAACTGCCATTCCAGTCAACTACGGAAATGAAAGTTAAAGTCAATCAATTTACCTAAAATATTCCAAAAAATAAGTACTCTGTTCATTCTATCTCTTGCCACGTACCTCAGAAAAACATCTTCTTCAGAAAGAGGTAAGGAACAGTGACAGATACTGCTAACCCTACACCAGACACTCCCTGGGCAAAGTTCAGCACCAAGGACCAGGTAGAAACAGAGAGAGAGGAATGAGGTCTCACCACACCTCCTTTCTCCTGTCCTCTGATTTGGGAAGGTAGGTAGAGATTACTGAGGGAGGAGCCACAGTACAATAGCCAAGGACAATTCAAACTACTGAATATATTAGGAACAGAATACTCATTACCAATCTGCTCCTCAAAGAGAAGATTTTATTGTTCAAAAACTGGGTAAATGAGGTTTGTTCTGGCAGCTGTGAAGCACATTATACATCTAAGAAATTGTTCTTTGCTTATACTAACTGTAAACCAAGAAATGCAATTTTTTTTTTTTTTTTTTTTTTTTTTTTGCGGTACACGGGCCTCTCACTGTTGTGGCCTCTCCCGTTGCGGAGCACAGGCTCTGGACGCACAGGCTCAGCGGCCATGGCTCACAGGCCCAGTCGCTCCGCGGCCTGTGGGATCTTCCCGGACTGGGGCACGAACCCGTGTCCCCTGCACTGGCAGGCGGACTCCCAACCACTGCACCACCAGGGAAGCCCAAGAAATGCAATTTTTAACACCAGACCTCTCATTATATTCATATTCTTGGTGTAATGAACAAAGAAGCAAACTAAGAGCCCCTAATACAAAACCCACACTAAGAAAGAAGCTTTTCAAGAAGGACTCTCTTACTTAGGAACCAGAACTATAGTGACTTCACACACGACTCCCACTACCCTCGTAATAAATTCACTTGACAGGGAAGGGAAGGGAAAGGCAAGGAGAAAGACGTCTTTGCTGCACCGGGCTCTGCACTACGAATGAATAGCTGCATTCTCTTCTATTCCCTCAACATCATTTCTGTCAGTGCCAAGTTATCACGAGGAATGAGGTCATACTGACAAAAAAAATGTCAATGAAATATGATTCCCTTGACTTTTAAAATTACAATAGTAAATGCTTAAAAATCCAGCATCAACACTTCTGTAATCCTGCCTTCAAATCTTCGCCCTGTAGTTAGTTATGACCACAAAAGTCCCATCTAGTTCATCCAGTTACAGTCCAACAATTAGCTATTTTATACCAGTACAACATAAACCAAACTGACCAACTCCTCTGATATATACATATAAGCAAAAATAATACACACAAGTTCATACAAATATCAATACTTTCTTCCCCCATCCATACATGTCACCAACACGATCACTGCCATTATAGCAGAGATGTTTTCAGAGTTCAGTTCTATAAAGAAGGAAGGCCTACGTTATGAACTTTCCCTAAACATAATATGCATAAAAATTCTGATGTGCAGAAAATCTTAGTTGAAAGGCAAAATGGGGTTTCAAAAATTTGAAACTAGAATCTCTATACAATAATGTGAGAACCTCAGGTGACAGCCCTCAAATATTCTAGGAAATCACAGAGCATCTGAAACAGATCTCATTTCACTACGTTCAAATTATAGCAGTCTTCTCTTAAATGGAATTTGCCTACCTATGTGAGCTTTTTTGTCCATTACCTCATCCAGTATCAAACACTTACCAAGTAGTTTGTAGTTGTACTCTCTTCCCCTCTGCCCATGTATCTGTAAAAGCGATGATCTGCTACCACCAATAATTTACACGTGTTCTTCAGGGGATTAGGGTCAGCTCTTCTCTTCACCCGATGAACAAGCTCTAATATGAATTTGGATGCACTATTAAATCAAAATTCATCAAAACAAGGAGTTTTTTATAGTAACATTTTAAATCTACCGTATTTTTGAAACAAATATTATTTGAGCTCAGTATCCTTAATGGTATGTTGAACAGGAAAACAATTTGGAGAAAGATAAAAAGTGAAAAGTAATATGAGGTTTTCAAATTGTAGAATTCAAAACCAAGGAAAAGTGCAAAAGTACTTAACAGAATAAAACAATCACCTATCTATTGCTGGGCTATGAGGTGTCATTTTCTTCTAGAAGAAGTCTACAAATTAACACAAATAACAGTAAAAATATCCAGATAATCAAACATTAAAAAATTAGTGGGGATTCCCTGGCGGTCCAGTGGTTAGGACTCTGCACTTTCACTGCTGAGGGTGCAGGTTCAATCCCTGGTCGGGGAACTGAGATCCCACAAGCCATGCAGGGCAGCCAAAAAAAAAAAAATTTTTTTTGAAAAATTATTTTGTGTCAACAGGTCATTTGTTCTTATCAAATAATCACACTGTTTAAGAATTGAGTAATATACTAAAATGCTAGTCATATTTTTCTAAAGTTTTCAAAAATGAGGACAGAGAATTTCTCCGAGATGGGTAGATGGTCTTTAAATGACTCTAAATTCATCTGTCCCAAGACTGATAATTTGCTTCTTTCTAAACAGGACAGACCTCTCTTGCTACCAACTAATTTCTTTTTTTTTTTTTTTTTTTTTTTTTTTTTTTTTTTTTTGCGGTATGCGGGCCTCTCACTGCTGTGGCCTCCCCCGCTGCGGAGCACAGGCTCCGGACGCGCAGGCTCCGGACGCGCAGGCTCAGCGGCCATGGCCCACGGGCCCAGCCGCTCCGCGGCATATGGGATCCTCCCAGACCGGGGCACGAACCCGTATCCCCTGCATCGGCAGGCGGACTCTCAACCACTTGCGCCACCAGGGAGGCCCCCAACTAATTTCTTATAAACTTATCTGAAGATTGTTTTTTCACAGTACTATTCTGTCATTTCTAAATACCTACAAATGAAAATATTTTCCCTCAGATTATTCAATTTCCCCTTTCCCCAATCTTTTTTAAAGTCCAATCTTTATTGCCATCATTATTTTCTAGTGTTTTCAATCCTTACAGACAAAAAAATCAAGAAATTTCTGAACAAAACTATTTTCAAGCCAAATACTATAGTTACTTGATAATCATGTTCTTTCTTTATCAATTAACAACCACCCCTACTGAAGACAACTGTTACGCTTGCTTCTTATTTGAAATATATTTTTTTTAGTCTTACCATCAGGTGGCTCTCTGCCTACCAGCCCTTTTGGAAGCAACTCTTCATCATCCGCCTTTATATAACCACACACTTTTGGAGACTGCAAACGTGAAACATTCTTGATATCTTCAGATTTATAAACTAACACTCTTTTGTCTTTAGTATCATTAATTAGTCTCCAAAGTGGCTAAAATAGAAAACAAATATAACTGAGATGGAAAATATAAAAATTCCTAAATATTCAAGTCTTACAACATCCTTTCCCTATTTTTAGATAACATTCATTTCCAGGTTAAGTAAACTGACTAGTCAAAACAAAGATCTTCTCTGTAAGGACAATGGTCTCATCGGAACCAGAGAGCTCATACAGAAAAGATTCTGTGTCTGTATATGTGTGTATGTATCTCCATATCCGCCACAGAAACTAACATCAAAACCTCAAGGAGACCACTTCACACCCACTAGGATGGCTGTAATCAAAAAGACATATAACAACAAGTATTGGCAAGGATGTGGAGAAACCCTCATCTACTGCTGGTGAGAATGGAATACGGAACATAAAATGCAGTCAATGTAACATGGTGAGAATGTAAAGAGCAGCCACTATGGAAAACAGTCTGGCAGCTCCTCAAAAGGTTAAAAACAGAGCTACCACATGACCCAACAATTCCATTCCTAGTATATTATACACCCAAGTCAATGAAAATATATGCTCACATAAAAACCTCTTCAAAAATGTTCATAGCAGCATTATTCATAACATAAGTAGAAATAACACTAATGTCCAACTGATGAATGAATAAGCAAAATGTGGTATATCTAAACAATGGAATAGTATTTGGCAATAAAAAGAAATGGTGTACCGGACATGTGCTATAACATGAATGAACACTGAAAACATTCGAAATGAAAGGAGCCAGACACAAAAGACCACATGTTGTGTGACTGCATTTTTATGGAAATGACCAAGCAAATCTAAAGAGACACAAAAGACAAACCTGAAGAGACGGAGAGTAGATTAGTGGTTTCCTAGAGCTGGGAGGGTTGGGGCGTGGGGGGAGAGTGGGCTTCTAAGTAATAAACCACTTTTTCAATTTAAAAATTATTAATCTCATGCAAAAGTACTTCAATAAACCTGATGAGTTTACTTTTAAGTGAACATCTCACAGGGAAATGTTAATTATGGTCATTTTTGTACTCAGTGAAACCGAGAGATACAGATGGAAACAGAATTCCTAACTGTCCCAAAGGGAAATATTTGGAAAAGTGAGGCATCTGAGCAAAATTAACTTGGATCCTAAATGCACCCCTTTTGGATTAAGAATTAATAGATGATCCTAAGGAAATAAGCAATCCTGTGCACTGTGGCAGAAACAACGCTGTGCATTCCCCACACAGTTTTATCTTTCTGAGCACAACAGATTATCTTTCCCAGCCTCCTTTGTAGGCAGGTCAGAGACAAGAGTTTCTGGAACGTGGGTGGAAGTGATGTAGGCCACTTCCAAGCCTGGCCATAAAAATCCCCTGTGGGATCCTCCAGCTGTTTCCCTCTGTGGCAACCTCAGAGAATATGTGTCCATGTTCCATAGTATTCTCATTTTCCTAGAGACGCAGAAACACTTCAACCCACAGATCTGTAGCAAACGTTTTGTTTTCTGGACTAGTATCTGACATACAGCCATGTGTCTCGCACAAATGTGGCCAGTTTGCTCTTGGTTTCTACTGCTAGGATTTCAATGGAAGAATGGCCAGAGCCTGAGTTTCCTACAGTTTCCTCTTTTAACTTCTCAAGACTATGAACTATCACCTTTTATAGATCTTGCATTTCCAGGGCATCTAGGAAAGAAGATTTCACCTTCATCTTTGAGAAGGATTATTAGAGAAAGAATAAAGAAAAAATGAGTGAGTTTCCTCTTCCCATTATCCATCTCACATGTGACTTTCAATTATTGTACTTAAAAATACAGAGTGCATCCTATGACAGCATCTTAGATATATAAAATATATATATATATATATTTTTACTCATCTATTTTTCTGGTTTAAAAAAAAATTTAAATACAAGGAGAAGTTCAGTATAAAGACCCTTTTCTTCTTAAAACAACTGCATAATGGCTTTCTAAACATCAGAGATATATGCTCCTGATAAAAAAAATGCACATGTAGACTTACCTCTATATTATATTCCGCCCCATCTGTGTTGATTCTTATTGTAATATCATCATCTCCTATGTGGGCTAGAACCCTAGAGTCAGGCTCACCTTAAGAGAAAAAAAAAGTCATTATTAAAAAATATTTAAATCAAAAAATAAACTATGCACTATCAATAAAAATCAAGCAAGCCCTTCTACAGACTGGAATGTGCCCAGGCACTGTGGAGATGTAAAAAACACAGGCCCAGATAGCAGCTGGGTTTTCTCACTTAAGGAGGAGCCACAACTCTAGTCATTTGAAATCGGCCTCTTTCCCTGAAGCCTCTTATGAGAATTATCTAGTGTGTTATAGAACAAAACAAACAAAGTGTAGATTTTCTTCTGGAATAACTTTACCTACTTTGGGGTAAGAAAGAGGAGGCAGAAAGCATGATTCAGAATATACAGGTCTTGAAATGTACTACTTGGGTATTTTAGTGCCATTTTTTTCATATTGCAGAAAATTTTCCAGAAGTAAACTGCAATTGCTTGTTTAATATATTTTCTTAAATAAATACATGATAGGATCACAGAGTCAATTATTTTATCTCCTATCTTCCCTGTTTACAATCTCATAAGGGAAGTCGACAATCCCTCCCTGAAGACAAAAGGAGGTTAAATTTGTATGACTTAAGAGGAAATCTGTTGTAATCATGAAAACAGCCAGTTAGTATGACATGCTGGATAATACCCATTTCCTCCTGTTTTAATGTTTCTGCTTCCAGATTTAGCACTTCTTTGACGCCCCTTTTTCCTCCCCTCAAAAAAGAATACACAATCTAGTTCAATGTGGACACCTAACCCCCCAAGCACAAAGGAAACAAATGAGCACCTACTAACCAACCACATGTCCACTGAAGAAGTCCTGCCATTTGACGGGGTACTCGCTTTCATCTTTCCCATCTACCACCACGACTTTGAAATTTTGGGAAAAGCGTTCAGTACTTGATGTCAGGTATAATTTAAAATACCTAAAGAAAGAATGTATCTGAACTTTAAGCACGTAAAACAGAGGCCTAATTTTCATTTAATTAAACTTACTTAAGAAAAAAGTTGACACTTGAGTTTACATTAACAAAGTACTATGCAAGTTATAACTACTGTTTTACTTAGTTATAAGGTACTTAGAGTGTTGTTATCTCCAGTAAAGACAAAACAGACTAGTTTCTTTAGTTGTAAGAACTTGGCAGACCAAAAGAAACTAAAAGTGGGAGGAAAAAAGATTCAAAGAGCTCATATATTCATCTTTTCTGGAGACTCGGGAAAATAAAGAAACACAAATGGATAGTTTAAGCTGGAGTTCTGCTTATCTTAAAAATTTAGGGAAGGGCCTCCCTGGTGGCGCAAGTGGTTGGGAGTCCGCCTGCCGATGCAGGGGATGCGGGTTCGTGCCCCGGTCTGGGAGGATCCCATGTGCCGCGGAGCGGCTGGGCCCGTGAGCCATGGCCTCTGAGCCTGCGCGTCCGGAGCCTGCGCGTCCGGAGCCTGTGCTCCGCGACGGGGGAGGCCACAGCAGTGAGAGGCCCGCATACCGCAAAAGGAAAAAAAAAAAAAAAAAAAAAAAAAATTTAGGGAAGACTGATATTACTGGATACCTTTCATTGAACACCTACTCAGTGCTAGCTGCTCTGTACGCTGTCTCCACCTCACACAGTAAAAACTGAGACTTGGAGATTAATCAACATGCTCGAGGTTCCACAGCTGGTAAACAGAGGAACCGAACACTGAACCTGGCTTTTACTTCAAACGCCTGCATTCCGGTGCCTCCAGCAATCAGCTGCTCTTACTGCTGCACAAAATTAATAAATATGCTACTTTCCATGTTTAAAAGCAGCATGCTTCTTTTCTCCTTCTAAAGAGAACTTACCCTGAAAAAAGTAATCCACAATTACCATGAGGAAAATAAGTATCAGGTATCCAACAAAGATAGCAAAATACACACTCCAGTTCTTTAGTTGGCTTAATACTCTCTTGTACAAGTTTCATTCCTGACATAAAAACTGGACGTGGTGAGCAAGAATTTTCAATGATCATTTACAAAATTCTTTCAATGTACCCAAGAACACCAAAGATAAAGGTATGGTTTTTATCTCAGCCACAGGAACTAATTTTGTCAGCTATGGTGTTGAAAATATAAAATGTTACAGGTTTGGTGAATCGAAATTGCCAGGAAGAATCCAGAGTGGGACTATCTCCATGGCAACACTTTTTTTTTTTAAACTTGTTGAGCATAACAAGGTAACTTCAGTTTGTTTGTGGGTTTTTTTTAATGGTCATTGGGAAGGAAACACAATAGAACATAATCTCAGAAAACCTTGGAACATTTTCTCCTGCTACCTTAAAACGCACCTTCCCAAACACAGTTATGATTTTTTTCCCCGTCAGCTACGCTGAGAACTTTGAAAAGAAAAGCATCCCTCCTGGGAATTCCCTGGCGGTCCAGTGGTTAGGACTCTGTGCTTTCGCTGCCGAGGGCGCGGTTTCGATCCCTGGTTGGGGAACCAAGATCCTGCGAACCGGGTGGCACGGCCAAAAACAAACACAAAAAAGCAAAAAAACAGAACAACAACAACAACCAAAAAGAGCATCCCTCTTATAAATGCCTTATTAGTTAGTTTTAGACTCTCTAGGAGTCTCAATACTATTTTTACTTAATGTTCTTTCCAGGAAAATCACTAGAATTGCACTCTTCATTTTCTACATTAATCTTCTATGTCGTAAGGAAAAGTGTTGGTAAAATTCCTGTTTTTTGAGTTTCCAATCTTCACCTTTGAGCTATAAAACCTCCAAAAGGATATGTCAGTCAGAACTTATATTTTACTTTATCCTTCCCAAATTATGTGAAATCGTGTACTTACAGACTTCCTTTAGCAATTTATCTTTCTGACTTTTTTTTTTTTTTTTTTTTTTTTGCTGTACGCGGGCCTCTCACTGCTGTGGCCCCTCCCGTTGCGGAGCACAGGCTCCGGACACACAGGCTCCGCGGCCATGGCTCGCGGGCCCAGCCGCTCCGCGGCATGTGGGATCCTCCGGGATCGGGGCACGAACCCGTGTCCCCTGCATCGGCAGGCGGACTCTCAACCACTGCGCCACCAGGGAGGCCCCTATCTTTCTGACTTTTAAGGATTTACAGTGACTACAAACTGGTGTTAATCAGTCTGAATTAACATTATTTTCGTATCTTTTTTTTTGGATATATACTGTAAAATGATCACCACAATAAGTCTAGTTAACATCCATCACCGCACATAGTTACAGGTTTTTTTCTTGTGATGAGAACTTTTAAGATCTACTCTTTTAAGGTCTAACTTTCAAATGTGTAGTACAGTATTATTAACTATAGTCACCATGCTATACATCATTACATCCTCATAACATGTATTTTATAACTGGAAGTCTGTACCTCGTATCTATTTTTTTTATAGTGTTTTATTTATTTATTTTTGGCTGCGTTGGGTCTTAGTTGCAGCACGCAGGCTCAGTAGTTGTGGTGCACAGGCTCAGGTGCCCCGCAGCATGTGGGATCTTAGTTCCCCGACCAGGGATCAAACCTGTGTCCCCTGAATTGGAAAGTGGATTCTGAACCACTGGACCACCAGGGAAGTCCCCATCATATCTATTTTTAATGGTCCATTTAGCTGGGTATATATCTCTCTCCTTCCTTCCCCCTCCTTTCTTTGTGGCTACATTGGGTCTTCATGGCTACATGCAGGCTTTCTCTAGTTGTGGCGAGCTGGGGCTACTCTTCGTTGCAGGGCACAGGCTTCTCATTGCGGTGGCTTCTCTTGTTGCAGAGCATTGGCTCTGGGCGCGCGCGGGCTTCAATAGTTGTGGCTCATGGGCTCTAGAGCGCAGGCTCAGTAGTTGTGGTGCTCGGGCTTAATTGCTCTGCGGCACATGGGATCTTCCCAGACCAGGGCTTGAACCCATGTCCCCTGCACTGGCAGATGGATTCTTAACCACTGTGCCACCAGGGAAGTCCCTGCTTTCATTTCTTTATCAGTTCTAGCCCTCTTCAAATATTTTGAGATATTTCACTTTTTGTTTGCTTGTTTATTTGTTTTGTAACAACGGAATTTCATTTCACGTGGTTCTGGAGGCTGGGAAGGCCAGGATCAGGGTACTGGCAGATTCAGTGTCTGGTGAGAACCCACTTCCTTGTTCAGAGACAGCTACCTTCTCACTGTGTCCTCACATGGCAGAAGGGATGAAGGAGCTCTCTGGGGCCTCTTTTATTTCATGTTTTATTTTATTTTATTTTTTGGCCACATGGCATATGGGATTTTAGCTCCCTGACTGGGGATCGAACCCACACCCCCTGCAGTAGAAGTGTGGAATCTTAACCACTGGACCACCAGGAGAGTCCCTGTGGGCTCTTTTAAAAAGGCACTAATCTCATTCATGAGGGTTCCACCCTCATGACCTAATCACCTCCCAGAGGCCCCGCCTCCTAACACCATTGCATTGGGGGTTAAGATTTCAACAGATGCATTTGTGGGGACACACACAGTCTACAGCAGTCATTTTCACAGTGGACCACCAGGTCAAAGGGGCATAAACACCCTCCAGTTTCTGTTTCTCCTGAGGCCTGGGAATTCATCTCTTCCTAGGTTCCTGTGTATATTTCTTTTCTTTTTTTATTGAAGTATAGTTTATTTACAATATTGTGTTAGTTTCAGGTACACAGCAAAGTGGTTCAGTTATATATCTATATATATATGTATACATCTATATTTTTTTCCCGATTCTTTTTCATTATAGTTTATTATAAGATATTGAATATAGTTCCCTGTGATACACATAAATCTTTTATTTTATATACAGTAGTGTGCATTCTGTAAATCCCATAATCCCAATTTATCCACCCCCTTCCCCTTTGGTAACCATAAGTTTGTTTTCTACGTCTGTGAGTCTGTTTCTGTTTTGCAAGTGAGTTCGTTTGTACTAATTTTTAGATTCCACATATAAGTGATATATATGTATAACTTTTTCCAAAAAAATTATAACATTATCAAAAAAGTATTAAAATATTTGTATTATTTTTTTTCAAATTAACTGTAATTGTTTTCCCAAAGATACTTTTTTTTCATACACACCCATCACACACGGTAACCAAAAAAAGCAGTGTACATGAAATAAGAGAAAATAAATTAAAAATCCTTACCATAGCATAGGTAGGGAGGCCCTAGGCTGGAGCACAGCTGAGTTTCCAGCAATATAATGAGGCTCAAAAGTTTCTTTTAAGAATGCCTGCTAGCAAGGGCTCTAGCCAGGTGGCTGGTTGGTCTGTAAGTCAGTCTTGAGTTTCAGTTCTGTGTTTGTTTGTTTGTTTGTTTTCTTAGCATTTAGAATAGTCATCATTGTCCTGCAATAGGCAGAGCTATCACGTCCAGGAAAAATGAGGGAGGGAACCACAGAGGCAGTGTGAGATCCAAATACAGCATTCAAAGGTAATTGGTCCAGTGGTGCCTAGGGAAGGAGGAAGGGGATGGCACTCCCGGGTTAGCCATCTTCCTTCGGGGGTGTGTACTAGCCGTCTTCTTCGTGGATCTGCACCAAGGACTTGTAGGACTCCTGTACTCTTGTCAGGCTGTATTGAGATTTGCTGGCTCCAAACTGCACTCGTGCTTTTCCCTTCACCAGTGTGGCACTGATCTGCATGATCACTGACTCTACTGAGTAGGCACTGCTCCAGCCCTCCTTGGTGAGAAGTTCCATGCAGATGGCACCTCTGCCCAGAACATACCCCCAGGAGAGGACTGGAGACACAACCCTGACAAACGGTGCGTCAAAGGGAAAGTTATCTTTAAAAGAAACGTTAAGTAGAAAGAAGTCAGCTCCTTTCTTCTCTTGAAGATCTGGAGATCGTTGTGCAAAGCGCTGTACTGGTCAACTTTGAGGAGTCTGACATTCCAATCATCCAGACTGTCATTCACGAGTTCGACTGCATAGTTTCCACCTCTGAAACTCTGTGATGGGTATATATCCCTGAGCTCCTTCGTCAGCCGGTCAGTAGCCTGCACCGAGCCATTTAAGTAATCTTGCCTCAGGTTCTTTTAAATTTTCTCTAGTATAGCCAAGTTTTCTTTTCCGATGCCGTCATCTTCAGATTTCTTGCCCTCAGCTGGCTCTTTTTCTTCCATTTCATAGTAATCAGCAGCCAAGTTAGGGTCATCGGACTCCACTGACCAGACGGGGGCACAGCAGGGTATAACTCCGGGATGTTGCAGTGGATGCAGACGGGATCCCCAGGCACCAAGCCCCGTGGGGGGAGATGCGGTGCAGGCGCGGCCCCCTCACCCCGGCCCCTCCGGCCCCAGCCAGCAGGAACTCGCAGCTCAGCTCGTCCAGGCAGGCGCTGGCAAGGCGGAAGCGCTCGTGGCCGCGGTGAAAGGTGGACTCGGCAGGGCCCCCGCCCCGGACCCACCCCCACGGGCCGCCCCCGGTGCCACTCCCTGGCCCCCCGGCTGCTGCCCCTGCGGCTGCGGTTGCTGCATCCTCCGCTCCGCTCTGGGGTCGGCGAGCAGGGAGCCTCCGGCCTCCGCCGCCACCGCCCTCATTACTTTAATAGTAATACTATTTCTTGATTTATAAAAAAGAGGGAATGTAACTTCTGGGTAAATTTCAAACTTTTTTTTCCCCATAAGATTAGTCTTTAACTCATCATACAATCTCTCAGTGTTTCCATGCTTTTTCAACCACTAATAATCACATCAAAATTTAATGTTATCTTAAATTATTCTGCTTTCCTCCACCATCTAAAAACAGAACATCTCATTTACCATCACCATCCAATAATGAGTGGCTTCATATAGGCAGTTCAGCCCTCTACAATTCGATCATTTCAAGTATCCCTTTTTTTTTTTTTCTTTTAAGCTTCTATAACACAGTATAACAGAAAAGAAAGGGTATAGGCTTTGGATTCTGACACACCCGACTCAAATCCCGCCTCCACCACCGACTGGCTGTTTGATCTCTTCTGAACCTAATTTATCTTCATCTATAAGTGGAAGTAATGCCAACTACTAACTGAATGGTTTTGAGGGTTAAGTGAAATAAACTACTTTAAAGTACCCGGGACAAAATTCTCATATATTGTTAGACACATTTCCTGTTAAACATTTAAGATGAAAATTTAAATTATAAATTTCTCTGCTTCCTTACACAGAGGGAAGATAAGGAGATGTTGTTTAGCATTTCCTTAACGAATCAATGGCATCTATGAAACATGAAAGAGAAGTATGTTGGGCTATGGCAGTGTCTGACCCTAGAGTAAGGATCCTACAGGCTACCTCAAGTCTAACTTCAAAAGAAACCCAGAAAACTGAACTTTGAGTTCTTGTCGTTTTAAAGCCTTCTCCAGGCCTCCTTTGCTCCTACTCGTTTCTCGCTGCTAGGTCTCCACTCCTTCGTCAAACTCTTCACCAGCATAGCAGAAATAACACAGTAAGTCTGGAAGTCAGACTTGTGTTCAAATCCTTTATCTTCCACCTTCTAGCTGAGTGACTTTGGGCAACTTACCTAACCTCTCTGAGCCTCAATTTTTCTTTGCCTTCAAAAAGGGAGTAACAAAGACTTCTATGCAAAGTATGGTGAGAATTAGAGATAATATATGTAAAGTGCCTACTGAAGTAAATACCTGATAAACTATAGCTATTATTAATATCACCACTCTGCTCAAATTTGCTATAGGTGAAGCTAGATAACCTATACTGCAATATTCTGGCATAAAATCCAACAAAAAGAAATCATTCAAAAATCATCTAAGGATGATGGCAATAACTAGGAAAAATAAAGATACAGTAAAAATATTTGCATAAAATATCAGTAACACGTGTGATGATGGAGTCATTTCCTTAATACCAAGCACGACTACAATTCAGTAACCCAAAGGATAAACCCAATAGAAAAATGGTAAATGGATACGAAAAGGCAGACAGAAAAATACCTTATAAACGCATGAAAAGATGATCAATTTTACACAAAATTAAAATCAAAACATTTGTGAGGTACCATCCCCTTTCAGAGCAAGAGAAGTCAAAAGTGGATAAAACCTAGTATTAGCACGGATAACAAAAGGTAGGGGCTTCCCTGGTGGCGCAGTGGTTGAGAATCTGCCTGCTAATGCAGGGGACACGGGTTCGAGCCCTGGTCTGGGAAGATCCCACATGCCGCGGAGCAACTAGGCCCATGAGCCACAACTACTGAGCCTGCGCGTCTGGAGCCTGTGCTCTGCAACAAGAGGGGCCGCGACAGTGAGAGGCCCGCGCACCGCGATGAAGAGTGGCCCCCGCTTGCCACAACTAGAGAAAGCCCTTGCACAGAAACAAAGACCCAACACAGCCAAAAATAAAAATAAATAAATTAAAAGAAGGCTCAACATTAAAAAAAAAAAAAAAAAAAAAAGAGTGTTCTCCTCTACTAGGACATTTAAAAAAAAAAAAAGAAAGAAAGAAAGAGGTAAACTCACACACTGTTGCCAGAAGAAGAAATTGGTCTAATGTCTTTAGGAGGAAACATGTCAACATCAATAAACATTTATAATATGTATACACTTGATCCAGTACAGTAATTCACCTTTTAGGAATGTATCCTATAAAAATACCTGGATAGGGTATATTTATAAAGATATTCACTGGAGCACTGTTTGTTACAGGAAAAAAAATCACTTTGATTAGACAGTATCCATCTGTACGGTACTAGTCAACAAACTGTCATAATTTTACGCAACAGGAATATTTATGCAGCTGTTAAAAATGAGGTAAATCTATGTTATCTATATCACCTACATATATATAGATCTATATGCAAAAAATATGCATTAAAATCTTTTGGAAGTTTATACAGGAAACTTGCTGGGTCTGGGAAGTAAAAACTTCTCATACCCTCTAGAGTTTTTTGGGGTTTTTTTTTGCCACGCCGCACAGCATGCGGGATCTTAGTTCCCTGACCAGGGATCAAACCTGTGCCTCCTGCAGTGGAAGCGTGGAGTCTTAACCACTGGACCACAAGGGAAGTCCCTCTGTGGTTTTTTAAATCAGGTGCATATATTACTTTTATATATGTGTTGGAGAAGGTCTACCCTATATATAAAGAAAAAGTCAGCCCATTTATATGCTCCCAGTGTTTGTTATTTGATATTAGTAAAGCTCCCTAAAAAGACTTTAGGAAGAGGCCTGTTATTATCTAACACACTTACATCTGCAAAACATGAGATATTAAAATTAATGCCCAAATAGACCACATCTATCAGTTTGTGCTATGACATAAGAGCAATTCAATGTGGAAAGAGATCCAGCTCACCACTAGGTTGTGGAGTCCTAAACAAATCCTTTATCTCTAAACCTCAGTGTCTTCATATATAAAATTAAGACAGTACTTAGTATAAGGTGGACAATTCTAAAGTAGCACAAAAGTATGATAATCATTCAATTAATTAAAATTCTTTGTTAGAATTCCAAAAACTAAATAAATATACCATCATTAATTCCTTTGGAATACATATTTACTTTTTTAAAAACAGTCATTATATGAATTTTAGAATAAGCAATACACTATTATAAGAATCATGACAGACTATAATTGTATTACAAATCTTTAAAATGTAACTTTCTAAGACTTAATTAGACACTCCAATTTTTCTGCTTTTACCAAACCAAGTCCCTCATTGCTCCAACATTATTCTATGAATAATTGAAATTACCTTTTCAAGGCTGAAAAAGTTAGTAGTGTTTCTAAGTGTGTTGAAGCCTGTAGATCTCTTTTTCTTACAGAGTGCTGTTGGATATTGGATAAAGAGAGGATATCGTAGTCTGAGAGCAAAGAATCCAGCTTTTCTGAAATAAAGGTAAAAAGGTTATTAACACCTAAACCTACTAATCAATTGTAATATCATTAAAATGAGTCAGACAACAAACTCTTCCTGATGTAATGCCCCAGCACGACCTACGAAATACTCTTACCAAACACACATACACATAAACACACACACACACATACACACACACCAATTTTTAAGACAAAAAGGGATTAGAGGTTGCCAAATTAAATAACAACTTTAGGAAGTAATCAGCCACACCCAAAATGTTGCATTCCTGCAAAACAAATGACCCAATTTCTCCAGGAAACAAATGGCATGAGAAAGAAGGGAGGGGTGGAGACAGAAGGGACTTAAGAATACAGCAAGCAAGCCACAGTGTGTGAGCCATTTTGGATCCTAGGTCAAGCAAATCAGTTGTGGAAAGATATCTGTGACAATCAGGGGAATGTGAACATGAGTCCATGTTCATGTTAGATACTAATAATTTTGATATCTCAGAGTATCACAGTATGCAGTGAACTTACTTCTAAATTCAAGGCATTTCTGGCTTGTATGTTTAGAATTTTTAAGATCAAGCCTGCCAACTTGACCTGCCCACTGCCCACTTGGGCTACAGCAATTCCTTATCAGTTAATGTACAGTAACAAAGAGCAACAAATGTATTAATGGCCTGAGGAAACCAAACTGGGAAAGTAAATCTTTTGCAGAAAATCTTTTATACAAAAACCACATATTCCAAATTAGAGAGCAAAGCAGTGGTAATATCCCTATCATTGTTGCCCTCAACAGACACAGCAGAATATCAATCCACCAGACAGCAGGAAGTGTAAGTGGTAAGACCAAATCAATCCCTAGGAAAAGAAAAACATTAATTATTTTACCAGGCTGACTTGGAACCCAAGAAAAGCAAAGATGGACTGCCCCAAAGATAGAACAAGCACGAATCAGTTTCTATTTGGTATAGAGCAAGAGTAAACACTATAGAGTATATGCTTCCCCCATAAGTCACTTTTTATCAACAGCAACTCAGCTGTCTCTCCCACAATCAGGAGGATTTTTGGAAGACAATTTTGGTGACTTAAGTCTCTGTAAAAACTGTCTAAAAATATTTGAGCTGATGCTTTCCTTTTCTCTCAACAAATATCACTGGAGAAGCAATGGTATTCAAAATCATTCCACTGGACTTAGAATGTCCTCAAAATATAGCAGCAGGAGCTTAAAATACAAGTGTGTTACTACTGCAGTTAAATATGCTCACAAAACCATTTTTAAAAGAAAGAATCCACCCAATACTTTTCTCCGTCCTCTTCCCCTGAATATCCTCAATTGGCTCTTTCATCCGTTCATTCACTGCTGTGTGCCAGGCCCTGGTCTAAGTACTGAGATACAGCACTCAACACAGTCAAGTCCTTGCCTAAAGCAGCACTCATTTTAGTGGGAGAGACGGACAATGCACAAGAAAATCCACGTCAGTGCCATGGTATGAAAACAGGACAGCAGAGAGGCAGTGGGAAGGGCCAATTTATACAGAGTGGTCAAAGAAGGAAAGATGCCGCACTGTCACGTAATACTCAAGCAAATGTGAAGAGGCACACTACTATACGGTTAAAGCAATTTAATCAAAGTCCTTTCAAGGCTCTAACTCAAGATAAGATTAAAGTGGTAGCAAATTTCACACTTGCTGGGTACCACCCATTTTCTGTTAACAAAAATTTCCTTTTAATTTTAATCCAGAGGAAAGCTGTTTCAGAAGGCATCAATCTCTTTTATGCCAATGGACGTTTATTGGTGATTTGGCCTTGCTAATCACAATGCTTTGAGGCACCAATGAAAAACCTTCAAGAAGCTCATCATTTATTCAACAATTTTTGAGTATTTTGTTTCCCACAAGACACCATACTAGGTGTTCTATGTTATCTACACAAACATCTTGGGGTATTTTCCCCATTTTACAAATGAAGAAACAGACTCGGAGAGAATAATATCACAAAGCTAATGAAGCACAGTACTAGGATTTGAACTGGGGTCTGCCTGGCTGAAAACCCCAAGCTTTATTGATTTCAACTTTTGAAACTGCTTAAAAATAGCCTACCTCTTCCTGGACCTTCCACTTCTTGGCCTCCTAACTTTTTGACATGTCAATCAAACATGACCATGCCTCCCTCTGAATTCTGAAGCTTTTTGTTTACACCTTTCTTCTGGCATTTTTTAGTTGTATTTGTCTTATCTCACAAAAAGACTGTAAAATGGCCAAAAATGAGCTCTGTTTTAAAATCACGGTATTCTTACCTCACAACACCTGGCACAGAACCTTGCACAGAACAGCACTCGTTTGCTCGAATTCTCAGTGCTGATACAACCCTTTAGCTCTTGGACTTCCCTGATACAGGCTGGTGCACAGACTCAGTTTCATTCAAGATCGTAATCACTCCCACTGACTGAGAAACTTAACCTCAATTCTACAGTTTCACCGCCAACAACGGAGGCCAGCTGTTCTCGAAGAGCGCTCGCTACAACCATCACCGCCTGGAACTTGTTTCCCCACCCCAGTGCTCCTCGGTGGGAAATGCCAGGGGCAGGGGCCAGCCGTCTGTGCTTAACATGCCTTCCAGGTGAGGCTGATGCACACTACTCCAGTTTGAGAACCACTGAACTAGGCTAAACTAAGGAAATAAAGTGAAGAAAAAAACCTTTAAGCACAAAGATGTTCACTGTTCAGCCTTGTATTAGTTTTAAGAAAACTGGAAACGAAGTAAATTAATACCTGGCAGATAGAGAAGTTATAGCATTCCCAAATGACCAAAAAAAACCTGCAATCATTTAAAATGCTGTTAACAACAGGTTTTAAGAACATGAGGAAACACTTATAATATTAAATAAACAAAGGTAGATTTTAAAAACTGTTCATACTGCATGACCTTAACTATGTATACAAATAGGGCTAGAAAAAAAAATAAGAGCAAGATAGTAACATCATTGGTTATCTTTAGGTATTTTTCTTTAATAAGCACTTTTTAAATGCAGCTTGCTAAAGCACTTTAAAATACTTAATATGTTTCAATGGTAATTTACCCCTGTTAATAACGAGAGGTCTCAGACTGGACGTCCGGGAGCCATTACAAACAGCATGGGAAACGCGCTCTTTGTCCAGCACCCTGAGTGCCTGCTCTTGCAGGTAACCTCTCAGGTGCGCGGTATTTCACTGCACTTTACTTCCAAAATTCCAACCATCGGTAATCCAATTTTCTATAGCCTTTTCAACAGAATTTATATTGCCCCCCTATCCATATCCAAAAATCTTAAGTATAAACCACTTAACTTCTTACAGTAGAGTTTATGACAGTTGATACTAGACAATGCTACAAAAACTACCTTCCTTAGCAGCTCAGTGTATGGTCACATTCTCCAGTTTAGAAATGCCATAGTGGCTGCCCAGCATGCTCTACAATGAGGACACTTTCCTTGCTTCCTACAAGTTGCTCCAGCGATCACCCTAAACAACTGAGCTTTTCTCATTTCGGCTGCTACAAACACGTATTAGAAAACAGACGCTATTCAAAAGGTCAGACTAGAGTACTGTATTAGTTAAGATCCCCTCCCCAAAGCTATCCGCTCTTCTCTGCCACGTGTTAGTTTCCCTCACTTGGCCTCCTCTGTCTGGTCCTCCTTAGGGACCCTACCCTTATTCACTGCTTTTTTAATCTCTTCCACCCCCACTCCCATCCCTCCTCTCTTGCAAACACATTCTGCACATACTTTTCCCCTTTCCACCAGACCCCACCGATTCACTTATTCAACAAAAAGTTATTGAAAACCTCCTACCTTCCAAGCACTAGGGATATTAATGGAGAGAAGGAGAGATACATTTCCAATATTGCGACTTTGGGGGAAAGAGCATCACACAAAAAATCATTATAAAGTGTGTCACAAGCCAAGGGAGAGCAAGTGGAAAGAATTTACAGGACACAGCAGGAGCATGACCCCTGCCTGGCAAGCCAAGGATGCTTTCCCAGGGAAACAGCACTGAAGTTACCGGAAGGATGAGGAAGCAGCCCAGAGAACGAAAAGAAAGGACAGGGTTCTAAGCAGAGGGCATACCTATGCTGAGGTCCACAAGAAATCCAGAACACAATACACTCAAAGAATTGAAAGCAAGTCAGTGAGGCTGGAGTGCAGAACGGCACCGCGGACATGAAGAGGTTGTGAGGCTGCAGAGGCAGGAGGAGGTCTGGTCATGGAGGGTCGTGGAACTAAATTAAGGATTTTTGACTTTGGATAAGGGCAAGAGCTATAAATTAGAAATTTCATCGTGACTGTGAAACCAAATGCCCCTAAAACCAAGTTCCCCTGCCAAGTTTATGATTAGCCTCTCTATCTGAAACTTTATTCTCTTTCTTGACGTACCTCTGTTGCCCTCAGGATTGAAGCGTATCAAAGAAAAGGCGGGACTGAAACCAAGCAGGACCCTTCAGGGCCCTCCCAGATTAAAAAAAAACCTTTCATTAAAAAAAAAAATATTATTTATTTATTTAGGCTGCGTTGGGTCTTCGTTGCTGCGCGCGGGCTTTCTCTAGTTGCGGCGAGCGGGGGCTACTCTTCGTTGCGGTGCGCGGGCTTCTCATTGCTGTGGCTTCTCTTGTTGCGGAGCACGAGCTCTAGGCGCACGGGCTTCAGTAGTTGTGGCTCGCGGGCTCTAGAGCACAGGCTGAGTAGTTGTGGCGCACGGGCTTAGTTGCTCTGCAGCATGTGGGATCTTCCCGGACCAGGGCTCGAACCCGTGTCCCCGGCATTGGAAGGCGGATTCTTAACCACTGGTCCACGAGGGAAGTCCCTACAAAAGCCCTTCTGTCCCCCGTTTCTGGTTTGTAGAAAAGGCTTTAGTCTCTTAGACCTTCCCTGAGTACCAAAGAGCAGCTTCAAGCAATTACTAATTAGAGAAGTGATGGAAGGCTGAAACAAAGGGAAAACGGTCAAAAAACAATAGAGAGTCCTAATTCCTCCTCCAGGGATATACAGAACAATCTGACACAAATCTTTGAGTTGTTCTGCAGGAACTAAGACAGCCCCCTCCTCCCAACTGGAGAATAGTGACTACAAGCTGACCACAGGCACACAGAATCCAGACCGGTTGGAACCAGAAAGTTGATGATTAAGACTCATGAAAAACCACCCTGTTACTTCACCACCAACCAATCAGAAGAAAGCTATGCTCCTGCAACCCTCACCCCAAACGTTGCCTTTAAAAACCATGGCCAGCCAGGAAGATGGAGCTGAGACAAGCCTACATCTCCCATCTTCTCCATCGGCGCCCTCCCAACCAATAAACCTTCTGCTCCAAACTCGCACACTTCCATCTGTTGGGCCTCAGTGGGCGTCAGGCACATGAGCTTGGGTTCAACAACAACTGCAGTGTGCAGAACGGGCTGGAGGAGGACAAAACTGGAGTCTGGGAAACCAGCTAGTCAGCTGCTGAGCAATCCAGGTGGAGATCACTAGAAGACCCCAGGTTTCTGGCTTGGATACCTGGGTAGGCAGTGGCACCACATTCACTGAGATTTAAAAAAATACACAACTAAGAGGAGGTCTGGGGGAGGGATGTGTTGAAGAGAAAAACCATAAGCCCACTTTTGCTAAAGCCCACGATACCAAACCTAGGTTTAATACCTAACTGTAGTTTCGACCTTCACCAGAAAAGTAATCTTAACCAACAAGTTTGGAATTGTCTACTACTGAGGTAATCTGTCGTAGGGGCCCCCCATCCCCCAGAGGAAGAAGAGGTTATCCATATGATAAAATCCCTGCCAGTTCCCTTCCCCCAAAAAAGATGATGTCCTGGCCTAAAAACAATCCTTTTCTTTTCTTTCGCTAACAGATCCCTTGCCCCACCCTTACTCCTATAAAAACCTTCTATTTGGTACAAACCCTCAGAGGGCCCCTCTAGTTGCTAGAAGGGATGCTGCCCAATTCATAAATCACCTAATAAAGCCAATTAGATCTTTAGATTTACTCGGTTGAATTTTGGTTTTTTAGCAGGTTGATACAAGGGGACAAGTGGATGCTGAAAGATTCTGAAGTTCTACACTGTATCTTGTTCCTTTATATACAGTTTGCAATTATTCATTTACATACAACTTCTCTGCATTTAGTCATCATATGTTTGCAGTTATGTCACTGATAAATCACGTAATGATTTTAAGCAGGGAAAGAGTAAGATCAGTGGTTAAAAAGCTGCTGATACTTTGTTCCTTTTTTTATGTTCTCAAAGAATAAACAGAGGGCTTCCCTGGTGGCGCAGTGGTTAAGAATCCGCCTGCCAATGCAGGGGACACAGGTTCGCGCCCTGGTCTGGGAAGATCCCACAGGCCACGGAGAAACTAAGCCCGTGCGCCACAACTACTGAGCCTGCGAGCCACAACTACTGAAACCCGCACGCCTAGAGCCCGTGCTCCACAACGAGAAGCCACCACAATGAGAAGCCCCCACAATGAGAAGCCCGCACACCACAACGAAGAGTAGCCCCTCGCTTGCAGCGAGAGAAAGCCTGTGCGGCAACGAAGACCCAACGCAGCCAAAAAGAAAGAAAGAAATAAAATAAAGTTCCCTTTTAAAAAAAACAGAATAAAGAGGAAGCTGGACCTTCAGGCCTGCAACAAACCGGCTTTCTGGATACAGATATGGAGTGGCCTATAGATCTGATAAACCTTCTTACTCTACACTTCTCTCATACCTGAACTGTTCTGTCTCCAGGATATGCTTATATGGCCACTGACTTTTGGTACAACGACACAAAATATACCCTTACTTCATTCATCAAGCCAAGGCAAGTTTTTAAGATAAAACTGATTTTTAAATAATGAGGTGTTAGAAGAGTCTGGGAACACCTGTGAACTTTTTACTTAATTTCTCTTTTCTTTTTGCAATAAATTGCATCTTTCTGGAATTCAACTTGCAGTTGTCATGCAGAATCCCTGTAGCACTCTGCTCACTCTCCACGGCTCTGCTGCACAGAGTATGAAGAGTTCCCCCAAAATGACAGTGTCATGCGCCCATTTCTGGTGTCAGAAGTGGAAAAGATAAAGCCAGGGCTGCTGTCAAGTGTTTATTCTGCTTGTGCAGAAGGCACGTGAGACCTGACTGCTCTTCAATACTCCCCAAAATACGCAGGACAAGGGGGAGGCCTGGTCGGGTCACTCTGCAACAAGCCCTAAGTATGGGTGAATCCCTCCTTGGGATTAAGGGATAAGAAAAGAACAGTGCTGTTTGCTAGGCAGTGGACCCCAGAACCTGGGAACTAAAAACCTAATTTTATGGGTTTATACCAGTTAGGGAAGCTGGAGGGTGAGCTGCCTCAAATAATTCCTCATCAAGAGCCCTTCACCTGGGCTGGGACTAAACCTGGGCCAAGACTTTCCAGCAAGACCAGTCACATGGAAACTCTGAGCCAAAAATGAAAGTGAGCACAGCCCAAGGGAACCTCCAAAGAACCCTGGATTGATCCATAAGGCTCTGTAGCTTGAAATGGATGCAAATTCGGGTCTCAAAAGCAATGAGATTACTTCCACACTTTCCAGCGCTGCTGCCTTTTCCTAGATTAAACCTTGTCTCCTATACACATTCTTCTAATCAAACAAAGAGGTAAGTAATTTTGGACATATGTTTGAGGTACCTGTGAACACTGAGGTGGATACATGAGAGTGGAGCTTCAGAGAACAAGTCTAGGTCAGAGACACATATTTGTTAGTTATCCAAACAGTCAAATGGTAAGTGAAACCAGGGCAACAGGTGAGACTTGTCAAAGCCTACAACTCTTATTAAAAGAGAGAAAAAAAGAAAAAGAGGTATGTGCGGAGGGAGATACCCATCTCTTTGGTTCATTTTAGGACTAAGTTAAGGGATATGAAAGTGAAAAAGCACTTCATTTCACCTCCCAACCTCTGTGAAGCCTCTTCCTGTCCCTCCCTCCCTACCCATCTTTTTCTGACTTTCCTCAAAGTATACTTCCAACTGAAAACACTCACCATCTCTCACAAATACAAAATGGTGAAGGATCTAAAATTCAACCACACTTGGCCTTGAAGGACACCTACACTTAATGTTCTAGAAAACCCCATGAAGGCCAAATGGAATTCTCCAGTTTCCCCACCATGACTTTCTGCTTAACTCTTCTCTTTGTTCTACTCTAGAAATACAGTTTCTCTCTCTGACTAGTACAAAGGAGAACTGCATTAAATTCCTCTTGAAGCAGGTGGGGTGGGTAAGTGTTTTAGTTTCAAAAGAATCCAGCCTGTAAGCAAAATTAACATCAAAAGATGAAGTCAGATGTCAAAATACTGAGCAAAATGATGCCCTCAATAATGAGAAATGAGCAGGGCAATGTGGAGAATCCCCATGCCAATTACCTAAAGGTACATTTCAAATATGTTTCAGATACAAATTTTCATCCCTCATCTGTGACCTACATTTTTTTCCTTCCACCCACTATATTCTTTTATTAAAAGTAACACAGAGAAAACTCTTTTGAAATCACAGTGACACTTATATGCCCCAGCTGTAACTGCAACAAGATATCACTATGACTAAGCTCAAATGACTTGTAAATTTCCTAAATGATGCAATTCACGACAGTTCAACTGAAATCATTTTGGGTGACCTGTGGAGTACTCCAAAAGCCAGATTCTATTATACATTTTTATTCTTCAGAAAATGTTGTCAAATCCCTAATCAATATTTAGAACTGCAGTTATGGGGTTATGGTAACATTTATAGGACAAGAAGGCTATTAAACAATAAACCATGCTCTTTAACTATGAAATTATTCATTGGCCTCGACCAATTCAATCTAAACGGTAGGGTAGAGTTAAGCAACAAGCTACATCCAAAGCTATCAAACAAACACACAAAAAAGTCATTCCTCAAAAGAAAAAATACCCTCAAGCCATATATTTATCAATAACTGAATGAACCTGACAAGTCACTACACCTTTCAGAGACTCATCTCACCTGCCGCTTTATTTAAAAACCTAGACACGATCTCCAAGGTTCATTTCAATTTTAACAATCTCTAAGTGCCTCCATCAGGACTGTCCTTATTTTCTCTCTTCAGCTACTTAACCTTACAGCCTGGGCTCAATATCATCACCTCCTTCAGGGAGCCTTCACTAACCTTCCCTGGAGAGGTTCAGTGACCCCTGATGAAAATAATACCCACCATAATGTCTTCTCTCACTCTCCTTCCTATTGTTCTAGAATTATCTGTTTAGATGTCTCTATTCTACTACACCAAAAGCTTTTTGAAGATGAATATAGTCTGATCTTTATATTTCCAATGCCACACATAAAAGTTGCATACAGTATGTGTTCTTCAAACATGCAGTGAATAAATGGTAAGTCTATGCATTTTTCTGGCACCAGTGGTCTGCACTTTGCAAATGAAAACACACGGTCAAAGAAAAAAAAAAACCCTTACGATTTGTGAATGCTGCTGAGAATTGACCTAGAAAGTAAGGTTTTCTTCTAAACTATGTGCATTCCTAGGATTCGTTCTACTTATTTTTCCACTTGTGAACAAGAGAATGATAACAAAAGTGAAACAGTTGTGTTAGAGTGGTAAAAATATAACTTTAATATTTCAAAATACGTTTATTCTTTTCATTAACGTTTATCCTTACGAAGTGGATCCTTACCCTATGCCTCCATCCTCACCACCCCTGACTCACCATTTTCCTTCAATTTGTATTAACTTATCACATCTCAGCACTTCCTACCAGGTTCTTCCTGGCCTTTCTTTAAACTAATCACCTGCAATCCATTGCAATTTGAGATAACCACAAAGCAGTTGTTCAGGTGAGAACACAACACCTTTAATACCCTCCACCAATTACAATTTTTGTCCATTAAATAAGGAAAAAGAATTGCCAGGTAAACTAATGCAAAATTTTTATTGGCCATAAAGAAAATCTACACAGTGTCTCAATCTGCACGATACTATACTATATGGATTCATGGTGAAATGTGGGGGCCAAAACAACCATGAAAAATGAGGCTACAACTTCTCACACTGGGAAAATATACTGTTTCATACTTTGTTACTAATTAATCAAGCTCTCTTACATGCTAACTTTTAACAGATAAAGGACCCTAACAGGGGTCATATACGTTTACACAAACTAACTCCCACCAAATTTCACATCTCTCAATGTTAGTCCATCCTTCAAATCCAAGCTCTTTAGAAAATCCACATGACCCTCTACTTTCTGGCTTCAAAACTGACCAAATTGGTCGTCCCTGATAATTTTTGTTTCAAATGGCAAGGAAGGCATTCACAGTAGCGGCATTACGAGCTGGCCCGGCAAGTTTAAGTACCTCTCATAAGCTACAATTTAAATAACACGCTTAAGATGTTCGCAAAAAGCAACTCCAAGACGAGTTCCCCAGGCACCGCCTTCCAACCAGATTACCGCCTAAGTACCTCCTACAGAAGAAAACCTAGCTCGCTTCCTTGGAGAGCCAGGAAGAGCCGTGCAGCCTGGGGCCTTCCTATCCTCCTCCAGAACCCTGCCTTTGGTAAGGACACAATACAGATTTGCTCCCGAGAAGGGCAGGGACCTGGACCACATCTCCCTCTCCGAACACGAGCCACTACCACCCCGCCTCACCTCTGTCCGGAACACACGCCCAAACACGAACTCAGCGGGCAGACCCCTCCCAGGCTCTCAGTCACTCCCGGAGGCCCCCTCCAGGATCCCTGCCCATCCCGAGACAAGCCCATCTCCATTCTTTCCTGAACTCTGAGAGCCACACCCCCTTGCTACGCTGCAAACTTAGGGACGCGCCACCGTCGTCCAATACCCCGCCCCCAAACACCTGATAGATCCTGCTCCCCTGCTCTTCCCCGAAAGCTGCGCGCTCCAGGCACCCGGTGCCGGCCGAAGCCAGATCCGCAGGGTCTTTACCGAGTCGCTGGGGGGAGCCGAAGCCCGCCGGCTCGTCCGGCGGTCGCGGCGCCAGCACGAAAGGAACCAAGCTGCTCAGGAAGAGGACACACTGCCTCATGTTCCCGGCCCGGCCAGCGGCTCCACCTCTCTGGGCAGCCTTCGCCTGACGGGAGCTCAGGACGCTGCTCACATTGGGAGAAAAGGGGATCCGCCCGGCCCGGCGCCTGCAGCCTCTTACTCTTACCGCGCCGCCTACCGGAAAACTCTAGAGCCGGGCTCCAGGTTCCCGGAAGCGCAGGCAGCGCTCGGAGAGGCTGGCTCAGCCTGCTTCCGGCCGCCGCCAGCCCCCGCACCGCCCACAGCCGGGCGCCGCGCGGCATGCCGGGAGTCCCTCGCCTCCGCCGGCCCGCGCCGGCGCGCCGCCATTTTGCCGCCTCTCCGCCCGCCCCCTTGCATCCCACGGGGGCTCGGCCGGCGCAGCCTCTAACGCGCCCCGCGACGTCCTGACTCGACCCCCTCGGGCCACGCCTCTGTCCCTGGGTGACCGCCGCGAGGGAAGCGGGAGCTCGCGAGGAGGCCCTCAAACGCGCGCCCGGCCACCTCCCTCGCCTCGGTCCGACCCACGTCTGGACAGGATCCCTGTTACCCTTTTTACTACCTAGCTGTGGAAACCACCGTGGGGTCCAGAGTGGGCGAGGAGGAGCGCCGGGCCGGTGGGCTCGGGGTGCTGACCCAGCAGCGGAGTGCCTGGGACGAAGGACGGGCTCCCGGGAGCAGAGGCCCCGCGTCCATGCGCCAGCTTCTGCGAGACCAACCTCCTAGTCGCAAATGGGGTGCAGCTTGGCTTTCGGGGCCCAGCGTCGTACCACCCGGGCGTCTCAGGCCTCCGTCCGTTGTAACGGAAGAGGCTTTGTGGGGGGAAATAAATAGGCGCTTCCTTGGTGCCCATTTTCTTGTTGGCCCCGCTGTATGTAGAGGGTCTGCAAGCATTTCCAGAAACTAAATCCCAAACCTAACTCCTCGTCTGCCCGTACCGGTTCTAGAGAGGTCCAGCCAACTTCTTGAAACTCAACTCTGTGCTTGGTCACTTTAGCTTAGACTGGAAATTTACCAAGACACTTTGTGTTTTGTTTTGCAATCCTTTGCATAATTTTAGCTCCAGTGAGTGTTTATGGTACTGAATAAAACATTCTAATAACGTTGGACGTGAATTGCTATTTTGGTTCAACTAAAGTTTATGCAAGTACGACAGAACACATTTTCCACTTAAGCGTGAGTGAGCGGGACAGCCTTGTCTCCATTATGAAATCGAAAACTCTTAGGGATAGAATATTAGTCCTGTCTGGTCAAGTTTTACGGCTACTCCTAATAAAATACTCAAACTATGGTTTGAATTTAGGTTCACTGTGGCATGCCTCAGTAAAATCTCAGCATCTTTTCCCAACAGTTATTATCCAGAGTTACTGGTTTTGTGCATTTTGGGCTTAACTGAACCTGTTGTGTTCATCTGAGGTATAAAATGCCTTCATTAAACATATACATTGATGGCATTCCTAATCAAAAAGTAAGCAGAGGTTCACCTCTGCAAATTGTACATAATTTTTAAAAGATGTATCCCATAAAACGTGACAGTTGTGGACAATTTTTTTTTGTACAGTGAGAATATCATCTTACTTTCTGAGCACCCAGACACCATGCTCTCCAGCTTCTACCTTTAGTAGATCCTAGATTATACTCTTTCTGTGTTCCACCCACAGCTCTTCTATAGTCCCTTGCTCGTAGACGGCCCTTCACTATCTGTTTAATAAAAGCCATTTTAAAAAAGTAAAGTTCCTGATTCATTTGCTTATTCATATCCAGAAGTCCTAGATTTTCAGAGACAGTCAAGGTTTCAAGTAATTTTTCCCATTCACAAATCAGGACCCAAATGATGATTTCCAGTTTGAGGTTTATCTTTCATTTATAAATTGTCCATGCCTTTAAGATATAAGAGCACCACGTGGGGGAGATATAGAGCCAGAGGAACATAATAAGAGGGACACATTGGATAGAACTAGTAGTCTGAGCCAGCTGTCTTCAAACTTTTATACTCTTATCCCCAAAAGAATTTTTAAAAAATATGTACTCCCTGTATACATTTAACATTTTTCATCATAAATGTAAGTAGTTGCAAAGGATGAAATTTCCAGCATAATGTAAACACTGACATTTATTTATTTTTAATTTTACTTATTTATTTTTGGCTGCGTTGGGTCTTCATTGCTGCGCGCGGACTGTCTCTAATTGTGGCAAGCGGGGGCTACTCTTAATTGCGGTGTGCGGGCTTCTCACTGCGGTGGCTTCTCTTGTTGTGGAGCACAGGCTCTAGGCGTGCGGGCTTCAGTAGTTGCGGCACGCAGGCTCAGTAGTTGTGGCTCGCGGGCTCCAGAGCACAGGTTCAGTAGTTGTGGCGCACGGGCTTAGTTGCTCTGTGGCATGTGGGATCTTCCCGGACCAGGGTTCGAACCCGTGTACCCACGTTGGCAGGGGGATTCTTAACCACTGCACTACCAGGGAAGTCCCAACACTGACATTCAAAATTAAAACTCTTAGGTTTAAATTTTCCCAATGGAATATAAATACCTGACAGATTTGATAGCCACTGTGGTAGCCAGCCTCCCCGATGGCCCCCCAATGATCCCTGCTTCCTGATATTCACTCCCTAGTAGAGTCCGTCCCCTTCCACACTGGTCCAAGGTTGGTCTCTGTGGCCAGTAGCGCAAAGAGGAAGCGATGGTATTTCACTTCCAAGGTTAGGTTGTAAGAGACTGTGTCTTCCATCTCGGGTGTTCTCTTACTTGCTTGCTCTCTCTTGGATCACTCACTAGTCAAAGCCAGCTTCTGTGTCATGAGAACATTCAGGAAGACTATGGAGTGCTTCATAGGAAGAGAGGTCACCAGCCCACAGCCAGCAAGTAACTGAGACCTGCCAAAGACTATATGCCTGAGCTTGGAAGTGAATCCTCCAGCCCCGGGCAACCTTTAAGACAAATGCAGTCCCCCAACCCAACAGCTTGACTTCAGCCTCAGGAGAGACCCTGAGCCAGAACTGCCCACCCAAGCCATTCCCTGGTTTTTGACCATCAGAAACTGGGAGATAATAAATACTGGTTATTTCAAGCTCCGAAATTAAGGGTAGTTTGTTATACAGCCACTATTGTCTGTTTGAAAAACACATGAACAAGTTAACTGGATCCTGGGTTCCTCTCCTTAACAATAGAAGTGGTTCTTTTAATTTAGGATTTAATAAAGATAAGTAAAAGATTACTTGAGATTTGCTGATCCCAGGCTATAGAATGAATTACTTACAGTTCACTTACTGCAAGTGAATGTAAGAGTAAAATATTTATAGGCTTCCCTGGTGGCACAGTGGTTGAGAGTCCGCCTGCCGATTCAGGGGACATAGGTTCGTGCCCCTGTCCGGGAGGATCCCACATGCCGCGGAGTGGCTGGGCCCGTGAGCCGTGGCCGCTGAGCCTGCGCGTCCAGAACCTGTGCTCCGCAATGGGAGAGGCCACAACAGTGAGAGGCCCGCGTACCGCAAAAAAAAAAAAAAAAAAAGAGTAAAATATTTACAATCATTAAACACCTGTTGCCACCTATGGTTCTGGAGTTAACTACCAGATCCACATACGCATTGGTAAGACCTTTCATCTAAATGATCAGCAACATGGCTGTCTAGTTCTGGCTGAGTTTGGGGGCTTTTTCTTTTGTCGTCCCAGCTCTGTTTCTCTTATTATCCACTATTTGTCCTATACCAATCCCACCAGTCCTTATAGATGTATAGATTCTTCATCACTCTATTTCTAAAATGCTAATTATTCCTACATCTGTATCCTTTTTTGCCAGTAAACAAATCTATGTGAAGTTAGCACTTCAAAAAGTATGAGTCGAAACTTCCCTGGTGGTCCAGTGGTTAAGACTTCCAATGCAGGGGGTGCGGGTTCGATCTCTGGTTCGGAAGCTAAGATCCCACGTGCCTTGCGGCCAAAAAACCAAAACATAAAACAGAAGAAGCAATATTGTAACAAATTCAATAAAAAAAACTTAAAAAGTATGAGTCAATCCACAAATCTCCATTAGACGATAGACCGCTCTTACTGGAATGTGACTATATACAAAGTCATGTACCAAGAACTATAGCTTCCAGGATTTTAGTTCAGAAATTTTAATGTATTTCAGATCCTTTTAGAAAGAAAAATGAAAAATACATCACACACGGAGCAAAGCAGAATATTTGAGGATCCTCACTGGTAAACAGATGATTCTTTGGGAATTTTTTAATAGGCAAAAAAATAACCAGCCCTCTTGAAACTGGAATAGTATTTCCCCTCAAGTTCAAAAAGAGAAGGAAACCAGCCATTTCATTCAAAATGTTATTTCAAGAAGGTTCCTTTCTAAAATTTTAGTAACAGTTTCTTTCTCTCTCTCTCTCACATACACACACACTTTTTTATGTCTCTTTCTTATCAGGCATCTTTGTCTTTATCACAGAGTTATCAATATTTGCAGCGGCTAATCTGTCTGTTGTGAGCAGAGGTAGCATACCTCCTATATACTGTATGCCATACAAAACATGGAGCTGTGTTCTTTTCCTTCTTAAATCCCTTTCTCTCTCCCTAGAGATCTCAGAGTAATTGAACCACAGGAATAACTGAACCCAGAGAAGAGATTGGATCAAGAGAAAAAAATGGAAACTTGTGCCGGTTTGAAATTACCTCAGGTCTGAAATGGCCAAAAGTCATTACTCTTGGGTTGACAGGCCCCAGAGAGGAAGCAATAGCCAATTACTCTCCAGTTCTGCAGTGGCCAGAGGCCTTAATTGAAAACCTGTTCCATTTCGTCCTATTTAGAAAAACAGAACTCAGTTGTTGAATGTTTAAAATCTGGTAACTCTACTAGCATTTTAAGATTAATACCTCCAAAGTGAATGAAATCAGAATCTCAAAGAGATAACTGCACTCCCATGTTCACTGCAGTGTTATTCACAATAGCCAAGACGTGGAAACAACTGAAGTGTCCACTGGCAGATAAATGGATAGAGAAGACGTGGTGTGTACATACAATGGGAGATTACTCAGCCGTAAAAAGGAAGGACATCTTACCATTTGCAACAACATGGATGAAACTGAAGGACATTATGCTAAATATGTCAGACACAAAAAGGTAAATACAGTATGATCTCACTTACATGTAGAATCTTATAAAGGTTAAACTCAAAGAAGCAGAGAGTAGAACAGTGGTTGACAGAATCTGGGGGTGGGAGGGGTGGGAATGGGGAGATATCGGTCAAAGGTACAAACTTTCAGTTATAAAATGTGCGGATCTAATGTACACTATGGTGACTATACTTAAGAACACTGTTTTGGGGCCTCCCTGGTGGCGCAGTGGTTGAGAGTCCGCCTGCCGATGCAGGGGATACGGGTTCGTGCCCCGGTCTGGGAGGATCCCATATGCCGCGGAGCGGCTGGGCCCGTGAGCCATGGCCGCTGGGCATGCGCATCCGGAGCCTGTGCTCCGCAACGGGGGAGGCCACAACAGTGAGAGGCCCGCATACCGCAAAAAAAAGAAAAAAAAAAGAAAAAAAAAAGAACACTGTTTTGGGGCTTCCCTGGTGGCGCAGTGGTTGAGAGTCCGCCTGCCGATGCAGGGGACACGGGTTCGTGCCCCAGTCCGGGAAGATCCCACATGCCACGGAGCGGCTAGGCCCGTGAGCCGTGGCCGCTGGGCCTGTGTGTCCAGAGACTGTGCTCCACGATAGGTGAGGCCACAACAGTGAGAGGCCTGCATACCGCAACAACAACAAAAAAAAGAACACTGTTTTGTATACTTGAACTTTGCTCAGACAGTATTCGTTTTCTCTTAAATTTATTTATTTATTTATTTATTTTTGGTTGCATTGGGTCTTCACTGCTGTGTGTGGGCTTCTCATTGCGCTGGCTCCTCTTGTTGTGGAGCACGGGCTCTAGGCATGCGGGCTTCATTAGTTGTGGCTCGTGGGCTCTAGAGCGCAGGCTCAGTAGTTGTGGCTCACGGGCTTAGCTGCTACATGGCATGTGGGATCTTCCCAGACTACGTCTCGAATCCATGTCCCCTGCACTGGTAGGCAGATTCCTAACCACTGTGCCACCAGGGAAGTCCCAGACAGTATTTCTTAAGTGTTCTCACCACACACACAAAAATGGTAACTATGAATGTGTTAACTAGCTTGATTGTGATAATCATCTCACAGTGAATAGGTATATAACATCAACACATTGTATACCTTAAATATACACAATTAAAAATATATATATATACACACATTTTTTGTCAATTATACCTCAATAAGGCTGGAAATAAAGTAATACCAAATAGACCCACATCATACCTTTGATGTCAAAGGACTTATATCCTAAAAGATGAAAGGTACATAGAAACACAAAAACACATACAATGTGTATTGGTCTAAAAAAAGCTGGTGTCATGCATTTTTTCCTATTAATTTTTTAAAATAAAATTTTCATTTTGGAATAATTTTAGATGTACAGGAAAGTTGCAAGATAGTACAGAGTTCCCAAATACTCACAGCTTCCCCTAATGTTAATATCTTACATAATCAAGGTATGTTTGTCAAAACTAAAAAAATAACATCAGATTTCACAATTTTTTAAAGCATGTGCCTTTTTTTTTTTTTTTTTTTGCTGTACGCGGGCCTCTCACTGCTGTGGCCTCTCCCGTTGCGGAGCACAGGCTCCGGACACACAGGCTCCGCGGCCATGGCTCGCGGGCCCAGCCGCTCCGCGGCATGTGGGATCCTCCGGGACCGGGGCACGAACCTACGTCCCCTGCATCGGCAGGCGGACCCCCAACCACTGCACCACCAGGGAAGCCCAGCATGTGCCTTTTTGTAGTCTTTAAAAAATTGTGACAAAATACATATAACATAAAATTTATCGTTAGTGACATTCAGTACATTCACAGTGTTGTACAATCATCACCACTATCTAGTTCCAGGAGGTTTTAATCACCCCAAAAGGAAACCCCATACACATTAAGCAGTCATTCTCCATTACCCCTTTTTCCTGGCCCTTGATAACCACTAATAGGACTGCACAGTTTCTGTTCCAGGAGTCAACCCAGGATACCATATTGCATTTAGTCACGTTGGCTTTTTACGCTTTAGGACATATAAAACTATTCCTAAATATTTTACTCTGTAGAGAAGTACCAGTTAATATGCTTAACTGGTGTTGAAGGAAACTATCCAGCTCAGTCCCTCACTCATCTCTCCTCTGTACTAGTCTAACAGCCTCTGAAGTGACTTTCTTGCTTCTGGTTTTCTCTCCACCAACATCTCTTCTTGTCTTGGATAACACAGCCTAAATGTCTCTTCCTCATGGCATGTTTCTTGCTTCTTTTATAGTCTATCCTCTGTTTGTCCCACATTGTTGTCTACTGATGCTATCTTGTTTTTCTCCACCAGAGCATAAGTTCCTGAGGCAAGGACTATGCTACCTTCCACAGCAAGTAACACAGTCCTGTGCAGAAGGCTGTTCTCATTAACCAAACAAATTAGACAATTTAAAGCTTGTAATGGGTGGATGTGTCCCATAAAAAAGATATGTTCAAGTCCTAACCCTGTGTATTCATGAATGTGATCATATTAGGAAATAAAGTCTTTGTAGATATAATCAAGCTAAGGTGAGGTCCTACTGGATTAGGGTGGGCCCTAAATCCGATGACCAGTGAGTGTCCTTATGAGGAGAAGTGACACAGGTACACACACAGGGAGACACCATGTGATGACACGGGCAGAAGTTGGAGTGATGCAGCCACAAGCCGAGGAAAAGCCAAAGGTTGCTCATGACCACCAGAGCCAAAAAGACGCAAAGGAGGATTATTCCCGAGAGCCTTCAGAGGGAGAACGGCTCTGCGGACACCTTGATTTTGGATTTCCAGCCTACAGATCTGTGAGAGAATAAATGTCTCTTGTTTGGGGAATTCCCTGGTGGTCCAGTGGTTAGGACTCACACTTCCACTGCAGGGGGCCAGGGTTTGATTCCCTGGTTGGGGAACGAACCTCAAAAGCCCCATGGCGCAGCAAAAAATAAATAAATATATTAAAATTCTCTTGTTTTAAGCCACCTAGTCTGTGATCATTTGTTATAGCAGCCCTAAGAAACTAATACATGCTCATGGAACACACCCTGAGATCTCCTCCCCTTCTACCTTTTCTTCTGAAATTCCTCTTGCCCAGAACATATTACTAGCTATCAAAAACCTACCTAGCGGGGCTTCCCTGATGGCGCAGTGGTTGAGAGTCTGCCTGCCGATGCAGGGGACGCGGGTTCATGCCCCGGTCCGGGAGGATCCCACATGCCGCGGAGCGGCTAGGCCCATGAGCCATGGCCGCTGAGCCTGCGCGTCCGGAGCCTGTGCTCCGCAGCGGGAGAGGCCACAACAGTGAGAGGCCCGCGTACCGCAAAAAAAAAGCAAAACAAAACAAAAAACCTACCTATCCTTCAGTGGCCATCTTAAGAGACTTTGTGGGTTCCAGGTCTCCTTCACAGTTTTTTTGTAGTTGTCGCCTTTTGAAGATCCCGTGGTAACTGATAAAGAGTAGGCAGAGACCTGTTAACCAATAGACTTTTAGGAGACTTTTTTTTTTTTATTGGACACAAAGCATGTCCTAAGCCCTGAGAATCAGGCAACCCCCTAACACAAGCCCAACTCAGAGAAGCTTCCGTGTAGATTTGATAAGTTTCAACAACATAGTCAATATTACCCCAGGTTCTGCCAAGCACTGTGTCATCTCCAGCCGTGACAGCCCTCCTCAGAGAGGGGACAAGACTAATGTTATCTAGTTCAGGACCCAGGTCTCATCTTTTGTGATTCCGTAATCTATACTTTCACCACTCAATCCTGCTTTGTTCTTTGAGGATCTCACTATGGCTTAGATGCTAAGGGCATGGGCTTTGGAGCCAAAACAGCCTGGATGTGAACAATGTACCATCTGTTTGACACATCACTGAAACTCTCCTACCCTTACGTTTAAAATAGGGAATGTAAAGTACCTACCTCATAGGGTTAAATGAGAGAGGCTGGTCTTTATCTGGTAGAGATGTAGGGAAATAACTGTAGCATTTTAAAGCAATTTGTTGGGGCAACTGAATGATGAAAGAAAAAAACAGAAAAGCTATACATTATGCATACATTTGGTCTTTCAAAGCCAGTCTGCCAGAGGGTCGCCAGCAGGGAAGAGAATAAATTTACAGTTTATTTTACTTCTCCCTGCCTAATTCTAATTTTTAATATTAAAGCTCTCATGATTTAATCATTATTCTTCAGCTGTTCCCATTTTCTCCAAGAATTCTTGAGGCCAGGTCATGGTAGGTATGGACTCCAGCTCCTCCCTCCCCAAGCTCTTTGTTTCTGTTCTTAGTTGGGGGAAAGCTCTTCTCATCCTGGGCTGATGCACTGTTTGGAGAAAACTTGCTATAGGGAATGGGGACTGACTCCAATCAAGGAATCTTATTTCATGAATCTGTCCCCAGAAAATAAAATAACTGGTTAACAGTCTTGAATGATTCACTCTTCGCTTTTTGGCAAATTCTAGTTTATTCTTGCTTGAGGGTGAACAATAAAATCCACAAGTTAACTCCCACATTTTTGACCTAACCCAGCAATTTAACCTCCTTGTTTACTTGCCAAAGCTACTATCAAGTAGCTGTGTGCCTGGCTTCCTTTCCCTCTCTCCTCTCCCCCTATCCTGCCCACTGGCAGAGAGCCTCTTGTGAATTTTAAGATGATCAAGAGATCAGACAGGAGATTGAAAGCAGCAGCAAAGCCATGGGTAGACAGGCCCTGAAAGAAAAGTGTTAGAATCTTAGTGGAGTGCTTTTTATGCCTTTGAAATAGCCAGTTAATTTTCCAGAGGGATGTTGGCTTGGGGCCAGAGGGGGTTGGTGCTCAATAAAAATTTATTACATAAATAAGCAAACTTAGGCTTAGAGAGTCCTAGCTGATTAGGAATGAGCTTGTCCTTCTTCTATAAAAGCGCAGTTTACCCACATTGTGGCTTAGGAAAAGGAGGTACAATCAGGTGTGGGGTGTCTGCAGACTCCTTAAGGGAACAGCACTCACTTACATTGTAGTTGATGCGAATGGTGTCCTCAGAGTTGGGCAGTGGGTGGTCTCCAAGCTGACCATGACATCCCTGCAGGGAGCTAAGAGGTCAGGGTCTAGGATCCCAATCAATGAGATCTACTTATAAAAACATCTTAGAATCTAGACAACAGAAAGAAGCACTCTTGCTTCCACGCTGTTCAGATTATACATGAAAATCAGGGAGAACTCCCCATGCCGCGGTGCCTCTCTCCAGAGCAGAGGTTCCCTAATTCTGATCCGCGTGGCCACTGTGCAGTCCTGTGCTCTGCTTCTGAGGGACCAGTCACACTGAAGAGCCTGAATGTAACAGAGTTGCCTGGGGGGACATTACCATTTATTTACTGGCTTACTCTGAAGCAGTACAGATCAAACAAGTCGATGCAGAATTACAACGCTGGCTTATTTTTAGTATCGTGTACAGCCCTCGATATTTCATCACTACAACTATCTGGTTATGTAATGATTTTTTTAAACATCTTTATTGGAGTATAATTGCTTTACAATGGTGTGTTAGTTTCTGCTGTACAACAAAGCGAATCAGCTATACATACACATACATCCCCATCTCTCTTCCCTCTTGCGTCTCCCTCCCTCCCACCCTCCCTATCCTGCCCCTCTAGGTGGCCACAAAGCACCAAGCTGATCTCTCTGTGCTATACGGCTGCTTCCCACTAGCTATCTATTTTACATTTGGTAGTGTATATATGTCCATGCCACTCTCCCACTTCGTCCCAGCTTACCCTTCCCCCTCTCAAAAATATGGAATGTTTCATGAATTTGCATGTCATCCTTGCGCAGGGGCCATGCTAAACTTCTCTGTATCGTTCCAATTTTAGTCTATGTGCGGCTGAAGTGAGCACTGTAGATTTATTGACATTCTGCCTTGTTCTGGAAATAATTTCGAAGTAGACATCCATTAAAAACTCCAGTTAGTGTCAAAGATGTGAATTTTATTTTATTTTATTTTATTTTATTTTATTTTTTTTCCGGTATGCGGGCCTCTCACTGTTGTGGCCTCCCCCGTTGCGGAGCACAGGCTCCGGACGCGCAGGCTCAGCGGCCATGGCTCACGGGCCCAGCCGCTCCGCGGCATATGGGATCCTCCCAGACCGGGGCACGAACCCGTATCCCCTGCATCGGCAGGCGGACTCTCAACCACTTGCGCCACCAGGGAGGCCCAAAGATGTGAATTTTAAATAAACAAGGGAATGTGTGTTTCATCCAGTTTGGTGATGTTTTCAAGTCTTTTTTTGGTTGTTATTGTTTTTAGCTGTAGCACTCTAGCTCCAAAAGAAATCTTTTGCAGAAACTTAATGTATAAAATAGATCAAAGGAGAGCACTGGGTGTGAAGTACTCCTGAACCATCTTCATAGAATCCCTAGGCCTTCCTGAAGTTTACAGAAAGAAGTTCATTGATTTTCCCAAAGTCCCACAGCAAGTTAATAGCAGGAATGATAGGCCAGGACTCAGATCTCCAGTCCATGGCTTTGCTGCCTAAACGGCGGTAACTCTTTAGACAACTCCTGAAAATGGGCCCTGGCTGAGACCGGCTAGTTTCTGACTATCATCTGACAGAGGAGTGTGCAATCCAACAGTTGGTAGCAACAGGACCATCCACCCAGCAGAATATACACAAAGAGAACAGCTGGAAGGCCCGTCGTTCACCAGTTGTCACCTCCAATGCCTCCACAACAGGGTAGTCAAGTTGAGCACAGAATGCAAAATTCAAGAGACATCTATTGTGAGAGAATGAGAGGGTACAGTGCTCTTTTTACAGTTAAGAGCTCTTAGCTCCTGGAGAGGTACAGGGATATTTGCCCTTGAGAGTCTTCTTAAGAAGAGAAACACAGGGAGGGCAGCCTAATTTGGGTTTGCAACCTCTTATTCTATTGGGTTGGCCAAAAATTTATCTGGGTTTTTCTGTAACAACATACAGAAAAACTCGAATGAACTGTTTGGCCAACCCAATAGTTTAGCCTGTAAAGAACTAAGGAGAAAGAGACTAGTATACTCATTTCTATCTAAGAAGTACTATCTCCCCAGAGCCATCAGGAGTTTTCATCACTTACTTATTTTTTTGGCTGTGTTGGGTCTTTGTTGCTGAGCGCAGGCTTTCTCTAGTTGCTGCGAGTGGGGCCCACTCTTTGTTGTGGTGTGTGGGCTTCTCACTGCGGTGGCTTCTCTTCTTGCGGAGCACCGGCTGTAGGGCACACAGGCTCAGTCGTTGTGGCGCACGGGCTTAGTTGCTCCACGGCATGTGGGATCTTCCCAGACCAGGGCTTGAACCCACGTCCCCTGCATTGGCAGGTGGATTCTCAACCACTGCGCCACCAGGGAAGCCCTCTAGCTTATCTTTAAGAAAGAAAGCTCATTTGCATTTTATTTTGCCCTGAACCAACCATCTAGGATAGACGAACAACAGAAGGAACTCAAGTGCTCCACCTTGTAACAGGAATAGTGGGCCTCGAGTTTGACCCTGGTGACCCACAGAGCCATTAGTCAGCTCACATGGTGGCCTACCAAGTTTCTGTCCTGCTACTCACTGAGTATTCCACATGCGTATATCTCACAACCCATTTACACTTGGAAATACTTCCACATATTGGCTCACAGGCCGGGCAGGTGTCTCTTTCATAGGTAAGAAAACTGAAGCTGAGAGAGATTAGGCCTACAACTAAAAAAGTGGCAAAGCTGCAAGTACTAGTACCTAGTATAGTCCTTGGCTCATAACAGGCACTCAATATATTTAACAAGTGAGTAAGTGAATCCATGAATGATCGTGTAAGCTAGATCTTTCTCTGCTAGGTCACATGCCTCTCACATCACGCAGCTGTAGGAACAGACAAGTAATCTTGTCCCATTTACGTTCCTAGCTCCAAAGGAGTGGTGTTGCCCCAGTCTCAGGACACAAGAGTCTTCTGAAATCTTTCCACTGAATGCTCCAAGGTTCTAAGTTCCAGAACAGCTGAAAGAACACCACCTGTTAAGGAGAATGGCTGAAATGCAGGGCCGTGTCTGAAGACCCACGGCTCTAGGATGGAGACAGTGCTCAGCACTAATTCCAAATGGGCAAAAAACAGAGTGACGCCAGCAGAAGATTAAAAACAAGTAGTCTGGTCTCCTCCAGGGTCCAGAGTTATTCAAGTCAGATGCTGTGGAGTGGCGCTCATGAGATGAGTGAGGGGCAGGAGTTTTTTTCAATAAATGCCAGCTTCTAGTACACACATACACACGTCCTCAGAAATGAGGTTAACCTGAGCCTCATTAAGTGGGTTTAGTTCCCCTACATTTCCGTAGCGGAAAGAAAACCAGGCTGCACTCTAAGTCACATTTTAATTGACTTTTAAGCAGACCTTTTCTAGTTTTCAACAATGTCAACTGCTGTCACAGAAAGAAAAATGGTGATTTTTGTATATAGGCAAATAAATCTCATCTCAAACAAGTAAGTCTACAGTATATAATTTCATTTGTCTAAATTAGCAACGAAATTCCTAAATCTTTAGTTCAAATTACAGTAATACGACTCTTTTGATAGGCATTTGGGTAAGAACCTTAGATACTCCTCAAAGAGCTGTATTCCAGCTCAAATAAAAGAATTTAGGAGCCTAGAGTAGTAAGGCCTATTGTACTGATTTTTACTTGGGACTCAACCCAGTTTCAAACCCACTGAGTAATTCATATCCCATGAAAGCCCTTAATAATCCTCTTTGCTAGCCGAGTAAATCCTAACTCTGCCATACTTCTAAGATTTAAGTACTTCCTTGATGGTCTTAGGCCAAAGGCTGTGATATGCTGCAGAAAACAGTGTCTGAGGACAAAGAAAAGATACAAGAATTAATCTTCACATAATCCTTCAAGCAATGTGGAATAAAAGTATTGCCCTCAAAAGAGGGAGTCTCCTTTTTTTCTAAAGGGCATTAAGGGACTCACTGCTCAGCACATTCTAAAGTAGAAAGTGTTGCCATTAACACAATGCTGTAAGTGGAAGGGACTCAACGTTGTCACCATTAAAAACTCTGATACTGGGCTTCCCTGGTGGCACAGGGGTTGAGAGTCCGCCTGTCGATGCAGGGGACACGGGTTCGTGCCCCAGTACGGGAGGATCCCACATGCCGCGAAGCGGCTGGGCCCGTGAGCCATGGCCGCTGAGCCTGCGCGTCCAGAGCCTGTGCTCCACAACGGGAGAGGCCACAACAGTGAGACGCCCGCGTAACGCAAAACAAAACAAAACACAACTCTGATACTATTCACAACAGTGAAATTAGAAACTTAAGTCCTAGAACATGAACTGCAAAGAAACCTCTAAGTCCATCTAGAACAAATGGCTCTTAAACTCATTTGAAATCAATTTTACATCACAAGCCACTGTTCACATAAAGTGAAAATGATTTCACAAACTATTATCCCTATTAACATGCCATATTTTTTTTTTTTGGCCATGCCGTGCGGCTTGTGGGATCTTAGTTCCCCGACCAGGGACTGAACCCGGGCCCCAGCAGTGAAAGCACCAAGTCCTAACCACTGGACCGCCAGGGAATTCCCATGCCATATACTTCTATTATAAAAGAGCTGGCTGTGACCCATTAGGTTTCCATTATCCACTAATGGGTCATAATGAAATTTTTAAAAAGCACTGATCTGTCACTGCTTTAATCTCCAAAAAAAGGCAACATAGCACAGCAGCAAGAGTACCAACTTTCAAGTAGATTACCCAGGTTTGAATCCTGATACCGCCACTCACTTAGCTATGAGGACCCAAGTCCTAGGACACATCATTAGCATCTGTGCCTCAGTTTTCTCATTCATAAATCAGGAAAAAAATCTACCTCAAAAATTTTATGACGCTGAGTTTTATTTGTGAAGATGCTTAAAAAGAGAACCTGTGAAGATGGGTAAGTCAGGCCCCCGATATGGTGACCCAAGATCACATGCAGCTATCAGTGGGGCACTTGGGCTAGAACCCTGGCCGATGGCCTTATCACTACACTGAAGTATTGGGTATGCGATGAGCATTGACAATACAAGGGCCTTCAGTGTGAAACATACAAAATGAAGAACGTATCTGAACCATAAATTTGACAAATGCTTGGTAATGAACATTATTTCCTTACTTTCTGAAAATCATTAGAGGGCTAACACCTTTTAAAAAACGCTCCTAGAGAAATGTAAATTAAAGCCTTCATTTTCTAAGTCTGAGTGGCAAGAACACATAATTTTCATTGAAAATTCTTTTCAACTTAGGCAGCAGAGAATTACTGAGAATCTGGAGCTATTTTCATCTGTTTTTTTTTTTTTTTTTTTTTGGTCTAATTTTGTCTAGCAGGTCAAACATTAGCTGGGACCTTGGGAAATTCAGTTGATTTTTTTTGGACTTGCCTCCGTAACCATGGGTTAGGTCCAGCATGTCCTAATATACCTCGAGCTGCTTTTAAGGTTTTCCTCAAGGGCAAAAATGACAGATTAAGGGTAAGTAGAGGAAGAGTTAAAAAAACAAACCAACCCTCCAAATATGACAGAAAATAAAAGATAAATAATTCTATTTACTAGCCATAGTAAACAAGCTGAAGCACCCACAGCTGGCAACAGTGCCAGACATGAATTTGGTTTTGGCATCTGATTTCAAACTACAGGTCTGCCGCTTAACACACATTCATTTTGGACAAATAACTTCATTGTTTTTCTGACCAGATGTCCTATCAGTCAAGGGGAAATTAACTTGGCAGGGCAGTTGACAGGATTAAATATGACTAAATATGAATGTGTGTGCCTAATACATGACCAGGCACCAAAATGAATTCAATCAATGCTGGTTCCCTGTAACTAAAACAGAAGGGCCAGACCATTTATGGACATGCTCAAGGTGTTCCAATTTTAAACTGAAGATGGTTCAGTCTCCAGCTTCTCCCCCTGGGTATTTATTATTACTTACTATTTATTATTACTCCCTTTAAAGCATCAAGTCTAAAGGCTTTTGTAAGTGAATTGTGGCTAACCAGTAAATGGCAAGTCTGCTGTGAACTGAATTTCGTGATGGTCTGGGACTCATCTTCCGGTATTCATACCACAGGTTTCTTAAGCACCTGCTGAATGCATCAAAAACGTTATTGTGGGGACTTCCCTGGTGGTGCAGTGGTTAAGAATCCGCCTGCCAATGCAGGGGTCATGGGTTCGATCCCTGGTCCGGGAAGATCCCACATGCCGTGGAGCAACTAAGCCCGTGCGCTGCAACTACTGAGCCTGCGCTCTAGAGCCCGCGAGCCACAACTACTGAAGCCCACGCACCTAGAGCCCGTGCTCCACAAGAGAAGCCACCGCAATGAGAAGCCCGCACACCGCAACAAAGAGTAGCCCCTGCTCGCCGCAACTAGAGAAAGCCCACGCACAGCAACAAAGATCCAACACAGCCAAAAAATAAATTAATTAATTTTTAAAAATTAGTGGTTTCTGTTAAAAAAAAAAACGTTATTGTGGCAGGTGGTTTATACTGGTACTTAATTGTGATGGCCTCAAAATTCAATGGTAATATAGATGATATACAATGATAACTCTCCTCTTGCAAAGCTGATGAAATACAAATTATACAAGGGAAGATGATATACGGCAGAATAAAACATACAACATAACTGTCTTAATCAGTTTAAAGTGAGTCTTCCTAAACGTATCAGATGACACCTATCTATAACCAGTCCAAATAAACTCAGGCTCATAATTTAACAAAAATTGTCACGTTTGTGCTTAAAATAGGCCCTCAAATATTTTTGAATGTTTGGCTCAACTCCACAAAAACAAAACAAAAAAATCAGTCCACTTAAATATAAGTGACTAGAATTCTGATCTCAAAATATTTTACTCTATTAGAATTTTTACACACTTTAAATGGGCTTCCTAGTGTTTTTCATGATTTTTAAAAAACTCAGAGTCTCTACTAATAAATATTTAAAGTTATACACATGACTGTAGTCTACCAATCCTGTCCAAAAAAAGGTACTGTTCTTTCCCAATCTCGGATCAAATAATCATGGCTGAATGTACTGTATGTTGCAAGAGAAATCCCTAATGTTTCTACTTTGGATAATCAGTGTTAGGATGCAATCCACCCTCCTGTTATTTTCAGTTATTAAAACCTAAATGACATTTTAAGGGGAAAACTGCCAATTAAAAAGTTCTAACTACAAAATAGGTGTAACATTTAAAATTTCTAAACTATCTCAGAAAGTAATTACAAAAGTTAGAAAGCTCAAACCTGGGTTTAAACCCTCCCTCTACCCCGACTGAGTTCTTAGCAGTATTCTATAAATATCCTCTACATCTAGTACAAGGAGGCCCCAAAATGAGAGTCAAAAAGAGGTAATACCACAGGCTGGGCCCGCTTTTAAAGATGCTCACCTCTCCTAAAGCAAGGAGATAACCTGGGACTAATCTGCTCTTTAAGAAAGAAGGCTACTTTCATAACTCACCAAAGTAGTGTAGTCATTACTTTATTCAGTACTTACAACTTTGTTAGGACTGATAATTTTTTCTCCTAATTCAAAATGTTCTTTCAATGTTTATTGAAATTTTTATTTAAAAAGCACTGTCTTACTGATTTAGATTTTGGCGGACCAGAGTTCTATTAATCTTATTTAAAAGGATAATTTCTGCAAGTCCCATTCAATTCTGTCTTTTCATTTCCCCTCAGAAAACAAATCAAGTGCAAACAAAACCCTGTTTCATAGTTACACTTTTAGGAGAAAAAGGATAATCCTACACAGCTTAATTTTTCAGATAATTTTCTGACTTTAAAATAAATTCTCAGGCCAATACTAAGACAGGCTAGTATAACAGCCATGGCAATATTATAAAACCAAAATTATTCTGAACTCACCAATGGTACAACTGAGTGTTTACAAAGAGAATTATCTGAAAACAAAACAAGGTACTCTTAAACTCTGACATTCTGTTTGAATATCCAGTGAAACGTAATTCTAACACCAGCCAAAGCACTCACAATCACATAATTTTAACTTTTCTAGTTTTAAAATGTCCACTTTATTTCATTTAACAGTTAACTAATATCATTTACATCTAAGGAAGAGAGGGTCCACAAAACTGATCTAAGGTAAAACACTAACTCTTAAGAAATGTAGTCCAATTTTATACAGGTCCAGGCATCCCTAGACAAGTGTATCACAATGCAGAAAAATGGGTACCACTACTCCATTTTACATGAGATAAAAGGGAAGTATCAATAAACTTCAGAAAGTAGTAAATTCACCTGTTCCTTAAAATATGAGCATGTAATTGTTACAAAGCCATAGTAAATGGTTTATAAAATGTAATTTTATTTTATGTTACTCTGTTGTTACATAGGGCATAACATTTTCACAAGGCCTTTTTGGGACTACAGTCGATGATTATTAGCAACATACAATAGTGGTCCAACTCTCTAACAATCACTAGACAAACTGGACACCCTCTCACATGTGCACAAATCTGCATGGAAAAGTACTAAAGTTTTAGACTTGGACTTGTGTACTTTATTTCCCCTTTCTAGTGTATTAAGAAATGACATGCACTTTCATTTGCCAAAAGCAATGCTCGTATTCTGGCAGCAACATGCTACTTCTATTACATAGTAAAGTGAATACCAACTACAAAGGCAGGAGGTGTGAGTGAATTTTTATTGGGAAGGGAAGTTGTCAACTTAAACAGCAGCAAATGAAGAATGAATGAGGAAACCCCCTGTTGTCACAGATACACAAGACCTCCATCATATATGATACAGGAGGCATTTTAATTTGTGACCTCCAGCCTCAAAATGTCAACTGCTTTTCCATTCAATCTAATACTTCTGGATTCCTACCAAAAAGGAATATATGAAGAGGATGGAAAAGTTGCTTACTGAAAGAAAATCCCCGAAGAAGAGTAAGGGAGGGAATGTAGAAATTAAGAAGTTATGTAGAACACTCTTTAAATTGTAATTAACTACATTTTCAGATCTTCACAGTAATACAAAACACAGTCACTTGCAGAACTGGTTCAGATTACTTCAATACCAGATACATTTTTAGTCCTCTACATAAGTGTTTGGAAGTGACTTATGTTTATATGAAATGAAGCTATTAATACTTTTCTACAGCAGTAACTGCACACCAGAAAGGCCAAGACAAACACAAATCAAGGAATGGAGTTTTCCCAAAGCTGCGGTGTGAAAAGACTATAAACAGTTGATTCCATACACATGAATGGGTTTCTTTGCTATAGGAAATCCAAATGGAGTAAGGAATGGAGATGAGTAACAAGGTTTCTCGTGGGGAAGGAGGAGGACACCTGTGTGCACTTAGTTCTCTGCACCTTCTGCCGCGTCACATTCTTCTCCCGCACTGTCTGAGGTCCATAACTAGAAAAAAAATCATATTAAGTTACTAGTTCTAGATCAATTATTTCAAGTCTTATTATTGCATCAAAATGTAATTCTTAGAGCAGTAAATTAAACAATAGAGATTATGACTAAGACTGGAAGTTATATTTCATCAACTCCTCCCAAAGTGTACCCCTGTATTCCTTTCACTGTGCATTTACAAAATGACAAACACATATACGCTATTTGAGTACATTTTCAAAGCTTACTATAATCTCAGAAAAGAACAAGGTAACTAACATCCTTAGAATTTAATGCTCTCTCAATTTCTGGCAGCCCAATGCTCTTTTTAAAAGCACTACTGGGCCTCCCTGGTGGCGCAGTGGTTGAGAGTCTGCCTGCCGATGCAGGGGATACGGGTTCGTGCCCCGGTCTGGGAGGATCCTATATGCCGCGGAGCGGCTGGGCCCGTGAGCCATGGCCGCTGGGCCTGCGCATCCGGAGCCTGTGCTCCGCAACGGGAGAGGCCGCAGCAGTGAGAGGCCCACATACCGCAAAAAGGAAAAAAAAAAAAAAGCACTACTAAAATATAATTTATGAGATTAATAAGGCCAAAACAATTTTTTTGGGGGGTGGGCAGGGACCATGGTCAAAGTCCCCATTGCCAAGTACCTGAAGGGCTATCATATAGAAAAAGAAGCAGGCTTACTTTGTATGCTGCAAAGAGTTAAACAGGAGTGAACGATGTTAAGTTACAGGGAAGCAGCATGTGTGCATGAAGATATGTAGATACGGTTCTTGAATTAGGTAGGATGTTATAGTCTCTCTAATTTTAGGATGGAACAATGAAGTGAAAAAGGGAATAGTCAATACTTGTCGACTATGCATAATAATAGTTCACAAAATGGATTTCTATTAGACCAGCACCAAGATACTAGTGGCAATTTTAGCAAAGCTGAAGTCTTAACCTTTAAGTCATTATTAAGATACTAAAAGAAAAACAAACAAACAAATATCCCCAAAGAACTGTCTCTGGGAGAGAGAAAACAGAACTAGTTAAAAGATAGCTCCACATGGGCTTCCCTGGTGGCGCATTGGTTGAGAGTCTGCCTGCTGATGCAGGGGACACGGGTTCGTGCCCCGGTCTGGGAGGATCCCACGTGCCGCGGAACGGCTGGGCCCGTGAGCCATGGCCGCTAAGCCTGCGCGGCCGGAGCCTGTGCTCTGCAACGGGAGAGGCCACAGCAGTGAGAGGCCCGCATACCGCAAAAAAATAAAAAATAAAAAAAAATTATTTTAATCTAGCAGAAGATAAAGCATCAAAACTGGGGTGGGGGGGAGAACTACATTTATATTAAAAGGTATATTTCTTCCACATTTTGTCTAAGATTTTGACATATCCAATTTACTTGAACCTACAAAAGAAGCTAAGTAAAGCTCAACCTGTATTTTTTTCACCATTACTTTTTCCTCCATCCCCTGTCTATACAAGAGGTAGGGAGAAAAACAAAAGAAAAAACAAATGAAAAAAGACAAACTCTCTATATTAACATAATTTATCAACATCTTCATACCAGTCAAATATAGAGTCAATAATGTTAATATTATGAGTTCCTAAAATCTTAGTACTTTCTCAGGAAGGTCTGATAAAATGCCTGTTCAAATTGAAAATATGCCTACGAAGAACAGTTGTCCTATACAAAATACTAATACATATTTAATATTTTTATGTAATTTTTATATAATCATGTTCTAAGAGCAAGTGTAGCTCTAATATAGCTGCCCCAAAACACAGGGAGCCTGAATAAAATATTAATACTTTTGTTCCTGAAAAGGAAATAAAATTAAAAGAATGAAAAACTCACTGTTAGGTTGTCTCTAAGCAACTGCATGATGAGGGTGCTGTCTTTGTATGAGTCTTCATTCAGTGTATCAAGTTCTGCAATGGCCTCATCAAAAGCCTGACAAATATTAATATCCATAGTAAATAATATTTACATCGACACAAACTGATACTCTATAGTCACAAACCATTTTTATAAAATAGATGAACATCCACTTATGTTCTATTATCACTTAAAACAAAACTCAATGAAATCACTTCCTCGGATTCTCAGCTTAAGAATTTCTGAGGATGACTAAAACTTATAAAGTTATACGTACTTAATCAGTAAACAAGCATTTCTTAGTTCTTTCACAGGACAGACAGCACAGTAGCTATGCCCAATATATTTTTTTACAAATAAGAACTAGTATTTATTTGCAAAAACCCCTTGGAACACTTCCATTTTGAAACACTTTGAGGAATGCAGAGATTCTACTGATCAGACCTGGCAGGCATTACTTTCCAATCCTTTACATTTCTTTCATACTTTTTTGATTACTCTGACCAATATGCTCTTTAGACAGATCTTACTGCTTACAACCATAGCTGGGAGAGTAAGATCTTGAGAAGGACAGTGGTAGGTGGTCATGATGGTAAGAAAAAGGAGATATCCAAATAAATGTAAAAATCATCCCTGGATATCCAAGTAAAATACCTAGAAATTAACATGCTTGCTATCTCAAATAACCTAAAGAGGGTATTTTGGGACACACATCTTACCGTTTTAGCCAGTGTGCAGGCAAGTTCTGGGTTATTAAGGATCTCATAGTAAAATACAGAAAAGTTAAGAGCCAGCCCCAGGCGGATTGGGTGTGTGGGTTGCATCTCCTTCTTGCTTATATCAAAAGCCTCTTGGTAAGCTCCTTGGGAATTATCTATCGTTTCTGTGAAGGGGAAAAAATGAAATAAAAAAGCACGATACTGAAAATATCCGTACAGTATACAGTAATACCTTTAACATATGCTACTAACTCAGTAGAGCCAGACTTCTCTCTGTAGCCTTCGTTTAAAACCACAGTAGCAGGGGACTTCCCTGGTGGCGCAGTAGTTAAGAATCCGCCTGCCAATGCAGGGGACACAGGTTTGAGCCCTGGTTAGGGAAGATCCCACATGCCGGGGACCAACTAAGCCTGCAAGCCACAGCTACTGAAGCCCAGGTGCCTAGAGCCCTATCTCCGCAACGAGAAGCCACTGTGCTGCGCACAGCAATGAAGAGTAGCCCCCCTTTGCTGCCACCAGAGAAAGCCCACATGCAGCAACAAAGACCCAACGCAGCCAAAAAATAAATAAATAAATAAAATAAAGATAAAACCACAGTAGCAAACCAAAACCATTATCCTGTACTGGGCTATTAAAAAACTAGTTTATAATGTTGCTTGTTTATAATCAGCTTAATAAAAAAACCATGAGACAATATATCAGGTTTTTCCATCTCTGGGGCTAAAACACTTTTCTTCTTTCATGTCTTTTAATTTTATTACCTGAAAATGTAGCAATTAAAAACAATTTGATATATGTCAATAATATCTCAATAAAACTTGAAAAAAATCAGCTGCAATATCCCTTCCCACAATAGTGGAAACATTTTACAAAGATCATCACCACCAAAATCTCTATTTTTGTGACTTATCTGTAGAAATAACACTGACCCTCGGTATCAAGATGTATTATGTGAAAGGCAATATAAAAGCAGTAGTATATAGGTCAAAATCTGCTCTGACCAGAGTTTGATTACTGGCTTAATAAAAATGTCACCTTCCTGAACAAAATGTTCAGGAAGAACTACCAACACTAATCTGATTATATCATGTTTTGAAGAGGTTAGGTTTTCTGAATGAGGCCATTGGGCCCATTACAGCTCTCGAAGGACTGACCTAACAGAAATCAAGTTATCCCTTTAAAGCCCGAATACGTGCCTTTCCCTCTTCTTCTCCAGTGGCACATTCACTGATCTAAACATAGCTAGTATGGCCCTCACATTTAACTAAGGAGCTCTTGGTGTCCTGCACATAAGGAGGCATTCCAATGAGAGTTCTAAAGCGTCTCAGCATCTAGACTTTGTAAATACAGACTATTTACAAATCCCAGACTACTGGAGTGTTCTACGTATAGTACGAGAAAATCCCAATGAGCCAGAAAGGGTCAGATCAGATTAATGCTGGGGCTATGGCCCAATCTCCCAAAGATATCCCTTTGACTAGTTGACGTTTAAATGTTCAGTTCTGTGCAAATATCTGTCACATTCAATTTTGCTTATCATTATGGCAACAGAAATTATATATTGATAACACAACAGTCCAGTATACAGATTCTATTACAGCAAGGCACGAAAGTTTTCTCTTTTTATCTTCAATTACACTAATTTTGGGGATGCTAAAACTCACTTTTAGTAACTCTCTGAGAGAGCGGAAGAGAAGGCTGTAATAACCGTTTGTGGGGCATGCCCTTTTTGGATAGGGAAAAATGACGAACAAAATAAACTTATTGGAAAAAAAATATGGACCTTAAGTGATACTTCTACCCAGACTAGCAGGCACATGCACAATATACTACTGTACACTCAGCTACCAATACTCCAGGAGACCGAGTTCACTGCTAATAAATTTACTTTGACTGTTTTACAATCAAGTTGGGAAATCAGGTTACTCTTTTCCCCATAGCTGTGTTTTCTGTGATAAATTATATACCAGCAATAACACTCTCATCTCACCTCTCCTCCTCAGAAATGTGGTTCTGTGTAATTAGTCGTCAGTGTTATGATCCCTCAAAATAGGTAGTAATTAATAAATTAATACGTCAAGTAGAAAAAGTACAATGTCCTGTTTCTACTCTATATGTAATTTCCAGTTATCTTAAGTTTCAAGATACAAGATGCTGAAGACCATGTGACACAACAGAATCACCCAAAGCATATGCAAAGAACTCTGGGGCTGAAAATATGGTGAACCAAATTCTAAAGCCTAAAAGATTAAGCCTGTTTTTAATACTATCTTATCAGGTTATAATCAGAGAGTTTATGAGTTTAATTTTTTATAAAGAGCACATAATGTAAAGTCATAACTATGTTTTCATTTTTGAGAACGTACGGTAACATTATAAATTTATCCTCCCTCTCTTTTATACTTTAGCTTTACCCATAAACCAAATACACTTACGTTTCCGATCATCACCACAAGCAACTTCAGCAAGGTACCGGAAGTAATCTCCCTTCATCTTCAGATAGAAGACCTTACTCTCTGGATTAGTTGCATTGGCTATTAAATACTTATCCAACAATTCCTGAAAGAAATAAGTTAAAACATTAGGTACTAGCAAAAATAACTGCCATAGTAACTCCACACCATACCACCCTGGACTGGAAGCATGGCTAGAGACCAGGGGTCAGGTGGTTGCCATTAGTTGAATGTTCTGGGGTCATAGCAAGTCATAATTTCTAATGGTAGAGCTATATTACATCAAACACTAATTAGAAAGAGCCTGTCTGTCCACTCGTCCACTCAATGAAGCAAGCATTTCCTGATACCTGCTAGGTGCTAGGCACTGTATCTGACCAGAGGGGAAATAAGGTCCTTGCCCTCAAAGAGTTCACAGTCTAATAAGAGGTAAGTATACCGTTAACAGTACAGATATGTGAATAAGGGGCTATGGAAGCACAGAGAGGGAATGTCTAGCTTTGTTGGTGATGATCACTGTAAAGACAGGCTTCCCTGGGGAAGGGATATTTGCCTTGTCAAGAAGTAACAGAAGGAATGCAGCAGTTAGAAAACGAGGATGTGCAATCATTTTAGGGAGGGGAAATAAAATGTTCAAGACATCAAATATGAAGAAGAGTATAATCACAGAATAAGTAAGTCATTATGTCCCAGGGTAGGGCTACTCAGTGTCCTCTGCCGACCAGCGCTCATCCAAAAAAAGGGTGAGTCTAGGGGTTGAGAGCAAGTGGTCTAAAAACTTACCTAGCAATGTGACAGTCATGTCTATCAAAGACAACTATTTTTAAAAATTGGGTTAGTATTTAAGTATGTCTTTTATCCTTCATTTCATACCAAGAAATGTCCACTTGATCCAATGAGCTAGTGCCTCTCAAACTGAGGTATTTGTACAAGGTGTGCCTAGGAGTATTAAAAAGTCACAAAAAAATGAGTATGATAGACACCTTCATGGATTATCAATTTTACTTGATGCTAAGTAATTTAAAAAATCTTTTTGTAATAAGAAATAGGGTGAATAAAATTTGGGGGGAGCAAAATCAACAAATAGATGCTAAAGAAGTAAAATATGGTTTAGAAGATGTAGTTTTAACTCAAGAGCTTTCTTGCTGTTTATCTGAATAAAAAGAACTTAAACAAAATGCAATGATTATATGCTTATTATTTTAAAGAAAATAAACAGAGAAGCATTTTAAATTCTTAAATTTAATGAAAAATATGTTTAGGTTAAAAAAATATATTTTAAAAGGGTCTGAAGCTCAGGGGAAGTTAAACTTAGTATTACACTAAAATTACCTAATGAAGCCCCAGAAATTTATACGTTATAAAAGCGGCAAGTATCAAAAGTGTGGCTTACATCTGCAAAGCTGCTGGGCCAAGAAGGGAAGAAATAGTTGGGCTACACCCAAACACTAAAGTCAAATGAAAATAAATGCTGCTTCTGCACCATCATACTCTTAAGTGGGAAAAGAACTGAAGGATCATGTTGTAAGAATTTCTCCTGCTCAACATCACCAATACAATTTTAATGGTTATTTATTAAAATAAACTTGAGAAAAACTCTTTCCCAGAATCTTACAAAATCATACTACTTTAAATTTTTCCTCTAATACCATTTTTGCATATCATGGATGACTTCCAATTTTAAAACTATTTCTATGGAACACCTGAATTTAGGGGGTTTTTGGGGAGGAAGTGGGGGGCAATGGTGAGACAGCCACAAAAATGTTCACTAAGCTTCTAAACGTCAAACTGACTCAGTCATCTCTATCTTAAAAAAAAAAATTTAAACAAGAGTAGATTCTGAGAAGCAGTATCAAATAATGCAAACACAGTATTTACACTGTGGGAACCAACACCCCTGGCTTATATCCAAACTAACGAACTACAATGTAAAATGAAGAGCCCCTCACTTTTCTTTTTCTCGCAAGTAAGTCAGGCAGTTAAGATGAGATCCCACAGAGGATCTCCAGAACAGTGCCAGCGCCAGCTCTGGTAAAGACAGTATTTACAATTTAAAAAAAAAAAAAGCTACTTGGAACATTTAAGACCTAGTACTTTATGATTAAAATGTGGCAGAAATGTGGTAGCAGGGGCTGAGGAAAGTCTGACTGACTAGAACGAGGACTTGGGGAGAGGAGAGGAACGTGATCCTAGCTCTCACCCCCCCTTAGTCACTTGAGCCAGATGTGGGAATGCCCATGAGGACTCTCTTATTGGCACACTGGTCTTCCAAGGATTTGGAAAGCTGCTAAACAGCTATTGCATCAGTTTACACAGCCACTTATAAGCTAACTGTAAACTTTTCCCTTCTAAAATTATTAACTTTGATCACTAGTTTGCATATAGCCATTACGTACGATTTACAGTGTTGGTTTTTATAAAGTGACTTGTGCATTACTTCCATCCTGGAGTTTCAGCCAGGTATCATGGTTCTTTGTCAGATGCCACTAGCTCTCTGTGAAGGAAACAACAGGTACAGAATAATTCTGTCTTTCCATGTGCTATCAGTAGTAGCGATGTAGATTTTAGCCCAATTAAAAGACAATGGATTCTGCTTCATGTCTTACCAAAACGATTTACGGCTGTATCAGGTATTATATCAATACCAGTTATTAATTATTAATACCACATAGAATAAAGGCTATAAATACTTAAGGTATACAGAGCCTAGGTGCACAATTTTTTGTTAAAAAAAATTAAATTATGAAAAAGACTCTGGGCTTCCCTGGTGGCGCAGTGGTTGAGAGCCCGCCTGCCGATGCAGGGAACACGGCTTCGTGCCCCGGTCCGGAAAGATCCCACATGCCACAGAGTGGCTGGGCCCGTGAGCCATGGCCGCTGAGCCTGCGCGTCCGGAGCCTGTGCTCCGCAACGGGAGAGGCCACAGCAGTGAGAGGCCCGCGTACCAAAAAAAAAAAAAAAAAAAAAAGACTCAATACAGGTCAGAGAGTAAAAACCAAAATGCCAAGTGGCTCCCTGGAATAAGAACATCTTCCCAGATAAGGTCATTGATAAGAAGTCAGGAGAGAGGAAGGGAATCAATTTTTAACATTAATGTAGTTAAAAGTTCCTCCACTAATTCCCCCTTTACATTATTCTTGTCAATTAAGCAGGAGATCCCCTTTGTAACGCTTCAACCAGCAAATTTTATGATCCTGGGAGGCTTGGAGAACTAAGATTGGGGCTCCCTTCAGTGTTCAGTGTTACCCGATTGAGAAGCAGAATGCAAGAAGTACATTCCTTTTTGAGAATCTGAGAGATCTGTGAAGAAGTCAGTGCACTTACTACCCAAAATTACAAGATGCACTAGTAACAAAACATTCTAGATGAAAGAAACTGAAATACAAGCAAAGTCAGAGGAAAAAATACAAGTTATTATTATACAGGTCGTTTTAGGAGATGCTAAAGGACCTGAGAATAAGCTTAATCTCAGAAAAATGGGATGGGAATAACAATGAAAAGGATTACATCATAAAAGCAGTAAAGATCTATGCAAGAAATGAAACTGTGAGAAATAACAGTGATGTAAATTTAGTATAGTAATTATTCCTCTTCAACCCCAAACCTTAGAGAAAAGGTTAGGAAGAATAACACAACTCCAGTACTAACTCTATCTCTAGGAGTGAATTATGTTTACATACAATAATCCTACCATCACTTCCATAGCTTTTCCAAAACAATTAATTTACCTTCAGTGGTAATAGTCCGTGTGTTGTATTCAACAAACTAATACTTTTATCTTAAATTCATTTATAAGTGATTTGTTTTATAGACAAAGTAAGCTGCTCTTCTTCCTCATTATATAGCTTATTCTTTGTATACCAAACTGATTTTTTTTTCCAAACTGATCTTTTTAAGAGAGCAGGTAACTGATGAAGAGCCTTGAAATACAAACAAAATAATCAACAGGAAACAAAAAATGTTCTAAGGATTTTCAATTTCCTCTCTATCAGCTTATTGAAATTCATTAAATAAAACTATTAACATGTTCAATCTCTAACTTTATGGCACATATACTAGTCACTATCTGTATATTTTTATCTGTTTAATCAGCACACGTTACCATAAAAGATTATTCATTCAACAAATACTTAAGTGTTCAATATGTGCCACGCCCTACTCTAACTGCTCTTGCATGTATTATTTACATATAAGAACCATTATGATAATTTTACAAGTGAATAAAATCACTTAGGCATCAGGCATCAAGAAACTTACACAAAGTCATATTATTAATTAAATGGGGCTAGAATCTGAAAATAAAGCTAGTATTCTTAGCATTACCCTATAAAATAATGGAGCATATCTATGAGAGATAAGGCTTTGGCCTTAAGTTATTTAATTAGTAAAGCAAACAAAAGAATTAATATAGGGACCTCCCTGGTGGCGCAGTGGTTGACAATCTGCCTGCCAATGCAGGGGACACGGATTCAAGCCCTGGTCCCAGAAGATCCCACATGCCGCGGAGCAACTAAGCCTGTGCGCCACAACTATTGAGCCTGTGCTCTAGAGCCCGTGAGCCACAACTACTGAGCCCGTGTGCCACAACTACTGAAGCCCAGGTGCCTAGAGCCCATGCTCCGCAACAAGAGAAGCCACCGCATTGAGAAGCCTGCGCACCTCAACAAAGAACAGTCCCCGCTCACGACAACTAGAGAAAGCCTGCGCGCAGCAACGAGGACCCAACGCAGACATACATACATACATACATAAATTTATATTGAAAAAAAGAATTAATATAGTATATAGGGTAACATAAACTATTCAACAAATGGAACATTTATCTAATGGTTAAGAGCTAAATTTTTCTAACATCCCAACTTCAAGTATTATATATAGTACAAAGAACCACTGACATGTAGGAAGAATAAAGTCTCTAGACAATAACTAACTCTTAATTAGGTTTTAACTCCAAGAGACCAAAATCAAAGAAAAATTCAATACTCAAGAAGGAAGTCATATTTCATCCAGAAAATTTTATTGCATTTTACAAACAGGCAGAAAGCATGGAGGAAAAAAACATTCCAAGGCACAGAGCCCATGGCATAGGAAAAGGCACAATTGCACAAACAGGTAGAAAGTCACTGAAGACAGTAAAATCTTTTTAAAACAAAAAGAAATAAGTAGAAAAAAAACTTTCCAAACTAGCAAAAGTACATTTTAAAAAGGAACCATGGGCTTCCCTGATGGCGCAGTGGTTGAGAGTCCGCCTGCCGATGCAGGGGACACGGGTTCGTGCCCCGGTCCGGGAAGATCCCACATGTTGCGGAGCGGCTGGGTCCGTGAGCCATGGCCGCTGAGCCTGTGCGTCTGGAGCCTGTGCCCCGCAACGGGAGAGGCCACAACAGAGGGAGGTCCGCGTACCGCAAAAAAAAAAAAAAAAAAAAAAGAAAGAAAAAGGAACCAAATTTCACAATTGGACCTCAGTGGAATGAATGCTGGACCAAACATCTGGTTCTAGAGTCTCCATCTAGAGCAAGTTCCTTAGTTTAATTTCTTCTATAAAATAATCAAAATATTTTCTAGTTTTAATAATCTATGCTTTTTCTAGTTTTAATAATCTATGCTAATTCTAAGTTATTAAATCAAAAGAACAACCTGTTAAGCAGAGCAACTTCTAGATGAAAATGTTTCCTTAATATTTTTCATTCACAAAACTCTGTATATCGTATGTTAAGTATTTAGCACAGTGCCTACCACAGAGTAAGATTCGTTATTTGTCAAATGAACATTAACCATGACACGGCAACATACTGAAATGGATGCAACAGCAAGAGAATTTCACATGTATTATAGGGTTTAAGATGGCACAGGGCTTTTCTTGAATTGTTTTTGTAATTCTTTATTTTTATCAAAGTAATAATGTACAATAGTTAATTAACTGCCACTCTAAAATTTCTAAAAAAGGAAAAAAGAAATCTCCCCCATTGTTCTCACTGTTTCACTCCTTCAGCAAATCTTTTTTTTTTTTGAAAAATCATGATCTCATACTGATATATCCAGAATTCAAATTCAACCTCACAGGATTCTTCTTCCCTTACTTGTATCTTCTTTTTTTTTTTTTTTTTTTTTTGCGGTATGCGGGCCTCTCACTGTTGTGGCCTCCCCCGTTGTGGAGCACAGGCTCCGGACGCACAGGCTCTGGACGCGTAGGCTCAGCGGCCATGGCTCAAGGGCCCAGCCGCTCCGCGGCATATGGGATCCTCCCAGACCGGGGCACGAACCCGTATCCCCTGCATCGGCAGGCGGACTCTCAACCACTTGCGCCACCAGGGAGGCCCTACTTGTATCTTCTTTTCACACACAATAAGACTCTGGTTTCCATTAAAATAATATGTAATACTGTCTATCACCTAAAACTCAAAAGTGAAAAATAAAGTTTCTCTCCGTTCCTTGGATCCTGAGCCAGCCAGTTCTTCCCCTCCCAAGGTAACCATCATCACCAGTTTCTTGTATGTTCTTCCAGATATTTTAAACATTTAAAATCCACGTACGTTCCCCCTCCCTCGTGTTAGCGTACTACATTCATTGTTCTACACCTTGCCTTTTCCATGTAATAATCCCTCTGAGATCATTCCATATTCATATGTTTATAACTGCCTCATGCTACAGAACACTGAACAGTATTATGTATGTCCACTGTATGGGCATGCCATAATTATTTAGTTTCCTCTGGTGAACATTTAAGTTGCTTCAAATCTGTTGATATTTCCAACAATGTGCCAAATGTACATTTGATCCTTGGAAGACAGATGTTTAACTGTCCTTCCTCGGGGCAATTTCAATTTACATCCCCATTAACAATGTGTAAGTGTTCCAATTTCTCAACATCCTTCTGAACCCAAGGTATTATCATTTTTTATCTTTTCCAATTTAATAAGGAAAAACATCTTACTATGGTTTTATTTGCAGTTTTCTTTAAACAGTATGTTTATATCCTTTGCCATTTTCCCAGTGAGTTTTTTCCCTTACTGATATGTACGGATATATGTTAATGATATTAGTCCATTTTCCAGATGTATCTCATATAACTTCATGTACTTAAAGATTCTGTCTGGGACTTCCCTGGTGGCACAGTGGTTAAGACTCCGAGCTCCCAATGGGGGGGGGGCCCAGGTTCGATCACTGGTCAGGGAACTAGATCCCATGTGCATGCCACAACTAAAGATCCCGCGTGCTGCAACTAAGACCCGGTGCAGCCAAGTAAATAAGTAAATTAAATAAATAAATATTAAACAATAAAGACTCTGGCAGTAAAACTGCATTTATTAATATTTTTCTGTTACATTAAATCAGATCTAATATTACCAACATTTCTGACAAATGTGAGAAGCACAAGTTAATGTAACTCTTCGATTTTAGCACAAACACACGAACAGAAGACTTTTAATTGAAATACAAGTCTGAATGTGTTTTTAGGTATTGTCTACCTCACCAGATGAAATAGTAACACATATTAAATGTTACTTGAATAGCAGTGTATCAGATTAAAACACACACACACACTCACACACACACACCCCTCTAACTCACTCTTGTATGGAGTATTTAAGAAATTCATGACTCTTCACCTTAAAATAGATGGGTTGAAACATGATTTCTGGTTGTGGCAATACAGTAAGACCAAGCAGACTTTCCCTTCTAAAAATAATCAAAATGCTAAACAGAATAGAAGAAAAAATTACAGCAAAGCCCCAAAGGAAGGAAGGGAGATATTCAAGTGCTAGATAGGAAGAGGAAATGAAGTTAGAGCAAAAAAGTAAAAATTTACAACACAATGACGTGTAAGGGGAAAGGATCCTAGAAAAACTGTGTCTATCACTGCTGAGAAGTAGCAAGAAAACTATTTCCTGGGCTTTTGGGGGTGTGGGTGGATGTGGGTGTCATCTCCCATGAAACACTGAAACCCAAACGCATGTTCTGTGCAGGTGCTCTTCCAATTTTTATTTCATACATGATGTGTGAGTCCACGAGCTGAAAATCTGTGTAAAAGTGGGTCGAGGCTTAGTGTGCCCAGCAGCAACAAATCATCAAAACCACTTCCATAATCCAAGGCACACACACACAAGTTCCACAGGAAAAACTACACCTGAATTTTTAAAAATAACAAAACTAATCAAAGGACAGATCCACCATAATGAGGGATCAGCAGACAAACAGATGGTTAGTACCCAAGAGCTTAAAAAATGAAACACCGTGTAATAAAACACAAGTATATTAAAAATGTCTGAAGACTCTTTTAAAGAATCCTTTAAAGATATATATTTTAATATTTATGGATTAAATGGATGATGCCCAGGACTGGCTTCAAAATAATGGGTGTGTGTGTGTTGGGGATATAAACAAAACAAAATTCACAATTGCTAGAGCAGGGTAATCGGTACATGGGGGGTTATTATAGCATTCTCTTTATTTTTGTTAAGTTTGAAAATTTTCTTGATTAAAACAACCCAAAACAGAAGTCCAGATAAAGAACAGGATACAATGAATTAAGAAAAAGTAGCTTGGAGGTGGGGGAGAGAGCTTTTAGAATTAAAAGAAAAAAAAAAAAAGGAAACAGAAGGCATATATGAGGAAACGCCACAGAACACAGAACTAACACGATGAAACAAGTGTGGATCAGTCAAAAGATGCAAATAGAAAGAGATGTCTAAGGTAATATGCAACAGGAATTCCAGGAGAAAAGAAAGAATGAGGAAGAGATGTTATGTAGAGAGAATGGCTGAGAGTCTCCCAGTTACGAATATAAATAACCTTCAAAGTGGAAAAGCACACTAAATCCCAAGCAAAATAAAATAAAAATAAATTCATACCTAGACCATCATGGCAAAATTGCAGAATGTCAAAGACAAGAAAATTCTTAAAAGCAACCAGAGAAATGACACGTTACCTATAAAGGAAGAAACAACAGTATGACTGACAGTTGATTTTTCAACAGAAAACAATCAAGTATCTTCAAAGTGAGGAGAAAAACAACTGTCAGCTAAAATTCCAAAACCAATTAAAGTACCACATAAAAGCAGGCGCAAAACAAAGACATTTCCAGACAATGACAGAAGTTCCCACTCAGACCTTTACTGGAAGAGCCTTTTTAGAGTTGCAAAGGAAGAAGTAATGGAATAAAAGAGAAGTCACCAAGTAGAATACTTACAGCAACTACAATACTGAGTAACTGGAAAATTTCTGGTCATAATCTATGAAAACAACTCTTCCGAAACTGTAACAACACAGAAGTATTACAAGATGCTGAATAACAATACATGTGTGATACTTCATGTTTGCAGAGCATAGTATTTCAGATTATTTAAAAGGACAAAAGTTCTTTCATATTAAGTATGTGCAAAGGATTGAGTTGGCTAGTAAAGGACACGTGTTTTCCTACCCTCTTTTAGAGGATTAACTAAATTTTTAAGGATAGTTAATGTGCTCCTTTCCTCCCTTCTTTAATCCAACAAGTGTCTGCTTTTGAGACTATACTTTCTAAAAATCTGACAATTAACTATGAAAATACAATCTGCTACTAGGAGGAAATGTTTCATTAGAATAATCATGGATCTCAACTACCTCTACAGCTCACTATCCATTTTTAAGGTAACTGACAAGACGTGGGTTCATTTTAGATATTTATTGGCAGGACTTCAGCCAATTATCTACATGCTGATTACTCACAAATCTGCCCTTTACCTGGCTGGGCAATTTACTTTTGCAGCTCATACCTCAGTTTACTATTAAAAAGAGTCAATGACAATCTCTACTTCTCAGCAGCCTGATGTGAAGACTTAATGACTCAATACAAATTACTCAGAACACTGCCTGGTACACAAACCTCCATCACCACGCACCACAACACAAGTCTTTCTCTTAAGCACCAGGCAAGGTGCTCCTATTTATATTTATTGACAGCTGGATGGGCCACTGGCTCTTTAAACTTTACTCATCTAAAACATATTAAATTTGCCTTCCTAATACAATCTGCTGTTGATTCTCCTCCCCTACACAATTTTCTGTCTTGGGAAAGAAAAGCCCTCAGTTGCCCTAGTTAGAAACCTGGGTGTTATCCTAATGCTTCTTTGGCCTCACTCCCCTGGTCCCCCATATTTATAGTCACCGAAGCCTGTGGATGTAATTTTTTCCAAGTCAAGGCTTTGGAAACCTTCTCGAAGAAACAGAGTATACTTTGGGAACACACATCTCCCTGCTCTTAACTATAAACCACTGAAGGAAAAGACTTTATTTTGTCTATAATACATATATATATACATATTTGTATAGCAAATTAATAGGAATGCAAGACTTGACTCTAATCCTACAGTATGTAAAGTAAATCTACTTTACAAATAAGGATGAGTCAATCAGAAAGAACAGTGCTCAGAGGCATGGAAACAGAAAAGGGTTACAGACACTGAAGGAAAAGGATCCAATATACAGTCATAATCAGGAAGTTGCTTACATGGAGGGCCAACCCTATTCATTGTACTACATCATTTTATGGAAGGGACTTGAGCATTTGCAGATTTTGGTATCCTTGGGGACTTCTGGAATCACTCCCCCTTGGATACTAAGGGATAACTGCATAGTCTAGGGGAGTGTGAATCACAGTCAAACAACCACTGATCCATCCATGCCCTACCCTGGAGATGATGGCCATTAAACACCTGAAAAGCCATCCACTTCTCTTGTCATAATGCCACACTGACTAAGCAACTCCCGCATTATGACTTGATTCCTATGTGAGTCTACCTGCCTCCTGAGTGAGACCTTACTGGTGACGCCAACACACGTACTTCAATCTCTGTGCTAGTTATTCCTCACTGTAAATGAAGAAACTAATATTCTTGGTTTTATGTATCAGTCACACGAGCTTGATTATTGTGGATCTATCCCCGAAAAATAGCTCAATTCTGGTGTGTTTGAGTCAAAAAGGCTAAAGGTCATACTATAAATTGCAACAAACTCACGGAGGTAATGCAACCCCTGCCACTACCCCATCCACAATCCCAACTTCTCCATAGTGTGACACGGCTAAGTATTCGTATACATTTTGAAATATGAATAGCCACTAGACCTCAATATGCCTTAAACAGGAACAAATTTATTTCCAAACCTGTTTCTATATTTATATTGCTTATTTCTACTAACTATCCCACCATCCTCCTACCTCCTAGCCACCCAGCCTCATCACCACAACCTTTGACTTTTCACTCCCCATTTCCCATCCTACCACCAGTTGTTAAGACTGATTGTACCTCTGTACTAGTATTCTGATCTATCCTTTCAGTCTCATTTCTATTTCTATTACCCAGAATTAACCATATCATTTCACTTCAACTAATCCAATAACCTAACTGATCTACCAGGTTTTAGGCTTTCTTCTTTCTCTAATCCATTCTATATCCTACTACAAGATTAACCATAAATTCTGGACACGTTAATCCCCTGCTCAAAAAATCCCCATGGCTGTTAAAGAATAAATTTAAAGCCTAGCACTCATGGTCCTTCAGGATTAGACTCTAAACCTAGAGCTTTCAACTAATATAAGTGATAAAGAGGTACTGATCCCCTCAGCCATCCAGCAGCATGAAGCTGGAGAAGAAATCCATTTGCCCCAGAGTGTGTTACACAAATATGGTTATCCTGGGGCTTCCCTGGTGGCGCAGTGGTTGAGAGTCTGCCTGCCGATGCAGGGGACATGGGTTTGTGACCCGGTCCGGGAAGATCCCACATGCCGCGGAGCGGCTGGGCCCGTGAGCCATGGCCACTGAGCCTGCGCATCTGGAGCCTGTGCTCTGCAACGGGAGAGGCCACAGCAGTGAGAGGCCCGCGTACCACAAAAAAAATAAAATTAAATTTAAAAAAAAAGGTTATTCTGTGTGCCACAAGACAAAAGGAGCTGGGAAGCACTGTCTCAACCGACTGACATCCACACTTGTTTCTACTGTTACCACTCCTGCACCGGCAGGAAGAGCATGGAGTAACAACGGTGTGCCTCCCGAATATCAATACTTAAAGTGGCGCGCCAAGAAGCAAAACACTCATTGCTAGGTGATGGGAATACAGCAAGTATGGGGGGGGGGGTTAATGAAAAAGCAAACACTGCTAGCATCTACAGCACTATTCAGAGAAGATGGTACTTGGGTCTGTGAACAGTCTTCCAACAGCGAGGCTGGATGCAGCAGTGCTGATAGTAACTAGTCATTAAGATCATCCAACTGCTGCCTCTTCTTGCTGGTTTCTATGCTCACCAAACAACCTTCTAATGCTCATTTGGTTCCTCCAGTAAATCTGCCTTCAAGCAATAAACACGGCTAGACAACGACTGCCTGACTTGTAACTCTTGTAGTTCCCCCTCAGTGTGCCAGCGAAGTGGATTTGGAGGCCCTAAATCCAAGGAGACAAACCCTAGACCATAAGTGTACACTACTGTGTTACTCATCTGGCACCCTGACAGACAGACAGACAATTCTGCCTTACCGTGATCTGAGGGACAGAAATCTGTGAAAAAGTGTTACCAAGTTCCTCACATCTCCAATTTCTATTTACTAAAATTTAAACAGCTCTGGAGCATTCATGAATGTGAACATGCCTTCCTGGGAGAAAGGGTGTAGACTAAAAACCACCTTGTACAAAAAGTGTTAAAACTTTTGAGATATGATTCTAAAAGTAACAAAAGACCTAAAATCCAACATTGCCTGAAATACATGTCAAATTAATAAAATAAAATTAATAGGAACTAATGTGACACGATGAACTGCCACCGTGGTCAAAGAAATTAATATGGATTCCTCAGATCCAAGGGGATATATGTGCTACTGTAGTTTCAGTGAAAGTAAAATAAGCCAGAGTAGTCCATGCAATCAAGTGGTTAATTACTTCTGTGGGCAAAAAGAAATAAGGAGCTAAAACCCAGAAGATAAACAGGCAAAGGGGAAGGGGAGGAAACAGATAAAAAGAATTCAAAGTTCTCAACAAAAAGAGAAAAAGCTCTGATCTATGTCCCTGTCCCCAATTATTTCCAAACTCTTTCTCCTGGTCTAGAAGATGTCTAGCCACCACCAACCATGACCCAGGCAAAATGATCACCAATGACAGTACTATTGCTATCAACATCTACTGTGGCACGGTGGTGCCTTTTAGGGGCCCTTTTGTGAGCACAGTACACCCCCCTCTCCTCTCCTAAACAATTAGCACTTAAAAACAATAAAAATGCTCTCTTGTATAAGAATGTTCGTCCCATCTTCCAACGCAGCTACAGAGCTGTTATGACTGCAGCGGTGAAGACACATAACAGAAAGAGTTTAGCCTCTGACAAATAATACGGTTTGTGCAAATTGCAATGTGTCAGTATTAAAGAGAATCACGGTCTTTGTCCCCTTACTTCACCCAAGGCAGCCGAGCCAAGTTCAGATATTCTTAGAGACAAATGTAATGTCCAGTCCTTTGTCTGACCTGCTGTATCTCCACATTTTAGCAGCTAGATACTGAGTGGCCACAACAGCAAGATACGAATGTTATCCCTTCTGTTCAAAGTTCCCAACCCTCTGGCCAGGATATAAAAGTTTGGAAGGACAGTTTAATACACACACTGGCAACACTAATACCGATTTCCAAACCTGTCAAATCTGCATTAAAACCAATTACACATGAACAACCACAATTTACCAACACTTACAGATCAGTGCTACCAGAAGAACCAAGGCAAGCATCAATGTCTATACTTCCTTCCCCTTGGAGAACTTGCAATTTACTAGTATCCAGAAACTATGTTAGCCACTGCAATTTGCAAAGTAAAACATGACAAATGATAGTGAGAAAACAACAGTGTTCCCTAAAAGGAAAAGAAAACAAAACAAACAGAACAGGAAGTCAAATCTTAGCTTGGTCATAAGTAATCCAACTGGACAGATATCCTGATACCTAAAAGAAAATATGTTCAAGTAATTAAAAATAGGTCAAAATTGCCTTGCTAGCTTAGTATATGGGTCAAGTTTTGCTATATCCTAGGAAAACTACCAAAAATAGATAATAGCAAAGATACCAGTGTACTTTCAGATGAGCTTTGTCTTTTGTAAGTCTATGACAAATTGAATTAAGCCATTTCTACATTATAGGAATTACACAATTATTTGCAGACTAATTTTTCCATTTGTGGCTAACCCATGCCACATACATTTACCTCTGCAGCTGAATTATATACAACCCTGTAGTTGAGCCTTTCGTCTACCAGATCTATTACAGAGCATAAAGAGAAGAAAATTTAAAAAGAAAGAAAAAAAAATTTATCTGCATTTGCACCTAAATTTACATGGGTTACTGATTATATTCAACTGAACTACTGGGTACAGCACAAAAAATAACCTTGAAAAATAAAGCAGTGCTTAAGAGCATACAGAAGAAAAAATATAGACGAAGTCTTTATTCTTACATACCCTTACAGCTTACCAATATTGATCTGACTTAGATGCAGCCGCAAGAGGAACTCAGGACACTTGTAAACTCCAGACAATACAGAATTGGGTCTCATTACTATACGGTGGAAAACAAAACACTGTATTAATATAACAACCCGTGCTTACATAGGGGAAAGAATAAGAGCAGAGCTAAGAAAGTACAGAATATAGGAGAGAAACATATAATTCCATGTGGCTGGAACACAGAGGGAAGGAGTGACTAGTGAGAAAGGAAGCTAAAGGGAAAGGCTTGAAGGTCTTCTAAGTCCTGTTAAGGAACTTGGACTCCATCTGACAGGGTAATGGTTTCAAATTTTTTTGAAGTGTTTATTTTCTCTCCCTGCTGCCCTAAGTCTTTTTTAAGCAATACCAGTAAACAGTAAAAGAGATAAAAGGAAGCTGCTCTAGTTGAAGAGCACAGACTTATAAAGCCTTGACTCTCCCCGACTTACACACAAGAGAGAACCCAGAGAAAGATGAGATGATCTCAGAAGAATAGGGTCTATAAAGGAAGGCTTTACTATGAAAGGCAGAGGGAACAGAAAGAACACTATTCTAGAAGAGTTGAATTTGAGGTCACAGCTAACTGGCTATGTAACTAAGTAAATCAATATGGCTCAGTTTCCTTGCAGGTAAACACATGTCTCATCCACCCATAATTGCACATAGGAGGGTAGAAGGAAACAGATCTGAAAGTATTAATAGGCTGTAATTTGTAACTGACTATAATAACAAGTGTAGTGGCACCTAAATTATATCTGGTAGGATAGGTGTGATTTCAACATATAGAAATGGGAGAAGGAAGGGCTTCCAACCAAGAAAAGCAGTGAGTAGAGGGACAGAAACAAAATATGCAGGGCTTTGGGTGAACAATTTGGCTAGAGCATGAAGAATGGAGCAATCACAAGTTTTCCTTAAGTGAGCTTTTATGCCAAGCCACTTGTTATTTTCCCCATAAGTTGAGAATTTCTGATCAAGCATACATGAATATTTCAACAAATGGTGCTGGGACAACTTGAGTAGCCACATGAAAAGAATGACGGTTGGGCCCCACTTCACACCACATGCAAAAATTAACTCCAAATGGACCGAAAGTCTGAATGTAAGACCTAAAATGGTAGAAGTCTTAGATAAGAGCACAGGTATAAATCTTTACAACCTTGGATTAGGTAATGGTTTCCTAAATATTACAACAAAAGCACAAGCAGCCTAAGAAAAAAAAATAAGTCATATTTCATCAAAATTAACAAATTTTGTCATTGAGCCTGGCCAATGCACTCTCCCCTACCTCCTTCCCTAATCTTTTTTTTGTTGTTGTTTTGTTTTGCGGTACGCGGCCCTCTCACTGTTGTGGCCTCTCCCGTTGCGGAGCACAGGCTCCTGACGCGCAGGCTCAGCGGCCATGGCTCACGGGCCCAGCCGCTCCGCGGCATGTGGGATCTTCCCGGACCGGGGCACGAACCCGTGTCCCCTGAATCGGCAGGCGGACTCTCAACCACTGCGCCACCAGGGAAGCCCCCTAATCTTTTGAAGTTGCTACTCTCTTGATCCCTTCTCTAATTATATGGTTCTCAGGTTTTTTTCTACTCCAAGTATCTTGGTAGATGTGGGAAAGGTCAGGAGGAAATAAAAATTTCCAGGGGACCATTGGTAGTTTGATAAAGACTCCCATCTCAATTTGTCCAGGAACATAAAGTCACCTCAATATATACCATTCCCCATTTCAAATGTCAGTCCCTCGATGTTTAAATACTGCATAATTTTTTTCAAATATATTAAAAGCTAAATTACATAAAAATTAACTTACATATAGCACAACTATATTAACGGGATAGTCAATCCTTCCAAACTCTTTTTTAAGTTTCTGACATCCTTAAGAATCAAATACCTGGTCTCTGCAATCAGTCCCCAAATAATCTAGAGTATTCTCTGATTAAAGGATGCGTAAACCCTTACTATAATCTTTCTAACCTCTTTACTAGTTCAGCAGAATCCTGAGAGAGCAACACAATCACTGAAGGTATAGAAGTGTACTGCCAAATACTTGGAAATAGTACCAGGCTGAAAGATTAGAACACCTAATATGTATTGATATATGTTTAGTTACATTTATCTAATACTATAGTTTTAAAAGAGCAAAACCTTTCTGAGCTGTGTTCAAGTCATGTCTGGCGGAATGAGCAAAATAAGAAGGAAAATGGGAGTACTAAATACTCTAGATGAGTAACAGCAGAAAGTCTGATTTAGTATCATTATGGTTTTAAAGTAGTTTCACGTACTTTCCCACTTATCTCCCACAGTCACCTCGGCACTTACAAAGAGCAATCTAAGGCTGTCCTTTAAGAATAAAGCATTTAGGGCTTCCCTGGTGGTGCAGTGGTTAAGAATCCGCCTGCCAATGCAGGGGACACGGGTTCGAGCCCTGGTCTGGAAGATCCCACATGCCGCGCAGCAGCTAAGCCCTTGCGCCACAACTACTGAGCCTGCGCTCTGGAGCCCGTGCTCCGCAACAAGAGAAGCCACCGCAATGAGAAGCCCGCACACCGCAACAAAGAGTAGCTCCCGCTCACCGCAACGAGAAAGCCCGCGTGCAGCAACAATGACACAGCGCAGCCAAAACTAAATTAAAAAAAAAATAATAATAATAAAATATTTTTTACAAAAGAATAAGCATTTAGATTAAATTTACAGAAGTCCTTATAGTCATGGTCTCACCACCTGCACCACTGTTTCTCCATTTCTCTAAGTAAAGCCTGCAGCAAACATACACGAGAATGGTCAAAGGCAGTCAGTAAACTGAGAATATTTTACAACATGTATTCAGCACCACCCCACGCCAAATCCATCCAGAGCAAAAGGCCCAGCTGACAAAGAAATCATGGAATACTGTTCAGCTGGATAGAAAAAATGTAAATGGATAGTCAAGATCTTCGTGAAAGACGAGTTTCACTGAAATGCTTCAACCAATGCTGGCTAACAACTAACCTGACTTCCTATCTTCAAGAGCTAACTTTCAAGCCTAAATGCAACCAGATCCAAAAGCCCATTATCTACGTATTTCATTCATGCCACCTCTGCCTTTGGGTTGGGTACTGGGGAGTGAGACATCATATTAACCTTACTTTACCATTCTCAACATAAGGAAGCAGAAGCCATTCCAACATACTAGTTCTCAAGTTAGTTTTTCAGGAATGAACAGAGACTCTTTCTTACCCAATATCTAAAATAAACTTTTCTTTATTATCAAGTCTGTGATTTTTCTGGTCTCCAAAACTATATTCCTAGAATAATTTGGGGGGTAAAGGGACTGGGCAATGGGAAGGGAGGGGAAGGTTTTACAAATTTAATCATCACTACATGACGACCACTACTCAGAAACTGCTCAATCACACAGAATGCCCCCAGAGCAGCAATTTTTGAAATGTGTTCACAGAACTTCTACCCCTCCCCCCAACTTTCTGGATGGGGAAGGGCACAAACTCAAACCATTTTCATAATACGTATTAAGGTACTATTTGCTTTTTCACTGCCATTCTCTCATGAGTGGAGTTTTCCAAGAGCTAAAAGAGACGTGATACTACAACAGATTATAAAGCAATGCCACTTTTCTCATTCAATTTTTTTATTAAAAAAATGTTAGGGCTTCCCTGGTGGCGCAGTGGTTGAGGGTCCGCCTGCTGATGCAGGGGACGCGGGTTCGTGCCCTGGTCCGGGAAGATCCCACATGCCGCGGAGCGGCTGGGCCCGTGAGCCATGGCCGCTGAGCCTGAGCGTCCGGAGCCTGTGCTCCGCAACGGGAGAGGCCACGGCGGTGAGAGGCCCGCGTACCACAAAAAAAAAAAAAAAAAAAAAGTTATTATACTTACACGAAGTATCCAGAGTTGTCAATTTCAGAGACAGAAAGCAAAACGGTGGTTGCTGAGATGGGAGAATGGGGAGTTAGTGTTTGATGGGTACAGAGCTTCAGTTAGGGAAGATGAAAAATATCTGGAAAGGTGGTGACAACCGCACAACAGTGTGAATCTACTTAGTGCCATAGACGTGCATGTGCTTAAAGTGGTAAATTCTGCATCATGTATATTTTACTACAATTGAAAAAGAACACAAGTAATGTTAATTTCTAATGGACTTATTATCCTAAAATGGATTATAAAATCCTGTTTAAATTTCTAATAATGTAAATATCTGTAGATATAATCTACACAACCAAAACCTTTTAGGTTCCACAGTATTTTCAAGTATGTGCAAGGGGATCCTAAGACCGAGAAGCTTGAGAACCACTGCCCCAGAGTCCGGTCAGTTCTGTAAGTCTTCCACTGCATTCTTTACCCCCATTAATCTAGTAAGCATCCACCTCCAAATGCAAACAAAAGCTATGTTGCCAAGTCCATCAGGACCATCTCCTAGGTGGATAGGAGACATGTTCTCATATCTTGAGGTCAACAAGACATGGGTTTCACTATTTTTTTTTTTTGCTATAGGTATTAAAGGCATTCAACCATAGCGTGTAGAATATTATACCCCTAATATACAGCAACCAACAATTACAGTGAGCACCCATATACCCACCACCCAGATCCTACCATTAACCTTTTACCAAACTGCTTTATCAAATATCCATCCATTTCTACTAGTTCTAGTGTAAACTGAGACATTAGTACACGAATATCACTAACTAGAGTTTATTTTGTTTTGAAGCAAAAATTTACATACAATGAAATGAACAAATGTTAAGCGCATATTTGCTGAGTTTCCACAAATGCATATACATGTGTAATGCAAATCCATATCAACACAAAGAACATTACAATCACCACAGAAAGTTCTCTCCTGCCCCTTTGAGCCAGTCCCTGCCTCCATCCCCAGAGGTCACCACTCTTCTGATTTTTCACCCACAGACTACTTACTTCTGCTTGTTCTAGAATTTCATATAAATAGAATGACATTATGTACTATTTTGTGCAAAGCTTCTTACACTTAGCGTGTATTTGAAATTCATCTACATTATAGTATGCGTCAGTAGTCCATTCCTTTTTACAGCTGAATAGTACCCCACTGTATGAATATGCCTCAGTTTACCCTTTTTCCTACTAATGGATTGTTTTCAGTTTTCTGCTCTTAGAACAAAGCTGCTATGGTCATTCTTTTTTTTTTTTTTTTTTCTTTTTTTTCTTTTTTTTGCGGTATGCGGGCCTCTCACTGTTGTGGCCTCTCCCGTTGCGGAGCACAGGCTCCGGATGCGCAGGCCCAGCGGCCATGGCTCACGGGCCCAGCCGCTCTGCGGCATATGGGATCCTCCCAGACCGGGGCACGAACCCGTATCCCCTGCATCGGCAGGCGGACTCTTAACCACTGCGCCACCAGGGAGGCCCTATGGTCATTCTTGTACAGGTCTTTCCTCTTGTGTAAGTACGTAAGAGTGGAAAATTTCTAGGGGTGAAAACCCTTTAATTATGGAAAACTGCAAACATATACAAGAGAAGAGAGAGTAGTATAATGAATTCCCATTAAAGCCAGTTGCAACTATATTAATTCACAGACACACTTGTTTCATCTATAACCCTCACCCATTATTTTGAAGTTCTAGGTATCAGCATCATTTTGTCTTTAAACACTTCAATATGCAAACAATGTTTTCGAATCTGGTCAAATTATTTATCATGAAGTATTTCAGGAACCTTCATTGTTGATTTACCCATGGATTAAGAGTTTAATTAAAGTAGAAATGGATGAACTATAGTTTTTATTCTTTTCTCATCTTTTCAAATGATGCCTCTCTAACATCCCTCCTTGATACCTAGAAAGTCAGTGGTACAAAGATATTTTCCGTTGTTACTCTGAAAGAACTAGTGCTAAATACAAAAATTGGTATTGATAAATATCAAAAAGGAATAAATAAACATCAATATGATCAAGCAGATTTCCCAACTGTCAAGCACCCTGAATTAACTAATCCCATGCTATGGCATCATTTTATAAGTGGAACTGTATATGAGACTCAAAAAAAAAAAAAAAGTCTGGTAACAGGCCCTTTATGAGAACAAAGGTAGTCCTCATTACACCCAAAACTGAACAAGGAGGTAAAATTTCAACCCTTCCAGTCACTAGATTTTTGTTAACCTCAAACAACTGTCTGTGCTGGAGAGGGTAAGGGGAAATGGCCTTTCTCAACAACAGCTGATGACAGTATAAACACATAAAATCTTTTCAGAGGGCTATCTGGGGGGAAAAAAATGTGTTATCTTCTGATTGGAAATTTCATTTCCCAAAACTTAACCTAAGTAAATCCTAGCATAAAGCATGCAACAAGGATGTCCTTCCCAGTGTTGTTTATAAAAGAGAAAAATTTGCTTACAACCTAAATGTTCAGTGGGGCATTAGTATAATTATGCAACATCCAAATAAACACACAGTACAGGCTTGAAAGTCTGGAACCACATATGCCAAACTATTAATGGCAGTTATGAAGGAGAGGGGAATATTTGCTGTTCATCCATTTTTTTTGCGTTACGCGGGCCTCTCACTGTTGTGGCCTCTCCCGCTGTGGAGCACAGGCTCCGGACGCGCAGGCTCAGCGGCCATGGCTCACGGGCCCAGCCGCTCCGTGGCATGTGGGATCTTCCCAGACCGGGGCACGAACCTGTGTCCCCTGCATCGGCAGGCGGACTCTCAACCACTGCGCCACCAGGGAAGCCCTGTTCATCAATTTTAACTGCCTCTTCCTAAACAGATTTCACTATAATTTCAGTTGGATCGTTTTTCTCTGTGCCAATTTTTTTTTTTTTTGCGGTACACGGGCCTCTCATTGTTGTGGCCTCTCCCGTTGAGAAGCACAGGCTCTGGACGCGCAGGCTCAGCGACCATAGCTCACGGGCCCAGCCGCTCCGTGGCATGGGGGGCCCGGACCGGGGCACGAACCCGTGTCCCCTGCATCGGCAGGCAGACTCCCAACCACTGCGCCACCAGGGAAGCCCCCCAAGTTTTTTTTAAAAGAAAAAAGCTCAGGGCCTTGGAGGTAAACTCTGAGGTGGAACTTTGAAAATGCAGAACCCACTGAGTAAGTGAGTAAGTGCCAGAAAGGTGAACTGCAGAGTTAAATAGCATACACACAAGAGTGTCAAAGAAAAAAAAATAGCTGAAGTCTAGACAAAGGGTTCTGACAAGATGCCAATATATTAATAAGAATCTAAAGGACAGGTGTGATACAATTCAATACAACTTAATACTGCTTGTTTTATTTATAACCTAACCCAGAGTTTCTCAACCTCAGTCATTACTGACATTTGTGCTGGGTAATTCTTTGTGGTGGGGGATTTTCCTATGCGTTATGTGATGCTTAGCAGCATTTAGGTTTCTACTCACAGTGTATCAGTAGCACCTCCCCACTCCCACCCCAGCCTTGACAAGCAAAAACTATCTCCAGAACTTGCCAAATGTCCCATGGCGGGTAAATTCACCCTGGCTGAGAACCACTGATCAAACCTTATACTTCTATGCCTGTATGTACAATATTCCATTCCATTTCACTCTTCAGAAACAACTCTTAGCTTCAAGGAGCTTACACTCTAAATGCAAAAAATCCAAAAGTCAAGTTTAAAAATTTTACTGCAATATCCTGGATATAAGGAGGGCTTCAAAATTATAGACTAAGTGAGTTTCGTCCACCGCAGATCTATCCTCCCTCCCTCCGAACTTACAAACATTTATTAAACTGTACAAATTCCCCAAAACAATGTGATCTTTAGTCAGCTACTATGTTATTTAGGGCCAAATGTGTTTCATACACTTTCATCTGGAGTCACACTACCTGGGTTCAAATCCTTGCTCTACCACTCACTAGTTCTGTGATACTGACCAGGTTACTTAACTTCCTTATGCCCCCGTTTTCTCAACTTTAAAACATAAATAATACTATCAACCTAACTAATGGGAACACAGTGAGTATATCAAGTGCTTAAAACAGTACTTAGTATATAATAGTAAATGCCCATTAAATGTCCGTTATTACCTATTATTTTAACTACAAGCCTATAAAGGCAAGAACCATCATCACCAGTTTATAGATAAAGAAACAGAGGCTGAGAGAAACTTGCCTGCAGTCACAAAATTATAAGGTTATGGAGCAATGACCCAAAAACAGTCAGTCTTGATTCCAGAGCCCATACTTTTTCCATCACGTCAAAAAGATTACATTAAGACTCATTAACTATCAAGAACAACATATTGGTCTTACTTCAAAATAACAACTAGCACTAGACATATTTTCATTAAGAGATTAATTCAGAACACAACTAAATTCAAGCACATTATGGAATTAAGATTACAGGGCTTTTACACACCAGAGACAAATTTCAGTTTCTATATATTTTAAATGATTCTTACTTTAAAAAAAAAATCACAACATAGACCTTAACTCCTGAAACCGTTTATACATTATACTAAAGCAACCTACTGAAAACAGTCTAATAAAAAGACCATTAACACAGAAGGATAACATGGGGTTGCCTGAGACAGAGGTTATCTTGTAACTACATTCTCTAAGTGTCCTGTTCTTACTCCAAGGTCATGAACTTTGTACATGATATTTGTTCTCAGGTCCCAGAAGTGCTTTGTGGAGCCCTCTGATTTCTTCAATTACCCTTACCTCACACCCCAGTTCTTAATGACTCGTAAACACCTTGTTCAAGTTTTTAACCACTGCCCGGTTGTCATACAACTTACAGTATTAACCTTTTTCACTTAAACTTTGCTATTTTCAACACTGCTTACTAGGATCACCAATGACTTCTGCATCCCCTCTTCCTAAAGACATTTCACTGAAGTCGTTAGTTTTTCAACATTTCTTAAATGATTAAGGACATGTTCTTCTTCAACCTGGACTATAAAAAACTAGTCATTTTAGAGTTGGAAGTCAGAGCACAGGTGGAATGACTGGGACCATATAACTCTATAGTCCCCGAGTATCAGAATTGGAACAGACTTAGAAATTTTAGCCCAACCTCTGGTTTCACAAATGACACTGAGAGACAGAGATAAGTTGGTAATATCTTCCTCTTTAACTTCTCTTAGATTCTACGAAGAGTCTGGTCTTGGCTGTTTGGGTCTTGTTAATTCCTTTTGCTCTTTAGATTACATATTTGGATTTCAACATTTTTTACTGCCTCTGCAATTCAATAACCTCTCTCAGTACAGTGATTATCAACAGGGTTGAGAGTTGTCTGCCATGTTCATTTCGAGTAAACAGTCCAAATAATTCCACCCTGAACCTACTCTATGAAATAGAAAGATGAAGCTGAGAATCTCTGCTATTTAAAACCAAAATTTTGCCTAGCCCTCCACGTTACTCTTTTATTAGCCTTCTATAACAAGTCAGTGTCATCCACTTCCTCCACACTAAATTCTCCTTCTTGTTCACCAAAAAGGGGAAAAAAAGAGAGAAAACCTAATTTTGGCTCATGTTCAGCAACTTTAGATTTCATTCTTCTTCCCCCATTATTTGATAGACTCCTGATTAAATCACTAATTTACCAATTCTCAAATTCTTGTTCACTTGTCTATCACTTCCTTATCTATCAGTTCAGATTACAAACCGGAAATTAGCACCCAAACCATGAATTCTAGATACTGCCACCTGCATCTCATTCGAAAATCTTCAGTCTTCCCACTGTCAATCAAATGAGAAAAATTCCCTCTGACATTCTCTTATATAGTTCCTATCTTCTTTCACAGGCTTTTCTCCTGCACCAGCTCTGCACATATTCTGATCCTCATACAGAAAACTTTTTCCATGAATAAGGCCCATCCTGTATACTTCTTCTGCTTGGAATATTGACACCGCCCCCTTGGTCCCCCTCCCTCAATGCTCATTCCAAAAGCCCCTCTTTGTAAAGCTTTTCCTGAGGTTTCTGTTTCCTTTAAACTACATAGCATTTTATTCATAACCATCTTACGGGAATTATATATTATTTACATTTGGGGATTTCTCATATGCACTCCTTATTATAAATTACTGGAGGACAAAATCTACCGTTTTCAGCATTGCTCTTCCCCATGCTGCTTTAGCACAGTGCCTTGCACATGCTAAGCTCTCAAATACAGCGGCCAACTTGACAATGGGCTTTCCTCAGGACTTTTTTCGGAGGTTGGCCGTTAAGTCACAATTAGTCTTTTAAGCCATTTCACTACTAATAAAAATATTTTATTTATTCCTTGGTGTCTGATGAATCAACTCTTCTATTTCACTTAGTATATATGAAGAAAACAGAACAAACAAACAAACAAAACCTGTCCTAATTTCAGGGGTTCTCTCCTACTGAAATGATCTATTTGGTCTCTATTTCAAGTCACTTATCAACTAAGCAAAGTCTCCTCTACTTATGCCATTAGAGAAACTAAAATTTATAGGAGCCACAAAATAAAACAAATATTCCCAGCTAACTTGCTAGAGAACAGGAAAAATTCTGTGGTAATTCTGAATTGCTGCAGGGTAAGTAACACTGCAAAACAATAACAGAACAAAGAGATTGAAATATGCTGTGAGAGTGTCCCAAAGTAAAACATGCATAGAAAAAAAAGCTTCTCGTTAACATATGGAGTTCTTACAGTCTTCCTCGATGACAGAGTGGATGTTGTCAATAACCATTACCATATGCCACTGAAGTCTACCATCACTTTCAAGCTGGCAAATTTTTTGAATACAAGCAATTCAGTTCCAAAAGCCTAAGTGTCTCCTCTATGCTAGGCAGGGAGTGGAACCTAAGACATGGATGAACATAAAATCTCGCCTACATAAAGCAAATAATCTCGAAGTTTTCTCCACCTCTAAGACATGCTCTGCACTGCTTCCTTCGCCCCTTTACCAGTTATCTCCATCAGCCATGATTTCGTTCAGGTCACTTGTTATTTATACTGGAAAAATAGGTGAAAGGAAAAAACTTTCCTGCCCCACGAATCTCAAGGGCAAGGAAGCAAAGGTTGGGAGAGCAAGAGGCATTTCCCCCTCTATTCCCTCTTGAAAAATCACCAATCTAGCATGTTTGTCTTTCAAAGCCCACCTAAAACATAACATGGAACAAACACATCAAAAATCAGTAGGCCCCTTGGAAAAGTGGCACTTAAAAGAGGCAACCGCAGCGGCTATTTCATATTTTATTAGTAGAAATGACTCTTTGCAGTATTAAAACACTTTAAAATACCTCAGGATATAATGCTGGTATTGACATTTTAAAAACTTATCTTAGTGATCAAAAGATCCATACAATGACGAAGCTAAAAATGCTCTCTCTCACCAATAAGCGTGAATACAGCGGTCACCCTACTCCACCCAAAGCCACCCTAGCTAACTAAGACCGGCAGCTCAAAACCTGGAAAGCTTTCCTCGCTTACTCCACACCAGACCTGAATCCATTTCAACACCTCGGGGTTCACGTGTAGCTATGTAACAGCGAAGAAATGGTATCAAGCACCGAAATTTCCCAGGACATTTTATTCCTTTGATGTAGCTGTGCCTTTTTCACATTTACCAAACTCTCCCCCTTCCCCGCTTTTAACAAGGAAAAACTCAACAGATACTCTTACTTGAAAAACGAGGTACCTATTCAGATTTTCGAAGTAAATTTCCATTGCTGGATGTGGGAGGAAAACCGACTTACATACGTGATCTTTATGGAAAAGGCGCCCGCCCCTTCTTTCAACGGAAGCCTGAAGCCTACGAACTGATTCAATACGTTTAAAGGGTTCCCAGATCGCCTCAGGACGCTGCAAAACGATTGTCAGCCTTCTACAAAACTACTCTCATGTTTAAACTTATCTGGTGGAGGAGCAACGCAGCACCTAGGAAAGACATACTTACCACCGGAAAAAAAAAAGAAAGGAAAAAAAAAAAAAGAAAAAGGAGCTTCTTCATCTCAAGAACTGAAATAACGCGTTAAGGAAGCCAAGGCTGACCTCCTCAAGCCCTCTACGCGTCGGCAGGGCGTCAGGCAGGCCCCGGCCCCCACTTCGTTCCCGTTCCCGGGGAACTCCCCACGGAGAGCCTCACACAAAGGCGCCTCGACGCCCGCCGCCCGGACGGTCGCGGACTCACCAGGACCGTGGTGCAGATGGACCGCAGTTCGGACTCCACTTTCTCCCGATAGTCCTTAATCAGCTGCAGCTTCTTGTCGGAGGTGTCGGTCTTCTGCTCGATGCTCGAGATGACCCTCCAGGCGGACCTGCGGCCGCCGACCACGTTCTTGTAGGCCACCGAGAGCAGGTTGCGCTCCTCGTTGGACAGCTCGGCGCCCTGCTCCGTCACGGCCTTCATGCAGGTGGCCATGTCGTCGTAGCGCTCGGCCTGCTCGGCCAGCTTGGCCTTCTGGATCAGCTCCGTCTTCTCCATGGGGCCGGGGACAGGACAGCGAGGGCGAGCACCGACCCGGATGCCGAGGAGGAGTGCGGAGGGCCTGCGGGCGGGGCGGGGTCGCGGGCAGAAGGCGGGGGCGGCGCCGTCAGACAATGCGCCCGCCGCCCCGGCAGCCCGCCCGCCCGCCCGCCGCCCCCTTTGTCTGTGTCCGCACGCGCGGCCCCGTTGAATTTCCCTCCCCCGCCCATCCTCCTCGCGGGGTGCCCGGGAGGCCCGGGGGCGCCAGCCGAAGCGGCCCGCGGCGGGGGGGAGGAGGAGGAGGAGGAGGAAGGGGAGGAGGAGGAAGGGCCGCTCCCGCGCCCGCCCGGCCCAAGATGGAAGCGGCCGTTGGCCCCCACCTTCCTTCCCGCCGGAGCCGTCCCTGAGGAGAGCGGCGTCGAGGCCAGCCGCTCCCCGGGGCTGGCCTCCCGCCGGACTCTCGGGCCCGGCCCGACCCGAGGAGGGCCGGGGGCGACCCTAGCGCTCACCTTCACGTCTCCGCGGCCGCGGCGCGAGTCCCACCACTTTGATCCGCCTTTGGCTTTAGCCGAGGACCCTCCCGTCTCAGCCTACCTCCGAGCCGGGAGGCGGGCCGCAGCGCGGCGGCCCTCGCTCCCCCCGCCCAATGGCGCGCTGAGCTGTCCCCGAGAGTCCCGCCTTCCTCCCCGCCTCTGGCCAATGAGGACTGAGCGCGCGGAAGGGGGCGAAGGGGGCGGGGCAGGAGAGGAAGCGGAGGCTAGGAGGGTGGGTCGGCTTGGGCAAGTTCGGTTGGCCGGCAGGCTGCGGCTTCGGCCACGGGGTTTCCTCCAATTAGATCCAGGGTACAAGGACGTCACTGTTGCCATGGCGATGCTGTTACCAACTCCCCTCAACCTCCCTGCCACCCCCGGCACTCGTGGGCGCGGCACGGGAGCAGGAGGCTCCCATGACCTCCCCTGCTGTGGCCGGGTCTCCTGCTGCAGCACCGTTGCTGATGGTGCATTGCATCCTGTGGGCTAATGCAGCTGCGTCTCTCGTCGGCCCTGGTGAGGTCCGGCCTGGGAGGGTGACACCATCGGCTGTTTTGTTGCACAAGCGCCTGCCTTTCCTCCACCTTCCTATTCGTGACAAAGGTCTGGAGCTCAATACACTGAACTCAGCCTTTAATGACGTTGCGATGGGGACCGCGAATTAGAAATAATCCCATCCCCATTAAAGAGGAATTAGTTCCTGGAGAAAGTGGCATAAGCATGCGTTTTACAAGATAAATTCGGTTTCGGACGGGCACCTAAAACCTGAAATTCCCTTGGAAAATACCCAAAAAAGTCCAGGCAGGTGTCTCTGGCAATGCCAGATATTATGATTTTCTTTAAAATGGGAAATGACCTTAAGGATAATTTGGAGAAAAACACCCATTTAATCCTCCCCCCGACCCCCGAAAAAGCAACTGTTTTTATATTTCTTTCCAGCCTTTCTAGGTCATGCATCTAAATACGTATTTTTTACATCATTGTCGTCTTATGCGTACACGCTTTTTTAATCTTCTGGTATATATATATTTTTAATAAATTTATTTATTTATTTTTGGCTGCGTTGGGTCTTCGTTGCTGTGCGCGGGCTTTCTCTAGTTGCAGAGAGCAGGGGCTATTCTTCATTGCGGTGTGCGGGCTTCTCATTGCGGTGGCTTCTCTTGTGGCAGAGCACGGGCTCTAGGCTCGTGGGCTTCAGTAGTTGTGGCACACGGACTCAGTAGTTGTGGCTCACAGACTCTAGAGCGCAGGCTCAGTAATTGTGGTGCACAGGCATAGTTGCCTCGTGGCATGTGGGATCTTCCCAGACCAGGGCTCCAACCCGTGTCCCCTGCATTGACAGGCGGATTCTTAACCACTGCACCACCAGGTAAGTCCCTTCTGATATTATTTTTGAGAGGACACTTGGAAAGCTAAACTTCTCTCCCTAGATGTTGACTTCTGACTTTCTACTCGTGAACATCCTTCTGAAATGGGAATGATCGCCCTACATGCCTTTTATTGAGGGTCATTGCTAGCCTTTTCCTTTCTCCTTAAACTGGGCACTCCCCTCCAGCCACTCCCTTCTTTCCTGGCACTTCCCCAGTGCCTGACTCCAAATCAGGTGGCTGTCTTGGGTGTCTGGAAAGTGGCCTTTGTGCCATATGGGCTCACACTGCCATGATTCCAGTTCCAGCATGTCCAAGGGAGAATAGATCATTGAAGGCAAAGAATGACACAGCCAAGAAAGAATTTCAGATTCTAAGTGGAGCCTGGAGCAGATCTGGAGACTCTCTAGAATGGAAGATCTGAGAGCAGAGAGACGGCAGGAGAAGGTGCGGACCCTCCAGAAATCTACACTCCCTCCCAGCTGCCCCTCCCTGTCCTGACTTGTAAAGGTTGCTTTGTGCTTTGACGGACAGGAGAGGCCTGGACTGGAAAGGGCTTGTGTCTTAATGCAGAAATGCCTTACTATGTTCCAGCGTTCTAATGGAGGGCCCTGCTGTTATTTCTGGAATCCCTGGGGCCAGGCTGTAGACACATGAGTGTTTATGGCCGTGTGGGCTGGGGTGGAGCTGGACACTAAGAAATCCCAATGGAAAGAATTTGCATGTGCAAGGACAGATAAAATGCTTTCTGTATGACCAGTGAATTTCAAGCTTACTGAAATTAGAGACAGCTCAGGCAAGAGGAGAAACCAGTGCAGGTGGGTGGGGGATGGAGACCCCTGAGCAGAACGGTCAGGGGACAGAACCTTTGTGGTAGGGAGGGAGGGTAGGGGCAAGAACACTAATTCTTTGTCAGAAAGTCTGGGCTGTACTGCCATCTCCCCAGGTGACCTTGGGCAAGTTTTTGCTGCTGCCTGTAACTCAGTCTCTATAACTTCTGCTTTCATCCAATCATCAGATATTTATGGAGCACCAACTCATATAGTTACATCTGGAATCATGGGTAAAAACTTCTCGGAAGCGATGGCACACTATGAAATTATATTTTATGAGGGACTAGAGGGATTAGTTAAATCTAAAGTCCTCGGCACCTGAAAGAACTCAGTTGGAGAAAATTAAAGCTCTGGGGACTGGGACTTCCCTGGTGGTGCAGTGGTTAAGAATCCGCCTGCCAATGCGGGGGACACGGGTTCGAGCCTTGGTCTGGGACGATCCCACATGCCGCGGAACAACTAAGCCCATGCGCCACAGCTACTGAGCCTGAGCTCTAGAGCCCTCGAGCCACAACTACTGAGCCCACGTGCCACAACTACTGAAGCCCAAGCGCCTAGAGCCCATGCTCCGCAGCAAGAGAAGCCACAGCAATGAGAAGCTGCACACTGCAACGAAGAGTAGCCCCCGCTCGCCACAACTAGAGAAAGCTGGCATGCAGCAACGAAGACCCAACACAGCCAAAAATAAATAATAAATAAATAAATTTATTTTAAAAACTTTTTTAAAAAGCTCTGGGGACTTGAAGCCCCTGGACACACAAAGAGCTAACACTTACTAAGTGATTACGTGTGTCAAACACCATTTTAAGTCTCTTGCAAGTATTAACTCATTTATTCTGCTTAATGCCATTATGAAGTAGGTACTATTCTGATCACCTTCTCCATTTCACAGATAAGGAAATTGAGGCACAGTCCTTGGATTGTGCACAGAGTGAAACAGCTAGTGAGTGGCAGAGCCTCGATGTACACCGATGCACGCAGTCTGGGTGCCAAAGCCCATCCGTATAACGGCTCTGCCAGACCTTTGCTTGATGCTGTAGGGACTCCAGGAAAGATCACACTAGTCTCTGTTCTCTAGGAGTTTCATCCCAGTAAATATGAAATGTGTTAAACATCCACATTCAACGTGCTGGGAAGAACTCTAGGGAACAGACAGCTAAGAAAGAAAGCACTGAGTTCTTACTTTATTTGTTTGATGTTCTTGTTATTTTTTCTAAATTACTTGGTGAGAAGAAGCTTCCAGAGAAGAGCAGGAGGGAGCACACTGAGCTTGAAGCCAGGAGATCCTCAGTCCCAGCTCTGCTATTTATTTGCAGTTTGACCTTGAACACCGTGATCTTCTCTGAACCTCAGTTTCCTAACCTGTAAAAATAATCCCTACCCCAAAGGGATTGTGGAGCTATCCCATAGGAAAATGCTGGGCATATATTCAATAAATATTAGGGTTCTTTTCTCCCTTTTTCCCTCTGCTTGGTGGTAGAGTGCAGGGGGAGGGAAGGAGATGCCTGTCAGCTGCAAGGAGCCTCAGAGCCTCATAAAAAGTTAGTGAAGGGCTTCCCTGGTGGCGCAGTGCTTGAGAGTCCGCCTGACGATGCAGGGGACGCGGGTTCGTGCCCCGGTCCGGGAAGATCCCACATGCCGTGGAGCGGCTAGGCCCATGAGCCATGGCCTCTGAGCCTGCGCTTCTGGAGCCTGTGCTCCGCAGCGGGAGAGCCCACAACAGTGAGAGGCCCATATACCGCAAAAAAAAAAAAAAAAAAAAAAAAGTTAGTGAAGGTTTATCTCTTGAATCACTGTTGTAATTAGCAGAGTTAATGGTCTGCAGAATGGCTACATTCAGTGTATATTTCAGAATGAATGAGTCCTTCTGGTTGAGTTTACTCTGATAAATTGTTTCAGTGGTTTATTTGCCAAGAGCAGTGGGTCATCGGAAAGGAACTTCTTCCTCTCTTGCCATATGGCAGATATTTCATTGACAAACAAACATTTGAGTGGGACTTTTCACTGCAAATTTCCATATAATCATTATCAATACTTCTGTTGAAGGGGTAGTTGAAGAGTTGCCCCCATTCTCCACTCCACCTGGAGGGGCTAAATGAGACTCAGGTAGAGCCAGGACAGGTGGGGAAATCAAAGGAGTCTGGTCAGGCAAGGTCTTCCTACACATTTCCTGGCTTAGGGCCGGGGTCAGGCCTGTAGAACTCAGTCTCCCATCAGACCTGCAGCTGGCGAGGTTCATTCTTGCCATCTGGAGGCATCCCTCTGTGCTCGTGGGTGTCCCATTTCTGGCACCTCCTGGACACCCGTCGGCTACACAATGTTTTCCAACTCTCACTGTGTGTTCTCAGGAAAAAAATCTAATCAAATCATTCCATCATTAAAAAACAGATAAGTCTTCCAGCAATATTTCTTCTGCCACGATTTGCATTTTAAGAGAAAGAAAGCTCTTACATTGAAAGAATAAAAGTTCACTGGTAGGGGAATTCCCTGGCAGTCCAGTGGTTAGGACTCAGCGCTTTCACTGCTGTGGGCCCGGATTCAATCCCTGGTGGGGGAACTAAGATCCCACAAGCCATGAGGCCTGGCCAAAAACAATAACAAAAAAAAGTTCACTGGTAGAATTTCAGGCATTGTGAACCAGCTTTTGGTCCACCGGGCTTCTGGGGAAAGGCTTAAGCATTCTGACATTTCTCCAGCATTTCCTCTATGCTAGTAGGGTATTTTTATATATATATATTTATTTATTTATTTATTTATTTTGCTGCATTGGGTCTTCGTTGTGGTGTATGGGCTTCTCATTGTGGTGGCTTCTCTTGTTGCGGAGCATGGGCTCTAGGAGCGCAGGCTTCAGTAGTTGCAGCATGAGGGCTCAGTAGTTGTGGTGCATGGGCTTAGTTGCTCCGTGGCATGTGGGATCTTCCCAGATCAGGGATCGAACTGGATTCTCAACCACTATGCCACCAGGGAAGCCCCGTAGGGTATTTTTTTAAAAGCTTGATTGCTTTTGTAATGATAATGGTGATGATGATAATGTTGAATAAAAATGTAACAGTGCACATTATATTAAAACAATGAAACAATACATAAATATACAACAGGAGAGTAAAAAAGAACCTGAGAGGCTGCCTCTGCAAGGGGACCACTGCTGGCATTTTGGTGACCTCCTTCTAGATATAGCGCTTTTCATTTGGACGTATGCATGTGGTTTTGCATGCATGAGATTACATTCTTCGCTTTGTTCAGCGCAACGGTTACTTTTACATGTCAACTTGGTGATCAAACATTATTCCAGATGTTTCTGTGAGGGTGTTCTGGGAAGAGATTAACAGTTAAATTGGTGGACTTTTTTTTTTCTTTTGTTTTTGCTGTACGCGGGCTTCTCACCGTTGTGGCCTCTCTCGTTGCGGAGCACAGGCTCCGGACGCACAGGCTCAGCAGCCATGGCTCGCGGGCCCAGCCGCTCTGCAGCACGTGGGATCTTCCCAGACTGGGGCACGAACCCACGTCCCCTGCATCGACAGGCGGACTCTCAACCACTGTGCCACCAGGGAAGCCCAAATTGGTGGACTTTGAGTAAGCAGATTGCCCTCTATAATGTGGGTGGGCCACCTCCAATTAGTTGAAGGCCTGAATAGAACAAGAAGAATTGTCTCCCTGGAGCAAGAGACAATTCTCCAGCAGACGGCCTCGGACTTCATCTGCAACATCAACGCTCCCTGGGTCTATAACAGTTAGCCTTCAGACTCAAACAGAAATATAGTTTCTCCTAGATCCCCACCCTGCAAGCCCACTCTGCAAATTTTGGACTTGCTAATTCCTTATAATAAATCTCTCTATATATCTATCTTATTATTATCTTATAATATATACCTATATGTACATATCTTATTCTGTTTCTCTGGAGAATCTTGACTAATATTGTCATTCAACAAAAAATCTGGTATCTTTTACTAGCTTTAAGTGTGTGTCCGTGACATATGTTTCACCTCTCTCCTTTGCCAGACTGTGAGCTTCCTGAGGGTTAGGGTTTTCTTCCTTCATCTGTATCCTTACTGTCCTCTCAACAAAGGTGTACGGGTGAATAAACTGATGCCCAGGGAGGTTAAATTACCAGTCTAAATTGGTAAGTTACGGAGTTAAGATTCAAAAACAAGTCTGTCTAATTTCAATCTTCTTCTACAACAATAAACAAGACTCTACACTACCTGCAATGGAGGATGAAAACTCCAGTGTCTGCTGGTCTGGGAACAGTGTTTAGTTATCTGAGGTTCATGGGTGGCTAAGTATATATCTGCTGGTGAATCAGCTGCTGATTTTATTTTCATATGGAAGTCTCTGTTTTACTCTCAGCGTCTCTGCAGGGAGAGGGTACCTTCTCATCTTTTATCTGTTCCCTTTTATTAATTACATGTCTGTCTCTCCTCTCCTCTCCCAGCTCCCCCATTAGACTGTGACCTTCCAGGGGGCAGAGTTTCATCTGCTTTCCATGTCCCTAGTGACTCTGACTCATAGAAGACATTCAGTGAGGGTTCGTGTTGAGAGTGAATCTGGGCCATCAAGGGGGGACATTTCCAATACCAGCAATTATTTGCACTGGGTGCTTACTTTGTATCCAACCATATATAAAATCACTAGAATCATAGTAAATTCATAGAGGAAAGCATACAAAGCGGAGCTGTATATTTCGCAGGTATTCCCTTAACACAGAATTGCATCTGCTGTGACGAGCACACTAAGAACCTTGAAGTTGGCCCTGAAGGTCTCTGAGCATCAGAAAAACGTCCTAAAGTCCAGCACTGATGCGCACACGTGGAGGACTGTGTGAGGCCCTCTAACGAGCTCCCAACCCCTGACTCAGCTCAATTTCCTATTCGTTCATTCAACAAAATATTGAAGGGTCTGCCATGTGCCAGACACTGCCCTAGGGGATTCCAAAAATGATTAAGACACAGTGCCTACGAGGAGCCTGATGGAGAGCATGGAGGTGGGGCACCTAACCTGCAGCTCAGGGGAGAGGTGGGAACGTCTCCCTGGCTTTTCAGTTCTCAGATGCTCAGCAACCTGACTTCTCAGCCACAGCGGTTTAGAAGTAACTCTTCAGAAAACGGGAGTAGAATTTCTCCTAGGAGTCCCTCTGAAATCCACTCCACCTTCTCACCAGATGATTCAGAGGAGAGGAAGTGCAGGGGGCTCTGGGGCCAGCCCGGGCCTGTCCCCATGGCCTGACCTGGGATCTAGTCTACGTGGAAGGTCTGTGCAAGGCAATCAGTTGACAGGTGGAGACGACAAACCTACAAGAAGTGAATGAGAAAGCCCAAGAGGCTGGCCTCTTTTAGTGGAAGGGCACACGACCCGTACGTCTCAGGCAGGGCTAGGTACGTAGAAAGGTGCCTCGATTACCACAAAAAATGTTCATTCTGTTCTCATTTTTTTGTTGCTGTCGCTGAAGTCTGTTATATACTACATGTGTATGTGTGCATATATATATGCACATATATCCAGAGTGATTGGATTTTTTTTAAAGTTTTGGTACAGAAAGCAACAAATCTTTAGCCATCTCTCAAATTATGACTCATCTGCAGACAATTCAGGACAGTTGAATGGATGAATGAACACAAAACAGTCGGAGAACAATGCACACAGGACTGATTGTGTGGCTCTCACAATAAGTGCTATGGGAGTGGACAGCAGGGAGATGTGAGTGTTGGCCAGGGCCGCTGCAGAAGACGTCAGGCGTCAGAGGGCTACAGGGAGAAAGGGATCGTGGTAGAAGGGGAGAGCCACCGAGAGGACGATGGTCTGCGCACCCACCTTTCTGCCGCCCCAGTGGAGGCCTCTGGAAGCGCAGAAAGGCCATAGCTGCTCCCCTCTGTGCGCAAGTCAGCTTTGGACAGGGCTGAACCCCGAGAAGGGGGCTCTGGACAGAATGCCGGGATGCAGACCCCCCGAGGGGGCCTCAGCATCTGTAGTTCGGAGGTGGACCCTTGTGTGCCTCTTTACCCCACCCCCTCAGAACCAGCGCAGCCCGACGGGCAGCTTAGCAAGCGCAGGCCGCGCTGGGGAGACTGGTTATATGAACCTCCTGGCCCCTTCGGCAGGGCTGATCCTGTAAAAAACGCAAGTCTCACCTTTGCTTTACTTTCCTGCTTAAAGCCCTTCAGCTTCATTTAACTGAAGCTCAATACAGTGGCTGGACTCAGAAGCCAGATGGCCTGGCCCCAGTACCCACTAGGTAGGTGATCTGGTAGGTTAGCTAAGTGCACGGTGCCTGACTTTCTCCACTAGTAAAATGGGGATGATGACAATAATACTACCTACCTCGTAGGTTGTTATGAGGATTCAGTGAGTTAATATTGGGAAGGTGCTTTGAACAGTGCTATATATGTGTTTGTTAGATAAATAGAATCAACTCAAAATCCTTCAGGTGACCCATAAGCCCCCCGTGATCTCACCCCAGCGCCTCCCCTGTCTGATCTGTTGGCCCTCTCCTCCTCCTGTGCTCCAGCCTCTTCGGAGCTTTGCCCCCGCCACCCCCTCTTTCCTCACAGCTTCAGCTGGCTAACTTCTCAGGTCCTGAGCCTGCAGGAATGACAGCTTCTCGGGGCTGTCCTTGGGCTCCCCTCCCCTCCCAGCTAGGTGAGCTCCCCCTGCCCTGCACTCCGCAAGCAGGAAGCATGGCACCTCACTTTCCCACTGGGCTGAAGCACCAGGAAGGCGGGGCTATGTCTCTGTGACTTGCCCAGGTAGCCCCAGTGCCTAGCAGAGTGCTTGGTGCGTACACTGGGTACCAAGAAGTGGACAACCGAATGGACAAATTAACAAGGGAGGGAAGGAGGAGTCACGGGCAAGTGCACATTGGCCACTGGACAGGGTGAACGGAGGCTACAGCACAGGCTCTGGCTGGAGTCCGGCCCCAGCTGGAGGCACCCATCACTCTAGTTGGGAGGGGCTGGAAGCCCCAGGCAGCCTCTGATGGTCCTCCTTCCCTTCAGTCCTGTCCAGCTCTGTAAACAAACTCCCAGTGGCACCAGAAGACCTGCTGATAAAGAGAAACCAGTGAAGGAAACTTTGCAGAGGAAAGACCCTTTTGAATATGAATAACCCCCTGATTCATTTGGACAATTTCTCTTCCGGATTTCCTTAAACCAGGATAAGCCCAGGTTAGAAATTTGGGGGCATCCTACGTCTAAACAAAATACATAAAACCTTGTTCCATCAAAAGCCCTCCCTGGAAGGAAGGAGCGGATGCTGCCCTGCTCGGCTTTTAATACACCGCGAGGTGCCTGGACGGTTTGCCAGGGCTCTAATCAATGTTAATGAGCAAATGATCCCCAGCCACTCTCCCTGCTCCCAGTTCTGAAACTCAGAGACATGCCAGTCAGACTGATGAGCCCAGGACCCCTTTGAAGGATCGTACAGCAGCCGAATTGCCAAAATGTGTTCAAACAGAATGCAGTAGCAGCAGCTGCTACAGCTGTCGGGCAAGCTTCCTGAAATAAAGGGGAAAAGGCAGCAGCCTGTCGCTCTTGAGCCAATGGATTTAGAACAAGAGAGATGAAAAAACATACAGGAAGTCGGTGAAATAAGAACTTAGCTCTCCGGACCAAAGTAGGCAGTCTGGAGTCTTCGAAAGTTTTAGCCACACAGGCAGCCCCTGAAGGGTCAGGGATTAGGGGGCTGATGCTGAAACTCAGCCTGGACATGATGATGAAGGGGCGGGGATTTGGCAGCCCCATTGCACTCTCAGGGGTCCTCAGGGTCCTCAGAGGATCCACACATAAAAGCATGTTTAGCCACGTTAGCTAGTAGGTGCTCAGAAAATGTGTGCTTCCTTTCCCCTTCCTGAAGACCAGCTTGGTCAAGGTTAGTTTCTACATGAGTCCTTATTTGTAAGTAACAGACACTGACTCTAATTGACTTAAATATAAGACCACTACTTCTTACCAATTGTGAGGAAGGCTGGCGAACCAGGCCTCCAAGATGGGTGGGCACTGGAGAGAGCGTGCAGTCCGAAACATGGCCAAAATCCCACTGCAGACCTCGACCAGAGGGATTCCTGTTGCTTCCTCCATTGCACCCCAGACACGAGTCCCTACTGCTCTGACTCCATGGGCACTGGACCCTGGACCCTGGAGCCTGCATTGGCTCCACCCTCATGGAAATCCAAAGAAGCTTTGCCACTTCCCCCAGAAAGAATTCTCCACAACAACCCCTGCTTCTTTGGGTCACTTGCTCTAGATTCAAAATCCGAGTCAGGGGTGTCTGGCCAGGCCTGAGTTAAGTGCCATATCTTGCTACAAGACAAGCTAGGAGGTAGGTATCTGGAATATACACCTTCCAAAAAGGTGTATAATCCTCCACCCCCCCCAAATAAGATTCATAAAGTGAGGAATTCCTCAAAGGGAGGGGCTTCAGATGCTGGGCGGCCCCAAAATAGCCCATGTCCCTTGCAATTATACTTGAACTTCGGGTCTGCATGGTGGAAAAAAGCAAAAGCCATTATGGTGGGGGAAAGGGGCATGTGAAAGTTGGAGCCTGAGGAAAGCCTTAACCTGGCTCTCATCTTACTCTCTCTGGAAAAAAGAGGGAGGGTGCTTTGCTGTCATTGACACCCCTACCTGGAAGGCTTGTCTCCATTCAAACTGGACCTCCTCCCAGATCCACAAAGATCCCTCTCTGGTCCAAGATGTTATTTCACCTCTAGATTGCATCATACTTTTTAGAAATGAATTGCTTCATTTATGTATGTCTTGTAAATCTCCCCCAGGATGGAGACAAAAATCTCATTCATTTAATAGTTAACAAACATTTATTGAGTGTCTGTGAGGCCCTGCGGAGACCGAGGGGACAAAGACAGGGCCTGTGCCTTAGGGAAGAAGGTAATTGCTGGTGCAGGTGCGGGGGTGTGAAGCCTTCTGACCTGGTTTAAATGGGTCTTAAAGATTAAGATGTTCTCAGCCGTCGGGGGGTGGGAGGAAGTAGTGTCCTCCAGAGAGAGGCATAGACAGGGGCAAGGAATCGTGAAAAGCTGTGATGTGTCTGGGAACCAGAATGGGTGGGACGTGGTGTGTGTGTGGCCCAGGCACGGAAAGCGGGGGGATATGGTTTCTAATGAAGAGTGGAGCCACATTCTGAGGATCCTTGAATATCTTTCTGAGGAAGGGGTATTGTATCCTGAGACACCAGGAATCATCTTTATTTTTATTTATTTATTTTTCTGGTAATTTATATATGTAACATAAAATTGACCACTTTAACCATTTTGCAACGTAAGTTTCAATGGCATCAAGCACATTCACATCATTGTGCACCAGTTGCCACTATCCATCTCCAGAACTTTTGGACTTCTTTTTTTTTCCATAAATTTATTTTATTTATTTATTTTTGGCTGCATTGGGTCTTCGTTGTTGCAGTGGGCTTTCTCTAGTTGTGGCGAGCGGGGGCTACTCTTTGTTGTGGTGCACGGGCTTCTCATTGCGGTGGCTTCTCTTGTTGAGGAGTACGGGCTCTAGGCTCATGGGCTTCAGTAGTTGCAGCACGTAGGCTCAGTAGTTGTGGCGCACAGGCTTGCTCTGAGGTATGTGGGTCTTCCCGGACCAGGGATCAAACTCGTGTCCCCTGCATGGGCAGGCGGATTCTCAACCACTGCACCACCAGGGAAGCCCTCCAGAACTTTCTGATCTTCCCAGACTGAAACTCTGTGCCTGTTAAACTACAACTACACATTCCCCCTCCCCCTCCCCCCGCCCTGGCAACCACCATCTGCTTTCTGTCTGTATCATCAGATACTTTTTTTTTTTTTTTGCGGTACGCGGGCCTCTCACTGTTGTGGCCCCTCCCATTGCGGAGCACAGGCTCCGGACGCGCAGGCTCAGCGGCCATGGCTCACGGGCCCAGCCGCTCCGCGGCATGTGGGATCCTCCCGGACCGGGGCACGAACCCGTATCCCCTGCATCGGCAGGCGGACTCTCAACCACTGCGCCACCAGGGAGGCCCTCATCAGATACTTTTAAGCAAGAGAATGACCTAATGGAATTAGAAGGATCCCTCTGCCTACAGTATGAAGGATGGCTTAGAAGACTTAAGGTAGGAAGCGGTGGCAGAAAACTCCAGAAGAACTGAGAAGGCTGAACCGGGGCAACGGCGATAGTGGTGGACGGACAGGGAAGACATTTCAGAGATATTGATTAGATGGTGGAGTCGATTACTCCTAGGCACCTTTTTCTATTTTATTTTCTCTATGTTGACCTCCACGCCCCTTCCTGTGTGAGGAAGAGAGAGAGGATTTACAATCCTATAAAACTGATTTTTAAATAACCCTCTGATCCTATTGGCTCACAAATATTTCAAAATTACAGCCTATGTAGATGGCAAAGTACAGCCCCATATCATTACTGTAGGATGTGTGAGGTGACTTTGGGATGGATTTGATCATTGCATGCTATGATCGATTTTCTTAAAGAGAAATAATTTACGAGAGGAGTTTGTGGTCATTACATGTGCAGTGGCAATTCAGAACAGTTGCTGTGCTAGGAAAAATGATCTGAAGCTTGCCTTCAAAGGACAGCTGACTACACACAGGGTCTGGAGTGGATCTCAGAAAACCTGGATTGCAGCCCAGTTCTGCCATTCACCAGCAGTGTGGCCCTGGGCAATTTACTTAACCTCTTTGCGTCTCTGTGTCCTCTTCAGTAAAGTGGTTGTTGATTAAATGAGCTGATTTGTACAAAGCACAGCAGTGTCTGCCCCACAGTAAGTGCTGGGTTTCCGCGGCTATTGTTGTGGTCTTGATGGTGATGATGATGGTCAGCAGCATCTCCTCCGAGGCCTCTTTCAGGGCTGAAACCCTGCGCTTTGCAGGAGCTCTTAGAGGGAGATGGAATTGTCCATTCCTTGTGGTTCTGAAAGGAAGGACTTGTGTGCTCCCTGCATGGTCTTTGTCCCTCTGTGAAGGCTCAGCCTCAGCTTTTCTGCGGGAAAAACATTGCACGTGATGCTTCTGCCCGCCTCATCCTCCCTGCTTCTCATTTCTTCTCCCAGCTTGCTCTGGTTCCAGGCACCCTGCCCAAGTCTGCCTTAGCAGCTGAGACGTTTCATCTCCTGCCGGGTGTGGGAGCGCCGGAGGTGCAGGAGTCAAGCCCTCTTCGCTCTACCGTCTCTTGGACCACAGCCGTCTATCTCCCGTTCTTTCTCAGAGCCTGCACGCCAGCCTCTCTCTGCCTTCCTCGGCTCTTGGAGCTCCCCTTCTGGTGCCTTTTTTTTTTTTTTTTTTTTTTTTTTTTTTGCGTTACGCGGGCCTCTCACTGTTGTGGAATCTCCTGTTGCGGAGCACAGGCTCCGGACGCGCAGGCTCTGCGGCCATGGTTCACGGGCCCAGCCGCTCCACGGCATGTGGGATCTTCCCGGACCGGGGCACAAACCCATGTCCCCTGCATCGGCAGGAGGACTCTCAACCACTGTGCCACCAGGGAAGCCCCTGGTGCCCTTTTGAAAGGTGTGTTCTGAGCACAGAATCTTATCTAGAGCCTTGGGTGATGAGGCTTTCCCCTGGGTGGCCAGGCCACAGGGACTGCGGGACACCCTGAGCTCTGTGCTGGCTGCATAGCCGGTGCATGAGTAGGTGCGGGGCTGCATCCAGGACAAAGCAGGGGCCAGTGTGAACTCTGCTGATTGAGAAGAGACTGTCAGGTGAGACAGTGGATAAGACGTGAGTCGGAGGCAGCTTTGAAACTCACACCAGTAGGAAATGGCTTTAGCCTTGTCTGTTCCCACCGGGCTAGGCTGTCTCTGCCTGAGGGAGGCACGTGCCTTCCTTTTCACGGTGTCTAGTTTTAGATCACTTGCTTTGTTGGCAAGATCCACAGGGCTGGACATGTACCTAATTGACCAATTGATTACAGAATCAAATATTTGTTGATGGAAAAATCTTTAAGGTGCTTTAAAAAAAATTGCTGAGGTTAAACATCACAGATCTGAAGGTCCTTTGGCTGAGGCTTGAGGTTCTATATCACCCTATATAGCTTACTTTTCAGGTCCTTACATCTTTTAGTGTCTTGAAGAAGAGGTTCGCTGTTCACTACATGCTTTGATATTTCCCTAACTTAAGGGCAGGGACAGTGTTTGTCTCTCTCCCAGCACATAGCAGGTATTCAATAAATATTAATGTCAGGAATTTTTTATAGCAAAAAGTATTCATTGCAGACAATTAAACTCAGAAATTCTTTTTTTCCTATAATTTTATTTTATTTATTTATTTTTCGCTGTGTTGGGTCTTCGTTGCTGCATGCAGGCTTTCTCCAGTTGAGGCGAGCAGGGGCTACTCTTCGTTGCGGTGCATGGGCTTCTCATTGCAGTGGCTTCTCTTGTTGCAGAGCATAGGCTCTAGGCTCGCATGCTTCAGTAGTTGTGGCACGTGGGCTCAGTAGTTGTGGCTCATGGGCTCTAGAGCGCAGGATCAGTAGCTCAGCAGCATGTGGGACCTTCCCAGACCAGGGCTTGAACCTGTGTCCCCTGCATTGGCAGGTGGATTCTTAACCACTGTGTCACCAGGGAAGTCCAGGAGCCATCTTTTTAACTAGAAGTCAGTGGGCACCTCTGCCCAGTCTATGTGGGACGCTTGGCACTGGTCTCAGATGTTGACTTTTAGGCATCCTAGTTGTGTGGGGCAGTAGGCAATGCCCAGGTTTGGTGTCAGACAGACAAAATGCAAATCTCAACTCTACCAGTTACTAGCTGTGTGACTTTGAGAAAGCTACCTGCTTTTCTGAGCCTTACTTTTTTTTTTTTTTTTGCGGTGTGTGGGCCTCTCACTGCTGTGGCCTCTCCCGTTGCGGAGCACGGGCTCCGGATGCGCAGGCTCAGTGGCCATGGCTCACGGGCCCAGCCGCTCCGCGGCATATGGGATCCTCCCAGACCGGGGCACGAACCTGTATCCCCTGCATCGGCAGGCGGACTCTCAACCACTGCGCCACCAGGGAGGCCCTCTGAGCCTTACTTTTGAAAGGGGTATGGAGGGGCAATGTCCAGTATGGTTCCCGCTAACCACATGAACACTTGAGATGTGGATGGCTCGAATTGAGATGTGTTGAGAGTGTAAAATACACACTGGCTTTCCTCCCCTGCCAGGTCCAACGGTGACTGGAGGTGCTGTCTGGAGGGCTAGTTTCCTCGCCCCAAGGAGTCCTGGGCTGGAGGCCTGCAGAGCTCTGGAGAGGGCTTTACGGAAGGCCCTCCTCTCTACCCATCACACTTATGGGGACACCAGACATCTGGGAGGCCAAGTACATGCTGTGGATGGCATCCTCTTGGTGCTGGCCTCACTTGTACCCAGCATGCCAGTGACATGCGTGGGAGAGAACATTCTATCTTCCCATACTCAGCCTGGGCCCAGGGTGCCACACTGGGGAGCAATGGGGTGTAGATTGTGCCAAGAGGAGTTTCTGGCTCTGGCTCTGCCACCTACTGTCTGGGGGACCTTGCATAGGTACTCCTTGCAAACCTAAACTTCCTCATCTCTAAAACTGACTAGGCCTGCTGCTGAGTAATTCTCCAGGCCTTGTCTCTTTCCTTCCCTCCTTCTTTCTTTCTGCTAGATGTTCCTTGGCTTGTACGTGCATCATTCCAGTCTCTGCCTCTGTTGTCACATGGCCACCTTCTCCCTGTGTGTCTTTGTCTTCACATGGCATTCTCCTCTCTTATAAAGACACCAGTCACACTGGATTAAGGGCTCATCCTAATCCAGTATGGCATCATCTTAATTAATTACATCTGCAATGACCTTATTTCCAAATAAGTTCACATTCTGAGGTGCTGGGGGATAGGATTTCAACACATCTTTTAGGGGGACATAATTCAACCCAGAACATATCAGGAGGAGCTGAGATCAAGGTCTCTGGCCTGCTCCCTTGTTTGGCTACTTCCCTCTACTGGAAACCACATCTTCCTCTCCTGTCAGCTACTCTCTCTAGGTTCTGGTAATCATTTTTTCCCTTTGCCCTGGAACTGCATCCATCTTTTGTTGATTGCCCTAAACCCTTACCCACCACTTTGTAAATAGTTAATTAAACTGTCCTTTGATTTCCTAATTTGTGCATCTGTTTCCCGACATGGTGCCTTACTAGCCATCCACCACCCATCCACCCATCCACCCATCCATCCACCCATCCACCCATCCACCCACCCATCCACCCATCCACCCATCCACCCACCCATCCACCCATCCACCCATCCATCCAACCATCCATCCATCCATCCACCCAAATATCCATCCACCCATCCACCCACCCACCCACCCATCCACCCATCCACCCATCCATCCACCCATCCATCCATCCATCCACTCAAATATCCGTCCACCCATCCATCCACCCACTCATCCATCCTCCCATCCTCCTGTCCATCCACCCACTCTTCCTTTCTGCACAGTACACAGTTCATTGTGGGCGCTCAGTATATGCAGCAAACGCTGAGCATTAGTGCTATGGCCAGTGCCAGGAATGTTGTAAGTAAAACACAGTGCCTGTTCTCCAGAAGCTGATGATACAGTCCAGGGATAAGAATAAAATATACAAGCCTTATTTCCTAATAGTTCTCTGCATCTAGTGGGGGGAAAAATGCCTGGAGAATTACTCAGCAAGATTTGGAGACAAGTTAGGAGGTACATTCTGGGCTCTGTGGTTTTTAAATTCTGGAGTAGCTTAGGTCTGAAATTTTCTGTTTGTCTTCTAAGAGACAGAGAGACTAGAGCTGATCATCAATATCTCTCTCTGAAAGAGGCTTCCTGATGACCAGCTGCCCTCTGGCCATGTCCTGGGAAGACAGCTCTCCCTCGGGCCCCTGAGACAGCCTTCTTTTCATTCTCTGGTCCACCCAGGAGGGAGGCACATTCTGAGAACAAACACAGGGAACAAGGGAAGGGAGGCGGCCAGAGCAGTTTGGATTCATGGCGAAGCTCCTGCAGTGGCTTCTTTGAACAGTCCCCGTGTAATCTGTAAGGGGCTGAGTAGGTGAGACAGTGCCACAGAAGCCCACCAAGGAGCTGAGCCTCCTCCAAGGATGAGTCAAGGTGAGTCAATTCAGCAGGCCTCAGCTGAGTCCCTGGAACAGCAATTCATCTTTCCAGGCTTGGCAATACAAGGATAAGACCCCAGATCCCACAATCTCATCATTGAGCTGTAATGAGTGATGCACGTCGGGGTCCAAGAGACTCCCCAAAGGTCACGCAGCCAGTCAGCGGGTGTTAGCTTTGAGGCAGGGGTGAAAGTTGTTCAATAAATATTGGGTTGGTTGGAAAGTTTGTTTGGGTTTGTTTGGGAAAGTAAGATCTTATGGGAAAACCCAAATGAACTTTTTGGCCAACCCAATATATAATGAGCGCCTACCATGTGCCTGGCATTGCCTGGTTGCTAGGTGCAATGGACAAGATGCAGAGAGAGGGCCTCTAATTCTGGAAGTCTTCCCTTTAGGGGGGCAAAAGGGGAAGGCTGTGGGAGGAGAGGAGTGTACGAAGACCATGTGACTTTGCACTCCACAGCCTCCAGAAACTGCCAAGGATTGAACTGGGTGTGAGGTCTCACAGGGCAGAGACCCTGTCCTACTATTCTTTGTGCCCCTGGGGCCCAGCACTTAGTTGGTGCTCAGTGAACTCTGTAGAATTTAATTGATTCTGCTCTGAAGAGGAATCCCTGCAAAAATGGAGACGTAGGGAACAGTCTACATTCAAAATGTTACAATAACAAGCAATGGGCAAAACTGCCCAGTGAAGAGGCTTCTCCCTCCCCTCTCTCTTCCTGTCTATCTCTATGGTGACCATCACTAGGACTGGTCAAGGTCAAACATGGTCAACCAAGCAGCAATACTCCCAGGGACTCCAGCGGCTGCATCTTGGGTTATACTATTGTGTGAACAGCTTTTGTATTTCACATTATGAACTTCTTTACACAATAGCAAAGTCTTTTGTTATTGCACATATGATAAAAATATTAAATACATTTTAAGAAGAATAAACCACCCCTTGGCCACAGGACTGATTTAATTTTCACATTTGCCTTCCAGCCTTTGTCTATATGCAGCATATTTTATACTCACGGGTCATCACAGTGAACATACAAGTTTGTATTCTGCTTACAAAGCCTTTTTTTTTTTTTTTAAGCATTTGTTCTTTCACATAGATTCAGCGCTTGGGGCCAATCTTTGTTGGATATCAGTTTTCCTTTTAAGAGCACATCACTGAAAAGACAATGGGAGATGTTTTCCTTGCTTGTATTGGGTGTCTGTGAAATGCTTTGTTTTTCAGAGTTCTATGGACTAAGGAGTTCACCCAAGAACAGAACAGAACAGACTTTTCATACAGATTATGAAAAGGGGCGGGGACCCCTCACACACACCCCAGCCCCTTCCCCTGAACTCGCACTTCCTCCTCACTTCCCCTTCTCCTTCTGTTCCTAGACAGAACCCAGAGAGGCTAACAAGGCCGTCAGATCCATAGTGGGTGCTCAGTGACTTCCCTTTTTAAAAGCTTTTTTACTGAGGTGCCACTAAGCATGCTTGTGACAGCCCCTCCTTGGTGAAGCTTTTCCAAAACACCACCTGCTCTTTCTCTGTTCAACCTCTAACCACCCAGTTCTACTTTTTCTAGGAGTTCTCAAAACACTAAATAATACTGTTTGAGTTTATTAGCTAATAGAATGTACAGATACCTTAAAAATCAGAAATCAGATAGGATTTTTTTCAAACAGGGCTTTAGAAGGAAAGTTTTACTGCAGGCAGTTATGGGATCCCAGTTGGGGGAAGCGGTGGCGTCCCATAACTTGTCTGTCTTTTCCCGGTGGCGGGAAAAGCAACTCAATCCAGAGTTGCTCAAGGACTTCCTGTTAATATTACTAAAAGAAGAAACCCTTCTTCCCTCTACCCACACTCACACCCACACTTCTGACCCCAAATGTGTCACCAACAAATTCTCCACCTTTCTGAACACCAAGTCGGGGTCATGCAGTTCAGTTCTGACACTAACTTCCTGCAGGGAGCGCTGACCCCAGAAGTTAAGGGCTCAATATCACAAGACTGCTCCCACTTCAGAGGTCAACAGCAAGGTAGCCCCACTTCCGTGTGACTTTGCTACAAGCTGGGGGTCCCCATAAGCCCCCTTCAGGTTCCATAATGTGCTCTAACAGCTCACAGAACTCAGAGAGACACTTACTTACGTGATTTATTATATAATAAAGGATACAGATGAACAGATAGAAGGAGCGGTACATACGGCAAGGTCTGGAAGGGTGCCAAGTGCAGGAGCTTCTGTCCCTGTGGAGCTGGGGTGCATCACCCCCTCAACACATAGATGCGTTCACCAACCTGGAAGCTCTCTGAATCCCATAGTTTAGGGATTTTTATGGACGCTCCCCATGTAGGAATGATCATTTATTAGCTCAGTCCTGGTCCCTTTCCCCTCCCTGGAGGATAGGGGGTAGGGCTGAAAGCTTCTAACCATGGCTGGGTCTTTCTGGTGAGCACCCCTTTCCTGAAGCTATCCCGGAGCCATCGCATTAGAACAAAAGATGCTCCAGGAAATTCTAAGGGACTTAGGAGCTCTATGTCAGGAACTGGGAACAGAGACTAATACATATATTGATTATTATTTCACAATTACTTTTGTGGAAGTGAATTAATCACTGCTGTGAAGTGACCACCTACAGTTGTCCAGTGTTGTCACTGAACTACGGAATGTGCATTATGCACTGTTTGAGCACTTTGCTTTCTTGAACTCATACAGGGTAGAGATTGTTCCAGTCACTTTGGACATGCAGAAAAGCTACTCCGTAAATGAGCAGTGGATAGATCAATGCTTCCCTGAGCCTATTACCGCTTTCTTTCTTTCCAAATTTAACACTAGTTTATAGACATTTTCTTTACACAAAACACGAGAAAATTGCATATTAACCACTATATACCGATCACCCAGCTTCAACAATTATCATGTTGCTATTCTTGTTTCATCCACACTCCCACCAACACTTTTTGCTAGAGTATTTTACAGCAAACCTCAGTCATCATGTAATTTCAACCACAGAGACTTTAGTATAGATTTTGAAAAGGAAAGGACTTTTTAAGAGAAAAAAAAATTCAACTACATGCCTTTTTTTTTTTTTTTTTTTTTGCGGTACGCAGGCCTCTCACTGTTGTGGCCTCTCCCGTTGCGGAGCACAGGCTCCGGACGCGCAGGCTCAGCGGCCATGGCTCACGGGCCCAGCCGCTCCGCGGCATGTGGGATCTTCCCGGACCGGGTCACGAACCCGTGTCCCCTGCATCGGCAGGCGGACTCTCAACCACTGCGCCACCAGGGAAGCCCTACATGCCATTTTTGCAACTAACAAAATTAGCAATAATCTCTTAATATAACCTTAACACTGACACCGGACTCAATTTTCCTTGTATCAAAAGAGGTTTTTTGAGTTGCTTTGTTCAAAGGAGGATTCTTTTTTTTTTTTTTTTTTTTTTGACTGTGCCGCATGGCTGGCGAGATTTTAGTTCCCCAACCAGGGATTGAACCCACGCTGTCGGCAATGAAAGCGCCGAGACCTAACCTCTGGACCGCCAGGGAATTCAAGGATTCTTAAAAGAGTATGTGTGGCATTGGATTGGTACGTCCCTATGTCTGTTTTAATCTCTAAGTGGCTCTCTTTTTATTTATTTTTAAAAGACTGTTTATTTGTAGAAGCCAGGTCATGGGTCCTGCAGACATCTCCCACGTTTTGGGTGTGGCTTTGCATGCACCTCATGACACTTGGCACTTTCCCTTATCCCGGGGTAGCAGATGCTTGTGATGCACTGGGCCATGTGGCTTGGACCCGCCTGGTTTCAGTGAAGCTTAAATGATGATAATTGTGGTCCCACACGAAACACTGCAGCCGTTACTCTGCTTATCTGCCTCTTGGGTTTCTCCCAAACATCGTGTGGAGGAGGGGAGGTCAAGGAGGAGAATTAACATTTCTGGGAACCCTTAACCAGTGACAGATAAATTCCCCACCCTCTGGTGGGATTATTTTGAGGCATGTTCTAGATAATTCCTCAGAGGGTCCCCAGTTATCCATCTTTCATTGGTTCTTTGTTATTAATTTATTAATGGAAGGTAACCACCCTTTATTAGTAACACACAGACTTCATTGTCTTTTCTCCCAGGTTTTACGTTCTTCATTCCTTCACTTCTTCCTGAGACCATCTGCCAAACAAGCCACCTCCACCCAAATCCTTGTCTCAGGCCCTTTTCCTGGTGGGTCCCGAACTAAGACACCTCCTTATGTCCTGTAGGGGATGGTTACCTCTACAGGCTTGGCTAGATTCAGGTTCCTTATCTTCTTCTTTTTGGCGAGTCAGCTTCTTAGGAGGTGCTGTGTGCTTTGTTGCACCACATCTGTCACTGGCATTGTGTAGGCGGGGGACCTGCTAGTATTTTGTGCCTCAAAACATTAGGACTCCACCTCAGAGACTCAGGAGCCTTACTCGCATGTTTCCCGTAACCCATTTTGGAGCTACCCTCCCTGGATTTGTATCTAAGCCCTTCCAAAGCTGACGATATCTCCGCCTGCAGGTAGCACACTATTCATTTAGTGGGAGGAGACGTGTCTGGCTGCCCCTCGCACAGAGCTCTCAAAGCAGCAGAGCTTGGCTCACTTCACCTCACTAGAGTCTCCACGTGTGAGTCATTTCTGCTGCGTGTGTACCTTTTAAAGTCCTCATGGATGGAGCGCTTGGTATCACAAAAATAGAAGGTCATCAGAGGTGTGCGTTGCTCAGCTGGGTGGCTGCTAACCAATTCCTGTGAGGCTTAGCACCTTGTAATGGAAAGCAGGGGGGAGCCGTCCACTGGGCGGGTGCGTGTGTGCGCGTGCGGAAGAGTGTGGACACACAGGACCGCTTTCCCTTCGGTGGCACAAATCGCTACCTGCTTGGTATGATTTCTCCTTCTGAGAAGCCTTCCCCCTTCTGTATTGCCTCTCCTGGTCCCCCGTTATTCTCTCCTGTCTGAGATACCTGAAGCGGAGGATGTTCAGGTGGGAAGTGGCTTGATGAGTGAAGAGACGTGGAGTTTCGAGTTAGAAGACCTGATGAATCACTGTGTGACCCTGGGCCAGTCACTGAGCCACCTGTTTTTCTTATCTTTAAGTTGGATATAATAAAAACATATGTTAGAATGCTTTGACTTAAATCAAGTGAGAGAGTGCATAACGAAAGAAGAATATCGTAAGCAGTAAAGCCTTGGATGAACAAGAGCCAGTATTTTTATGCCTCAGTAGGAATAGATTTTTAATTCTTTCTTGGACAGGTTTCAGTAGGAATAGAAAATGAGGCTTGAACCAGACAGGGTGCTTAGCTGCAAACAACAGAAACAGACTCAGGCTAATGATGTAGAAGAGAGACTTACTGACAGTATATTGAGTAGTTTTTAGATTTGCCAGGAGGTCACAGAACCAGGTGTGGAAAATGCTCAGGAGTGAAGAGCTCTGGGAAATGACCACAGTCATGGCTGAGACCACACCATGGAACTGGGTCACTGGTACAGCTGCTTTTAAACATAGAACAGCACGGCCCAGAACATTCCACAGCCCTGTGGCAGCTGGCGCCTCCCACTTCAGGTGGCTCTCAGTGGTCCCTGCTCCTGGGCTTGCTTTTGGCCAGCATCTGGGTGGGCATTTGAGGCAAGCCCAGTCACCGCCTGTGCCCCTCTGAGCCCCCCTCAGCAGTGAGAAGCGGGCTGAGGGAGGAGACCCAGTGTCAGTAAGCAGAGCAGCAATGGGATGATGCCGGAGGCTGACAAAGGCCAAGATAAACACTGATGTTGTCCTACTATTGATTATTGATCAGACACAAGGCTTTCTGACAGACATTTGTTGAGGATCTACTGTGGCCGAGTGTCACGGTAGCTACAGGGTAGGTAAGACACAGCTTCTGCTTTGAATCCAAAACATAAATTGTGTAAATTATGGTATGCCACATGATGAAATTGTTCGTAGCCAGTATTAACAATCATTATGAAAATGTGGGAAAATGCTTTTGATACGCTCTTAATGAAACAAAAGAGAATACCAAATTGTATGCACATTTGATTACAAGGGTATATAAGTGTGTGTGTGTGTGTGTGTGTGTGTGTAAGGTCGTGTGCAAAATGGAAAAGGGCTGTTTTGGGCTAGGGTAGAATTGTGGGTGATTTTTATTTTATTTTATTTTTTTAAAATTTTTGTCCATGCCGTGTGGCTTGCAGGATCTCAATTCCCCGACCGGGGACTGAACCTGGGCCACAGCAGTGAAAGCCCGGAATCTTTTTTTTTTTTGGCTACGTTGGGTTTTCGCTCTAGAGTGCAGGCTCAGTAGTTGTGGCGCATGGGCTTAGTTGCTCTGCGGCATGTGGGATCTTCCCAGACCAGGGCTCGCACCTGTGTCCCCTGTACTGGCGGGCAGGTTCTTAACCACTGCACCACCAGGGAAGCCCCAAATGCTGCCTTTTTGACACAGGAACTTCAAGGTGCGAAATGATACAGGTTGTGAAGTACTGGCCTGTCCTCAGCTTACTGGCTGGTCTCTGACAGTGGAGGCACACAATCGGTACTGTTGGCTCTAGTGATGGCGAGCTGATTACTGCAAAGTGCCAGTCACTGTTGGAAATGTGCACAGGTACCCTGCTTTGTGTAAGATGGAAAGGCAGATGTTTCAATTAACTGTGGCTTTAGCAGTAACAGGATATATGCACAGGATACCAAATTCTGCAGGATTATTGGGTTTGCTTGATACAATTCAAGGGCATTTTCAAGATGTTGTCTCAGTCTTCTACTGATCTATGCAAACTCTCTATGTCCATTTCCAAGATTTCATTCGGTCCCATAGCTTTCTGTCTCTTCTGTTTGACTGATATCTAGTCCACAACTTGAGTAGGACAGAACGTAACTCACTACCACTTGAATGTGCAAAGTGAGTGCAATTTTTATGTTTTCCATAATGAATACGGTCTTTCTCCCGAAGTCCCTCCACCCTCCACTCCCCACCCACTGATGAGTGACAAAAACTAATTTATTCTCCAATCTTATTTAAACATGGTCTGATCTGTTCATTTAACTGGCCCCTTTAGGAAATTGTTTTTCATTTGGATAAGATGCCCATCTGAGTGAAAAAGAAAAGACTCCAAATATGTCATTGTGGGGTTTGGGGGTCTGGAGGAGACTTCCATGGGAAGATTTGAATCAGGGTCTTGAGTTTCTTGCTGGGACCACATGGGTCACTGCAGAGAGGATACCCCAGGTGATCCAGGTGTGAAACCGCCACACTGCAAAACCCTAGGGAGCAAGAAGTAGAATGGGGACAGTGCTTAACTCTGTTCCAACTAAGAGATCATTTGGTAACAGAACACAAGAAGAATCCAAGGATGAGGGAGGTCTTCCATTCAGCTCTGGAATGAATCTTTTCCCTGCTTAGTGACAAAGAGGTCAATGAAACATTGCCCAAGCCCTGCAGCTGTGACAGCCATTTTTAGAGGAAGATTTTCAGGATTGTTCCCATTAGGAGAGCGTGCCTGGAGACAGACCCCACCAGCACTTCAGCCTCACGTGGGTCCCACAGTAATGAACAAAAATGGAAATATCCAGAATCAGGGGATGGTGGGTAAAACTTGGTGGACAGAGAATGAGACCCCTCCGCAGTTAACACTGTCGACACCAATGAGCACTGTAACCGCATGGACTTGGTGGGGCTGGAATGGATCAAGCACAAAGAGAGTGATGAGAAAAGCTCTCTGGGCCAAAACCAGGGCAGACTACAGATGCTCCCATGTGGGGATTTAAGTGCTATCTGGTGGGGCGAAATGAGCCGGTAACTCCAGACTCCCTCCGGAGTGATGTTTTTATTTTACATGTGTACGTAGATGTAAGTTTATATCTGGAGTGATGTTTTTATTTTTATGTATGTTTCTGAGTCCTGAGACACGTGTAAAGGGGTGAACCTGAACAGTTCATTCCATAGCGTGGGCACAGTTTTCTGCAGCTGAACTCTCAGATCCCAGCGCCAAGTCTAAAGTGCAAGAAACCTCTGTATAAATTGTTCTGGCAAAGGTATATTGTGGCTGCTATTTCCTTTCCTGGAGGGGAGCCTGGGAAGGTGAAGTCTGTTGGGACGGGCCACACCCCGCCCCTGCTCAAGACTGACATGCATCTGCTCTCCTTGGGCTGATGCCAGCCCACGTCAGAGCATTTGGTTTGCTGACTGGCAGTTCCTTCTTGGGGGCCGTTGGCAGAAGCTGAGGCCTGGGTGCAGGTGCTGATTTAGAATGTGTAGATTTGACACTACAATCAGCAAATTTGCACGCTATGCCCTGCTGGCTTCAACGCTCTAAGGTTTTGTTTACTCATGAATACAAAAGGAGATATTAACTCTACCTAAAAAGTAGAGTTTCATTCAGCCGAGAAAACACCAACAGAATATTTCACAGACTCTTTGGATGGTCCTGAAGACTCTCAAGTTGAACGCTGTTATTTTACAGAAGGAGCTGCAAGGCTCATGAATGGATGAATGAATGAATAAAGTGTATTCTGAGCCCCTTCTAAGGCTTCTGAGCCTCCTCTCAGCTTCTGCGGCACCCCGCTTTGTATAACACCCCCTCCTACAGGCAGCCCCCCAGCCACACTTTGGCTCCCACTTCACCTTCCACTCCCCGATGTCAGATTTCTCACTGCCGTGGCCTCTCCCGTTGCGGAGCACAGGCTCTGGACGCGCAGGCTCAGCGGCCATGGCTCACGGGCCCAGCTGCTCCGCGGCATGTGGGATCTTCCCGGACCGGAACACGAACCCGCGTCCCCTGCATCGGCAGGTGGACTCTCAACCACTGCGCCACCAGGGAAGGCCTGATTTTCTTTTTTTTTTTTTTACGGTCTCCACAGTTTTGCCTTTCCCAGTATGTTATATAGATAGAAAATTATGCAGTATGTAGCCTTTTCAGATTGGCTTTTTTCACTTAGGAATATGCATTTTGTCTCCCTCCGTGTCTTTTCATGACTTGACAGCTCATTTCTTCTTAGTGCTGAGTAATATTCCATTGTCTGGATGGACCACAGTGTATTTATCCACTTACCCACTGAAAGACATCTTGGTTGCTTCCAAGTTTTGGCAATTATGAATAAAGCTGCTATAAACATCTGTGTGCATGTTTTTGTGTGGACGTAAGTTTTCAGCTCATTTGAGTAAATACCAAGGGGCATGAGAGCATGATTGCTGGATCATATGATAGAAGGATATTTAGTTTTGTAAGAAACCACCAAACTGTCTTCCAAAGTGACTATACCGTTTTTCCATTCCTACCAGCAATGAATGAGAGTTCTTGTGGTTTCATATCCTTGCCAACATTTGGTGTTGTCAGTGTTTTGGATTTTAGCCATTCTATTTAATGTGTTGTGATAGCTCACCATTGTTTTATTTATTTGGTTGCACCGGGTCTTAACTGCAGCAAGTGGGCTCCTTAATTGTGGCATGCAAACTCTTAGTCACAGCATGCATGTGGTTCCCTGACCAGGGATCGAACCCGGGCCCCCTGCATTGGGACCACCCTGTGCCACCAGGGAAGTCCCTCACCATTGTTTTTACTTGCAATTCCCTAATGATGCATGATGTGGAGCATCTTTTCATATGCTAATATTTGCCATTTGGACATCTTCTTTGGTGAGATGTCTGTTCAGATCTTTTGCTAATTTTTTAATGGGATTGTTCATTTTCTTACTGTTGAGTTCTAAGCGTTCTTTGTATATTTTGGATAATAGCCCTTTATCAGATATGTCTTTTGCCAATAATTTCTCCTAGTCTGGCTTGTGTTCTCATTCTCTTGATGGTGCCTTTCACAGAACCACATTAAATATTTAATTTTGAGTTGTGTTAAAGATATTTAATTCTTGTAATTTAAACTTAATAAAATTATATCACTCTGTAACTCGAGTGGTGGATGACCAGTTGGTATAATTCTTTAATGAAATGTTCAGCATTTTTGATTTTGTCATCTTCATGAGTCAGCATCATTTTTCTGATTGCACACATTTTTATAAAACCTTGGAGCACACGTTGACCCTTTGCGTATGGGCCCTAACAGGTAAACTGGTTCTGTCTTTGACAGCAGTTGTGACGTTGGCTTAATGCTCGGTCGCTGTTGTAAGGCACTTCTCGGAGTCGTTTAGGATTGGCATTGGTGGTGACAGACTACTTGGACTGGAAGTGCTCTTAAAGCCCATCAAATTCAATCCCCCAATTTCCTCGTAAAGAAACCTGAGGCCCAGGGAGAGGCAGCGACTTGCTGTGTTATTGTCGCCATCTGCATCACCACCACCACCGTCTACCATTTATCTAACACTTGCCAAGTGTGTGCATCTGAGGTTACAGAGAAGAATACGACGAGGTCTCACTCTCAAGGAGTTTGCAGTCTGTTGAGATGATTGGTCTTGCAGGGAGTTAGCAGCCGAGCTCCAAATAAAGCCCAGGTCTCTCTCTGGATTCCCAGGGCAGTGCTTATCCCATTCTACTGGGGCCTCTTCTATCACCACGGTCCCATGGAAGTGGGTGATCTTACACGGTAGGCCAATTAGCACGGTAGATCCTTATAGGTGAATTGATGAGATCCTTGACAGCCCTGGTGATCTTGGCTCAATGTTGAGCACAGGTGTTGAGGTGTGACCTGGGCTGGGGGCCAGAAAAGATGAGGCATAAAAATGCCTAGGGAAGGATTTCATAGGCTCAGCTCACATCAGGTGTCCACTTTTGGCCTAATCATCTATGGCCATCAAGTCACTAAGAGCATGGAAATTCCTGCTGGAATCAAGGGGTTGGAGCTGGCGGAGCAGTTCTCAAAAGGAAGGGTGCTTTCCCAGAAGAAGGAGGAGGAGGCAGACAGACAAAGCCAGAAGCCATCCTCCTCACCTGCAGAAGCCCGTTCAAAAAGACACCGAAGACGTTTAAAGAGGAGAGAGTTTCTGCCCCACCGGGGATCAGCGATGGCGCACTAGACATGGCATTTCAGATGGAGGGGGAAGGGGGTTACGTTCACAGAGGCCCAGGAGCAAGAAAGCAAAAGGCAAAGCCACACATAGAAGGTAGTTAAGTTCGTCCGCAAACTAAACTGGATGCAAGAAAGGGAACGGTGAGTAGGAGGCGATGTTGCAAAGTTAGAAAGGGGCTAAATCCTTGAGAACTGGATGCCAGAATTTGGGCTGGAAGTTGTAGCCATGGAGAGATAGGGTTTGCCAGATAAAATACAAGATGCCCAGTTAAATTTGAATTTCAGATAAACAGCAAATAATATTTGCATGGATATACTTATACTAAAAAAGTATTAATTGGGTATCTGAAATTCAAATTTAACTGGGCATGCTGCATTTTTATTTGCTAAATCTGGCGATCATAACTCGGGAGTCAATGAAGGGTTTCGAACCAAGACATGCGTGAAGCGGTTGATTCAGCCCAAACTCCAGCACCTCTTAGGTCTGGGGCCCAGAATCCAGGGCAATGAAAACCAATGCCCATTACAATGAGTCAGGCTTTGCCAGCTATCAGGTTTCCTTGGGTTCTCCGATTCCCCATTGTGGAGCGGGAGTGTTAAGTGCATTCTTTTAATGTCTTAATGCTCTCAGCCCTGGAACATCCATCCTATGTTACTGTGGTAACTCAAATGCAGCCACAGAATTCAATTAACCAGATGCCCCATTCCCTTGAGGATGACTCAGGAGTCAGAATCCCTGGGCTTGCTGACATCACCCATGATTTATTCCCTCAGTGAGCCTGGACAGAAACACGGGCAGAGATTAACGAAAAGGAATCACGCGTTTGCAAACGTGTCACCTGCTCTTCTGCCCCCGATCCTTCCTCCGTGTCCGAGCGGTCACGGGGCTGGTCCACACGGCCCTGGGCCTCCTGGACAGCGGAGAAGAAGGAGCTCATCAGCCTTCACAGCTAGGCCCCTGCGGGAGCTGTTATGAGCACACCCAGGAGCCCACTCTCTCAGCAATTTTCACTTTACAGCAGCACCAGGTCAGCTGGGAAAACACGTCCTCTTCAAGGAGTAATTCAGATGACCCGATCCCCACTTCTGGCTTCTCTCTCCTCAGCCCTTCACACACTCCCCATCACAGTAAGACTTTAAAAAACCCAACCAAGAAAGAGATGGAGTTTGGGATCTTGCTCCAACAATCCTAGAAGGTGCCAGAAGCAGCCAGAAACTTCTTCCCCCAAGAGGCCTCCACTTTGAGCAGCCTCAATGACTCCTTCCTCAGAACTCCTGGTGAAGCAGGTGGGCAGCTACCCACCCTGGGCCGACGTCCCCCAGCCCCACGTGCTCTGGTCCCTTGTACAACCATGCCTCTCACCACACCCACGGCCACAGCACCCTGCCCACGGGGCTCCATGCTTCCGTGTGCGCTCTTCTTTCAGCCTGGGTCCACCTGCCCTCACTGACCTTCAGATCTCAGCCCACACACCAGCTCCTCCAAAACGGGGTTACCCCTTCTCCTCCCCACAGAAGGCTGTGCCCACTCTGTCACTCTCAAAACGTTGTACCCAACCTGTCTGTTTGCATTCCTGTCCTAACTGTGGGGCTGCTCAAGGTGAGCATGTGTGACCTTCATCTCTGTTTTTTCAGGGTCTAACATGGTGCTAAGTCCAGAACTGGTGCTCAGCAACAATTTCAAACTGGTTTTTAAAATAATTCCAACATTGCAGAAGGGTCTAAAGCAAAAAATAAATAATGCTCCCTGTCACTTCTCAGTCCTACTCCTCAGAGGCCTTTCTGGGTATTTACGGTGTGAAGGTGCACAGTCTGTGAGCGGATGCGTACACCGCCGGTCATGTGATGCACTCCGTCCCTGGCTTTGCTTCTCACTCTTTACTGATGTATCTTAGACAACTTTCCACGTCAGTGTGTATAGATCCACCTCAGTCTTTCTATCGGCAGCATAACATACCATAATGTAAGTGTAGAAAAGTGTATACACAATCCTGTGTTCATGAATATTTAAGTTAATTTTTTCCCTTGATATTTAAAAGGATGCAGCATGAATAGTCTTCCTTTTAATACGCACTCTTCTGCTCTTGTGCAGGGATAGTTATAAGATAAATTTCTAGAAATGAAACTGCTAGGACATAGAAAAAGCATTTGGAATTTGTCAAATGCTCTCCAAAAAGATGGCAACGTATTAAATTCCTAGGTACAGTGTGTGTCTTTTTCTAGAAACTCTTACCATCATGACATACAATATAATCAACCTTTGTGATTTTTATCGGTCTGGAAAATATAATTCACTGTTCTGACTGGCACTAATTTAATTATGAGTAAAGTTGTATTTTTTTGTAGTTTGATTATTTTAATTTTTTTGTAATGAACTGCTTAGTTACACTGTCCTTTGCCCATTTTCATATTTGTTTATTTTTCACTTTCACCTTGATTTGTAGAAGTCTTTTATATTTTAAGGAAATTAGTCTGTTTTCATATATATTATAAAATTTCCTCAGTTTGTTGTTTAATTTTTCTTCCTTCCTTTTTCTGAGATCTCTTATTATTGTATTTTATTCCTTTCTTCCTTTATTGTTTATCTTTGCCACACAAATTTCTAAATACAGTAGTCAAATCTATTCATCTTTTCCAGCTTCTGAGAATATATACTTCTTAAAAAGAAGTGAATAAGGGACTTCCCTGGAGGTCCAGTGGTTGAGACTCTGGGCTTCCACGCAGGGGGCATGGGTTCGAGCCCTGGTTGGGGAGCTAAGATCCCACATGCCGTGCGGCACGGCCAAAAAAAGCAAAAAAGTGAATAAATGAAAGAATAAACAAACATCCGTGGCACTCATTACTTATACCCTCCACATACAGTGAGGGTCCTGAGCAGGAAGGAGAAGCCAGCCCAGGCCTTAGGGCCGGTCTGGGTCAGAGGCTGGGAGAGTCTGGGGAGCTGTGGCCCAACAGCCAGGCCTCAGCACGTGGGGACTGGGACATCACAGGGTGGACACAAGGTGGACCTTCACTGACACCTCCTTCTGGCCTTCCTTACAGCCCCCGGGCTCAGGGCTGGGAACGGGGAAGGACGCTGCGTTGCTGCCTTCATGGCCACACTGGAGATGCTGAGGCCAGGGCAGCACTCGGAGAGTCTGGGCAGCCCTGCCTGCCCACTTCCAGGACAGGCTGCCCGCCGAGCTCTCTGGTTTCCTGCGTCGGGTTCTTTCCTGGTGACTTTCCTCCTGCTCTGGTTCCCTCTAGCCACTCGTCTTTCCATCTCTACGGGGGCTCCTCAGTGTCCCAACCCCAGACTTGCGCCGAGAGCCCCAGCGCCTGCCAGCATCGCCCTGCTCCTGCCTGCCAGCCTCCGGCCTCTTCCCCCCAAAGTGGCCCGTCTACGACAAGACCCCAGTGAGACTCTCCCCACGTTATGTTAGTGCATATTCTTCATGTGTTAATGGCTGTCTGCCATGTGCCAGACTCTGCTTGATGCTGTCCACACAGTACCTCCTTTATATTCACCAACAGAGTTTGAGAGTACTGTATCCTCATTTAGCAATCAGGAAGCTGAGAGTCAGGGAGATGAAGTCAGTGGTCTGAGATCTCACCATCTTGAAGGGGTGGGGTCAGGACCTCGACCCAGTCTGTCTCTGCACCTGGGGTCTCTGAGGCCCCTTCAGACATCAGGCTCCACCTGTAGAGCAAATTTCCTTCCAGGGCCTCCCATGGCTCCACCCCCAGGGAGATAGTTCAGTCCAGCCTTTTCCCGCCAACCCCTGAGCCACCTGCTGCCATCCGGAGGTCGGAGGTCAGAGGTCGGAGGTCAAGGTTGGAGAGTTACCTTGCCTCTGTCCCTACAGATTCTGCAAATGTTTTAAACAACAAGGGGAAAAAGCACCCAGTTCTCTCCCTATGGCTCCCTTCTTCTCCAAAGTGAGAAAAGCCAGGCTGTTTGTAAACCTTGAAAGAGAAAGTGCTGCATCCCTCTGGCCTCTTAGAGGCCCTCCAGGCAGGATCACACTACCGGGGGACCAGCTCTGCACCTGCCACCCAACCCCCGGGCCACCTCATCCTCCTGAAGGAACAAATGTGGGAAGATTTCCTGGGAAAGAGCTGCTGTAGCAGAGAATCGGGCTGGTTTGCCTCCTGAGGCCTGCCAGACTCAAGGCTTGAAGGGAGGAGGTGTTAAGCTGAGATAATGAGCTCTTTTCCCCCCTTTCATCTTAAAAAATTGTTTAGTCATGGAAAGAAGCAACATGTGAATACGTGACTATAATAGATTCAAATACAGGCATATCAATGAAAGCTTGAAGCTTCCCAGAAGATATGACTAACAGTATGGTATGTATCATACATCTATAACTAATTACTATTTATCATTTACTAATTTCAAATTATAATTACGAACAGTATGGTATATGTGTCATATAGACCACGTATATATTTTTTAACATAATGCGATAATGCTGTAGTATATAAAATACTATTATCCCATGGCTTTTTAAATTTTAATTTTTACATATTAAATTTGACTTGGAAAAAATTCCATGTGAGAATATACAGTTCTACTTCATTGTTTCTATGTTGTTAATGGCATATTTTACAGTAGGATTAACCATCTTTTACAAAAATCTTAGATCAGTGGTTCTCAAATTGTGGTCCTTGAATCTCTAGGGAAATCTGAAACCCTTCAGGGAGTCCTTGAAATCAAAAGTCTTGTCATACCAATACTAAGATGTTCTGCCTTTTTCTCTGTGCTGACAGTTGCCCTGAGGATGCAAAAGCAATGCTGGGTGATCTGCTGGTGCACGAATCAAAGCAGACAGAGACCCCAAACTGTTCTAGTGGCCATTGTTCACCACCTTGCACTCCCAGTGGAAAAAAGCAGCCAGTTGCACTTAAGAATGTCCCTGAAGTGGCAGTAGAAATTATTCATTTTGTTAAATCTCTCTCTTTAAAGACACGGTCTTTTAGCATTCTGTGGGAAGAACAGGGAAATAATCGTAAGGCAGTTTTATGCATACTGAAATGCGGTGGTCGTCTGGAGAAAAGCACTTGTGTGATGGAGCTGCAAGATGAATGGGCTGCCTTTTCCATGGAACATCATTTTTACTTGAAAAGAACAACTGATAGGCAAGGGATGATTGATTATTCTGACTTGGATGTTTGGCAAACATTTCCACAAAAATGAACAAAGTGGCCTGTCACTTCAAGGAAAGCAACTGACAGTATTTGTTGCCAATGAGAAGATTCAAGTTTTCCAGTGAAATTAGAATTTGGAAAATTTGTATCTGCCGCCTTAAGCTGACAGCCTCCCAGGACTTAAAGACTGATGAGATATGGTTAAAGATTAACGTGGGTTTTTTTTTTAAATATTATATGATGAAATGTGTCAACATTTGGAAGCTCTGTATAACTCAACAAACCAATATTTTCCAAACAACAAATGCATTGTTACAAAACCACGCATAGATAAAAGATCCATTCGAAGTACAAGACAGAATAATGGATTTTAATGTAACAGAGTATAAAAACTGTATTGATATGGATTTAGATTCCACGTTGCTATCTTTAAGAAACTAAGTGAGAGGGGCTTCCCTGGTGGCGCAGTGGTTGAGAATCTGCCTGCTAATGCAGGGGACACGGGTTCGAGCCCTGGTCTGGGAGGATCCCACATGCCGCGGAGCGGCTGGGCCCGTGAGCCACAGCTACTGAGCCTGCGCGTCTGGAGCCTGTGCTCCACAACAAGAGAGGCTGCGATAGTGAGAGGCCCGCGCGCTGCGATGAAGAGTGGCCCCCGCTTGTCACAATTAGAGAAAGCCCTCACACAGAAACGAAGACCCAACACAGCCAAAATAAATAAATTAATTAATAAACTCCTACCCCCAACATCTTAAAAAAAAAAAAAGAAACTAAGTGAGAGAGTGGCATGGACATACATACACTACCAAACGTAAAATAGCTAGCTAGTGGGAAGAAGCTGCATAGCACAGGGAGATCAGCTTGGTGCTTTGTGACCACCTAGGGGGTGGGATAGGGAGGGTGGGAGGGAGGGAGATGCAAGAGGGAAGAGACATGGGAACCTATGTATATGTATAACTGATTCACTTTGTTATAAAGCAGAAACTAACACACCATTGTAAAGCAATTATACTCCAATAAAGATGTAAAAAAAAAAAAAGAAACTACCACTTGTTGAGAATTTATGTAATGTTGAAGAAGAATATCCACAATTATCTGGAAAAGATCATTAAAATCTTCCTCTTTTCAAACTACGTAACTGTGAAGCCAGCTATTCTTTAAATACTTCAACCAAACCAATATATCACAATTGATTGAATGCAGAATGGTGTAAAACTCCAGCTATAAATATAAAACAGTGTCACTCTTCTCGCTAAATTTTTTTCGTTTGAAATACACAATTACTTTTCATTAAAAACATATTTACCTTCACAGTAATGGGTAACTATTACTTAAAATTTATTAAGAGATATTTTAAAACTTTATCAGTTTTAATTTCCAATTGAATTAATATTGATAAATATAACCTCCATAATTTAAAGCTCTATGGGTTCTTTGATGATTTTTAAGAGAGTAAGATGTCTTGAGACCAAAAAATTTGAAGACTATTGCTGTAGATAATGAGCTTTTAAACCTGGAGGCTACTTGTTATACTTGACCCTGCTTTGGCCAGAAGAGGCAGCTCAAGGTCATTCAAGGACCAAAGATCCAAATTATCTCCATGTCTGACAGACCCTCCTCAATATCCAACACACACACATACTCCTGATTTTCTCTCTCCTGAGAAACCAGATAAAGGTTTGTTAACATTAAGTATAAATTTAAGTCCATAAGTTCCAGATAAGGAGGAAGGAGAGTAGAGACACTTGATTTTATAACACGCATTTAGGAAACTCAGAAGCTCTGCTTTACGAACTTACAGATTCCCAGTGTTTTCTGGGAAAGCGTTTTCTATAGCCTTGCTACTCAGAGTAGCGGTCCATGGGCCAGCAGCATCAGCATTTTCTGTAGCTTGTTAAAAATGCCAGTCCAGGGCTTCCCTGGTGGTGCAGTGGTTGAGAGTCCGCCTGCCAATGCAGGGGATGCGGGTTCGTTCCCCGGTCCAGGAGGATCCCACATACCGCGGAGTGGCTGGGCCCGTGAGCCATGGCCGCTGGGCCTGCGCATCCGGAGCCTGTGCTCCGCAACAGGAGAGGCCACAGCAGTGAGAGGCCTGCGTACCGCAAAAAAAAAAAAAAGAAAAAAAAAAGCCAGTCCAAGATCCCCTACCCCAGACTACTAGGTCAAAGTATACATTTTAAGAAGATCTCCAGGTAATTTGTATGCACATTAATGTCTGTGAAGCACTGCTCTAGGATAAATATTTAGAATCTAGAGTCTAAAATTCAAAAGCACTTCTAATTTCCAGAACGGTTGGCAGCTTATCTGGGTTAATTCTGTTACTGAAAGGAACCAAAAAAATATGGTTAAGATTCATCTTCATAAAAGCATTAAAGAGATTTCAAGACAGCTAGGAACAACCATATCCAAAATGAAAGGAACATTCATTTGGAGAGCTAAGCCTGAATTGAAGATGTTTTTGCACCAAGGTCATTTGCTAAACCCAGAAATTTAAAACCCAAGTTTGACAGATTCTTGAGGTGAGAGACACAGAGTTAAAATCTGGAAGTGGAAAAGCCCCTGGGTCATAAACTCTCAAGCCTTGAACTTGGTAATGTTTCCAGGTATGGGAAAAGCAAATGGAAATCCTCTCTGGGGGAAGGTATCTTTATCATGGTTGGCAAATTATTCCCACAAGTAATTTTTAAAATACGATGACTAGAAGAGTCCTAGAGAACCAGGCTTTCAAGGAAACTAGGCTCCATGTGCAAGAACCGGACTACAAGGCAACTATGCCGACTATGTTTAACAAAATAAAGGCAGGCCTGAAAATATCTTCAGGGAATAGGAAACTATCAAAAGTCATGGAGCCAATTTGATAAAGAACCAAATAGAAATAAATATATTCAGTAATTGAAATTAAAACTATAAGAATGGGGACTTCCCTGGTGGCACAGTGGTTAACAATCCGCCTGCCAATGCAGGGGACACAGTTCAAGCCCTGGTCCGGGAAGATCCCACATGCCGTGGAGCCACTAAGCCCATGGGCCACAACTACTGAGCCTGAGGTCTAGAGCCCACGAGCCACAACTACTGAAGCCCGCATGCCTAGAGCCCATGCAAAAGCCACTGCAATGAGAAGCCTGCGCACCACAACGAAGAGCAGCCCCCGCTCGCCGCAACGAGAGAAAGCCCGTGCACAGCAATGAAGACCCAACGCAGGTTAAAAAAACAAAACAAAACTATAAGAATGGGTTCCGTAGCAGAATGCACATGACTGAAGAGAATATTCATGAATTGTTAAGACAGGCTAGAAGAAGCTTTCCAGAGAGCAACACGAAAGAGCAGAAAGATGGAAAATTCAGGGTGAAAAGGCAAGAGAAAGAGTGGAAAAGTCTCATACATGTAAAATTGGAATCCTAGAAAAAGAATGTGGCAGAGGTGATATTTGAAGACCTAATGGTTGAGAAATCTCCACGACTGATAAAAGAAAGACATTAATCCACAAACTTTAGAATCACAATGAATCTCATGTTGGAAAAATAGAATGAAATCTACACTTAGCTATATCGTTGTGAAACTTCAGAAAAACCACCAAGAGCGATCATCTGAAACGCAGCGGGAGGGAAAACTCACATGAGCAACACTAGGACTGAGGGCTGACTTCTCGAAGCAACAATAGAAGCCAGAAGACAATGGAATTCAATATGCTGAAAATAACTGCCAACTTCAAATCTTACACTCAACAAACTATCTTTCAAGAATAAAATTGTTTTCATGCAAGGACAGTTAAGAGAGTCTGTCACACAAAGCCCTACACTACAGGAAATTCCAAAGAATCTACTTCAGGTAGGAGAAAGATAACTCCAGTTGGAAAGACTGAAGTGCAAGAAGATACTAGGAACAAACTAGTAAATATGTGGATAAACTTAAAGGAACACGGACTGCATCTGGCAATGAAAACAATGTCCTGTAGGGTTTTAAATACATGACAACAATTGCATGTAAATCGACAGAGAAGTAAATGGAGTTAAAAGGAGGGGGCAGAGGGCTTCCCTGGTGGCGCAGTGGTTGAGAGTCCGCCTGCCGATGCAGGGGACATGGGTTCAAGCCCCGGTCCGGGAGGATCCCACACGCCGCGGAGCGACTGGGCCCGTGAGCCATGGCCGCTGAGCCTGCGCGTCCGGAGCCTGTGCTCCGCAACGGGAGAGGCCACAGCAGTGAGAGGCCCGCGTACCGCAAAAAAAAAAAAAAAAAAGAGAAGGGATCAGAGTAAAAATATGGCTAAGCTAGGAATGCAGGTCGTAATTTTAAAGGTAAACGCTCAATGGATTCAAACAGAATGTGTAATTTCCAAATGAGTAAGGGGAAAGAAGTAGAATGCTAAACAATAATCAATCTAAAGGAAGGCATGATATGAGAGAAAAGGAAACAGAATAGGCAGGACAGTTAGAAACTATAAAATAAGATGGCAGATTAAATAAAATAGTTTATTATAAAAAATTTAAATAATGTACAAAAATAGACATAACAGTGTAATGGACCTCATGTACCCATCATCCTCGACACTTAATAATCCAGTTTCATTTCTCTCCCTCATTTTTCTTCTTAAAACAGATCCCAGACATCACATCATTTTATTCATAAATATTTTAGGATGTATCTTTACCAGAGAAGGACTTAAAAATATAGCACTACAATACCATTATGACAAAAATGTTATATTTAACCGGAAATAAATCAGAAACTATGTTAAAGGGGATTGAATAATCTTGTTAAAGATTGTGAGACTGGATAAAAGACAAAATTCCACTCTATCCTATTTACATCTACAACGTAAGAGTTCAGAAATGTTGAAAGTAAACACTGAAAAAGGATATATTACCTTTAACCAGAAGAAATTTGTGCAGACAACAAAAAGCAAAAGGTATTTCACATACACGATAGAGAAAAAGTTGGGCAAAGTTCTTTCACCAAGAGTTTACACTGCACAGAATTCAGCTGTTTGTCTCAGCTGAGGTGGACGTGAACCTAACCTCTGCTTCAGGGGAGGAGAGGGGCTCGGGGAGCCCACTGGCCAAAGACCCCCAGCCAGTGAGTGCAGAGGCAGGTCTGGAGGTGAAGGCAAGTACTCCTTCCACACCCCAGATGCTTCCCCAGGCCTGAGGGGCTTCCTGGGAAGGAATGGGCTTGAAATCTACTGAGAAGGTGGGCCTCTGGGCCCCTGTCACAGGTACAACTTGAGGGTCGTTAGAAATGAGGGCAAAAGCAGGAAAGGCACTGGCTCCAGGGTCCCTTAGTTAGTGACACCTGGGAGAGAGACAGAGGGGAATGTCATGTCTGGCCCTTGGGATCCGTGCCCATGGAGCACGGGGGTCTTTCCAGGCTGGGGCCACAGTGGGGAGGGCCTAAGGAGCACCTCCATCCCTGCCAGGAAGTGTGTTGCTGACTTCCCAAGACCCTGATGTCCCAGGAGCACGGGGCTCTCAGGCGGCCTCGGGGCACTGTGTTTTAGAGGGGAGCCCCCTGAATGAGGCCTCAGTCTGATCTCACTCTGCTCATTAAAGCAGACAAGAGGGGAATCTTATGGAAGAAACGTGGCCCACAGGAGATTCAGCATTTATGTTCATCCAGACCTGTCCGGACCCATCTGGGAGGAGAGCAGTGGAGATGGACAGCTAATCTTGGAGGAGTCCTATGAGGAGCCTGGTAGGGCTGCCAACCTTCTCACGCTGGCTCGAGGGAGCTGCTGCTCCAGCGACAGGGGTCTGAGCTGAAATTCAGCCGTACTGCCACACAGAAGGACAGAAAGACAGAAACATGCACACAAATTTAGGTTTCTCTCTCTCTTGCTCTCTCTCTCTCTCTCTCTCTCACACACACACACACACACACACACGCAGAGTTGGCACCTAGCCACATAAATACACATACACATTTTAATCTCACCCCCTCCCCATCAGGTTTAACTACACACAGACAGACAGACAGACAGACACACTCACCCAGAGTTACAGTCACAAGCTCAACACACACACATGCTGCTGTTCCAACCACCTGCCTTTCCCGGCTTGATCATGGGGGACCAGCCAGGAAGGACAGGAGCAAACAGGGCTGGGGCCAGTCGTCGCCGAGAACAGGAGGAAGAAACACACTGTCCAGGAAAGCGGGCGGCTGTACGCTGCGGCCTCGCTGCTCCTGGTGGGCAGACACATGGAATAGGCCACACTGTTCTGCGCCCCTGAAGAGCCAAGCACAGTAAGATCTGTCTTGACAGGCGCTGTAGTTAGTCCAGTTAACCGTACCGCCCGTCCGCGATGGGATGTGGAAGGGCAGCTCGTGCTGTGGAAAGCACAGGCTTTGGAGCTAAATGGACCAGACCTCTGGCCTGGATTTGATGTTTTCCACCCGCTGAGCCCCAGTCTCCTCATCTGTAAAATGGGGATATCACCTTCATCAGCTGTTGTGAGGATTAAATGAAGTAACATACATAAAGCACAGGGCCTGGGACACAGGAGGTGCTCAGTAACTGTTGATTTTTTTTTCCCTTCCCAGTTTCTTGCCTTCAAACTACACCTACTCACCTGGGCCTTTCAGGCAAAGAGTGCAGTCAAGGCCATTGACAGCTGGGCCCCTGCTTTGACGATACAGGCGCCGACAGCGTTGTCACCGCTCTTTCCCTCCTACCACTGCTGCACCACCTCCACCCCATGTTCACAGGCCCCCACTCCAGCCCTCTCCCAGATTAAACTCCGGGGTTCAGTTTGAGGGACAAGCTCAGAGCTGGCTGCCTCTGGGAGGGACAGACAAACTGCAGGGCTTCACAGGGGCCAAAACTGACTCACGAGGAGGGGGCAGGGTGGGAGGCAGACTCTGGCAACATCCCCAGAGGTCGCAGGTCGTGGCGCGGAGGGAATGAGATGCTGCCCGTGAAGCTCAGAGCCCAGGGCTTTGCACTCAAGGGACACTGAGTAAACAGTCACTCCAATTACACTTCGATTTCATCCCTCGACTCAACAGTCCTGCTTGGGAGTCGCCCTGCACACGAAGGATCGCTAATTGGTAGCCCACACGCTGGATTTCCTTCATTTGGCTTGAGCCCCAATATTTCCCATAGAAGTTCAGATTTCTGGTTTCTCTCGAAAAATCACAAACTCTGGGAGCCCTGATTATGAACCCCCTCAAGGCAACAACTAAAATACAGCCGGTCCATTTAGCTGTCTGTGCTCATACGTTTACCTCAGTCCTCACCGTTCCCTATTGCCTGCACTGGGCCCTCTTCACTTGTTCACATCCCCTGCCCTGCCTTGTGGATACTTGTGGTGCACCCTTTGCGTTAGATTGTTCCCACGTGGGGTAGAAAATGACATTAGATCTGGATGGACCCTTAAAGGTAATCTCATCCAGTGAATTTAAATCTTTTGGGGCAGATATAAGATCAAACCCAGAGGCATAAACAGAGCTGTCCTGGTTGAAGCAGGACTTGCTATAACCCAACCCCATCATGGTTTAGGTGAGGAAACTGAGGCTCGGACTGGAGACATGGCTCCTCCCCAGAGAATTTGTGGCAGAGTCAGAATTGAGCCTTCTGAGCCCCTGCACGGAATTCGATCCCGCCCACCATCTGAGGGCAGGTACCAGGTGAGGAATGGCGAGAGAACACGAGGAAGATGCTGGAACCATGAGGTGGGGAGAGGAGATCACACAGGACGGACCAGATAACAGGTTTCCCCAGTCTGGTGCCCAGCACTGCCAAGGACTAGCAGCAATGCTGGGTTATGCAAAGCGCACTCACCATGTCTTCTGGCATCGTCATGACGCCTGACCTCATGATCTAAGAGTGATACACCTTGAACACGACACGTAGGCCCTGGGAGCAGGTGAGACGCTAAAAGGCTGCATCAGGAAGTTCAAATAAAAGAGGGAAGCTGCTGGATTAATGAGGTTGCACCATCATTTGAAAGGGTCACAAGGAGATCCCAATCCTGAGTCAGCCTTGGCATTAAAAATAAAATTACCGTGTACTTCTATTCGGACTCATCGGTAGCACCTGGTATGATCTGGGCTTCAAATGTTAAAAGCCCCCAAGGTAAACGCGTCTGTGATCTCACATGGCAAGCAGTCAGAGGCAAGATCCGCCACAAGGACCCAAGTTCATTTCCTCTCTCTACTTTGCTGTCTTTTGCCCTCAAGTTGAGCCCCTCACGGTAAAGCTATAATGGACTCAGTTGTCACGTTTTCATGACAGTGTCCAGGGACTGTTCCTTCCCATGTGCTTTTTTATCCCTTTTAATCATGGAGGAGCCTTCCCCGGAAGCCCCCTGCAGACTTCCTTTCATCTTTTATTGGCCAGAACTATGTCACAAGCCCACGCTGAACAGTGACCAGCCAGGGGAATGAGGTCACTACCATTGTCCTGAGGCCCATGGTGCTGGGGGCTGACCACTCGTGAGAGCGGGTACCTGACACCATCTGGTTCTGCTAGGACGGGGGAAGGAGGGACTGGGGGCTTCCAGCAGGGATGCCTACGCCACCTTGTACACCACCTTCCTTCCAGAAACACCCCCAGGTCGGTGGAGCAGAAGTCGTGTTTACATGCTGTATGCTTGGAATCTCATGAAAAACCACAACATCCTGATCTGAGAAATGGGCATCACAAAAAACGGAAAGCGGTGGGTCCACAGTCCCCAAGCCCAGGGCCTTCTAACTCCGTGTGTGGCAGCTGTAGGCTCCACACTCTGCCTCATCCCGCCCCTGAGATGGGGTTGCAGCCAGGGCAGGAGGCTGGTGCGGAGGCAGCGGGGCATGGGGGAGAGGATGCAGCCCAGGGGCCTGGATGGGTCCCCATGCTGCCGCTCAGTTAGATGAAACTTCCCTGTTCTCCAGCCTCAGTGACCCCAATCACAGAGAGAGGGATCAGACTCTGCAATCTCTAAGGTTCCTGCCAGCTCAAACATCCTTTGAGTTAATACCTTCTAAAAGAGGTCTGGGGCCCTCCACAAAAAACAAAAACAAAAATAAAAAAAGAACCCAGTGTGTGTGTGGCCTGTCAGTGCAGAGGCTCCACGACAGGCGTCAGAGGGCTTCGGCTCCACCTATTTTGGGCTCATGATTTCACCCCGAGGCCTGTGCCAGCCCCTGTGGTTTCCCATCTATCCATCCTGGTCTGTATGACAAAATGACTAAAAATACCGAGCTCCCACAGGTCCGCCACCAGCTAACGCCCTCTCTTGAGTCAATCCCTCTTCAGTTTGAGGTGTGCCTCGCGACACCCAGGACAGGCCCCACGTGGCAGTTTTGACTCCCGGCAACCTCAGTCTGGTCTGTCAGTGTGGGCAGGTGGGAAGGGCCCTGCTGTGCCACCTCCCGCTTCCCAGTTGGGTGAGCTTGGCCTGTCGGGAGCCTCTGGGCCTCGGTTTCCTCATCTGGAAGATGGGGGTAATGTTTCCTATGTATAACATTGTTGTGACAATTAAACAAGAGCCTGGGTGGAGAGCTTAACCCAGACCCAGGGCTTGATCCACGTCGGCTCCCGCTTCCCCTGACCCTCCTCTCTGCTCCGTCCCTCCTGGAGGGTTCAGATCCCGGGATGGGATCCCCTTGCTCTCCCTCCAGATCTGATGCCGGCTGGCTGTGTAAAGGAAGCCCCTCCCTCAGCTGCTTCCTGAGCCCGTCTCAGGTGAATTGTGTGAGGAGAGACGGTGCAGTTGGGCAGGCCAGCTGATGGCTCCACTGGGGTCTGTACGCACCGTCTCCAGTGCCTGGACGCCTCAGCCTCCCTCCTTCCTGTTGTGGGTTCTGGGAGGCCCGATGGAAACAGAAATTAAAGGTGAAAGAAAAGGCAATAAATAAATAAAATGCCCCGTGCACAGCTGGGGGGGTTTGAGAATATCTTCTCAGGCTCCACAAGGAGCCCTGTGGTCTTGGGCTCATGCTTGAACCTCCCAGACTCTGAGTTTTGCCTTCTGGGCAAAGAGAAAAATTAAAAAGCCTCCCTTATACAACCTTAGAGGACGTGAGGATCAGAAGCGGTAAGTCCGGGGCCAGAGCACACATGTGTATTTATTTTGTTATTTACAGCCTGAAGATGGCCTTAAAAAGACTTACGCCATCCCCCTACCCTCCCCCCAACACACCAGGTTTGAGATCAAATTTAGCTCAACATTTTGTCCATGACATGAATTCAAACAAACGTTCAGAGCACCCAAGGGGTGCCAGGCCCGGGCGGGTTGGGACCTGGGGCTGCATCAGGTGTGGGTGACCACCATCCACGGTGAGGCCAGGATGGAAAGTTGCCACTGCTTGCTGCTGCGTTCCCGTCATTGTCCTTGAGGGTGGGACTTGAAAAGCTTTGGGATTCTCACTGGTTCTGGGCCTCTGCGCTGTAGGTTGCCTCAGGAAGCCTGTGATTTGGCAACTCAGGCTCCAAAAGTAGATTCCAGTGCACCGGCACGTGCCCCTCCGCGCTGTCCAGGGCTCACCTCACCAGAGCCAAGAGCCTCAGCCACCGCGCGCTCCCCTGTGCTTTCAGTTTTACGCGCTGCATCTACTAAAGGGGCACAGTGCTCCAGATGGTGGGTTGTGAAAACACGACAGGAGTCCCGGACCCTCCTGCCCATGTTTCCCGCCCTGAAGCGGTCACTCCCAATCTTGTTCCCCGAGGATCTGGGCTGGCCTCTGTGTCTCAGATACACGCGTGCATACTCACTGTTTAATTTTTCCACGTGGACACTGTCTCCTGACTTCCCACCCGCTGCTCCTCAGGGATGTGTGAGCCCTTCCCATACCCCTTGGTCCCTGTTCAACTGTGATGCAATTTTGCTTAGATCCAGCCACTCTTTATATTATTAAGCCATGGAAACACTTTCTATAGTTAAAAAGTGTGGTGAACTATGACTCCTTTTCCTTCTCTGTACAGTGTGTTGGTATCCCTGAAATTAATCACCGTGTTGTTTCATAGGCTGATTTTCCGTGTATTTATCACCAATTCCACTGCAGGCTTTTTTTTTTTTTTTTTTGCGGTACGCGGGCCTCTCACCGCTGTGGCCTCTCCCGTTGCGGAGCACAGGCTCCGGACGCGCAGGCTCAGCGGCCATGGCTCACAGGCCCAGCCGCTCCGTGGCACGTGGGATCTTCCCGGACCGGGGCACGAACCCACATCCCCTGCATCGGCAGGTGGACCTTCAACCACTGCGCCACCAGGGAAGCCCCCACTCCAGGCTTTTTGCCAGTTGTCAAAGGGTCTTCCCGAGACATCCAGTTGTGTCTGGGGCTCTCTCGGTTTCATCTTCCTGGAGAAGCCCGTCTCTCCAGCGCTTCCTCACCGCCCTGATCAGGACCTGCCACCCCGTGTCCCAAGCTCAGCTGTTGCCCGGCCTCTGTCTTGGCTTCTGCAGAGGAGCTTCCTCTGCTGCTCTTCTGTGTCGGGACACCTGTTTCCTGGGTCCGGTGGCCTCTTCTTTCTTGGGTTACTCCTTTTGAGGGACCACATTCTCTAGAGGTTTCTGAGAAGAGTTATTGAAGGCAAGTATTTTGAGTTCTTGCGTGTCTGGAAACGTCCTTGTTCTAACTTCTCACCTGACAAAGTGTTTCACTGTTTATAGGATTCTAGATCATAAGTCACTATCCCTTGAAGTTTGAAAGGTCGTCTAGCTTCCAGGGTCTCTGTAAGAACCCAAAATCGTGCCTCGATTTTTCAATGTGACTTGTTTCCCCTCTCTGGAAGCTGGTAGGATCTTCTCTTGGGCCACAGTAATCTGAAATGTCATGGTGATGGGTCGTGGTGTGGTCTGAATGCACGAGTGAGAACAGACGCTCACCAGGGCTCCTTTCTCCAGAGAGGATATTTCCAGCGGCCCCCTTCCACCCCCAGAGTGAAGACTTAGCCCCCAGGCTTCAGGCAGGGGGCCTGGGGGTATGACCTTAGCATTCAGAATTCCCACATTAACTTAACCCCGCTGTTTGTGGTGAGACCCCATATCCTCCAATCCAAAGGGTCACTTTTTACCCTTTTCCAGGGTGTAAATCTCCAGTCTTCCCTTGGGGTGGGAATGGGCAGTTGCCCATTAGTGAGGAATGGAGGGGACCTCAGGACCCACCTCCTTCTTTGGCTCCTTTAGATTAATCCTTCTCATTTCAGCCACGCCTTTACTCCGAGTTCTAAAGTTTCCTGATACTCCTAGTTCCTTGAGAATTCCGAGACGCACAACTCTAGTTCTTAGTTTTCTTCCCTGTGGGTTTGACACTTCACTTTCTGGGATCTGCTAAGCCAGTTCCATTCTTCCACCTGCTTCCCAGCTTCTCAAACGTTGCTGTGGTCTGCTCTCCTGGCGTGTGCATGCGTGCGTGTGTGTACGTGCGCGTGCATACATGGATCTCTTTACCACAGCCCTAGTGAGGTTTCGGGAGAGAGTCAGACTAGATGTTCTTTCTGCCGTCTTTTCCCGGAAGCCTGGTTTCAGTAACGTGAGCAAAGTCCAGAGGCCTCAGAGCGTGGAGTTCACACCATTAAACCACACGGTGGTTTTCCCACCCCACAAGTAGTAAGATCCTTTTGAGGCCGGGGAAAGAGTTTGGAGAGAATCTGAGAAAAAAAGGAAGTGAGGAGCTGTTGTAGATCCTTGAGAAAATCCTGGCAAGAGTGAGGGTGGAAGTGGCAGAGACCCCAGGTAGACTGGGGAGACTTGTGGGACTCTCCGGGGACAGCGGCCGGTGGATCCCACGCTAGAAAACCTAGCAAAGACAGCCCTGCCTCAGGCTGAGGCCAGAGGGACAGAGGCCGGCCTGGGAGACAGACACGTAGGATGTAAGCTCCCCAGGAAGACAGGTAACCGTCAGAGAGAGAGGAAAGGGCACCCCAGAATCACAGATTCATGAAGTTGTCAGCGCTGGGAGTGCCTTTAAGCATTACCTTCTCTGATGTCCCCATTTTAGGAAAGGGGATCCTGGGGCTTGGAGAGGGAAAGGGGCTTGTCCCAGGCCACCCAGTCAGGGCAAGGTAGTGTTCCTTCTGCGATGCCTCTAAAGACAGTTGATGTAGAGTCTTAACGGTTTATTCACCCCGAAGTCCTGTCCTTGACCTGACCTGTTCCCTCTGTCCTGATCTGATCGCCTAGACCCTCCTTGAGGCCTTTTGAATAAAGCTTATCTTTTCCACTGACTGTCCTGAGCTTACCTCGGGGTGGTCATGTGACCATACGAGGGGCTATTTGAAGTGGACATTGAGGCTGGAGGAGGAGTTCACCAGTCAAAGGAGAAAGGACACTCCCGGCAGAGGCTGTACCAAGATGCGCAGATGGGTACGCAGAGATGTAAGGGATTTGCTGAATGACAAAATAAATACACGCAGAACCAACCACAGAGGACGGCCACTGAGGAGGGGGCCAGGGCCCCCCTGCACCTGGTGGCAGCCGGGCAGACTCGGATCTCAGATCTCAGTCCTCCTGGCCGGCCGCCCAGCGGCAGCAGCCACTGGCTGGTATTTGTGGAACAGCCTCCACTAGGTTGCCAGGGAAACGAGGCATCCTGTCACCACCGCTCACCACCACTGGGCCGCCAACACCCACCACACCCAGTTCAGAGGCTGTGGTTGGCCTCTTTCTGCCAGAGTCACATGTACACAAGCTCTTATACTGTGGGTTTGCTCACTGGGGTGAGGGAGCTGCCTGGGGTGAGGCCATTACCTCTGGTTCCTGAGTGCCACCCACCCATGGCTCTTGGCACTGAGTTCTGAGCAGCTAGTTCCAGGGAGGATTTGGGTGGTTGACTGTCAACACCCATGTGTTAAGGTCCCATAGCCCCGCTTACCGTCCCGTTTTGACTGACACCCTCTCCCACCAGGGACACAGACACAGACAGCCTGCCTGGAGTGGAAAGACCAGTGGGAAGTGTAACTAGCAGTTGACGCCCAGAGCTGGGAAGCCAAGTGTCCCCCAGTCTCCCCATCCCATGTCTCAGCTCACTGGTCTCTCTGGGGCAACCTGAGCTGCCCAGCAGTCGAGGCCAGGGCAGCAGGATGGGCCAGACCTCGGAGTCTGGAGACCTGGGTCAGGTCCTGGCCCACTGCTGAGAGCCTGCATAGCCTCAGACAAGTGGAAGGGCTCTTCTTTTTTTTTTTTTTCTTTTTTAAGATGTTGGGGGTAGGAGTTTTTTATTAATTTATTATTTATTTATTTTTGCTGTGTTGCATCTTCGTTTCTGTGCGAGGGCTTTCTCTAGTTGTGGCAAGCGGGGGCCACTCTTCATCGTGGTGCGCGGGCCTCTCACTATCGCGGCCTCTTGTTGCGGAGCACAGGCTCCAGACGCGCAGGCTCAGCAGTCGTGGCCCACGGGCCCAGTCGCTCCGCGGCACGTGGGATCCTCCCAGACCAGGGTCCGAACCTGTGTCCCCTGCATTAGCAGGCAGACTCCCAACCACTGTGCCACCAGGGAAGCCCGGAGGGGCTCTTCTGAATGCCACCCACCCCCTGCCACCTCTGGGCTCCAGGAGCAGGTGAGGATCAGAGAAGAGTGGGCAGGAAACCTCCTCCAGGGATGCCCTGGGCTCCTGGAGCAGGACAGGGAGGGTGATCCTAGGGGGAGTTTGGTGACATTTCTAGGAGAAAGTCTCAAGTTTGGACAGAATCAGGTTGGGAATGTGGGCTTGCCCTGCTGCCAGGGAGGATGTGCCTGCAAAGTGAGGAGAAACACAAACCCTGCTTCTCTCTAGCTGTCATCCAGGCGAGGGTCCTGTTCCACACCCAGCCTCCCGTCTGTTCAAGAGAGGGGATCGTGGGTGACCTGTGTGAGGCTTGATTATGAGCGTGTGTATTCCTAAACCAAATTCAACCCACCTGCCACGCTGGGAGAAATGCGCTGTCAGTTACTCCTGGGCCCTCACCCCTACCCTGCAATGTGCAAAATCCCCACTGCTCCTGCTGAGATGTCCACTGGCCCAGCTGCACAGCACAGCCCGAGGCCCCACTGCTTCTGAGCCTGCAGCCTGGCGTCCTGGGCCCTGAGCCCAGCCTCCCTGTGTGCCCCCTTCTGAGGGCGAGGGTCTTCAAGCAGGTTCAGGACCCTATAGTCCTATGACCCCCGCTGGCTCCCACCCCTCCCTGGCCCCTGGGGCCCCCTTTTCTCCACCCTCCTCCAGCAGACTAGGAAACAAAGGACAGGGAGGAGAGAACTCTGGGGCCTGTAACAAAGGCCTCCAAAGCTTGGGACCTAGGCTGCTGGCTCTTCTGCTGGGGAGGGGGGAGGGGGATAACGCAGGCAGAAAAACCCTTATTTCCATCCCCAGAAACCCAGAGCCTCTTTCCGTGACGCCACCCCTAAGGCCATGAGATTCAGAGACCTCCACTTGCCTCCTGAACTCTCCAGCTCTTTTCTAAAAGTTTTTAATGTATCTTTCATCCCACAGAACACATCAAATACCGCAACCACCACGGAGAAAGATGCTCGTCCCTCACACTCATTAATTTGTTCACCAAACATGTACTGGTGCCTGTCGGATGCCAGGCATGGGGAAAACAGAAAGCGAGACATGGTCCCTACCCTCAGGGAGCTCCTGGTCTAGATGGGAGACAGGAGAGTCACGGGGGAGCTCGGTGAGTTGAGGAGCAGCAGGGGCGCGTGTGTACGTGCGCACATGTGTGCGTACATGTGCACATGCGCGTACGTGTGCGTACATGTGTGCACGTGTGTGCGTGTGCACACGCGTGTGCGTATGCTGCGTGTGTGTGCACGTGTGTGTATGGAGAGAAGGTGGGTGCGTGTTGGGTGCCTGGGGGCCCAGGAGGGTGTTGCGGTGCGCTCTGCCCTGGCCCTCTCCGCCTCTTCTCTGAAACGATGGCCTCTGGGGCTTGGCCTGAGGGGAGACAGGCTGCCCTCGTGCCTCTTCAGCTGCAGGGAGAGGTGGGCTGGGGGTGGAGTCGTGAGGAGGGAGGAGACAGGGAGAAACTGACCATTACTGAGCACGTGTCTGAGCCAGCACGTGAAGTGGCTTGTCCTGTTGGTACGTGGTGGCCGGGGTGTAAAGTGTGTCCTCATGCTTTCCTCCACAGCCCCGTTTAGAGGCTAGAAGGGCCCAGAGGGCGGAGGAGGGAAGGGTGAGAAGCTGTACAGCAGAAGGCACAGCCCCTGGGAGAAGGCTGGTCTGCCGGGGAGCCTTAATGCTGCATCCCCAGGGGCCGAGCTCGTCTGTGAAGGAGGCTCCTTATCTGCAGGATGAACCCCGTCTGCTCCCCCTTCCTGGGCTAATCAATCCTGGATCCTTTAACTTTTCCCCCCAGGCTCTGTCTCTGCAGCCTGTAAATCACTTTAACATCTATTTCTGCTCCTGGGTTTGCCTGGTCCATCCGATAACTCAAACCTTGAAGAGTTGGCTTTGGCAGCTGGCAGCTGCAGTGGAAAGGGTGTGCACGAAATTTTCTAATATCTGAGCAACGTGTATCACAGCACTTCCCACTGGGAAGGGGCCCCTTCTTCCTCTCCTTCTCACCCCCTCCCAGCCACGCAGGCATTCCCATCACAACATTATCCACCCAGTTATTCAAGAGGCGCTCACTGAACCCATACTCTGTGATCACGAGGATGAATGAGGCTGTGATGGGGAGACAAAAGAGGCAAATAGCTACTACATAGTAGGATGGGGGCTGGAACAGAGGGACATGGAGGCACCAGTACATGATAGGACAGAAAAGGTGGCAGAGAAGGGGACATTTGAGCTGGGCCTTGAGGGATGAGTAGGAGCTCACCCGACAGACACAAAGTAGAGAACAGAGTGAGCAAAGCCAGAAGAGCGTGCCTGTGTTTGGAAGACAGGAGAGTAACCTCGTGTGGCTCCTGCTCACGTGTGAGTAGAGAGGCAGCAAAGCTGCATTTGCAGAGGCCTTGAGTGCCGTGCTAAGGGCCGTCACTGAGCCCACAGGAAGTCATCGAAGGGGTTTCAGCAGGAGAACCATGATCAGACTTGCTGCCTGTGACTCCAGCTTGGGTGATGTGATAACGGGAAGCCCAGGCTCATGCTCCCCGCCTCCCCTTCTCCCCCAGCGTCCACCTCTTCCCACGCTTCTGGGAATTCTGAAAGACCAAGCACCTTCCTCATCAGCTCTCTTCCCACACTCTTCACCAAATGACAAGAACAAGAAAAATGATAACCACCAGTTACTTATTCAATAAAGACTTATTGAGCACCTACTATATGCCAGGAATGTTTCTAGAAAACTGAGACACAGCAGAGAGCAAAAGAGATATAAGACTGTGGCCCTCCACGGAGTGTGAGTATATTGCAGGTGAACTCGGCACAGGATTGCATGGACCTAGCCCTCTTAACTCGACGCCCAGAAGCCAGGACCTGGGACCCAGCTAAGCCTGTTGGAGTCCTGACTCTGCCACTTTCTTCTTGCACGACCTTGGGCGAGTGACCAGGTCCTGCTGCGTCTCAGCTCCCCCCTGTGTAGCATGAGGGGGCCAAAGCCACTTCAGGGCCGTGGGGAGGATTCTCAGGAGCCAGAGCCTGCTCTGGGCCAGGTGCCGGGTGACAGCTTACCTCAGTTTCCCCACTTGGGGCCCTGACAATGTCACCACAGGGTGCTCTCTGGAAAGCCTCCGAGAACCCAGGGCAGATAGCGTGCAAGGCTTCAAGTCTGTCCTCAAGCTCGCAGGAGCTTTGTGTCCCTAAGAGACAAAAGCTTGTTCCCGTCACAGAGGCCACTCCGGCCACCACCCTGTCACTGCAGTGCCTCCACCTTCCTGCCGTGACAGCCCTGCAGCGTGGCCCAGAGGGGCCCGAGTGACCCCTTCCATTTGGACGTTGCTGTGGTTTGTCATCCCCGGTGATGACACGTCCTGCTTAGAAAGGAGATTAGTTGGAAACACGCATGTTTAGAGGGCAAATCACTTTATTTAAAAACATTCCAGCTGAAAAGCAGTTGCAGACAACCGTTGGAGCATCCATGCTCCCCTCAGCCGAGCAGCCTCTGCTCCTAGCAAACCAAGCCGGCCCGGGTTCTCTGGATGTGCGTTTGGCTTTATCTCTGATGATACCTCGGGCGGGGGCTTCCCGTGAATCCCTCAGGGCTGAGCCACCTCCATTTACACAGCGGTTCAACGGAAACTCTCAGAGGATGGCTGGTGAACACACACATTCCCGCCCACACAATGGAGATGCAGAACACATGTTTCTACATGCAGGTGTGCGTTCTGTGTTAGAAAGAACAGTGGACCTGATAATAAAAATACCTGGTTTCAAATTTTGTCTCTGCCATGACATTTAAGGTCTCTGACAAAACAGTAAACTCTCTGAGTCTCGGTTTTTGCATTTGTCAAGTGGGGATGGGAGGGTTCTTGTGTGAAACTGGACAAGATCCCGTATGTGAGGACTCGGCCCAGACTAGCAGTTAAGTAAATAACTAGCAAGTTTGTCCCTCCTTGAGCAATTAATCTTCTGGTTTGGGAATTTATTTTAGAAAATATTGGTCTAAATGTGTACTTGATGCATTCACTCATGTCACTCATGTGTCTATTCAGTAAATATTTATCCATCACCTGCTCCGTGATTGGGTATGACCTGGTATCAAGGAAACAGGAAAGGCCTTGTCCTACCTTTGGGGGAGCTCCAGGCCTATGGAGAGGGCAAGATGAGTGAGCATCTCCTGCCCAGCCCCCTGGGTCCAGCCCACGCTGCCCCTTGGTGCAATAGTCCTGAAATGCAAACCTGACCCTGCTTTACATTCAAGTTGTTCCCTGGTGCCTAAGTCCTTGCTGAGCTCAGGCCCTGGACCTCTGGTCCCACCGGCCCCACCAGACCCACATCCTGCCCCCTGTTTCCGCCTTGCCCTGCAGCCTCCAGCAGGACTGCACCTCTGGGGTACACCTGCGTTCTTGCATCCTACTCCCTTTGTCTACTGCCTGCTATTAGCCCTCTGACTGCCCAGCTCCGGATGCTCCTTCCCACGTGTCCCTTCCTCTTAGACCCATCACAGGCACTGGTGTCCGGTATTTGTTATTGACTCTCGTCTTGCCTGGGGGCCTCTCAAGGGCAGGGGCTCTATTTTGCTCCCTCTGATTCCCCAGGGGACATCCAGGGACTGGTGCAGGGGCTCAATAAATTCAGCTGTAGCTTTGTTTTAAGCAGCAGGCTTCTTATTTTAAATGCTCCTTATTAGTCAGCAGTTTTGGAAAGAGAACTGGTCCCCCAGAAACGCGTGACCCTCCTACCCAGCCCGAAGTGGGAGGTGACACTGGGGAGGCCAGGACGCTGCTCAGGACCACAGAGCCACAGGGACATGGGGACACGGCCAGGAGCCTGGCTGCCCAGAGCACGTGCTTCTGCGCCTGCTATTTCCAGTTCTGCTTTCTTCATCTTGCTGCCTGGGCCCTTCTTGGCAAGTCATCTTGGTCATTTCAGAAAGAGGAGGGGGATTTATTTTTGAAAGTGCTTAATGATATTCCCAGAGGCCTGTGAGGAGCGTCTGCAGGAACAGTCAGTGTCGTCTGAACCTGCCTCATGCACGGCTCCGCTCCTGTCTTTCCTGCCTGGAAGCCTTTAATAAACAACAACGGGCCTTCCCTGGTGGCGCAGTGGTTGAGACTCTGCCTGCCGATGCAGGGGACACGGGTTCGTGCCCCGGTCCGGGAAGATCTCACATGCCGCGGAGCGGCTGGGACCGTGAGCCATGGCTGCTGAGCCTGCGCGTCCGGAGCCTGTGCTCTGCAACGGGAGAGGCCACAACAGTGAGAGGTCCGTGTACCGCAAAAAAAAAAAAAAAAAAAAAAACACTTAAAAAAGAAATAAATCAGGAAAAATATTCTAATAGAAAAATGGACAAAATGTCCAGGCTAAGAAATGTAAATGGCCAGTGAGCACTCAAATAAAACCTTAACCACATTAGAGATAAAAGAAATGCAAATTAAAAATAACAAGAAAATACAGTTTTGCATATAAAACCAAAAGTAAGAAATATGGAAATATACATTAAAGTCATAAAAGGACATTTCGCCACAGAAACTTTACTTCTAAGAGAATATACTAAATAATTAAGAATATGCTCAAAGATTTATTTACAAGAATGCTCACCCCTAATAGCATTGGCTATTGGAGTAAATGATTGGATATAACCCACAGAACTAATGGTGGGGGATTCATGTTCTTTTGATGGGTTACTTAAGTGCCAGCCAAAGTGATATTCCAGAGTGTACACACTCACACACACACACAATTCTAGCGGGTATACACAAACATGTTACATGGTTAATCTCTCGGTGTGAGATTATGTGTGACTTTTATGTGGTTTTTTTTTTTGGTTATCCTTATTTTTGTAGTTTATCTGCAGCGAACATGTAAAATCTCTATAATAAAGAAGCGTTTGTGAGTCCCTGGTCGGCGGAGTGGTTTCCCTCCACGTTGTCTTAGATCCTAACTAGAAGCATGGAGCAGTCAGGTGGCCACAAAGGTGGAACAGCTGGACACAGCAACAGAGGAGCTGGGGAAGGACTCGGGTTCACCTGCTTCCAAAGCTGGTGTCCCCTGAGCTCAACGTGCGCCCTCAATGTGCACTTGGTAAAGGGGCCATCTCTCTGATTCACCAGCAATGGGCGCTTCCAGATGCTTCCCTGCCAGGTGTGGGAGGTGACTGTGGGACCCCTCTGGCGCTCTATTTCAACCAGCCTTGGGGCTTCCCTGGTGCTCCAGTGGTTAGGACTCCACGTGTCCACTGAGGGGGCACAGGTTCGATTCCTGGTTGGGGAGCTAAGACCCCACAAGCCTCGTGGCCAAAATAAACTTAAAAAATAATAAACCAGCCTCATTAGAACCCATCACACATGGTCCTGCCGCCAGGAGCTCTGCAGCTCCCGGAGGTCCGAAGCAGCCCACCCTGGCCCCCTGGGAACCAGTTTGGCACATGTGAGTTTTCCGGGCCCTAGATCCTCTGGGAGGCTGAGCTCTGGGTGTGGGGACCTCGGCCTGCCCTGTCTGTGCCCATCACGAGCGGGAAACATTGGGCAAGTCCGTTTGCCTCTCGGAGCATCCGTTTCTCCAGCTTCAAAATGGGGATAACATTTTCTATCCCATGGAGGCCTTGAAGGCCACACGAAGGGACTCAGGTTTATTCCAATGGAAGAAAACTCCACAGGTGATTCTGCCAGGAAGAATCCCAAGGGACTCGTTCCCGCTAGCGACCACTACCGGGGTTCCCTGCGCTCAGCTGCAGCGGGCAAGGCCAAGCTTGAGGGATTTCCACCCTAGAGAGCGCATTCCCCCCTCAGAGGGAGGGGCGCAGGGGGAGGCTTGGCATCTGACTCCTCTCTGGCCCTGGGTCAGTGCTGTGACGACCTTGAGGTCAGGGGTCACTTCAACCTCCCCCGCACAAGGGGCACCTCGACTTAGGAATCCTACAGCGATCAGGGAACAATGAGGTCCACACCTCCGTGGTTAGCAGATGCCTTGCTGAGCCCTGCAGATCTGGAAGACGGAGAATGCTCTGGGGAACGTTTCTGGGGAAATTTTTTCCAGATGTTTTTGGAGAATTGGAGGTATTTCTGAAAGACAAGAGACTTCCCCTCTGGGGGCCCCCAGATGTTTTCCCTCTTACACTGTCATCCTTCAGAGGACTAGAGAAGTTTACTATTATTCTTAACCAGGGAGATACGGAAGATGGGTTTATTATCCCATTTTATGAGTATGACACACTGAGGCTTGGAGAGTTAAACGGCTCTCCCCTGGTCAGAGCTTGTTCGTGGTGGGCCCAGGAGTTCTGGTTCTGCCTTCTAAGCACAGTCTGCCCATATCCATATTTTTTAAAGCTTTAAGCCCTGGGTGAAATAATGGCTTTTCCACTTACTGGTTGTGTCATCTTGAGTGTGTTATCAATAGCCAGCTAAAATAAGGGACGTCCAGTTAAGTTTGAATTTCAGGTAAACAATGAATAGGTGTTTTTAGAATAAGTATGTTCCATGCAATATTTGCTAACTCTGGTGCTGTAGATTATATGTTGGTGTCTCTCCCCATATTGGTATGTTGAAATCCTAACCCTCAGGATGACGGTATTAGGTGAGGTCTTTGGGAGGATTAGATCATAAGGGTGAAGCCTTGTGAATGGCATTAGTGCTCTTATGAAAGAGACTTCCTTGCCCTTTCTGCCAAGTGAGGACACGGCAAAAGGGAACCATCTGTGCACCAAGAAGTGAGTCCTCATCGGACATCAAACCTGCTGACACCTTGATCTTGGACTTCCAGCTTCCAGAACTATGAGAAATAAATTTCTGTTGTTTGTAAGCCACTCAGTCTTTGGTATTTTATTACAGTAGCCAGAACAAACTAAGACACCTGGCAACTCTAATTATTCCTCTAATTTTAAAAGGTAAAAGGGAACTGCTGTGAAGAGTAACTTTGATAATGTATTAAAGAATCCACCGCAAAATAGCATTCAGAAAGAAAACACAAGCACCTGTAGAAGGCCATATAAACTATCTCTGGTTCTCTCCTCCCCCGACCTTCAAAAACTTCATACCCAGGAGTTGGTAAACTTTTCCTGTAAATGGCCAGTTAGTAAATATTTTAGGCTTTGTGGGCCATTAAGTCTCTGTTGCAAATACTCAGCTCTTCCATGTAGCATAAAAACAGCAAAGAGACCATATGTAATAAATGGTTGTGGCTGAGTTCCAATAACACTTTATTTACAAAAACAGGCAGAGGTATGAAAAGATAATACACCCCAATGTTCACAGCAGCATTATTTATAATTGCTAAGGTACGGAAGCAACCTAAGTGTCCACCATAGATGAATGGATAAAGAAGATATGGTACATATATATAGAATGGAATACTACTCAGCTATGTGGAACCTAAAAAATACAACAAACTAGTGAATAAAAGAAGAAAGAAGTAGAGGGCTTTCCTGGTGCCGCAGTGATTAAGAATCCGCCTGCCAATGCAGGGGACACAGGTTCGAGCCCTGGTCCGGGAAGATCCCACATGCCGCGGAGCAGCTAAGCCCATGCGCCACAACTACTGAGCCTGCGCTCTGGAGCCCGTGAGCCACAACTACTGAGCTTGTGTGCCACAACTACTGAAGCCCGCGTGCCTAGAGCCCGTGCTCCGAAACAAAGAGAAGCCACCACAATGAGATGCCTGTGCACCGCAACGAAGTGTAGCCCCCGCTCGCCGCCAACTAGAGAAAGCCTGCACACAGCAACAAAGACCCAACACAGCTAAAAATAAATTTTAAAAAAAAGGAAGCAGAATCACAGATATAGAGAACAAACTAATGGTTACCGAGGGGGGAAGGGCAATATAGAGGTAGTGGGGAAAAGGATTATTATGGGATTATGTGAAATCATGTGTGTGAAGCTTTTGAAAATTGTAAAGCACTATAGAATTGAAATAATCTTTAACTGAATTTAAAAAAACAGGTAGGGGTAGATTTAGCTGAGGGAGCTGGCTGACTCCTGCCCTCCCGGTAACTATTTGCCTGTCAAGTGATTTGATTCTAGGTCTCTAGCTTCCTTCTGTATTTTCTCATCAGTCACTAATTGCTAAAGCAATTGCTAAAGCAAAGGTATTCTGTTCCCATTTCTCAAAAAAACACACACCCAGCTGTGGAGACCACAGGCTTGGGGACAGGCTCCCCCGAGGAGATTGCAGCACCCTTGCCCCCTTACCCCAAAGTCCATGGACAAGGCCCTTGTCACCCAAAGCTGCCCTTTCCACCAGCACAGACATGAGGCTGCAACTACCAGACTCTCTTGTCAAGCCATTGTCATGGTAACCTCTGGAAGCTGCGTCTCCAGCTCAGCCCTGAGAGGTGTGCATGCGAGAAAATGAAGTTCCTGGAAAAAACCGACCAATTTCACCAATCTTTAGAGCAGTCATCGGGCCCAGGGAACCGTGGAAGGAGTGGAAAGAAATAATACAAGGCCAATAATAATTATGCTAAAAACAATATCAAAATTATATTGTGTTCGTACAGCACTCCACATCCACAATCTCAATTTATGTCTACCATCCTTAGCGTTTCCTCTAGTCATTTATTCATTTAGCACCTACCCTGTGTCAGGAACTGTTCTAGGCCTTGGAGTTTCAATGATGAAGCAGACTCTGCCCTCAAGCACCTTATGGTTTAGTAGGGTTGTGGGGAGCCATGGAAATAAAGAAACAAAATAATTACAAATCGTGACAAGCACAGTGAAGGGAGAACACAGGATAAAGAGTACAGATGAATGTGTCTGTGGGGTAAATCTATCTAGATAGTAGGATAAGGGCGGGTCATTCAAAGGAGGTGACGTTTCAGCTAAAGGGCTGAATGGTTAGAATGAGTCACTTGGGAAAGAATAGGGGAAAGGGCACCTTAGGCCGTATGACTAGCATGTGCAAAGTAGATGAAGTCGGGGGAAATCACAAAGCACGTTTTGTTCTCAGTTAAGTGTATCAGTCAACGCTATGGACTGAATGTTTTTGCCTCCATCCCCAAATTCGTATGTCGAACCCTTAATCCCCAAGTGATAATATATGGAGGTGGGGTAATTAGGTATAGACGGGGGTCATGGGGGTGGAGCCCTCGGATGGCATTAGTGCTCCAATAGGAAGAGAAAGCCTGGAGCTCGCTGGCTCGCCACCGTCTGAGGACACAGTGAGAAGGTGACTGTCTGCAAGCCGGGAAGAGGGATCTCACCAGAACCTGCCTGGGATGGCACCTTGAACTCAGACTTCCCAGGCTCCAGAACTGTGAGAAATAATTTTCTGTTGTTTAAGCCACTTGGTCTCTGAGATGTTTTGTTACAGCAGCTCTAGCTGACAAAGACAGTCGGCGTCCAGTCCAGTCCCAGGTTAGCAGAAACCATTCTAGGCACTTCAGAGGGAGTTTAATAAAGGGAATTGGCTTCCAGCTGTTGGGAGGGTTAGAAGAACAAAAAAAAAAAAAACAAAGGGGGTGGGGGTTAGAGGAGCAAAAGAAAGAAAAGGATTTTTTCCCAGAGGCTGGTGAGGTGCTTGTGCCCCTGGACTGGGGCCCGTGAGCCCACGTGGGTAACGAGTCACGCTCCCATCCTCATCATGCACATGAGCAAATCAAGGAAGAACCTTTCAGTAAAATTGACACTGTTTTTATTAGTTATAGCAAAAAAACCCCACCCAAAACAACAAATAAGTAAGCAAGTGTGCACCTGAAACCACCACAATATTGTAAATCAACTATACTTCAGTTAAAGAAATAGCTAAACAAGTGGCATAATGAGCAAATGCTAATATAAATCAACAAAAACGTCTACAGATCATTCAGAAAATGACTAACGAACTACAGGATATTAGGGAAGGGCTACTAACAACCAGCTGCACAAGAGGGAAACACAAATGGCCCTTAAAAATATGAAAAGAGGTCCCTTCATTGTGATAAGAGAAATGGAAAATAAACTACAAGGGATACCATTTCTCATCTCTCAGGTTGGTAAAGATCAAAGCGTTTGAGAATGCCAGGACACAGAGGGAGCGGCCAAGTTTTCGAGCTCCTGTATTTCTGAGAGTGTGACTTGTTCCCACGTCTAAGGAGGTCAGTTGGCCACCCCTGTCACACTTGGGGTGTGACCTGCCACTGTCGCTGCATGTTTATCCTCCAGCTGAACTCGCACCTGGGGAGGTGATGTGTGCGCAAGGGTGCTCACCACAGCACTGTCTGCTAGCAAATGACTGGAAACGACTTCAGTGTCCATTGGTAGGGGGCTGGTTAAATAAGTTACAGAATAAGATGGAGCAGAGAAAACAATGAGAAATCTCTATATATACTAAAAAAGGAAATTTCTCTAAAAATATTTTTAAGGGAGAAATATGATAGTTCAGCAATGTGATAGTTCTGGTCCCACTAGAAGCCAGTTCCAAGATGGGATTAGAGCACAAAACACTTACTGGGGGAGGGATCAGGGGAAGGTAGGGGTGGTGGCAGCCATCAGACTGGGTGCAGGTCTCACACCTGTGGGAGAAGAGTAGGAAGGAAGGAGGGTGAGAAGTTAGGAAGCATCTTGATGTCAGCTCAGGGCAAGAAAGTCTCCACCAGGCTAATGGGGAGTTCCCACGTCGAAGCGGCCTGTCCAGGGAAGTTTCCTGTCTCATGGACGGAGCAGGCCTGCCTAGGTGCCCCTGCTGGCAGTCACCAGCTGAAAATACCCTGAAGGAAGCCAGGCCTCAGGGAAGAAAGGCAGTGGATCCAGAGGGCAGCAGCTGGGCTGTCAGCCAACTATACTCCCTGCAGCAGGAGACTGGTGGGCACGTTTTCCTGGCCACCACACGCAGGACCTTTGTGTAACATGGACTATTTATGGGGAGAAATATATACACTTGTCTGTAAAGTACAGGACATCTCTGGAAGGATGCACAGGAAATTAGGAGTGGTGGCCGCCTCTGGGAAGTGGCCAGCAGGAAAGGGAGAGACACATTCTTTCCATTGTAAGCCTTGTGTACTTTAAAGATGTCGTACTGTGTGTATCACCTAGTCCAAAAAATAAATTAAAACTAAAAATGACAATTGAGACATGAGAATTGATGAGGTTACCTAGGGTGAGAGTTGAAAAGGAATAAAAGAAGAGAGCCTGGGACCAGATCTGAAGAACCCCAATATCTAGAGGAAGAGGAGAGGGGAGGATCCAGCCAATAAACGGGGCCTGGACCCGAGGAGCAGGAGGGAAACTCCAAGCGGGCGGCACCCCGGAAGTCAGTCAACTGTGCCGAGTGGGGCTGAGTGTTCAGGTGGGAGAGGACTGAGGCTTGTCCACTGGGTGGGTCAATGTGAAGGTCACTGGTGACCTCAACAAGAGCAGGCTTGGTGTGGAAGCAAGGTCTCCAAAGAGTGAATTAGAGGATTAGGAAGTGGAAACACCTGCCTAGACAACACCTTCTGGACATTTGCCTTGAAGGGGACTAGAGAGTGAGAAGGAAGCTACAGAGAGATTTTTTTTAAAATTAAAGTTGATTTACAATCTTGTGTTAGTTTCAGGTATGCAGCAAAGTGATTCGGTGTATATATATATACCTTTTCAGATTCTTTTCCATTATATGTTATTACAAGATATTGAATATATTTCCCTGTGCTATACAGTCAGTCTTTGTTGTTTATAGGGTTTAAAATTATAATATGGGAGGTGACGGCACATGCTGTGTGCTGATGGGGATGATCTAACAGGAAGCGTAGAAGAGTTATGCATAGGAGAAGGGCAAAGAGGGCCAGGCCAAGTCCGGGAAAAGGTGAGAGAAAATCGATTCAGAGACGGTAGGGAGGTTGTCCAAAGTCACACAGCTCACTAGTGTCCCCTATTTTTTCCTCTTCAGTAGAGAGGAAGAATAGAAAGTTGGGTTTCTTTTTCAGGTTCAAATATAGGACATTTCCCAAAGTTTATGAGTTGAAACAGAAATAAGACATTGCAGTGAAAAACTCCTAGAGAAAAAATAATTTGCAAGTGGGGAGACCAGCTTGGTTCAGCATCATGAAGGGCCTGGAGCTTCCAGGATGAGAACTCGTTGCAGTGAAAGGTCCTTCCACTCCGGGGCCACCTGTAGAAAGTGGTTGGTTTCTCCACCAACTTTTTAATCCAACCCCACTTCTATTTCAAAAAACGGGCAAACTAGAAACAGCTTTAAGTAGTCCAGGTCAAATGCCCAAGTCGTAACATTTTGGAAGTGAAAACTCTTTGGGGTAAAAATTAAGTTGGATAAAGTATGGACATTTTCTTAGCTTAGATCCTGGCTTGAGGTAATCATTCAGTAAATGGTAGTTGTTAGTACAATGCCAGGCTGTGATTAATGGAAACTCATGTGACAGAAAATTCTGGACTTGGAAATAGATGTGTCTATTTTAGTCACCACTCAGTACCGAGGGGCTCCACAGGTGCTTAATCTGCACAGGTCTACACAGGGTCTACACCTGTAGAAGGTGCTTAATCTATGTTTGCTGAATGAAAGAACCCTACCTTAGCCCGTTTCCATGGTCAAAATCTAGCCTTGTCGGGGCTTCCCTGGTGGGGCAGTGGTTGAGAGTCCGCCTGCCGATGCAGGGGACACGGGTTCGTGCCCCGGTCCGGGAAGATCCCACATGCCGCAGAGCGGCTGGGCCCATGAGCCATGGCCGCTGGGCCTGCACATCCGGAGCCTGTGCTCCACAACGGGAGAGGCCGCAACAGTGAGAGGGCCACGTACCACAAAAAAAAAAAAAAAAAAAAATCTAGCCTTGTCACCAGTGATGATGACCTCTCGGTCATCACAGCTGTAATCTACAACCGCCAAACTTGAATCACACACAACCCCATTCACAACCACTAAATCCTTGAGTTACCTGGCAACCCACTGTTTCCCCCACCCAGTCACTCCTCCACTCTCTTGGTGATGAATTCAGCCCTCTCCTCCCTCCAAATCTCCATCAGTTCCTCCGCCAGCCATATTCCACGACCTGTCCACGCTCCTTCTCAGGTACAGATGTGCACCAGATCCCAGCCTCTCCTCTGTCACCTGCATCAACCTTTCCTCTCTAGTGCTTTATTCCCATTAGCATGTACGTGTGCTGCACTGTTTGATCCAGCCCCTTTCACAAACTCCAGACTTATTTCCGCAGTGTACGCAGACGCCGCACTGGACTGTCTAATGGGCATCTCAGCATATCCTGCCCAGAGCAGCACTGCTGAGCTCACTCTCACCGTCTCCTCCCCAGGCTAACCTCAGCTGGCAGCCTGGAGTCACCCGGGCCCCTCCTCCGTCTCAGCCCTCTGCCTTCACTTCCCTCCAGGCGCTGGCCATCTTGTGGTTCCTGGGCACATGGCCAGGCTCCCAGGACCCAGGTCTTGCCCTGGCGGCTCCTCCCCGAACCATCCTCCGCGTACATCACAGGGGCAGCTCCCTCCCCTCCTTGACTCACATGCTGCCTTCTCAGGAGGCTTTTCCCTCTGAAGCTGCGTCCACGCATATCCTGCGTCCTAGGTGTTCCACTCATGGATAGAAATGCGTTCCTATGTTCATGAAAAGACAGGCACAAGAATGTTTACAGCGGCACTATCCATAATTTCCCTTCGAGTCTCTCCCAGGCTCAGGGAAAGATCAACGGGAGTTCACAGAGCACAGGTCTTCGGAACCTCTGGGCCTGGGTTTCCAGGGAAACTGAGCTGGGGCCCGACAGTCTCTATTGTGGTGGAGGGTCTGGGTCTCAGGATCACAGAGCTGCCAGACGCATAGCCTCACATCATTTAAAACTGGCACTGAATTTTTCCCTCTCCCCACTTTGCAGGTGGGACAAGCTGATGCCCAGTGAGGGAGGGTGATTTTCCCAAGGCCACACAGCAAGACAATGGTATTGAAGTCTACTCCCAGGGGGGCCTGTTCCACTGTGCTCCACATCTTATCTTTCCTGGGCATCAGAGAAAGTGAGGCCTCGAAGGCATGGAGGTCTCGGGGTTCTCCATCCAGGTTGCCCATTAGAATCAGCTGGGAATGCCCTTGCCTGCACCCCACCCTGGACCAGATAAATCAGAGCCTCTGGGGATGAGGCCTGGGCACTGATATTCTTTTAAAGCCCCCCAAGTGGTTCTAATGTGCAGCCAGGATAGAGGACCACTGTTCTAGCCCCAGAGGTAGGCGTGAAGCCCAGAGATGGGAAAGGTCTAGGCCATAGTTGTTAAGACCAGAGTGGATGTCACACCTGCTCTTTGGACCCGCGGCTCAGCGCTCTTTCTAATTCAGGACACTGCTACCCTCCTGCCTCCAGAGACCCTCTAAAAAGAGTCTAACATCTGGTCCTCATCACGGTGCTACGAAGCCCAGTGAGGAATACATCACACTCATATACGTTTGGAACAGAATTCAGGTCAAATAATGAGCAGGTTGGGAATTCTGGTGTCCCCATAGCTGAATTCACTAATTTCTAGTCTTTGAGAGTTTTCGCCACCCCACTTTCCCCCGAATCACGCTGTCCACTCCCCGCAACGGCAAAGTCTCTGTGATCTCTGTTATTACAACATGCCCACAGCATGTATTGTTAGTGCCACTGGAAAGAGGTGCTAAATGAGGCCTCAGGGAAGACGAGTGACTTTTCCAGGGTCACAGATCAATAAGGTGGCCTTAGCCAATAATTTGAACTTAGGTTCACAAAAATCCAAGAACGTGCTCTTTCTCCTGTCTTTTGCCAACTCTGTTCATTCCTGGACAGGCTCAAACCATGAGCTACTTTGTCAGCGGCCACCATGTCCCCCATTTCACCCCAGGCAGCCCTCCAGGTGAGTCCTCGGGCTCTTCCTTGCCCAGAAATCACTGGCTGGGTTGTGCTCCAGGGGCCCACAAGGCCCGTCGGGGGTCTAAGACTGAATCTGAGACTTGCGGCTGGTCAAGAACCAGCTTTGGCTCCAAAAATCTGCCTCCTTTTCTCTGCCAGGGTCTGGTATAGCCGGAAGGCTCTTCCAAACCCGTCTTCTGGAAAGAGAAACATTTAAATTAGAGCTGAGTTTCAGTGAACCTTGCGTTACAGCAGAGCCTGTCATCTGAAGCCTGGGCTTTCCTTTGCAATTTTCATTTTAAAAGAGAGTGTTTATGCAAATTTGTCATGAAGGTTTAAAAATCTCAACTTGCCCTGGAGCCAAACTCTGCTTTTCTAATCGGGTAGGGGAGTCATTGCTAAAGCGCCAAACAATGTTCTTCGCGAAATTGCATGTTTTGCAGGAGTTGCTCTTGAAAACATATAATTCTGATGTTGTGAAACCATTGCTTCAATGCAGAGTTTTGAAAAAATGGAAATGTTCACTCGGGGAACTGAAGGGGTGGTTATTCGAGGTTGTAACAGTCTGGAATACTGTCTGCATAGGATGGGGAAGGAGACAGGCATTTGTGGGTTGATTTCTCAATAATACAGGAAGGTGAGGAACTGGGGAGGAGGAATGTAAAGAAGAAAGGGCCTCAGACTCAGAGACCTGGTCACCCTCTGCCCCAGGCTGCTGAGCTGCTTGAGGTCAATCTTTGAAGCTTGCTGGGCTTCAGTTACCTCCGCTAGGAAAATGAGCCGCTTGGGCTAGATGCCCCCGAGGTGGCTTGGGCTCCTGGGGTGCTTACTTCTCTGGGGCTCCTCTTCCCACATGGCAGCCAAAGGTGCTGAACTGGATGACTCAGGAACAGTCTGGTCCTAAATTCCATACTCTCTGAAATTTTCTGATTGTCACTGGATGAGTCCCAGTCCACAGGAGGCCTTGCTGGGCCGCCACCTTCTTTATGTCCTTCCCAGAGAGGTTAGTAGAGTGTTTCCTTAACTAACCACACTTGGGTTGAGTCTTTCCAATGCCAGAAATAAAGAAGGATTTAAAGAAATTTCATTTTTCTCTTTCAGAGTCGGTCACTGTTTACTGTATTTGTGCATTATAAAGCGATTGATCTGTGGGGGAACGTAGGGTGCAGAGCAGGGACGGGGTCACATTTTTCCTCCTTCTCCTTGAAGAGATATGAACCTCTGGGACTCCTTGAACAGCCAAGAGTCTGCCAGAAACCTCTCTGCGACTTTGGACGCGGGTGAGTCTTGAGTCCAGGGCTGGCCTGAATCGCACGCTGGGCTGAGGACTGGCCCGGGCTGCCGCTGCACAGGTCTTTTGCGTTGCACTGTCTTCTCCTGTGGTCCTGCGGAGCCTCCTCCAAGTCCAAGATAACGGCCCCCCTGCTGGCTTTCTGGCCACTGGGGACTCAACCGCAGTGGCTCCTGTCACTGGGGGAGTTTTTCAGTATTCAGTTCCTTCTGATTCAGGGGTGGTGGGTGTCCCCCATAATCAGAAGCTTTCCTCTTTGCTCCCAGCTTCCCTTCTAGTCCACCTTACATCCCTTCTCATACTTCAATGCTAGAGTATTTCTCTCACTGGAAACCAAGGCTTTTTTGTTTGGGCCTTCACTCCCTATTCTGGCTCCAGCTCAGCACTGGCTATCCCTGCCCCCCAGCCCAGTTCCACAGAGGCCTGGATCTGCTTATGGGATGGTCTCTGCTCCCGTCTGAGCTTGCCTGGCCTTCACGCACAGGGAACAAGTCCTGGCCAGCAGCACCTGCTCATGGTGCAGGCACAGGACTGTCCTCTGCTACTCCTCACAGGTCGCTCCTGAGCTGCCCCTTACTCAACCCCCTGCCTCTCCAGTGCCAGCCTTTGTGCCTTGAGAAGCTCATTTGTTCATTTTTGCCATTTTTACACAAACACACAAGCACACATTCCTTCAATCTAGTAAGTAGTGGACACAGCTTCTACTGATTGGATACCTACTCAGTGCTCGGCGCTGACTATATCAGGATGCTTTCAGCTATAAAAAGCAGAAAAGACTCCAAATGGCTTGTAATAATAATGGCCAACATATGAACCCTTTTAATCCTGCAACCATCTTGTAAAGTAGATATAGTTATTATCTCCGTGCCCATTTTACAGATGAGAAGACTGAGAGAGATAAGCATGCTAAAAGTCATAAGTGGTAGAGCCTGGATTTGGCAGTCTAGCTCCGAGCCTACACTCTGGACCACCACTATACTGTGCATTGAACCATAGGATAGGATTCTTTCACTTAACAAGATGTCCCAGGGTGGGAACATGCCAAGGGCAGTTAATTCAACAGCTCAACTTTGCCACCAAGGCCCGGGGTTCTTTTCACCTTTGTGCTCTGCCATCTTTAACCTCTTGGCTTTTTTGTTCAGTATTATCCCTTTACGTTACAACAGGGCTGCAGCATCTCCCAGTATCACATCCTTACTTAACAACACCCAAAGGCCATCAAAAGAGCAAGTCCCTTCCTTATGGTTCTTTTTAAGATGAAGGAAACATCCGCAAATTTCCCGAGATGCTTCCCCTCCTGGCCCCTTAGCCAGAATAAAATTACACGCCTATTCATAAACTACCCACTGAGATGAAATGGGCTTGCCATAACTGGCTTAGACCCATCAGGACCCACGCTGTTGAGCTGGGAAGGGGCACCGCCTCTCCTGAAGCACAGGGATACCTGGATGAAGCTGGCTTCTGGTTTGTGGGCAGGGACGGCGAGCCAGAGGCGTGTGGGCCGGACACACCCACCTTATTTCTTGTTCTCATCATAATCTTACGAGAAAGGGGTTATTATCATTTTACAAGTAAGGAAACTAAGACTCAGAGGGAACCAGTTGGTTGGCCTTGGTGACCAACAGGTCTGCATCCTCAGCGCATCCTCAGGCAGGCTGGCAGGCCTGGGAGTGAAAGCCTCCTTTCCTGTCGTAGACGGACCGCACTGAAAGATTCATGGTCCTGTCAGACGGCTCTCGCTGTCCCTTTGCAGCGACTGCATCAGTTGAACAATCAGAGGAATCCTCACATGACGTTCGCTCTGCTTGTAGGTGGAGGCCCCAGGGGAGCAGCAGGGGGAAGAGAGGCTCTCCCAGCTCCCTCCTGGGGCTGTGCAGCCAGGGAGGGCGGCATCTCCTGGCGTGAGGTTTCCCTTATCTGCAAGCCTGGTTCTGCAGATTAGAGATAAGCCTGCGCTGGCTCTCGGCTCCCATTCCAGAAAGCCGCTGTGGAGCGGTGGCCCCAGGCCCTGCTTTTACAGACCGGCTCTTCTGCTTTCTGATTCTCTTAGGAATGCCAGCACCTTTGACTCTCCCAGCCCCAGGAAGGGACCAGCCCTCTCACTGACCCGTAGGTCCCTTCCTCCCAAGGAGGGGGGGCCTGATCTCACCCCAGGGCTCCCTCTCCCTGTCCTGCACGGCTCTGCTATTTGTAGACGCCCTCTGGGACCACTCCCCAGGCGAGGTGCGTGCTCCGGAAGCGGAGGCAGCCTGACCTCTATTCGGGCCTGTGGGCCCAGGCAGCTGTTTCTCTGCACAGATGGCCGACGCCATTGAGGAGGTCCTGGGACCCACTGTCCAGGCACAAACGTGGTGGGAGGTCCGGAGCAGCGTGCTTCTTTCCCAGAAACAAGCAAGGACACAGACTTCTTTGATTTTCCTCCCCCCTCTATTTGTATATTTTTCACTCCTTGTTCGTTCATCCATCCATCCATCCATCAACCATCATCATCCATCCATCCATCCATCCATCCATCCATCCATCCATCCATCCATCCAACAGGTCCGGAGCCCTTGCTGTGGGGCAGGCATGGAAATACAAAGACAACTCACACATGGTTCCTGCCCCAGCAGGAACCTTGCATTCCAGGGTGATACGCTCCACAACCCGTGAGTATTTAAGGTTTTAATTCCCCTGTGGGCATCTGTGTTTGCATTTGGGTTTCCGCAAAATGAATACACAAATATGGACAATTTAATGGTGGTCTCTCTAGGATCGAGCCAAAGTGAAGCCAGGGCATTCTTTTTAAGAAGGGGCTCTGGGATTTCACTGGTGGCGTAGTGGTTAAGAAGAAGCCTGCCCATGCAGGGGACACGGGTTCGAGCCCTGGTCCGGGAAGATCCCACATGCCGCGAAGCAACTAAGCCCGTGCACCACAAGTACTGAGTCTGCGCTCTAGAGCCCGTGAGCCACAACTACTGAAGCCTGCGTGCCTAGAGCCTGTGCTCCGCAACAAGAGAAGTCACCGCAGTGAGAAGCCCACGCACTGCAACGAAGAGTAGCGCCCGCTTGCCGCACCTAGAGAAAGCCCGCGTGCAGCAACGAAGACCCAGTGCAGCCAAAAATAAATAAAATAAATAATAAATAAATTTAAAAAAGAAAGAAGGGGCTCCGCCTTTCCAGTATTTTTAAAATCTCTCCAGTCAGTCAGATCACCCCTCTTCCTGGGGGCCTTGAACACGTGCTTCTGAGCTGCGGACCTCAGGAGAGGTTAGTGATGCCAGCCTTGAAAGGGGCCTCAGGGAAGTCACTACCGAGCACTGAAAGAGGGGGTCAGGGAGATGGCAGCGGGTGGCCAGTCCAGCTGGCTCTGGGCTTCCTCTCCCGCTGGGCAGGCTGAGCAGGGTATCCACAGGGGCCTGAGTTAGTCGAGGGCTGCCTGGGAGCCTTAAATGTGCTGCAGGAATAGCTGCTCTCCCGGGGCAACCTCCCTCGTGGAGGAGCGTCCGGCACTGCAGAGCAACTGAGGCGGGCTTGGACCACCCAGGGAAGGGGCAGCACTTCAGCACCGAGACGCGTGGCTCCTGGTCTGGTGGTACCCAGCGGTGGGAGATGTGTTTGCCACCAGGGTCTCTTCCCAAGGGGAGAGAACGACACGTTTGAGGGATTGGCGTATTTCCAAGCCTGGCTCTGTACTTATTATTTTAAACACATCTGTCGAAGCTGTCGTGTTTAATAAAAGATAGTTTTTTAAAGGCATTACTAAATTTATAATGGCTTTTCATGCTTGCACATTTTCTCAGATGATGGATACTAAACGCACAATCATCATCACGAGGGGCTTTGATGTAAAACAGTGTTATAAAATGTCTCAAAAGGGTCTCCATACTCAAAATGTGGGGAGCCTGTCCCACTGGAGGGTGACGCCCCCTGCGACCCTCACCTCCCTTTCCCCACCCCGGCAGAAGCCCCTCCTCCAAGGCAGCCCCTGTGCTGTCAGCTCTGGCTCTTGGAAAGCCTGAAGTCACACTGGATCTGACTGTATCCCCGTCACTACACCAGCATCCCACGCTCCCTCCTGGATCCCACCCTTCCCCCTGCTGTGATTTTTTTTTTCACAAAGCAATAGTTACTTTTGTTATATGCTATGCACCCTATTTCCTTAAAAATAAATGATGGTCGTGAAGCAGGGCAATTAATAGGTTGCACATTTTCAGTAGGTTAAAATTAGGTATATACCACATTCGAACGTGCAACACTGCTTTTTAAGTTTTAAATTAAAATGCATGACATCTCGATTTTAGCCAGTAAGACCTGTGTCAGACTTCCAACCTACAGAACTAAAAGGTAATACATTTGTGTTATTTTGAGCCACTAAATGTGTGGCAATTTGTTACAGCAGCAAGAGGACACTAATACAAGCACCCAAGAAACCTTGGGTTGCTTAGTTGCCTCTGGGAAAGGGGAATAGTTAGTTGAAGGACAGGAGTGGAAAAGGTATACAGTATGAATTTTTTAACTATGTGAACGTATTATTTTAACATAAATAAAAATGTTTTGAATGTTTGGGGATCCCCTGCTGTGATCTCCAGGACCACTCCCTCAGCCTACTGTGGACGGGCCTCCACGCACCTGTGAGTTTCCTGTCTTCTTTCCTGCAGCAGAAGAGAGGATTCAAGAGGGAGCCAGTAGAGATCCTAATGAATCCAGAACTGAGTCCTTCTACCCGCACCTTGGGGAGAGCTATGCTACGTCCCCACCCTCTCTCTGACCCCTCCTGCCCTGTGGGAAGCAGCGTGGTATGGTGGAAAGGCCACTTAGAATCCAAAGACTTTGGGTTGAATTCCTTTTCTATCACTCACTAGCTTTGAAACTGGGCAAATTCCTTTACCTCTGACCCTCAGTTTCTTCATCCAAAAGTGAGATGAATAGCCATCCCTCACAGGGCTTTTGTAAGGATTAGGTACATGGTACTTAGTAAGTGCTCCATAAATATTAGATAAACCTGGATCCTATTAGAAGTTCATAATATTTAACTTTGGGAGAATTTACACTGAGAAGTGCACTTAGCAGATGTGAGATTCGTATTCTCCCTGGCCAGAGAGCACCTGCCAAAAACGATCACTAGCACCGTTCTGTAGCAAATCGTATTCTTTGGTCTGCCTTCACCTGGAGGCCCCCGAGCATCCCTCAAAGATGCTCGTCCTCGGTTACTTCCAGAGGTCCTTAGCAATGTCTGCCTGTGCCTGGATGTGCTGGGTGCACACAGGGATGGTGGCCCGGCACTCCTGAGTGCTCAGGGCTGCTGCGGGCGGCGTAGTGAGAAATCAGAGGCTGATGTACTATCTATTGATCCACAGTTTATTCTCTCCCACCGTTTCTGAGGGTCAGGAATCCGGTAGTGGCTGAGCTGGGTGGTTCTGGCTCAGGGTCTCTCACAAGGCTGCAGTCAAGCTGTTGGCCAGACCGCCATCATCGAAAGCCTTGAAAGGGTTCAAGGACCCACCTCCAAGAGGGTCACTCAAGTGGCTATTGGCTGGAGTCCTCAGTTCCTTCCTGAGCACCTCCAGACTCCACGTAGAGTCTCTCAGGACAACTGGCTCCCCCAGAGTGAGACATCTGTGTATGTATAGGTGCACGAGACGGGGAGAGAGAGGAGAACAGAGGCCACAGTATTTTCTATAATCTTACTCAGAAAAAATGCATCTGTAATTTCCCTAACCTCAAACTGAAATCTGGCATTTCTTTCAATCATACATGTGGGCAACAAACCAAAGCACTTAATAGTGATTAGTCTTTATCACCAGTGCAGTCACAGATATGTTCAGATAGCATGACAGCTGTTATGGACGGCTCCAAATCTAGGGTACCTGCATCATCACACAGTCAAACCAAGGCTGACGTCTGCTGCTATCCTGTTATATAATGTTTCCCTAATGACACTCCTATGCTACCATACTGCGCATTCTCTGTCAACTGTCTTTCCATATAATTGGTTTCCTTTTAAATCCTATTTATTTTATTTCATTCATTCAAAAATAATACTGGCAGTCACCAGACTACTAAAGGGGCCCGTGGCACAGAAAGGGCAGGACTGCTGAGGCCAGGGGATCTGCACTGGCTCCTCCACGATTCATGTCTTCCTGGGCAAATCAGACCTTCCAAGCTGGGAGAGGAACAGGCTTGGGCTCCCTGCCCCCGCTAATTCAGTAAATGGCCTTCTCATGGATTTGATACTGTTTGCTTTTCCTGATGGTGCCGGTTGTGTCTGGGCCGGGCTGGTGACTCAGCGCCTGCGGCCTTGATGGACTGGAGGTGTCCCCCCCCCCCCCCCCCCCCCGCCGCGCCACTCTCTGTTCTTGGAGAAACACCTGCTGGGAGTTCCCTGAATATGTGTCAGGATCTAATTTCACTGTGGAAAAAACCTGTGAAATTCTTTACGTAAATATGAAAGCGCAGAGCGGAACTCATCTCCCCCGGCCAAATCCACCTGCCTTGTCCTCACCCTGCTTCAGAGGCAGCTCAGCCGATGGACACCTCTCTACAGAGGGAAGGAGGGAACATGTGTTGAGCACTTACATGCATCTCCCCATTTACTCCTCCTAGCAAGTCTGGGAGGTTGTTTCCTATCTCCCCTTAACAGATGAAGAAAGTGAGGTTCCAAGACTTTACGGGACTTACTCCAGGTAGCCCTGTTTGCAAGGGCTAGAGCTAGGACTTGACCCCTAAGCCTGCAGCACGCTGTTCTCACTTCCTCTGTGCTGGTGAAAGCTGGTGGCCTGGGATGGATGCGTGCCAGCCTGACTGCCAACTTGAGCAGTTAATGCTTATTTCAGTAGGTTACTGGGGAGCCACCAAAGGCTCTTGAGGTGGGGAAGCAATACAATGAGTTTCACTTTAACAAGTGAATTGGGAGCTGGAAGATGATTTAAGGGGTCGCAGGCCTGGAGACAGGAAAACTGGTTAGTAAGTTATTGCAGCTGTTCAGGTAAGACATGCTGAGGGCCTCAGGTGATGGGGTGCGAGCCAGAAGGTTAGCACACAGGGGGCGTGGCAGAAGCCAGACGACTGATTGCGCATGTGGGGTTAGGGCTGGGAGGACCCCGTGGAGCACCTAGGCCAGGGAGAGGTCACGGGAGGCTGAGATGACCAGCTACACTCATGTTAGGATGGCCATGGGGAGTCTTGGTTCATTCATCCCTTGGGTCCTGCAGGTCCCTCAGGGGAAGTCAGGCTGGCCTGTGCTAGAGGCCTTTCTGGAGCCCAAGCTCCGCAGGCGGCTCCTGGGGCCTAGGGAGAGACCAGCCCTTCCTTGCCCCACGCCTGTGGTATGGTTTTTCCCTCTTCTGACAATTTAGGCCCATAAGTGGTGGGAGCAGATGCTCTGACCACAGGCTGGAGCCATGAAGCTAATTGTGGCTGCACAGAAGGAGCCGCCTCAGACATGGGGAAGTGTTGCGTCAGCTTATGGGAGACCAGCCGAATAGTGGCGGCACATTTTCTCCCCCTTTCCAGATGACCAGTCACCCGGAGTTTTCTATTAAAGAAAGGGCAATAGAGGGTGATGGTCCAGCTTTTAGACTCAGGGGCCCAACTACCTGGGCCCAAATCCCAGCTCTGCCAGTTACTCACCAGGAGCCTTGGGCAATTAATCTCTGTGTCCCTGAGCTTCCTCATCTGTAAAATGGGAATAATACTGGTACCCACTTCACAGGATTGTCGAGGTTAAGTGGGCCAAACCATGAAGTGTTACTAGTGCCTGGTATGTAGCTGGTGCTTAATAAATAGCCGTTGAACGGATGAGTGTTTTAGAAGAAAGCTTCCCAGGGAGGAAAATTAGAGGTGATTTGTTTTTTCATGTGAAATGGCAAAATCTAGATAAGGAAAAAGGCCCGGCTTTGTTCGAGCTCCTTCCCAATACAGTCCATCAAAGGGGGATGAGGGGAGAGTTACTGGAAGAAGTAAATTAAAAACCCATGAAAGGATTTCCCTGGTGGTGCAGTGGTTGAGAATCTACCTGCCAGTGCAGGAGACACGGGTTCGAACCCTGGTCTGGGAAGATCCCACATGCCGCAGAGCAACTAGGCCCGTGAGCTACAACTACTGAGCCTGCACGTCTGGAGCCTGTGCTCCGCAACAAGAGAGGCCGCGATAGTCAGAGGCCCGCGCACCGTGATGAAGAGTGGCCCCCGCTGGCCGCAACTAGAGAAAGCCCTCGCACAGAAACGAAGACCCAACACAGCCATAAACAAATAAACAAACAAACAAATAAATAAGAATCCGCCTGCCAACGCAGGGGACACGGGTTCAATCCCTGGTCCGGGAAGATTCCCACATGCTGCAGAGCAACTAAGCCCGTGCACCACAAATACTGAGCCTGTGCTCTACAGCCCGCAAGCCACAACTACTGAGCCCGCGGGCTGCAACTACTGAAGCCCGTGCACCTAGAGCTCGTGCTCCACAACAAGAAAAGCCACAGCAATAAGCCCACACACCGCAACGAAGAGTAGCCCCCGCTCGCTGCAACTAGAGAAAGCCCATGCACAGCAACAAAGACCCAACACAGCCCAAAATCAATCAGTCAATCAATAAACAGTTTTTAAAAAACCCATGAAAAATTATTTCCTTTCTCTGCTTATTGACGTTCTCCCTTCCAGACCCAGTGTAAACGCCACCTCCTCAGGGGAGCCTTCCCTGGTTTCTACTCTTCCCCAGCACCCTCAGACATGGCTTCCTCTTCTATCCTCGGGCAGCTTCCAGGTGGCTGGGTTTTATGGTAGCACTTACTTAATCCTGCTTTATTTTAGCTGCATTCATGGCCTTCTCCTCTTACTGGACAGGAAGCTTCCCTCCGAGGCAGACAGACACACGTGGGAGCTTTGAGGTGGACAGGTCTGGGTCACATCCTTCCACCACTTACCAGCCAGGCGAGTCGCACAGGTAAGAGACCAAGGCACACCTGTCAGGAGCTCTTCGATTGGCCTTGTTCCTTCAGACCAAAGCTGACCAACGCGCCGCATGAGCTGGACTCGTGGGACGAAACCACCAGGCAGCGTCTCCTCCCTAAGTCCCCTTCTCCCTGGTCCCCTCTGAACACTCCAGTCCTGTGGCCTTTCTGGTGGCTCTTAGTTGATAAAATGGGCTCAGTCCAGGAATTTCAAAGGTCCAGGCCTGAATTTGATTTAAAATGGGCACCTCTCGCCTTTCGTCTTGAGCCCTCGCCGCAGGTAGGAGGCCACTGGCTGGGGAGAGGCGCCGTGCGCCTTCTCCTCCCACCTCCCCGAGCCACTGTCTGCATCTCCCTCAGACCTTCAGGGGCCTTTGGCCCAGCTGACGGCTGTTCCTTCTCCGACACCAGCTGGGTCTGAGGAGGCCTGTCTACACCCCGAGGATGCCTGGGCCGCGCGCGCCTGCGGACCCGCGGCCTTCGGAGATGTCCCAGCTGCCTGAGCTCCAGGAGGCCTGGCTCGCGAGCCCAGCGGCGGAGTGTGCGGAAACGCAGAGGCGAGGGAGCCCTTCTCCGCGGAGGGAGGCGGCCGGCCGGGCTCTGTGCTAAGTGCTGACGTGTGTGCTGCTCCTGCAGACGGGGTCGCGGGGAGCCTGTCTGACTCGTCCCCGCAGACGGACCCCTTCCAGAAGCTCGTTCGCTCCGGCCCTGACTGGAGGCCTAGCGCGGCTCAGAGTTCATGGGGTCACGGAGGACGTGCCGGCGCAGGACGACGTGCCGGCGCAGGACGACGTGCCGGCGCAGGACGACGTGCCGGCGCAGGACGACGTGCCGGCGCAGGACGACGTGCCGGCGCAGGACGACGTGCCGGCGCAGGACGACGTGCCGGCGCAGGACGACGTGCCGGCGCAGGACGACGTGCCGGCGCAGGACGACGTGCCGGCGCAGGACGACGTGCCGGCGCAGGACGACGTGCCGGCGCAGGACGACGTGCACAGAAGCTGAGCGAGAGGGAGGAAGGGGGCTCTGCCGCGTAACCGCTGTGGCAACCACGGGTGCGGAGCCGGAGGTGCCTCTGTGCCTGACGGGGTCAGCCCGCCCAGCCCACAGGGCAGCCGCGGGGTCAAGCCGGACCATGACAGCGGAGCATCTTCCCCGACCCCCGGGTCACCGGAGAAATGCGGGCGGTGCACCTCATGCCCATTGCGGGGGCGCCGAGATGGACAAGACTGAGGGCTGACGAGGACGTGGAGCATCTGGAAGCCTCCCACACCGCAGGCGGGAAAGGAAAATGGTGCCGCCACTTTGGAAAACGGCTTGGCGGTTCCTTAAAAAGTCAGACATCACCTGGTCAGCGCCAGAGAAGAGCATATGCTGCACGATTCCATTTGTTTGAAATTCTGGAAAATGCAAACTAATGTCTAGTGGCAGAAAGAAGACCAGTGGCCACCTGGAAATGGAGGGGTGGGGAGGGACGAGAGGGACCGGTGATGGAGAGGCACAGGCACATTTTGGTGCTCATGGCTTCATGGGTGTTTATATGTCAGACTCGTCCAATTGTGCACTCGGAATGTGTGCAGGTCAGTGGATGTCAGTTATACCTCCACAAGGACGTATCGGAAAAAAAGTCTTAAGAGACAACGAAGCGGATACTTCACAGTGAAAAAAGCAGACAGACAAAAAAGGGAAGCATCTGGGATACACGGTTGTTTAGTAAATGCTGCTTAGTTGGCACGGGCCTGGATTCTCACTAAGTCTGTTCATTCACTCGTCGTGATTCTCACAGGTCCAACCCCAGATGGAGCTATGGCAGCGTGGAATCTGCACACCACGGCGGGCTCCCCTTCAGGACGGAGGGGACTTGCTGCTAAGGCTGGCCCAGCTTACACGCCAGACCCTGAGAGATGACCTCTCTCCTCTCTGACTGTCTGCCTGCTCCTCAGCCTTGCCTAGGACGGTTTATTCAAGAATTTCTTCTTCCTGTTTTGTAAATAAGTTCATTTGTACCATTTTTTTTTAGATTCCACATATAAGCGACATCATATGATATTTGTCCTTGTCTGACTTACTTCACTCAGTATGACAGCCTCTGGGTCCATCCTTATTGCTGCAGATGGCATTATTTTGTTCCCTTTTTATGGCTGAGTAATATTCCATTGTGTATATGTACCACATCTTCTTTATCCATTCATCAGTTGATGGACATTTAGGTGGCTTCCATGTCCTGGCTATTGTAAATAGTGCTGCAGTGAACATTGGGATGCATGTATCTTTTTGAATTATGGTTTTCTCCTGATACATGACCAGGAGTGGGATTGCTGGAGTCACTGATGTAGAAAACAAACTTATGGTTATGAGGGGGGAAAACGGGGGGAAGGGATAAACTGGGAGATTGGGACTGACATAGACACACTACTCTATAGAAAATACATAACTAATAAGGACCTACTGTATAGCACAGGGAACTCAATACTCTGTAATGACCTATATGGGAAAAGAATCCAAAAAAAGAGTGGATATATGTATGTGTATAACTGAAGCACTCTGCTGTGCAGCAGCAACTAATACAACACTGTAAATCAACTATACACCAATAAAATAAAAAAAGAAGAATTTCCTCTTTCTCTTTAAGGCTCCAAATGGTTCAAATCCCAGCTTGCCCACCTGTCAGACCAGTGACCTTGTACAGGGGACCGAGCCTCTCCCAGCCTTAGTGGAAGGGAAGATGCCCGTGTCCTGGGTCCGCTGTGGAAATGAGCCAGCTGGCAGTTGGGCCAGGCCCCGCGTGCTAAACCACAGCTGCCTGACGCTTGTAAGAGCCCCCGCACCCTACACCGTTCAAGACCCTTTGAGGAGATCTGTCAGCGCCCACTCGGGCTGCCCGCAGTGATGTTGGGTGCCCAGTCTTCCTCTGTCTCCCAGCCCCTGTCTCTGAGGCTCACATTCGGACCCTTTCCTCCCCTCCCCGTCCCCCAGAGGCTCCGCCCCCTCTGGACACCATCTGGGGCTGCTGGTGGGAGGTCCCAGTGCTGAGGCAGACGGCGCCTCATCCTCTGGGGTGGTCGGCACACTGTGGCCAGTGTCCCTGCCCTCTGTGGCATTCTACTGGGGACCAAAGCAATATGGGCTCTGGCTCTGAAGAACTGTTAGTGACCATGGCACGTTTGGGTCTTCCTCAAGGTCACTATGTCCACGGGGTTCACACCTGAGCCCCCAAAGCCTGGGCTGGAGGCCATGCTGTGCAGCTGTACTGCACCCCGGCTTGGAGTCAGTCCTTCCCAAAGGCCGGGTTCTGTTCCGGGCCAAGCCTGCCCGCCTAGTTGGGGTTCCCTCAGGATCCAGGGGTTCCTCAATCCCTCCTGCCAAACAGGTGCGTCTTGGAGCTGCCTCTCTAGTCTCTGAAGTGTGCTCTGAGTAGCAAGGGCACTCTTGGCTCAGGCTAGAACCTGCCCCCATGTACACACATGCCTGGAGGAAAGGGCTTAGCACGGCACCTGGTACACAGTAGGTGCTCAGTGAACATCAGTACTCTTTACCGCTCACGTGTGCACACACACAGAGCACGGTGCATGTGCACACGCACAGAGCTCGGCGCATGTGCACACACACAGAGCACGACGCTCTGAGCCCATGAATCTAACAGGACTGCGGTGAGTCTCACCTGAGATGTATGAACTCCAGAGCACGTGCCTACGTGAGGTGTAATTACCACAAATACTAACCCCTTTCCTTTGCTAGATCCAGTTATAAGCTGGAGGATAGGGGAGGACCGCTGGGGAGTGATGAAGATACGTGGGCACAGGATGGAAGAACGGATCCCAGGAAAGACAGGAGCATGTCCATCTAGAGGGACCGGGAGCCAGGGTGGGAGGTCATGCCGGGCATCCCCTGCTCAGAGAAAGACGGTGTGGGCATGGAGACCAGAGCAGACTCCTGCAGGGAGAGAAGCAGCCTTCTGAGCCAGAAGAGACGCTTTAGCCAGGAGAACCTGTCAGAGATGCCATCCAGGCTGACGGGGTCACGGCAGCCGCAGCTCTGGGCCACGCTGCTCTGCCAGGAGGACTGTGGGAGCTCAGGGCAGGCGGGAGGGGCTCCTGCAGGAGTGCCAGGCGGGGAAGAAGGAAAGCTGAGTATGGATGGTCACACAGGAGCCTGAAAAGGCCCCAGAGAAAAGCCTTTGACTCACAATTTAGAAACAACAGCGAGGAAGCAGCTGTGAGTCAGAGTGGTAGCTGAGGCCAGCCCAAGGCCACGAGCACACAGAGTGGCACTGTCTCGGGAGAGAGGCATTCCCGCTCCCCTCCTGACCCCCTGCCCTTACCCCTGCGCGGGGACCAAGGCTTCACAGGCTCTTTTTGTGAAGCGCTGGTCTTAAACGAATCTGGGTGGAGAATAAGGCTGTGTACGTAGCACCGCGTAGAGGGCCGCCTGCAGGGTCCCATCCGTGGGGTTTCATAGTTCGGCTCTGCCCGCTCCTAGCACGGTGACTTTGGGCACAGTACTTAACCTTCCTGGCCTCTGGGAGACTGGCTGTTGTGTTCATTTGTTCTGAATTATCTGTAATATCTAGCACGGTCTGTGAGCCTAATGGTTTCATTTCTTTATTCATCTGTTCATTCCCTCATTCAAACAAACACTCTGATCACCTGTCAGATCAGACCAGCTCACTCCCAGGCCTACGGTCACCCATTAAACCCCAACAGCTGGACCTGCTTGGACTCCTCTCCCCACGCTCCCCGCCCTGTGCTCTATCATGTCACCACCTGCAGTTTCCGGAATGCACCAGGCTCCCTGGTGCTTCAGAGCATCTGCAGGCACAGCCCTGACTCCCAGCCAGCCCTTCCCTGACCCAGGTAGAGCTAGCTTGGCCCTCTGGGCTCTCATAGCCCCTTACTTTTGGTCCTCTAGTTTGGGGTTATCACCCGTGCCACCATCATGACCGGTCTGCCTCCCCCTGCAAACTGGGGGCTCCTGAAGGACAGCACTTTGGTTCTTGGCTTCTCTCTGTGTATCCCCAGCATCTAGCACAGGACCTGGCACAGAATGGGAGCTGAGAAAATGTTGGAGGCTCGAAGGAAAAAAGAGACCGTGCTACATGATATATGTCATGGGTTGAACTGTGTCCTTCCCAAAAGATACGTTAAAGCCTGATATGAGCTGAATTGTGCCCCAAAATTCATGCTGAAGCTCTAATCCTGGTACCCCAGAATGTGACTGTACTTGGAGACAGGGCCTTTAAAGAGGTGATTCAGTTAAAATGAGGCTGTTTCTGTGGGTCCTTATCCAATCCAGTGTCCTTATAAGAAGAGGAGATGAGGACACACAGAGGCACCAGGAATGCAAAGACAGAAGAAAGTCCACTTGAGGACACAGGGAGAAGACGGCTGTCTGCAAGCCAAGGAGAGAGGCCTCTGGAGAAACGGGACCTGCCGACACCCTGATCTTAGATTTCCAGCCTCAGGTACTGTGAGAAAATGAATGTCTGTTGTTTCAGTCGTGGTATTTTGTTATGGCAGCTCTGGAAAACGAATACAAAGTCCTAACCCCTAGCTCCTCAGAATGTGACCTTATTTGGAGACAGGGTCATTACAGCTGTAACTAGTTAAGATGAGGTCAGTAGGATGGGCCCTATTCCAATATGACTGGTGTCCTTATGAGAAGGGGAAATGAGATGATAAATTTCTGTTGTTCTAAGCCATCCAGTTTGTGGTACTTTGTTACCACAGTGTTAGAAAACTAATACAGGATGGGAGACAAAAAAAATATTACTTCATGACACGTTCATCAAAGCGAGAGGTTTTCTGCCCACGGCAGCACAAGGCTATGGTGTCGACGCCAGACGACTGGAGATGAGCTTCCAGGGCCCTCTTCTCTTCCACTCCTGGTTCTCGTCTGCTACCGCCCCTCAAGCACAGACAGATGAGTTACATTTCTCAGGGCTGCTCCTGAGCCCCATCCACCCCCAGAACTGCCCGCCACGGTATCAGTCTAGGATCACACCTGCTCCCCAAAATTCCGTCTTCAGGAAATCTGGACCCAGGCTGCGCCCAGCCCTCAGCAGGTCCCCGTGCAGACCCCGGACACCACGTTTTCTAACCTTCCTCGTTTTTCCCAACTTGCCCACACAGAGCTGGCTTTTATTTTTTACCTTTGCTGTTACCTGCGCCACGACACACCTGTCCACACCCCAGCTCCCAACAAGGAGTGAGGGAAGGAAGGCAGAGGAGGGGAACTGGACCCCACGCAGGCGCTCAGACCCCTCTGAACCCGGCCTGCCTGGCGCTGAATGCTGCGAGGAACCCGCCCTTGTTTAGGGAGAGTCTGGGCACAGAGCCCTCCCCGCAGACAGTGGCAGCGCTGAGGGGCAGGTGGAGGCCAGGGCAACCCTCCTGTGGAAATTTGGGAGCTGTCACCGTTCACAGACACGAGATATCTCAGGCAGCCGTGTGAGCGAAACCCAGATGCGGAACCGGAACCGACAGCGGATCTGCCGTGTCTGCATCGCTCAAGCCCATCCCACTCTGGCCCACCGCTTCCCTGCTCAGCTCCCCTGTGACTCCCGTTACTGGGCTTATTCACTGCCCCGCACAGGCCTTTCTCGTGCATTTGTCCGCTTCTCCCTGTACCTCATTTATCCCTGACCACTGAAATCCTACACAGCCTGCAAGGCCTGTCCCACATGCCTCTTTCTCTAGCAAGCTTTCCCTGATAACCTCAACCAGAAGAGGTTTCCGCTCCTGTCTTTGCCAAGTGCGGCATCCGGGCATGGGGAGTCAGGAGGTGTGTCTTCCCCAGGCTCCGGGGGCAGTGCGGTGCCAAGGGTATAAGTGGACAAATCCCAGCCCTGCTCCGTACTGGGTAGGCGACCTTGAGCAGGTTCCTCTTCTGTCTGGGCTTTAGTCCCCCATCACCGTCCCCTGTGAAATGGAGATTTTATTGATTTTACTTTTTAAAATTAATTTTTATTGGAGTATGGTTGATTTACAAGGTTGTATTCATTTCTGCTGTACAGCAAAGTGCTTCAGTTATACGTACACAGATAGCCACTCTTTTTTTAGATTCTTTTCCCATATAGGTCATTACGGAGTATTGAGTAGAGTCCCCTGTGCTATACAGTGGGTTCTTATTAGTTAGCTCTTTTCTATAGAGTGGTGTGTATTTGTCAGTCCCAATCTCCCAATTTATCCCTTCCCCCACCCTTCCCCCTTGGTATGGAGATTTCAACAGGATCTCAGGTTTAATGAGATAATACATGTTAAGTCCTCAGCAGTCAGGGAGGAAAGGGCGGCCCTTCCACCAGGCCATTCCCAGGGACTTGGCCTCATCAAAGACAGCCGTTCCTGTCTCTGTCCCCACTCCCTCCGGCCTTCACTCAGCTGTCGCTTCCTAACTCAGCCTTCCCTCACAGCTCTACTGAAGATTTCACCCCCACCCATATTCCCTGGCCAGCCCGCCCTATTTATTTTCTTGGTACAGTAGCGTTAAGTCAGTATCTGGTCCTGAATGAATGCGTGAAAGGGAGGCTGGGAGGCCTGGGGAGGGGTGTGCAGGAAGTGGGTCCACACCGGGCTGGCTGGAGGGGCTGCATCAGCATCCGTGGGTTTGGCAGTGGGTTCGATAGCTCTTCCGGCCATCCTCCTGAAGACACGAGGCTGCCTCTGAGGTCGGCCAGCTCCTCCGCGTTTCAAGCACTGGCTCCTTCTCATACTTTTTCTCTCGCTGGGACATAATTGAAAGAACTCTTCCTGAGCCGGGTTAATTTGTTCTCGGTCACAAGAAAATAAAGAAACCATAGCGACCCATTAGCAGCATCTCCTAAATCAGTCCAATGAGAAATAGATTTGGAGCATCCACCTGGGAGGGCAGCTGAAATCTCCAAGGCCATAAGCACAGATTCGTTTCAACGGGCTGTGAGAAGCAGAGCTGTGATTAAAGCGCCCACCTCAGCCGTGGCTGTCCTTCCAGTGCCCTCCCCTGCCCTCATCTCTCAGGGACCAGACAGAAAGACTGGACCTTTGACGTGGTCCCGCAGAGAGGCCGGCCTCCAGGCCATTCTCTTGTTCCCTGTCGAGGTAGCCCCAGGAAGTAGGTGGTATTAGTCTCTCCTATCACAGGTGAGGAAAGGGAGGCCCAGTCCCAAGGGCTTGCTCATGGCCATGGAGCTGGTCCATGACGGAGGGATGGAGCTGGGGCTCACGCTCAGGTTGGCCTGGTCCGCACGACTGTGCCTTGTCCATCGTGACCACATTTGAGGTTCTCCAGCCAGACACAGACGGAGACCTGAAGCACTTCCCTCGGTGGCCCGCCTTTGACGTCCCGTGTCCCTTCAGCAGCCTCTGTGACACCAGCTGGGCCACTGGGCTCCTATCCCTCTTGACCTCTAGATATTAGTTTGGTTAAATAATCCTCAATTTACCTCTCACGGACATTGTGTCACTGCGACCTGATCAGAATTATTATTATTATTATTATTATTATTATTATTTTTTGTGGTACGCAGGCTTCTCACTGTTGTGGCCTCTCCCGTTGTGGAGCACAGTCTCCGGACGCGCAGGCTCAGCGGCCACGGCTCACGGGCCCAGCCACTCCACGGCATGTGGGATCTTCCCGGACCGGGGCACGAACCCGCGTCCCCTGCATCAGCAGGCGGACTCCCAACCACCGCGCCACCAGGGAAGCCCCTGATCAGAATTCTTTGAGGTCAGGCCCACCGGCTGCAGAGGTGGGGTGTAGCTGCACGTGGCAGAACCTGGGGTTGGGTGACTTAGCCAGCGGGTTAGGGCAACGGGTGTTCCTGGCCGTGAGCAACTCCTAAGGTTAAACATGGGTAATTACGCAAAAGAGGTGTGCTTACTTATTTGCTTTAGGATTGCATTTCATGAATGACATTTGTTTAGTGCCCATGGTTTACAAACTGCTCCCACAAACGTGGTAACCTCGTGTCAGGGACTGTGAGTATAAAGGGACTGTGTGGCTCCTATTCTAGGGGTTTCTTTACATCAACAGGGCTTTGAAACCAGGGAGCAAGGCTTCTGAAGTATTTACATTGGATTTGATTTTTAATAACTCTATTTACTTATCATAAATATGACTTGTAGTAATATGAGATCCAAGACACAAATATTACTAGAGTATTATTGGGTTGGCCAAAAAGTTCATTCGGGTTTTTCCAGCCTGATACTTCTACTTCCTTCTGTTATGTTAAGTTCACATCCTGGTTAAGAGCTTGTCAGGGTTCAACTATAGCATTCCTGTTAGAGGCAGAGGGGGCCAGGAGACTCACTCTCCCAATCTCCAGAGCTTCAGTAAAGTTTCAAAGATAGATAGATAAATACATAAATAAACAGAAATTTCCCCCTTTCCTTAGAATTTTCTCAGTGTTCCTGCTAATCAGATACTGTTAGCTTTATTTTGCATTCATTCATTCACTGAATGTGTTTCAGGCCCTGTGCTAGGAGCACGGTTAAAAGACTGTCCTGTTCTGGGGCACTCCCAGTCCAATGGTGGTTCAGGGGCCCTGACAGATACATAACACGTAACAGACCTCTCCAATGTGATAGGGAAAGTGTAAGGACAATGGAAGGCAGAAGGAGGTCTGGAAGCACAGAGTAAGGACGACTAATCCATGCTGGGAGTATCAGGGAAGTCTTCCCGGAGGCGGTGACATCTGAGTTGGACAAGAGAAGTGGAGGAAAGAAATCCAGGCAGCAGAGAGAGGCTCAGGCACGAGAGCGCTGTGTACTCAGAGAAGGGGCTGTTTGGTGAGACGGCCCTTAAGTAGCACATAAGAATGGGAACAGCTGAGCTTTAACCCTCAGCCAGGAGTCTTGTATGTGAGCTGCTGGGAGATTTTAAGCAGGGAAAACATTCTCATATTACCCCTTACTTCTTCCAGGTATGAACCACAGGTTTGTTTTTTTTTTTTAACATCTTTATTGGAGTATAATTGCTTTACAATGGTGTGTTAGTTTCTGCTTTATAACAACACAGTTGTTATTAAACAACTACTGGGAATTCCCTGGCTGTCCAGTGGTTAGGACACGGTGCTTTCACTGCCATGGCCCAGGTTCGATCCCTGGTCCAGGAACTAAGATCCTGCAAGCTGCGCAGCACAGCAAAAATAAACAAAAACAAAAACAAAAAACCTACTGATATAGTTTGATACTTAGCATTTCCTCCGAGCAAATATTAATATAATCTCTAAGAAAGCAGAGACTAAGATGTCTTTTTGCTCCACCCTATAATTCTCTAGACCTAGAAGAGGTCCTGATCATAGTGGATGGTTAGAAAATGGGGGGAAGGGAGGGAGGGAGAGAAAGGCAGTGACAAGATCTGTTGTGCACTGGAGAAAAATCATTCTGGCAGCAAATAGAGGAGAGACGGCAGAGAGGTGTGACTTGGGGTTGGGAGGGACTGATTAGAATGCTATTGTCATAATCCAGGTGAAAAGTGCAAACTGTCTACAGGAACGGCAGAGGTGGGAGGGAGGGGACGTAGAGAGGAGAAAAGCCCAGGAGGTAAGGTCTACATGACCTGGTGCCCGGATGGGCGAGTAAAGAGAAGTAGAGAGTCAGCTGGAGGGGTTTGGACGCCTGGGCCCGGCAATCAGTCTCAGTGAATTGGTCTGGGTGGTGTAGGAGACGCGGGTAATTCCTGAAAGGACCCAGGTGACCCTCCCGTGCAGGCAGGATGGATAAGCAGTGACCGAGTGAGTGAGGGTTTTATGAGGGCTCCGAGGGTCCCGGCTTTGGAAGAGAGAACACAGGAGGGACAGCGAGTTTGGGAGAGTCGGGAGAGAGAAGCAGTTCAGAAGGTACTGAGTTGACTGAGTTTGAGGCATATGAATTAAGAAAGGAAGAAGTCAGGTGGTTCTTGTTTGTTGCTTAAAGAGTGAAGGTGAGAATAAACAATTGGACATTTTGGTTGGGAGTTGCTTCTTAATTCGGATGGTTTTGTGCAATGGGGGTCAGAGAGGGCTCTTTGCAAACTGAGGAAGTCTGTGTTCTGGCTGAGCACCAGGTGGTGAGAGACGTGAACATGAGCTTGCAGAAAATCACAGAGCGAGCCGTGTAACTGGGTTCCCACCCTTGTTTTTACCTTCTCTGCTTCCAAGTTTCTTCTCTGCACAGCTGAACAATGCACCAACTCTGTTTCATAGCAAATTTCTTATGGTCTCTGGCAGCGCTGATGCAGCCTTCATATTCCATTTGTTCCTTGGATAATGAACTTAGCCTCAGAGCCAAAGGAAAAAGCCCCAGTGCTTGTTAAATCTACTGGCATGGGCTGTCTGCTCCCCACAACCTCCATCAGACGTTGCACTAAAATCATCCAGCTCGGTAAGGCCATTTGTATCTAGGCAGATGGCCCTTGGTGACGAATAGAAATCCAACTTTATATTGATGAGGAAGGGCTTTGATAAGCAGCATTAATTCTGTCTGCACAGTGGAATGGAGCTCATCTCTACTTCCTTTTGGGGAGCCTGGTTTATGCTTCCCCCAGATAGCACTTCCCTGGGGCTCCCAGACATTGGATTCACCAGGTGTAATTAATCTCAGAGGCTCCCTGGTCCAGCTTTTGCACATGGCACACAATCTGCCTTATTTTTTTCCCAGCCTCCCAGCTCAGAGAGAACTGTGATGATGGAGCAACCTGAATTCTAATAACACTTCAAGTAGTCATTTGGGCTTGATGCATTTGGCCTGATGCAGACAGAACCTTAACAGCTGGGAGGATTCTGTCTGGCTTTTCCTCCCCCCAGGAGTCTGGAAATTAAGGCTGTTATTTTCCATTTGGAGTCCTGGGAATTGGGTTGTTATTGCCAAAGACAAAGGAATGGGTTTCTAGAATTATCACTTAGAAGAAGAGTGCACCAGAGAGAAACTCTAGATGCTTCCAGAAAGGTGGGCAGTGGGTATCTCGGCAGGGTAATCTAAATGTGAAACGTCTCTGCCAACTACTTGGGAACATCTTACGGTGGGTGGAAGACACCTGGACACATCTCTACCTCGCATTCGGTCCATCTGGAAAGGCAGAAGGACCACTTCGCCTTCAGGATTTTACTGCACCCTTTGGGGAAAAATCCCATAACCTTCCGGGGCTTCCAAGACACCCATTCAGTGAGGATGTGTGGTCTCAAGCTTCCAGAATAAATTCAGTTCGATTCAAACAAAATTGTTGAGGACCTGCTGGTGCCAGGAGGGAAGTGGGGGGTGAAGACGAGAAAGGATGCCCTTGGTCATGAAGCCACCGACTCGCCGACAGTCCTTGATCAAGCATTGGCTTCGTACCAGGCTTTCTGTTGCCATGAGGGATGCAAAAATGAAGGAGGGGGTCCCTGACTGCCGGGAGCGCTTCTATTTGGGCAAATGGACGTGGGCTACCATTAGCACCACCGAGTGATGGACACTGTCCTGGGAGCTTTGATAGAGACACTAGAAAAAATGTAAAACAAACCCAGAAGACGCTGGAATTGATTCTGAGTGTGGAAACCAGAGAAGGCTGGAGAGAGGCGGAATCAGGATTTCAACAAGGCATTTGACCAATTTCTCCTCTTGGTCTGGTCACCAGAGCAAGAGCTAACATGCCCACAGCATTGACCATGTTCCTGGAGTGGTTTCAAGAGCTTTACGTATACTCACTTTGTCCCCACAACAAGCCTTTGAAGTAGGTACTATTATTATCCCCATTTTATGGATGAGGAAACTGAGGCACCGAGAGGTTAAATGACTTCTCCAAGGTGACCGCTAATAAGTGGCAGAGTAGGATTTGGTCCCAGGCAGTCTGGCTCTAGACAACTCTGGTGCAGTTAGGTAGATCTCGTCTGGTTAAACAACCATACCCCAAAAGGGTATTTCTTTATGTTTTGTTTGGTTTAGTCAAAATAATTCATGTTGTAAAAGCTCTGTGGTATTATAGAAAGTTTAGAGAAAAGAATAAAGGTTTCCCTTTGTGGCTGGCATGACGTTGGCATGAGGTGCAGACTAACCCTTCTGAATGGTGGGGATGTGTACTGGTGTTACAATAGGCAGTCACAGCCTTGCACAGCAGAATAATGCCATTTCGGCGTAGACCCCCCCATAAGAATCATTGGTCCAGCCCGAAGCAATTTTAAACACCTGTCTTAGGGAGATAATACCATCAACAAAGAAAATGTGGACACAGGGCCCTCACCCCAAAGAGCAGCCCAGGGAGCTGCAGCAATAGGCAGCCTTTCCCTGAGTTAAAGCCTAAAGCCAGCAGATGCAGGGTGCAGAGAATAACAAGGGGAGACCTAGGCCCAGAAGAAATCACCCGAAGAAAGAACCTGGGCTAAAGGGCTGAGCTTGATGCCCAGATAAAGCATTTTCTACAGCTAAAGAATGTTCTACAGTGTCCGTTTCCTGAACAGCTTGTGTGGTCCGTGTGCAGAGACGGCACATACAGTTGTGCAGGTTGTCCACTGCACAAGGGCGCCCACCTGAGGGACAACTGGGGACTAGAATCCAGTCTGCCTTCCACTCACCACACTATGTGCCCATGGGGCTGCATCTGTCCAGAGGGGACACCCTTCCCTAATTCACACAAAAGGCCCCTGTGGGCTAGCTGGGGCGCAAGACTTATGGAGAATGAAACACCCCCAGGACAGGACCAACAAAATGTGGGACATCAGAACAGGGCTGCATGTAGAAGAGAAAACACCTGTTTCACCACACTGGCTACAGTTGCCTTCAATTCTTTTGAAGGGAAAAAGCAGGAATTGCTAACAAAATTCACTCTGTTGTACTCTTTTTTTTTTTTTAATTAAATTTATTTATTTATTTATTTATTTAGGCTGTGTTGGGTCTTTGTTGCTGCACACAGGCTTTCTCTAGTTGTGGCGAGTGGGGGCTACTCCTGCTTGCGGTGCTCTGGCTTCTCACTGCAGTGGCTTCTCTTGTTGTGGAGCACAGGTTCTAGGTGCACAGGCTTCAGTAGTTATGGCACGCAAGCCCAGTAATTGTGGCTCATGGGCTCTAGAGCGCAGTCTCAGTCGTTGTGGTGCACGGGCTCAGTTGTTCCGTGGCATGTGGGATCTTCCCGGACCAGGGCTCAAACCCGTGTCCCCTGCATTGGCAGGCGGATTCTTAACCACTGCGCCACCAGGGAAGGCCCACTCTGTTATACTCTTGATGTGTGTACATATTCATACTCACATGCACAAACTCTTATGTTTCCTTCTGGAGCTTGGTTCAGTCATTCCCTAGAATCCCCCGAATGTGTTGTTACAGATAGTCCTCTGCACAGGGGCGTTCTTCTCGAGAGCTGGAGTCAAGGTTACAGTGTCCAGACTGGCTAAAACCAGCAGGCAGGCCTCTTTCAGAATTCTGCCTGCTGTGCTCCCAAATATACTCAATATAGTAAATATAGGGCTTCCCTGGTGGCACAGTGGTTGAGAGTCCGCCTGCCAATTCAGGGGACATGGGTTCGTGCCCCGGTCTGGGAAGATCCCACATGCCGCGGAGTGGCTGGGCCCGTTAGCCATGGCCACTGAGCCTGCGCATCCGGAGCCTGTGCTCTGCAACAGGAGAGGCCACAGCAGTGCGAGGCCCGCGTACCGCAAAAAAAGAAAAAAAAAATATATATATATATAGTCAATATAGTCAGCTGGGCCGGGCTGAGGAGTGGAAGTGGTGAGCGGCCACAGCAGAACCCAAGCACCGCAACACCAACTACCAGGCCACCTCCGGTTAGATCTGCCTCGGGAATGTCCATCCTTCCTGCCCCTTCTCTCCTTCCGTCCCTCCCATCCACCATTTCCAGACTCCGTTTCCTCTCTCACCCACACCCCTCCTGAGAGAGCCCCACGCGGCTCCCCCAGGCCCGGCCGCCACCTCCAGCTCAGCTCCCAGCAGCGCCCAGAGGAAGTCTTTCCAGTGAGACTTCAGTCACGTCACTCCCCACTTAACACTTAACAGCGACCCACTCTCCACAGCAGAAAAGCACACATTCTCCAGCCTGGCCTTGTAGAATAATACACACTCACCAAGCACCATTGGCGGGCTTTGACACAGATTAACACAGATTAACTTCTGAACCCTCACCACCCCCTCCCTGAAGCAGGTACTATTATGATCCCCACGTTATAGGTGAGGAAACGGAGGCCTGCTGAGTTGGGAACTCACATGTCCACTCATACAACTAATTAGGGCCAGATCCAAGTTCAAACCCGGCTCGTGTGACCTCTCAGCCCACACTCAGGCACTCAAAAGGCGGTCCCAGACCATGGGTAGCAGCAGCAGCATTACCTGGAACCTCGTTAGAAATGCAGAAACTCAGACCCCACCCCAGACGGGCTGGACCAGGACTCACATTTAAACAAGTGTCCGGTGACCGCTTTGCCCTACTGCCCTGCACGGAGCCCGGGGCCTTCTTCCACCACCTGACCCAGTGCCCGCCAGCCCTTCCCGCCTGCCGGCTCCAGCTCTGAGGCTCATCCCCACACGGCCCTGGAGCCGAGCCCTGCCTGTTGATCTCGGAACTCGATGCGTCATTACTCACCAGCGCAGGGCAGCCTGACGGCTTTGTCTTTTTCCTTTGCCTTTTTCCTTTGCCTTCCCACACTCCCCTCTTTGATATCTGGCCCTGTCCACAGTGAGGGTGAGGTGGAGTCTCCCAGCAGGGCCAGTGGGTGCCCTTTGTCAGTGGCAGCCCCTTGCCCTGGTGCCCGTGAGGGGCTGGCTGTGCTGTGGCAGGTGGCACAGAGGGCCCATCCTGGCCCTAGAACCTGCGGGCAGAGCACAGGGGGCAGTGGGTGAGAGAAAGCGCAAAGACTCTGGTCAGGGTGATGCGGCTGGGCCCCCATCCCACCAGCATCCTCTGTGCTTAGTTTCCTCCTTATCGTCCAGGGTTAATAACAGGCGACCCACAAGGGCTGTCATGAAGACGAGAGAAAGATGTATTGGGACAGTTGCCATCTGATGGAATTCTGGATGGTCCAGATAGAAAGTCCACAAGAATTCATTAACAGACAGGGAAACAGGCCCAGAGGCACGGTGTCCTGCGCAAGGTCACGGGGCCAGCTGTCCACAGAACCAAGACTCCGTGCCCCTTCTCCCAATGTCCTGCCCGGTCCCCTCTCTACAGCTTCTGTGTTTTGCATAGGAAAATGGAATCAGGTGGTGCCTCTAGAGAAGATTATGTGGATTCCAAGGGCCAAAGTCCAGTGTAACTGTTGGCCCCAGGGGAGAACCCAGCAAAGATGGTAAGTGGGTCGCCCCCATCAGCCACTGCTGGGTCCTGAACGTCCTAGGAGAACGGGCCAGAGGAGAGGGTGTCCTTCTCCAGCGGTTGGAGAAATGTAGTGAAAGGAGCTGTTGTCCAGAATCTCTGACACATTCCCTTCCCCTCCCTGGCTGAGACACAAACACAGACAGACAGACAGACACGCAAACCTGATGAGGTGCAGGCACACAGACAGAGATTACCCCCCCAGAGGACCCACGACACACAATTAGGCGTTGCCGGCGGCCCCCGAGTCCCACAGACCAGAGTCGGATGAGCTGTCAGTGTTTTCCACACCTGCGCCTATACGTGTGCACACATATGCCTGTGCACACCCCTGCCAGGTCGGACGTGCACACCCACACACACCGTCACTCTGGCCTGTGGGGGAGGCAGGAACACGAGTGAGCTCCGAGTCTTGGCCTGAGCGGGTGTGTGGGTGTCTCCCGACCCAAATGGGTGGCCAGTGGCAGGGGACAGGCCACGGGTTAGCTGAGCACAGTGGTCCTGCGTGGGGGTGGTGAGTGTCGCCATGGTGATGAGAGCTGGACATGCCAGGCTGGGAGGCCGGCTCCATGTGGGTGGCGGGACACCGTAGGCCCAAGCACAGATCCATCAACTACAGGAGGGAGGGAGGGCGGGCGTCTGAGGGTCAGGGCTGGGAGGCAGACTCCTGGGGTCCGGTGGGGGGCTGAGGTGATCCAGGATGGTAGGACCAGCTGCCCGCGTGGCAGGCCTGGGCACGAAACGATGAACTTGTTAGCTGGCCTCCGGCTGGCTGCACAAAGCCAGACCACGGGGCCTCGGTCCCTGCCTCGGGGCCACGCACCCCTGGCCCTCTTCCCTCACCAGCAGTTGTGCCGAGTCCACAGCTGAGGCAAAGCCCACAGGGAGAGCAGAGCTGGGACTTGGCAGTGAGAGGTAATCACTGGCTTTGGGAAAACAGCCGTGCAGGGGGGGACGTGGACAGACGGAAGCGGTCAGGGTCTGACAGGTCCCATATCCGTCCCCTGGGCCACCACTTGTGAGCTTGGGCGAAGTCACTTCACCCCTCTGCTGGCCTGGTGGTCTCCAGGGCCAAGCGAGCTCTCAGTCCTCGGGCTGGACCCTCCACTGACCAGCCGCTGCCCCACATGCACACCAGGCGTCTACCCCGTTTCCAGGTGGGAAAGTGGGCTCCCTCCTGGCCGGAGAGTGGGCAGAGGCTGGCTCATCACCAGAGAGACCGGAGCTCGGATCCTGCCTCTGCCACTCTGCCACGTGTCCTCAGGAAAGCCACGGGCCTCTCTGAGCTCCTACCACCAAGTGCCCTTGCCCCATTCCTCCTCCCCACCCGCAGAGGCTCAACCGGGATCGCAGGGCAGTGGGTCTGGTGCTCAGCAGGGTCTGAGGCCGGACACCCCGTAATTCTCAGGCCTCTCAGCTTCTGCCAGGTGAGCCCTGTGAGGCCCCCTGACCCCAGGGCCCTGGGGGAGGGGGAGGTGCAGGCGCCCATGTCTGAGGGGAGGAGGGGCTTGCAGATGGCAGCGCAAAGCCAGGGCAGGGGGTGGCAGCCCTCTGCTTCCCCGCCCTGGGCCGAGGTTTCCCATCTGAGGGTGGTGGGGCTGACAGCCTGGGGCCAGGGCTCCCCCTCCTCACCCAGAGAGGCTGTGGGGCGAAGCTGGCACGGCGGCAAGCAGCTTCAAATAGGGCAGCTGTGAGAAACCCAGTGGAAACCCACAGAAGGAGAAGGGCTGGCTCTGGGCTCCGAGCCCTGCGGAGGCAGGAGGGGTGCAGGATGTGGGAGGAGGGGCAGTGCCCACTGCACCCACTGGCATCTATTGGGATTTCTGTGGAAATGTTTGCTCGGGCAGAAAAAACTCCGTTGTCATGGAAACCCAATGTCTTCTCCGCCAAGCTGAGTCTCGGTGGGAGAACAATCTCAGGGATGCCGGGGATGGCAAACTTTGGGGTCTTCCCAGGGCCAGGCCGTAAGGCAACACCCAACCCTCCCCCACGGGCAAGGGAGTCACATCCCTTCAGACACTCACTCGCTCGTTCATTCAACCACCACCAACTGGTCTACATCAGGCACTGTGCTGGGGTTGTGGAAATTCATCCAACACGGTCCCTGAACTCAAGAAGGCCACAGTCTGGTGGGGAGACAGGTGTGTAAATGAGGACGATTCGGCAGGTAAGAGCTTTCACAGGGAAGTGGGAGAATGCTGTGGAAGCACAGAGGGAGGCTGGGAGGGCTTCCTGGAGGAGGCGACATTTTTGCTGGCCTGGGGCAGGGAGGGCACCCCAGGCAGAGGGAACAGCAAGTGCAAAGGCAGAGAGAACAGGCACGGCACCTGCAAGAAGAGTCATCTCAGGAGGTTCCCGAGGGCCTCACTCACACCCAAGGCGAGGTCGTGTGCTGAAGCAGTCAGTGCGGAAACCAGGCTGCCTGCCCTTGATCTCCAGCTGTGCCACTTCCAAGCTGGGTGATATCGGGCAAGGCACTTCACTACTCGGTGCCCAATTTCCTCATCTGTAACCTGGAGATGGTAATATTATCCACCTTAGAGGGTTGTTGTGGGATAAATAAGTTGGATGTGTAAACCACTGTGCAGAGCTGGCACGCAGTACTATTATTATTAATAATAGCTCCTCCCCTTCCCACCCACCTGAGCTGCTCAGGGAAGGTCTGACCGTGAAGGCCAAGGGTGCAGGATGAAGAGAGGTGAAGGGAACAGACAGGCCTGCTCTGGCTCCTGGCAGGCTCCTCCAGCACCTGGGAAACCCAGCCCCCTGCCGGCCCCTGACCCATCCTACAGAAGAGAACACCGAGGTCCTTGGAGGGTAAATGACTTACCAGGACACTCAGCAAATTCGTGACAGTGTGCTGGTGGGGTTAATGTGCGTGAAATGAAAGGCTGACCTGAATAAATAATTTATTTCTGGATTTCAATAATTTAAAAGCCTTCATTTCGTTGGTGTCTTATCAAAAATAGAAACTTTCTTCTTTTTCATTCTAGATTTTTTTTTTAAAGTAGCACACGGGAGCAGGGGCCAGAGCAAGGGCCTTTGAAGGGTTCTGTGGGAGCCACCCCCTGGACAGGCCACAAACCCTGAGCATCCCCACCTGTCCTCAGATCTGCTGCATGAGGGGACAGGACCTGCTGGGAGAGCTGGGCCAGAGCCCCAGGGCCCTGGGCGACATGGAGAGCGGGCGACGGCCAGATGCCCATCCCCCAAATGCTCCCCTTCCTCGTGGGCACACGGGGGTCATGACACCTCCTCTCAGAGCTGTTGAGAGAATTCAGCAAGTCTGTGTCCTCGGTGGTCCAGTCTCCGTGTCCAGACCTGACACACAGTGGGCCCACAACCTACAGACATGTTTGTCCCTCTGGGACAGGCCTTAGAGAAAAGGCAGGGAACCAGGTGGCCGAGAGGCACAGAGGGAGGGAGCACCAGGTGAGGGGAGGCCTACTCTCCTCCTGGGGGATCTCGGGGCTTCTCGAGTCTCAGAGACTTGGGGGGCTCTCCCCGCCCCACGACAGCCCCCACCTCGTTCCTCTGTTACCTCACAAAGCACAGCTCCCCCAGGACCAGCGTCCTGCAGGGAAGCCAGCCAAGGCGATGTCTCAGAATACAGCCCTCCGCACAGGCCCAGGCAGCCTTGCAGAGGCTCTCAGCTACCGTCACTGTGCATTTTCCCTGCTCATCCAACGACCGTCACGTCTGGTCCCCTCCCTGGAGCTTACCCAAAAGGGTACCCACAGCTCAAGGTCAACTCCCAAACCAGAAGCCATCCCCATCTGGCCCTGGCTCCTTCTGCTCCCCTACAACCCAGAGCCCGTCCTTAGCATCTGCATCTCCGAAGGGCTTCATGCCCTGAGCCTTTGTCCAGCCCTGAACCATCACGCTGTTCAGAGCCTTAATCTCTCTGCTTGTTCGGCAGCTGGGACCTTGTCACAATAACCCCTAACACAGCAGCCCCCTGGGGAGCTCAGCAGTCTTCCAAGTGCTTTCTATCAAATTAACCCCCCTGACCCCAAACAATCCTAGCAGGTGAATAGTATTTATTATTAAGTAACCTGCACGAGGCCACTAGGCTAGTAAGTGGCAAAACCAGGGCGGAAATCTAGGTCTGCGTCGCCACCTAGAACCCCGCACCCTTCCCCCCTCTCCCTGCCTCGTCTGTCCTGTTGGATCTGGACAGCCTGGGGAAGGGTTATTACCCCGCTTGGTAGGCAGGGAGGCCTAGCAAAGGGAAGTAATGAGCCCAGAGTTCTGGAACAAAGGCTTTGGCCTCCACGAGGGCTTGGTGTTTGTCCACCAGGGGCCAGAGTTGTGGTCCCCCTGCATCTACCCCGAGAATCCACTGCTGATGCAGTCAGTCTGGCCCCAAGAAGCTGCTTTCCCCACCTGAGAACGCCCCCATGCCCAGCGCCAGCTAGGCTTAGCTTCTCTGGGTTAAAGAAATCTCTCCCGGAAATGAGGTCAGGTTGTAAGTTCGCCCGAGCTTTCCTCCCTGGGATGGGCAGTGTGGGAACAGCAGGACAGCCCCAGTGACTGGGCAGTTCAGAAGCCTCCAGTGTGGCGGCCCAAACGCGGCTGTGGGGTTTAGATCAGAGGAGGGGAGTCACTGCTGGTGTACTTAGGGGGGCTTTTGCCTCTTCCCTGGGGGTGGGCAGAGGGTGGCGTGACAGGAGAACTCAAAAAGGGACACCCTGGCCAGGGACCCCAGCGGAATCAGAACATGACACCATTCTGACTGCAGTCTCCGGCCTCGTGGTCGTAGAGGGGTGAGCTGGGATTCCAGACCAGGACACGCCACTCACTGACTCAGCGACTTTGGGCCGACGACTTTCTCTCTCTCAGATCTTAGTTCCTTCATCTGAGAAAATGGAGATAACTGACCCCGCCCTGCCTCTTTCATGGGGTTACTGATGATCAAAGGAGGGGCCTAACATGAGAAGATACCTCGCCTGCAGCAAGATGCACAGGAGAGTCAGCTTTGGGTGAGGTTACCGGCATCACAGGTGACAAAGGGCTGCAGTAACCATTTCGATTACAGATGGGGATGCTGAGGTCCAGGGCGGGGAAGGTGTTGTCCAGCAGGTAGGGAGAGTGTAAGCAGGGCTCCCAGGCCGGCTGTCTGTCTGCCCAGGCCTGGCTAAGCTGACCCTTTTCCTGGGCCCAGGGGGAGCCCACTTTGCATGGCAGAGGTGCCCCTGAGCCCACAACCTGGGAGAAAGGCCCCTTCAGCGAGAGGTGTTTGGAGACATGTCTTGCTGTCAGTTGATTGACAAGGACAGGCCAGACTCAGCACCGATGACCTAATGAGAGCCCCCAGCAGGGATGGAGGGTTGCTTCTAGCTCCTGAGACGTCTGGCAGGCTTTTGGCTGGATCTTGCAAGGCCTCCCTCCTCACCCCAGAGGCCAGTTCCACACTCCTATCCCCCAGGCCTTGGCCAAAGAAGTCTCCTCAGCTGGCTGTCCTTACCTACTCCCCTGCCTGGGGACGTCCCACCCTCCATTGCCCGTGGCCCCCTGCTCCAGGGAGCCTCCCTCGGTGGCCCGGTGAGAAGTCATTGTGCCCTTCTCTCCCTCCTCACGAAGCGTGGAGCAGTATGAAGGGTTAGACCCAGCTCTGGAAACCTGGCTTCATCTCCCAGGTCACGACTTACTAGTAATGAAACCGTGGGCAAGTCACTTGGCCTCTCTGGGCCTGTTTCCTTATCTATAAATGAAGGATAATAACACCTATTCCCAGGGTTGCCGCAGGATGGGGGTTAAATTCATACATTGAAGAAATGCTTTCAAGCGCCTATTACGTGCCAGGCTTGATTTTAGATGTGTGGATGCAGTGAATAAGACAAAGTCTTCATGGAATTAAAATTCTAGTGGGGGAGAAAGACAGTGAACAGATGAACAAAGGCATAAATACTAACAGAGCAGGATAGGGGCATAGAAAGTCATCCATGGGGGTGGGGTGCACTCTTTCAGACACGGTAGGCACTTAATAAATTGTGGATGGATGGATGGATGGATGGATGGATGGATGGATGGATCAATGGATCAATGGATCACTGAATGGATAGAAGAATGGATGGATAGATGAATGGATGAATGGATGGACAGATGAACGGATGGATACATGCGTGCATGCATGCTGGATCATGTCTCCCCCCCTTTTCATAACCAACAGTGACCATGGTTGTGGCCCATTTCATCTCCAACTCAGAGCATCTCCCCAAACCCCAAGGCTGGCCAAGGAGGGACCAGAAGGGGCATGTGGATTAAAGGTGGCCTGGCTTCCCTCCCACACTGCCTCCTTCTCTTTTTTTTTTTTTTTTTTCTTTTTGCGGTATGCGGGCCTCTCACTGCTGTGGCCTCTCCCGTTGCGGAGCACAGGCTCCGGACGCGCAGGCCCAGCGGCCATGGCTCACGGGCCCAGCCGCTCCGCGGCATATGGGATCCTCCCAGACCGGGGCACGAACCCGTATCCCCTGCATCGGCAGGCGGACTCTCAACCACTGCGCCACCAGGGAGGCCCTACCTCCTTCTCTTGATACCATCTCAGAGCAGCCTCCACTTGCAGGGAGACTCGTGCACACGGAGGGCCAGGGAGGCCTGGCTGGCAGAGAGGGCCACGCACGGCCCTGAAAAGAGCCACTAGAAACTGACAGCAAGAGTCCCAGACGCAGCGGCAACAGCTTTCCCTGTTTCCCTGACTGGGCCTCACGACAACCTGGCATGGAGGCCTCATCTCCAGGATTTGATGTCGAGAGGCTGGCGGAGGGGGAGAAGAATAAAGACCACCTCATGGCACTGGGGGCCCTGAGGGCCAGCAGGCCTATCCGAGTCCCCTGATCCAGGCTTCTCGTTTCTGTGGCCCTGCCACTAGCACCCCTCACCTGTCCCCCATAATCCCTGTCACCCAAATCCACAGGCCACTCTGCTTGTCTCCCATGTCCTCAAGTCTACTGTCAACTGCAGTGATTATGGATGCCAGTGGGTGACTCCAGCTTGTGGCTTAAGAAAAGGTGCGACCCCACCCCAGGTGCTTGTCTCTGGAGGGCTCTGCAGGGAGACCACAGTCCTGGGGGTGCTGCTCCAGCAGGTGGGCATGAGCAGAGTGGGTGACGGGCCCTGGGTCAGGAGCACCTCTCAGTTCCCCCCGAAGGTGGGGCTGTGCTCCTGCCTCAGCACTCAGGTACCCGGGGCACACGGGGGTCACACAATCCGCATTATTCCAGCTGACTCTGGGATCTTCCCCACCTGCACGATTCCCATCTCAGCCACCTCAGAGGAAGGTAGAGGCCCCCCAGCGACACCTGTCTGAATAGAAAAGACAGAAACAAACAGCCTTTCCTCAATTCCCAGGAGAAGCCATGGGCCAGGGGTTGGCAGGAACTGCAAGGGCTGATTCAGCAGAGTGTGTGAATCAGAGAATTTTAGAGTTGCCGGGGGAGAGGTTCTGTGAATCACCAGATCACACAACTGGGGAAACACGAGCATTTCATGTCGTGGGATCAAGGAATCATGAATTCTCAGAATCACTGAATCGGGGACTTCAGGAATCACTAGGATGAAGGATTTCAGGCTAAGAGAATGGCTGAGCCCGTCACGGCTCGGGGAAGAGGTGCCTCTTTCCCGGTCTCATCCGCAGAGGTGTCCCCAAATCTCCAGTAGCCCCAACTGGCTTCCTGGCCACCAGCCTCACCTGCCTTCTGGCCCCTGCTGCCCCGTCCCCGTGACCTTCCCACTCAGAGCCACGGGGATCACTCCCAACCCGCCGCTCAGAAACTGCTCAGGTTCATTCTTGTCAATAGGATAAGTCCCCAAGCCTGAGCCTGGCTGCTGAGGCCCTTTGTGACACCTGACACACCCCATCCTATCTCCCCCTGCTCCCCCGGAGGGGCCAACACACTTAGTGCGACATAAACAAAAACAGAGGACGCAGCCCTGAGCCATATCTACTGCTTATTTTGAGCACATCCACGCTGACCCAGGATGACTGGTCTTCTCATGGGGCGGTCAGGGCTCCCGGAGAGAGGGCACCACGAGAGCCATACAGAAGCCACTGGTTTCTCCAGGCTCAGCGCAGACACCTGGGCAACTTTCCTCCTGCTGCGATCCATGGCCAAGCAGTCCCAGCACATGCCCAGATTCAAGGAGGGGATGCAGACTCCACTCCTCGATGGAAGAAATGTCAAAGGATGCCTGGCCGTTGCTTCGGCACCACAGATGCAGGCTGCCCTGGGGACAGGACTGGACCTGCTGGCCGCTGGGGACTGAGCACTCTCGCCCTGGGACTCAGACGGGGGGATCTAGGCACCCAGGCAGCGCGTCACTACACACTGTCGTGCTGGGAAATCCTCCAGTAATTCTGGTCTGTTTCCACTTGCTCCATCAGAGCCCGCGGACATCACTGTAGATCTTAGGCCCCCGAGACCTGATGCGAGAACTCTTGTCAAGGTCCCAGTTCCCAGAAAGGGCTCGAGGAATCAGCCATTATTATTGTTGAAGCATTGCATGTATGAACCACCTCAGAGAAGCACACGGGATCCCAGAGTTCCGGGCAGGATTCTCCACCCATCAGGGCTCTTGGCTGCAAAACCAGAAATCAGTTCTGACTGCCTTCAGCAAACAAGGGCTTTTGTTTTGTTTTTGCTTTTGCTTTTTGTTTTGTTGTTGTTACTTTTTTAAGGATGTAGCAGGCTCACAGAATAGATAGGAAGCTAAAAGTCAGAGGCAGAAATCAAATGAGCCCCAGTGAGATCAGCCAAAGGTAGTGGTGACCACCTAGCCAGACCCTGCTGCTGTCACAGCCTGGGTCTCCGGCTCTGGGCCCCAGCATGGTTACCTCCACCACTGATGTCACGGTCTGGACCACAGCGCGAGCCCTGCAGCCAGGGGCAGAAGAGGGGGAACTCTGTCTCCCTGCTCCCACAGTGGGAGGCAGGCAGGAACTGGGGACCACTCTACATGAAAGGAGGACTCATGATGGAAAGCCAAAATAGGACCTCTGTCTAGTACTGGAACCTAACTCAACTTCGTGGAAATGGCTCCTCAGCTACTGGTTCTGGAAGAAAGACCAGAATTTTTCCAGGACAAGCAGGGGGAAGGTGTTCTGAGCAGGACAGCCTTGGAAAGTGGTGAGAGTGAGACCCTCCAAACAGTCCCAATGAAGGGTTGGATGGGATCTGAAGTGTGACTTTGGAGTAACCTCAGCCCAGCTCTCTGCACCCACCCCTCCCCTGTAGCACATCTCCTCTTAGCTCAGAGCAAGGCTGCCTGCAGGGGGGATGCTGCCTGAGTTGCATCCTGAAAGTCATGGAAAAGTCAACCACGCACATAAGGTCACTCTGGTGGGGGGGGCGGGGAGTCAGTACAGCGAACAGGTGAGCATTTTAGTAAATCGAGGAACCCAGCTGGTAGCCTGGGTGACCAGGAGCAAGCACCTGTCCTTGGTCCACAGCGGGGTCCACAGCTCTCCCCGGGGGTGCAGACCATGATGGCGGTTGGGAAATCTACTTTCCTGCCTATTCTAATAGGTGTCCCCCAGGAAGGGGTCTTTGTGGGTCGTCACACGTCCCCAACCGCAGAAGGCGTCCCTGTTGCCGGCAGATCAAAATGGGGTCCCTGTTTCAGGGGGAAGAAACACTCATCATCAGAGACAGGGAGTCAAGCCAGGGGGGATGCCGTACAGACGGGCCTTGTGGAACTAACTCTCTCCTGTAGCCTCCCCAGATGTTTTCGTTCCTTGTCCACAGTTTCCTTTCTTCATCCAACCTAGTATATAAGCACTTAGGCTCTGCCACGTCTTTGGGCCTTTGTTTTCCTGTAGGGCCCCCATGTACAGGTAAAAATCTGCATGCTTTTCTCCTGTTAATCTGTCTGAGGTCAGTTGAATCCTCAGGCCCAGCTGGAGACCTCAGAGGGGAGAGGTCAAGCCTTCCCCCTCCCACCTAGGGGTGCAGCCAGACGCCAGGGGCGCATATGGAGACTGTGGAAGGCCAGGAGGGGCCTTGGGAGCAGAACGGACCTCGGATCCTGACTGAGGGGAGAAGGAACAGATACAAAGCTCCAGCCCCAGATGTCATGCAGGCCGAGTGGGGACAGATGGCCAGTTCACCAGCCCCACCCTGCCCACCTCACTCAGTCCGTCCCCTGCCCAAACCCTAGAGATTCCAGGCCTCCAGCCTGTGGTGGACAGTTGGGAGACAAGGGGAGGGAGAGTTGGGAGGAAGACAATAGGGTCCCCAGAAGATGACTCAGGATCTACCCCCCAGAACATACCTCCATCTCTAATAAAGGCCACGAACAAACCTGTGCCCACCCCCTGGGACGACAGCACCCACAGAGCGTCGCTGTCAGCAAGCCAGACCTGCAGTAATGCCAAGCCCCTAAAAGGCAACCAGGACTCCAGCCAAGTTCAAGTCCTGCATTGCCAATAAATTACACAGACTTTGGGCAATTGGCTCTCCTGGAGAGGCTTTCCTTTTCTCCTCTGGACAGTGAGGTCCGTGGGTTTTCCTACTGATCTGTAACATCCCATTTTTAGGGTGTCAGCCTAATACTGCTGTTAAAAATAACCTCTTCCAATGGCAAGGTTCTCCCCATGAAGTCCTTATAGAGTATAAAAAGAAAATTAGCCAAGCGAGCACGGAAATCCTGTTTTTAGGACAAATTTCCTTTGGGTTATAAATAAGCAGATCTTAGCAGAAAGGAGCCCTGAAGCCGGGTCTACGAGGCCCAACTGCTTTGCCCTTCACCTGGGCACACACATGTCTGGTGTAAAGGACGTGACAGGCCCAGGGGAGGCAATATGTCTGTTGACAGCTGTTGCCAAGGTAACGTCAGGCCAGGCTGCAAACAGGTAGAAAGAGCTGGCTCTTTTTGGAAAGCGCCAGGAAGCTGATTAAATTTTCTTAGAATTACAGGTGGGGGCCGAGAAGCCTATTCTTCTTGAGCAACTCGTGGCTCAAAGCTGGACTGGAAACAAAGAGACGTGGCGCTCGTACCTGTGCTGCCGTGAATTTCCCAGGGTTACCCAGGGAAATCACTTCTCTGTTTCCCCACCTGCAACGTGAAGGGTTAAATCCGTGGAGAAGCTCCGGGGTTTCAGGGCGCCCCTCAGGAGACACCCTGGGCAGGAGCCCACTCTCATCGTTTTTTTCCCCCAGAATATAGAAATGGATTTATTTTTCACACGTCTCCATCTCGGCATGTCCAAGTTCAATTACAGGTTAAGTAATAGTGGACCTTTTGTTTCAATCAAAATGCAATACTTATCCCATCTAACTCTAGAGGGTCCAATGAAGTGGAAATAATGTATTCGTAATGATTATATCAAAATCATCCATCTTTGAAGAACACTGTCTTAGGAAACACAATTTTATTAAACTCCAATAAGAGCAGGTGCGGTATTCAATTAAATAACAGCAACTAAACTAAAAACTATTGATCAAAATTGCTTTTAGGAGAGGAAACGGGTAAAGGTCTCTGGGCCCGCGGGGCTGCTGCTGCGAATGTGGCATCACCCCCACAAGTGAGCCGGGTCCCTCAGTCCTGGAGCCTCAGCGGCCTCCTGCCCTGGGGACCTGCTGACCCACGGTCCCGGGCCTCTGCCTCCACGACTGGTGTCCGCGTCCCCCCCGCTTCTCACTAGCTGGGCTTCCCCCCAGTGGGAAGAGCTGGCGCCCACTCTTCTCCAGCTTCCTTCTCAGAAGAGGTGAGATGTTTCTGCTGGAGGGAAGGAGCTTGTTCTTTCTGGTCGCCTCTCCCGTCTCCTCCTGCAGGAGGTCACTCCAGTGACCGTGAGGCTGATATTTCCACGTACGTTGGGGAGCTTCTTCTCTACCTCCGCGCGGTAAATCCCCCCCCCCCGCGACCTTTCTGCGAAGTTCCAGCACTTGCTCTTGGTGCGGTGCAGGCAGGATGTGAGGTCTCAGTAGCAGCTCCGGCAGCTCACCGCCCAGCTGTGGGATTTCAGGCTGCAGACGTGCTCACTCACGTTGGAGGCTTCTCATCTGAACTGCAAGTGCTTTGTTCATCTGCTTTTCTTCACAGACCGTCTCCTATGTTCCTTGTTTTCCTCCTTCAAGCCTTTGGAAGCAGGGGAGCGTCGTGGGCCCTCTGTGTGGAGGACAAAGTCATCACATCTCCTGACTTAAAGCCTCCTTCTGCAGCTGGATGCCCTCCTGCCCACCAGCGACACAGGGTCCTCTCTCCTCCCTCCCTCCCTCCGTCCCCGAAGGGCCCTCCCTGTTCACGCTGCGCCTCCCGCCGCTGGGCAGAGGCAGAGGACCGCAAGGCCTCAGCCAAGGGGTTCACTCGTGACCCGCTTTTCACTCAGAAGAAATGCATCCAGACGGGCAGTGTGCCAACATCTCACGGACGGAGCCAACGTGTCCCATCCAGTCCAAGCGTGCCTGACGGGGCTCCTGGGGGCTGGCCCATGGCCAGGCTCCTTCCCCCATGGGCCTGTGTCTTGAGCTCACAGCCCCACGGTTGCCCAGTCATCTCAGAACTGTGCCTCTGTGGGCGGCTCTGCCAGGCAGCAGGTCCTTCCTGGCACTGAATGGGCCACCCTTAGTGCTTTAGACAGCATCCCGCTCTCCTGGTCCCTATCTGGCAGGCTCAGGCCCAGCATCCCCTCGTCCATCACCCAGACCTGCCATAAGCCACTGTCCACAGAGCCTTGACCTGTGGCTGGAGGTCCCGGTGGGCACTGCAGGCCATGATTCCCCGAGTGGATGGGGTGTTCACGGGTCAGACCAGCCCTGGAGGGCGAGGACAAGGGGGCCAACTGCCTGATGGAGAGCAGGGGCAGTGGCGGGGATGACGGCCAGGGCCGCCTCTGTCCCTCGTGCCCTGCATGTTGCCCCCTCCCTGCTCCTGCAGGGGCGGTGCAGGCCCAGCCCTTCATGGGCCGCAGTACGTGGACAGTTTTTTTTTTTTTTTTTTGCGGTATGCAGGCCTCTCACTGTTGTGGCCTCCCCCGTTGTGGAGCACAGGCTCCGGACGCACAGGCTCCGGACGCGTAGGCTCAGCGGCCATGGCTCAAGGGCCCAGCCGCTCCGCGGCATATGGGATCCTCCCAGACCGGGGCACGAACCCGTATCCCCTGCATCGGCAGGCGGACTCTCAACCACTTGCGCCACCAGGGAGGCCCACGTGGACAGTTTTATATCAGGCTTCTGCTGAGAATTTCATGTGAATGAATGTTGCCCCAGCTATAAAAATCAGTCACCACTGAACGGTACACTTACACATGGTTAAAATGGTAAATCACGATTATATTTGACTACAATACAAATAATTTTCGGATCAAAGGCTTGATCAGATCATCTCTGAGGCCCTTTTGGGCACCAGATTCTGTCCACTGTCATCTGAGATGTGACCGACATGCTACAGTGAGAAGACGGACTTCACGCAGGGGTGGTCGGTGTGGCTCAGGGAGACGCGCTCACCAGGGAGAAGCACAAAGAAGGTCTGAGGTTTTTGCATGAGGAACAGGAGCCCCGAGGCTCTTGGGAACCGGGCACACCTGGGCAGGACCATGTGCCTCCACCGGCCTCAGAACTGGGAGAGCCCAGAGGAGGTGACCCGTGCATCCAGGGGCCAGGAGGCCCACCTGGCATCTGGCTCACCCCTAGGAAAAGGTGGGGTCACGTGCCCTTGGCTTCAGGAGGAGGGCAAAGCTTATGCTGCCTCCCCAGCCCCGCCCGACACTTGAACCTTGGCTCTGATACACAAGCTGAGGAAGGGAGGGTCTGTCCCAAGAGGGGAAATCCTGCCCCACCCTGACACCCCCTGGATGGCTCTGTTGTCTCCAGAGGGGAGAAGAGGGGACCAGTGGGAAACAGGGGGTTTTCCCAGGGGCTTCTGTGCTGGGTCCTGCTTCTTCCTCAAAAATAAGCCACCAGATCAACATAGCTGCAGCCAGGCCCCTAATGACCTCCAGGCCGGGGCTGGCAGAGCCTCCCTGTCAACAGTAGCTGTTAGCCGCTGCGTCAAAAGACAGGGTACTCCCAGTTCACCCCTGCAACAGCCCTGAGGGGCAACCATTTATCATCATTTTACAAAAGAAGTGGCATAGGCACAGAGAGGGTTATCTAGCAGCCCAAGGTTACACAGCTGGGGAGTGCCCGAGCCAGGACTCAAACTCTGAAAGTCTGTCAAATCTGCTGCCCCAGATGTTGCCTTTTCCTCCCTCAGAGCCAGGAAGGCAGTGAGCGCTTGATAGTTTTACGTGGGCAAGTCACCTCTCAGCCTCATTCTCCTCACCTGAAAACTCAGGTAAGAGGCCCAAGAGAGGGAGGGGGGAGCTGCCAATCCTTGTGAGTCTAGACCCCGAGCTGGTGCAGCGTCCCTTCTGCTGTACCCTGCTGGTCAGAGCAGTCACAGGCCAGGCCAGGCTCAAGATGAGGAGAAACAGATCCCGTCTCTCAAGGTAGGTATAACTGTCTCCATTTTACAGATTAATCGATGGAGGGTCAGAGAGGTCAAGCACCCAGGGTCACAGAACCTGTGACATGGAACCAAGATCCACACCCAGGACTGTAGCCTGGTCTGTCTGATCTAAAGTCTGGACTCTTCTGCTGGCCTCAGTGTGTGCTGGGGCAGAGCTGATGGGTCAGGGCTGACGGCAACTTCACCACCTGACCCGGCGGTTCCCCGCCCGAGCTGCAGCCTCACCTGGGTGACTTTAAGATTACGGATTCCCTGGCCCTGCTCCCAGGCTTCGGCTTTAATTGGTCTGAGGTGGAGCCTGGACGCTGGGAACTTTTTAAGCGCCCAGGTGGTTTTCATGGAAGCCAAGGGCTGGGGACACTGTTTCAACCAAACAGGTTCCCTCCCTGCCTGTAGCCTGTGTGTGAGACCTTCCCCTGGACCTTCCTTCCCTGACCCTGAGCATCTCATGCCAGTCCTGCCCCTGGCCCTCCCTCCAACGCCCCCTCCAAGTCAGAGGGACTGTCACCAGGTCAGCAGGTTTCCCGGATGGAGGACAGATGTCCCGTCCCTATGCAGTTAGGGGCTGGAACGAGCGGCCCCCAGCAGAGCAAGTCTAGGCCCAGCTCTGCTGGCGGGTGGGGGATTTAAATCCCAGCTCAGTCACTTACTAGTTGAGGCATCTTTGATGTACAGAATGTGATCTCTATGTCACAGAGGGTTTTCAAGGCTCTGAAGAGGGAATAACTGTAAAAAGGCTTTGTAAAGAAGTGCAAGGCTTTTACACAGAAAACTACAAAATGCCATTTGAAGAAATTAAAGCCCTAAATAATGGAAAGATATCCCTTGTTTGTGGATTAGAAGATTTAACATCATTAAGGTTTAAAATTGTCAATATTGCTAATAACATGTAAATTGACCTATAGATTCAGTGCAACATTAGGCTTAAAAACACTCTCACAGCCAGGGAATCAGAAGGCTGCTGGACATCCAATATAAGATGCACATGTTTTTTGTTGTTGGTGGTGGGAATGTAAGTTGGTGCAGCCATTATGGAAAACAGTATGGAGGTTCCTCAAGAAAACTAAAAATAGAGTTGCCATATGGTCCAGCAATCCCACTCCTGGGCATGTATCCGGAGAAAACTATAATTCAGAAAGATACGTGCGGGGCTTCCCTGGTGGCGCAATGGTTAAGGATCTGCCTGCCAATGCAGGGGACATGGATGGGTTTGATCCCAGGTCCAGGAAGATCCCACATGCCGCGGAGCAACTAAGCCTGTGCACCACAACTACTGAGCCTGCGCTCTAGAGCCCAAGAGCCACAACTACTGAAGTCCGCACACCTACAGCCTGTGCTCCGCAACAAGAGAAGCCACCACAATGAGAAGCCCTCGCACCGCAACAAAGAGTAGCCCCTGCTTGCCGCAACTAAAGAAAGCCCACGCGCAGCAACAGACCCAATGCAGCCAATAAATAAATAAATAAATAAGTAAAATCTATTAAAAAAAAAAAAAGATACATGCACCCAATGTTCATAGCAGCACTATTTGCAGTAGCCAAGACATGGAAGCCACCGAAATGTCCATCAAGAGATGAATGGGTAAAGAAGATGTGGCACATATATACAATGGAATATTACTCAGCCATAAAAAAAGAATGAAATAATGCCATTTGCAGCAATATGGATGGATTTAGAGATTATCATACTAAGTGAAGTATGTCAGAAAAAGACAAATACCATACGATATCACTTATATGTGAAATTTAAAATATGACACAAATGAATGTATTTACGAAACAGAAACAGACTTACACAGAAAACAAACTTACGGTTACCCGAGAGGAAAGGGAGTGGGGGAGGGATAAATTAGGAGTTTGGGATTAGCAAATACAAACTGCTATATATAAAATAGATAAACAACATGGTCCTACTGTATAGCACAGGGAACTATATTCAGTATCCTGTAATAAACCATAATGGAAAAGAATATGAAAATATATATATATATATCAGTTATATACATATAACTGAATCAGTTTGCTGTACACCAGAAACACAACATTGTAAATCAATTATTCTTCAATAAAAAAATTTTTTAAATGCATATTTTGTTGACATTTTAACATCCCTGAAATTAGAGTGTATCTTATAGAGGGTATCACAGTTTCACTGTCACAGAGCCTCTCCAGCTGGGCCCCCCCCCCCCGATGGGGTCAAGGAGACGCCCTCCCAGAGTCACCCTCCTCCAATTCCAGGAACTCCGAGGACTTGCTCCTGGGGTCTGTCCTCCTGGAGGCCACTGGAGGCAGCTGTTTGTGGGGGCAGCGGTGTGAGGATGGGCAGGCTGGGCCGATTGCACGCGTGTGCCTGCATGCATGTATCCTCGTGGTGCAGTGGGGGGGGAGCAGAAGGGGGCAGGCAAAACTGGCTCCCCCATACCATCACGTTTTGGTGTCTAACTCCAAGGAGGCCCAAAATTCTAAATTTGAACCTGGCCTTGCAGGCCCTCGTGAAGGCATATTTGTCAAGGTAAGAGGCTGGAACATACTTTAATAGTTTATGAGCTTGATTTATAGCTTTAAAATATTTAGCTATAGAGGATGTGGGCCTCCGATTGCCCCAGGGCTTGACGGTGTTAGGATGAGGTCTGCGAGGTCCTCTCCTCTGAAAACGCCAGCCCTGGAATCGGTACGGGTTGTCCCCTTTCCTGGAACGCCCTCTGCCTGGCCAACTCCACTCTTCCCCTCAAGTCTCAGCTCGGATTCCTGACGCCCCCTGGGCAGACTTGGGCTCACAGGGGCCTGTGTGCCTCTGTCCCTCTCAGCACTCGCTGGCCAGCGCTGCCTGGGCTGTGTGGAGGCCAGGAGGCTCTGAACTTGGCCAACATCCCTGGAATTTCTGGGCCCTGGCAGGGGTGCTGCCCAGGGAAGGCTCAGTGGGCACATGCATCACCCTGCAATTCGTTTGCCCCCTTAGCCCCGTTGCTTAAGACACTCTTGCTCCTCAAGGTGTAATGTGCATGTGAGTCACCTGGGCTCTGGCTAAAATGCAGATTCTGTAGGTAGACCTACAGAAAATTCTGTAGACCTACAGAAAATCCTGATTCTGTAGGTAAGGAGCGGGGCCTGAGAGTCTGCACTTCCAACCACTCCCACATGACGCCAATGCTGCTGGTTAGCATCAAACCACACTTTGAGTGGTGAGGCTTGAGAGCTTGCCCCCAGATAGACAAGTTCAATACATGTGTGGCTTGTAGCCAATGCTTTCATGCAAACTGGACGATGCAGCTCAGAAATAAGCCTGCAGCTGCCCACAGGGCCCGTGGGAGAATCCAGAGCAGCCCTCCCAGAGGAGAGCAGTTCCGGGCCTCGGGGAATCACACGAGGGCGCTTGGAATCAGGGCACAGTCTCTGCAGCACCCAGGCCTGTGCCCAGCTCTTGGTTCCAGGCTCAGCAGAGCCAGTGTCCTCGGGCGGGACACCTCTTTTGGGGTCTCTGCCCCATGGGCACTGTCTGGCATCAGAGCGAGAGAGGGGACACTTTTATTAGTTATTTTTAAAACTTCTGGCCGCACCGCGCAGCATGTGGGATCTTAGTTCCCTGACCAGGGATCGAACCCGCGCCCCCTGCATTGGAAGGTGGGGTCTTAACCACTGGACTGCCAGGGAAGTCCCGAGAGGGGACACTTTTAAAAGAAAGGACTGGTGTAAACAGCACTTACCACGTGCCACATACTGTTCCATGTGCTTTTCCTGTGCCAGTGTCTTTAACCCCCATGGCCACCCTCAGAGGTGGGCACTTGCCTTATTACCATCTTACGGATGGGGAAACTGAAGTTCGGAGAGAGGGATTGCCCAAGGTCACATGGTGCCGTGAGGCCCCAGACAGTCTGGCTCCGAAGCCCAGGTACTTAACTAACTGGCCCCGAGGCCTGTCTAGTGTGAGGCTGGGCTCAGACAGGGAGAAGGACTGGGATCCTCTCCACCCCTCACGCCACAGCCCCAAGGCTCCTCTGCAGACACAGTCACAAACCTCTTCCAGGCGTCCCTTCTGGCTCTGGGGCTCTGGCCGCAGACAGACCAGTACTGGAGAGTACCCCTGGGGCCCTCCCACCCCTCCTGGGCAGCCTAGGGCCTCCGGAGTGGAGGCTGGCAAAATCTTCCCGGACCTGGTGGTGCCTCCTGCTGGGAAAGGCTCCTACTCCCAGATTTGAGGCTGTCCTGTTTAAAACCAGCCCTATTTTGTAACACCCCAAACTTCCCCAGTGTAAGTCCCTTCCTCGTTTTATTATCATGGCCTGTTTTCTCCTCTGTCTTCCACCTTAATCCATGCGCTCTCAGAACTGGGGCCATTTTCCTTTTTCTCTGACTACCAGCTCTGCACCTGGTGCACAGTAGGTGCTGAACGGATTTGCATCCTACAGTGGTGATGCACTTGCAGATCTTGCCACCAGAGGGCAGGCGCACACAGCAGCGGGAACACAGGCCTAGCCACCAGGAGAAGGTGGGGCTGTGTGGGTCCCTGAGCGCCCAGCGACTGGACCTCTGGACAGGATAAGGCCAGGCGAGCCGGCTTGGGGCTTAGGACATCTCTGCACTTCCCCTGCTAATTCCAGCCTCAGCTCCAGAGCCCCCCTTTTCTCTTCCTTCCCTTCCTCTTTCCCCTCCTTCTTTCCTCTCCTCCCTCCCCTTCCAGGTTCCTGGGTCAACCTTGACTCTGAGTGACTCTGGGCCAGGCACTTTTTTCCCTCTAAGTCTTGGTTTCCTCATCCCAGCTTTTGCACGTTTCTCCTACCTAGGGACTTGGGATCCTCGGTGTAAGGCTACACTTCCCTTAGCCTGGCCCTTCCCTGCTCTCGGGGCAGAGGTCCAGGCTGTGCTGAGGCAGAATCGTGTCCCCATTGCTGTAAGTTGTGTCCTCATCAGGCCTCCTGCTCCATCCCTGGTGGACGATATCTCAAGGTCTGAGTCTGTGGTGCTGCCTGGGGCTGGCTGAAGTGGCTGGACTGTCAGGACCACTGCTTTTCTAGCCGAGGAGCTGCCGCAGCCACATCTGTGCTAGGATGCTCGCCGGACATCAGCTGGGCCAGACGAGCAGGCGGGGATGGATGGATGGATGGATGGATGGATGGATGGATGAGAGAAATTCAGAGCATTTGTAGCAAAGGGATTTTCATACCCACTGCCAGCAGAACCCTAAAGCCTTCTTAAGCCTCTTGGAGCCTGGCTCCAAATGAAGTCAGTTGAGAGCCTGTCCCCCTTTTAAAGCTCCCTGTCCTTTTGGGATTTCCCACTGGTGGTGGCCCTAGGGGACCAATGGCCCTGGTCTAGGCTGTCCTGGGGCTGGGGCCGGGTAGGGGGTAAGGATTCTACTAACTGTGAGGGTTTACTCCTTCGTCCTGGGCTGGCTGAAGCACCAGTCAGCCAGCTTCAAAGGAAGTCACTGGCCAGAGGGTCAGCCAGGGGGGACCCCGAGATGCTCCAGTCCAAATCCCAGGGAACTGAGGGCTCTGTGACAACCCACAGCCAGACTTCCAAGCTCCGGCCCTTCCCTTACACCAGGCTTCCTCCAGAGAAAGGGTTTCTGGGCGGGCCCGGAAACGAGATGTGTCATCACAGTGGGATCTCGGTCCCCAGCTGAGCTCACGCTTTCTTAAGTCTCTCCTGACACTGGGGCCACTTGTCGGGGCTTGCCTGTTGCTGACCCAGATTTCCAGGCCACTCTGTCAACACCTCCAGGGCAGGGCAAAGCACAGCTTCTCAGAGGCCCAAACAGAATCCATGACCAATATCGCAGAAACTTGACCAGCCGTGGGAGGACACCTGCCTATCCACCCGTGGGCTTCCTGGTGCCCCTCCCCGCAAGGCTGTCCTCAGGGCAGGGCGTGAAGAACCGTGTTAGGTAGGGGGTAAGGGGTAGGAGTCACGCAATGGATGTGCCTGGAAGGAGGGGCTCTGCGTGTGTCCGGGGCCGGTTTCTTCTTTCTGACTCTTGCACAGTCCCTGCTGCCCTGGGGATCGCTCAGAGCCTCCCAACCTCTGCTGCAAGCCCCGCCCCCAACCTTGGCCCACCCAGTTCTCTCAGGATGGTTGATGTTGTTGCCACACAGCCTAGAAAATTCTGCCCCTGGCTTGGCTCCAGTTACTGAGCCAAAATGAGGCATGAGTCACGGGGCTGTGTCAGAGGAGCTGCACGCCCTGGAGCTGCCGGAGGCTGGCGGGAACCGCAGACCTCAGACCTGCAGAGCCGCAGGCCTGGCTCCTCTTTGGGGCTGCCTGCCTTTCCCTCCCTGCTGCCCGCCCTCCCCAGCCGGGGGCCATGACATCATCCAGCTTCTCTGGGTCCTTCTCTCACCAGCCTGCAGTAGTTCAAAGAGCCCCACGTGATTTGGGCCCCAGACAGCGCATGGCTGTCCCCACTTATTAGAGGTTTGTCAGGATGAGCCAGAATATGCAAATCGTATTCCTTTTAGATTTTTCTTAGGTTACAAACACCCGATTAAACGTCTTCTTTGTAAAGAATTCCTAGGCTCCCAAGCAGACCCAGGGGACCCCAGTTTGAGGAACTCTCGGAGAGCAGAAGTGTGAAGGTCAGGAACCAGCCCAGTGTCTGGTTTGTCCAGTTGTCCAAGTACCGCCTTTCTCGGAGCCTTATTTCCTAGCTGAAGGCTCCTGTAGCTTGGATATCCTTCTCTCCGTGATTCCTCAAAGACATCCCAGTCCCTGTGGCTGTTCAGACAACAGGCTTCAAGCTTGTGGCTGCACCCAGAGGTGGCAAGCTGGCCGCCAGCCGAGGCCCCTCCAGGCAGAGGCGGGAACGCACCCAGGGCCAGGGGGCGGCAGTCTCTACCCCACCTCCGCTTCAAGGTCATCTCTCACTCCCCAAGGCCATCTGCATGTTGGTAGCTCGCTGTTCAGAAGAGTTTGGCCCAGGCCTCCCATCAGTGACCGCATGGGGGTCCGGGCCGCACGGGATGCTGACCTTGCCGGGAGGCCTAGCCTGGGCGGGGGGGTGGAAGGTCCGTGTACTCAGGAGGGATGCCCACGGGTTCCTCTCGGGCCCTGCAGGGAAGTCCCAACAGATAATGATCCTGAGCAGGGCCCTGTGGGGCTCCTGGGCATGAAGTCTGTGTCCCCCATTTCTTTGATTACAGGAAACAGGCTTCATTCAGCCTCCATAACCTTCCCTGAGTTCCAAGAGGCAGATTCAAGCAGTTGTTAATTAGGGGAGGGAGGGAATGCAAGACAAGGGAGAAACAAAGTCAAGAGAAACAATAGTGCAGCCTTGGGGCAAAGGGCTGGTGCCCCATCAATGGGTACACACAACGATATCTCTGAGCTGTTTTGCAGATGCTGAAACCCCCTCCAGGTGGGAGAAGTTAACGATTAATGAAGGTATGCTGCCCACAAGCATGTAGACCCCAGACCAGTTGGAACCAGAAGGTTGATGATGCCGACTCCCACTTACCTCCCACCAACCAATCAGAAAATGTCCGTGAGCTGATCACGCCCTCTTTGAACTATTGCTATAAAACTCCTCACTACCCTCTGGAAGGGTTGGGGGCACAGTCTTCTGAGGCGCTTAGGCTGCAGTGTTCCCTCTTTGCCTGGCAGAGTAAAGTTACACTTTCTCTTTCCTCCTAGATTCTGTCTTCGTATTTCTATTCGGCACAAGTGTACAGAAGCCGAGATTTCGGCAAAAATAGCCTGGCGCGTTCCCCCGGCCAGCCCTCCTGGGACTATGGCCCCAGCTCCCTCCCCGATGCTGGGAGGCTGTTGCCTCAGTTTCGTAGGAGGACGTGAGGACGAGGGGACGCAGGGGCTGTAGAAACTGCTCCACACACACTACCCGTGCAGACATTCGGGCTGTAAGGTGTTTACAGCTCACCTGGCCCAAATGCTCCCCATGAAAGAGGGCTGGCCCAGGGCTCCCCGGTGGAGTCAGGGGCACCTGGGCCTCCAGGCTCCCGGCCAGACCTCTGAGCTTCAGAGTCCACATCTGCGAACCTTCTCTGAGAATTAGGCCGGGACATCAATGCACACAGATCACAGCAGAGGTGTGAAAGCCACTTAAAAGAGGCAGGGCTGGACAGGCTTGCTCTCTGCCCCCTTCCCTCTTCCCTGCCGCCCCCCCTGTGCACGCAGGAGTGACTCCTCCACGTGGGACACGGTCTGGAGGGCCCACCTCGGAGGGCCCTGTCCTCGGCTCCCCACTGTCTCCTGCCGCCCCCTTGCGGGCTGAGGGGTCAGGCTCTTGGCTCAACTATACCAGCCAGCTGCTCCCTGCTGCGATTCGAATTCTGACGACAGAGACACAGCACCTGGGCATGGTGAGCCAGTCCTCTCAAGAGGCTAAGGGGCAGCTGCTTGGCCCAACTGTGTGGGCTCTAAATCAGTTCTTTTAATTCCTGCTCTGAAGCCTCTAGAACTGCCATGGCTGTTGGCCATGCCCAGACCTGGTTTTCCACCCTCCTTTGAATTCAGTCTCTGTTATGGTTTGAATTGTGTTTCCTTAAAATTCATATGTTGGCGTCCTAATCCCCAGGACCTCGGAAAACAACCTTAGTTAGAAATGGGGTCCTGGCAGATGTAATTAGTTAAGATGAGGTCATATTGGAACAGGGTGAGCTCCTAATCCAATACGGTTGGTGTTCTTATAAAAAGGGTAAATTTGGATACAGGCCTGCATATAGTGAGAACACCATGTGAGCAAGAAGGTGGCATCTACCAGCCAAGGAGAAAGGCCTGGAACATGTCCTTCCTCACACCTCTCACAGGGAACCAACCCTCCTGACACCTTGATCTCAGACTTCTGGCCTCCAGAACTTAAAATGCAAGAAGAAGGAATTCTCCTCAAGACTTCAACAAGCGACTTCCCTGGTGGTGCAGTGGTTAAGAATCCGCCTGCCAATGCAGGGGACATGGGTTCGAGCCTTGGTCTGGAAAGATCCCACATGCCACAGAGCAAGCCTGTGTGCCACAACTACTGAGCCTGTGCTCTAGAGCCCAAGAGCCACAACTACTGAGCCCATGCTCCACAACTACTGAAGCCCGCGTGCCTAGAGCCCCTGCTCCACAACAAGAGAAGCCACCGCAATGAGAAGCCCACGCACCGCAACAAAGAGTAGCCCCCCTTCGCCGCAACTAGAGAAAAGCCCGCGTGCAGCAACGAAGACCCAACACAGCCAAAATAAATAAAAAGTTGGTCCGTATGACATTCATTATTGATAAATCGATGTCTTATCCATCAGTCACGTGAGCTCGGTCAATGTGAGCCCTTCCCCCAGAGATGGATCCATCTTGCCGAGTTGGCAAATCCGGTTCCAAGCCTGCAAGGCTGACATCCAGAGGCCTGGTGGGTAAATATGTCCCTTAGGGTTCGGAGGCCTGGGCTCTGCAGCAACATTTCTGGGAGGGCGGGGCCTGCTGGGCACTGCCCCGCCCTGACCCGCCTGCGATGGCGTTGGCTGAACGCTCCTTCACCACAGGCTGCCTCTCCCCGCGTGGCGCCCTCAGAGATGAGGATAAAGGCCCTCTGACTCAGTCAGCCCTCCTCTGAGAGCCTCCCCCGAGTCCCCGTCTCTGGGCTCCTCCAGGAATGTGTTTTTTATCCACTTGCCACTGGGCGGCTTCCTCCAGAGTGACACTCTCGCCAGCCCTTGGAGAGTCTATCTCGTTTTCTCTCCATTCTGTGACTCTGGGCCCACTGGCCTCTCCACCCTAACCCAGGGCCCTTGCCTAGCCTCCCCCCCAGGCCACGGTGCTGTGGCCCATCCTGACTGGGGGCCATGGACAGACAGCTTCTGGTCCAAAGTGGAGCCCATCCTCAGCCCAGACCACAAGGGGAGGCGCCACTTGCCCGGCCCTGGTGTCTGGACACTGCCTGCCATGCCCACCAGCCTCACCAGCCCATCTCTCCGGTCTTCTCTGATGCCCTGCCTTCCGCTCCGGGGCCCTTGGAGCTCTGCTGCTTACCATCTACCTCCGGGCCTCCTCACCTACGGTGACTCCAGACCCTACAGCCCGAGGCCTGGCCTCTGAGGCCAGCCCTGCCTGGTCACCCTGCTGTAGTCAAAGCCCCAGCTTACATGTGCCCTGCCCTGGCCAGCCTGCACAGCCACTTTGCAAGCGGGCCTGGCAGTCCCCTGGAGCCTCCGCCCTCCACCCTGACTTCTTACTCAAGCCCTGTCTCTGCTTGAGTCAGAACCTTGGATCCAAGCCCCAACACCAGTCTTGCCTCTGACCCCGGGGCTGGCATCTGTCCCAGGCAAGCTGATGGGTGAATAGTTAGAGCCTGGTTCCCGGTGCAACCGCAGATTGGCCCGTGTGTTTATCACCTGTGGTTCCCCAAGCCCCATAGAGTGAGAGGGGCTCAAAGACAAAGGGGCAACAGCAGTGAGAGTTCACGGACTGCCTGGAGGCGCATGGAGCCAAGGTAACGGAGGTAGCAGAGCTGAAGTTACACGTAAGGGCCTGCAGAGAGGGTCAGCGGCGGTCAGGGTCAAGTTTGCCTTGCAGAATCGCAGACCCTTGAAGCTCTTGAAGTCGACGGAACCACAGGAGGCCTGGCATTGGTAAGAGGGGAGTGATGGAAAGTCTTTACTCAGAGACCTGGACGCACAGTGGGTATCGCTCTCCATGCAGCCAGGAGACCATCCTCTCCCATCCCCGGGGGCCGCAGACAGAGTGTCTGGAGGATCTGAGCCTGAGACGCCCAGCACTGGAGACGGGCTGGGAGGGAAAGAGGATGAAGGCAGAGTGGAAGCAAGTCGACGGACACCCACGGAGCAGTCCACGCAGCCCTTGGGCCTCCCTCGCCTCCGCTCCCTGTGCTGGACACTGGCTCCACCCAGACACCCGGGTCCCTGGGACTCCTTCTGGGCACCCCTCTTGGGCGTCAGCTGCCGATGCTCCCTGTGGCTTCACCTGCAGCTCTCCTGGGAGCACCGACCTCGGGCTCTTGAAGCCACTTGGCCAGCACTTGCTCAGTCCCCTGGGGTGGCCCTCGGCCAGTGACTGATTGGTGGCTGTTCCAACAGAGTTTCCTATCTAGAAGCTTCCCTTCGAGCCCTCCGAGCTGGACGTAGCACGGCCCTGTCACTGTGGCTTGGATCTCGAGGGGCTGGAGTGGCCGCCTGCTCCCTCCTGGCTCAGGAGCTGTGGCCGCCGAGGCCATTGTCCCTGACCCCGCGTCCTTATCTCTATACACACGTCACCTTCTCTTCTCAGAGGTTCGCGCTCTCTTTAAAACTTGGGTTGCTTCTGACGGCAGCTAGGAGCCCAGCAACAGGATGATGGGCACCAGCCCTGCTCCAGCGCCGTGGCCCTTCCCCACCCCTTTCGGTGCTGCAGCTCTTCTTTCTATGGCTTCTCTTCTCCACGAGACCGTCTCTTTGCTCTCCCCCCGTGCGTGCAGCTTGGTGCCGCCTCCTGTAAAGCCCCAGTGGACGCCCTGCTCCATGCCCTTCACCCCAGCCTGGCTCCCCCGCGAGAGGCTCACAGAGCCCGGGGGCCACCGTGCTTGCGCACGCAGCTGTTCTAGGAGGAGCTGCTGAGCGGATGGGCCCACAGACGTTTGAAGACACATTTGGGGTCTCAGTTTCCCTGCTCCTCTGGGAGCCTTTGACCCCAGTGCCCCCCAGGCTCCGGGATTGCCCAGACTGGCCCGAGGTACACTCACCTTACCCAGAGGGCACGCCTCCTCACCACCACCCTCCACCCCAGGGGCCCGCTGCCCCCGAGACTCTGTCGACCCCTCTCCCTCCCTCATTCACAAAGGCTGGCACAGCCCCCATCGGGGTTTTTGGTGGAAGGACAGGCCTGCTGAGCGGCAAGCCTGAGGGACAGGTAGGACCGTATCGGGGGGGCGGGAGGACCCACATCCGTCCCCGGCCGGGCGCCCGACGGCTGCCCCCTGCCGCACCCCACGTGCACCTGGTGTGGACAAAACCTCTTCCCTTGGTTCAGCCCAGCGTCTGGTATAAGAGCAGATACAAATAATCATGTTTGCAAAGGATGTTCCTAATCATGCAGCGAAAACGAGTGGGTGCAACTGAAAAGCTTTGGGGTCAGGACCAGATCCTCCCCACACCAATGGGTGGTCTCGGTCAGATCAATAACTTCTCTGCCGCCATCACATCCTCAACTGGGAAATGAGAAGGCCTGTCTGCAGGGTTGTTTGAAGATCGAACACAATCTCTATGTGCTAAGCGCTTGGGATCACCACCGTGCCGGGAGGGCCCTTGAAGGCGGCAGTGCGTAGTATTACTGCCGTATTCCTCTCGCCATAAAGAGTTGCTACCAGCCTGCAGGGGGCATCTTACTAGAATCTGTTCCCAGCAGATCAGCCTCGGCGCTGGTGTGCCAGGAGCGTCTCCGTTTCAGACACTTACAAATGCCCTCGTCATCACCGCACGTTAAAGACTTGAACGTCAATCCTTTACTTGTGGGGGGAACTTGGGCATCTCTTGGAGCCCCTCTGGGCCTCAGTTTCCTCCCCTGGAACCTCAGACTCACAACAGAGATGAGGACTCAGAGAGATCCTGGACCAGGGATGCCGTTCCCACCCAGGACCAGCCTGGACATCTACGCCCGGTTCTGTTTGCACCAGTGCTGGTGGCGGCGTGGGTTGCTTCTCCAAGGATGCTGACAAGGTAACTCCACACAGAGGAAAGGTGCTCAAGTGGAGAAGTGTCAGACACCCAGACAAGGCAGCTGGGAGATGTGGGCACTGTGGCCGGTCCGGTTTCTCTCACTGACATGCAGCACTGGCTGGTTCCGTGAGAAACGTCTGCACTGTGTCCCGAGATCCTCTCCCGGGCCAGGACCAAGGGGCCGGAACCGCCGAGACGCCACAGCGTATGGCAGGCAGTCCTGCTCCACCACTTCCTGGCTGGGAGACACCAGGCAAGTCACTTAACCTCTCTGGGGAGGGAAACAAGCAATCCCTGTAGAGAGGATTACAACAGTGTCTGCGGTGAGGCGGTGCGGCGCTCTGCGCCATGATACTCAGAGGTAGGAGCCGGCGTTCCCTCAGCCAACGGGGTGGCACCACTAAGAACCGAAAGCCTCCCAAGCAGACCTCAGACTCACCCTGCATGGGTGTCGCCTTAATTACCTCCTTCCTCTAGCAGATCCTCCTGAGAACCCTTGGGATCTGTGGGTGAAAACAAGGAGATGCTCACACAGCCCCAGACCAGGGCCACGGCCTCTGGGAGCAAACAGGGGAAGGGGGGCCCAGGACCAGGCTGCCCAATGCCTGGGCAGGGCAGGGGTGTCAGGGGTCCCAGCCTGGCGTCCGGGGCCGGCTTGGGCAGGTGCTCACGTCTGCAACGGGTGTCCTGGCTTCACCCACCCCTGGAGGTGAGGAGGTGGATTCAGGGCGGGGCCATGGATGCCAGGTGAGACCGAGCCGATGGGCAGCTCTGGGGCTGCCACCTGCCCACTTGCACGCACGTGCACATGCACATGCACACTCGGCCCGCCTGGCACACGGACGGGGCTGTTCTCCCAGCCCCCGAGGCTCCCCCTTGCTCCTTCCCCGGTACGAGGATGTCTCGTGTCGGGGGCCCCTGTGCTCCAGTGCACGAGCTCCTTGCGGGCAGAGGCGTGTGTCATCCAGTGATGCCCAGCAGAGGTCTGCTACGTGGAGGGAGGGTGGGCGACCGGGTGAACGGGCGGGGCTGGGTGAAGCCGGGTGGGCACGCACCTAACACGAGTACTCTCACTTAGAGCCGCTCACAGCAGCTGCTGGAAACAACTCTCTCCGTGCCAAGAGTCCACTAACTACCTTCTAAATAACCACTGAATAACCAGCAGAGCTGATGAAGAACACTGCCCCTTCTCACAGCAAACAATGAAGGGTGTTTCTAACACGAGTATTTGCGAGTGTAACATTTGAATGCGGTGGGGGTGGATTTTCTTTTCTATCTTAATGAAAAATTTATGGTTTTATGTAGCAAACTATGTTTATGTGCCAGAATTCATGGAACTGAACTTCACAACAGGTACAAAAATCCCTCCCTGCACATGTGGGCGTGTGGGGAAGGGCACACGCCTCTTCCTCCGCACCCTCCCCCCGCCACCCCCTCGTCACACGCTTACAGCAGAAGAGCCGATCTAGGAGCCAGAAGAACCAAAGTCCATTATGGTGTGATTTTAGCAGATCATGAACCTCTGGGAGCCTCAGTTTCCTCTTTGGTTAAATATATCTGCCTCTCTGGGTTTTTAAGGGAATTAAATGAATTTCTGCTGGTTGATACTTTTCCAGCTGGGATATAAATTCCCTTGAGGAAATTTAGAAATGTCCTGAAGGCTCGTGAAGCCATAGGATATATATGTTCCTCCTCACCAAAGTGTCAGAACTTTGAAAACATAATATTTCCTATGAAAAGAAACATGAATTTAAAATAGAGAATAATGTATGAAATGCAAGAATTTTTAAGATGAAACTTGAGACTCTAAAGAAATTTCAAACCTGGAACTCAGGGCTTCAGGCTCTGCCCCTGATCTCAGTTTCTTTTCGATTGTGGGTTGAGTTGTCCCCCTTTCCCCCAAAGATATCTTGTCCAAAACCCCTCGTACCTGCAAATGTAACCTTATTTGGAAGAGGGCCTTTGCAGGTGAGGCCATGGGGGTGGGCCCTAATCCAGTATGGCTGATGTCCTTCTAGGAAGAGGAGATGCCACGTGAAGATGGAGACACAGAGGGAGAGGTGACGGAGGCAGAGACTGAGGTGACACAGGGCAAGCCAAGGAGCACCAAGCGTCGGCCACACCAGAAGCTGGAAAAAGTCTCAGAGGAAGCACAGCCCTGGTACTCTCAATCTCGGACTTGTGGCCCCCAGAGCTCGGAGGGAATAAATTTCTGTTGTTTCAAGCCCTCTATTACAGCAGCTCTAGGAAACTGACACCCTCCCTGACTTAGAAAAGTGTGGGAAGCCCTGAGGCTGGCCAGAGGGAGCATGCAGACCTGGGAGCACACCAGGCCCTGCCCCATCGGCTGGGCAGCCACGGGCAAGTCACTGCACCACTCGGAGCCTCAGTCTCCATCTCAGGTGGGTCCAGCCCGTTCCTGGCAGATGTCGCCTGTGTCATGATTAATGCCCGCTGCTACTGTCCTGCTGTTACGTGTGGGTGACTGTACCAGCACTCTCCACATCCTGGCCACCGTCTGAGGGGAGCTGGGCCTCCAGGTGGCAGGCCCAATTAGGCCCAGGAGGAGGGACGCAGCTCAGGCCATGCCGAGGGGCGCCAGCCAGGGAGGCCACAGGGATCGCGCAGCCTGAGAGCTCGGAGAAGGTGCTGACCAGACTCACAGCTCCCTCCGCCCGCCTCGGACCCAAGGACTGAAGCCAGTGAGGGGCGAGAGACCAGACCCCAGGGAAGTCTCTTGTGCCCCCCGGCCCTGGGAGGCGGCCGTGAGATTCTACCCCAGCCGGACGTGCCTTCCGGCTCTCAAAGCGACCGACCTCGCACGGGTGCACGGGCAGGTTTCCTGGAGGAAGTGGGCTCAGACCAAGCCAGGAGGGGGCTGCGCTGCAGGACCTGCCCGCCCGTCTGCACCCTGTCATCACGGGAGCCCTCGGGGCAGCACAGGGCCCAGCACAGAGCGGGTGATGGTCAGTGTTTGTTGAGGTGAATCAAGCAGGAGGAAGGAAGGAAAGGCGATTTCCTTCCTGGCTAACCGGGGCCTCCCCTTTGCTCTGTGGAAAGTTCTGGGAACGGTCCAGCACATTTGGGGTTCAGGACAGAGGTATCTGAACTGCCTGCTAGAGCTCTGCCCTCATCTCCTCCTGGGACCAGGCGGCTGGCCGGAGAGGGCTGTATGGCTGGGCAGCATCCACAGGGAGGCCAGCCAAGTGTGGCTCTCCAGCTGCCCCGAGAATGTGTCCGGAGCCCCAGCCCTGCAGCCTGCCCGGCCCCGGGAACGTCTGGGCACCATGGCCAAGGCACCATGCAGAAGGTGGGGCTGCGTGGTGCCCGCTGGGTGCTCCTCCTCGGAGGCCCGGCCGGCTCAGCCCGCCCAGCTCCCCCCGAGGTCAACCCGCCCGGGGACTTGACGCCCGAGAGCCCTGCAGCCCAGCCAGTGTCCGCCCTCCACCCCACGGTCTCTCCTCTTCCCTGTGGACTCAGAAGGCTCTGCACAGGAAGGGAGTGCAGTCCCCTTTTCCAGAAAGCTCTGGAAACAGCCCCGGCTCAAGGCTCCTCTCTCCTGGAGCCAGCGCAGACCCACGCGCTCGTCCCGCCAGGCCTCAGCTCACGCAGCCCGTGGGCGCGCGGGGGCAGCTCCAGCTTCTCTAGCTCCCTTCCTGCGATGGAGTGGGTGCCCCGCTGCTCTGACTGGATGGGGCAGAGCTCTGGTCTCTTGGCTGGCACCTTGACCCTCAAGTCCTCCTGAGAGAAACTCAGGGAGTGCTTTCCCCCCAACTTCATTCACTGACTGTCTCTTAGAAGACTTGAGGGCAACCTTCTCGTCCATTTTACGCTGGTCTCAGAGCCCCCATGTCAGGAGTCACATCTGACCCACGTGTCCATCTGAGCACGTACCAGGTGCCTGGCACTGTGGCAGCCGATCTTGCACCTGCCTGCCATGCACCATCTCCCAGCTGGTGGGCGTGCCAGCAAGTAACTGATGCCCAACAGGGGCTTGAGGGTAGCAATGAGGGCACCCAGGACCACTGAGGGGAGATGTCCCCCAGACAGGGCAGGGAGTGAGCTCCTGGAAGGTGCCTGGCTGCCACTCAAGTTCACAAGCTGCCATTTTTAGCACCTATGAAGTGCCAAGAGTCTATGTCCGTATCTCCAACTCTCGGGAACGTCCATGGTGTAAATCATTACCCTCTTTACAAAGAGGAAATCTGAGGCCCCAAGAGATCAAGTGGTGTGCCTGTGACGGCAGGCTGCTCAACCCGGGCCCCTCTGCACGCCAAGCTCATCCTCAGCTCCTACACCGCACGGCACCCCAACAAGGCAGCATCCTGCTGCAGCCCCACTTGGCAGCCTCAGAGTTGGTGAGACCTTGGGGGCGGGGATGGAGGAACATAAGGACCCGTAGGAATGAGACCAATGGGGCCTTCCCCTTCCAAGCGCTAAAAGCAACTTCCCTGTCAGGAGGCCCGGGGCACCCCGGTGACCCATCTTAGCGGGGCTGGGGTGTCAGGACAGGCAGGCTGGGAGCATGCCGTCTTCCCACCCACGGTCTTGGGCCCTCAAGCTCTGGGATCCACAGCAATTCCCCCGGCCAGGGTCAGCTTTCAGTGCCATAAACGCTTGGGGCCACAAGGTGGCGCCTGCACCCCTCCCTCAGGGCCAAGGGCTCAGACAGCTTGAATTCAGCAAGGGCTAGGGCCGGGGACCAGAGACAGCTTCTGCCAGAGGGGCATCCTGGAGCCTTTCAGAATGCGGGGCCTCGGTGATGCCAGGGATGGGGAAAGGACCCCCAAGACGGAGGGAGGACCTGGAGGTTTGAAAGTGTGTTTGAGACAGTTCTCACCTTGGCTGCGCCTGAACCCAGATGTACGAGCAAGGCCCTGGTTTTACAACACAGTCCCCAGTTGTCATGAATACTCTGTCCTTGTCACTTTGCACATTCCAATGTTTTTGTTCACAGAAGACTCATAGGGTCTGTGGGCAAAGTCGGAGGGACAGGAACCTGGAGAGATGGGCCTTGAATGCCGGGGTAAGGGGTTTGTTTAGGACTCAGAAGGTGACAGGGAGCCTCTGGAAGGCTCTAGAACTCTGGCTGCATGTGAGGGGAGTAGGCAGGGTCACTAGGGAATAAGCCACATCCTGCACTGGGGACCTGGGCAAGGAAGTGGAGCAGACATGGACCGTTCCCAGAGTTGGTACCCCTTGTCCTGACACTTCTGCCCCGTGTCTGCGCCCTCAGCTCCACATCCTTCTCTAGATGCTCACACGAGGGCACGTCCTCCCACCTCAATGCCCTCTGCCACCCTTGGTCCCAGGCTCAGTCTTCCTATCAAAGCATGACCTTCCTATGTCCCATTCTTTCCAAGCTCTGCTAAGAGGGAGCTGATAAGCTCACGACCACCCTGTGCCTCTGGACCAGCAGGTATGTATACGCACATAATCCTTCTGTTTCAATGTCTCAGCCCAAAGGGGGGACCCGTAGTGAAATTTCAGGCAGAATGGCAGGCCCGTATTTGGAGATGACCAAATATGGAAGGTAGGAGCCTTCTGAAGTGCCTCAAATCATGAGAGAAATAGGTCCCCGTCATGACCAGTAAAATCAGCTCCCTTGGACCCTAGGACTCCTCTGATTCCCAAGGCCGTCTCCTGCTTAATTCACAGTGACAATACGTCAACCAGCTGGTCCACCGTTAGCGTCTGGCTCTGCCCCAGGCCCCCCTTACTGTAGCTAGAAGGTGGTTACAGTTTGAACTCGGAGCAAGGGACAATTTGTGGCCCAGCAAGATGAAGTAAGAGGAAGTCTTGGGACTTCCCCGGTGGTCCAGTGGTTACGACTCCACTCTCCCAATGCAGGGGGCCCGGGGTTCAATCCCTGGTCAGGGAACTAGTCCCACATGCATGCCACAACTAAAAGATCCCACATGCCACAACAAAGACCCCGCGGGCCGCAACTAAGACCCGGCGCAGCCAAATAAATAAGTTAAAAAAAATAAGAGGAAGTCTTATTTTAATTATTTGCCATAATAGATTCAGAAAGAGGGGTAGATTAGCTCAGTCCAGTATGATTGGCATTTGGCAAAAATCTAGTAAAGCAAGTGTTCTGATCGCTTAGGATCTAACAGGGATGCTATTACTGTTTAGCCATTAACACTTCAAATATGATCCAGGGCTTCCCTGGTGGCTCAGGGGTTGAAAGTCTGTCTGCCGATGCAGGGGACATGGGTTCATGCCCCGGTCCGGGAAGATCCCACATGCCGCAGAGTGGCTGGGCCCGTGAGCCATGGCCACTGAGCCTGTGCGTCCGGAGCCTGTGCTCCGCAACAGGAGAGGCCACAACAGTGAGAGGCCCGCATGCCGCAAAAAAAAAATAAAATAAAATCCAGATGCCGTTTTAAAAGTGGACAGACAAATCCACCAGAAACTAACACAACATTGTAAATCAACTATACTTCAATTAAAAAATGGATAAATCCAAGTTTAATAAATGGATAAATCCAAGGAAAGTTTTTTAAAAAAAGAAAGCAAAGAAACTTTTACATGGCAAAATGCACTATAAGCAAAGTCAAAATGACATACTGAAGGAAAGTACTTGTAATATATATATCAAAGATAAAACACTAATATGATTAATATTTAAAGAACTCTTTAAAATGTGAGGGAAAAGACCAAAGTCCTAACAGAAAACTGGGCAAAAAACATGAATATACAATTCACAAAAAATGAAATAAACGGCCCTTAAACATAGTAAAAAAATGTTCAACTTCACTCATCATAAGAGAAATACAAATTGTAACTATACTGAAATACCATTTTCACCCATCAGGTTGTCAAAAATTCAAAAGCTTGACAACACATCACATGGAGAGGCTGTGGAGAAATTGGCGTTCTCAGGCATTGCTGGTGGAAATCAAAGGGGTAAAGCCCTGTGGGGACGACTCGACAATACGGAATAAAAGTAGACATGGATTTAACCCTTGCCCCAGCAATCCCATTTCCAGGAATTTATCCTGAAGATTTATTTCCAACTTTATGAAAATACATATGTGCATGATTATTCATTGCAACATTATATGTAATAGCAAAATAGTGGAAACTGCCTCAGTACCCATAATCAGAGACTGCATGAATTAAATGTGGTACACCCACAAAACGGAGCACTAGGCAGCTGTAAAAAAAAGAATGAGAAAGAGTTCTAAAAGTTCTTATGGAATGATTCCCAGAACATACCATTAAGTAGAAAAATAGAGTGATACATTGTATGTTATCTTTTGTGTAAAAAGAGAAATAAGAAAATACATACAAATGTGCTTATTTTTGCAAAATCACAAGAAGGGTAAACTAGAAACGAATGAAACCACATTTAATTACCCACAGGGGTGGGTAGGAATGGAGTGAAAGGGAAAGGAAAGAGAATGATATTTCTCTGAATATACTTTTTCTGCATAGTGTTGACAAACTTTTGGAACTTTGTTAATGCATCACATGTTGAGTAAATAAGATTCCATCAGTATGAATGGGGAGGTCACCACCCCTAAAACTGAATAAAACCAAAACAAATAAACTGAGCTATATATCAAATCGATAACATAACCACATAAGAAAAAGGAGGGAAAAAAAGAACTAATCCAAGTAGCTTTGAATGCATACTTTGACTTTATACCCTTTGTATAAACACAAAAAGAACTGCAAAGAATCTTTAACTTTACTTACTAATTTTGTGGTTGGTAGAGATATGAGTGTAACAATTCTGAGACAATTGTCGTGTATCATAAGACTGAGAAAATGAGATATTGTTAGGAGCCAGAGTTTTCATTGTCGGAGAAAGGAGGCATAAGTAAGGAACAGAGAAAGGTGAGTGTATTAGTTTCCTAAGGCTGCTGTAAAAAGTACCACAAACTGGGTGGCTTAAAACAACAGAACTGTTTTGTTTCCCAGTTCTGGAGTCTGGAAGTCCCAGATCCAAGGTGTCAGCAGGGTTGGTGCCCTCTGAGGCTGTGAGGGAGATGACTTCTCCCCTAGCTTTTGGTGGCTTGCTAGCAATTCTGGCATTCCTTGGCTTATAGAAGCATTGCCCTCATTTCTGTCTTTGTCTTCATGTGCTGTTCTCCTTGCATGTGTCTCAGTTCCCCCTTTTTAAAAGTGGATAAATCCAGGCTTCCCTGGTGGGGCAGTGGTTGAGAGTCCGCCTGCCGATGCAGGGGACACAGGTTCATGCCCCGGTCCGGGAAGATCCCATGTGCCGCAGAGCGGCTTGGCCTGTGAGCCATGGCCGCTGAGCCTGCGCGTCCGGGGCCTGTGCTCCACAACGGGAGAGGCCACTACAGTGAGAGGCCCGCGTACCGCAAAAAAAGAAAAAAAAAAAAGTGGATAAATCCACTTTTAAAGTACTTACTGCCGTAAGTATGCCAGTCACACTGGATGAGGGCCCACCCTAATGACTTTATCTTAACTTGATCATCTGCCAAGACCCTTTTCCCAAATAATGTCACATTCACAGGTACTGTGGTGGGGGGGTGGTTTAGGACTTCAACATCTTTTGTGGACACACAGTTCAATCCATAACAGTAATGAAAAACCTTGTAGTGTTGGATTGGGATGAGAGATTTCAGAATGAACTCATGCTTTCAAAAATCAATTTCCAAGTTCAGCCCCTATGTCACCTCAGCAGCAACGAGCACACTCCAGATCTTGGTTTCTAAATGCTATTCTCCACAAAAAGGGACAGGACTCCTTGGATAAATGGGTGACTCTAGGGCTGGGAAGGGAAAAGCACAAGATGAGCCTGGAACTTTTTGTTATGCCTGAAAGTCAGGAAGGGCGTGATATAGGAATGGTGGGGACATGTCAAAAAGACGTTGAGCAAGTCCACTTGAAGAGGATGCCCCTGGCCAAATCTGGGACCATTTGAGCAGCAAAAAGAACGATGACAGTAATGGATTATAACATATTGAATCAAAAAGAATGCATGAGTCCACAGTGATCCTAAAAATGAAACCAACGTACAAATAAACTGGGGGAGATGGGAAAGCTCTTCTTCATAGTGGAAAGATGACAGATGTGGAAGGGATGAGTTAGAAAACAAACCTTCTGCAACCATCACTGAGTAATTGATTCAAACAAGAATATTCAAACCATTGAGTAAAAGATCGTTGGGTAAACAGATATTTACAGTCTCAAAGCATCTCCCCAGAGATGATTTAGTAATTACAAAGAGAAAAGATAGATATCTTTATGGTAGAGAAATACAGTGGAGAAGGTAGAGCGCACTGCCTCTGCCTTTACCAGTGGTTAAGTAAACATCAACAATGATGACACACTCTGCCATCAGGTACCTCCTGGTGTAACCCGCTGAGAAGAACACAGTGGCACTTAAGCACCGGTCCTGCCAAAACTGAGACATCCACATCAAATCTTGAGGAAACAATCCAACAAATGCAAATTGAGGGAGGTTCTCAAAACAGTGGGTTTGTATTCTTGAAATGTATCAGTCATGAAAAAAGAAAGGCGGAGAAATTTCCAGATTAAAAGAATGGGATTTTTTTTTTTTTACAGGAGCTTAGACATTTACCCTAAAATTTACATAGAAGTAAAAGAGATCCTTGACTAGGTAAGTCATCTTTAAAAAAGGAAAGCAAGGGCCTCCCTGGTGGCGCAAGTGGTTGAGAGTCCGCCTGCCGATGCAGGGGATACGGGTTCGTGCCCCGGTCCGGAGCCTGTGCTCCGCAGCGGGGGAGGCCACAGCAGTGAGAGGCCCGCATACCGCAAAAAAAAAAAAAAAAAAAAAAAGGAAAGCAAAAAGGGAGGATTTACCCTACCAGAAGTTAAGACCTACGACAAAGCCATTGTAATAAAAATAGCCCTAAAAGAGACCAACGGACCAATGCAATACAGCAGTGCACTTAGACAGGCTCATGCACGTTTGCAAATTTAAGATAACTTGGCATCACTAATCAATAAGGGAAAGAGAGATCTTGTTTTAAAGGTAAATGGTATTGGGAAAACTGGCTCACTATAAGGAGAAAAATAAAACTGTTCCTTACCTAACACAACATAACCTATTCCAAAGATCCGCTGGCATTTTACAAAAGAGATCTCTGAAAGGCAAGCAAGCATATGCTGTTAAACTCATCAATAATCACAGAAAAGGAAACCAGAATAACAGAAGGTTGGTTTCCCACAGCAAAGGGCTGAATGAGCCAAGAGCCAGGGAGGGGAGAGGCAGGAAGCAGGTAGAGGTCCCTCGAAGTGTGCAGTGGGAGTGGGAACTCGTCCAGCCGTCCTCTGGATTGAGTTGGAAATTCTTACTCTGGTTCCTTAACCAGATTCTTAAATTAGGTTAATCTAATTTAATCTAATCTAATACATGACTCAGCAATTCCACCCCTGGACACTCACAGGGGCTTTCTTTGTGGCCTTGTTTGTGGAGGCATCTCTGGGGAACACCATGATTGATTGATTCCAGGTCTAAATAGGTCAGACCAGACGCTCAAGGAACCAGATGAGGACACTAAAGTCATGTTAAAAGAACTCAGTGTCCAACCTGAAGACACTCCCACTGGCCAAAGATGGGATGCTTCGAGCACCAATAATGATAATAACCACAGTGGAAACCAATTGAACGTGTTTATATTCATGAGTTCATAATGATGCCAAAAAACAAGCAGACACAAAAGGATTGACTGCTTTTAGACAATACAAGGAAACTGCTTCATTATTTTGAAAGCAGATAAATAAAGGGAAAGAATCAAGTAATTATCGTGCTTTTCTGAAATGAACTGTACTTCAGAGTTAAACCAAATAGGTGATGAAGGAACATTTCTCTTTATATATATATTCCAACAAATACACAAAGAAAGAATGATAGAAATTAAAATATCACTGTTATGGACTGAATTTTGTCCTCCTGAAATTCATACATTGAAGCCCTAACTTCCAGTGTGACAGTATTTGGAGACGGGGCCTTTAAGGAGGTAATTAAGGTTAAATGAGGTCATAAGGGTGGGGCCCTAATTCAACAGACTGGTGTCCTTATATGAAGAGGAAGGGAAGCCAGAGATCTCTTTTTCGTCAGGCTCACAGAGGAAAGGCCATGTGAGGACACAGCAAAAAGACAGCCATGTGCAACCATGTAGAAAGGTCTCACCAGAAACCAACCCTGCTGGCACCTAGATCTTGGACTTCCAGACTCCAGGACTGTGAGGAAATAACTTTCTGTTGTATGAGGCCCCCCGTCTGTGGTGTTAATCTTTTACGGCAGCCCAGGCAGACTAATACAAGCACCAGTTTGCAACCCCTAATGACTTATGGATCTGGGCAATGATCTCCAATGGCTGACACCACCAAAGAGAGAGAACCAGACAAACACACCTCCTGATGGTACCACCTAGGAAGTTGTCCAGACAAACAAACAAAAAAACCCACAAAACAACTGGAGTCTGTTAGATCTAACTAGTAATTTACAGGAAAGACCAGGGATGGAGGAACATGTAAACCAACACCAGAAGGATGTAATCAGCAAAACCCACAGTGTAGGAAACTTGACAAGATTTTTTTCCTTGCAAAAAATTGCAAGGAAAATAAAATAGAGGACACCCCTCTAGATTAGAAGAGATTGAAGAATCATAGCAAACAATCACAACGTATGGACCTCACTGATCTCAATTCAAACAAACAAATTTTCACCCACCCCCAAAATTTTAAGACAAAAACTATGAATGCTGACTAGGTTTTTAATAATATTACAGAGTTGGGCTTCCCTGGTGGCGCAGTGGTTGAGAGTCCGCCTGCCGATGCAGGGGACACGGGTTCGTGCCCCGCTCTGGGAAGATCCCACATGCCGCGGAGCAGCTGGACCCGTGAGCCATGGCAGCTGAGCCTGCGTGTCCGGAGCCTGTGCTCCGCAACGGGAGAGGCCACAACAGTGAGAAGCCCACGTACCGCAAAAAAAAAAAAAAATTACAGAGTTATTTTTAATTCTGTTCATGTGCAATAATAGTTTTATTTTTTCTAAAGAGCGTTTATCTTTTAAATATATAGACTAAAATATTTGCAGGTGAAATAGTATGTGTGGGATTTGATTTGAAATAATCCAAAGAGTTAAGAAATGGGAGGAGGTACAGATAAATAAGGCTGGCCACGCACTGGCAATAGCTGAAGCTGGGTGATGGATATACAAGGTGCTATATTATTCTCTCGACTGTTAAAAGCTGGAAATTTTCTGGAATAAAAAATTGTTTTCTTAGTACTGAGTATTTTTAAAAGTGATAAACAAAATGAGATTTTTCTCTTAGGTAAATTAAATATATAATACACAAAACAAAATACATTTTACAAGAGTACTAACAAAGCAATACACATCTAACACGTAGAGGAGTTGTTGTCTGGAGGGGAGGGAGGAGCGGGAGTAGGGTCTGGGGATAAAGGCAATTGGTTCATCATTTAAATAAACCTGGAGGGCTTTTCCGGTGGTGCAGTGGTTAGGAGTCTGCCTGCCAGTGCAGGGGACATGGGTTCGAGCCCTGGCCTGGGAAGATCCCACATGCCACGGAGCAACTAAGCCCATGTGCCACAACTACCGAGCCCATGTGCCAAAACTACTGAGCCCTGCGAGCCACAATTACTGAGCCCACGTGCCACATCTACTGAGCCTGTGCTCTAGAGCCCGTGAGCCACAATGGCTGAGCCTGCGAGCCACAACTACTGAGCCCACGTGCCACAACTACTGAAGTCTGCGTGCCTAGAGCCTGTGCTCTAGGACCTCTGTGCCACAACTACTGAGCCCAAGTGCTGCAACTACTGAAGCCCGCGTGCCTAGAGCCCATGCTCTGCAACAAGAGAAGCCACTACAATGAGAAGCCCGAGCACCGCAATGAAGAGTAGCCCCCCTTCGCCTGTGTGCATCAACAAAGACCCAACGCAGCCAAAAATAAATAAAATTTTAAAAAAATTATAAATAAATAAATAAAGCTAGAGAGGGACTGAGGAGTACGTTTAGTGCCATCCTCTGCACCTGAGGTCCAAGGACAGAGAAAAATTGGAAGATGGAAAAGCACAAGGATACACAAAAAATGATTGTAGCCCTACTACCAGAAAGAAGCATTGCTCACATTTCCGTGTTTCCTTCTAGTGTTTTTTCTATACCTATAGAAAACTACCCTCTCCTTTCCACTCATTCTCAGGCTTTGGAGACACATAGAAATGGGTTAAAATTCTGGATTAACCATTTTATGAATGGTGTTATCTTGGACAAGTCGTTTTCTCTTGTCCAACTTTCGTTTTCTCATTCTGAAAAGTCGGAACCATCGCAAGCACCTAAGGTTAGGTGATGATGGGACGAAAAAGCATCTAGAGGTTCCCTGGGGTGGGCCCACTGGTATTTTTCACAGCTCTGTGCAGAGGCAGTGAAAAATATTTGTCAAACTGAACGGGATGAAATTACGAGACAGCTGGTGTGTGTGTTTTCATGTGTGTGTTTTCACATGTGTGTTTTCACGTGTGTGTTTTCATCTCAAAGCCTTGTGTTGAGGCACATCATGTTTCTTCCTGTGATTCACTCTCAGTTCCATGTGCAGGGAAAAGAAACTCCCCCTTTGGGGTCCCTCTTTGGGGTCATCCAGTTTACATGGTGAGAGACCCCGGAAATGTCTTCTCATCATTTGCAGTGTCTCCCAGGGAAGAGTGCAAAGATGTTGAAGTTGACAGAAATATTGCAAGAAGTACTGCAAGAGGCTTCCTGGCTGCTAGCAGTGAGGATGTCCAGTCTCTGGGGCCCAAAGGTTCCCAGGTGGTTTCTGGCCTTCAGAGTCTGGCTTACGTGAGCCACCCTGGAAGCCACCACACGTGGTAACATGTCCTTTTTCTGAAACATCACTGGGTGGCTGGGCACAGAGCTGGGGGTCTCCCAGGGGCTCCTGTGCAGCAGCATTATGCTCACTAAAGGTCCAAGGGGTCCCGGGAATGTTTTCAGTTCTAGTGTTCAGCATTTGTTGTTAGGAGAAATCATGCGCTCTACTGGCATTTGTGAATCTGGGACTTTTAGAAGTTTCTAGAATGCAGGCCTCCTGGGTCTCAAGGGCCTACTTGACTCCTAGCCCGTCTGGATCCTTGTTCTTCCTTAATCCTTCCAATGATACTTCAGAAGCAGAGCAGGGATTTGGGGTTGTGTTGTTCACACGGGTTTTGGTCTTAGGGGGACACACCAGCGCACACAGGCGCACAGGGCCCTCAGCAGGCATCTAGTGCCTCTCCTCTGCCTTCACAGACCAGGAAGCCCCGTCCAGAGAGGTCAAGGGACCTGTCCAGGGTCACGCAGAGGAGAGTCAGTTCATGCCACGTGGTTCCGGCTTTGGGGTCAGGAGAGAAAAGGTGAGATCGTGAGAGCAAACCTAAGAGGAGCGGCTCCTCCAGAAGCCCAGACGAAAATCTCAGACGAAGGCACAGAATCAGAAACCTGGCTCCTGGACAGACCTTCCTGCTCCTCCAGGCACTGGGGGGTGGGGGCAGGGTAGAGGGGTTGAGAGCTCAGACTCGACTTAGATGGACCCAGGTTCCAGCCCTTAGATGCATTTACTGGCTGCATGAATTTAGGGAAGTTACTCTACTGCTCCGTTTTGGTTTTCTTCTTAGTGAAACCTATCCCCCTGCAGAGTTGTTGTAAAGATTGAATGACTAAAGGCAAAAAGTGCCTGCCCAATGTGACCGCATGATCACTATGGCCCACAGTACTGCGGGGAGAGGCGGGGTGCAGGCCCTGACTCCCCACAGGTGACTCTGTCTTTGGGGAAATCTCCCAACCTGTAGCCTCAGAGTAAGGAGATTCCTTGCACAACGAGGCAATGTGTGTGGAGGCGCTTTGCGGAGTGCCAAGCACAGGCCAGGGCCCCATACAACGACTGCTGTTACAAAAAATCTAGTCCAGCACCATCAATTCAAGGAGGAGGTCAGAACACACCACCCCAAAATATGCCACTCTGGCATATCGCCCATTTGGAGTTAAAGGCACTTAAAAAAAACCCAGCAGATACAAGAACACCCTGACTGTCCTTTTTTTTAAAAAGCAAGAGATGAAACTCCCATGTGTAAGATGTCCTCCCTACACCAGAGAGACAGGAGCATGCTTATCATCAAGAATGGTCAGGTGAGACCACAGAATTCTGTGCCTTGTTAAAATAACTCTTATCTGCCTTTAGCCTACCCACTTATTTTAGTCTCTTTTCCGCCATTGCTTCTCTGTTTTACCTCGTATAAAAGCACAGAGATTTTGCCACTTCTTTGGGTCTTCATGTCCTTTTGAGGGCTCGTATGTCACCCAAAACTTTTGTTAAATAAATCTGTATGCTTTTCTCCTGTTGATCTGTCTTATGTCAATTTAATTCTCAGGCCAGCTGAAAAACCCTAGGAAGGTAGAAGGAAGACCTTGCTCCCCTACAAAAGCAAAGCCTCAGAAGGTCCTGGGTCTACTTTCCATGGAGCCTCCATCTGGCTGGTATTTATCTGCCTCCCCCGTCTGTCTGATTTTAGTCTGAGAAGTCAATTCAAGCCCTAAGTCAGCCCATCCTTCTCACTGAGCTTCCATCAGAGTTTCAGCCCACCTGGGTCACGTGTGCCTGGGGACAAGGCAGAGGCCCTGGCTAGGATGTGACAGCACCAGGTCACACAGGCAGGGTCCCCATAGCAGGGCACAAGCTGGAGCACTAGGAAGCTAAGCTGATAGGGATGCTAACATCTGAGAACTCCGGAGCTGGGAGCAGGCTGGTCCAGATGCTCACATTGTCGATAGAGGAACTGAGGCCCAGAGCAAAGAAAGAACTTACTCAGGGACACATGGCCCTGGTGGCAACACTGGGACTGGAATTCTGGTTTGCAGTTCTATACTCTTTCTCCCACACCTTGCCCTTGGAATGAATATGCTAGTAAGTGCAGGCTTTGATCTGGACATGTTCATTCCGAGCTCACAAATACAAATGCTTAATCCTCTGTAACATTCTTGGTTATGGTCTTGTTTTTTTTCTTCTTTCTTTCTTTTTTTTTTTTTTTTTTTTTTTGCCACATTGCGGCATACAGGATCTTAGTTCCCTGACCAGGGATGGAACCCATGACCCGTGCAGTGTGTGGAAGCACGGTGTCTTAACCACTGGGCCGCCAGGGAAGTCCCTTGGTTAGGGGCTTGAATGCAGTTCAAGGAGTTAACTCCTGGGGGTAGGTGTCAGAAACCCAGAGCCATCTTCAGTGTAAGTATTGCTCTGGCCTGTCATTTCTTATTTTTAGTAACACTGAATAGCACCCCCAGGCTGTGCTGGAGCCCACTGATTACTGGATGGCTTATTAAGGCCACAGGTCCTGGGAACAGCAAAGGGAAATCAAAACGAAAATCACAGCCTCTCCGGAGCACAGGCCTTTATTATTATTAAATCCCAGTCTACTGGTAACATTTCAGGATACAAAGAGATTTTTGCTCTCTTTTGGAACTCTGGGAAGATTTAAATCAACAGCCTTTTGTTGAGTGTCGCCCATGGTGGATAGTTTGGGATGACTGAACTTCAGCCTCGTGGGAGAATCAGACAGCATCCATTTGAAAAGCACTTTACAGTTTACAGAGCCTATTCATGTTGTCTCAGTTAATCCTTACTACAGCCCTGGCAGGCAGCAGACACTCAGAGAGGTAAGGCAATTTGCCAAGTATAGGCCAGCAAGAGGAGAGGCCAGGATTAACCCCAGGTCTTCTGCCTACAGATTCAGGTCTCTTCATACTATATCATGCAACACACAGATACAGTGTTAGGAGACACAGGCCGGAGAATCTAAAAAATTTATTATTATTATTTTGTGAAAAGCTCTTGGAGGGATTAGCATTTGATATAGGTCTTTGAATGGCTATGATTATTTTCCTTTTTTCCTATTTTAATAGGTCATTGTAGATGATTTGGAAAGTGTAATAAAATGCAACAAACAAAAGACTGATAATCCTGATACAGAGGTGCTACCTCTATAAATCATTTACATTGCCCCTTCCAGTTTTTTCTTTGTGTTTTTTAAACTAGTTGAAATCATACTCTCTATCTAGCTTTGAATTGTCTTTTTTTCCCCTTTAATGTACATTTTATCACATTCACTTTGAATGGGTTAAACGCCAGTGGGGCTGTGATTAGGGAATTCTGGACTAAGAACATAGCTGGAGACACTTTCCTGGTGGCACAGTGGTTAAGACTCCATGCTCCCAATGCTGGGGGCTTGGGTTCGATCCCTGGTCAGGGAACTGGATCCCACATGCATGCCACAACTAAGGAGCTGGTGAGCCGCAACTAAGGAGCCTGCCGGCCGCACCTAAGACCCAGCATAGCCAAATAAAAAAAGAAAAAAAAAGAAAGAACATAGCTGGAGAAAAGGTGTGGGGACAGGGAAATGAAGGGCGTGTTCAGGAAACGGTGAGTAATTCTTCGAGACTAAACTTGTAACTCTATGATGAGCTGAGATTTACCGAGGAATCTAGAAAGACCTTTAATATCAGATGGTGGAGAGCCTTGAATGACACGTTAAGGAATTTGTAGTTTATTCTATTCTCATTAAACAACAATACACTTTACACTGTACATATTTAGAAAAATACATATGAGAACATTCAGAAATAAGTCACAATCTGTGCAGATGTAATTGCTATTAATATTTTGAAACATGTATAACCTTCCAATTTTTTTCTGTACACATATTTCTTTTTTCCCCAAACAGGGACATAAAACACAGATTCTTTTCTAATCTGATTATAATTCCATTAACATCTTTCTTGGTCATTAAAAATTCTTTTGCAATAATGGTTTTTAAACATTGTATGCACTGGAACTCTGTTTTTAAACAAAATCCTACCAGGAACCTCAAAGGCCAAAAGGGATATAAGTAGAACTACTGTGATCAGAACATGAGTTATTATGAGCCCTGATGCCCGCCTGACCCTGTAAGACACCCTGACCCCATTCTGAAAAACACTGTTGCATAATGTCATTTTTATGGCTGCAAGGTAAGAGCATAGCATCACTTAATCAGCTTGCTCAGTTGTTTCCAATTTTTCCCTTTGTAAATTGATACTACATTCTTTGAGCACATCCCATAATTATTTCCCAATGAAGGTTTCTGAACATGGGGTGTGACATAATCAGAGCTATTAGTATGAATGCCAAATACAGTAAAATCTTATTTAACTGGAATTCAGCTAACCACAATCCTTAATTAACCAATTTTCTTTTGCTCAACTTTAGGAACATAAAGGAAACTCTCTACCTCCCTCCCTTTTCTTCTCTCTCTCTCAAACACATACACAAGCACACATGCACAGAACTATGAAATAGGGATACAGTTAACAAATATATGCAATCACTGTACTCTGAGAAACATTACTGAGAGAAATTAAAGATGAGTGCAAATGGTGAGATATACCATACTCATGGACTGGAAGATTCAGTATTGTTAAAATGCCAATTCTCCCCCAGATTAATCTATAGAGTCAACACAATGACATTCAAAATATTAGCAGGGTTATTTTGAAAAATTTAGTAAGCAAATTTTAAAATTTATGTGGAAATGCAAAGCATGTAGAACAGCCAAAATAACATGGAAAAAGAGCAAAGTTGAAGGCCTTACCCAATCCGGTTTCAAGACCCACTATAAAGCTGACAGAAATCAAGATAGAATGGTATTCAAGTAAAGGTTGACATATAGACCAATGGAACAAAATAGAAAGTCCAGAAATAGATCCACACATATATGTGGTCAATTGGTTTTCTAGCAAAGATGCCAAGACAATTAAATGGAAGAAAGGATAATCTTTTCAACGAAAGGTGCTAAAAAAATTGGTGGCTGTATGTACAAAAATGAGCTAAAACTATACACCTTTAAAAAAATAGGAGAAAACCTTAGTGATCTTGGGTTAGGCAAAGATTTTAAAAATAGGACACATAAAATTTTAAAAATCAGTAACTTGGACTTCATCAAAATTGAAAATGTCTGCTCTTTGAAAGCACAATTAGGAAAAAGAAAAGGCGGGACTTCCTTGGTGGTGCAGCGGTTACGAATCCACCTGCCAATGCAGGGGACACGGGTTCGAGCCCTGGTCCAGGAAGATCCCACATGCCGCAGAGAAACTAAGCCCATGCGCCACAACTACTGAGCCCGTGTGCCACAGCTACTGAAGCCCACGCACCCTACAGCCGATGCTCCACAACAAGAGAAGCCACCACAATGAGAAGCTCGTGCACCGCAAGGAAGAGTAGCCCCCACTTGCTGCAACTAGAGAAAGCCCACGCGCAGCAACGAAGACCCAACACAGCAAAAATAAATAAAATAAATTTTTTAAAAAAAGAAAGAAAGAAAAGAAAAGGCAAGGCACAGACTGGGAGGCTATATCTTCAAACATACACAAGATAAAGGACTTATGTCCACAATATGTAATGAATTCTCAATATTAAGACAAGACAATTAAAATTAGGCAAAAGATCTGAACATTTTATCAGAAACACTGATGTCAAATAAGTGCACGAAAAGATGTTCAACATCATTAGTTGTTAGGGAAATGCAAACTTAAACCAAATGGAGATACCACGACATATCCACTGTAGTGGATAGAATTTAAAAGACTGACAGTGCCAAGTTTGGCTAGAAGGTGGAGCAATGGGTTAGCATTTATTTACAAAGTTAAACATTCACTTACCATATGACTCAGGAATTCCACTCTTGTGTATTTTTCAAGTGAAGTGAAAATATTTAATATATGCCTACACAAAGATCTGTACGTGAATATTTATAAGAGCCTTGTTCAGAGTAGCCAAAAACTGGAAACAGTCCAGATGTCCATTGATAGGTAAACGGATAAAGAAAAATCTATACCTAAATGGAATACTACTCAGCAATTAATGGGTATAAACTACTTATACATGCAACAACATGATGAATCACAAAAGCATTACCAAGTGAAAAAAGTCAGATACAAAAGACTACATACTATATGCATTTATATGAAGTTCTAGAAAAGGAGGATCTGAAGTGGTGATAGCAGATCAGCTGTTGCTAGGGGTTCGGGGATTGGGGATGGGGATTGACTGCAATGTTCTAAATCCTATTTTTGACGGCAGTTGCACTACTGAAGACATATGTCAAAATGCATCATGTAGACTTAAAACTGGTGAATTCTATTATAAATAAATTATACTTCTACTGGCATTTGGATTCATCTTAGTTCACTTTTTTGTCATTATTCTAGCCACTTAGTGGTTCACATTTAATGGTTCAGATGTGCAACGTCTGCTAAGCGTCAAGAATAGAGTTTGTGTTTCTGGTTATTTTCCTTGGTTTTTTTTTGAGCAAAAAAAAGAAGTGGGAACACCTTTCCTTCACCATTTTAAACTTGGAAGTCTTACAGATGATATTAAAAACCATGGACTGGGGCTTCCCTGGTGGCGCAGTGGTTGAGAGTCCGCCTGCCGATGCAGGGGACGCAGGTTCGTGCCCTGGTCCGGGAAGATCCCACATGCCACGGAGCGGCTGGGCCCGTGAGCCATGGCCACTGAGCCTGTGCATCCGGAGCCTGTGCTCCGCAAGGGGAGAGGCCACAACAGTGAGAGGCCCACGTAACAAAAAAAAAAAAAAAAAAAAACAAAACCATGGACTGGAGCTATCCCTATTTCTTGATGATTAATTTACATTTGGAGACACTACCACTGAGTCCCTACAATGATAAGTAAGGACTCAGATCTCCCTCACCCTCCCATTTCCACTTCCCTATCCCCACAACGTAGTTACAGTCAGGACATATTTAATTATGATTGTGCAAATGTCATTCACTAGAGCGTCACTCGAACTCTCTGCCCACCCCGTAACACCTTAGTTATTCAGTCCTTCACTTTTACTGGAGTTACTCATTTTCCCATGTGCCTGAGTTTCTACACATTTAATTTTTCCTAATATCCCAATAAAGCCTGCTTCCTTTCTATTAATAATGTTTTCTGTAATCTCAAATATATCATGTTCATCTTATTCCTAGAGACCTTCTTCTCAGAGCCTTCCTTCCAAGTTCTCCAGTTTCAAATGTACGCCATACCAATGGCAACCAGAAACTTCCATTCACCATCATTGTGGGGATTCATGTTGCCTCTTGCGCTTTGGATCCCTTGCTTCCTGGATTCCATGTATTCCTTTCTTGGTTTACTCCCTCATTTTATTGGATCACTACCTCCAGTAGTTCACTAAAGGTACAAGGGAAGTAAATGATTTTCGTTCTTGCATGTCTGAAAATATCTTATTCTGTCTTCACTTGATGAACAGTTTGGCTGAATACAGAAGTCTAGGATATAAATTAGAATATTGAAGGCATTGGCCCATTGTCCACTAGATCCCAAAGTGTTGTTGAGAGGTCCGTTGATTCTGATCCTTTTCTTTTTCTCTCTAGAAGTTTATAATATCTTCTCTGTATCCCTGATAGTCAAAAACTTCACCGTGGTGTACCTGACCATGGGTCTTTTTCATTCTCTGTGCTAGACCCATCCCTTGAGCTAGCTCTTTTGAGTTGGAAACTCATGCTTTAGTTCTGAGAAGTTTCCTTCACAATTTTGTTCCCTTGGCTCTCTATCTGGCATTTCTAGTAGGTGGCTTTTAACCTCTCAGACTTATCCTCTTGCTTTATTTATTTATTTAGATTTTAAAATTTGTATTTATTTTTGTCTGCGTTGGGTCTTCGTTGTTGCACGTGGGTTTTCTCTAGTTGCGGCGAGCGGGGGCTACTCTTTGTTGCGGTGCACAGGCTTCTCATTGCAGTGGCTTCTCTTGTTGCGGAGCAGGGGCTCCAGGCGCGCAGGCGCTCTAGGCGCGCAGGCTTCAGTAGTTGTGGTACACAGGCTCAGTAGTTGTGGCTCACGGGCTTAGTTGCTCTGCGGCATGTGGGATCTTCCCAGACCAGGGATTGAACCCCTGTTCCCTGCATTGGCAGACGGATTCTTAACCACTGCGCCACCAGGGAAGCCCTACTTTTTATATTGAATTTTTATTTTGAGTCATATATGTAACTTTCTAGAGGTCTTCCTTATTTAGTGGATTATTATTATTTATTTTTCCCAAAGCTTTCTGGTTCTTCTTTCATAGATCATCCCCATTCTTTTCAGGGAGACTGTCAGTTTGAGGTTGTCTCTGATCCTCCCAATTCTTTTTCCCATTTTTTTGGTTTGTTTTGTTTTCTGTCTTCAGGTTAGAAGCTTTTCCCTGTGTCTGGAGGTACTTAGCCATCGGCTCTCACTTGGGAGCCTAGAAATCTCTTTGCACATAAGCCAGACTTGGGTCCTAGGGCTTCAGTCTAATAGGACAGAACTTCAAACCAGCTCATTGTGAAGAATCCCAAATGGTAGAGTCTCTGGGATTTACTCCAGAGAAGATTCTTATCTCCTGCCTTGGGGGGGGATATAAAACTTGCTACTGGCATTCTAGGAAGGGGGAGGGGCAGTATTCAGATTTTCACTCAATTCCCCCATTTCTGGTCTTTGAGTCCTCCTACTCCACATGCCCACTTTCAAAGCCTCTTCAATTACCATTGCCTCTCCTCCCATTTCCTTGGTCCTTGTGGACTTAATACTTTTTAAAAAAAATTTATTGAAATATAGTTGATTTACAATGTTGTGTTAGTTTCAGGTGTACAGCAAAGTGATTTGGTTAAACACACATATATAGAAATATATATTCTCTTTTTACATTCTCTTCCATTATAGGTTATTGCAAAATATTGAGTATAGTTCCCTGTGCTATACAGTAGCGTACTTAACCCTTTTATTTTACTGTTATTTTAGTGGGGATGGGGAGAAAAAAAATAATGCATTATTCAATCTGGCCTGTGCTTTGTTTCAGTGAAAAGGAGACTAAATGAGATTCAGAGAGGATTTGCCTTCTCTGTGGTACCCCACGACTCCCCAAGTCACTGCTTCTGTCTGGGTCTCAATTTCCTGACCTATAAAATGGAAGACTAGTACTAGATGAATTTTATTTTTTTAAATTAGTTTTTGTTGGAGTATAGTTGATTTACAATGTTGTGTTCGTTTCAGGTGTACAGCAAAGTGAATCAGCTATACATATACATATATCCACTCTTTTTTAGATTCTTTTCCCGTATACATCCTTACAGAGTATTGAGTAGAGTTCCCTGTGCCATACAGTAGGTCCTCACTAGTTATCTATTTTATATATAGTAGTGTGTATATGTCAATCCCCATCTCCCAGTTTATCCTCCTCCTTTCCCCCTTGGTAACCGTAAGTTCGTTTTCTACATCTGTGACTCGATTTCTGTTTTGTAAATAAGTTCATTTGTACTATTTTTTTAGATTCCACAAATAAGTGATATCACATGATATTTGTTTTTACTAGATGAATTTTAACACTCTTTCTAGTCTGAAATTGTGTCTTTCAAGAAACTAGAACCTGATCTCCATGGTGACTTTATTGATTTGTCCTATTTTTTGGTGCTCCCAAGATGTCCCACCAATCTCCTTTTAAGATCTTTTCTTCCCTTCTCTGGAATCAACAGCCACAGGCAGGGCTAGCTTCGTGGGTGTGCAGCCTGTACAGTCACATGGGACCCCATACTCAGAAGGGCCCAGCCTCGGTTTACTGCTCTGAGGTCACTGCCTTGAAGTTCTTATTAATTTTCAATCCACGGGCATAACATTTCCATTTTGTGCTGGGCCCCATGAGTTAGGTAGCCAGTACTGGCCATGGGAGTGTCGCAAGCCAGGACTCATCTTTCAAGGACTTTAAGGCTCGTGGCCAGAGCTACAAACGCCTGTGTTCTGTTAACTCTGCTTCCTGGAAGGGGGAGGGAGGAGCAAGACATGTTTGCCCCAAGATTAGAAACGGAGAAACCAGCCCCCAACAGGTTCTGCAACTTGCCTGTGATCTTATCACTCGAGAGTTTGGGAAACTCCTGAGTTATTTAGGCCACACTCTGAGTACCTCACATGAAACTTACAAGGTTGTTTTGCTTCTGTTTAATTGGGGCTGTGCCTTCTGGCTGTTGATGTCCTTTGACAAGAGGCAATTTTGCATCCAGAGGACTTTATTCATTCATCCATCCACTCACTCATTCACTACGAAAACCTTTATGAAGCACCTACTCTGTTAGCAGAAAGAGTGGGCTTTGAAGCAGGGAGAAATGAGTTACAGTGTCCCCCTCTGGCTCTTGTTGGCCACGTGACCCAGTGTGACCTCCTGAGCCTCAATTTCCCTCCCAATTTGATGAGGAGAGAATGATTACCTCCCAGCTCAATGATGAGATAACCTGAGTAATGGGCCTTTTATAGCTCCAAACACTCTGTACCCAGCCAGTATTCATTTCTTTACCTTTCTCCCTAGCACTACGCAAAACACAGGGGGTTTCAGCTTCAGTTATGGATAGGCCAGGCCGCCGCTAGCAGGCCTTGGAGCACTCGGAGGGTCCATTCTTCGGGGACACACTTGATTCTCTCTTCCTCCAGCAGAAATGTTGATGGGCGCCCAGGGAGAAAGGAGGCTCATGCATGTGATAGGCGTCAAGAACCGTGTTTGCGCTCTGGACTATCCCAGTGCTTTGTTATTAGCATTTAATAGGTTCCCAGAAAGCTTTGAAGATAATAATACGTCTCCCCTCCCTTTCAGCTGGTGACCTTGACGTGATATATTTATGTCTGTAATGAAATTTGGAGGCTCTCACAAGGAGCCAAGACTTGCTCTTACCTTTAAAAAAACTTAAAAGTCTAGTTATGAAAACTAAACCCACAGAGAGGAGTGCCCAGGAATGTGTCCCAAGAAATGCTTCCTCTACAAGCTGTGCCTGTTTTGTGAGATGAATGGGGGAATGATATAGTGAATGAAGCCTCATGACAATTTATGGCATTTGTATCTCACGTCCCAGCTTACAGATCTTCGGCGGAGCCTTTGCACATCCACTATCCCATTTCTACCTCACAATCTCAGAAGGCGTCTTGGTAAAGTTATCATCTCCACATTGCAGATGAGAAACCTGAGACTCAGAGAAGTGATTTGTCCAGGTCGCACAGCTGGCAGGTAAGTTTCAGGGCCAAGATTCAAATCTACTCTCCTGATTGCAGAGTCTCTGCTCTGTCGCCTCCTAGAAATAGTATTTAGCTACTTCCACACTCAGCAGAACCTCTTAACGAAAATCCAGCTGAGTTGTTCTGGGCTCCAAGCCCTGGGATATTGGCAACACCAGGGGAGGGGGGAAGGTCCTGAGGAGGCAGTGGAACCAGCTTCCATGCTCAGATGTGGCCACACCCGGCAGACGGGGGAACCCCCAGCCTGGCTGAGAGGTGGCCACATTCCAGGAATTTCCATGGCCTGGTCAGGTGAGAACAACGCAGCCCCTCAGGGTGGCCTCATCTGGGGTCAGATCTGTCCCTCTCATCCACTCAAGGACTTTGATCCCCACCCCAGTCAATGTTTCATTTCCAGTCACATAACAAACCCGCTGCAACAGTTCACATTCTTACCCTCTCTGTACCTCCCTGCTCTTCCTTACAGGCCTTTACTGATGGTCTACCCTCTTCCTCCGGCTCTGCCTTGAGCCCACTCCAATTCAACTGTCATCCTTAACACGTTACTAAAACCGTCTTGTCAGTGCCGTGCATCTTGCTAAGCTCTGTGCTAAGCTCAACTCTATGCTTAACTATTTTTGTGTTTTTCTTTTATGCTTAACTCTTAATAGCATTTGATGCTTCTTCTTTTTGACACTTTCTTCACGTGGTTCTGGTCACCGTCCTCCACCCGTTTTCCTCATTCCCCTTAGCTGCTCCTTCTCTACTCCCTTTACTAGACTGTTCTGCCCTTCAGACTTCTAAACGTCACCCAGCCCGCGTCTCAGCCTGGGGCTCTTGCCTCTCCTTCGCTCGCTGCCCTCACTCCCCAGGTGTTCTCATTTAGTCCTAGGGCTTTAAATCTCATTTTGACACTAGGACACCCAAATCCACGTCTCTAGCCAGACCATCTCTGAATTCCAGATTCATTTATCTGTAATGTCTCCTCTTGTATTCCTAACAGACATATCAAACCTGAGGTGTCCCAAATCTTGATTTTCACCCCAAACCTGCTCATAACCATGTCTGCTCCACCATTCACCTCACTACGTTATCCTAGAGCCCCAGGATTTTTCTCACAACTACGCCCAATCCACTCTTGGCTCCACCTCCAAAGTATATCTGTATCCCATTGCCCACGATGGTGCTCTTATCCAAGTACACCCATGTCTGGGTTGGATTCCTGTAACAGCCTCCTATGGACAGAGAATGTCGCCTGCCATATCAGTAAACAAAGGATGTTGTGGTCATCAAGCCATCAGCAACCACAGGCACCCCACCCCACCATGGTGCACCCGGAGGGTGTCCAGGATGGAGAGAGCAGGATACTGGCCCCAGATGGCTAAGGTGCATATCAAAGAAATGATTTCAATGAGCATCCTGCATCTGCCCATATGTAGAAAAGTGCTAAGTGCATTAACTTGAGATTCTGGTTTTTCTTTAATTAACAGTAATCTTTTGATGTTCCGACTACCTGGGGTTTTGTTTGTTTGTTTGTTGCAAAAATTCCTATATATCCTGGCTCCTCCCTTACCTCTTTGGAGAAATCCCTCAGAGTTACGTGAGAGGCTGTCTCCAGGCTTAAGTCCTCAGCAACTTTTAGGTTTTTCAGTCCACACTCCCAATTAGCCATCTTCATTCCACCCTTGTGATCTGTGGCTGTTCCCCATACAGAGACCTGAATAACAACTAAAAGAATAAATTACAGCATGTCATTCCTCTGTTCAAAATCCTTCAATGACTTCTCAACACATTTAGAATTAAATTGAAATACCTTCCGTGGCCTCAGAAGAAATATTCAACATACTCATATTTAACAACTGGTAGGGAAATATATATTATGTATAAGTTTCTACGTAAATCACAATTTAAAAATACATTCCCTTCTATTTTCTAAATAAACCAAACTATATCTGTTTATATAATAAAACAGCTTACAGATGATGTAAGTTGAAACACAGAGCATTCATCAAATCAGTGTAATAATTTCTAAGTCATTTCTGGTTTTCGTGTGATCTTTGGTTTCATACATTCTCACTAATTAAATAATGTCCCTACTGGGGCTAGGATTTGACAGAGTGAAACACATCAAACTCCTCCAATAGCTCCCCCATTAAATCAGTAGCCACTAGGTCACTTGTGGTCTTGAAATACAGAATTTCTCTTAATAAAACAATATTTTTTGCAGTACTGAGTTGTCCCTCAGCTTCTGTTGAACGAAGAGTAATTATATTCAAACATTTTCTGAGCCTTACAATATCATCTAAGGTTCTCAACGTAGTCAACATCTTATTACTGGCTGTGCCACAGGGACCCACTGTGGAGTGCCGTATTTTGCCGTATTTCACGAGGTTGACCTTCCGGAGAGGGCCATGTGGCCAAGGCTATGTTCTCCACTAGGCTACTTGGTTTTGACTCCTGGCTCTGCCACTTACAGAAATTTTAAATCTCTTTGTTTTCGTTTTCTTGTCTGTAAAATGGGGCTGCTGCTGCTGAGGATATTCGAAGGAGTTAACAGGTTTAGACTGGTGTTTGGCCCAGAAAACGTTACATACGCATCGGCCCTCACTCACTAAGGAAACCAGCTCTGTCAGTGCCCTCGACCGGAAGACCCGTGGAGGGTTTTAACAAATGCACGCCCTCAGACGGAAGCGAATTTCAGTAAGAATGGTGAGAAGTGGGGGCTGCACCCTGGTGTCCTCAGGCCCTTCCTTCCTCCACTCCTGGGGTGGGAGTGTCTGCCCTCCCAGTGGAGCCCCAACACCTGGCTTATGTCTATGTGGGGCCCCATTTTTCTGCTCCCCCAGGCTCTCCCTGCTCTCTCTCTGAGTCAGAATCTTGTGAAGCCTGTTATCCCCACACACAGGTCCGGGTTAAGCGGGCAGGACAAGGCAGCCGTGGCTGATCCACCGGGAGTCCCTTCCCGCCTCCCTGGTAGGAGCCAGTGATGGTGACCAGGAGGCAGGACCCACCAGGGACGCCTGGTGTAACACGCAGAAGGGGCTGTAAGGGTGTACTGGCCTCGTATTAGCCCCGTGGGTCCAGGAGACCTTCAGCAATCAGCAATCGGGCCTCGCCCAGCATCTGACCCCGAGGCCAATGACTCTACCGTTCACCTGTTACCCTCCAGACACACAGGCTTCCTTTTGGTCCTCAAACACACCAAGCCCGGTCCCGTCTAGGGACTTGTCGCTCTCCCTGGGACACAGTCCCCCACAGTCCTGCATGGTTCCCACTGCAGTCCCACCTTGGCTCACCTGGCCCGTCTTCAGAGAGGTTTCCCTGATGACCCCGTAAAAATTCTGTGCACTTACCCCACCCAGTCATGGTATATACCTACCCAGCTGCGTTTTCTAAAGCATCTATCTACACCCTAAAGTTATATTTTATAGTTATCAGTTTTCTATTCTGTTGTAATAAACATGGCTGAAATAACAGACAACAAATAACGTTGGAAGACGTAGAAAATGCTGAAAATTTAGAAGAAACAAGTATGAGAACATATTACACAGGTTTGCAATTTGAAGGTTTGCTATATAGTTGGATAAAATACAGATGTTTCTAATAAGTCCCTGTTCAAGGTAGTCACTAGATTGTTTCAAAAATGAAATAGGGAAAGAATTACTTTCGAGGAGCTGCTAATGGGAAGATGCACCAGGGAGCATATATTCTCAACAGTAAATAATTTCTTTTACAAAAGCAATATTTCGGGTAAAATTGTGTCCATATAACCAATGAAAGAGTGGCTGCTTTGACTAGAATAATAAAAGGACTCTGAGATATGGTTGCTTACAATGCCGTGGGTGAAATCCATCCATGGCCTCATGCACTAGCAGGAAGTAGCAGCAAAGGCTGAAGGCAGAAGTGTGCACATCGCTGCAGGAGGCCACGGATCTGGCTAATTCTATAAACACAAGACCTTGCAGGTGCCACAGGATTGTGACCGTAACCTGTAATGGGCTGAATATCCATGAAAGTCCTTTTCCACCTCGAAGGTTGTTGGTTGTCTCATGGCAAAATACTAAAAAGACCTGTCAGACTTGCAGATGAGTTGTCTTTTTTTTCTTTTTACACAAAATGCAAGTGTCAGATTTGGACATGTGATAACAAGTGGCTGTCAGTGGCATACTGCCGGGCAGATATTTTTGGAATTGTGAATACACCTAATTTGTCCCTTTGGAGTAAATGGGATGTGTTAACCAAGCGAGCAGCTGAATGGCTGGATGTGTTGAGTGGCCTTATCTCTATATTTACGATCACAACTCCCCCATTTCCAAGAGCTATTACACCTCCGATCCCTCCTTAGACCTCGTACAAGCCCCCACCCCACTCAGCTGATGACTTGCTTCCCATCTCACCGGAACAGTCAGAAAAGCCTTTCCAGCCATTCCCACCAGTGCCTGAGCCTGCTCACACGCTCTCAGTTCACAGATGAATTGCCTACAAGGCCAACCCTTCTGCTTGGGCCGCATATCCTGCGCCCCTCTCGCAGCTCAGGGAGAGCCCCCTGAAATCGTGCCCTGTCTCTTCTGCATCAGCATTTTCCCCTCTCTGACAGTTCATTTCCATAAGCTTATTTTATTTTTTATTTTTTTGCAGTACGCAGTCCCCTCACTGCTGTGGCCTCTCCCGTTGCGGAGCACAGGCTCCGGACGCGCAGGCTCAGCAACCATGGCTCACGGGCCCAGCCGCTCCGCGGCATGTGGGATCTTCCCGGACTGGGGCACAAACCCGTGTCCCCTGCATCGGCAGGCGGACTCTCAACCACTGCGCCACCAGGGAAGCCCTCCATCAGCTTATAAACGTCTTAAGCAAGCAAAGAAACAAAAGCAGACCAAAGTCTCTCTGGACTTTACATCGCCTACCAGCTGCGGCTCCCCTGCCTCTGTCTGCAACAGAATTCCTCACAAGTGAGGTCTACACTCTTGGAACACATGCTATTTGGCTTTCTTGTCAAGGTCGTTGATGGCACCACTGTCCAAACCTGCTGGTCAGCCCCCGGTCCCTGTCCTACTGTAGTTCTCCAGAGCACTGGACAGAGTTGAGGGCTTGTGCTTTTGGACACGCTCTCTTCACTTGGCATCCAGGACACCGCACGCTCCTGGCCACCCTTCTACACCCCAGGCATTTGGCTCAGGGTCCTTTTCCGGGTCCTCGTTCTGGCCCCTCCTCGTGCATTTGCTGGACCGCCCAGTCTTAGTCCTCACACCTTTTTCTCTGTCTACTCTCAGACCCTTCCTTGATGACCTTAGCCAGGCTCTTCACTCCCCACATTATACCTCCGGTTTCTACGTTTCCCCTGAGCGTCAAACATCTATTCGACAGCACGTTCAGCACCTCCACTTGGACATCAAATAGGCATCACTAACTTAAACATCTTCTAAACTGAACTCTTGATTTTTTTTCCCCCAAACCCTACCATAAGCCCACACCTAAGTCTTCCCTGTCTCAGTAAAACGGCAACTTCATTCTTATGTAGGTTCAGACCCCAGGCTTTGCTGTCATCCTTAACTCTTCTCTTTTCCTCACACCCCTTCCCGTAAGGGAAGACTTTTTGCTTACGCCTTTGAAATCTATGGAGAAGGTGACCACTTCTCATCAGCATCACCACCCTCACCCTACCAGCAGCCCGCACCTGGGTCATTTCCGTAGCCTCCAAGGTGATCTCCCTGCCCCTCCACCAGCCCCTTCCAATCTACTCTCCAGACCCCCAGGGCAACCTTTCTAAACAATGAGTCAGCAGCCGTCACTCTCCTGCTCTCCATCTCACCGAGAATAAACTCTAACGTCCTTACTATTATCCACAAGACCTTACTCATGACCTGGCCCGGCCACCTCTCTGACCTCCTGCCCTCTGCCACCTCCTCCTGGCTTTTTAAGGACCACCTTACTGTCTCAAGGTCTTTGCACCGGGAATGCTAACCCCCAACAAATCTAAATGGCTAGGTCCCCCAGTTCCTTTTTTTTTTTTTTTAATATTTATTTATTTTATTTATTTGGCTGGGCCAAGTCTTAGGTATGGCACAAGGGACCTTCGTTGCGGCATGTGGGATCTAGTTTCCTAACCAGGGATCGAACCGGGGCCCCCTGCATTGGGAGCGGAGTCTTAACTACCGCACCACTGGGAAGTCCCAGTCCCCCAGTTCTTTTATGTCTCCTCTCAAATTTCACCTTTGAGAGGCCTTCCTAGGCCATTTTGTCTAAAATAGCAACTCCCACCCACCCCCAATCTTCGCGTTCTGCTTTCTTTTTCCTCATGGCAGTGTTTTGCTATCTGACATATTTTATAATTATTTATTTATTTATTATGTGTCTCCCTCAGCTAGAATGTAAGCTTCATGAGGTAGAGATGTTTTTGTTTATTGCTTTATCTCCTCCTTGTATCTAAAAGGTGTCTGGTGACTTCTCTGGTGGTACAGTGGTTAAGAATCTGCCTGCCAATGCAGGGGACACGGGTTCAATCTCTGGTCTGGGAAGATCCCACGTGCCGCAGAGTAACTAAGCCCGTGCACCACAACTAGTGAGCTTGCACTCTAGAGCCAGTGAGCCACAACTACTGAGCCTGAGAGCCACAACTACTGAAGCCCACGCGCCTAGAGCCCATGCTCCGCACCAAAGACAAGCCACCGCAATGGGAAGCCCATGCACTGCAATGAAGAATAGTCCTCGCTCGCCACAACTAGAGAAAGCCCGCACAGAACAATGAAGACCCAACGCAGCAAAAAATAAATAAATAAATAAATAAATAAATGTGTCTGGCACAAGCTAGGCACTCAGTTGTTTAATGCATTAAAAAGTAACTGCTTTTTTCGAAGTAACATGCTATGGAGAGAGCATTTTGAGACTAGATGTTTGCAAATGTGTCCATTGTTATGAAAACACTTGGTTCTATGCATCTTTGTGAGGTATCTTTTTCTGTTATGACTGCCATTAAAAAGAAGTATTAAATTGAACTTAGAACAAAAACTACAAATCACTGTATTACAGTATTAAGCCAAGATTTAAAGACTAGTGAACTCTAATTACATAACTCTTACTAGTATTTTCACTGAAAGGAAAGTTATTTATTATGTTAATAAGTAAATTAAATTTTTATTTATTTTATCAATAAACATATAAACATTTATTTTATATATTTATGAGTGTTCTATAATATACATCACTAGAACAGTCCTGCATGTATATAATATATACAAAAATACATATCTGTATAATGGGTATGCGTGCTCAAAATTTTTCTCTGGTATTTTGCTGTCTAAGGGGTATGTGTTAGGACAGGATTAGATCTGGGCACATGTTTTAGGTTTTTTTGGTTTTTTTAAAATATTTATTTATTTATTTATTTATCTTTGGCTGTGTTGGGTCTTCGTTGCTGCGTGTGGGCTTTTCTCTAGTTGTGGTGAGTGAGGGCTATTCTTCGTTGCGGTGTATGGGCTTCTCATTGTGGTAGCTTCTCTTGTTGTGGAGCATGGGCTCTAGGCGCATGGGCCTCAGTAGCTGTGGCACGCAGGATCAGTAGTTGTGGCTCGTGGGCTCTAGAGCGCAGGCTCAGTAGTTGTGGTGTATGGGCTTAGTTGCTCTGCGGCATGTGGGATCAGGGCTCGAACCCATGTCCCCTGCATTGGCAGGTGGATTCTTAACCTCTGAGCCACCAGGGAAGTCCTAGGTTTTTGTTACATCACATTCTACTTCAAGAACCAATGTGAGAAATGGCAAAAAATTTAAGGCCATTTTAAATTCACCATAGGATTCTTCTGCATGTCATTGTGTTTCATTCATATTGTTTTATGTAGCAGTTGTTCATTCTTCTTCATTGCTGTACTGGATTCCACTGGATGACTAAATCACATTTGCTTGTCCATTCTCCTGTTGATGGACATTTGGTTGTTTGTAATTTTTGGCTATTATAAAGAAAGGTTTATGAAAATAATTGTACATATCTTTTCGTGAACATATGCACGAATTTACCTTGGGTATATATCTAGGAGTGGAATTGCTCGGTCATAATTAGCACAGATTTAGTATGACTTCCAAGACTTTTCCAAAATATTCAATTTATACTCCCATCAGTAAAGTAGAAGAGACCCAATTCATCCATATTCTTGGCTAACCTTGACACTTTCAAATTTTTTAAAATATTTAGTTGTTCTGGTAGATGTGTGGTGGCATCTCACTGCTGTTTGTTTGTTTGTTTGTTTTGCAGTACGTGGGCCTCTCACTGTTGTGGCCTCTCCCATTGTGGAGCACAGGCTCCGGACGCACAGGCTCAGCAGCCATGGCTCACGGGCCTAGCTGTTCCGTGGCATGTGGGATCTTCCTGGACCAGGGCACGAACCCATGTCCCCTATCATTGTTGTTTTAATTTTCGTTTTTCTGATGACTCATGATGTTAAGCACCTTTCCATGTATTTATTGTTCTTTTAGCTGTCCTCTTTTGTGAAATAGTTGTTCAAGTCTAGCCTATTTTTAATTGTTTTTTAATTGATTTGTAAGAATTCTTTGTTATGGAGATAAGTCTTTTGTTGAATATATGAATTACGAATACCTTCTCTCAGTCTTTTGTTTGCCTTAACAATGTCTTTTGATGAACTAAAATTTTAAATTTTAATGAAGTCCAGTATAACAATCTTTCCTTTCATGGATAGTGCTGTTTTGTGATCTTTTAAGGAAATCTATCCTATCCTAAGCCATAAAGATATTTACCTACTTTTTTTTTTTCTTAGAAGCTTTATGGTTTTACCTATCACATGTAGGTCTGTGATTCATCTCAAATTAATTTTTGTGTGAGATAGGGGGTCAATAATTTTCATATGAATTCAATTCAAATGATCCAGAATCATTTATTGTAGAACAATCCTTTCCCCACTGAACTTTAGCAGCACCTTTGTTGAAAATCAGGTTATCTTATATGTATTTATGGGTCAGTTTCTGGACTTTGTATTCAGTTCCATTGATCTTTTGTCTATCCTTGCACCACACTATCTGGATTACTATTTAAATTGTTGTTGTTATTGTTTTTCAATGTTAAACCAACCTTGCATTCCTAGAATAAACCCAACGTCATTTTGATTTACTGTTCTATTTATATATTGCTGAATACAGCAAAGGACTTGCATTCAATTTGCTGATATTTCATTTGTTCTGAGGAGAGAATGGACTTTAATTTTTACTTTTCTTGAAATATCCTTGTCAGATTTGGGCGTCAAGTTTAAGGTAGCCTCACAAAATTTATTGGTAACTGCTCTCTCTTTTTTCATTATTTGGAATAGTCTGTGTGACATGGGTGTTATTTCTTTCTCAAAATTTTGGTAGAATTTACCAGCTGTGCCATTTGAGATTGAGGTTTTCTTTCTGAGAAATTTTTTTTTTTTTACTTATAGAGTCAATTTCTTGAATAGATATAAGATTGTTCACATCTTGTATTTCTTCTTGCATAGCTCTCGGTTATGTGCTTTTCTAGGAATCTGTCCATCCATCAACATTTTCAGATTTATTGTCTTAGAGCTGTATCCTCTTATGATCTTTTTAATGTTTATGGTATCTGTAGTGATGTCACTTTTATTGTTCTAATATTGGTTAATTTTGCTTTTCTTCTTGATTGGTCTTTCCAGGGTTTACTGAATTTATGATTCTTTTTAAAGAGTTAATATTAGTTTGTGGACCCCCCCCCACTGAATGTTTGCTTTTTCTTTTATTAATCTCTCTTCTTTTTAATTTCCTTCCTTCTATTATTATTATTATTATTATTATTATTATTATTATTATTATCTGGTTTAACCTTCTTTTTCTAACTTCTCGAGATGTATGTCTCTATCACTGATTTTCAGCCTTTCTTTTTTCTAATCCATGAATTTCAGGCTATAAATTTCCCTCCAGATTTAAGTGCATTTCATAATTTTGCTATGATACATTTCCATTTTTATTCAGTTCAAAATGTTCTGTCAGTCCCTTGTGACTGCTCAGTTGATTGGGCTGTTTAGAAGTTTACTGCTTAATTTCCAAACAATTGGGAATTTTCTAGTTACTTAGCATATAGTTGATAACACTGGTAGCTGACTTCTCAACAGAAACAATGAAAGAAGAAATGGAACCATGTCTTCAGAGAGCTGAAAGAACAACTGCTAATCCAGTAATCTATACCCAGAGAAAATATCCTTTATATTCAGTGTCCTCTCTCCCTACAGGCAGAATTGAGTAATAGTTTGTGTTGGATTCTGTTTGTCACTTAAGAGGTATGGTACCCTGGGGACATTAACTGCGTGGGCATAAGAGTGGTGTGGGGGTCCTTGCTATGGTTAGGTCCTCCTTTTGTTAGGATTGAAGGGCTAAATACATCTCTTGCTGATATCACATTCTTTCTTTAGATATATTAATACCTTCAATCAGGCTTTGGTGTTATATCAAATCTTGGCCCAGGGACTCTTCAATCCCTGTAAGGGTTTATTATCTCCATTCTAATATTATTTCCCTGTTTCCTCTTCTTGGCATTGCCTCAATATTGCTCCACCATATCACCTGTTATGCAGCTGAATTATTTTCAAGAAATACGCCCACATTCACTCTCACCTGCAGTACAAGACAGAGTCCATCTCACTGAGCCCTTCTGCCACTGATTATTTCCATTAAGCAAAAATCATCTGTGCCAATCTGACAGGTCAGAAATGGCATGTGAACCAGTTTTAAGAAATGCATATTAAAGCTTCTCTGCTGAAATAGTCATCTAAGTCTTACAGTCTAAGAAGACATTTTCTTTCAAGGAGTCTGACTTTGCTCAAAACACTCAATTTTCTGTTAAGGAATGGCTGGGAAAATCTGTGACTCATTTCTGTGCAACTACATGTCCAAAGTCTCAAATCAAGACACGTCATCTATTTAAACTATTTTGCATATATGTAAAAATCTTACAAAGTCATCCATCCATTTAACAAATATTTATTGATCACATCTTATAAGCTAAGTACTGTTCTAGGCCCTGGGTATACAGCAATAAACAAAAAGACAAAACTTCCTGATGCCATGGTGCTCATATTTCAGTTCAACATACTAACTCCAATTTAGTTGGGCATTCAGCAGTGCCCCCTTCCCATTGTAAAATTTCAACATTTGAAATCAGGGTTTGTCTGGAAAATTAGAGGCTTATAATCAAGCTGTTCATATGACAATACTTCATGCTTTGAAGATGGGTAAGGTTTTTTGGAAAGGGTTTGAGGCTTCAGAGCCAAGCCTGGTAAATGACCTGGGTGACACAGCTGGAGAAGAGCATTTATCTAATGCCACGATTAAAATAATAAGACTGAATGCTCCACTGGACTGGGTGCCTCTTGAAGGCAAGGACCCTGTCCTGTTTATCTCTCATTTCCCAATTGCTGGCACAGTGCCTGCCATATAGTGGGTGTTGAATGACTTTGCAAAAGAAATGAATTGACAGGTGAATAAGGAGTGAGTGAATACAGAGCTACTCCTTTGGTGGTCTCCTCCACTCTCATGACTTTAAATACCATCTAGACAGAGATAAATCCCAAATATATATCTCCAGTCCAGAACCTGCCTCAGAATGCTAGACTGCTATATCCAATTGCTTTCTCATCCTACCTAGAGGTCTTATAAGCACCTCTAACTTGACAGGTCCACAGTCAAAAATTCCTGATTCTTCCTCTACCCACCTCCCAAACTGGTCCACCCATAGTCTACTCTGTCAAATACAGCTTCACCCTTCCAGGTGCTCAGGACAAAAATCTTGAAGTCATCCTTGACTCCCTTCATCCTCCATAGCTGCTTTGATGGGCTTCTTATCCATCAAGATATCCTTATGGTTCTACCTTCAAAATATACATTTCCAGAATCTGTCTACTCCTCACTGTCTCCACTGCTTTTACCTGGTTCAAGCTACCAGGATTATTGTAACAGACTCCTGACTTGCCTCCCAACTTCTACGTTTGCCCCCTAGCAGTCTACTCTCCCCACAACAGCCAGAGTAATCTGTTAAACATGTAAGATTGTGTAACTCCCACAACGGCGTCTCTAATTGCTCCAAGTCTAAGTCCTTGGAGCTGTATTTTGCCCTTGCCTCATTTTCTACTCTCCCTTTAGCTCGCTGTTCCAGCCACTCGCTGACCTCCTTGCTGATCCTTAAATGGTCTGGCATGAGGTTCAGGACTAGGGCCTTGGTACTCACTGTTCCCTCTGCAGGGAATGAGGTTCCCAACATGGTTCTTGCTCCCTTGCCTCAAAGGTCACCATCTCAGGGAGACCTTTCTTGACCACTCCATTTAAAACTGAAACCACAATATGGCTCCCATTCTCCTTTCCTGTTTTATTTTTCTCCTTGGCACTCATGCCCGTTTAACATACCCTATGTTCTCCTTATGTATTTTTGTCTCTCCCCACCAGATTATAATCTCCATAAAGGCAGGAATTTTTGTTTACTTTGTTCACTGCTTAATCCCCAAGACCTAAAACAGCGCCTGTTTAATGAAATGAAAGTGCCCAATGAAGGGACAACAATAAAGCTAAATTTAATGAGCATTTACCATGTGAGGCTCCATCGCGAGGGACCCACAGGTAACAGCTAATTTTTACAGAGGAGGAAATTGAGGAACAAAGAAGCAGAAAAGCCATGATTACAAACCCAGTTCTAACTCAACCACGTGTTCTTTTCTCCAAAACCCGGTGCCTCTCTTGTGCCAGAACCAGGTGGAGAGTCCCGAGCGCTCTGAGTCCACGCCACCGCTCCCCCCTCGCAGCCCGAAAGCAGGAGAGCTGCCGGGAAGGAACGGCTGTCGGAGCAGAGACTGAATCCTCTCAGCAGCAGGCACCGCCCACTTTTTTACTGATTGGTTTTAGTTACCTTGACTAGGAAAGGGATGCTGTCTGGGGACGCAGGATTAGTGTCGCTTCATCCCGGAGCTAGCGGAAGCTTTCCCACCGCCGCAAGAGACAAATCCAAAGTCAAGGGTCTCTGTTTCCGCCCGGAGGGCTCTTCCCGCCGCTCCCGGAAGCTGCTCTCGCTGCCGGGGTAACGGGCGGCGGCGGCGGCGGCGGCGGCAGCGGCGCCGTTATGGACCTGGAGGAGGCGGTGAGGGAGCCGAGTGCCGCGCAGCCGGGCGGCGGGGCGGGAAGGGAGGGAGGCTGAGGAGTAGGGGTGGAGGACGCCGGTTGGCTGTGGGGGCGGCTACTGGCCGAAGGGGGACGGGGCGGAAGGCTGCGGCGTAGGGACAGAGATGGGGCTGGCGGGTCTGGCGGGCCGCGTGTGCCCGCGCTTTGGGGGAAGAGGCTGGAGTTTCTGGCTGGGTGAGGTTGTGGGTGAAGGGACGGTGAGGTGTTGGTCGATGTGGGTGTGTTTCGGGAGGAGGCTGAAGTTGTGGGTTTTGTGGGGTGGCCACCCACGTAGCTCATCTCCTCTAATCGGGACCACCCAGAAGTTCCCTTTGATGCTGGAGGTTGGGCGAGGGAGGCGGTGCTTGGAACCAGAATGCTCCCAAGTAACCCCTGCCGGTGTCTCTGCGAATCTTAGCCATGGCCTGTGCAGGAATTCCAAATTCGGGTTTGGGGACACTCCAAGATTACGATAGTTATCCACATGGGGTCACTGAAAACTTGACCAACTTGTTGAAATAGAGTTGGCATGCATTTTGACCCACTTCATAAAACGCCACTCTTTGATGGTGTTAGAGGAGCAGTCGGTAATTAGATCAACAATAATAAGATTTCACGCACCAGAGAGTTGCAAATGGATAATTTGGTGCCACTCTATGTATGTACAGAAGCATTATGGTGATAGAAGGCCTTATTCTTTGTAGACGCTCAATAAATGTCTACTGAATGAGGGTTAACGTCTGTAGATGCTAGGTTAATGAAATTAGCAATTAGAACTCACCATTAGCGTGTATAGTTATGAGTAGGGGTCTTGTCTGTTTTGCTCACCCTCAAATCCCCAGCACCTAGTTAAGTGCCTAGTACATACATAGTTGGTACTCCTTGTATTGCTGAGTGAACAAATCGAAACTTGAAACAACCCTAGTAAAACTCTGGCTCCTTTGTGGTGGGTATGTGTTCTTAGTGTCCTGGAGGAAGTTCCAAATGGTATGCTACTTCTATTTTTTAAGTCTTCTCTATACTTGAATCTTATCATCTTTTTCCTCACAGCATGTTCAAGGAGTTTTATTTACTCATCTTTTTTTTCCCCACTTTACCCCTACCACCTTGTCTTCTTTGTCTTTTTTTTTTCACCCTCACACACTGCATATTTTAGAAACATTTCTTTAATAGTTTAATTCAGTTTCAAATGGCTCAGACTGAACTGTTCTTCTTGTTTATAGATAATCCCTCTGGTATATTTTCTATTCTCAGTGATTCTTTATTTATAGAGTAAAATTGTAGGGAACCCTCTAAGTAGAACTGCAGCGTTTAGGTACACTGTATTGAATGTGGTTTTCCTTTTCTCCTACAGAAAGAGTTCAAAGACCGCTGTTCTCAGTGTGCTGCCGTCTCTTGGGGTCTCACTGATGAAGGCAAATATTATTGCACTTCTTGCCACAATGTTACAGAAGTAAGTAACAGACCTCATTTATGAATTTGCTTGTGCTTTAAAAGTTGCAGTTTCAGCCTAATATGTGGCATAGGTCCCCCCAAAACTGATCTGTTTTTATTACTCAGGCAATGTCCAAATATGAAGAGTGTAAGCGGTCCTCAAATGCTTACACAAGTGTTGAAGACTTTGTAAGGTAGATTTAGGATGAGCTTTTCAAATTATGTTGGGCCACATATATAAATGTTTTCCTGATTCAGACTGTGTAGTATGTGTATAAGGGGAAATAATTAAAATTGCACTTACAAGATGATGCATTTATTTTTATTAGTTACCACTTATTTAAGAGTTTTTAATGTATTGTGGTAGCTTAGAGGTTTGGAAGACGGAATGTTAGAAAGACTGTTGGGAGTATGAGAAATGTGCTTCATCGTCATTATATCTTTGTACAGTGCCTTACACATTACAGAGTGTTTTCTCATCCATTAGTTCATCCCCTCCTCATAACAACCTGTGAGATGTGTATACTATTACACCTATCTGTAGATGGGGCAAGCAAGGCTCATCAGTTGAGTGAGTTTGCCATAGTCACATGGATAGAGTGCTGAGCCAGGACTTGAACCTCAGGCTTTCGACGCCAGTGGTCATTTTATTCCACCACACCTGTCTCTTAAGGGAGAGGTTGGCCTGCTGTCCTGTGGGACCTTGGTAAATGAGGCTCCCTTCACACTGGGAGTGCTAGGTCCTCTCCTGGTTACCACACCTTCAGGACAGTATAACCAAAATAATCAAGTGTGTGGATAGCCTGCTATGGGACAGGCTAAACATGCCAGGACTCTGCTCTCTGGAAAAGGATTTGCTCAAAGTCTACAGAGCCAGGAAGGAACAGATATACTACCTTTGCCGTATAGGCCTATATAAGAAAGGTAAATTTGGGACAAATATAAGTAACTGTGTGAACTTCTTCTGGCCAAGATGGAGTAACAGGAGCCCACCTTAAACAAGTAAAAGCCTGGACAAAATGTACGAAGTAAAAAGTAGTTTTCTTGGGCTTCCTTGGTGGCGCAGTGGTTGAGAGTCTGCCTGCTGATGCACGGGACATGGGTTCGTGCCCCGGTCTGGGAAGATCCCACTAAAACAAAAACAAACAAACAAACAAACAAAAACTAGTTTTCTTGAGAAAAGTGGTTAATTTAGCTTGCAACTCAATCACCCAAGAGCTTTTCCTTGAGACAGTCTTTGTTCTTCAGTCTGCTTCCCATTTGGTCACACAGAGTATTAAGAAGATATGTACTCACTCGATGAAATTGTTGATCTGATGGATATGTTCATTACCTTGTTTGTGGTGATGGTCTCGAGGATATACATACATACACACACATCAACTTGTACACTTTAAATATGTGCAGTTTGCTTTGATGTATATTGAGGCATTCATAGTTTCTGCTTTTGTACCAGCAGTACAAATGTAGACATGGTGAAGGAAGATGTGTCTCAATGGACTGTTTATCGTTAGCAGATGAAGTCAGCATATACTATTTTTGGAGAAATTAAACTACATTAACTAATTGCTTTCTTTTATTTCTGTCTTTGATAATGTTTCTGTTTGTTTCTGTCTGATAAAATCTGCTGCAGTCGTTTTTTAACTTGAAAGCCCCTAATACCACTGTTTCCACATTTGAAAGGTATCAGCCTGTATGGATAACTTGTCAAGAATGTCGCATTCTTGAGGGTGGGCACCATCTTGAAACAGACGCAGAACCTGTCTCAGTGCCTCCCATGTGACAGGCAGAGCTCTGTGTTGCACAACTTCAGTGGTTTCTCTTGGCTTTATTGTCTTCATATAGAGTGTGCCACGATCCATCCTTCCTGGAGAGCGGGGGTGTGGCGTGGCGGTGTGGAGATCCGGTGGGTGGGGAACGGCCAACGAGATGGTGGTTTGCACATGCAAAGAGTGGAAGCTGTGCCACAACTTGCCCTGTTTTTCTGCTCCTTTCGTTGCCCTTCAACTTGCCCTTCAACTGTATATAATTCTCATGTTTTAGATCCTCCACCATCTGGAAGAAGGCCTTCTGAATTGATAAAGGAATTAGAATGTTCTCTTGATTGATCTTATACAGGAAAAAAAGTTTCAGGTCTTAAACCTAGCCAATTTATATTATAGACATTCTCGGAAGTATTTTGTGGGTATTTAATAAAGGTGTATGCTAGAATTGTGTGAGTTTAATAGATTCTTATGATCATAAGAGCAGATTCATTGTAGAAAATTTAGAAATTATGAAGATGAAAGCTAAAATTATCAGTGATCTCAACATACAACATTTCTTTCGACAGCTTCCATTTAGTCTTCTTTTTTTTTTCTTTTTTTGTGTATGAGAAGGGGAAGGGAATGTGGTTGGGTACCACTGAATCTTCTGTCTTAATAAATATTGTCCTGTGTTATTCTAAACATTTGTGGACGTGTTAATTGACTGTATAAATATTCCACAATATAACTATTCAGTAATTTAATTAGTTACAGTTTCAGTTTGTATATGTAGCTTTTTCTAGCTTTTAGTTATTTCACATTTTGTCTAATCCAGATTTTAAGCCCCCTTTTTTTTTTTCTTGCCTACTCTTTATAGGTTTTACCTGTTTTTGCTGGGTAACTGCTTTGGTGTGTATTCTGACACGTCTTATTTTCTCAGTGTGGCCAACCCAGTCCACCAGAACTGCTTTGAATGTGGTTTCTTTAACAAGAGAGGATGTATTCCAAAAATCCTGTTAGAGACATTTCTTTTGTTCTTAATGAAAGTTGAAGATAAATGTCATTCCAAATCTCTAAATTTGGACAAATCTATAAATGTTCCCTGTTGGTTAAAAATCTTCACCTTTTCCCCATCATTTAGACCTAATTCTTTTATATTTTGGTTGTGAGAGAACCAGAATCTTAGGTACTAGCCCTTGAGAGAACTTGGAATTGAAGACGTTGGGATGAACTGTACTCAGCATTTAGTCATTCTAAAATCCTATAGGTTTGATTAAGAATAAAAGTAGCTCTTTTATAATTTCATAAATAAAGCTGTTTTAGAGTATTAAACACATAGAAAAGTAGGATGAAACTAATCTATGTAGCTTAGGCATTGCTGACTACAGTGAATACAGAAGTTATTTTAATTTCAAAGTATGTTTTGGATAGAGAAAAAAGTGAATAAATTTGACTTTACAATTGGTTTCAAACAATTAAAAATTGATTTCAAATAAAAGTTTATTCATTTGACATACATTTATTTAGTGTTTACTGTGTTCCTGGCACAGTTTTAGGTACTGAGAAATTTTGAATCAGAAAGCAATATAGGGCTTCCCTGGTGGCGCAGTGGTTGAGAGTCCACCTGCCGATGCAGGGGACACGGGTTTGTGCCCCGGTCCAGGAAGATCCCGCATGCCACGGAGCAGCTGGGCCCATGAGCCATGGCCGCTGAGCCTGCGCGTCCGGAGCCTGTGCTCCGCAACAGGAGAGGCCACAACAGTGAGAGGCCCGCGTACTGCAAAAAAAAAAAAAAAAAAAAGAAAGCAATATAAAGGCTAACCAGAATGTTACACTTTATCTAATTTTCCCAAAATATTACCATCATTGGTCCTGGCACTCACAATCTGGTTCATTATACATCCCAGAGCATGCTTGGCAGTATATTTAAGGAGATGTAAAACTATCTTTTTATGGTCTTTTTAATGGTCTGCTTCTATTTCCTGCAGAGGTCTAGGGAAGTTATAAACACTGGGGCTATTCCTAATACTAAAATACAAGCCATCAACCGGGGACTTAAAAGAAAACGAAAACTTGGTAAGCTCTTTCTTCATATGTGCTTAGCATTTTTCAATCATGTTTTCACTTTCATGATTTGGGGATGAGGAATGGAATTTTAAATGGATTCTAAAGAAGTTACCAGAATTTTAAGCAGGTAATCCAAAGTAGAATTAGAGTGGATAATTATTGATGGTAAAATTGGAAGCAGATGTCTTAAAACATGTCCATTTTTTATTCTGCTTATTGTTAATGACTTGATTTTCCAGTGGAGCAACTATTATGCAAAAAATAATAATAGCAAAGGTAGCATATTTCTTTTTGTGTGTTGGTATATGTTTTTCTGTTTTATATCTGTTATCTATTATATGATTTTCTGTGCTTTTAAAGAAAAATGCTTATTTTCTGAAATGAATCAGCTGTGGAGTTGTCAGGTTAGGCAAGTTAAACATGATATTCAGCTTTCAGAAATCCATTTCTCACACTGAATTTTGAACACACCCTTTTAAAATAAGGAAAATTATTTTCCCTTAAAATAAGCTCAGCATGGTTGTGCTTTGAAAGGTAATCTATTTCATTCATCCAGTGAGTACATAATAATTAACCATTATTGAGAAGAATCTGAGGTTAAGTTTAGCTGATGCTTTTTATTTCTGTGACTAACTGCCTAGGGCCAGATTCTCAGGTTTGAAACTAGGCTAATGGTAATGGTGGACTCTTCTATCTGAGGTAGCTTTAAGGATACACACATGAAATATATATATAAATGTTAATGAAATATCTATATGAAATACATTGCTGTTCTTAGATGAATAACAGAGAGACTGCCTGAATGCCAACTCATGTTCCTGTTTAACCTTTAGTAGTGACTATTTTTATTAGGCTAAACCTGATTAATTTTAATTAAATTTTATTAGAGTAAAACCTGATTAATTTGGACTTGACCTATCTAATAGTTAAAATTGTATATTTTAAACTTAAATTGCTGAAGGAACGTCAGGTGCTTCAAATGAAATGTTGAGTCTTATATTCAACCTCTTTGTCCTTAGTTGTTTCTTCATCTGTAAAGTGAGAATGTAATACCATTTATTATATAGAATAGGAACCCAGACTGAGAATATAGAATACGACTTTATCGGTTTGTCAGAGCAGTGTTCAGGAAGGAGAGGGCACACATGGATAGAGCTTGGAGAGTTTAAACTCCCTCACCTTTGGGAAGCGTCAAAATTACAGGCTTCCTGTTTTACTCCTATACAAGCTAAGACCCTTTCCAGAAAGTGCGTTAGTCAGCAGGGGTGGGGAGGCCTTGTGACATTTGAGGTAAGGGAGGGGCATGGGAGTCCTGTGACATTCTGAGGGGAGAGAACCTCTTGGAGTAATGGTAACAGACTTCAGAAGCTGTGCGCTCATAACATATTTTTCAAAGAGTTACAGTATTTGTCCAGTAGGGAGGGGTAAAACATAAGGGTCTTAACAGATTTTAACATTCTCTTCAACTGGTAGTTTTATTTAAACATGTAGCTTTGTCCATTGTAGTGGCAGTTCTCGTCACAATCTCTTAAGGTTGTTTTGAAGTTGGAAGAAAATAACCTACTTAAAACACCTGGTAACTAGGCTGAGCTCAATAAATCTTAGTTTCCTTGCTTTCAGTTTCACCCCAGAACTTAGAACTATCTTGAGAAAAGGAGAATGCCGTTGAGCAGTTTGTTTTCTTTGTATATTCTTATTGCCCTTTCCTGCGATCTTGGAGCTTCACATCTTCACTTTTGTTCATTCATTCTCCAAATACTCATTGTTCCTTTCCATGTGAGTTGGACCAGAGGAGTCATAGAAGCAGTGGCTGAGTGTTGAGTATCCTTTCATTTAGGATTCTTCAGTGCAGCATACATTTATAAAACTTGTTTCATTTTTTTAATGTGACTGTTCATTTTTCTGTCTCTGACATTAACATTTCAGAAAAATTATAGATAATTTAAAATATTTAAAATCTGATAAATTATAAAAATGATGTTTAGCTTTAGCATTTATGTACAGATTTGCCAGATGGGAAGCAAGAGAGTATAAGAAGGGAAACTCTACTCAGGGGTACGAAAAAATTCCAGTTGAAGTGTATAAAACGCAGTTGTAACTATGTTGCAGCATTACATTTAGTAAGTTAGGAATGCAAATATCTGAAACCTGTCATTTGTCATTTAGAGAAAGGCTGGGATTGGTATGTGTGCGAAGGTTTTCAGCACATACTTTATCAACAAGCAAAAGCCTTACAGACCCTTGGAGTAGGCCCAGAGTTAAAGGTAAGTCCATTTGTGCCTAGATGTTAGCTTTACATTTTGTTGTTTGAAGAACAGTAGATTTAGAGTGATATTAAGGAGGGCTATCAGTAATCACATTAGGCCTACGAGAAAGAATCATTTTTCTGATGATTTTGCTTTAATCCTTTTACCAGACCAGCAATTCCTAAAGTGTGTTCTACAGGATAGAAATAAGTAATACATCCAAAAGAAAATAAGGTTTTAGTCTTCAGGTATTTAGGGAACACTGGGTTAAAGTAAAACAAATAACTTTGCCCACTTATTGGTGCCTTTTATGTGTTAATGTGCTTTTTAATTTCCTAGGGGATGTAGTATGCAGTATTCACAATTTGAGAGCAAAATCCTTTGGCATGTATATGTGTGGGAAGCATCCATCAGGACTTGAGTTCCAGAGAATGCACTTTGTGGAGCGATACATTAAACCAGTGGTTTTTAAACTTGAGTGTGTGTGTATCAGAATCACCTAAAAGGCTTGTTAAAACACAGATTGCTTGACCTCATTCCAGAGTTTCTGATTAAGTAGGTCTGGAGTAGGGCCCAAGAATTTGCAGTTCTAACAAGTTTCCAGATGACAGTGATGCTGCTGGATTCAGCTTAGCTGGAGAGAGGGTTTCATGCATATGTGCAGTGAGTAAACACAACAGTATATAGCAGTATGCTCATAAATGAAAATAAGAGCAAAAAGAAAAGGGAGAAAGATAAATGTCTCCTGAAGTCACCAAGAAGAGATTCGTAAAGTAACCTTTGCTGTTCAAACCAGTGTCTGCGGCAGGCTGGCAGAATGACCCGTGGGCCAGTGCATGGCCTAAGTGGACTCTGAGCCTTACCCATGACAGTCATTGCGTTAGGTAATATGACTGGTAGTCTGGGCTTTGTGAATCTCGTTTCTCCTTGCATAGTCATCCTGTGTATAAGTGTTGTTCAATAAGTGGTTTCTATTAGTTATACCAAATAGCTTCAGTAGGGTTTATACCTGTGTAGCCTTCTACCTGCTTCATTGGGATTAATCCTGAAAACAGTTTCTCTGAAATTAACCAATGAGTGTAACTGTTTAGACCTGACCAGTTAAATGGCACAGCCAGAACACAGGCTCTGGAATCAGGACCGACTCCAAATCCCATTCATGGCTTTTCTACTTATTGGCTAGGTCATTTTGGCAAAGTTACTCAGTTTCTTCAGTGGTAAAATAAGAGATAATAGCTATCTTGCAGGATTGTGTTAAAGCTTATAGATGCCTTGTACCTAGCAGGTAGGTGATGAATGAATGGAAAAATTGTTTTGTTTCTTTCGTTTTACTTTCACTTGGATGAGGGTGGGGGCAGTAAGAGGGAGGGGTGTCAGTAGGTCGCTGGACCCAGTAGCAGCTTTGCCCCTAACTGGAAGTGTAGTCACATGTAAGTTACTTTCTTTCTCTGAATCTTAATTTGCTTAACTTGTCAAAGGAAGGGATTCAACTAGGTGACTTTAAGGAACTAAAATCTAAGATTAAGAAGAATTTATTCCATGCTTCCCGCATACCTGACATTGAAATGATCTTTCTTCTTAAGGAAATTTAGGTAAGAAAGGTAAGAATACATTTAGCTGGAAGCTGTATGTAAAGTACAGGAGAGTAGAGATTCTGTGGTGTAGATGGGCCAGTATATTTTTCATCATAACCTGAAGCACCACTCATTTCTCTTCTACCTTAGAATGAAGTTTTACATAATTTTTGGAAGCGCTACCTTCAGAAGAGCAAGCAGGCATATTGTAAAAACCCAGTTTATACCAGTAGAAGGAAAACTACGGTAAGTCACAAATCTGAAAAGTGGGACCAGAAAACATGTCTAGCGAAAGGTGGAGATGAAGATGAGGTTCAACCTTACCTGGGTTTCTGATGCTTGTCAGAGGGTTTTCAGTGAAGAGGTTTCCTTTATAGTCCAGAAGGACAGGGTCACTGATCTAGACACTGACCCCAAATAAGACATTGACGTCTTATTTGACCAGTTGAAAACAAAGAAATTTGTGGTTAAGTTTCTAAATAGAAGCTTAAGGAGTTTCTACCATTGTGCTACTAAAAGCTTTTTTGCATATATTATTCTTTCTGCTTGGAACACCTACTTCCTTTACTTGGTGTTTCAAGATTCAGCTCAGTTATCATCTGGGTGTTTCACCACCCACCCCATCCGTCAAAGCAATTAGATTTTTAGCAGTTTGCTATTAGTGCTTTGTAAGTGTGCCATGGATCATTTTATTTGGGGTAGGGGAGGATTCCACTGCTGAGAAACGTGGGTTTGGTAAGCTTTGATGTGTTTTATGTGTGATACTTACTCTCCAGGGCTGGGAAGAGATCCTGAATCTATTTGACAGACTTTTGTTAACAGCTTAGAAACTTGGCCCAGTGTTTCCTTGTTTGGTTGGGGTCTCGTAGGTTCCACATGGAGAATTTAGTGACCCAGCAGTGAAAGAAATAGGTCCTAAGAACAAGAATTTTAGAAATAGCAGGTGGGGGCTCCCCTGGTGGCGCAGTGGTTAAGAATCCGCCTGCCAATGCAGGGGTCATGGGTTCAACAAGCCCTGGTCCGGGAAGATCCCACATGCCGTGGAGCAACTAAGCCTGTGTGCCACAGCTGCTGAGCCTGTGCTCTAGAGCCCGCGAGCCACAACTACTGAGCCTGCGTGCCGCAACTGCTGAAGCCTCCCCGCCTAGGGCCCGTGCTCTGCAACGAGAGAGGTCACCACAACGAGAGGCCCGCACACTGCAACAAGGAGTGGCCCCCACTCGCCGCAACTAGAGAAAGCCTGTGCGCAGCAACAAAGGCCCAACGCAGCCAAAAATAAAATAAATAAATAAATAAAAAAGCAAAGAAGTAGCAGGTGGAGCAGGAATAATGATAGTTCAGTTTTGGGCATAAGTTTGAGACAGCTTTTGGACATCCAAGAGGGAACGTCACATCCTCAGATATACAAATCTTCAGCTCAGAGGAGAGGTCTGGGCTGGAGATGTAAATTTAGAAGCTGGCAGCTTACACTATAATCAAAACTAAAATGCCATTGTTTGTAAGATGCACCATTATTTTAAGTACTTCCAAGAAAAGATAATGCTGCAAATTAAATCATGACATGCCACTGATTGTAAGACACATCCTGATTTCAGGGATGTTAAAATGTGGAGACATGGGAGTGCATTTTAGAACTGAAAGCAATATAAGTAGTAAATGGTTTTTAAAACCACAAGCCCAGATGACATCCCTGAGGAGTGAAGACAGAGAAGAGGACCAAGAACTGAGCTCTGGGCCACTCTAGGGTTAAGGTGTCTGGGATAAAAGAGGGAGGAATCAGCACAAAAGTCTGAGGAGCCACTGGTGAGGTGGGAGGAAAGCCTAGGGAGTAAAGGGGGCATTCTAGAAACCAAGGGACAGAGTGTTTCAAGAGGAGGGGCGTGATCCACTGGGAGAAATGCTGCCTCCAGCTCAGGAAGGGAGAGGGCTGCCAGTCGAAGAGCGGAGCAGTGGGATCAAAACTCCGCCTGGAATGGGGGACGGAGAGGAGAGGAATTGGAGCCAGCAAGTCTGGACAGCTCTCTCTGGGCACTTTGCTGCGAAGAAGTACAGAGAGATCGCCTTGTAGCTGGAGTCAAGGGGAATTTTCTTCTTCAAGTGGAATTCATGATGGTGTGCTGATAGGAATGATACAGGAGAAAGAAGAAATTCTTGATGGAGAAGGGATAGAAGTGAGTGCTAATCTTTGAGTGGAAAGGGGGTGGGATCGAGTGCACAAAGGGAGACACTGGCTTTAGAGGGGAGCGTGGACAGCACACCAGAAGAATCCGACGGAGGGCAGAGCGCGTGGTGGAGCTGCCGGCAGACGGTTGCCTGCGGGAGCCTGTGGACGTTTCCTCAGGATTGCTTCAGTTTTCTCAGAGTCTCCGCTTATCATCCAGCTTTATGGTTGCCTGGCCCCTCGTGGGCTCGCCTGTCAGAGGAGATGTGCTTGACAGAACACACAAGCATTATCCTGTCCCTGTTTTTTTTTTGTCTCATTCTCGTGATTTTCTTTAATATGAGCTTTATCTCCTCATAATAAGATCAAGTTTCTTGGCCTGCGTGGTTGAGAGCATGGCTTTTTGACTGTGATCAGTTCCCCAAGGTAATGTCAGTGAGGCCTTTAGGTAGCCAGCCAGCTGACCTTTCTTAGGGACACTCTGACCACCACTCCAACAATACATGTGTGAAAAATTAAGCAAGGGTAAGAGATAGTATGTCCTTGTCAAGCCTTAGGGTGCCTGGAGTCATTATTGACGCTTGATGTTTTTATTGGTGTTGATACTAGAGCTGCAAGAGAGGTGTTAGTTACAGAGAGAAGGAGGCCTGACATGTCTGCCTGTTTCCTTGCTCACGCTTGTTTGAAGCCCTTCTCCAAGAAGCATTGCTGGGAGCTGCTGGGGAGCACATGCGGAAGTCAGGGTCTTTCGGTCGCAGGGACTGGGCAGACGGCTGCAGGTCTCTAGAGCGGTTCCTTTTCTGGTGTTTGTGATGTTCAGGAATTGTTTATGTTTGTGGAAATTAATTATGTTGTAAATTCCTGTAAAATCATAATTTATACTATTTTACGAAATAGGTATTAGAAGATAATCCAAGTCATTCAGACTGGGGTAGTGAGCCTGAGCTGCTGAGTGACTTGAGCTGCACTTCTTTTGTTGAAAGTGGAGCAGAATCTCAGCCTGACGTCCGCACTCAGAAGCCTTTCCCCATCATCAAAGCGTCACAGTCAGGTAAGATGAGAATCGGACTACCTAGAATTTTAAAGCTGGCAATGCATCTTAAAAATGGTCTAATCTCTTCATATTCCAAGGAGGGAAACTTGGCCTTGCAAGGAAGAATGACTTGTTGAATCATATGGCAAGGAGAACGGTAAACTAAATGAAATCTTAGTGCAATTTTTAAAAAGGTACATCGTCTCTACATGAGTTTTTTGGTGTGATTTTTAAAGGGAGCTAAACAGTAAGTAGATCCACAAAGGATGCTAGCTCCATAAAGACAGGTGTGGGCTCAGAATTTTCAGAGAAAAGTTGCAGCAGAGAAATGGCAGAACTTAGCCATAAGGTAAGATAGACAAGAGTCAAAGATAAGTCGCCCAATTTCTCAGCACAGCAGGCTGAATAAAACGTACCATATTATGTGTGTGTATACATGTGTCTTACCTTCTGATTTAATTCCATAATTTAAAGTAGACAAGGAATATATTTAAGGTTACAGATATAGACCTCCTGAAAGCATTTATTCATGATTTTAGTTTCCACACTCCTTTAAAAAAAAAAAAAAAAAGTGGTGGAAAACAGAGCTCAAAGAACAGACCAAGAATTTATTATAGATTGCTAGAATCTTGATGTGTGCTGACAGAGTTCTTTGAGAGATAGCTTCCAAAACCTCTGGTGTTAGGGATTGTTGAAATCTGCATTAAGCATGGTTATATAAAATTTTCAACAAAACACTTCAGAAGTATGAAGTGCTTATTTGCAAGCCCCTTGCCCTCCAAAGATTAAAAATTCCTATTATCAGCATATCCTCATTTCTTTTGTTTTGTTTTGTTTTGTTTTGTTTTGTTTTCTTCAGCATATCTACATTTCTTGTTGGACTGCACAATGACACAGATATCAGTAAGTTACATTTTGTGTCCAAAGAAGTTAGAATCATAGGATAATTGGGCAGCATGGAATCTCTGGAGTTGCCTTCTCCATGCTTTCAGGCAAGCCTGGCTCACAAAGTCCAAGAGGACTATGACTCTAAACCATCCAAGCCTTTTATTTATTTTAAAAAATATATTTATTTATTTGGTTGGTTTGTTTGTTTATTTTGGCTGTGCTGGGTCTTAGTTGCAGCACGCAGAATCTTCGTTGCGGCATGCAGACTCTCAGTTGTGGTATGCATGCAGGATCTAGTTCCCTGACCGGGGATCAAACCCAGGCCCCCTGCATTGGGCGTGCAGAGTCTTACCCACTGGACCACCAGGGAAGTACCCCCATCCAAGCCTTTTAAATAAAGCATCGTGATTATTTACCTATGTTAGGGGTTTTTGTTTGCATGTTTGTTTTTTAGTAAATGATGATCCTTAGAGCCTTATTTTCATTTTTACATTAAGTGTAACTATTCAAACAACTCTTATTACAAAACTATAAAATGGAGGTATTCATGGGAATTCCCTGGCGGTCTAGTGGTTAGGACTTTCACTGCCGGGGCCCGGGTTCAATTCCTGGTCGGGGGACTAAGATCCCACAAGCTGTGCGGTGCGGCCAGAAAAATGCAGATATTCATAAAGAAAATAAAATCACCAGTTATTGTATCACCCCAGAATAACCACTGCCACTGTATTCTACTATACTCCAAAAGGTTTTTTTTTTAATTGGAGTATAATTGCTTTACAATGTTGTATTAGTTTCTGTTGTACAACAAAGTGAATCAGCTATAAGTATACATACATCCCCATATCTCCTCCCTCTTGCGTCTCCCTCCCACCGTCCCTATCCCACCCGTCTAGTTGGTCACAAAGCACCGAGCTGATCTCCCTGTGCTGTGTGGCAGCTTCCCACTAGCCATCCATTTTACATGTGGTAGTGTATATATGTCCATGCCACTCTCTTACTTCGTCCCAGCTCAGGTTTTTTATTCATGTATATATAGAGAGAGGGAAAGAGTTTTATTATTTTGTTTTGCAAAAATGTGAGCTATGTCATCATTCTTTAAATTTTTTTAATCAGAATTCTACATGCATGTTAATTCAAATAAATTTTTGACTTGTTATAATAAAGTACAAAAATAACAAATAAAAATAAATTGCAGTCCATTGTCTCCCCGAGATGTCCTGGTTCCAACAGACTTTCGTTTCCAACTCTTTTGCAACCTGCGTATCCCTGTCGCCTGCTTCTAGTGCTACATCTTGATTTCTGGTTTTGGACATTAGCGATTAAGCTCCCACTAGGGAAGATGAAGCCTTAGCTCTTTCACTCGTCCTTCACTGCCCCCCTGCCCATGTAGTTACCAACACACAATTATGAATTTCTCATTCTCTGTCTTTCCAATATAATTTTTTACTGGATCAATTTTTGGTGCTTAAATTGTAAGTGTATAAATGCTATTCAGAACTGAACCACATAGCTTACTATGATTACGTTTTCTGTATATCTTTTGGTTTTTCCAGAGTTGATAGTTGTCTTGTTATTTGTTTAGTTTTCTATTTATTTATTACTAATCTGTAATTTATTACTAACGTATCTCCACACTTCCCCTCAGTTCTGAAAATCTCTCAATTCCTTAGATATTCTGTCAATTTCATCTTCTGTAATAGACTTTCTGGAGCTTCTGAGCTGCTCTGATCTAGAATGATGTATTTCTAGACCTGTGTCCCAGCTGTCTTTGGGATCTCTTTACCACCGTTCCAAGGATTCTGTCACCTCTCTTCTGTTAAATTTCTTATTTCCTTGATCTCACTTCATCTTCCCTCTTGGTTCACTCCCTCATTTTTGTGGAGCATCTTTTCTTATTTTGCTGAGGATATTAATATTATTTCCCACTGATTTGAAAATTTGTTTTGGCCTTGCCTGTTTATATTAGAGGATTTCTTCAAGTGTTTAGCAAGCCTAAGAAGGCTAGTCCTGTTTAAGAATGGAGATTGAAAAGTTGATTGAAACTTTGTACCTGTGATTAATCTTGTCAGCTCTGCTCGGTTTATTTTCTTAGTGAACCTTCAGCATTGTCATCTTTAATTTTTTTTCCCCCTTAGCTGATCAGATTTTCCATTTGGAGGTTGTAACCCTGACTGTTCTGGGAACTGGGTGGGAAAAAGGCCTCGGGGGAGGAGGGAGTTGTCTCAGTACTCAATATGTAAATGTTCTCTTAATCCTCCTGTTTTCAGTAAGATACCCCTGCTTCAACTGTGTATGTGACTGACGCCCTATCCCAGAGAGCCCTTTGTTTTACTGTCTCTAGAGGAGAAACTTCCAATGTTCTGGCAAGATTGGGGAGCAGCCATTTGGCCGCATGGAGTCTGGGGGGAAGTCTGGGTGCCTAACTTCTTCTTAATAGGACTTTCAAGCTATCCTCCCAGTATTAGTCCTACTTCACTCAGTTTCCAGGGGTACCTGGTTTAATGGATTCCTGAGCTTTCTTTAGAGGTCCCCAGGGGAAAATTAGATTGATTTCTGGCTTCCCCCACTGCTGGCTGTGAATCCAGCTTTCTCAGCACTGCTAAGGCAATAATCATCCATCCATTTGCTTTCCAGCTTTTAAAATTTTATTGCTGTTGTCTCCTTTTCCATGTTATTTGTTCTTGTATTTATATCTTTTGAAAATTTCTTTATAATTGAAGTGCGACAGAACAGAGCCTAATGTATGTTTTCAATCTGCCATCTTAACTGGAAGTCCCTACATGTTGTTATATATATAATATATATAGAAGGTTTTAACATAATATTTTATGGAAATCTGTGTCCTTGTATATTCCTTTAAAACAGTAGTCTTCAAACTTTAGCATCCACCAGAATCACCTGGAGGGCTTGTTAAACCACAGACTGGTAGGTTCGATCATTTGCGGCTCTAGTAAGTTCTCAGGTGATGCTAATATACCTGCTCCAGGGTCTGTACCTTGAGAACCACTGATCTAAAGCATTGTGTAAATTGTTATGGACTGCCCCCTTGCATGGAGTTACTTAATTACATTTCTATTCCAGTCACTTGGTTGTTTGAAATTTTTGTCTTATTATAAACAGGGTTGCCACAACATGCCTTGACCCTGAATCTTTGCGTGTTTTTAAAATCATTTCACTAGGATGAAATCTGAGAAGTAGAACTGCTAGACCGTTTGTCACCGAATATTTATTGGGTTCCTTTTCCATGCTAGAGACTGTTCTGAGCTCTGTGGATGCAGTGGTGAGCAAGACTGTCCTCAGGCTGCTTGACTGTACCGGGAGGTGCTGACAGTAAATGCAACCACGAGAAAGGACAGTTCAGTTCCTGATAAATGCGATGAAGAAAGGATTTACAGGATTTGGAAAAGGGGATTTTGAGGGATAATTTGGAGAGGTTTTGCCCAAGAAAGGCTGGAGTTTCTCAGGGTCATTCCTCATCCTGCTTTTTTAATCTACCCTCACTCCTTACTTTAAACACCAGTTATATCCTGACAACCCTAAAATTCCTATCTCTTGCCCATCCTCTCAACTATAGGATTTTTTATATTCAGCTACCTACTCAACACTTCTGTTTGTATGCTTCATAAAATCTTACACTTGTGCAATTCTGATATCTTGATTTCTCTTGTCAAACCTGATCTTTTGCCATCTTCCTCGTCTCAGTAACTGGCATCTCCATTCTTCTTGTTGCTCAGTCCCAAACCCTTAGAATCCTACTTGTCTTCTCTTTTTTTTCTCATACTTCACATCCAGTCCATCAGTAAATCCTCTTGACTCTGCTTTCAAGATATGTCCAGAATCCAGCCGCTTCTCACCATCTGTAGGGTCGCCACTCCAGTACAAGTGCCCGTCGTTGTCGACCTGGAATCGTGGTCTACCATGTGCCCTCCCCAGCTCCACTCTTCATAGCAGCCAGAGGAACCTTTTAAAACCATAAATGAGATCATGTAGCTCTTCTATTTAAAACTCTCCGGAAACTTCTTATGTACTTAGAAGAAAATCTAAAGTACAAATCATGACCAGCAAAGCCCTTTGAACCAATATGGTTCTTACTCTCTCCTGTCATGTCTTAACACTTTCTCCTCACCCGTGGTGCTCTCGCCACACTGGCTTCCTTGATGTTCCTTCAGGTTGACTCTGCTAATGTACTTGGTGTTCCTATCCAGATCCTTAAGACTCATTCTCTGATTTCATTCAGGTCTCTGCTCAGATGTCACTTTCCCAAAGAGGCTTCTCTGACCACCTGTGTAAAATAGCACGTCTCTTCCCTTCCCATCATTTTGTATGCCGCTCCAGTGCTAGTCGTCTGTGTTGTGCTTAACCACTGTCTGCAAATTTTTGTGGGGGGGGCGTTTATTTACTGTCTCTCACTACTAGTATATAGGTTTTAGGAGAGATGAGAGACTGTACACTGTCATTTCCCCAGAGCTAGAGGAGTGGCACAAAGAATGCGGTGGATAAGTATTTGTGGAATGAGTGAGTTGAGGATGGAATAATGCCCCGTGGGGGAGGATGCCTGGAGGATGGGAGTGGGAGGGGGCGTTGCCTTAGCCAGTGTTTAGAGAGCCTCTCAGAGAAGGGGACATGTGAGTTGAGGTGTGACTCAAAGGAATTACACATTTTTGGCTTTGTAATTGTTTGTCCTTTTATTTATTTGAAAATTGTTCCTGTTAACTATACAAAACTTCAAACAAGACAAATCCCTCCTTGGAATCTCAGCTCATCCAACTCCCACAAAGAACCAAATTTTCTTCTGAATCGTTATTGCTCTTTATTGCCAAATTGTTCTTTGTAAAGATTATATCAGTAATCTAAAGATATTTAAAATACCTCTTTGGATTTTGCTCTTTTTCTTCTTTGTTGTCCAAAATGGTTGCTTGTACTTTTAAAAATCTCCCTTTGTCCTTTTAGAAACGGCATCTGTCTGTTCTGGATCTCTTGACGGAGTTGAGTATTCACTGCGAAAGGAGAAGGGAATTGTGAAGATGACTGTGCCACGGACGCTAGCTTTCTGCTACCTGTCACTGCTTTGGCAGAGGGAGACAATCACTCTTGCGGACCTTCTGAGGTGAGCTGGGCCTCTCATATAACGGTGCTTCTGCTGACTACCTGTGTGCGCTAGGAGACAACCTTGGTTATTTTGGATTTTACAAGGAGGCTTAAATTAAGGAAGGGAAAGGTTGGGCAGTCTGAATTCTAACTGAAATTTAATTCTCCTTGGGCTAATAATTCATCTCCTTGGTTTCCTTATTTATGTAGTGGAAATAATACTATTAATCTTACAATGGGGTATTAGAAAATTAATTATCTAATGTGAGTAAAGTGCTTTGAAGATGAAAAGTGACATTTAATTACCTGAGTAGTATTATTAAGTGTTTTTCATTTTTGAGAGAGAAGATGAACAGATGACCTTTACATTGGCAAATGTTATTAGTAGTTACACAAAAGCATACATTGGTATTGTTAAGAGCTAAAATATAGGTTGTGTTTATAAGCCAAAATTTAAAACAAAGCTATTAAAAGAACCTGTTATGTAGATAGTCAGCATTTACATTTTTCAAGGTAATCTGCCGCGTTTTATAGTTAATGAATAAATTATGGCGTTCTGTGTAAGAATTTCTCATTAAATAGAAGATGTGCCAAAATCATTAATGTGTTAATTTTCCCTTGCTTAATATGTGTTCTAAATAATAACATTTGAGGGTTTTTTTAGTGTGTAGAGTGATTTTAAGAGCACAGATTTAGAACCAGAGTCCTGGGTTCAAATCCTGGCTCTGCCACTTATGTGTTATAGGACCCTGAGTAATTTATTTAATTTCTCTCTTCCTCTGTTTCCTCATTGGTAAAAGGAGGCTAATAAGAATATCTACCTCAGAGGGTTTAAGACTACTTTCAATAATTAGTACTACATGAAAAGCACATAGTGCCTGGCACATAATAAGAACTCACTGCTGGTTATTCTTGTTTGTGTTTCCTTCATCATCATCCTCATTATAGGTGCTAGGCCCTTTGATTGAATAAAATGCCTCTGGTAAATGAGGATAGTGCCTTTGAATTTGGCCACATCAACCAAATAACAAGGCTTTTCTCAGATGTGATTAACAGTACATGCAAGTTGAAAACTTGCCTAATACGGAAAAGGAAATAGTCAGTCAAGTCCAGGAAGCGCAGAGAGTCCCATACAGGATAAATCCAAGGAGAAACACGCCAAGACACATTACTCAAACTGTCAAAAATTAAATACAGAGAAAAAATACTAAAAGCAGCAAGGGAAAGCAACAAATTACATACAGGGGAATCCCCATATGGTTAAGAGCTGATCTTTCAGCAGAAACTCTGCAAGCCAGAAGGGAGTGGCAGGACATATTTAAAGTGATGAAAGGGAAAAACCTGTAACCAAGATTACTCTACCCAGCAAGGATCTCATTCAGATTCGACAGAGAAATTAAAACCTTTACAGACAAACAAAAGTTAAGAGAATTCAGCACCACCAAACCAGCTTTACAACAAATGGTAATGGAACGTCTCTAGGCAGGAAACACAAGGGAAAGACTTACAATAACAAACCCAAAACAATTAATGGTAATAGGAACATACATATCGATAACTACCTTAAATGTAAATATGCTCCAACCAAAAGACATAGACTGGCTGAATGGATACAAAAACAAGACCCGTATATATGCTGTCTGCAAGAGACCCACTTCAGACCTAGGGACACATACAGACTGAAAGTGAGGGGATGGAAAAAGATATTCCATGCAAATGGAAATCAAAAGAAAGCTGGAGTAGCAATTCTCATATCAGACAAAATAGACTTTAAAATAAAGACTATTACAAGACACAAAGAAGGACACTACATAATGATAAAGGGATCAATCCAAGAAGAAGTATAACAATTGTAAATACTTATGCACCCAACATAGGAGCACCTCAATGCATAAGGCAAATGCTAACAGCCATAAAAGGGGAAATTCACAGTTACACCGTCATAGTAGGGGACTTTAACCAATGGACAGATCATCCACAATGAAAATAAATAAGGAAACACAAGCTTTAAATGATACATGAAACAAGATGGACTTAATTGATATTTACAGGACATTCCATCCAAAAACAACAGAATACACTTTCTTCTCAAATGCTCATGGAACATTCTCCAGGATAGATCATGTCTTGGGTCACACATCAAGCCTTGATAAATTTAAGAAAACTGAAGTTGTATCAAGTATCTTTTCAACCACAGCGCTATGAGACTAGATATCAATTACATGAAAAAAACTGTAAAAAATACAAACACATGAAGGCCAAACAATACACTACTAAATAACCAAGAGATCAGGGACGAAATCAAAGAGGAAATCAAACAATACCTAGAAACAAATGACAATGAAAATGCAACGACCCAAAACCTATGAGATGCAGCAAAAGCAGTTCTAAGAGGGAAGTTTATAGCAGTACAATCCTACCTCAAGAAACAAGAAAAATCTCAAACAACCTAACCTTACACCTAAAGCAATTAGAGAAAGAAGAACAAACAAAACCCAAAGTTAGCAGAAGGAAAGAAACCATAAAGCTCAGATCAGAAATAACTGAAAAAGAAATGAAGGAAATGATAGCAAAGGTCAATAAAACTAAAAGCTGGTTCTTTGAGAAGATAAACAAAATTGATAAACCATTAGCCAGACTCATCAAGAAAAAAAGGGAGAAGATTCCAATCAATAGAATTAGAAATGAAAAAGGAGAAGTAACAACTGACGCTGCAGAAATACAAAGGACCGTGAGAGATTACTACAGGCAACTGTATGCCAATGAAATGGACAACCTGGAAGAAATGGACACATTCTTAGAAAAGCACAACCTTCTGAGACTAAACCAGGAAGAAATAGAAAATATAAACAGACCAATCACAAGCAATGAAATTGAAACCAGAATTTAACACCCATTTATGATAAAAACACTCCAGAAAGTAGGCATAGAGGGAACTTATCTCAACATAATAAAGGCCATATATGACAAACCCACAGCCAACAGTGTTCTCAGTGGTGAAAAACTGAAACCATTTCCACTAAGATCAGGAACAAGACAAGGTTGACCACTCTCACCACTATTATTCAACATAGTTTTGGAAGTTTTAGCCACAGCAGTCAGAGAAGAAAAAGAAATAAAAGGAATCCAAATCGGAAAAGAAGAAGTAAAACTCACTGTTTGCAGATGACATGATACTATACATAGAGAATCCTAAAGATGCTACCAGAAAACTACTGGAGCTAGTCAATGAATTTGGTAAAGTAGCAGGATACAAAATTAATGCACAGAAATCTCTTGCATTCCTATACACTAATGATGAAAAGTCTGAAAGAGAAATTAAGGAAACACTCCCATTTAGCATTGCAACAAAAAGAATAAAATACCTAGGAATAAACCTACCTAAGGAGACAAAAGACCTGTATGCAGAAAACTATAAGACACTGATGAAAGAAATTAAAGATGATACAAACAGATGGAGAGATATACCATGTTCTTGGATTGGAAGAATCAACATTGTGGAAATGATTATACTACCCAAAGCAATCTACAGATTCAGTGCAATCCCTATCAAACTACCAACGGCATTTTTCCCAGAACTAGAACAAAAAAATTCACAATTTCCATGGAAACACAAAAGACCCCAAATAGCCAAAGCAGTCTTGAGAAAGAAAAATGGAGCTGAAGGAATCAGGCTCCCAGACTTCAGACTATACTACAAAGCTACAGTAATCAAGACAGTATGGTACTGGCACAAAAACAGAAAGATAGATCAATGGAACAGGATAGAAAGCCCAGAGATAAACCCACACACATATGGTCACCTTATCTTTGATAAAGGAGGCAAGAATATACAATGGAGGGCTTCCCTGGTGGCGCAGTGGTTGAGAGTCCGCCTGCCGATGGAGGGGACACGGGTTCGTGCCCCGGTCCAGGAGGATCTCACATGCCGCGGAGCAGCTGGGCCCGTGAGTCATGGCCACGGGGCCTGTGCATCTGGAGCCTGTGCTCTGCAACGGGAGAGGCCACAACAGTGAGAGGCCTGCATACCGCAAAAAAAAAAAAAAAAAAAAAAAAAAAAGAATATACAATGGAGAAAAGACAGCCTCTTCAATAAGTGGTGCTGGGAAAACTGGACAGCTACATGTAAAAGAATGAAATTAGAACACTCCCTAACACCATACACAAAAATAAACTCAAAATGGATTAAAGACCTAAATATAAGGCCAGACACTATAAAACCCTTAGAGGAAAACATAGGCAGAACACTCTTTGACATACATCACAGCAAGATCCTTTTTGACCCACCCCCTAGAGAAATGGAGATAAAAACAAAAATAAACAAATGGGACCTAATGAAACTTAAAAGATTTTGCACAGCAAAGGAAACCATAAACAAGAAGAAAAGACAACCCTCAGAATGAGAGAAAATATTTGCAAATGAAGCAACTGACAAAGGATTAATCTCCAAAATATACAAGCAGCTTATGCAGCTCAATATCAAAAAAACAAACAACCCAGTCCAAAAATGGGCAGAAGACCTAAATAGACATTTCTCCAAAGAAGATATACAGATAGCCAACAAACACATGAAAGGATGCTCAACATCACTAATCATTAGAGAAATACAAATCAAAACTACAATGAGATATCACCTCACACCAGTCAGAATGGCCATCATCAAAAAATCTACAAACAGTAAATGCTGGATAGGGTATGGAGAAATGGGAACCCTCCTGCGCTGTTGGTGGGAAAGTAAATTGATACAGCCACTATGGATAACAGTATGGAGGTTCCTTAAAAAACTAAAAACAGAGCTACCATATGACGCAGCAGTCCCACTACTGGTCTTATACCCTGAGAAAACCATAATTAAAAAAGAATCATGTGGGGCTTCCCTGGTGGTGCAGTGGTTGAGAATCTGCCTGCCAATGCAGGGGACACGGGTTCGGGCCCTGGTCTGGGAAGATCCCACATGCCATGGAGCAACTAGGCCCATGAGCCACAACAACTGAGCCTGCACGTCTGGAGCCTGTGCTCCCAACAAGAGAGGCCGCGATAGTGAGAGGCCCGCGCACCACGATGAAGCGTGGACCCCACTTGCTGCAACTAGAGAAAGCCCTTGCACAGAAACGAAGACCCAACACAGCCAAAAAATAAAATAAATAAATAAATAAATAAATAAATAAAATTAAAAAAAAAAGAAAAAAGTAGAAATGAAGAATAATGAACAGATGACTAGATCTTTAAAAAAACAAACAAACAAACAAAAAGAGTCATGTACCACAGTGTTCATTGCTGACCACAGGACATGGAAGCAACCTTAGTGTCCATCGACAGATGAATGGATAAGGAAGATGTGGCACATATATACAATGGACTATTATTCAGTCATAAAAACAAACGAAATTGAGTTATTTGTAGTGAGGTGGATGGACCTAGAGTCTGTCATACAGAGTGAAGTAAGTCAGAAAGAGAAAAACAAATACTGTATGCTAACACATATATATGGAATATAAAAAAAAAAAAGGTTCTGAAGAACCTAGGGGCTGGAGAGGAATAAAGACACAGACCTAGAGAATGGACTTGAAGACCCGGGGAGGGGGAAGGGTAAGCTGGGACGAAGTGAGAGAGTGGCATGGACATACATACACTACCAAATGTAAAATAGATAGCTAGTGGGAAGCAGCCACATAGCACAGGGAGATCAGCTCGTGCTTTGTGACCGCCTGGAGGGGTGAGATAGGGAGGGTGGGAGGGAGACGCAAGAGGGAGGGGGTATGGGGTTATAAGTGTTGGTATAGCTGATTCACTTTGTTACACAGCAGAAACTAACATACCATTGTAAAGCAATTATACTCCAATAAAGATGTTTAAAAGAAAACACAAAAAGCAGTACATGCAGAGAGTCCATGATTCAGTGAATTTTACTGTTAAGCTAAAAACCTTGGGGCTTCCCTGGTGCACAGTGGTTAGGAATCTGCCTGCCAGTGCAAGGGACACGGGTTCGAGCCCTGGCCCAGGAAGATCCCACATGCCACAGAGCAACTAAGCCCACATGCCACAACTACTGAGCCTGAGCTCTAAAGCCCGCAAGCCACAACTACTGAGCCCACGTGCCACAGCTCCTGAAGCCTGCGTGCCTAGAGCCCGTGCTCTGCAACAAGAGAAGCCGCGACAATGAGAAACCTGCACACTGCAACGAAGAGTAGCTGCCACTCACCACAACTAGAGAAAGCCCATGCACAGCAGTGAAGACCCAACACAGCCAAAAAATAAAATAAATAAATAAATAAATAGAAACCTCATCTTGTTCTGTATGCCCTCATTGGGTGATCTCATCCTTTCCCAAGGCTTTAATTACCATCTATATGATGATGATTCCCAAATCTGGATTTCCAGCCCAGACTTGTCTACTGAGGGCCAGACCCATATATTCATATATTCACCTGCCTTCTGGACACTCCTTCATCATCTTTCTCCTCAGTCCAGCTCCTCCTCTAGTGTTTCTTTTCTTCGTAAATACCTGCACCACGTTGCATCCCATAAGCCACCTGAGGCTCATCCTTGACTCTTTCCTCTCTCTACGTAGAGTTAATCATTATGTCCTCTCAATTATACTTCCAAAATAACTCTCCAACGATTTTTCCCTGATTCCCTCTATCTTCACCTGGGTTACTTAGCAGCCTTCCAAGTGAGTCTTGTGCCACCCCTGTCCATTTCCTCCTGAAAACCAGAGGGATCGTAATAGAAACAGCAGTCTAATCATGTCACTGGAGCTGGATAACAGGGTTAGCCATCCTGCGCAGGGCCGTCTGTAAGGGGGTAATGCAACTCTCCTAGAAATCTCACAAGATGGAGAAAGTAATATTTGCCCGAAAATTCCTCTCAGGGAGAATATTGTGTGTGGTTGGAAGGATGGGGTAAGATCCTGCACCTTTGTCTGTCTGTCTGTCTCTCTCTCCCCACTCTCCTTCTGCCTCTCTCCCCACCCCTCTGTCTCCCTCTTTCCTTTCCTCCCTCTTTCCTCCCTTCCCCCTCCGAGGGGAATTCCCTTCGAGGAGATTAGATCTAGTTAGCTGGAGGGCTTTTATTTTGCTCTGTGGGACATACGAATTTGGGACCCAGTTTAACTGCTTGGAGCAATAGGAGAAGAGACTTCACCACTGATCCCCTTTCTCTGCTTTTCTTAGAAAAGAGCTCTAAGTCACAGGTTCTTCTCAAAGTGTAGTCTCGCGAACAACAGCGTCAGCATCACCCGGTGATTTGTTAGAAATGTAAATTCTTGGACCCATTCTAACCTTCTGAATCAGAAACTCTGGGGACAGGGCCTGGTAGTCTCTGTTTTAATAAGCCCTCCAGGGGATTCTAATGGATGCTAAAGTTTGAGAACTACTATTGAAAAACTACTTAAAGAACATTGATTTGAAGGGAATACATTATTAGCCTGGCCCCAATACCCATACATTTTATACTGATCCTGCATGTCCCTTCCCTGTTTAAATCCTTTAGCAGCATCCGTAGTCCTTAGGATAAATTCATAACCCTTAGATAGCCTTTAAAGAACCCTACCTACCTAACAATAACAATAATAATAAATAAAAATAGCCAACATGTATTTGTTCCACAAACATTCATTGAATACCTACTATACACAGGTGTTGTTCTAGAGTCTAGACGCCTGAAATACAGTTGTGAACCATATACAGATCAAGTCCCTGCTCTCGTGAAGTTTTAGAGGAGGAAACAGATGTGCAAATACACAAATAAAAAACGATCGGACAGTGAAGTGCTGTTCAGAAGATTGAAGTAGGATGATGTGATAGAGAATGACCAGTTGGCTACTTTAGATGGGTTAGTAGGGAAGGCCTCCCTGAGAAGGCGGAGTTTAAGCTGCACTCTGACTGAAAATAGAACCAGCAGCTGAATATCTGAAGTACACGCATTCCAGGTACAGGGAGGCTGCTAGTGCCAGGCTCTAAAGCAGTTTCAGGCTCTGTGTGATCAAGGAGCCGAGGAAGCTAAAGTGATGGGAGTAAGAACGTGGAGGAGGAGCAGGAAGATGAGGACAGGGAGATAATAAACAGCGGCCGGATGGAGGTCTCTGTAAGCCAAGTTAGGAGTTTGGATTTTTTTTTTTTTTTTTTGGAGGTATAGTCCATATACAATACAACTCACCCTTTTAAAGTGTACAAGTCAGTGGTTTTCAGTATATTCACAAGGTTGTGCAACCATCACCTCTATTTCCAGGATATATTCATCACTCCAAAAGGAAACCCCATTCCCACTGGGAGTCTGGCTTTAAGTGTGATAGTAAAGCCCCTGGAAGATTTTAGCAGGAGACACATAATCTGATTAATGTTTTCAAGATCACTCGGGCACCTGTGAGGAAAGTGGATTCTAGGCAGGCACAGGTGGAAGCAGGGAGACCAGGTGATCTTTTCTATACTTAAAGCAAGAGGGTAGTGGCTTGGGTGAGGGTGGTGGTAATAGAAATGGAACGAGGTGAAGGGGTTCAGGATATGTTTTACAGGCAGACACAACTTTCCTCTAATGCAGTGCTTCTTAAATTACCTGTAATGAAGAGCCAATTTGTTAAATTTCCAGTCTGTCACAGATTGAAACTTTTGAAAAGTATAATATTATAAGTAGAGACTGTTTCCAGGGGATGTGCCTGGAGTAGTGGTTTGTTGGTTAGGAGGGGTATATGGGATGCTGTTAGTCTGTGCCCATCCTTCTTTCTCTATTCTTCTCTACTTTATTTTTCTTCTTACTGTTTTTTCCTATCTGACATACTATAAATTTCACTTATTTGTTTTGTCATCTTTCTCTTTTCACTAGAATGTAAACTCCATGGGAACAAGAATATTTTACTGTTTTGTTCACTGCTGTATCCCCCAGCCTAGAATAGTGTTGGGTATATAGTACTCAATAAATTGCTGTTGAACGAATGAATGAATTGTAAATAAGTATGTATGAGTGTTTGTTTATATATATGTGCTAATTTCTTCAAACTCAATAATTTACTCAAAATATTTGATCAGCTCCTATGTACCAGACATTGAGATGGAGTGGTGAACAAATGTTCCTTTGTTTAATGGTTCTTCCAGTGACAGGCACCTACCGTGCACTGTCATAGGTACTGGAGACCGAATGGTGGGCAAGGAGGTATTCAAACAAGGAAAACAGGGATCAAGGAAGATCTCGCTGAATAAGTGATTTAAGAGATGAGTAGGAGCTAATCATGTGAGAGGAGCTAGGCATAGGAGGAAGGAATGCCATGTCTGCAAGCCTGGTGGTAAATTGACAAATAAGATAAACACACTTTTTAGAAATATTTTGTCTATTGGGGCAGAAACTTACGAGATTATTAATCAACTAAATGTTTTCTCCACACAAGGGTACAGAGAATAATAGATATTTTCAGATTAATTATCCTTACATATATGTAGGATATACAGTATACTCAACTGATTCTTACCTTGTCTTTGAAATACATTTTTACCTCTTTTGTTTACTTTGCCAAATCAGTACATATCTTTTATTGGAACTCTTTTTAAAAATATAGATTCGTTGAAGAGGAACATATTCCTTATATAAATGCTTTTCAGCATTTTCCAGAAGAGATGAAATTATATGGGCGTGACAAAGGAATCTTTGCTATAGAGGTATGTTATTTTCTTTTTACTTTGTAGTCACTTATAAGACACAAGAGTAATTTGGTGATTTATATTCCTCTCCTGACTTATTTGGTGTTGGAGTTTTAAAAATGTCATCTAGTTTTTGTTCTATTGAAATATGGACATTAGTCATAATTTAATGAAGAGTAGAATTATTATTTTTTGTTTTCCTTATGTGGCTACATCTAATCCTTTAGGTTACGCAATCCTCAAAATACAGCTATAATGTTAGGTGTGTGCATTGCAAATAGGTGTATTGTTGAGACTAAAAGTTTTATATAGAGACCTTTAGGTAATTCCAAATTTAAAAAACAGTATTTTTTGTTGTTATTTGCACACTATGTTGCTTTGGAGAGAAGAGATGAAAGTTATTATGTTGTTTCAAGAGGCATATATTTTATTTATTTATTTATTTTGTTTGTTTTTAAATTTTTGGCTGCGTCAGGTCTTAGTTGTGGCACGTAGGATCTTCATTGAGGCATGCAGGATCTTTCACTGCAGCGTGCAGTCTTCTCTCTAATTGTGGTGTGTGGGTTTTCTCTCTCTAGTTGTGGCGCAGGCTCCAGGGTGTGTGGGCTCTGTAGTTTGCGGCACGTGGGCTCTCTAGTTGAGGTGCATGAGCTCAGTAGTTGCAGCACATGGGTTTAGTTTCCCCGCAGCATGTGGGATCTTAGTTCACTGAACAGGGATCAGACCCGCATCCCCTGCATTGGAAGGTGGATTCTTTACCACTGGTCCACCAGGGAAGTCCCTCAGGAGGCACTATCTTAAGTCCTTTGCTTGTGTTAGTCTTCTTTTAGATCTCTTTTCAGATGTCTCCAATGGCAGCGCTTCTGTCCTTTTAATTATGAGTCTTTATCACTATTTATAGTACTCAAAGGTTATTTTCCCTGTGCTCTTCATCAGAAGGTTTTCAGTGTACTAAATATATATTAAATATTATCCTCCATTTACCCACTTAAGGAATTATTTTCATAGGCTTTCCTAACCTTCACTACCTTCACATTGTTTTCAGTTTAATTCAGGAGACATTTATGATCCTTACTAAACCCCTGCATGAGTATGGTTCACCATCTTCCCAATTTTACATGTGAGTAAACACCTCAGACAGGTAGAATGATTTGCCAAGGTCATGCAGGTGGTAGTCTCAGACTTGGAACTACAGTGCTTTAGGCCTTTTACTCATTGTATGGTCTTTTGTTCTGTTTTTCTACCATCTTACTATTATTTGTGCCATCTAGTCTTAATTTCTTGTTTCTTCTTTTACTGCTTTTTTTGAATTAAGATTTTTTTATGATTCCATTTTATCTCTACTATTGATTTATTAACCATACCTCTATTTTTTTAAGAGATTGTTCTAGAGTTTATAAAATTCATCTTTAACGTACCACAGTCTGCCTCAATAATATACCAGTACATCTATAGTGTAAGACCCTTACAAGAATATATATATTTCCACTTCCCTCCTCCTGTCCCTTAGTGTTAAACATTTTATCTTTACCTGTTAGATATTCCACAATGCGTCGGAATTATTTTTGCTTTAAAAAGTTGTTTATCTTTTTAAGAAATTAAAATGAGAAGAACTACTTCATATTTACCCACATTTTGCCATTTCTGGCACTCTTCCTGTCTAAAAATGTCCTGTAACATTTCTTATAGTACAGATATGTTGGCAGTGAATTCTTCTGGCATTTTTTGGTCTAAAAATGACTTTGTTTTGCCTTCATTTTTGAAAAAACATTTTCACTAGTATAGAATTCTGGGTTTGTACTTTTCCTTCAGCACTTTAAAAATGTTTCTTTCTACAGGACTGTCTGATTTCTCTTCTCTTCCTTTCTCTTCCCTTCCCTTCCTTTCTCTTCCTTCCTTCTCTCCTTCCTTCCTTCCAACTACATGTTAGACCACAGCTCACTAAGGCTTCTGTTCTTTTTCTTTTCCTCAGTGTGTTTTGTTTTGGATAGTTTCTACGATGATATCTTCAGATTCACTGATCTTTACTTCTTGAATGTCTTAATTCGCTGTTAAACCCATCTAGTAATTTTTTCATTTCAGATTCTCTATTTTTCATTTCTAGAAGTTCCATTTTAGTCTTATCTTTTTCGTTTCCTTCATTATGTTTATGTTTTCTTTTACATCCTCCAGTTTATTGACAATATTTACAGTAGTTGCTTTAAGGTTATCGTCTATTAATTCTGTTATCTCTGTTATTTCTGGGTCTGTTTCTGTTGATTGATTTATCTCCTGATTATGTGCCATATTTTCCTGCTTTGCATTCCTGGTAATTTTGATTGGATGCAGACAGTGTGAATTTTGTGTTGCTGAATACTGGATTTTTGTTCTGGTGTATGATTAGGTAACTTAGATATCAGTTTGATCATTTAGAAGCTTGTTTTTTTAATGGCTGTTCCAGAGCCTATATTGTGAGACTAAGGAAGCCCCGCTACTAAGGCATGTCACTTTGGAAGACTCTACCCAGAGCCCCCAGTATTATGAAGTCTTTCCACTCCAGCTGGTGCCTTATGCAAACTCTGAGAATTGTTTGGATTCATTGGAAAAATCCAATGATTTTTTTTTCTCCCCTGGCCTCGGGTTTTTTCTCACACATGCACAGATTGGTACTCAGCCAAAGACTTGAGAGGACCCCTTTGCAGACCTCCAGAGTTCTCTCTCTGCAGTTTTATCCTCATTGGTACTCTGCCTGCAAATTATAGCCACCTCAGCTTCCAGGAACTCTAATCTCTCTCTGCTTAACTCAGCAAGACCACTGGGCCCTGTTTCACTCCCTGCTCCCTGCAGTACAGCTTGGAGACTGCCTCCAGGCAGTAATCTGGGGCCATTTGTTTCTCTTCTCTCAGCGATTGTATAGTCCTGTGCTTCCTGTTATCCGATGCCTAAAACTGTTGTTTCATATATTTTTTCCAGTTCTGTGTTTATCATGGGAAGTCAATTCCCGTAGTAGTTTCCCATAGTAGTTAATCCTTTAAGGGCAGAAACAGAATTGTTCTAAATACTCATTTTTAGACATTTAGAAATAGAGTCAATATTCAGATGCTTTTTAGCTGAGTGTTATGAAATACTTGCCTAGTAATAATCTCTTGTTGACTATTTTTAAATTAATCTTGAGTTGAGGGGACAGAGGTATGTAAAATAGGGGAGTGGTTTCTTGTAGAGATTTTGATAGAAAGTGTAAGCATAAAAATATATGAGATTATGTCTTGGTAACAGTAACTATTGCACTTTACCTTTTTCACTTGTATCTTAGAGAGCTTTTTTTTCAATAAACTTTTTATTTTGGAATAATTTTAGATTTATAGAAAAGCTGCAAAAATAAAAATATATCCTTTACCCAGATTCAACTCTTGTTAATATTTTATTTTATCCTTTGTGCTGTTCTTCCCTATCTATGTATCTATCTATGTATCTATCTATGTAATTCTATTTCTGAATCATTGAGGGTAAGTTACATTTATCATGGCCCATCATCCCTAAATATTTTCTAAGAGTAGGGATATTCTCTTATATAACTGCAATTTACTTATTAACTTTTTATTTTTCTAGGAGCTGCACAGTATAGATATGCCACAATTTACCTGACTAGTTTTCTATTGATGGAGTTTTGTGTTTGGGGATTCAAGGCTAAAGAAGGCAGCTAGGTAATGAAAAAACAAAACAACAAACCTGAAAACAATCTGAATGTCTATCCAGGAAAACGGATAAAATGTGACATAATCAGACATGGTATATTAAACAACTATGAAAATGAATCAACTACAGCCACAAGCAACAGGAATGACTCTAAGAAACATTCTGTTGAGTGTAAAAGGCAAGACTTAGGAAGCTACATACAGTATGATATCATTTTTGTTAAGCTCACAGAAGAAGTTAAGCTAAATATATTTATATAAATATATTTATGTGCATGATAAAACTTTAAAAAAAATAAGTTTATGGTAAGCAAAATTCAGGATACTAGTTACCTCTGGAGGGGGAGGCACAGAGGGAGGACTAGAGAAGGAGCACACTGGCAGGTGTGACAGTCGGGTTTGTTTGTACGTTTCTTGCATCCCTAACTACTCTCTGAGAGTAGGATCATGTGTAATGCTTCTATGTTGTCATACATAAGACCTAATATATAATAACTGTGTGTACATGGTAAGAGCTCTGTGTTTATTGGTTCAGTGATTTGAAATAGCTGAAAAACAGAATTCGTTTAAACACTTTATTTAGAGAAGATTTCAAATAGATTTGTTGGGGATTTTTTTTCCACCTAAGTAGTAAACATCCAGGCTGCTTCTTTTGTATTTATTATATAATATACCCAGAGGCTATTAAATAGTGGCATTTGATTGAAAAAATTAAAAAGCATTCCACTGATATTTTAGTGGTAAATGTGTAAGGGATATAACTTCTGCTTATAAGCAAGGACATTTAAAAAACGGAGTTATGGGTGTGTCAGTATCACTCATGAAAACCAGTGTGTGAGATAAATAATCTTTACCAGTTATTTGTACTGTTCACCAATATACTGAAACCAATAGTAAATTACTCTAGTCAGAAAATGTATGTTTTTTTTTTTTTTTTTTTTTTTTTTTTTTTGCTGTACGCGGGCCTCTCACTGCTGTGGCCTCTCCCGTTGCGGAGCACAGGCTCCGGACACACAGGCTCCGCGGCCATGGCTCGCGGGCCCAGCCGCTCCGCGGCATGTGGGATCTTCCGGGATCGGGGCACGAACCCGTGTCCCCTGCATCGGCAGGCAGACTCTCAACCACTGCGCCACCAGGGAAGCCCAGAAAATGTATGTTTGAGGCTACATTGATGATACTTGTTTTAGGAGAATCATGCCTCATGTTTTCTAAGTGAAACCAGTGATTTCATGTGAATTATCTGTGATTTAGTTTGATCCCTTGCCAATACCCACCCCTAGTACCCAGCATGCTCAGCCCAGTTCTCCCCCTACCTCTGCTTCCCAAGAGGAGGAATGAGAACCAAGTTTTATACTCATCTAAGGAAAACTGAATAATGACAAAGGTTAGCCTGCTACAAAAATAATCACGTAACCCTGCCAAAATCAAATCAAAATTATTTGGGGATTGTCTACTCTTTTGGATAACAGCTTTTAAGCTGCTTTAGTACAGATATGTGAAACTTGAACATAAGTATTCCACAGTCAGCAGAATATTTGGAGGACAGGCACATCTTAAGAAGGAGGACTCAGGTTTTTCCCAGCTCTGATCCTGGGGCCAAAACAAATAACTGCCTCCTGTTCAGTTGGTCATCAGTTCATAAATTCGTATTTATTCATAAGGTTTATCTTGGTCTGTGCAAGTCGACAGCATGTTTCTGAAATGACCTCATCCCCAGGACCAAGACTGTATTTCACATAAAATAATGTATTCACCACAAACTTCCAGAAGATTAGACTTTGAATATAAAAAAGTATTTTTTGCTACTGCTGATAGATTTACAGCCATTAAGATAATTCTAGCAGACTAAAAATGCGAATTGAACTGTTTTGTGAATCATAATGCATGTGGAATTCATTTTATCCTTCCTCCGTGAATAATATATTACAGTGCTTTGTCATTTCTTCTGACATTTTTATTCCTTGTTAATTTTCCTTTGCAATAGGAAGTCTTGTTTTAAGTTTGGGTTAACAGGTGCATGTAGCATTAGCTTTTTCTCAGCTGAATCTTTGCTTCAAAACAACACTAAGAATAAGGGTGAGGCACTGGACTTTTTTTTTTTTTAACAGCAAAGCAGGAAGTTCACCTCTGACAGGGTATTGTAATCAGGTTTATCACAAGAGCCTGCTGTTGTGTAACAGAAACTCTAGCTTGTCCTTACCTGTCTTAAGGCATTGCTTCATGAGGGAAAATAAACTCACTAGAATATTTGTGAAATTCAATAAAATGCTTTCCCAAGCACTCCATTTTTAATGCATGCTAGAACAATTTATTATAGCCTTGTGGTCTTTTAAAAAACATATCAGCCTTGTGATTTCTTAGTATTATAATTAAATAAATCTATAGCACTCTAGAAGCCCTATGTGTCATATTTACTATACCTTGTAGACACATCCTCAGCCATGTCTAGTAGTAGTCCATATTCCCTTCCTCCCCTCCCCCACTTTTTCAAGAAAAATGGAGAAGTTTTGGGATGTCTTCAAATGACTGTTTACTTAATTGACAGGCAGCTTTTCTTCATTGTATGCTTTGCCTTTGCTTACAAAAGCGCATTCACTATTCCATAGTATGTTGAAACTTTTAAGTGGAAACAGCTTTTCATTAACAAAGGCAGCATTTTCTTTCCTCCTTCTATGTCTTAGCTTTCTCTACTAAGTCTTGGCTTCTTCAGCAGCTGTACCTCCACCAGAAATGAAAAAGGGTGCAATTGTTCTCGGAGATGGTGATGAAGATAATGCCAGTGGGGTTTTGTGTGTGTGGGCTGCTGGGGACTGTTTTTCTTCTGTGTTTGGTTTGGTTTTGGTTTTGTTATTCCAGAAAGTTGAGCACACCTTAAAAACAAATCAAAGGGAAGGGGGATAAAAGCTTTAAAGACCCTTAAACCTTGATCCTGTGTGAACTGTTTCTTTCCATTAAATTGTTCTGTTAATTAAGTGGGCCCCTCTGTCCCACTAACAACAAATCTGACAAAACTCACTTTAAAACATAGGGTAATGGAATACAGAGTACAGAGTATTGATGTGGTTTGTTTCTTCTGACAAGCGGGCCATAAGAGTTTGAGTCTTCCTGCCATCACCCTGACTTAAGAGCAAAGTTCAGGAGAGGAGACAGGTGTGCAAATTAAGTTTTAGTATTTCCAACCATCTTTTTCTGAGTTGTGATTCCCAACTCCTGGTAGGTAGCTGTTTCATTTTCCGTATTTATTTAATTTATTTTTTAAAATAAATTTATTTATTTATTTAATTCATTTATTTAGCTGTGTTGGGTCTTGGTTGCTGCATGCGGGCTTTCTCTAGTTGCGGAGAGCGGGGGCTACTCTTTGTTGCAGTGAGCGGGCTCAGTAGTTGTGGCTCCTGGGCTCTAGAGCACAGGCTCAGTAGTTGTGGCACATGGGTTTAGTTGCTCCGTGACATGTGGGACCTTCCCGGACCAGGGCTCGAACCCATGTCCCCTGCATTGACAGGAGGATTCTGAGCCGCTGCACCACGAGGGAGGTCCGTGTTTCAATTTAAAGATAACCTCCTCCTCCTTTTTCTGGCTCCGCCTCTTCTGCTGCTTTATTTTTGAGTCAAGTTTCTGAAGTGTGGTGCTGATTTGAAGCATCAGTTACTTCTAGCAAAAATCTTTCAGGTCATCTGGTAGAAGACACTAAAAATCTATTCTTTTTCAGGGATACCATCTCCATATGGAGTACCAAATAGTCAAATTGCTGCTTGAACCAAGGTTGGACCTAGACACACTTATCTCTGTTACAGGTAGAATTTATTCTGCCGATGGCTTAATACACAGTAGGGATACTTCTGTCTTTTCAGCCTTGAATTTCTTTATTTTTATGTATTTTAAAACCCACAGACCAATTTCTTAACAGTTAATATGTAACATACATGTTATTCCACCATGGTCCTTGACAGTAATTCTACATCCTCTCAAGAATTAGTCATTTCATCATCCCTCACTAGACTCAGCAAGAAGTAATAAAGAGGAAACTGGAAATTCATTCCAAAGTACATCTCCAGTATTTTGAATGTTGATCAACAGCATCCTCTCTGAATGAGTAAAAAGAAAAGATGTAATGCTGGTTCAGCCAGACCCACTGCGTGGCACTTTGCCATGATGATTCAGTTTGCCTTGGAGCAATCTTACACCCTTTGTGAAACTAGGGCCCGTTGGTTGAAGGAAGAAAAAGACTCCTCCAGAGCTGTCAGTCACTCTTTCAGCCTCTCCAAATGACTGTCTTGTTGGATCAAGTTTTGATAACACTCTGAGTCTTCAAACTCTAGATTTTTTCACCATCTTGCTCTGTAGGCCGTGTGTAGCTCTTGGGATTGTTTGTGCAAGCTTTGTTAGAGTAATAATCTAACAGGTTTGAAATCGACCTGAGGGAAATTAAGGCGAGTGTAAAGATAACAGGTGTTCTCAGTTTCCCTCACTCCCACTCCCTCCCAGAATTACTACTGCCAGGCAGCATGAATAGAAAGCAGCTGATGTGTTCTTTTGTTCCTGGCTTCCCACAACGTCTTAACCATCACTGGAATTCGTGGGTGTGCTTCTCTTATCAAGCTTGTGAAGTAAAACCATCTGAGGGTCCCTTCCAGGCTACAAGAAAAATGAGGTTGAGAGCCACTTCATTTTATTTTATTTTATTTTATTTTTCGCACAAGAATATTGTGAAGAGCTTGTTTAAACTACAGACTCTTAGTCCTAGTGTTAGGGATGGATTTATTAAGTCTGGTGTGGGATCTAGGAATATTTTATGCAAGCATCTTGCAAGTGGTACTGATAGTAATGGTGCTTTGAGCAGTACAGACTAGTTTTCTTATCTCTGCCTCTGTCATTCTTTTGTTATTACATCTTATTCTACAAAAAATTTGAGGTAAAAAGTAGACTAATTAGGGCTTCCTTGGTGGCGCAGTGGTTGAGAGTCCGCCTGCCGATGCAGGGGACACGGGTTTGTACCCTGGTCCGGGAAGATCCCACATGCCGTGGACCGGCTAGGCCCGTGAGCCGTGGCTGCTGAGCCTGCGCATCCGGAGCCTGTGCTCTGCAACGGGAGAGGCCACAACAGTGAGAGGCCCGCGTACCGCAAAAAAAAAAAAAAAAAGACTAATTAACAGATTACCAAAGACCAGTATAAAACAAAGTGCTATTATACCTTAACTAAATATGCAAAGTTTTAAACAGGATTCTGGTAGTCCTCTTATTCTACTTAATAAATCAGAGATTCCCCATGCCAAACGAAAATACAAAGACCCAGCAGCTTCTATGAGACCCTTTCCTTGGGTGTGTTCTGTACATGCATGCATTTTCTAAAAGTCAAAGTAAGACTATTCTAACGCAGTCATTAAATGTTCACTGTAATTATTATATATCCATGTTTTGCAATCTTGTCAAAATTAGAGCCTGATTCACCTCTCCAGTCTAAGGACAATGGGACAGAAAGAAAAATGTGACACTGTGATCATATTCTCTAAAACAATGCTGTGTAACAGTACTCCCAGCCTTCTGCCCAAGGTTGGATACTTTGCTGAGCTAGTGGTTCAAGAGTGGCCTGCCTTGGTTGGAATAGGAGCAGATGTCTAGGGAGGTTAGTCCATAGCCAGCCCTGTAGGGACAATTGGGCCACCACTTCAAGTGGTGTTGGAGGCGGAAGGGAGCGGATGTTATTGTGGATGTTTTATACATATATTAAGTATTTTTAGCTTACCAGATTCCTTTTCATTAATGACCTTGCAATTACTTGTCATGAATTTATCATCCATTAAATTGGTTTTTGGAGATGGTTATTTTTCAAAGGGGAACATTCACTGCTCTAGTGTTTGTTTTGTTTGCAGATAAAAGTACTTAATTTCATCTCCTACCTTCATTATTTGAAAGGATTAGGGTTGCCATAAATCTTGTCAGTAATGTTAATTGTTTTAACTTGAAAAGATGCTTCAGATTTTGTGCAAAATGCAGCAGATGTCTAAATAAGTTAATTTTATAAAGAAAAAAGCTTTTGCCAAAAGTCACTGAGAATATATGTTTTCCTTTTTTCTCTTTTAATTTCACAGATTAGAATACAATTAATAGTATTTTAGTGTACAAGTAGAATTACTGTATCTCAACATTTAAAAAAAAGACTTGAAAGGCCACATTGCTATTTTGGACTGACAGAAATTTACTTTGTATTCTCCAGCTACAGATTAATCATATGTTAATAATATAGCTAATTGAAAGCCTTTTTTTTCCTCATAAAACTTGAGTTTAGACATTGAAATAGTGGTATCAAAATAAATACAATACAAAAAAGGTTGTAACCTCAGGCAAAGTAAAATCAGGCATAGTTAACGCTTTGATTGTTTTCTATAAGCATACTCTTTTTAAAAAATATTTATTTATTTATTGGCTGCATCGGGTCTTAGTTGTGGCATGCGGGATCTTTTGTTGCAGTGCACAGGCTCATTAGTTGCGGCGTGCGGGCTCTCTAGTTGTGGCACGTGGACGTAGTTGCTCTGCAGCGTGCTGGATCTTAGTTCCCAGACTAGGGATCGAACCAGCTTCCCCTGCATTGCAAGATGGATTCTTAACCACTGAACCACCAGGGAAGTCCCTATAAGCATACTCTTGTACCATTATAAAGCATTTCCTTGTGCTTTATAATTGCATATGAGCTGAATGTACCAAAGAAACATTTAACAGAGAAATACTCATTCCTTCAGTTGGCTTCCAAACACCTTCACACATTTAGAAAATGGGCAAGACATGACATAATGGTATTATTGGCACAAATTGTTGGGAAACAGATTTTTGCTTAGAATAAGGAAGAACTTTTTAATGATTAAACCCGTTAAAAATGGAATAGACTACCTTCAGGGAAGGTATTGAGTTCCCATCACTGGAGATTTATAAGAAGGGCTAGACATATACCTGCTGGGGATTTTGTAAAGTTAGACCATATACTTTCAAAGGTCTTTCCAACTCTGAATTTGCCAGTTAGATTATTTCTCCTACAAGGCGATGTATGAAGTGATTCTGTTACACAAAATAGTTTATTGAACTGATATTATCTTTCTCTCTTACCACTTTTTTTTTTTTAACTAGGCATACCTACAGAAAAGTGAACATATCACACATGTACCCAACCTGATGAATTTTCATAACCTGAACCAGCCCGGAGATCAGGAAACAACCTTAGCACCCTAGGAGCTCCACCCTTATGCTCACTTGCAGTCATTACCTCCACGACTCCAAGAGTAATCAATCACTCTCCTGACTTCTAACCGTATGGACTAGAAGTTCGGTGCTGAGTTGCTAAGTTTTGTACTTTACATACATGGAGTCATTCTCTTTTGCATCTGGCTTCTTTTAACATTATGTTTTGAAGATTCATTCATACTGTTGCATGTAGAGCATTCATTTGTTTGCTGTATAATGTTCCACTGTGAGACTGTATCAAAATTTACTAGATAGTTATTCTTGTACTTACTCTATTGCTGATGGCATTTGGGTAGTTTCTAGCTTGGGACTTTCACAAATAGTGTTATGAATATTCTAGTGCATGTCTTTTCATGGACTGCATGCACATTTCTGTTGGGTATATGTAGCTAGAGCTGCTTTGCTGTAGAATATGTCCACACTCAACTTTAACAGATACTGCCAAACAGGTTTCAGAATGTTTGTATTTAGGCCTAGTTTTAATGGGGTCCTGCCGTATCAGAAATGTTAGTTTTTCTGAAATCCCATAAGCCTTAAAAAAAAAATCTTGCTTGTAGTACTCGATAACTTTCTATCTTATTCTATAGTTATTTTTGTACCCTGATCCCTTTTCTAGAGTATAAACTCCTTGAAGAGATCACTTTATTCATCTTTATATTTCCCAAAGTATCTTGCATAGAATAGACTCTAAATTTAATATTTTTATGTGAGTGGATGAGTAAATGAGGAAAAATTACATGTAGTATTAATAAGAAGAATGTTTGGAAATTGCAGAAATATAAGTAGCATACCCAATAAACTACAAGGGTGATCTTAAAGTGAAGAGAATTAATTTATTAATATTAGCTCATAGATTTTCCTGAATTCTATAAGACACTCTTATAGGCTCTTAATGTGGGAAAATAGAAGATTGAATTGCACATTTTTATCTATTAGACTTAAACCCTGGTGTCATCTCTCGCATAGAAGCATGTGAATATTATGTAACACTGAGCTAAATCTGTTAGCTGTGAATTTGAAGATTGGTGAGAGGGTGCCGGTGAAGGAGGGTGAGAGGGAAGTCGTGCTTTGGAGTGATTATGACGACATTGTAACTCCAGTTGGGTTGTAGCTGTATACCAGATTCTTCCATGATTGGCAAGAAGTAATGATTTCACTATACCATGGGTAAGGCCAGTAAGAGTTTTATGAGCCAGATAGATTTTAATTTACCACTATTACTGTTTAAAACTGCTTGGTGAGGAAATTTGGGATTTATGGGCGTTTCCCCTTAGTGCTTTTCTCTACATTCCAAATTTTATTCAATGAATACATATTACTTTTATGTTGTTTTTTACTTAAAAAACTTTTTTTAATTTATTTTATTTTTTGGCTGCGTTGGGTCATTGTTGCTGCGCATGGGCTTTCTCTAGTTGTGAGCGAGGGCTACTCTTCGTTGCGGTACATGGGCTTCTTATTACGGTGGCTTCTCTTGTTGCAGAGCATGGGCTCCAGGCACACGGACTCAGTAGCTGTGGCACTCGGGCTCAGTAGTTGTGGCTTACAGGCTCTAGAGCTCAGGCTCAGTCGTTGTGGCTCGCAGGCTCTAGAGCGCAGGCTCAGTCATTGTGGCGCACAGGCTTAGTTGCTCCGCGGCATGTGGGATCTTCCCAGACCAGGGCTCGAACCCATGTCCCCTTCATTGGCAGGCAGCTTCTTAACTACTGTGCCACCAGGGAAGTCCCCATATTACTTTTAAAATCAGAAAGTAGTTTTTAAAATAATTTGTGTTGCAAAAATTGCTACCTTGACTATCTTTTTCATTCCAGTCTTGGCCTAACTATGAAGATATCTATAAAAAAATAATTGAAGTTGCCATATTTTTAGATTTGCCACGTTTTCCAGACATAACTGAAGACTGCTATCTTCATCCAAACATCTTGTGTATGAAATACTTGATGGAAGTCAATCTCCCTGGTAAGTGAGTGATGTATATAATGAGCAAGCTTTGACTTACTAAATTATTATGAACAATATATTGCATCTTCTCAAATCAGAGACTATTAGAGTCACCTGACGGGGTCCATAGTAACATGAAGCTTAATTTTAAAATCCTTTCTTAAAATATTTTGGACCATTTAAAATGGGTAAAAGGACACTTCAGAAATAATGAATTCTATTTTGGTGTGAGGGATAAGTTTGAGAGAATATGTTCGGTTTTTACAGTAAGTTTGCTGAATACAAGTAAAGTAACACATGTTTCAGTATGAGTTATTAATTACCTAGGCACCCACTCCCCCCAGAAAAGCAGCACTTCTTCATTTGCATGAAGCATGATTATTACATAAAGAATTCTAATTTTAAAAATCCCAGGGGCTTCCCTGGTGGCGCAGTGGTTGAGAATCTGCCTGCCAATGCAGGGGACACGGGTTCGAGCCCTGGTCTGGGAAAATCCCACATGCCGCGGAGCAACTAGGCCCGTGAGCCACAACTGCTGAGCCTGCGCGTCTGGAGTCTGTGCTCCGCAACAAGAGAGGCCGCGATAGTGAGAGGCCCGCGCACCGCGATGAAGAGTGGCCCCCACTTGCCACAACTAGAGAAAGCCCTCGCACAGAAACGAAGACCCAACACAGCAAAAATTAATTAATTAATTAATTAATTAATTAAAAAAAAATCCCAGAAGTTAATCTATGGTAACATTTTTGTTGTTTGCTAATATATTGCTATTTCCAGTCCCTAAAAGAAATTGAGTTCCAAGTCTGGTAGGATGAAACACAGAATGTGAAGACAGCCTTACTAGCTGTTGTTCACATTATACCAAGACACAGGTAACCCGAATGGAATCTGCCGATGGAATCCATTCCTGAATTTCTTGCTAAACTAGAAATGTGAGAAATTCAGGATTTCTGTTCTTAACAGAAAATACAAACATGGTGTGACTATATTATTGCTTAAGCAATATAAAAAATGTGATTGAATGTATTTTTAATAGGGGAGGAAAATACATATGTTATATGAAAAAAGCAATATGTAAAACTGTATGTATGGTATAATTTTAACTATAAACATAAACATAAATTGGCATAACATATATATGCAAATGTAAATATTAAGTCTGTACTTTTAAATTTTTTTTTGAAAAGGAAAAAAGTAATTTAAACTTTTCAAATATGTCTTTTTTTTTTTTTTTTTTTTTTTTTTTTCCCAGTACGCGGGCCTCTCACTGCTGTGGCCTCTCCCGTTGCGGAGCACAGGCTCCGGACGCGTAGGCTCAGTGGCCATGGCTCACGGGCCCAGCCGCTCCACAGCATGTGGGATCTTCCCGGACCGGGGCACGAACCCGTGCCCCCTGCATCGGCAGGCGGACTCTCAACCACTGCGCCACCAGGGAAGCCCCAAATACATCATTTATTAAGCTAAGGAATGTACGTCTCTGGTTAAGATTTCAGAAGTCACCAGCTATTTGATTAAGATTCCAGAATTTGGGGACTTCCCTGGTGGTGCAGTGGTTAAGAATCCACTTGCCAATGCAGGGGACACAGGTTCTATCCCTGGTCCGGGAAGATCCCACATGCCGCGGAGCAACTGGGCCCTTGCTCCACAACTACTGAGCCTGTGCTCTAGAGCCCGTGCGCCACAACTACTGAGCCCGCATGCCACAACTACTGAGCCCGCGTGCCTAGAGCCCGTGCTCCACAACAGAGAAGCCACCGCCATGAGGAGCCTGCGCACTGCCACAAAGAGTAACCCCCGCTCACCGCAACTAGAGAAATGCCGTGCGCAGCAAGGAAGACCCAACGTAGCAGCCAAAAATAAATACGTTAATTAATTTTTTTAAAAAAGATTCCAGAATTTGTAAAGTCTGATTTCTGCGCTTTGGCATGTTACATAGATCCGATCATTGTTTTGGATTTTGGTTTTTCCATTTACTTTTTTGATGGTTCTTTCAAACTATGGAAAGCTCCTGTGTTCTCTTATATACTCCAAACTCCTGAGCTTATAATGGGAATGCTAAGATATGGAAGGAATACAAGGAATTGCCAACACGTAACTGACACGGGTTGGGTTATGGAAAGTGTGTCGCTCACGTAGTTGCTGTTGGACAGAGATGAGGGTGGCCGTATTTTCTGACCAGTGTGTGTGATTTAACACTATTTCTTAGCTAACTCTTCCTGGGAGTAACCAGTAGAACTAAAACCCTTGTAATAGGCAGAGAGACACTACCAGCATCTGACGTGATTAAGTGCCGTTTTGGAGACTGTGTTACAAAGGACCAGGATAGAGAAAGGTTACTTCTCACCGACTGTTCAGTAGAAATAATTTGAGACATAGAAAAAAAAGTGACACACCACTGTTGTTGACCTGCTGATGTATACTGAAAAATTAGAAATACACATCCAACAGGAAGGTAATGGTGAAGTAAACAATGTTACGCATATTCAGTGGAACATTATGCAGCTTTTAAAACCATGTTTGTGAAGAGTATATAAAACATGGCAAATGTTTGTTATCATAAAAAAGGAAATGGGCCAAATTATAAAATTATATATAAGCATAGCTACATAAAATGAAAATATTCATTGAAATATTAGAAATAAATATACCAAAACATTGAAGTGCCATTTCTAAGCTATGGCAATGCCTTCTTTCCTTTCTTCTACAGAACTTTATGTATCTTGTAAATGTCCTGTACTGAGTTTGTATTACTTAATTGTGGGGGGGAAACAACACACAAAATAGATCAACAGACTAACATGTAATAGTCCCTGCACCTTAGGATCTTATTTTTTTCATTAATTAGTTAATTTATTTTGGCTGCATTGGGTCTGTTGCTGCGCGCGGGCTTTCTCTAGTTGCGGCGAGTAGGGGCTCTTCTTCATTGCCGTGCGTGGGCTTCTCATTGCAGTGGCTTCTCTTGTCGCGGAGCACAGGCTCTAGGCACACGGGCTTCAGTAGTTGTGGCTCGTGGGCTCAGTAGTTGTGGCTCACGGACTCTAGAGCACAAGCTCAGTAGTTGTGGCGCACAGGCTTGGTTGCTCCACGGCATGTGGGATCTTCCCAGACCAGGGCTCGAACCCATGCCCCCTGCATTGGCAGGCGGATTCTTAACCACTGCACCACCAGGGAAGTCCTTACACCTTAGGATTTATATTGTAAAATGTGTCATTGATTGACAAAGCACCCGTAAGATTATAAGAAGACCTCTAGAATATTGCCATTTTCAAAATCTAAAGTTTGCTGTCTACAGTACTATCAGTTCTATGGTGCTGTTGATCAAAAAGAAGAAACCTGTGTATTTGGCCCTTTCCCGGAAAGCTAAAAGTGGTTTTAAGCACACTGGGGCAACAAATGCCCCTCCTCAGTGCCTTTACGTATGACAGTGTCGTCTCTGAACTCGGTAGAAAGGTTTTAGCAAGCATGTCACACACACTCTTACTGAGTAAGCCTCTTTGATGGCTTTGAGTGAACTCCAAACACATTTCTTAGTATTGTCCCTCATACTGGGACTGAGGAGCCTGCCAGAGAGAACTTCTGGCAGCTTTCACAATCAGTATGTAATTTGTGGGGAACTTTATTACAGAGTTTCCAAAGTGCCTCCATCTATGTTACCTCATTTGTGAGGGTGGGAAGCGGGGGCAGGTGGGTATTCTCATTTACAGATGAAACATGGGCAAGCTGAGCGACGCCTGGCTGGTAGATGGCTGAGTGCGTACTGCAACCCAGCCATCCCATTCCAGAGCTGGTGTTCTTTCCACGTAATGCTCAGTTTAGCGTCCTGTACTGCTTAGTTTTTCTCTGCTGTCCTGGCGTCCTTCCTCATAATGTCTTCCACTTGCTTTTTTATTACTCTGTACTTTTGGCATAAGAGAAACAGTTTCAAGATAATTAATTTTAAATAAATAGGGGAGACATTTTTCAAGAAATACCATTCTTTATAGTAATAATTCTATATATAATAATATATACTATATATAATACTATATACTATATATGGTAATATATATGCTGTGTGTAATATTATATATACTATTATAAAATTAAAGTATTGTATACTACATTAAGAGAATAGAATCAATAGGATATAATGACCGAATGCATGTAGGAGATTCAGTACAATACAATTTATTATGCTTTTATAAATAATAGCCATTCTACTTGAATTTAATTAAAATAGAATATGGTACATCCTAGGTACTTAAATTAGTGAGTAAAGAAATTTGCTTAGTAATTTAGAGCTTTCAAAGTATGTTCACTTGTGCTATCTTATTGAATGTTTATCCTCACCATAACCCATTTTACAAATTAAGAAACTGAGGTTAGGTGACTCTAATTTGGAGCCACAAAGCTAATGATTAGAAAACCTAAATACATAGGCTGTAGATTTTCTGGCTCCAAGTCCCACATTATTCAGCCTTGAATAATAGATGCAGTCTGTGCTGAGCATATAGTTTCTTTGGGAAAGCAGTGCAGCTAGTGAGATGCACATCAGGCTTCCAGTGTGCTAGCCAGGCTTCCTGCTGGTGAGTGAGTGTGCGTTTTTAGAGAAGCTCTTGGTCTTACAGGAGAGTCAGTTTCAGGTAAATGCAAATTGCTGTAGAAACACAGACAAGAAACATGGATGAAACAATAGAAAAACGATGTGTGGCTGTGCATTAGGTGGCAAGATGTATCCTATAAATAACAGATGTTTGGGGAAGTGAAAATAGGAGGAGATACTCCTTGCTAGCATTCAACCGTTCATTTTTCTATACAAATATCATTTCTTGGTTTATTTTATTTACAAAATGTATGTCTCAGAGTTCTAGCATAGTATCATATTTTAAGATAAGCTTACATTAGTATAGTCTAGTTAGCCAGAGAATTTAATTCACATTTTACTGTTTTATTCTTCAACAGATGAAATGCATGATTTAACCTGCCACGTGGTAAAAGTGACTGGAATGGGAGAAGTGGATTTTCTAACATTTGATCCTATAGCTAAAAAGGCAAAAACTGTTAAATATGATGTGCAAGCTGTAGCTGTCATTGTAGTGGTATTGAAACTGCTCTTTTTACTGGATGACAATTTAGAATGGTAAGTGTATGTCGATTTTATGAGGAAACAATTGTATTGTTTTTACCTAATTCTTCAGGGTAAAGGAATCCCTATGCTACATCTCAGTAGAAAATAGAGACTCTCAGGTGTTAATAGAACATTGACTAGTAGCAACAGTTACTTCTTATGTAACATTTTGACTCAGCTAGTTGTGAGAGATCTCATTTTCCCTTAGTAGGTTGTTTGGATCATGTTTTCTTCCTATTCTTAGGTGGACACACATGTTTCTCACGGCTCTACTGATGCCTGAGTTTTAAATCATCATACACAAATCCTAAAGGGTCAGTTAGCACTTCATCTGTATACCTTTAGGCTTCTGGCACTACGTGTCTTCAAAGATTATTTTGGAAAGTAAAAGAGTCTTAAAATGCCAACAAAGAGTGGCAGTATTTATAGTGTCTCCTTCCCTGTTTCAGTGATAGCTTCTCCATTAAAAGTTGGCATCAGTTTCAAGTACTGTTCTATACGTTTCCTTCAGAAGAATTCAAAATTTAACTGTCTTCCAATAAATGATTTCTAAATAAATTGATTTGTTTATTTGTATCTCCAGGTCTTTGTCTAATATTGCTGAGAAATATAATGAAAAGAATGAAGAAGGTACTTACTTTTTTTATGAATCAAATTCAAAGTGATTGTAAATGGTGGATTAAAAGATACAATAAATACAGCGAAGAAACTTTGAGAAATATACACATACACATATACATATACATAGATACAAATTGTACCTTGTACCAGAATGTTTTATATGTATAATTATTTAATTATATCTCAGGGCTACTAAAGAACCTCAGTGACTTCCTACTGTGTGTAAAGGCCAGCCTGCTTTTTAGTTCCCAGCTCCTACTCACTAGCCATACTAGACCGTGAACTTCCTGGCAGCGCTGTGAGTGTACCGTCTAGTCCAGTGCCTCAACCTTTGCTCACATTGGTCCTTCTACCTGAAGTGTTCCTTCCTTCTCCCCCCCTAACTCCTTCTATCCCTGGCAAGTCCATCTTCATGCTTCAAGATGCAACATAAATGCCCTCTTCAGCCTCTCTTCACACCCACTCCCCAGCCCACCTCTTCCCAAACCAGAACTGATGACCCTGCCACAGCCACTCCTGTCCAGACTTCTCTTAGTTGTTTAAAACACTGAATCGTAACTAGCGGACTAAGCATGTCTATCCCTGTTAGGCCGCCAGTATTTGTAAAGTGCCTGGAGTATCTGCCGCATAGTGACTGCTGTGTAAATGACAGACAGGCAGACAAGTAGGTAGATTGCAAGCTTCTAGAGGGAGGGGCCATATCTTTTTTACTTTTTTTTTTATGTATCTTTAATATCTAGCAGAGTGACTGGACTAATATCCACTTAATAAAGTGTGGTAAATGCATGAATTCTTACATTCGATTCCAGTTTCTTAATGTTCTCACTAGGATTTATGTTCATTGTTTTATTTTTAATTTCAGCTTTTTTGAGGTATAATTGACATATAAACTTGTAAGATATTTAAAGTGTACATTGTAGCAATATGATGTGTTTGCATTGTGAAAGGATTCCCATGAAGTCAATTAACACATCCATCACCTCTCATATTTACCTTTTTGTATGTGTGAGAATATTTACGTTCTCTCTTAGTGCATTTCAGGTATACAATACAGTATTACCAACTATAGTCACCATGTTTTACATTAGAGCTTATTCATCTTATAGCTGAACGTTTGTCTCCTTGTACCAATCTCGCCCTCTTTCCCGCACCCCTCAGCCCCTGGCAGCCACTTTTTTACTCTATTTCTATGAGTTTGACTTGTTTTTTAAGATTCCACATATATGTTCATTGGTTTCAGGAGCTTAGATTTAATGGTGGCAGTTAGTTTGTGTGTTCTTTCCAGAATATGTGCAGCATGCTTCTTTCTGCACATTGCTTCATGTTGCCTCCTACATAGAGTAAAAGGTTGGACAAGATGTTTTCTGACGTTAAAGGGCCTTCATAGACTGTGTAGACATTTAGAGTAAAGGATGCTTTGACATATTATCTTCCTGTGACCCTCAAAATAAACCTACAGTGTCAGCAGGGCAGGGATTGTGGTCCCCATTCTCTCTGCTCCCTAACTGTCCACTGTCCCCTGCCTTCCCACATCACTGATGAGGAGTTTAAGAAGTTATGACTCACTTAAGGTCAAAGAACCTTGTGTTCTATTCATTGTTATAGTTTTCCTTCTTCCTTGTAGCTCTTCTGGTAGTTGCCTGTCCTCTGTGGCTCTGTTGCTCTGTGGCCTACAAGGCCATAAGTAATGATTATATTGGCCAGTTGAAAGATTTTTAACTAGACATTGAAGGTAGACTATCTTCATTAGAGAATATATAAAAAATTCAGCCTTTCACTCAGCCATCTTCCTCCTGTCAGCCTTCCTTTCTTCAAACTTCCTCACTCTCTAAGCCTCTTTCCTGCTTTATCTTTAATTTCATTTTTTTCCTCCCTATTCTTCCCATCTCCCCACATGGATTGAATAAAAGAGTGAGGAGTGTAGTTTTAGGCTCGACTATGTATTCAATTCTGTTGTCTATCTCACCTTGACATCTTGAACACACACTCACTCCACCTGTCCAATGCAATCTACTTTCTTACTTATCTCTAGAGTCTTTGGATTTGGATTAGGCTTAGGAAGAACAGAAATAGGAGCTGATGAAACTAGAAGCCTGGTGCCATTGCACACATACAGCCACCGTTTGTTCCTTAATTCATGTATTCCTAGACATATTGGAGCACCGCCCTGTGCCAGGCACTGTGCTGGGATTTGGGTCAGGAGGAAGAGGCCTGATTGTGTAGTCTTCTACATAAACAAAATATGTCTTCTATTCTCAGGGGGATAATAGTCAAATCTAGGAGAAGCAGACATTTTTGGTTTTGGTATAATTTAGTTAGGGCCACAGTACAGGTAGGGACTCAGAGAAGGGAGTGAGGGCAGGTCGCTCAGCAGTTGTGTTAGAGCTTGGATACAGCAGCACCTCCCTCCGTAATCTCCAAGGGCTGGTATATAAATGCTGAGTCACGTCAGTGAGTGGAGACTCAGAGGAACAGTGTGTGTTATAATAATGTGACATATTTGGTTAATAATCATGGATTTCGTTTCTTTCAGATAAGCCATGGTTTGATTTCAGAAAATGGTACCAAGTTATGAAGAAAGCTATTGATGAAAAAAAACAAACATGGGAGGAAGCCAGGGCAAAGTATGTTATCTCTTCTAGTTTTAGATTTACCTACTTTATTTTCAAGTCTGTTACTTTACATTTGAAAGCTGAAGTTTCATCAGTTTAGACTCACCAGCACTGTGACATTTTTTCTAGAACTATTGACCCATCTATCTCCAAATTAACTTTTTTCTTCTTTCTATGACTATTAACTAAACTAATAATGTCCTTTTTTTATTAATGTCCTCCTTCTGATCCAGGATCCAATCCAGGTACCATATTGTACTTAGTCATCAACTTTTTATGGTTTGCATGACTCTCCTGCATTTCTGATATTCCTCCCTCTTTCCTTTCTCAGAGTGGATCATTTCCCACCTGTGCTTCCCAATATTACAAAGATTACAAATGTCAACCTGTGACATATGTAATTGGAATGTTCCCCCCAAATAAAGTTCCCTATAAAAATCAAAACAAAGGAAAGCAGAAAGACAGTAGTATACTTAATTCAGTCAGTCTCACTGTTTGACTTTGAGCTCTCATTCTGATGTGGGTCCATTGTGGTAGAGTGGAAAGAGCCTAGCGTTAGAGACAGACAGTGCGGGGCTTGAATCCTGATTGTGTTACAGCCAGCTGTTTGACTGTGGGCAAATGACTTAAGTTCTTAGCCTCAGTGCACTAAAACATAGTTAGCTCATAAATTTTCGGAGACACTATCTTATGTAATATAGGGTACATTGCTATAGATCTCTGATTTGAACAGTTTTATATCTATTCTTAGAACTTGGAGTCTCTGTGAGACTGAAGAAAAAGTTAACATCTCTCTATTTTATGTAAATTTACAGTAGTACTCATTTGATCAAGTAATTTTATATCTCTTGAGAAAAGTCAGTGTTCCTCAAATTAGTTAAAATGATAATTCATTCAGCTCCAGTTTCCTCATCAACAAAATAGGGCTAGTAATGCCTGCTTTATACTCTTAACTAAGAACTAAATTTCAGTTTCTGCCGGTAGAATTAGATTATTTTTCCTCTAAATTTAGGAGAGCTTTTAAACAGAGAAACAGACTTACAGGGATGAATAAAGTGCTGTGGGAGAGAGGATCCTTGCCAGAAAGGGGAGAAGGTGAGCAGTTTCTTCCTGTTCAGGTTGGATAATGATGGAGAGGAGGTGGGAGGTGAACTTCTAATGAAAGCCGCCGGCACCCGGGGAACTGGGTGGGCCCTTCCTCGTCCTTGTTGGAGAAGTCATTGGATCTCAGCAGGTATAAGAGTAGCAGCAAGAACAGAAGGTTATCCTGTGTTTTTAGGTTGTTCTGGAGAATCAGCCATTGGACCTTCATTTTTGGGGGCCAGCTGGGGTTGTCTTGACCGATACTGCGAGGCTAGGTATTCAGGGGCCATGCCACTTGGGCGTCTCAGTAGCGAATAGGCATTCATGAACTCAAACTGGGCAACAGCTTACACTTCAGACATAGCTATTAGAGCCCAAACTCATGTTGCAGTGCTACAATCACTTGCACATCTAAGACTTCCTGACTTTTAGCTACTTTAAGGGAGAATTTAGTGACCAAAGAAAGTACGTCTAGTTTCAAAATGGCATTTTCCAGACAGACACCAGGCCCCAGGGAGGAGCTTGTCCAGGGGATCCATTACCAAGATGCTTCATAGAGTATGTGCTTTGGGCTGAGCGAGGTAACTTATGTAAGTCACTGCTGACTGACGTGTGGGCACAGAGCCCCAGTGCGCGCTGATTACCTGGTTTACCCAACCCCACCTCCATTGTTGACATAAGTTTCTAATTTTCCTCTCTATTCTTCTGGACATCATCTTCCATATTGTCAGATAGAAGTTACTAAGCATGGGTCCCTATGCATGGGATTATGAAAAACACTAATAAACAGTAGTTGAAAGCCTAAAAACCCCTTTAGAGACTGCTTGGATGACTTCCAGTTCTATGGAGATGTTGAGAAGAACATGGAGGAAAATTTCAAAGCACTTGCCGAAAATCTTTGCAGCCTTTTAGGTCAGGCAAAAATTTTCTTAGATATGATACCAAAAGCATGATTCATAAAAGAAAAAAAAAGATAAATTAGACTTCATCAGAAGAAAGAATTTCTGTTCTTCAAAAGACCCTGTTAAGAGAAGCTACACGCTGGGAGAAAATATGTGTAAATCACATATCTGATAAAAGATTTGCATCTAGAATATATGAAGAATTCTCATACAGTAAGAAAATAATTCAGGTTTTTAAATGGGCAAAAGATTAAGTTCACACAAAAAGCTATATATGAATATATGTAGATATATATACTTCATTCGCAGTGGCCAAAAACTGTCAACAACCCAGATGCCCTTCAGCTGGTAAACAGATAAACAGTAGCATATCTGTAAAATGGAATACTATTCAGCAATAAAAAGGAACAAACTTCTGAAACATCCAGAAATATGAATGAATCCTAAATACAGTATGCTAATGAAAGACTCAAAAGGTTACATATGGTCTAATTTCATTTATATGACATTCTGGAAAAGGCTAAACTATAGGGACAGAAAAACAGATCAGTGGTTGTCTGAGATCAACTTCAGTTGTGGGTATGGAGGGGGTTGACTCTCAAGAGGCATGAGAGATTTTTGGAGTGTGGAACTGTTCTGTAGATTAATCGTGGTGGTTACACAACTGTATGTGTTTATCCAAACTAGTGGAACTGTACACTGAACAGGGTCAGTTTTACTACATGTAAATTATACCTTAATTTCTAACAGTGGGGAAACAAATCACGTGGGGAGACTGGACATACAAAGCATACAGGGCTTTGTGGCATTCTGGAGAAAATGTTAGGACTTTGTAGTGGACCTGTGTTTTTTGTAGCTTTTGTAGTTTTGGGAAGAGGTAAACAAAGTAAAGTAAATTTTTAAAGAAGGACTATCTAAACAGTATTATCATTTTAGATTGCCCACTTATCCCATCTTCTGGGCATATGACCCCAAGGAAGTAAGAGTGCCTCCTTGACTATAGCATAATTGCCACCTGTATGGGCGTTTATTATAAATACATAAGAAAATCTATCTAGATTAGGTATTCACAAGGAATTTTTAACAGTGGGTTTATCTAGGGCGTGGGATTAGACTGTTTAGGGAACTTCTTTATTATTAAGAGATTTTTTATCTTGAGTATGTTGTCACTTATTATTTGATAAAATAAATAACAAAAAGATATTTGAAAGAATCACAAATGAGAAGCTCTCTGAATATTTTAAAGGTGATATGGTTCATTAAAATTTAGTTCACCCATAATTTTCAGGAAGACCATCACCTGTTAACCATGATTACACCTCTACCTCAGAAGGTGGGCACTTACAGTTAACTTTGTACAGGTTATCAGAATCAGAAGTACCACTAACTTCATCCTCAGCAGAGGGGCATTTGACCAAAGACAGGGAGGAACAGTTATTTCTTAGGTGGCTCCACTTTATGAGAACAGACAGCAAGGGAATTCTGTGGTAAGGGAAGCTGTTTCTGCATTTTGATGTAATTAATCATTTCTTTGGGATCTTATGGCATCTGGGAGACTCTGGGGAGGAGCCTATCTTTCTGTGGCCTTGCTGCCTCCTTCAGTGCTACTTGCCTACTCCTAGGTCATGAGCTCTATATAGACATGTGTCAGTAGGTCATTCTAAGTCAGAGCTATTACACGGGGTATCACAAATTTCAGACACTGCTTTAGAGAAACTTCTTTGAAATGTGTTGAGGTCCATTTATTCTCCATCCTGCTCCAAATGTTTTTCTACCTTGTACAGGTATCTATGGAAAAGTGAAAAGCCACTCTACCACTCAGCGATTGACAGATCAGTGGTATATAAAAGAAGGGGTGAGCTGCATTTCCTCTTGTTAACGCCCAGTAACAACACAGTTGTAGAAAAGCTAAGTATCTTAACTTGAAAAGTAAATGCATATGTACTTTCTTCACTTCTTTAGGAAGTGTTCCAATGCACATCCAAAGAGACATCATCCTCTGCAAGAAATGTCCATAGGAATCTTATCTATTTATTTCAGGAACATTGCATTATTCAAAACAGAGCTTAAGTTTCCACCAAAATCTGAAATGCCATATATCTATGATTTTCAGAACTCTTTATCTGGAGAACTGCCTTTAGGTTTTTTTGTTCATTCTTTTTTTCTTTTTAATTGTGGTAAAATATACATAACATAAAATTCACCTTTTTAAAGCCTTTTTAAGTAGTTCCTTGACATCCCTCATCCACTGTCAGTTTCCCCTACTGTTATGCTCTTATATCGCCATGGTGCATTTGTCAAAACTAAGAAACTAACATTGGTACATTACTATCAAGTAAACTACAGACTTTATTCGTGATTTAACATTCATTTTTATTTTATTCCTTTTCTTTTTTCCTTCATTTCCAGAAATGGTCGTGAGTCTACAAAAACAATTTAGCACACTGGTTGATTCAACACCAACTGTTGAAAAAAAAAGCCCTTCAAGTTTTCAGTTCAGCTGGACCGAAGAGGGCAGTGATAGAACTTGTTTCCATGGGCATAGCCTCCAGGGAGTCCTAAAGCAGAAAGGCCAGTCACTGATGACCAAGAATTCCCTCTATTGGCTGAGTACTCAGAAATTCTGTAAAAGGTATGTGATGCTCTTAGAAATGACAGGATAAAAAACATGATGAAACTTCTAGTTTGGCCTGAAGTAGTATTCTTTTCTAACTAAAAAAAGGCCATGTATAATTTAAAGGAGTTTGTTGTAGTAAGAGCCAGATAAGTTATTTGTTGGAATTAGAATCAGGACACTCAGAATTACACACTGAGTATTGTTTAAGGGATGGGGGTGTTGACTAACCTCACGGTGATAATCATTTCACAATACACACGTGTCACACCATCATGTCGGACTCCTTAAACTCACATACATTGTATGTCAGTAATATCTCAATAAAGCTGGAAGAAGTTTTAGATTATAAAGACTTTTCTGATTGTAACCTTATATTTTTATACTAATCTCATTCCCACATTGACATAGGAATTGTCTGTAAGGCACATTCCCATAGTTAAGAGGACGTGCTGGTGAATCCAGCTGTTCATATCCCAGCCCTGCCGCTCGCTCATGTGGGCAGGTTATTTACCATCTCTACGGCTCTGTTTGCCCTGATTGTAAAGCAGGGTATGGTACTGACCACCCTCCCCTTCTCAAAACCTCTAGCAGCTCCCACCTCATTCAGAGTAATGTCAGGAAACCCCATGGGGCCTGCCAGCCCCGCTCTTCTCTGCCCTCCCCACTCCTCCGCTTGCCGTGCTCGCCACCCAGGTTCACACCGGCCTCCTGGCCGTTCCTGGAGCTTGCCAGCCACACTCCCCGCGCAGGCCTTGACACATGTTGTACCTTCAGCCTGGAATGCTCTTCCCCCATGTGTCTACAGGGGCTCACTTCTTTCAGGTTTTTGTTCAAATTTCACTTCCTCGGAGAGGCCTTTCTTAGCCATCCTGTCTAAAATATCACAGCTCCGCCCTCACACCCACACACACCTCATCACTCTCTAACCCCCCTGCCTATCTTTTTTTCTTATAGCTTTTGTCACTATTGAATGTATTATATTATTATATATATATAACATATTATTATATATTTATTACATTATTATATATTTATTTATATTATTATACACACACTAGAATGTCACATCCTTGAGTTCAGGGACTCTGTCTTATTTAATGAAAACTCTCAGAGACTAGGACAGTGCGTAGCACATAGTAGGTGCTCACCAAGTATTTGTTGAATGAATGAATCGAAAATAGAAGCTGCCTCATAGGGTTTTCATGAGAATTAAATGAAATGTATGGTGTCTGTCACATAGTAAATACTCGATAAATGATAACTATGATCATTTTTTTAAATAAAACTAGTTTTCTGTTGAAGAGTTTAACTTCCTGAGTTGAGTATCAATCAAGATAAATAAAATGTAGAAAATACAGTAGAAGATAATAAAAGGAAGTTATCTGTATTAAAATTTACTGCTCAAAAAAACATTAGCCGAGTCTAGACTGGTTAAGGAGTATAACTGTCTTAACAGCAACCACGAAAGGCCAGAATCCCAACCTCCGGTCAGCTCTGCATCTGGGGTGATACAGGCCTTTGAGCAGTCAGTGCAATGGCTTTTTAAGATTTAAGGTTTCGGGCTTCCCTGGTGGCGCACTGGTTGAGAGTCTGCCTGCCGATGCAGAGGACACGGGTTCGTGCCCCGGTCCCGGAGGATCCCACATGCCGCGGAGCGGCTGGGCCCGCGAGCCATGGCCGCTGAGCCTGTGCGTCCGGAGCCTGTGCTCTGCGACAGGAGAGGCCAGAACAGTGAGAGGCCCGCGTACCGCAAAAGAAAAAAAGATTTAAGGTTTCGTCGAGAGGTGGAGAAAAGCCTGTAGTCCTGTCCCGCTACAGGGGCCCACACACAGGACCGGGAAGTCAGGACGTGGCGTGCTGGTGCTGTTCTGTCTGCAGAGTCAGCCTGGGGAAGTTAGAGGGGAGCCTGTACCCTACACTTTTCACATCGCACGATCAGTGGACTTTTGGATGTTCCTCATGGGTTTAATACTGTAATTAAAGATAGTTAGTTACAAATAGACCTTGGTATAGTCGGAGATGAAACAACCAAGATATTTTTCTCTGCAGGAATTACAAGGCTAAACACCAAACCATGTAGATGAATAATTTTATGATCCCATGATTTTATGCACCAAAATCATCCGTCGAATCACCTTGCCTATTTAGACCATAGCCTAGAACCACAGAGTAAGCAAAAAAGGGTTCAGCTAACCTACAAAAAGGTCACTAAGTCCATGACTAAAGCTTATACACTTTTCTCAGAAAACTCGCTCGGAGCCTGCTCACTCTGCCTGGAGGTGTGTTCTGTCAGGCTGAGTTGTCTGATTTCCAAATTCTTCATCATCAAAAGAAACAGAGTAGGCAGGAGACTGAGAGGTGTCTGCTGATAAGCGTCTTGACAGCAAATATAAATGATATTCATTTGACAAACAATAGAGGAACCAGCATCAGAAGCAGAAGCAGACAAAAGAACTCAAATTACAGTGGTCTGAAGTTCATTCATGACACACAATAGCTCCACAGAACTAAATAAACCAGATCATGTCTCAGCTTTAACACAGAGCGTGTGCCCAAATTGTGTGCATCCTCTCCAGATTTGTTTTTCTTACCTGTCTTTTCTAATATTTCCACAATAAAAGTGGACAGGTTGTCACAATATGATTGTAAAGGCTTTAACAAACATGCTGAATATACCTTGCTTAATAATAACCAAATAATGTATAACTCAGTTTTAAAAGATTTCCATCCAAAATGGTCACAATGAAATGTTTTGATGCTTAAGAGAGCAGATCTTCAGCTCCATGGAGAATTTTGTTACACAGAAGGACTCATTTTTGCGGGTTCAGAAGAGACCAACATTGTACTATAAGATAATTTTGAGAACACTCAGGCCTCGAGAACTAAGCAGAGACAGGCTGCAAGAGCACTTCAGATACTCGGAGGTGTTTATCCTTCTTCTCTGAGGCGGAGCCAACAATCTTGATGAATTTAAATGATTATATATTATGTTTGCTTTTATCACTTAAAACTTTAGGGAAATTTAAACGTTCTGAGTTTATGATAAGGAATGTAATCCTTAAAAGATATTGTTATTGATGCAACTTAGAAATAAAAAGTCTTACTGCAGCAGATACTTCGTATACCTTTTTTTAGCTTTCTGTTGTAAAAATAGAGTTTTCCTTATGGTCCCTAGGCAAGAGAACAATATTTTTACCCTTTTTGTTGGTAATATTTTGCCTGAAAGAATCTCTCTTAATATAGCTAAAATTAAAAATTAGAAAAGAAGAAAAGCAAGAGGGCACCATAAATGACTTATATTTGATTTCCATTAAACCAGTCAATGCACAAACAGTTGAGGCTTTTAAATTTCCTACTAGTGAACATAGTAGGGTATTAGCTTTTTTGTGTATTACTAAAATAGGCTTAAGATTTTAAGTGAAAATTTAAAAATCAATTTTAAAGGAATGTAGGGAAAGTGAACATTTTTGAGCCCTTACTATGTGCCAACCATTGGTTAAGTGCTTCATATATATTCTCATGCAATCCTCTTTTCCATCCTAGGAGGTGGTACTGTTATTTTTTCCTATTTTACAGATGAAAGAACCAAGAGTAGTTACCCATAGTCACAACTGATGGGTGGCAAACTTTGTGGTGCAAATAGAAACATTCCTTCAGGAATTTAGGGCCATATATGTTATATAAATCATAGTATCTATACGTTTATATCCTCTCTGTACTGTTCACTTGTTTTTGACAACTTTTTCTCATGGAAAATTTCAGTTGCACTCAGAAGTAGAGAGCACGGTATCCTGAACGCCCCTGTACCCGTAGCCACCCCACGTCAGCAGTTGTCTACATGGCTAGACTTGCTTCCCCCATGCCCCAACTCCTTCACCGCTCTGCTCCCAGATTATTTGGAAGAAAATCCCATACATTGTAATTTTCTAAAATAAAACCATGATGCCATTAATCAGACATAAAAAACTAATAGTAATTCCTTAATCTCATCAAACATGCAGCCAACGTCTAGATTTTCCCGATTGTCACGTAATTTTTTTTTTTTTTTTTTTTTTTTTTTGTGGTACGCGGGCCTCTCACTGTTGTGGCCTCTCCCGTTGCGGAGCACAGGCTCCGGACGCGTAGGCTCAGCAGCCATGGCTCACGGGCCCAGCCGCTCCGTGGCATGTGGGATCTTCCCGGACCGGGGCACGAACCCGTATCCCCTGCATCGGCAGGCGGACTCCCAACCACCGCGCCACCAGGGAAGCCCTGTCACGTAATTTTAAAAATAACTCAGAATCCAAATAAAGTCCATACATTGCAGGTGGTAGAGATATCCCTTAGGTGCTTTAATTCATAAATTCCCCCTTTATCTCTTCTTTTTTCCCCCTTGCAGTTTACTTATTGAGTAATCCAGGTCATGTGTCCTGTACAGTTTCCCATAGTCTAGATTTTACTGATTACAGCCCATGATACCACTTAAGGTGTTCTCCTGTCCCCCTGCTTATACCTTGATAGAGTTAGAGATTGATAGAGTTAGTTAGCAGTTTTAATTAGGGTTTTAGAGATTTGATGGTAGTGAGAGATATGATCAGATTCAGGTTCTACTACTTTAAAATAAGCAAAATTGCTTTGTAAACTCTTCTTTCTATAATTCATACAGAATTGCAACATACATTATTAAGCCTGGTGTCTTCTTTTGGATGGGAGTTGGGGATTACTTTTTTTCTTCCGTTTGTTTTAAAATATGTCCAGAATCTCTCCCTGTCTGCTTTTGTTTGCCTTGACCATGGTAAGAAGAGGGGGGCCCACCTGGAGTGGAAGAAGTCATGAGACCTGGCTCTGAACCACCTGTGTCCCATTTCATGGTGGCCAGGGACAGTGCTGAAATCTTTTTTCTTTATAAAATTTAGGATTCCTTCCAAATTGTTCTGTTTTCTTCCAGCTCAGAGTACTATTTTAAGCCTAACCATACATCTTTTTTAAGTTATTTGGGGGATGTTCAAGGGATGGATGCATACGTTTCTGAAAGACCTTTAAATGTAGTGTCTTCCTTTTTCTTCCCCTTCTAGCTATTGTAAGCATGTGACAACCTATGAAGAATCAAATTTTTCTCTGAGTTATCAGTTTATACTAAATCTCTTCTCCTTCTTGCTAAGAATAAAGACCTCCCTTCTCCATGAAGAAGTGAGCTTAATAGAAAAGAGACTTTTTAAAGCAAAATACAGTACAACAAAAAAGAAATCTTCAAGATCCAGGAAAGCAAGAAAATGTTGAGAAAAATGAAATGGAAACTTTCTGGGGAAAATATTTTAATAGTGACAGTAATGTCAAATTGTAATATAACATTACAGAGACTGGTGAAAAATAGAATTTTGTTGCAAGCATGTACATTCATAGAAATATATATATCAAACCACTTATTAAAATGTATATTAGAGGGGCTTCCCTGGTGGCGCAGTGGTTGAGAGTCCGCCTGCCGATGCAGGGGACGCGGGTTCGTGCCCCGGTTCCGGGAAGATCCCACATGCCGCGGAGCGGCTGGGCCCGTGAGCCATGGATGCTGAGCCTGCGCGTCCGGAGCCTGTGCTCCGCAACGGGAGAGACCACAACAGTGAGAGGCCCGTGTACCGCAAAAAAATAAATAAATAAATAAATAAATAAATTTTTAAAATGTATATTAGAAAACAGATGAAATTTGTTTGAATTTATTTTTTAAATTATGAATGTTCTCATTGTTAAAATAATAATGTGTAAATGGTATCCAGGAATTTGTATTCATTGTATTTTAAAGCTAAATTTTCTTTTTAAACTAGATCACTTCCTTAACTCTTTATATCCCAGAATAAATCCCAGATGGATTAAAGATCTAAACATTATAATCTTTTATATATACATATATAAAGTATTAGAAGAAAACAAGTGTGAATGCTGTGATGATCTTGGATCGGGGAAGGACTTTCTAAGATGTCTCAAAACCAGAAACCAAAAGGAAAAGATTGATAATGTGACTACAAAGTCAAAGGCAAATGACAAACTGGGAAAATATATTTGTAGTATATGATGGACAAAGGAATAATTCCTTTAATGTATCAATGCCACTTGCAAAGCAGTAGGAAAAAGATAAGCCAAACAAGGGATATGAAAAGATAGCTTTCTGAAAAAAAACAACAACAACAACAAAGACCAAGCTAAAAAACATGATAGGATACTCAACCTCACTCATATTAATACAAATTATGGAGATATTATTTCCCACATATTAGATTGGCAAAGATTATAAAGGTTTATAATACCTGGTGAGGATATTGGAAAATGAGGCATTCTGATTCATAGTTCATTTATTCATGCAATAAACACTTACTGAGCAACTTCTGTATGTTCCAGGTACATGCTAGACCCTCGAGGTACAGGACTGAACAAGGCCTTTAAAGATCATCTATTCTAATTGGGCAGGGACAAATAGTCCACAAATAAATAATATTTGGGGTAATGAAGTACAATGAAGAAAAAGTAAAGGGTAAGTGATCAGGTGGGCCATTTTGTAAAAATAATTGATGGAGGACCCTCTGGGGAGGTGACATTTGAGCCGAGACCAACCTGTATGAAGTACAATCAAGGGAGCAAGCCATGTAGCCATCCAGAGGAAGATCATTCCAGGCAGAGGAAACATGCCAAGGCTCTGAGGCAGGAGTACGCTTGATGGATTCAGGGAATAGCAAATCGTTTGGGTCAGCTGGAGTTTTGGGGTTGAAGGGGAGAGAGGTAACAGATGGCTTGGAAGAGGTTGCCTTCAAGGCCATGATAAGGGCTTTGGCTTTTGTCCCAAGTGTGTCACAGGAAGCCATTGGACATTTTTGAGCAAAAGAAAGATGTGATCCAACCTATGTCAAAAGGATCAGCTTCAGTTCTTCAATGTAGGAATCATCAGCATATAAGTAATATTTTAAAACGGTGAGACTAGATGGGGTCTCCTAGGCAGTTAGTATAGAGAGAAAAGCTTTTCATAGATGCTCTTCAGGAAGTTGGGCAAGTTCCCATCTACCTTAGTTTGCTGAGAGGTTTTGGTCAGGAATGGATGTTGATTTTTTTTTCAAATGCTTTTCTTGCATCTATGAGATGCAGGTTTTTCTTTTTTAGCCAGTTAATATGGTAGTTTACACTGAGTTACAAATGTTAAACCAACCTTAGATTCCTAGGATAAACCCCACTTAGTCATGATCTATTATCCTTTGAAAGTACTGTTGAATTTAATTTGCTGAAATTTTGTTAAGAAATTTCGCATCCATGTTCATAAGGAAAGTTGTTCTGTAGCTTTCTTGTGATTTCTTTATCCAGTTTTGGTATCAGAGTAATGCTATAATCACAGAATGAGTTATGAAGCATCCCCTTCTCTTCTTGTTTGTTTTCCAGAAGCATTTGTGTTGGGTTCTTCCTTTCATATAGGAGGTGCTCAATGCATGCTATTACTGTTGCAGTAATCCCCCTCTTCCCTTTCAGGCAGTAGGTGGATAAGCTTTTCCTGTGGTTGAGTAGTTTTCAGATGTGAGCGCACTCACTCAGAGAAGTAACCCTTCTTTATTAGGCTTAAATGTAACTCATAAGGTTGACATGCATGCAAAACCTTATTTTTTTTCAGTTTGTGGGTGCTGAAAACTTTCTATAGCTTTGAGCAATCTGTCTCAATATTTTTAAGTGTATGGAACTTGTTAGCAGATAGTGAAGTGAAGCTTATCTGGGTCTGGATTGGGAAAGTTTTCTTTGTGGGAAGGTTTTCAACTATAAATTCAGTTTGTTTGATATCTATAGGGTTATTCAGGTTATCTATCTCTTTTTGAGAGAGCTTTGCTCTTCAAAGGACACTTATGAAAATGAAAATTTAAACCACTGGCTGGGGGAAAATATTTGCAAAAAAATAGTTTGCCAAAAACAAGCCCTGACAAAGGGCTTGTATCTGTATAAATAATTCTTACAATTCAATAATAAGAAAGCAAACAACCCAATTAAAAATGGGCAGAAGATTTGAGCCAACACTTCACCAAAGAAAATACACGGAGAACAAATACACCCTTGAAAGATGCTCAACATCATTAGTTATTAGGAGAAAGTAAGTTAAAACCAGAAGGAGATACCACTACACACACAGTGGAATGGCTTAAATTTTAGAAGACTGCCCATAGTAAGTGTTGGCAAGGATTTGGAGCAACTGGTGCTCCCAACTGCTGATGGGAATGTAAAATGGTACAACCATTTTAGAAAACAGGTTGGTAGTTTCTGAAAAGTGAAAAATATATCTACTATATGATCCAGCCATTCCACTACTAGGTGTCTACCCAGGAAAAATAAAAGCATTTTCCACACAAAGCCTTGTGCACAGATATTCTTAGCAACTTTATTTGAGATCACCAAAAAAAGTAAACAACCCAAATGGCCATCAACAGGTGAATGGATGTGGTATATATCCATACAAGGGAATACTACTTAGCTATAAAAAGAGACGAACTATTGAAACAAGCGACAACACTGCTCAGGGGTGGGACTGGGGGGAGTATATAAGAAGCATGTCTTTCTATAACTTAAAACATTACTCTCCAAAGATCTGAACTGGAAAATTATTTGAATATGAATTTTATGGAATCAACACCATGATTTGAAGTGCTATGGTACTTCAGTTGAGTTAAGAGTTGAATTTGCTAACAAGCGCTCCAGGTGATTCTGATACACCTGGAGGGCTAAGCTCATGGCCATGCAAAGATAGCATGCATGTGCTGAAATTGAGTTAAATTTCGTATTAGAGTGTGAGAACCACTGGCCTCAGGGCTGTCCACATGGCAGGGGCACTCAGCTCCAACAGCCGCCTTCCATATCCTCGCTGGGAGCTACTTCCGGGTCCTTTCAACCCTCAGGGCACCTTAGTAGGCTGGGCAACCATTCCTTCTGTGCTGCCATCACCCCCCCCGTGTTGGCACAGGGCACCCTGTAGGTGGTCTCCTCAAGCCTTCTCTGCCTAAATACTTGCCTCAGCTCTTTCTAAACTGCAAAGGAACATGATTATGAAATAAGGCAGAAGCAGGCAAAGTGCCATAATGGATGTACAAATAGAGCCTAAAAGGAGCATTGACGGGGAAGAGACCTACACCCCTGGAAGGCTCGGGCGTGGAGGAACTGGATTCCTGGGCAGGCTGCCCCTGCCAGAAGCAGAAATCAAATCTTTTCAAATTGATTCCCCTTTCAGGGGAACTAATAAATTATTTTGCCACTAGAGTGACTTGTGATACTTGTTGATTTGGATGGAATCTCTTTTATGCATAAATCTCATTTAGTTTTGTTTTTTTTTAATTAAATTGCTTACCACTGCAGTGAAACATAATTTTACAATTTAGGGGACCACCCTAAAGGGAAGTAGAACCAAGTAGGATTTCACATGGTCTCAGATCCAGTAACCATTGTAATAGTGTGAAATCAGATACTTCTAGGGGGTGAAAATAGAATACAGCAGATACTTCTGGGAAAAACATCTTCAAATTGTTTTATGTCTCTCAATGATCAGTCTAAGCTCATGGCCATGCAAAGATAGCATGCATGTGCTGAAATTGAGTTAAATTTCGTATTTTTAGTTGTCTTACATCATCAAAACATCTCGGAAAGCACAGCTGTGAAACACACTCATTAAGCACCTATCTACTTATTGAACATTTTACACGATTTCTCATTTGATGTATTTAGATAAATCTATCCATCTACAACTACAGCAATTAAAGGTTTCATCACAGTAGATTAAAGCAAAAACTTTAAACGTGTTAACATTTTTCTTTAAAAATTTAAATCCGGTGAAAATACAATGAGCGTCTTTTCCCATGAGAATACAGAACAGTGTCCCAAACAGTTCATTAGTCTACAGGAATAGCTCATACATGTTGAACGTAGTTCTGTTGGTTTGGGGTTTTTTGTTTTTTAATCCTTCAAAAAATGCAGGTTTCTTTAGGCAGTGTGAGATTCTGTGTTAGACTTAAAAGGAGTGGGAGTGTCTCCTACCTGCCAGCTTTGGCTTCTCTTGCCTGGGATCAATCAACATTGTTATGGGAACATAATGATTGTTCCCAGGGCAGGAGCCTTATCTCACCTGAAGGGTAGCATTTCCCTCTGGCCGGGAAGCAGCAGACCTGTCACTGCCACTCAGAAGTGGCACTTCTGTAGCCCAAAGGAAGGAGGCCGAACACTGACCTGCAGAGTGTCTATGGTCCTTTGTTATCTCTTTGGGACTTTTCCCCCCTCCATTGGCACAAAGCCACCTAGGGGGAAAAAAAGAAGTACTAATTCCACCCTATGTTGACACAGAAAGCTATACTGCTTAGAAGGAAAGAAGAAGCATTACTTCCGAGTCTCAAGGAAAACCTTGAATAGAATTTCCAAAGTATGGTGGCTATAAAATTCTGTTGAGTTACTAAATATTGCAGATAGCTAAAAGTGTTTAAAAGTGTGTATTTTTATCTTGAGTATTTAGCCGGTGACTTTTTAAAATTTAAAATGCCTTTGCATTCTTGAAAGCAGAGTAAATTCACAGTATTGTCTCACAAAATGTTTTCAAGAAGCCCTTAGGGCTTCCCTGGTTGCGCAGTGGTTGAGAGTCCGCCTGCCGATGCAGGGGACACGGGTTCGTGCCCCGGTCCGGGAGGATCCCACATGCCGCGGAGCGGCTGGGCCCGTGAACCATGGCCGCTGAGCCTGCGCGTCCAGAGCCTGTGCTCCTCAACGGGAGAGGCCACAACAGTGAGAGGCCCGCGTACCGCAAAAAAAAAAAAAAAAAAAAAAAAAAGAAGCCCTTAGTGTATGTTCCCTTGTGAAGTATTTAAGCATAAAGTGACTTCAGTGCCAGACTTACCTGATAATACACTATGACTTGAGAAGAACTTACAAAAGAGTCCTTTATTGACTATAAATTAAGAACCTGCTATTTTAGCTGACTTGGCCTTTTGCCCTCTGCAACAATGATTTCCTCCTGGAACAATTATCGAATATCAAATATCCATAAAACATGTAAGGTACATGTTTTATGGATATTTGAGTTGAACAGGGTGACTCACAGATATTCCCAAAGGAATTTTTAAGTTAGAATACCACTTAAATGAAATTATCTTTTGTCACCACTGTTGTCCACGTTAATTCAGATTAAGTGATTAAGTTAAACATTACCTAAAATGAAAAAGATGGTCTCTGGATTTTAAAACTCCCAAAGTTAAAGTAGGAAAAATGTGTGCTTTACCATGTTAGAGGATAAGAAAATGTTATAAAACATGTTTACTGACTTTCACCTTTCTCTTCTTAGAAATTCACACCAGAAATAAAAGTCTCCCTGGCAAGGTCTCTGCTTCGGGTCCCTGGCACCCTAAGCAGTCAGCCTGCTGGGGCCCTCAGGCAGGGGCCAGCCCCTCGCCACGCCCATCTAGCCACAACGTCTTTCTCAAAGTGCAGCCCAGGGATCTGCGTCTGATCAAGACGGGGCTCTCCTGCCTGCCCCCTCCTCACCACTGCCTGAGGATCAGAGTGGGTGGGTTGGACTCAGAGTCTGCATTTTATCCCCTGGCACCCCACCGCCCATCCCCAGGCTCAGAGGGTAGGGACTACCCCCACACACACCTGCCTCCACCTCCCCGACCCCAGCCTACTTCAGTCGCCCCTCTGTCTGAAAAGACATCAAGGGGAGCTCCGTTCTTTCAGTTCCTCTGCACCCACAGCGCCTCCTGTTTTTGGCATTTAGTATAGCCTGATTCAGCGTGTGTCCTGGTGTCCTAACTAGGCAGGAAGTTGGAGACTGGGGGCCATTTCTCATGGCTCCATATAGAACCCTACATCCAGTGTTTGTTTAATAAATGTCTTTGATGAAAGTAATGATGATAAAAAAAGGAAAATTACAAAAAGCTTCCTACTTTCTTATTAGTTACCACAGTGCAATGATCACTACTTAATGAATGAACTTAGTTGTCTGCCTTCCAAATGTTGGTTTGGAATCAAACTGAAGTACTTTTAAGACAGAAGCGGGAAAGAAATGGACATGACTTTTGCCCACAGTCTGCCTGTGGCCTCATCCACTCTCTATACAGTACTCAGAATGTGCCAGGCACTGTCCTAAGCACTTGACCCAAATCGCCTCTTTTAATCCTTTCATCATCTCGGATGAGGTGGTACTGTATTATTTTACAAATAAAGACATTGAGACATTCCGATCCCAGGTAGCCCAGCTCCAGAATCCGTGGGCTTTACCAACTTACAGAGCTATCTCTGGAAGACCTCAACCCCTGGTGATGTCAGTTTGGCATCTAAGGAACCGCAATGCTACTCCAAACAAGGAAACATTAGCATATGTGAGAAGAGTGTCTCCTCACCAACCCCCTCCTCCCAGCCTCCTCCCCAAGCCTGTTTGTCCTTTGTGCTCCGGTCTCAGTCACAGCTCCACTGGCTAACCACCCAAGATATATGTCGCCAGCCCTCGCTACCTGTCACCGCCAGCGTCTCATCCGTCACTCAGCCCTGGTAGGTCCACCACCGAGTTTCTCTCTGGCTAGTGTCCAGTCTTCCGTCGACACAGTTACCGCCCACCTCGGGCCCTCATCTCCTTCCTCCTGGTAGGTTGCAAAACCTCTCACCTTTCCAAACATTTCTCATTCCTCTGCCAGTTATTTTCCAAAAATAGATCTAATAGGCACTTTGAGGCTCAAAACCCTTTGATGGCTCCCTGCTGCCTGCAACCCAATGGGGTGGCCTGGGGTCCATTACAGTGTGGCTCCCACACAACTTTCCCTGTCTCATGTCTTGCTCCTTCTCCCTCCATCTCGGGCAAGGGGCTCCTGAACCCTCATGCTCGGCACCTTTCTCGTGCTGTATTCTGTGTCAGGCGTGTCTGGCCTTGTCTCAGGAGAACCTTTATTCCTCCTGGATGACCCTGCTCAAATGCCATCTCCTCCACTTTCCCCACCTCGGCTCCCAGGCAGAATCCATCCTTCCCAATGCATAGAGCACACGTCTCATTAGGGCATTTACAACATTCGTGCTAACATGGCTTGGTCTCCAGATGGAGCAATGTGACTGCCAGACAGTGAGTGGAGTATGTACCTATACACCTGGGGCTGGGTGGGAGATTTTGAGGTTAAGGCACTTGAGACCTTATATGAAAAATAGAGTTCACAGAGATAAAATGATATAGGTAACATGCCGTAGAAGAAGCATATTTAGGAGATTTTACACATCTAATTGGTGATAATGAGGTTTATACAATTAATTTCCACTTATCACCATAGCTCATTAGAAACTTTGCAGGATTTCTCTTCTACACATTTTCAGTGAGATGCCTGTACCTCGGTTTTGCTTTACTAAGGATCATATGTATACTAAAAAGCATTTTTTGTGCTTTGCCTGGTCCTCCATCTACTTGTTAGAGCCTCTGATTTCTTTTCTCAGAGCTGGTGTCCTCATCTGCTGATCCCCACCGTGACCCCAGAGTAGAGTCCCATGGAGTTTTGTGACACTTTGAGGAACTTTTATTAAAAGGATTGAAGGATACCTAAGTAAGTAATGCTCAATTGTCTCCCAATTCCCAAGTAATACAACCATAGTGATGCCCACGATCATTTCAGACCAAACACACACCAGTCCCTTTCCCCTCATGGAAAGCAATTCTGATTTCTACTTCTCCTTCTTTCTTGATGCTTGTCGCAAAGTTCTCCTGATTTTTCCCTTCTCCTTTTCTCAATCTCTGAATCTTCCTTTCTCTAATTACCACCAACAGATGTAAATCAAAATTCCAGATACTGGAATTGACAGTCTCATGGTGTAGAAAAGATACACAAAAGTGAGTGTATCTACACATAAAAACCGAGTTCATGAAATGTCAACTTTGGGCAAGTGACTATCCCTTTCCCTGTTTCCTACCTATGAGATTAATATCTCTTGTATTAAAATTTGATGAGGTGCTACAGCTTTACATGGATATTATTTTATAGTTGAAGACGTTTTACCACTAGATACCTTTTCTTCGAAGAGTAAAATATGCAAATGGGAGCCAGCAAGCAGAGCCAGGGCCTCCCAGCCCCGCTGCCTGTGGCGTTTTCTTGAACTGGCAGGAAGCATCATGGCTCCACCTCACTCCGCGTTAGTCACAGGCAAGAGAGGTTTCCTGTTGCAACTGTTGAGCCTTCACTGGAATGACTGATCTACAGTGAAGTCATAAGAAAGAATGTGAGATATCTGGGTTCTAGTTGTCAGAAGGAGGGTGACACCCAACCTGACATGGCTCCTTCTGCCTCCATTCAGAGACAGGGAGAGAGTCCGGATGGAGGGCCAGGTATTGGACGAGACTCACCTGAGACCACAGTCATCCTGGCCCAACAGGTGGCCAAGGGGGGTAGGGGCAGAGTCTCCAAGAGCAAAAGCACGTTTGCAGCAAAGCCACTGAAGACATTGGAAAAGAGAGTATGTGGAGACCACAATGTGGAGAGTCAGTGCTTGGGAATCAACCTAGAGAACAATCGAACGCCATCTCCCAAGCCAGAAGTTGTCACAAGGAGCCCCAGCCATGGCCCTGCCACCTTTGAAGTGTCCAGGCTGTTTTATGACGGGGCCACAGGCGAAACCCCAGAATATCGGGCAGAAATACTCACATAGCAGCAGCACCACAACCTAGAGGGAAAGTGTGAGATTTGGAAACAAGATGCCTGGGTTCATGTCCCGAATTTACTGGCTATGAGACTTTGAAAATATTGTTTGATCTCTCTGGACCTCGTTTCTCCATCTACAAGATGGGCGTAACCCTCTCTACCTCGTAGGGTTGCTTTAAGAATCAGGTGACTCAGGTACGTGATCGCTTTGAGCACCAGCTACCTGCAGGAGGTTGTGTCATTACCATCCTGAAAAACAACAATCGTTGGTCCTCTGTAATGGGCTCATCCCCACGCTAGATGATGAGGGATTTTTAAAAATATGACATATAGTTTCTGTTCCTTAAGCAGCTTATACTACAGTGAGGGAAATGGGGAGATGGAACATTTAATGTTTATTGAGTTCTAATAGGTCTGGCATTGTTTGAAACACTTTTCATGAAACAAAACAAACCTATCAGCCCTTGGTGATAGGGATCTCTCATAGTCTCCAGTTGAGGAAACTGAGGCTCAGAGGTTCCAGAATCTCCTAAATCACAGAGCTGGGAGGCGAGGGTGGAGATTCCACACCCTCCCTTCCACACCCCATTTGTCCGGCGTGGATGACTTTCATCTCACAGGACGCACTGGCAAACGGGGTGAGACACAATGGCTCTGGTGAACTGGCTGGTACAGATTCTTGGATGTCAGGCATGGAGGCTGTGCCCTTCAATATGGGCTGTTTCAGGGTGAGGTCCCTGCCTGTGACAAGCCCTGCACATGGCTGGTCAGGCTACAGTTAGGTCGCATGGCCAACAAACAAGTGCTTGGATGGATGGGACAGAGTTCCTGCCCTGCTGGTCTCTAAAGAAGATGGAAGCCAACCATTCAGGGCCTTTGAGCCAGGCATTGCATGAGATTCTGTAACTGCATTATCCTTTGTAACTCTGCAAAACTTGATACTGTTTTCCTCATTTTACAGTTGAGAAAACTGGGGACTGGCAGTGAAGTAGACTGCTTAAAGTAAAAACAGGAGGCAGATCTGAGATTTGAATCCAGATCTTATGCACTTAAAGTCATCCCCTCAAACTCATGCAAAACTGAATTAACTAGAAGGCACAGATGCTCGTGATGAGTGGTTATTCAGGGGTAGCTGAGGAGCTGGGGGATGGGAAGGGTTCCTGGAGGAGATGGCATTGGAAGTTGGCCTTGAAAGACGATGCAGGACAGGGGTGGTGAGGTGGAGAGAAGGAACAGCACAGGAAACCCGGGGCCTGAAACTGCAGGATGTATTCAGGGAACTCTGTGATGGGGTCCAGGGCATTGGGGGCTTTTAACTGGGACATAAATCTGGAACTGTAGGTTGGGGCCAAATTGGGAAGGAACTTGAATGCCAGGCTTAGGAGCTTGGACTGCAGTCTATAAACTGTGGGTAGCTAAGATCAGAACTATTCTTAGCAACCATTCTTAGAGTTGGGGGACACTGGAGCTGGAAGGGACCAGATGACCTGTCCAACCTCATCCTTTTCCGGAGGCCCAAAGAGAAGTGACTCTACTGAGGTCACCAGCAGGTCAGTAGAACTTGGACTAGAACACAGGTCTGTGACTCTCCCAATCCACTTCCCGGTCCACCTCTTTACTTCCACAAGTCTGTTAAAACCAGGTGGTCTCCTACGGGAGAGGGGCCCAAAATTCGTTTCCTATTCTGAAGCCCATGACTTGGGAAGTTACCTCAAAGATCCTCCTTCTCTTAAGAAAAAAAGGACCCAGGGGCTTCCCTGGTGGCGCAGTGGTTAAGAATTCACCTGCCAATGCAGGGGACACGGGCTCAATCCCTGGTCCGAGAAGATCCCACGTGCCGCGGAGCAACCAAGCCCATGCGCCACAACTACTGAACCTGTGCACTAAAGCCTGCGAGCCACAACTACTGAGCCTGTGTGCCACAACAACTGAAGCCCGCGCACCTAGACCCCGTGCTCTGCAGCAAGAGAAGCCACCACAATGAGAAGCCCACGTACCGCGACAAAGAGTAGCCCCTGCTCGCGGCAACTAGAGAAAGTCTGCATGCAGCAACGAAGACCCAACGCAGCCAAAAATAAATAAAATTTAAAAAAGAATTGTTAATTTAAAAAAAACATGGATTGCTCACTCATAGGGTCTAGTTATCATACATCCATACGAAGAAATAATATGCAGCCATTTTTAAGGTGCAGTAGATGTATAGGTGCTGACATGGAAAATGTGCAAGACCCTATAGTAAGTGAAAGCAAGCAAGCTGAGGAACTGGGCACAGTATGCATCCCACTGTATAAGAAAATAAAACATGTATGTTTGTGGATGCATATGAAATATCTGGAAAGTTCTACGAAAACTGGTAACAGTGGTTATCTCTGGGGAGAGGGACAGGAGGGAAGAGGGAGCAACTCCATGCTCTAAACCCTCTGTATTGCTTACATTTCCTTCTCCTTTTTTTACTATAAGCATGTATTATTTTTATAATTTTAAGAGTAGTAAAAATATTTAAAATAAGGAAGGTATTGCCAACAGCTCATAGATATGTATTTTAACTTCTATTTTAGAGAGCTCTTGGAGACAAACTAAATAAGCCAATACTCAGATTTACAAAATAGACCCAATGTTTTTTATTAGTACATCTAAGTTCTAATAACCTCGGGCCTTTACTGTTCTTGTTTTTGGATTTATGGTTTGATATTTATTCATTCATCCCATATTTATTTTGTGCCTATCGCGTATCAGGCAGTGGGACTGAAGCACGAGGTCGTGCGTCTTCTGCAGTAGGAAAGTCATTTAAGCCAATCCCCGATGTGGTCCAGATGGGAAGAGGCTGAGGGCCAGAAGAGGTGCCTGCAGAGGAATGCACCCATCCAGTGAACACTTCCTGGACAGCTTCTACGTGAATACCAGGAGGCTGGGGACAGTAAAATGAAAGCGGTACAGTCCCTGCCCTCTCTTGAAAAGCTCCCACTTATGGTGGAGACAGAAACAAACAGAAAATCGAGTATTACAAACAGAATGTGGTAAGTGTGGTGATGGGGTGATGCACAAGTACCATGGGTGCACGTGGGCCACTTAACCCAGCCTAGAAGGCCGGGAGGACAGCTGGAGGAAGGGGAGGGGGTCCTAGCCCAGCCTGGACGCTTGAGTGGAGTTTGCCAAGCAGGAAGAGGGGGAGCAGGGGCTGGGGGGCAGGGAGTGTCCTTAGCAGAGCAGAGCAGGGGCAGGAGCAGAATTGCAGAAGTGTGGGCGGAGCTGTTCAGTCACACTCACGCTAAGGCGTCTGGACTTTATCCTGAGCGTAAAAGGTGACACGATCTAAAATTTGTGCTTGATAAAGGTCACTCTGGCCACATCTGGAGACAGATTAGAGGAAGAAGAGGGAAGGATGAGGTAAAGAGACATTGTTTCCCAACTTGAGTCACGTCTGCGGCACAACTCTGCCGATTTGCACCATATCTGGGGACCACCTGTACTATTATTTACTTAATTTTTTTAAGTTAGCCCACTTTAAAAATATAATTTATTTAAACAAGATAGTGAAGAATAAAAAAGAACAGACTCCCTGGCTCCAGCGTGGTACCCAGGGCTAGAGGACAGAAACTGGAAACGGCAGAAGGGCCTGATGGTGAGAAGCGTCTGTGGTTGCCGTGTTAGGTCCCAAGAGGCCTAGAGAAAAGGCAGCAGGAAGTTGGTGGGAGTGGATGAGGGACCAGCTGGTGCTGAAAAAAGGCCCTAATGGCCTCCATGCTGCTAAATGCTCATCTTCCTTAGCCTCCTGGCAGCACGGGACCTGGCTGACCACCCTTCCTCCTGGCTTCCTTTTCCTCCAGTGTTGGTCCCATTCTTTCCTCTCTCTCTGCCACAGAGATGCATCCCATCTCCAGGCTCTCAATACCATCTCTGTGCTGATGATTCCTGGAGGTCATTTCAAACCAGACTTCTCTCAGGACTCCAGGCTCATACCATCTGCTGATACATCTACTTGGATCTCTAATAAAAACCTTGAAATGAACATGACCAAAATGAAACCCCGACCTCCTCCAGACCTTCTCTGCCTGCAGTCTTCCCCATCTCAATGATGGCCAAGCATTCTTTTCAGTTTTCAGCTGAAAACCTTGTAGTCCTTGACTCTCTGTTTTTTCTCTCACACCCTATATCCGATTTTCAGGAAATCCTGTTGGTTTTACCTCCAGAATAGATCCAGAATTTGACCACCTCTCACCACTCCACCCTACCACCCTAAGCCAAGCGACTAGTATCTTTGGCCTGGTCTCCCTGCTCCCACATTTGTCCCCTACCACCCAACAGCCAGCTTATTTACTTTCAAACAGGAGTGAGGTCATGTCACTGCCCTACTCCAAAACTTCCAATGCTTCATCTCACTCGGTAGATGCCAAAGACTGTACAAGGGCACCTAAGCCCCACAGGGAGTGTCCCCTGCCCCCATTACCTCCCTTGTCCTTCTGTTCTCCAGCCCTTCTGGGCTCCTGCTGTCCACCGGGCGTCCCCACCTTCCCCAGGGCTGAGCCTCTGCCTGGACCACCCCTCCCCCACCTCCTGAAGGCCTCACCTCCTTCAAGTCTTCAAATCCGAGGCCACCGCCTGCTCCCCAGCTGCCTGCTCTGCTTTATTTCTCTCCTGCAGTGGCCACTTTCTAACATATCATACAATTTATTTTGTCTACGGTCTGTTACAGCAAGAAGGATGCTGGAAGAAGGCAGGAAATTTCGTCCCCTCTTTTCACTGCAGTATCCCCAGCATCTAGAACAGTGCCTGGCATAGAATATTTGTTGAATGAAGAGCAGACCCTGGAGAAGGGAGCTTCGGCTCAGGGAGGACAACTGCGGCCAGGAATAAGTAAGGGCGGAAATGCATGGAAGTTGGCTGGTGAGAGGAGTGAGACGGCTTTAGGGGTGCCGGGAGGGGCGGCAGTCGGGGAGGAGAGTGCAGGGTGGCGGGTGAAGTCGGGATGTGGTTCCCAGAAGGCTAAGACGTAGGCAGAGATGGAAGTTCGGGACCGGTGGGGTCGTCCAGAGAGGTGGGGCCCAGGAGAGGGGAGGGGCAGGCACTTGGGACGGAGGCGGCTCCCGCGAGGCTGGGGCGACCACGCCACGGGCACCCACGCTGGCCGCACCGGGGGCGGGGGAGACAACGGGTTAGGAGACTGTGGCAGTCTTCCAGTGACATAGGGGACAATCTTAAGTGGATGAACAGGGGGTTCTAAAGCCAGACAGTGTCGGTGGGCAAGACGAGCAGGGAGACATCTGAGCTTCCTCGGGTAAAAGCCAGAGCCAAGTAAGTGCACGCGGACTGAGAGGTGAGCGGGGGCACGAGGAGGGCGGGGCGCTCCACAGCGCCCAGGCGGGAAGGTGCCCGAGGCAGCCGAGCGGCGGACCGCGGGCACCGGTGGGGGGGCACAGCCGCCGGGTGGGGAAGCTCCATCACTGGAGCAGCGGGTGGCTTGGGTGGGCGGGCGGGCGGGGAAGGAAGAGCGCCCAGCGCCCGGGAAGGCGGCGCCAGGGCACGGCCCGTCCCGCGGGTGGGCGGCCGAGGGCCGTGACCGTGGCGCAGAGCGGGGACGCAGCGCCTGGCCGCCCTGCCGTGGGAGCGCGGAAGACCGCCGAGGGGCTGCAGGTGCGCGCTAGGAGCCTCGCGCTTTGCCAGTCCGGACAGGAGGGAGGCCACGAGCGCCGGGCACGCCACACTGAGGCGGCCACGCGGAGCGGCGGGCCCCCGCCCGCGCCGCTCGGCCCCGTTGCCTCCCTTCGGCCCCTCCCCGGCGCCCCGGCGCGCCGGCCAATCAGGCAGCGCCGCCAGGCTCCCGGCCCCGAGGCCCAGCCCCGTGCCGGCGCGCCGCCAGCCAATAGGAGGCCGAACCCGGGCGCCCTGTGCTCGCTGCCCGCGCGGAGCCGGCTCAAAGCGAGAAAAGCGAACCCAGCCTGTCGGGGCCGCCGCTCTGGATCTGCCGCCGCTGCCGCCGCTGCCGCCGCCGCCGCCGCCGCCGCCGCCGCCGCCGCCTCCTCCTCCTCCCCCCGGATCGGGTGTACTGTCCCAACCCGAAAGTCCAGTTCTGCGGCCCGGCAGCGGCGAGCGAGCACGATGACACAGGAGTACGACAAGTGAGTGAGGGCGCCGGCGGGCGAGTCCGGCCGTGCGGCCGGGCCCCTGTTGCCCGGCCGGCCGGCCGCACCTGCCGCGAGGCAGGTGCGGGCGGGCGGGCGAGGCGAGGGCCGGGGCGGGTGCGAGGTCTGGCGGGCGGGCGGGCGGGGGGCGCCGGTGCGAGGCCGGGCGAGGAGGCGGGGGTGCCAGGCTGGGAGGGCGGGCGGCGCGCGTCTCGCCGTCCGCCTACTTCTCCGCCGCGGCCTCTGCCTGTCCGCACCCCCGGCCGCCTTTGTTCCCCCGAAGACCCCTGAGGGGACCCTTGCCTTGGGGGCCTTGACTCCGGAGAGGAACCGCCACTCCCGGCCTCCGCGTCCTGGTCTGGGGGACCATCCCACGGGCGCGCCCCGCTGCTGCTCTCCGGTGGCCCGGGTGCGCGGCGGGAGCTTCGGGGCGCCCCGCTCGCGGGCTCGGGCTCTGCCCGCCGGCGGCCCCGTGTCCCCACCGGGGCGTTTTCGCTCAGGGGGGACAGTGGAGCTCTTTGGGACGCGCTCCGCGGCTGGAAAGGGAGAGCTTCTCAGGTAATCTCTGTCGCTCAGCCGTGTCATTCGGCCAGGCTGCTAGAACTTCCGAAAGGAGAAATTGAGGGGAAAGTGGAAGTGCTCCGGTGTCCTGGCATTTTCTTTTCCCTGCTTGAGAAAATTGTTGCAGGAGTTTTTTTTCCCACTTGCCTCACTGATGGTAATTACAGATTATTGCAACTAGCAATGCTCAGAAATATCAAGAGGATGGAACTTTGAAATCAGGATGGTAGACTAGAAAGCACTGTGCTTACTAACGTGCTTTTTGGCGATCGTGATTAAAGAAATATTTTCACAAATGTGAGGCGATAATGTAAGATGCTAACATTAAGAGACACTGGGTGAGGGACAGTTCTGTATTTTCTTTGCAGCCTTTCTGTAAATATAAAATTGCTCCAAAAAAGAGAAGAAACAGAAAAACCCCGAAAAACCCCAAGTAAATCGCACCAGACCAGTCAGTGTATTTGAGATCAGTAAGTCCAGGGCAGAGGGGTAACTCTCCCAGCTTTATAATTATTTGCTGAGAATCACTTTGTTTAAGGGTGCTCTTCTTGTGGATGAGAGGTTTAGATGTTATTATGTATGAATAACTTAAATTTCAGTTAATCTTGTGGTGTAGAATATGCAGATAAATTATTGCTTGAACTGTACTTCAGAAGTCTTCCAGAGATCATTGATGAAGGGTTTAAGACTCAGGGAGAGGACAGTGATGAGGCTTTAGGGACTAACAACAGCCTGACTGTCATGAGGAAGTAGACTAAAAAAGGCAGCTGGTTTCGTGTTTATTTCTTGACTTATAGTTTAGATAAGGCATATTTCCAGAGCTCCAGTTTTGGCCTTAGGCACAGTTTGGAAATGTAAGACACCTTCAGGGTGATCACAAACAAAACCAGTGGCAAAAAATATTTATTTTCTGTTGCTTGTGCAGAGTTGGGATGGGGGTGGGAGAAGAAGGGAGGCTGAAAAACTAGCATTATGGGAATTGAATGAGCCAAGTGCTGTCATAATCTTCTGGAAGTAGCTATTACACTATTAATAATAGCGTAGGACACCAAATCACCCCCAAGCTACCACTGGTTCAGTAGCTGTTCTGTCCTCCTGATGGCACAGGGAATGCCCCTTTATATATTACATAATTTTTTTTAAATTTGAGATTTGTGGAAAGTCTTCATTTGTAAACCAACCATGTGCTTTGAACAGCCCATCGTGTTTGTGTTAAAATAGTATACCACCTCAAAACTTTTCCTACCAAATGTGAGCTCCTAGGACTTTAGGAGTAAAAACACTGGCTTTGAAATAAGACGGTTTTGACTGAGGATACATTAAGTTGTAGGATTTTTTTCCCCCTTTTTTTCAAAGATGTTCTCCTTTTTCTGAATCTGTATCTGTTTTTAAAGGGCCTGGGTGACTGCCAAACCCTAACCTTGTTGATTACTTGAGAAGATAATCAATCTTTCTACATTCACTTTTAGAGTAGGTAGGTCACCTTTAGGCAATTTACATATTTCATTTGTGTGTTGCAATGAGAACTGATCCTTTAATTTGCTTTGTTAGGATGGTGATAATTCAGAGTAGCTCTGAATATTTAAAAAGCTTTTCTTTAAAAAAAAAACTGCTTGATTTTGCTGGAGGTAGTGTTCCACTTCTCTTTATTGACTTACTGAACAGAACCAACTGAACAGTTACTGAGGCTGTTTACATTTCAAGTTTTTGGAATCAGTAATGTTTGCTTTAATCTTTTAAGTTAAATCTTCTATAAGACTCTACTAAGTTCTCCGTTGATTTTTCTGGATTTTTCCCACCGAACTACAGTGTTAAAGTGGAACAGTTCTTGCCCAGTATGAAAAACCAGTAAAGATTTTTAAAAACTGATTTCCCCACTTATTTCCTTAAAAACCTCTTTTTGTTCAGTGGCTGCATTTATTGTTGTAGATTCTTAAGTGTTTATCTCTACGACAAACAGTTAACTCCCATGCCAGAGAATTGTGCCTCCTTATTGATTTACAGTCCCCTTTGGCCACATTCCATGCTCAATCTGCTGGTAATCAGTAGAATATTCTAACTCTCTCTTATACCCCCGAGGATTAAACCAAGTAGCCCTTTTTCTTTCCGTCTTCTCCTCCTCCCCCCATTTGTTTGTAGTTTTTAAGGCATGGCATCACCGGGAGAAAGAGGGAGATATCATATACCAGCGTGGTGATTGAACCATATATACTCTGTTTAAGAGGGTACAGTCCTGGATGTATATGTCTGAAGAGAGTGAATGTTCTGTTTTGCCTTACTTTGTCCTTGTGTTTGTTTTTGTAAAGTGTTTGCATAGCCTGACATTTTCTTGGAGTGGGTTTTTGACTTTTACTTTTGGGGTTTTTTTGTGCCAGGTAGTGCGTCCTGGGTTCCATGTGCAGGTTAACTGCAGGTTCCCTGGCTGCCTAAATACCTTATATCTTACTGGGTGACCCATTGGGCTGCATTTAAGTGGGTTGTCTTCTGATCTTGTCTTAATTTAACTTTACTAGGGTCATTGATGAAACAATGGACTATTTTATTGGACCATCAAGGAGTTGGTTGTTTGCCTTTTTAAAAATTAGCTTATGATGACTTGCAGTAGAAAAAGATGTGAGATACATATATATATATTTTTTTTCTTTTTAAAAAAATTTCTCCTAAGCAAACGGCCAGTGTTGGTTCTTCAAAAAGATGTGAGATACATATATATATATATATTTTTTTCTTTTTAAAAAAATTTCTCCTAAGCAAACGGCCAGTGTTGGTTCTTCAGAATGAAGCACTTTATCCACAGCGTCGTTCCTACACTAGTGAGGATGAAGCCTGGAAGTCTTTCCTGGAAAACCCTCTCACCGCAGCCACCAAAGCGATGATGAGCATCAATGGAGATGAAGACAGTGCAGCTGCGCTGGGCTTGCTCTATGACTACTACAAGGTGGGGTTGCCTGCTGTTTAAAAGCCCTGACATCAGTCCAAGGCACACTTGATTCAACAGCATGTAAAACAGTAATTTGCTGGTAGAATGTAATGCAGGTCGCTTCTGTAGTGGCTATAAGTAGTTTAATGAGTACTTTGACTTACTGTGGTTCAAAGCTGAAAATCTACAATCATAGAATCAACGGGTCATTTTTAAAATGTGTAAAGTAGCCAGCTGTTCTGGCTCTATCTGAAAGGTGAAGCTCCCATAAAAGAAGATGTTGCCTGTGCCTTAATGAGATTGATCATTTTTCCAAAGGTAGTTCTTAGTGCCATCAAGAGTGGACATTGGTTCATTGACCTGTGCTCTAACCTCTAGTCCTATGTAGTCAGAGTGGTTTCCTTTTCCCTAAATGATATTACAGAGCATTTGATTTGATTTGAGATTGTGGGATTCATGAAAAAAACAAAACCCGTATTTTCTAGCCTTGGACTTTCTAGTTCTAAGGTCAGGATATATTTTGTTGCCTGTTCCTAGAAATTTGGATTAGTCTTAATTAAACACAGCCTGTTCTCCGCCTGGAGTTTTACATGGTGTTCATATCTGGGGATGACACCCCTGATCTGTACCATCATCATTATCCTAATAATACTACTACCACTTACCGATTACCTGTATTGTGCTAGCCAGCGTTACCAGAATGAATGTGACTTCTCATCCCGCCAGCAACCCTGGAAAATACGTGCTATTATCCCTGTTTTGCAGATGATAAAAATAAGATTCTCAGGTCACACAACTAGTACGTGTTGCAGCCAGGGTTTCAGGTTGTGCCCTAGCACCCCCCCCCCATCAGTGTGCCTTGCTGTCCTGTGGGGGACAGGCTCTGCTTGCTGGGTTCACTCTGGCATTCTTCTCTCTGACCCATAGCCCGTATATATATGAACTGTAAGGTACAGCCCAGGAATGGCTATATATTACAGCTTATTTTTACCATCTCTTTGTTTTTGAAACGTTCAAACCTATAGAAAACTTAGAATAACAAGATAATTAACTCCCAGATACTCTCACCCAGATTCACCAGTTGCCTGCCCTCTGTTACATTCTGACACTGTATTCTTCTCTGAATACAAAAAATGCAGAGGGTAAAAAACAAAGAAGATAGTTTGATTATCAAAATGGGGGGGGGGTGACCTAAACAAAAGATTTAATTGATTTAATTGTTTTCTGGTATGAGGCCATGTGTCCAGCTTGTGTTTGAGGTCTGAGGTAAGTTTTTTTTTCCCTTAAATATGAATGGAAACTTACACAGTAACCAAGGATGCTAGAAGAAACCCTTGCCTGGGACGTGTGCCACAAAGAGTTCCTTTGAAGTAGAACTTATATTATCTGTTCTTCTTATGGCTTGTTTTATTGACTCAGTGTAAAACCATAAGTTTCTAAGTATTAATTATGAAGTTTGAAGTTACATATTTTTAATTGAAACTTTTGAGAATGGGAGAAACCCAGCAAGTTTAGTGCCAGAAAGACCTATGTAATAACACTAATTGCAGTGGTTGTATGTGTGTGTATTTTAAATAAAGGGTCATCCTAGAAGTATTTTACATCTTAGGAGGAGATAAATCCTCATGTCTGTCCATTAAGGGTGGCAATCTTAGTAGTACTGTATGTCAGCCTTCCTGCAATAGCTGTAGGGTTATTCATTTTCCTTTTTAAATAAACTGACTTATTTGTTTCAATTCTTTGGGTGTAACTATCAGTCATTTTTATATCATAACTTTGGTAAAGCTTTAAAAGCATGTTGTTAATACGTGAAACGATAATTTATTTTGTCTTTAAGGGTAGAATAAGAATGTAGGAATAGAATTTCTACGTTCACATTGAAAACCAGTTTCAAACGTCTTAGCGGTTTTGGAGTACATGTTGGGAATAAGTCTCAGCTGGGTTGATGTCTGCAGTACACCCAGTAATGTTTGCCCGCTGTCACCTCCTATGCAAAGAGGAGCAGAATCACAAAAGGAATAGACCCAACAGAGTTTGATTTGTCCTTTGGGTAACAGACAGCGTGAATCCCAACGTATCTTAAGAAATTTACCATTTGGAGCCAACATTTGGATCTTGGAGTGAACTGTTAATATGGCTGATCCTTTTGGCTGATCCTTTTGATTTTGCGTTTGATCTGAAAGGAAGGGTAGCAGAGAAGAGCAGGGAGGATGTTGAAAGAGCCCAGTTGTGTTTTCAGTAGCTTCTTTATTACATTATGTAGATAAATGGGTAGAACCAGACCAGAGGCATTTCTTTTAACAGATAAAACCCAAACTCCATGACAAAGTAAATTTTGGATATTCTGAACTTATTTGACAACTAAATAAAAGTTGGTTTTTACATATCAACCCGGTGACCAGATTGTCACCTCCTTGAGGGCAGATACTGTCTTATTCATCGTGTGTCCTCAGAGCCTGGGGTTCGGTAGGCATCAGTAGACATGTGAATGGTTGAGCTTACTGAAAAGTAAGGACTGTATCTCTACTTCATGAGTAAGAACTAAATTGTTGTCATGTGTGTTTAATATCTCAGGTTCCACGAGAGAGAAGGTCCTCAACAGCAAAGCCAGATGTTGAGCACCCAGAGCCAGATCATAGCAAAAGGTAATGTTTAATGTAGAGCATAAAACAGTACACTTGAAAATGCCAGGTTTCTGTGAAAGTAAAGCAAAAGTTTGTTTAAATGAACAGGCGCTAGTGGAAGAGATGGGTAAGTTGGACTCTTAATTTCTGAATTCAGATTTCATTACTGATTTGTCTCTTACTAATTATGATTCTATTGCTGAGAAGTCACCCGTTTCTTTAGGTGTAGTTGCCTTTTCTAGAAAACAAAACAATAACTTTCTCCTCACCCAAAGGGATGTTTTTAGTAATCACGTGAGTGCACTGTTTGCTTATTTGTCTTTTAGGTTCTCTTAAGAAGGATGTGGCTTAAGGCAATGGTGGGGGTCCATTAAAAAAAATAAGTATCAATGATCTTGAATAACTGCCTAACTGGGTAAAATTTAATAAAGTATGTTCAGCTGTATTCCAGACTCCTGTTGAGGTTATTTTTGAAATCTTTTAGGTTAAAACTTTCAGAAATTCAAATTAAGGCTTGACTTTATAGCCATGAAGAAAAAAAGTTAAATGTGCCTTTTAAGTTGCCCTGTGTTCTATTAGTAATAAAAGAATAAAACATTTTTGAAGAAAGAATGATCACTCAGAATCCCCCTGTGCTCACGGTTTAGTTGTTTGCCGTTTGGGCGTGCAGGCGCATTTTATGGGGCTGTGATTATGTTCACAGATAGGATTTTCTTCTACTCAGTATATTTCATAAATATTTTCCATATTGCTGTTTTAATCTTCATAATTTGGAAAAGGGCTTATGGCTTTTATTTTTTAATTTTTGTTGTAGGCACTTTCAAACGTAACAAAAGTAGAGAAATAGTATAAGCCAGTAGGTACTCAGCTTCAACTTACTTCCTCCTTTTTGATCTACTCTTCCCTCTTCTCCAACTTTCTAATTAATTAATTTTTAAATTTTATTTATTTTTGCTAGAGTATTTTAAGGCAGACCCTAGCTATCCTTAACATTAAGGCTGTATCTGATTTTTGCTATTACAGAGCCTTAATGAACAGCTTTCTAAATAGCTTTTTCCTTTTCCTCTAAAGAAATTTCTTTAAGACAGTCTTGGGAGTGAACTTATGTTTTAAGGTTTGAATATTTTATTGATCTTGAAATGTGCAAAGTTGCCGAATAGCTTTTTTCCCTTAAAGGTATCAGCCTATATGGTTTGAGGGGGCTTTGAAAATGTATCAATTTTACTCTAAACTAAAAATCATCTTATGTTGCCCAGGATATTTATTAAGCCAAAAGTAATTTGTACAAATATATCTGCTGGTACGATGTAATCATAGGGTGGGTTTTTTTTGTTTTTTTTTTTTTTTTTGGTGAACGGGAAAGCACGTGAGTCTAGTACTGGGAGAAGTGGTGGTTGGGGACCAGTACCTCACACTTGCTGAGCCCTTGTGTGTCAGGCATCGTTACATGCATTTCAGTGTATTCTTGTCTCATCCTCATCACCACCTTGTGAGGATACGTACCTCATTATCCCCATTTTATAGATGAGCACGCAGTGACTGAGAGATTTTGAATCTACATTGTCTGACTGCAGAGTCTGTACTTTAACCACCAGCCTATACTGCTCCAGTTAATCACGTTTGTAGCTTCAGGCTTCTAGTACAATAGGATCATTTTATTAGGATTATTGGAAATAAAATATAGTAGAGGAAAGCTCTGAGTTCTCAGCATTTCAAATGAAATTTTACTCAATACTTTTGGATTTTACTTGACCTGTAACTAGAAAGCATTTTTTTTCCTTTCTCTGGTAATGGGTTGTTGTGCCATTTCCTGTTTATTTGGTTTCTACCAAGTATATTATTATTATTGCCTGGGACCCAGTAGCCCAGTGCCATTAGGAAAATAAAAATTGTCAAGGAACTGTATCAGCACTGAGTTTGAAAACACAGTTTTCTTTTCTTTTCTTAAAGAAATAGCATATCAAACGTGACTGAGCAGCCCCTCATTTCTGCTGGAGAAAACAGAGTGCAAGTGCTGAAAAATGTGCCATTTAACATTGTCCTTCCCCATGGCAACCAGCTGGGCATCGACAAGAGGGGCCATCTGACAGCTCCTGACACCACGGTCACTGTCTCCATAGCAGCGATGCCTACCCACTCCATCAAGACGGAGACCCAGCACCACGGCTTTGCTGTGGGGATCCCCCCAGCAGTGTATCATCCTGAGCCCACAGAGCGTGTGGTGGTTTTCGACCGGAACCTGAATGCTGACCAGTTCAGCTCTGGTGCTCAACCTGCAAACGCTCAAAGGCGTACTCCAGACTCTACCTTCTCAGAGACCTTCAAGGAAGGCGTTCAGGAGGTACAGGAAATGAAAGCATCTTCCTAAGACGCTGTGTGTTTGTATAAGTATTGGGTTCCACCTCTTCCTTGTTATGTAAGCTTGAAACTCAGCCTGAAGTCAGTGGATTGGGAACAAGAGTTGTTTTTCTTTTTTTCTTAAAGAGAAAAGGTCCATGGGTATAATTTGTAAACTAAACCTATAAAACCAGAAATTATTATCAAGGGCACATGGCTAATCTTACAAGCAGCTGAGTTAACAATTATGATTTCAGCAAAGTGATTTGCTGGAGGATGAGAAGGAGAGCCGCATACATAATCTTCCGTGGACGGACAGCAGACATAGACACACAGTCTGTTTTCGGCTTTTGTCCTAGACCAAAACAAGCTCCCCGCAACTGGTCTTCATATAAAATGATTTATCATATATTTGCTTAGTGTTTCTTGCTTGGTACATTGTTGGGGAGGCGGGTGGAGCTTGATGACAAGTGCATTGTGTGACATTTACCAATTAATTCCAAGTACTTCTGAGGGCTCCGTGGTGATGAACACGTCACTCGGGTGAAAGTTAGGGGCTGAGGACGTTTGGACCTGTATTTAATGACCTATGGGGGAAAGGAGCATCCGCCTCCACTTACGGAGTGAGGAGAATAGTAACCTTTCCTGGGAAAGTGCACCGACCCATCGAGCCACGGTGCCGACTTGATACTGTATCTTAACTTGGTGCAGCAATAGAGCTGACTCCTAAAAGTCATGAGATTTCGGTTGCACATTCCAGAGTTTGGACCGAATTGGGATGTGTGGGAAAGATGGGAAAAGAGAAGAAGGAAGCGCTTTGTGGGAGCACTTAGTAAATTGTCTTAATTTAATCAAGGGATGTATAAATGGGTGTTTTTTTCTTTTTAATTTTCTTTTAAAATTTTTTGTAGAGTTAAAATTTTTGTTTCAGACAAATTTTGAAAGAGTGGTGGGTTGCTGTAAGCCACATACTCTGATGCTGTACCAGACGTTGGATTTTAGTGAGCCTGATAACCAGTTACATCGTTGTGGCTTATCACGTTGATATTTCAGGTTTTCTTCCCCTCGGATCTCAGTCTGCGGATGCCTGGCATGAATTCAGAGGACTATGTTTTTGACAGTGTTTCTGGGTAATAGTTGTCTTTTAATTTGATTTTTAACTTTCAGCTTGTACGACTTACTTCCTTTTTGTTAATTTGATCTTGGAAAATCAGAGGTGGCTTTCGCAGCTTTCAACTTTACTTTCTTGCAGTTAGTGTGGTGACATCTTTGCTGGAGGACATTTGCTTTGGTGCATTCAATTTTGCACTCTGAACTGTGTTTCATGTTCCCCTAATTCTTGGTGTTGGTGCTTTTTCTTTCCTTTGGTTTCTTTATATGATGGTAGTAGTAGTGGTGGTAGAATGGAATCTCAGAGAAGAGGTGAAGGGATTAAATTAGATCTGAGGTCCCTTCTGTTTCCAAAAGTGTATAATTCTGTGAGAATTTAGGAATAACATCAGGTGGATAAAGGCTTTTATATTTTTATTAGTCCCACTAATGATAAAATAAATGAAGTCAACTGTTTACTGGGCTGACAACCTCTTTTATACGTCACAAAATTGCATCTCACTCCGGAAATATCAATATTTTCCAAGTTATATATAAACATCTTGAGTTTTTTTAGGAGTGTCATTTCATTTTATGCATTTTTATGTGTGCTGTATTTTAAAATAAAAGTTCTATTTAAAAGTCTAGGATTTTATGGGAATTGAGACTGCCTTATAGACCTGCCTCAAGGTACAGGAGTCACAAACCCAAATGCCTTCAGGATCTAGGATAGAGGTCAACAAACTTTTTCTGTAAAGGATCAGATAGTAAATATTTTAGGCTTTGTGGGCCATACAGCCTCTGTCGCAACTGACCAGCTTTGCCCAGCTCTGTCCCTGAAGCCAAAATGTGTAAACAAAGGGCGTGGCTACATTCCAATAAAACTTTATGTATAAAAATAGGAGTAATTTGCCAACCCCTGGCCCAACAAGGTTATTAAACAACTTCAGGGGAATATATATGTGGTGCTATAAGATAAAAGAAAATGTAGACCACCGTGGAGTGCCATCTGAGTACATTTAAATTATAAGCAAAAACAACAAAAAAGTGCTGGCAGGCCAAATCACATTTAGTCAGAGGCCTCCCAGCCTCCTGTTTGCAACCTTTGCTGGGTAAATACCACGTTGGTAGCGTGTCTTGTGAGAGTTCCTTCTGGAGCGCTTTTCACTCATTCATACCATTAATATCCTTTGCCTCCACATGTCTCATTTGTTAGCATCACTTCACAGATTTTCTAGTAGGCATTTAGTAGTCCCACATCTGAGAGATTTGAGAATTTCTGGGTTGCTTAAGATTATATTTACTTTGGAAAAAGCAGCAAATGCTATGTATTTATAGCGTGACATGGTCAGTTGGATGTTTCTAGTCATCTGCTCTCTGCATACATCCACACTGAAGCATGTCAGGTTTGAGCTCAAGCATTTAAGAAGCTTCAAGGAGAGTGAATTAGAGATCTGTGAGTTTTTTTGTTTTCTAGGAACAACTTTGAATATACCCTAGAAGCCTCAAAATCGCTCCGACAGAAGCCGGGAGATAGCACCATGACATACCTGAACAAAGGCCAGTTCTATCCTGTCACCTTGAAGGAAGTGAGCAGCAACGAGGGCATCCACCACCCCATCAGCAAAGTCCGAGTGAGTCCTGCCCTCAGTTCTCGTCTCTGGGAAAGCTGGTCAGAGCTCACTAGTTCCAGGTCTGAGGCAGATCTAAATTAAGGTCTAACGTTGCGGTGTGAATTCACCGCAAAACCGAGAACTAAGTTTTCCAAAAGATACCCCCGCCTTTGTGTCTTTACGTTGTGGTGCACTCTCTTTCACAGAGTGTGATCATGGTGGTTTTTGCCGAGGACAAAAGCAGGGAGGATCAGTTAAGGCATTGGAAATACTGGCACTCGCGTCAGCACACGGCGAAACAGAGATGCGTTGACATAGGTAAGTGGCTCCGGAGCCCGCTTTTATCCCCAGAGGTGCGAGCGTCCACTTTTCTAGATCCACTTATTCTGGGCACTGATCAGCTTCCTGCCGAATGCATTTGAATTTTTTTTTTTTTTTTTTTTTTTTTTTGCGGTATGCGGGCCTCTCACTGCTGTGGCCTCTCCCGTTGCAGAGCACAGGCTCCGGACACACAGGCTCAGCGGCCATGGCTCACCGGCCCAGCCGCTCCGCGGCACGTGGGATCCTCCGGGATCGGGGCACGAACCCGCATCCCCTGCATCGGCAGGCGGACTCTCAACCACTGCGCCACCAGGGAGGCCCACATTTGAATTTTTATGCCAGCTACGGGTCTGTTCCAGACATTGTCCTTGGCCTCCTGGAATCGGTGCTCGTAACGTTACTTCCTTCATGAGGACATATGCCCCATGTGGTGGCTTTCCCTGTGACACCGGGGCCAGGAGCTATAGAGCCAGCTCGTGTAAGAGTGTCCTGCTTTTCCGTCTACACATTTTTTGAGGGGTAATGTCTTCTTTAAGAGATTCTGATTATTTGGAGATAATAATCAGGTGGAGGGAAAAAAAAGCACCAAGTTAAAGAAAATACTGCTGATGTGCAGCAACATACACACCCTTCCCTAGTTCCATGCTGAGCTGCATCGGAGGTCTCTTCTGTCTGTACACAGACCCAGAGATTCATCACCTGGAGTGTAGCAGCAGACCTGTGCAAATCCACATTTAGTCAGAGAGCTTTGTGAAAACCCGTGTTCTTGCCATGTGTATAATTTTCGTGCAAAACCACTGTCTGTATCGCAAGATGGCTCTTAATCTTTGTGTTACTTCTTTTCTTTGCCTGTGGTAATATTCATGTTCTCTTTCAGAAGAAGGAAAAGAACTGAGTTCCAGTCTTGATTCTCTGGACTAGTTTTGTGGCCTCGGGACAGTTATTTAAACTTTTTAGACCTAAGTGTCCTAATTCGGACAAAATGGGATAAATTTAAATATGTCTAAGCTTGCCTCCATTACAAAAATTCTGTGATTCTTTTTCTTCCTTTTTTGAACTTCTTTCAACCCAACAAAATGTTTTTAAAGTATCCAGCAGTGATAATATTAAAAGCTGAATCTTACATTGAACTGCTGTAATCCCACGTTGGAAACTAGAAACCACGACTTTCTTTCTCATCCCTCGTACAGCTGACTACAAAGAAAGCTTCAACACCATCAGTAACATTGAGGAGATTGCGTATAATGCCATTTCTTTCACTTGGGACATTAATGACGAAGCAAAGGTAGGTAACAAAGTTCAGGGACTCCTGTGTTGACCGGCTCTTTGAGGAGGAGTGGGAGGAGCTTAGTGATTTGACAACCGATTTTTTTTTTTTTTTTTTTTTTTACAGTTTTACTTGTTTTCATTCCTTTGCTAAGGAGGGGGGAGAACAAGCGAGGCTAGGAAGGCAGGTCACAGCCATGGTCATGGGGGGCTTGAAGCAGGACAGGACTCCGGGAGAAGAAACAGGCCCCCTCCTCAGCCCATCCCTGTGTCCTATTCCTCAGCCAGCGGGTTCTCACTTTCTGTCTTTTCATTGGTTCACATTTTCTGGACGTATGGCACTTTCCCAGATGTTACAGAACCGTCCGTCTCCCCTGTCTGTTCTCTTCTCCCGGAGCAGGGCCAGCAGCCACTGTCTGGCCTCGAGTCTGACTTCTCATTCTGGGCTCCGTTTCCTCCTTTGCGGAGTGGAATCAGTTCCTGTCTCTTCCCTCCTCCAGGTGTGTAGTAAGGGTGATTGGAGCAGGGCCTGTGAAGCTGGCGTCGTTTCTCCAGAAAGGCCCTCGAGTACAGGTTGTCATAGTGCTCCGTCTTATGTCGCTACCCTGGGAATACAACTTGCTTACGGTTCTTCTCTCTTGGGCTTTGACAAGTGAAGAGTTGCCTCCAGTTCAGATGGTCATTTGGAGAACTGTATTTGGAAGTTTTAGTGCCTTTTAAGAAAAATTAAGCAGATTTTTCAGTCATTGCTGCCTTTCCTACAGCCTTCTTCCCTTTTAGTAGAACCCGTCTCTTCACTAAATTATTAGCACTCTGGTATTTTTTTTTTTTTTGCCTTAGTTTAAAATTTGGAGCTCAGGCAACACAATAGAAACACATTAATTTCAGGCAGTTGCTCAGGTCAGACTGATCTTTACTGTTGGTTGCAGTTGTAGGAATACTTTTGTATATCAGGGACCAGGTACAAAGTTACCATCACCTTCCTGTCCTTTCTCAACCTTTCTTCTGTTTTCTCTTTTATTTATTCAACAAGAATTTTAGCAATTATGGAATAAGACACTGAGTTAGGTGCTAAGTATTGTAGAATTTAATTTTTTCCCACCTAGCCTTGCTATTAAAAATCATATAACCGGATTCTTGAGACCCATGTTAACTTTGTATTATAATTACTTTCCTTTCTTACTATGGTTGTGGTGTCTAAGGCAAAAGTGTGTCTTAAGAGTGCAGGATATACTAAGCGGGGTCTGCCAGTCTGTTAGGAAGCTTAAGTTGCTGTGATTGCCTTAAAGTTTTCCTACTGACCACCTCCATCCTATGCAAACGTCTTTGGGCTGCTTAGTCCAGAGTTTGGTGCTTGATTAAAGAGTGAATTCACTACAGAGAAGCTAGTAGAAGGAAAAGTAAACATTTCGTTTTATACAATTGTTGTTACAGTTATTCTGAAATTAAATATCATAATAGGACTCAACGTGCAAGAAGTCTATAGGAAGAGTTGGCCATGTGCCCCCCGGGTGCTTCTGTCCTTAAACCAAGCTAGGGAAATTTGTCCTCTTTGCCATTAGGGGCTGATGGAGAAATTGTGGGGGAGCTGATCAAGCGCATCGAAGTCCTGAGTTCATTTTCCTGACTTACCCGTGACCTTGGATTGGTCCCTTGATTCCTGGCTCAGTTTTCCCCCTCTTTCCGCCTAGGAGCATAAAAGGGCCACAGCGGTCAGCTCTCTTCTTTGCTGGGGTGTCGTCAGGACTAATAAGCACTTGTCGGGGTACATGGAGATCTTGGCAGAAGGGCCCTGCGTGTGGGCAGGGTGCTTTGTCTGTTTGATGTGTCACTCTTCAGGGTGGGAGTAATGAAAGTCCAGATGAGGGGTAGGGATAATGGCTGGTTTTACTCTGAAGGCCTTCAGCTTGTTTGTATTAAAGAGAAGTATTGTCGGAGGCATGTCCTAAGTAGCCTTAATAGCATGGTTCACTGATGTAGGTAAATTCAGTTCATTCTCCTTTCCAGACCCCCAGCACTGACTTGATTTTTTAAGCCTTTGCCAGCCCCCAGATGGGGCTCGTGTCATTTCTTAATGAGGCTGCTGCCTTTTGAAGCTGATATCAGGCATCAGCTTCAAGCGTGTGTTGAAATTAAGTCCGTAGATATTTTGCTTTCCCTGGCCAAGTTGATGTTTTCTGTTTTCACACTGAAAGTAATTGATGCCCCAGGGCAACTGGAATGAATAGATATACATGCAGAATCCTGTATAGATTTTTTTTACTTCTTTTTTTGAAAGCAACCCACTTTCTTGTTCTAATTTAGGACGCATTTGTTGATTCTTAATTCCAGTTCATTCTCCCCCACAAACATAGCGTTTCTTGGAGACATGTGGCATTCCCTTCTCCCCCCACTTATTAAAGATATCTAATATACCCTTTTGGCCAAGCCAGGAGGAGTAAAACCAGAATTCCAGCCCAGGGTCAACATGAGAATCTTCTCTGTAGCTTCTGCTGCTCTTTGGAGGTGATTGTTTTTAGGACGTGTCAGGTTGAATCTTGAACACCTTGGCTTAGGTTCTTGAACACCTTGGCTTAGGTTCTAGTTTGGGAAAAGCACTGTCCAAGCTAGACTCATCTTATCCTGTCCCTGTACACACTCCATTACCAGCATAATCATATACTTGCTGTTACCATGGAGACTTGAAGAAGTTATGAAACTTGTTTAAAAAAGAAGTTATTAGACTTCAAAGCAGCAGGGGAGAAGGAAGTTGCTTTGAAAAGCAGAACTATCTTAGAAGCAATCCCCCCTGGCGGCCCTGATCTCTCTACTGTATAGACCTATTTCATTCATTTTTCTGTACTCCCCACAAAATTAGATTTGTTTGGGTGGTCAGGCATCTTTTTAAGAGTCAGAAATATCTACACAAATTATAGTTTATCTGACATTCACATTTCATTGAGAAATAACTTAATCGGATTTCTTCCCTCCTGATTTATGGCTGAGATCAGCTGCTTGAGGTAGTTTTGGCAGGGAGAAGAAGCGGTTCCCTTTGAAACATTAAAATATGGTGCTCTGGTGAGATGCTGAAGTTTACAGTTTGTAAGATAGGAGGGCACTGGTCACTTGGGGAAGAGAGGATTAGGAAATTGTTGGGCGTGGGGAGACATCAGGAAGGTGGGAGGAAGCTAAACACAGACTTAGACTACGTAAAGATTTCATCCAAGGCCAGCTGTGCACCTTGCCCCCAGTCGCAGGAATTCGTAACTTTACCCAACAAATACCCAATACATAGCAAGTCCCTGGTACTGTGCTCCATCCCGGCAGAAACACTGGTATTGTAGTTCAGATGTATTGTGTGTTAAGTAGGCGTTTGTGGCCTGAGATCCTAAATATAACATCATGTTTCTAAGGAAAAGAAACTTTGCAAATGAACTTTGGAGACACAAATAATTTATAAGTTGGGGTTATCTGTCCTGCACCAGTTTCAGTATTTCCACAAGCAACTGAGTAACTCTAGATACGCTGCACATAGTGGACTAGGGTGTAAGTTTTTGCTTGGATTGTAAATCTAAGAGGTTACAAGAGCTTTGAGACTTGGATGGTGATATGCAGCCTGAAGATCGAAAATCAACAGAGGAGAAGGAAGTTAGGCAGAGAGAATCAAGTTCTTTGAATGCCAGGCACTGTGTGTGCTGAGGCGCCTCCTCTGTGTTCACACTTAACGTGTCCGTGCTACCTGCTCAGTACCCGTGAGGACGTACTTAGTCCTCCAGGTGGGAAGATGTTTGCTGCTTGGTCATCCAGATGAGGTCACCTGAGGCGGTAAGAAGCTACACCTTGTAATGGACAGAAGGTGTTCCTGACAGGGGGGAATACTTACAAGTGTCAGCATTCTTATTAATAGAGCAGCATTATGGATTCGCTAATATAAATTCCCGGGGTAAGTAGACCACTTTTGCTACAAGGAAACAGTGTATGTTGATTGTGGGATGAGTGATGTTTACCTACAAAGGAGAGGAAATTATAAACCAAGAAACCTCTGTATGGAATCGAGTGAACATTGAGCCAGCCAGCTCTGAGGGGGCCCTGGCATCCAGGGGGGCACTCACAGGAAGGGGTATCTCTTGATGGTATAGAACGTGGTTATACTTAACTAGACAATACGGGAAATGGGAAAACAGGTGCAGTTGAAAGCAGAGCTCAAGATTGCTTTGATCATCTGTATGTGGCTATGGTCTCCATGAGTACGAAGCAGACCTTTTAAAGATGTAATGAAACCCCAGGGATACAAAATATCTAACACATTTTTCCCAGAGGTGACTTCTAATCCTTACTAGAAGGTGGATTGGGGTGCAGCTACCATTCATACATTTCGTGTTTTAAATAGTAGCAGAAAAGAGCTTGCCGTCAGACACGCACTAAAGCTCCACCTGGAGTGAGCAGTGTCAGACAAGGAATAGGTGCGGAGTCTGAGTTTCTTTATGCTGGATTTTGTACCCGTGGCTTAAAACAACCTGAAGACTCGGGAGTTGTCCCACCGTGCCATGCTGGAAGCCGGTGCTTCCCGATGTCTTCATCAGACCCACAGAAGGAGGCACTCCGGACCAGGTGTGATGAGCGTCCTCACGGGCAGAGGGAACTGCACCTTGTCCTTGTGGCAGGATCGTATCTCTGGCGGGACAGAGCCCATTGCAACAGGCTGTTCATCTCTTCATGGTTCGCTTCCTTCGCATGTTTCACCTTCAGCGTGGTGCCTTGGTCTGCAGAGAAGGGAGAGGAGAAAATCAGAGCATCCCCTTCCCCAGAGGGAGAAAACCCTCAGTGAGAGAGCACTTTGTGCTTTTACTTTTAATTATGAATCTGTCAGCTCTAAGGAGGAACTCCAAAGCATTCTGCAGGATTGTCCTTTGGAGCCAAATGTTTTCTGTCGTGGAGAGGCTCGTGTTACAAAAGAAAGAGGATTAAAGTAGAATGCAGAGCCTGTCTGGAGCACTGAGAGGCTTGAGCACGGGGGGCCTGGGTCCGGCTGGAGCCCTGGTATCTTTCCCTTTTGTCTCCTGTCTCAGCAAAAGTGTATGGGGTTCCTGCCGAGGATTATTGAGGCTCCCGGAGTTCATTCTGTCAGAGGGGTGGAACCCTGCTGGTAACTTGAATTTAAGACTTTGTGTGTGTGCTGTGGGATACAGGTTTATGAGTTTAATAACAGTTTGTTGTTTTGTCTAAGCATAATACTTGGAATTCATTGTGAGAGTAAGTTTTAATTTGTTTGGACTGAGCGTATTGCTGGCGTTTTATAGGGATTCCATTCTGCTGAAGCGTCTGTCACATGCTCCAGTAAAATAAGGTGTCAGCCAGTTTGGTTGCATTAAGCAGGGACAGGTTCGGTTTGTTTCTCAACTTTACATTTCCAGTGTGAATGGGAGGGAGGGGGGAGAGGTGAGTCAAACGTCTTACTTGCAATTGCAATTAAATGTAGGCAGGAGATTTAAAACAAAAGTGTATCCTCCCTGGCCTAACTAGAAAAGGAAGCCAGGAAGCATTGTTACTTTTAAAACAAAGATAAGGGACTTCCCTGGTGGCCCAGTAGGTAAGACTCTGAGCTCCCAACGCAGGGGGCCCGGGTTTGATCCCTCGGCAGGGAACTAGATCCCTCATGCATGCCACAACTAAGAGTCCGCATGTCACAACTAAAAAGTCTGCATGCCGCAACTCAGAAGTCCGCATGCCGCAACTAAAAAGTCTGCATGCTGCAGCTAAAAGGTCCGCATGCCGCAAGACCCAGAGCAGCCAAAATAAATAAACAAACAAACAAAGGTAAGAGACTTTCAGAGTCCAGACAGATGCAGGCTAGACTCTCTGTGTGTCCTGTCCTTAGACCCTAGAGAAACTCAAGGTAGCCGAGGAGGCTTCTTAACTGACATTCTTTCAACTCCAGGGGTGTCCTTCCATGCAGTTGGAAAATACATATTTATTAAGGTAAAAAATAAAATTTTTGGTGCCAGAAAGATGAGTCACATTCCTTTGAATAATCTTTAGAGTTGTGGTTTGATCAGTATTGGAAGTGACAAGAAATTTTTCTTGATTGGAAATGTGTGGAGAATGCTTTTCATTAGCTGATACAGAATAAACTCTTCACTTGGCAATTGGAAAGCTGACTTTGAAGAACCTGCTCTGGGTCTGATTATGAGGGAGGTTTCTCTTTTAAAGTGAGCGTCTTTGGGCTTTGGCTGCAATGTGTTTCACGTGTTACCCTAGTGTCTGGGCAAGAGGTCCGTCCTGAATCCGGTGGACCTTCAGAACCTGCAGGTAACCAAAGCATACATTTATCACTGCACACACCTGAGGGTGAGGGCCAAGTCACGATGTTTCTGGTTGGACAAGGGGGACACGTGGCAGCTGAAGAAAGCCTCGGTTTAGTAGTGAAACTTGTGTCTTGTGAAACGGATTTGAGGCACCGTGTCTGGTCAGCCACTAGAAAAGTACTGTCACTTGAACTTGTTTTTCAGTCCTTTTTTTGGTGGGGGAGAGGTCAGGTTTTTCCCCATCCTCCACCCTGCCCATGTCACGAAACAATGAGGTCCTCTCTAGAGCTTTTTCTTTTTGACACTTTGTCACATTAACCCTCCTGTTCCTGGGTCCTTCCTGGAAATTCCATCTCGAGTGGTTTTCTAAATCTGTCATGTCAACCAGTTTTGCTACTTGTAAGCTAAACCAGAGGGCTTTGACTCAGCCCAGACATTTTTAGTCATAACTGAATTTACCTGGAGTAGAGATTTCAGGGCAATGCAGGGTCTGGGAGTTCAGGGGTTTTTTTATATGGCAGATCTTCTTCATCCAAGACTCCAAATCTGGTAGTAAATATAAGTGAACTCTACGTTAATTACTCAGGGACTTTTTCTTTAGCTTTTTAAAGTTCACAGTATCTAATTAGAGATTTTGATTGGAAGTCAGCTTCCTTCCAAGTCTTCCCTTATGACCTGTCTGCTCCCCTGCCCTACTCTGTGCCTAGAGATGCTGGAATGTGGCTTGTGTTTGCCTTGTGTCACACCTGCATCCAGATTTTCATATTTCAAACAAATGTTCTACTTATTTGGGACAACAGGTGCCCGATCACTGTATCTGGCAAGTGTCCTTAAGTTCACCAGGCCCTGCTTGTGGGACATTGACAGAGGGAAGATGGGCCGCGGGTGCCTCCGGAATGTTTCTCCCTCTCTTTTTTTTCTCTCTCTGGGGCTTTTCCCCAGCTCTCTGCAATCCGTGCAGGAACTAAAGCTGCCGTGTGGGCGGCGTGGGAAGGCAACACTGTGGCAACAGTAAGGGTGATGACTGGATCCTTGTTTTGTCTTTGGGGAAACGCCCCGTGCCAAGTCCATGTGAGAAGATTGCACGTTAGTGCTTTGCTCTTCCCACACCCCTTTCCTCGCTGCCCCAGCCTTCCAGTTCTTTTCTCTTGATGGTTGTTTGATGGTCTGCGAAAGGACACAAATACTAGTCGCACGTGTGAAGGCTTTTCGTTCGTGCTGATGTTATTCCGTAGTGGGATGTTTTACTCACCTCATGTCATGAGAATAGTGGGGAAGTGTGACTTTCCTAGGATTAGCTGGTGAATCAGTAGTGGAGCTGGATCCTGCTTCTGAGTTTATAACTCAGTCTCTGATACCCTCTGGGGCTTAATTAATTAATTAGACCTGCACATCGGGAGAAAGTAGGGGAGCGACAAGGCTCATACAGATCTAAGATAATCAGCCTTTGTTTGGTTTGGGGTTTTTTTGGTTGGTGGGGAGGGAATGTTGATTAAGATTGTGTCTGCTGGGCTTCCCTGGTGGCGCAGTGGTTGAGAGTCCGCCTGCCGATGCAGGGGACGCGGGTTCGTGCCCCGGTCCGGGAAGATCCCACGTGCCACGGAGCGGCTGGGCCCGTGAGCCATGGCCGCTGAGCCTGCGCGCCCGGATCCTGTGCTCCGCAACGGGAGAGGCCACAACAGTGAGAGGCCCGCGTACTGCAAAAAAAAAAAAAAAAAGAAAAACAACAACAACAGAAAAGATTGTGTCTGCTGTATAATGCTCAATAAGTGTTCCTGTCTGATTAGACTTTAGAATTGGATCTTGATTTCTTCCTTTAAACTGTTTCCCACTCCATTGGTTTCAACCGGCATAACTTCATATACGCACATTGGGAAAATGGTGATTGTATTCTAATTAGCACTGTTGGATTTGGTGAGAATAAACTATGTTATTGGCCTCATATTGTAATTTCATTTATCAGGAGGTTTCTAAGAAAAGCTACTGAGAAATATTTTAGAGTGATCTTTTTGGCTGATATGGAAGAGAGTTAAATGAAAACTCGTTCTAGGGCTTCTGCTTTCAACTTAGCAGATCAGTTACATCCCAGGAATGAGGTTAGGAATGTGATCTCTTTATTTGACTAAGTTGAATTTTAATACTAGAATGGGTTAGAATGATAAAGGCTCCCAGAGGCAGCGGGGATGGTGCCCGTGACAGCTGCCACTGTCTGACGGGGCCGAGCCATCTCTAAGTCCCTTGCGCGTTAGGAAGTCACAGAGGGACTTGGCGTAGACTCCCCCACGTGATCTGGGGTATAGGACCTTGACCTCATGCCTCCTGAGCAACAAGGGACCTTCTGCTCACAGCCATTTTGGGGTCATTTTTTCCCCTACTTCACTGAACAGTTTTTCCGTTAGGTTCGTCTTCAAGCTTTCTGTGCTTCATTGTGTCATTGTGGTTTCAAGAGCACAGATTTGGAGCAGGAGGTGTGGGTCCTGGTTTTGCCTTTGTCATCTGTGTACCGTGTGTCTGTATCTTCAGAGCCTGAACTTCAGCCATAGTTGGACACTGTCTCTCTTGAATTAAAAGGTGTTGAGTAGCCAGATTCTGAACCATGTGATGCTCATGTTAAAGGTCAATGTTTCCAGGGAACACAGCAAGGATAAGTGCATTCTTGGGACATAAAACATTTTTCAGTTATCAGCTTTGTGAAGTGTCTTCCATAGTTAAATCAGTCCATTTTCCTTTTTCCTTTTCTTCCTTCTATTAGATCTTTTCTCTTTTCTTGCGTATATTTACCAAGCAGTTAGAACTCACTTGAACTATCTGAATGTGCACCGTAATACACGGTGCACACATGTAATTTTGACACAGGGGAATCAGGCACACTCTCAGCTCTGTAGGCTGACACTTTTCCAAAAGTCTGTTGTATATAATCTGACTTAAAAGAGCAAAACACCATTCTCCCTTGAAAACTTTTTTCAGTCATTATTGATCAATTTAACTCATGTCTAACATCCTTCCAGGAAATTCTCTGCAGGGTAGTTATCAGTTGCTCCTGTGTGGAAGGACTGGCTAGAAGTCATGCTGCAGAGAGTTGACTTTCCCAGCTGTACGTTCATTCATTCAGCAAATTATTCACTGTGCTTCTTTCTGCAGTCAATGAGGGAGGGAGTAAAAGACGATGCAAGCAGAAAGCCTGTCCTCAAAAGAGGTGACACTCTCTGAGTGATGATACAGGTCATAAGGGAGATTTTAAAATGCTCTTTAGATTTCCAGGGCAAAGGGGTGCTTTCAGCTAAGGGAGTCAAAGGCTTTATGGAAGAGATGGCACTGGGCACCGTGCTTTGAGAGATTGTAGCTGCAGAATATTTTTGCAAAGGCTATTTGATGGGCCCTTTTTTCTTCCTTATTTTTCCCCCACAGAGCAGCTGTTGTGAATTTAAGTGGAAACGAGGCACCTGGAACAGCTTACTTAGTCTGCAGAGGTGCTGTGACACACTGAGGCCCAGACATTGCAGTGCAGGAAGCAACATTGGGATCTGTCTGCTGCAGCACTCTAATTTTGCAAGAAAGTTGTAGATGTTACCACACCTGTCAATATGACACAAAGCTACAATGAAGGGATAACATGCTTAGTTATCAACTACAGACTGTTAGGTATACCTGTAGTTTCTGTAATGGAAAGATGGTCACTGTAGATAATGTTTTAAAGTATAAAAGTGAATAGATGCAGTAGAAAATTACCTCATGGCTCCCTATGTGAATTTATCTCTGCCCTAGAACTTACCTGTCTGTCTCTATATATACATCAGTGAGCCTCTAAATTCCATAATCTTTTCCAAATTGAGGGGGTATATAGAGTCAGTTTAATTATTCATTCAACAGATATTTATTTAATGTCCAGTATGTATAAAGAGCTGCTTGGGGGCTTCCCTGGTGGCGCAGTGGTTGAGAGTCCGCCTGCCGATGCAGGGGACACGGGTTCGTACCCGGGTCCAGGAAGATCCCACATGCCGCGGAGCGGCTGGGCCCGTGAGCCATGGCCGCTGAGCCTGCGCGTCTGGAGCCTGTGCTCCGCAACGGGAGAGGCCACAACAGTGAGAGGCCCAAGTACCGCAAAAAAAAAAAAAAAAAAGAGCTGCTTGGTATCCTAGGTTCTACCAAGATGACCTAGGTTGACCTAGGTGTTCAGAGTCTGCTTGGAGGACGGATGTGATCATAAATAACCTGTGAACTTGGGCAGCAAGTTACCTAACCTCTAAACTTCATCTGTGAAATGGGGTCAGAGCAGAACCAATTTCATAGGTTGTTTTGAGGGCCAAAGAGTCAGTAACTCAAAGATCATAGCAGCATGTAGTTTTATTTGGCTGGAGTTTATGAATTTGGGGTCATTCATTCAGTGGACGTGTATTTCTTATTGGCCAGGCACTGCAAGGATGCCTGGGGAATGTAAAGGTGGGTGGGACGTGGCCCAGTTCTCAGGAAATGCAAAATTTAGTGGAGAAGATTGCCACTCTAGTACTTACAGTGATAAAAGTAAACACAAAGGAATAGAACTTACCTTGGAATAGGAAGATCAGAGAAGGTTCCTCAAGGGTGACACCTGAGTGAGTCATAACGGATAATAAGAACTAGCTGAGCATTCAGAACCCAGAATGAGCCTATAAACTTGATGTGTGTGAGTACAGAGCTCAGATCGGGGCTGGACATCCAAGGCAAGTGGGCGGAGGGGAGGTAGGGACCAGATCCTGAAGGCCCTGTGGTGCCCTAGTGAGGACCTTGGACGTCTCCCTGTAAATCAGTTGTCTCAAACCCTTGGAGTCTGTGGACCAAGTATATTGGGGTTGGAATTTCTTTGCGTTTTCAATTCAGTGTTTAGACTTTTAAAATCACAAGTATATTCTGGTGCCAATTGCTGCCAGGAGGATGCAGTGCTAGTGTTTGTGCTTAGGTGTTAGGTTTGAGCTAGATAAAGGCCAGGTGAATTCTTAGGGTGCTGTGTGATCAAACATTATGTAGCTATTTGAATAGAGTCATATTTCTCAGACTAGGATTGGATATGTTTTTAGGGGTTGAGGAATTTTTTTTTCTCTTTTAAAAAGGATACATGGGGCCTCCCTGGTGGCGCAGTGGTTGAGAGTCCGCCTGCCGATGCAGGGGACACGGGTTCGTACCCGGGTCCAGGAAGATCCCACATGCCGCGGAGCGGCTGGACCCGTGAGCCATGGCCGCTGGGCCTGCGCATCCGGAGCCTGTGCTCCGCAACGGGAGAGGCCACAACAGTGAGAGGCCCGCATACCGCAAAAAAGAAAAAAAAAAAAAAAAAAAAAAAAAAAAAGGATACATGTATTATTCACATTTGAGAGGTACTGCTCTCGGTGGTGGAAAATATGGCTAGAAAGGCGGATTGCATCACATACGGCATTTGACTGCTAAGGAATTTAGTCTATTACATAGGCAGTGGTGAGCCACTGAAAATTGTTGAGTAAGAATAAATGATTAAGATTCTGTGGTGATACTGGTGTTTGGTGATTGCCTAATGTCAGGGAAGCAGTCTCTCTTTTTTCATTTCTTTTCCTGATTTGTAGCCATTTTACTGTTTAAAGGGCCCTCTCCTAGTGGCTGGAAGAAAGAAGGGTTAATTTATGTAAATTTATATTAGCTCTTTTTTTTTTGTCAAGTCTTTTCATTTGTTTTTTTGGCGGGGGGGAGCACTGTTGTGTGTATTTAAAGTTTTGTGAGGATTTGAAGCTTGTTAAATTAAGATTCGGAGATAATAGCTGGATTTTTATATACCTGTGGTTTTTCTATCTCTCGTTACCAGCTTTTAACTCAGTACCATTTAGTAGTAGCAGGCATTAGGAGAATACACAAAATATACTAAACACTGGAAGAAATGTTTAAAATGGGTCACACGTAATTCCTGCCATCAAGGGGCTTAGAGCACTTATAATCACAGTGTGACAGAGTGACCAGGTGTTCAGTAGAGGTGACGGGGGTGTGGATACCAGGCCCTTGGCCTGAAATAGAAGCTCACAGTAGGGCCACAGGGTGCTGGGGGCAAGGCTACTTATCACAGTGTGTTAGATAGTAAAACAGGGTTGTAATTCTTTTGGGGTAGTTAGGGAACCGCATCTCAGAGAAGTTCTATCACTTGTTACTAGGTCTTTATTTATAAGAGAGATGTCAGTAGAGAATGGAATAAAAGTTACTTTAAATTGAGGGGCAGAGAAAATAAAGATCCCCAAAGTGTGTGTAAAAATTCCTGTAAAGGAGGTGTGAAACTAGAATGGGAGTTTGGAGCTGGGTTTTGGAGGGCCTTAAGAATTTGGGTCCCTTCCTTCAGACTCTGGAGAAGCACTGCAGCTTGTTAATGACTTAGTTATCCCGGTCACTGAGGTGGCATTATGTGGCTGAACTCCTGTGACCTCTCACTCTTACGAGCATTATGCTTTGTTACTCTATTGTAGTGTAAAAATCAGAGCCCTTCAAATGAAAACTTTATCCCTTAAAAAAACTTAATTAAAAAGAAAACTTTATCCAAGCTGTCATAAGAGTGGTTCATATAATGTTCTTAGTGAATCTAAAGGTTCACATTTTGAAATTTTTTATTCCACTCATTGAGAAAACCATGTTATGGAAGTCAAAGGAAATGATTTTCACCATTTTAGAAGCAATGTTATAATAACGTGTAAAATTCCACCTAAATCTCTCAGTGGGAAAAAAAATTAAAACTATATTATTTGGCTGTCAGGTTCCTGTACAGGAATAATAATATAGAATGAGTATTACTGTTGTGGTAACTTTTTGAAAAGGAGCAGCCTTTTTGTTTATGAAAATTATCCTAGTGTATTTAAGTGAGTCAGTTTCATCATTTAGCTTCTGACTCACCTGCTTATAATTTTTGAAACTTCTTCCTGATGAATTCCAAGTGCTTTGTTAATGCTTTCTTTCTGTGAATTAGGTGGGTGAAAAATTATTTCTAGAATATCTCCCAACAAATGAAACTCACTTGTCAAAGCTCATACATCTGACTACTCCCTTTAGACTAAAGAGTCCATAAGTTTTCTGGAATTGTGCCTTGGTTTGTGGAATTGATGGTAAAGCCCCCAAAGAACAGGAGAGTTGGGGGTTTATAACATTTGATCTCAGTTGCTTTCACTCTACCGACTGGGAAATGAACTGCTGATTGTGACCTGTGTTTTGAGCAGATTAGTTCCCTGTGTCTTTCTTCTCCTTTTCTTTCCATTTGAGGAGTAACAGTGGACACAGCAGCTGGCTAGTGAACAGTATTGTGCAGCTGCCATAATGCTTCCTGGAAAAATCATCATGAATTAGTTCAAGATCTGATTTCTTGTTGGTTCTGTGCTTATAAACATTTGGAATGAAAGTATCTATACAAGTTACTCCTTTGATAATGTAAATCTTTATTCTGTTGTTTTTTTCTCATTTTCAAACTGAGGTTTGAAAACAAGATCAAATCTTTTGAAAAATTCTAAGTGCATGAAAACAAAATTAAATTTTTTGAGAAGTTCTAAGTGCATGAATTCTCGGCCAAGAATGAGGAACTGTCTTAGAAAAATGGGCTGGACACTTAAAGAGGAATCTTGCTGAGCATCTTTCCACCTGTTTAGCAGGGTTTTTTGTGGTTAGTTTTTTTTTTTCTCTCTAGTGATTTTAGATGGGAACATTAGTTGCTCATCTTTTGAGATTTATGTTCCAATTATTTGAATAAAATCAAACTTTTCCTCCAAATAAGTGGCGAGGAAGTATGAAAACAGAGAAAAGGTCATTACTTGAGTTCTTAAAGATCTTTATTTATGTCCTTCTAGAGAAGGAAGGTTGTGTATCTTTCAGCCTACTCTCAGACTTCAGAAATAGGGCATTTTAAGTGTGTCTGTGTGTGTGTCTGTGTGTGTGCTGCACACACACGTGTATTTTATAGAAGAGGAGCTGGATGTGCAATAATCCATCTTCCTTTTCACCTCTTTCCCACCTTCTGTAGGTGATATTGGAGTTTTTCTGTAATCTCATTATAGAAAATATTTCTCTGCACAATGAGTACGGTCTGAACATTTGTTTTATCCAGACTTGGGTGACTTGGCCTGTTGTCCAAGGCCAAGTCAAGGCCAAGTCACCCAAGGTAGAGCCCACCTCAGGTGTTAACGCTGTGAGGAACAGAACACATCCACCATGTTGCCGCCCCACGACCCAGAGCACAGCTCTGCCTCGTGTTCCTGCACTTGCTCTCTCCCTGTTTTGGGTGCTGCTGATTAAAGATTGTCACCTTCCTAAATAAAGATTCACAGACACTGACTGAGCTTCTCCAGCAGAACTTAGTGTAGTCCGTCCACGAGCGTGGGCTGCATTGATCAAGAGTGTGGGTGTGTGGGTGAAGGTCACACTAAGGGGAAGTCCATAGCGGGTATCTTCTCAGGAGGTCACCTGCGGGGAACGTGGAAATACTGAATTACAAAAAGGGGGGTGGTGCTTCCTCGCTGTTTTTACCACATTGTGATGTCGTAAGGATCAATTACTATCCCAGCAGCTTAGAGAATGGTGTGGCTCAGGGGGTCAGCAAACTGCAGCTCTCAGGCCCTGGCCAGCCAGGGGCCTGTTTATGTGAATAAAGATTTTTCAAGATATCGCTACCCACATCTGTACATATATCGTCTCTGGTGGCTTTCACACCGTTACTGCAGAGTTGGGTGGTCGCATGGGGCCCACAAAGGCGAAAACTCTATCAGGCCCTTTTGCAGAAAAAGGTAACCCACTGCTGGTTTAGATAAATACGTGAAAGCCACTTTAGGTGTCTGCATTGTACTTCTTCTTGGTCGTGTTTGTTCACTGCACCCTCGGCATCTTCCTCCTCTTGCTAAAAACCTGTGAGCTGAGCGTGTGCTGTGTACCAGGCCCCAGGAACAGGAAGGGCTGCTTGCATGTTGTACCTGTCCTCCGTGGGCACGACGCCACCGGCCAGTCTCACGCCCGAACACACAGTTCATCCATACATGTCAATCCCCGTGAAAATCAAACGTCACATGAGGGATAAACATAAGAAGTAAAGTCTGACAGGTTTTTAATAGGTTTTTTTCTGGTCTCTGTCTTCTAAAGTAGGAGTTCTTGAGAATTTACACGACCTTATTGAATAGCAAAGTTGAGCAGATGCTTTCATCTGTATCTTTCCTTTGATTAAATGAATATTATTCTTATTTGATAGGGCTGTACCTCTGTAAAAAAATTTTTTTTAATTAAAAACAACCTGATGGGATACATATAAATACATGTAAGCACATCGGAACTCTTTCAAGAAAGGAAACCATATATTGGGACTCGTTTTAATAACCTCAGAGTTTTGGAGCCAAAGGAGATCTTTTATCGCTCAAAGTGTGTAAGTACATAGAAGATTAATTACTTGACAGCGGTGGTTTTTATCCCGGCTGATCACGAGAATTACCCAGGGGGGACATAAGACAGTTCTCGAGCCTGAAACCCACCCCGGGCGTGGGAGCAGGAACTGTAGGCGTGGCCTCACCGTCACCGTCTCAGGTACAGGCTGACAGCCCGGGGATTCCAGGTGAGTCAGGGTGTGAAGCACTCGAGCTCCCAGGCAGGATTATGCTCCGGCCACATTTCGAGAACCACTGCTTTGTAAGAGTCTTAACTTTATACAGGTAGCTAGTATGATAACTTTAAGTGGCAGCTTCACATGGTACTCTTAAAAGAACATGATTTGTAAAAAGTGATTGATCAACGTATTACACAAAATTATTGTCACTAGAAATACAGAGTAGGGATATAGGATTCATCGTCTTTCAGTGTAAATATGCTGGGACTGCAGTTGAAAGTCATCTAGAGATCGTTGTCTAATCCAAGCCTGTGTTTGACAGTGGGGGACCCTTGCCCACGTCACGGCACAGTTAGTGACAGAGCTGGGACCACAACTTAGGCGTTTTGATGTTCAGACCAAAGCCTTTCCTGTTGACCACGTTACCTCTTGCTAGAACATATATAAGGCATCTTGCACCCTTGCCAGCCTTTGGGTGAGGCTTAAACACGGCATGCGTGTCCCCCTCGGGGCCAGCTGTCCCTGTGACTGTCAGCTTGTTCTTGTGCCGCCCCCATTTTTCTCCTGCAGGGCTTCAGCCCACTGTTCTGTACCTCGTGTCCCTGGCCTAGATACCGCACAGCCCGTTCACTGTTTACTGGTATGTTTATGTGTTTATCTAGAGAAGGTGGCACTTTTTTAATGCTGAGTTAGGGACGCCGTACACTTTCTCTGACACATTTTTTTTTTAAATATACAAATCAATTTTACTGCAAAGTAAAGGAGCTGTTACAGTGGAGGATTACTGGACTGAATGTCAATATTATGACATAGTATGAGTGTGTTTCATGTTTGGTAATTGCAATCATTGTTGCTTTTGTTGTGGTCATCCATTTACAATGCTTGGTGTCAGTTTATTTATCTCTCTCTTTTTTTTTTTTTGCAATAGTATTTTTTTTATTAGTTTCTGCTTTATAACAAAGTGAATCAGTCATACATATACATCTGTTCCCACATCCCTTCCCTCATTCATCTCCCTCCCTCCCACCCTCCGCATCCCACCCCTCCGGGCGGTCACAAAGCTCTCTGACACATTTAGAACACCGCCAGGTTTAGAAAGAGTTGATATGAAAATAGGAGAAGCATGTCCATAAGAAAGCAGTTGTAAGTGATCATGAATAAAAAGAAAGCAATTGTAAGTGATCATAACAGTGAGAGTAATGTCTTTCTGAAGGCTGCATGTTTATACTGATCCTGGGATCTGGCTCCTGCTTATTTTTCTGCTTTGAATAGAAACTTGACACTGGGAAGCAAGGGCAGGTTAGGTTTTAGGTTGGATTACCGTGAAATCTTCTTGTAAAGGGAACATCACTTTGGGTCAAAGACTTCCTGGAATTGTTGAGGGTAAAGTGTAACTTTCCCAGGCATCTGTTTTTGAGTTAGGAATCGAGCCGGGTGGCCTGGAATGATGGAGAAAATTTCAGATTTTCCATTTAGTTGTAAAATGAAAAATGTGGTGGTTTGGTTACTTTATGTACTCAGTTGTTTGCGTGAACTATTGTCTTTCTGTCTGCCTTTCTGTTTGTCCTTTCATCTATTCCATAGACTATCTTTTTAACTTTGATTTATGGATTATATATGAAATGGTTTTTTAAAAATGTATAGGAAAAGATATAAATTCAAAGCACTAAGTTTCTGTAGTGGATTTGAAATTCATGTGTGCCACTTTTGCCTACATATCTAGATTTATGTATTTAAAAAATGAGAGCAATTTGCTTATTCGCTGAAAATTACTTAAATGAAAAGAAAAAATCATAGGTAAGATAAGGCAGTCCTAGATCAGGAACCGTGTCAAGTGGAGAAATGGACCCAGCCTGCTGAGTATTTACGATCTAGTCAGGGACATAAAACATACACATATAAAAAATGGCAAACCATTCCAGGTAGTAAAGGAAAGCCAAGTGATTTGTCTATAGGATAAGAAGTTGGTTTGGGAAACAGAGGCAGCCAGGAGTGAAGGGGAAAGTCTTTTATGTGAATCCCAGCCCTTTGCTTTCTACCCTGGGGGCAGTTTAAAAGGTCTCTCCAGGCCTCACCTGTAAACAGAGGATAACAGGCCCTCCAGGCTGTGCTGACGACACCAGGTCCAGGTCGCGTGTGTGAGGTGCATGCCCAGCACGACAGCTCGGTGCTGCTGGCTCCGTGTCACAGTGCGGGCTGAATGCAGACAGTCTGGGAGCAGGGCCTTGAGGCGGACCTTTAGATGGAGAGCAGCAGAGAGGAGCTGTGGAGGGGACCGGCCTGCGACAGGAGGGGACAGGAGCAGGAGGAGGGACAAGGACAGAGGGGAGGCCGGGCCACGCTGTCAGCGCGTCCTCGGCTGCAGAGGGCGGACGGGGCTGAGTGGAGGGGCGGGTGAGGGGCGATTTCTCAGTCTGTTTATTTGGACAAGTTCTCAGTCTTTTTAGGATGTTTTGGTCTCTTGCTACTTAAAAACAGTATATAGACTAGAGCAAGAATAGAAGCCCTGATTCAGCATTTTGCACACCTTCTGGAGAGTGTTCTTTGTCCCGTGGCTATAATTCTCTTCTCCTTACCCCCTGTTCCCACTCCGTGCTCTCTTCTCTTACCTTCTGACAGGTTTCCCCCCTCTGCTGACTGAGTCGTCTCCCTCCCTCTCTGGCTCTTGCTTCAGCCAGCGGCACCCCGCACGACTGTGGCGGATCTGTGTTTGGTTGTTAGGGCTACAGGGTTGTCACCCCACGCAGGTCTGGCGGGAATCCAGAGCAAGGGTCTAGGGTCTTCAAAATGCGCCAACCGGTTTTAAAAACTGTAATTCCAATAATACCCACTATGTGGTGCCCATGCATCAGAAATAAATTCTAAAACTACAGCATTGACAGGGAGCGCAAAAACCTGTGACCAGGTGTGGAGAGGTTAAAATCCAGGCTCACAAATAGGGGGCGGGGCGGGACGGGGCGGCGGGGGAGGGGGGTGGGGGGAACGGAGCGTGTTCGTGATCTGTACAAGGTTCACCTGGGTCTCTCTAAGGAACAGTTTCCTAAATTCCAGAATATTTGGACATAGATGTTACAGGTCATCCTAGGAGGTGGTATAGATATAAAGACAGGGGGATCCCCAAAGAGTTTGTTGCAAGCTCTAAAACAGCTGCAAAGAGAATGTATACCATTTGGAACATTCAAAAATGACATCAAGAAAGACAACCAGCCTCAGCCCCACCGTATGATACTAAATAAGTGTTGTGGGGGAGAATTGGCAGGGGGTCAAAGCTGCTGTCTGTTTTTTCCCTTTAAGGTCTGCATTCTTAGGACCAAAGGTGATTTTAAAGTAAACCCTTTGTTACCTCTTTAAAAAATCTTTTAACCAAGAAGCTGAGCTCTCATTTAGAACATATTTGGATAGGTTCAGTGACATTACTCTTTTTACAAGCTGTGCAAAGGTTGACTGTCAGTGCCTGGTGCTTACAGAACCTTTTCTTCGCTTTGCAGGTTTTCATCTCCGTGAACTGCTTAAGCACAGATTTCTCTTCTCAGAAAGGTGTGAAGGGGCTGCCTCTGAACATTCAGATAGACACCTACAGCTATAACAACCGCAGCAACAAGCCTGTGCATCGGGCGTACTGCCAGATAAAAGTCTTCTGTGACAAGGTAAGGCTGCCGACTCGGCAGGGACACTTAGAATACAGTGTGCAGGGGGCACCCTTCCTCACAGGACAAGACCAGGAGCTGTTTAAGTTCAATAAGAATGTATTGCTGATAATACAAGATAGCTTATTTTAAATAAGCAATTCATGCTTTAGCCGCGCAAAATCACATTATATAGGGGAGAAAAATAATCTCCTTTTGACTGAAAAACTGGAAGGGTCGATGAGCACATTTTGCCAGGCGTGTCTGATAGGGTGGCACACAGGGACTCATGCCAGCTGCAGCCAACCCTTGGTGGCCCCTCAGCTTACGGGGACCTGCAGGCCACGGCTGCGGTGTTGGAGCTCTTCCTGAGCTCTGGGTCTGAGGACTCTGCCCATGTGTTATCACTGGCTCACCTCCCTCCAGGCTGTTTGGCAAGTGGTCAGCCAGCTCACTAAGGCAGGAGAAAATGAGCTGCAGATTCTTCTTGACAGCAGCAGGTAGGCAGGAGGAGAGAGCACAGGCCCCAATGATGTCAGTGTCATTTCGTTTCTCCGGTGTGACGCCCTTTTTTCTGGAGAAGAGATGTGCACTTTTGCCAGGTGCAGAGCGGGGGGCTCAGCTGGATTAAATCCAGAGAGAAGCTGTAGGCCCACACTGGTTTGGGGTTTGGAGACAGTGGTATCCTCAAGAACGGGGCGGAGCCGTCTGCTGAACTAAGATTGAAGAAGACTCTGACTTTTCCCACTCAGAAATGTCGGACTGTATTGCTTTTGCCAGTCTCCTCTTTTCATCCCGTTAAAACCTCTCTGTTGTTAAGATTTTTAGAAGGAAACTGGCAGTGTATGTGCCATCAGGGGTCTGGTATCCTGGCCTGTGTTCTGGGTGCGCAGAGCAAGCCTGAGGCCCTCCAGGCCCAGAGGACTCCCTCACACACCCAGGCTCAGCGATGTTTGCCGAGTCCGGCCACGTGCCTGATAATGTGCGAGGTGTGTTAGTTCTCTGCTGCTGTTAACAACGTACCACAAACTTAGTGGCTCAAAACTACACACATCCATCATCTTACAGTTCTGTAGGTCCGAAGTCTGACCCAAGCCTTACTGGGCTAAAATCAAGGTGTTGGAAGACTGATTCCTTTCTGGAGTCTCTAGGGGAGAACCTGTTTCCTTGCTTTTCTGCTTTCCAGAGGCCGCCCGCATTCCTTGGCTCATGGCCCCTTCCATCTTCAGAGCCGTCCTCACACGTGCTCCTCTGGCTCTCCTGCTGTTGTGGACCCTTGTGATTAGATTGGGCTCACGCAGGTGCCCCAGGATACTCTTCCTGTCTTAAAGTCAGCTGGGGAGCAGCCTCCTTCTCCTTTGCTGTGTAAGCTGACAGAGTCACAGGTTCTAGGGTTCAGACGTGGGCAGCTCTGAGGGGCATTAGTCTACCCACCGCAGTGCTTTAACATGTGCTGCTTTTTTTTTTTTTTCTGATACGCAGGCCTCTCACTCTTGTGGCCTCTCCCGTTGTGGAGCACAGGCTCCGGATGTGCAGGCTCAGCGGCCATGGCTCATGGGCCCAGCCGCTCCGCGGCATGTGGGATCTTCCCGGACTGGGGCACGAACCCGTGTCCCCTGCATCGGCAGGCGGACTCTCAACGACTGCGCCACCAGGGAAGCCCCATGTGCTGCATTTTACAGATGACAAGTTACATCTGCTGTAGCGCAGGGATTTCTGACCCGAAGTCACATCTCTTTCCTTCATACCACATTCTTCTTTTTAGCCAAAAGACAAACTATTGGAATCTCCATGTTCTTTTTTTAAAAATCTAGGGAGAAATTAAAGTTTTTATCTGTTTAAAATTTTTTCTGACATCTGCTGTTTCATTTATTTGTTTGTTTGTTTGTTTGTTTGTTTTGGCTGCATTGGGTCTTTGTTGCTGTGCACGGGCTTTCTCTAGTTGCAGCAAGCGGGGGCTACTGTGCTTTGCGGTGCGCAGGCTTCTCATTGTGGTGGCTTCTCTTGTTGTGGAGCACGGAATCTAGGCACGCGGGCTTCAGTAGTTGCAGCATGCGGGCTCAGTAGTTGTAGCTGGCGGGCTCTGGAGCACAGGCTCAGTAGTTGTAGCGCACGGGCTTAGTTGCTCCGCGGCATGTGGGATCTTCCCAGGCCAGGGCTTGCACCCGTGTCCCCTGCACCGGCAGGCGGATTCTTAACCACTGTGCCACCAGGGAAGCCACCCACTGGCTTTTGAACACGTGGCCTGAGGCTCCGGTAACTGTGTTCATGTCTAATTTCCGTGTCAGTTCTGGGTTGTTTCAGTGGTTTGATCGTCTTCCTCACTCTTGGTCTCCTGCCTCCCTGCATGCCTGGCATCTCACTGGACACCAGGCGTGTGAGTTTTACCTTGTTGGGTGCTGGTTGTTTCTGTCATCCTGTGAATCTTCTTGAGCCTCGTCCTGAGATCTAGTGAAGTTCCTTGGAAACAGGCTGATCTCCCCAGGTCTCCCATTTCTGGTCTGCTGGGCGGGTCTGGAGCAGTGCTCAGTGTCAGGCCGTTCTTCCCCACGGCTGAGGCGAGCTCTTCCTGACTCTTCTACCCAGTGCCCGTGAATTATCCGTTTTTCCAGTCTGATCGCTGGGATCAGGCACTGCTTCTGGCCCTGGCCTAGTCTTTTCAGATGTTTTCTGCTCCCCGGCTGCAGGTGGCTTCCTCACACCGTGCGCTCTCGGTGCTCTGCTGAGTGTGTGCGGCCCTCTGAAGACATCCAGAGTTCTTTCTCTCCCAGCTTTCCTCTTTGCCACTTTGCCTGCTGCCTTGATCTCTCTGCTTCGCCTCTGCCTTCTCATTCTGAGGAATCTGGCTCGTGGAGACCCCCAGACATCCCTCCCTGGGCCGCAGCCTGGAAACTCTGGAGGGTGCTCAGCACCTGGGGGTCTGGCCTCGCTGGTTTCCCGTTTCTAGGGAATTGCTCTTCTTTGTTGCCTGGCGGTGGCTGGGGCCTTCAGAATCCTTGTTTCATGCACTTTGCCATTCTGTCAGTTGTTTCTGAGCAGAGGGTAAATCTTGAGTGGAAGCAAAAGCCCCTTCTCATTCTTTGTAGATGTAGCTGATAAATAAGGAGGAAAGTGTCCTATTTTGTAAAACTTCATTTTAGGGAATATAACTTACCATCTACATGAAGTTATTGTTAGACTATCAGAAGGGCCTGAGAGGGCTTCCCTGGCGGCGCAGTGGTTGAGAGTCCACCTGCCGATGCAGGGGACACGGGTTCGTGCCCCGGTCCGGGAAGATCCCACATGCCGCGGAGTGGCTGGGCCCGTGAGCCATGGCCGCTGAGCCTGTGCGTCCGGAGCCTGTGCTCTGCAACGGGAGAGGCCACAGCAGTGAGAGGCCCGCGTACCTCAAAAAAAAAAAAAAAAAAAGAAGAAGGGCCTGAGAGATACCGACCAGCTCCAGTTGGCGACTCGAGGAGACGGGTGATCTCTGCCTGTGCTCCTCCGTCAGGGAGGTGATGTTTGCCTCAGTATCACGTAGCAATGTTGATAAGCAGGTTGTATGTTTACTGGTACGTTAGTGGAGCAACACCTTCTAAAAGGCAGAAGGGGGTTTTGTATTCCGTATTTTAAAATGTGGTTTTGTTGTACAGTCGTGCTAACATCAGTGGGATGACTTTTACTGCCTCTCTTTGCTATTAGGGAATTTATTTATAGAAAAGTAAGTCACCTTAAGTCAAGTAAGTTCATACCTGAATAACTTTGTCAAGAAATCTACGTCATCCAGAAAAAATGCCAGTGGGTCAGGCAAAAGGACTAACGGATAGTTTTGTTTTTATTGCACTCGCTTGCTTACTTTCAGGTCGTGCTTGTTACTAACAGGCCTGTGGGTTCCACTGTGTGGCACTGCCGTCCTCTGTGTGGTTGGAGCGCACTGTGTACATGTGTCCTCTTTGTAGGCCTGGGAGCATACTTTTTCTCTTTTAGGTGACTGCAGCTTTCTAGTTAAATGTTTGCTTTTCTGAGTCACAGTTGGTCCTCTCTGTCACTTAGTAGATGCCAAGTCCTTGGACAAAATCACAGTTTTCAGTGACCACATTGCCCATGCAGGAAAGTACACTCAAAGCAGGGTTAACTTTTGTTTTTTCTTTCATTTTCTTGTTAATAGACAACAAGAAAAGTCACTTGTGTCTTTGAAGCCAGTGTGTGGTACATCAATGGATTTTCTTAACTTTCCATTTAACCTGGCCACGTCCATTGTCGAGGGGAATTTTGCTCTATTTGTTTGTTTTTTAAATAAGTGTTTTCCTGTGATTTCATATAGTTAAAAATAGTTTTAAGAATGGGCTTTTTGGAGGAAACTACTGTGATAAGCTTCATGAGTATAATAAGCAATGCAGCTCATTTCCAAAGAGGAGATATTTTCCCCCCATAGGTCAGGAGAAGAGTTAAATATTTTCAAGAGGATCAGATAAACAGAACCATGTCTTGTCTTCTCTTGACCTAGGGAGCTGAACGGAAAATCAGGGATGAAGAACGAAAACAAAGCAAAAGAAAAGGCAAGTGTACTGACCCCAGCTCCCAGTTGAATGCCTGTAAGTAGAAGTGTTTTCACCAAGCATTTTAGACCTTTTCCATTCAGAACAGTGACTTGAAGGTTTCAAGCAGAAGATAGAGTAGTGGATATTTTTTACTGCTGTGAGGTGGTAGCTTTGCTTCCTTTAACCAGGTACAAGGACAGATGAGGGCTGAACTAAGTCATTTTCTGGGGAACTGCAGGAAGGATTCCTGAGTTTCTCCAGAGTTCAGACGATTTTGGCTGTCAGTTCTGCTTCAGGTTGCTGGCTCCAGTCCTGAAAAATAACACACAGTCCGCCCGAATAGCTCATGATGAAATTGGAACTTGTCTAGGTTTTTAAGAATAACACCCTTTGGAATTCAGGTTGTCTTCATTCCAAATGAGTGTGGTGGTCTTATGTTGAGTATTCTGACATTTGCAGAATCTGTAGAGCTTCTGTTTGGACATGGCACTGGGAAGCTTTTTTTCTTTTTCTCTTTTAATGTGACCAGCATTCATGTTCACAAAATCCTGTAGCTTTCAGCTAAAAGGAAAAAAAAAAGCAAGCTGCTCTGTGCGGGCAGCGCTTCATCCACAGTATGTGGGCGGCCGCACCTGTTCTCTTCGTGGCCGGCGCCCAGCAGACGTGGCCTGAGTGCAACAGTCAGGGCCCTCTCGCTGGCGTCACGCTGCAGCCTCACGACGTCACTTCAGAGAGCAGCTAACTGGCTAGGAAAGCTCGTCACTAAGCCCCGCAGGGTGGGGGATGATGGAGTCTGTAATCCGGTTAATAAGAGTTAGATAGTCATGCTGACTCTCAGCCTCCCTGCGGTTCGGTTCTGAAGATGAAGGTCTGACGTTGGGGTTCGTGTTCTGAATTCAAGCGTACATCGCTGTCAGAACAAACTATCTAATGAGGAGAGCTAGGGTGAAATTACTTCCAAATTATGTTTATACAATCATAAGTTTTAGCCTTTCGGGCAGAAACTAAACATGCTTTGCCTCTGTTCTGGATCTTCTGGTTGTGTGTGTCTGTGTGTGCTTGAAGATGGCTTTTTCTCTCCTGATTTTAATAAGATGTGCAGTTGATTTTAGTGCAAATACAAACAACCTGTTCCTTCACATAAGCTGCAATTTTTCTCAGTTCAGGCAGCGTGACCTGTATTCGATATTCTTCTACAATTTAAGTTTCTTAAACAGCGAGGAAAATGCTCTCTGGCCTGCGTCCAGTCTGCGTGTGTAAGCTGTTGACTGTGGTGTCCTCTTTGTTTTCTTTTTTAAGTTTCTGATGTCAAAGTACCACTGCTTCCCTCTCACAAGCGAATGGATATCACGGTTTTCAAGCCCTTCATTGATCTCGACACGCAGCCCGTCCTCTTCATTCCTGACGTGCACTTCGCCAACCTTCAGCGGGGCGCTCACGTAGGTAACCAGGATCCCAGGGTGGCTGCAAGGAAGTGACACTCCACAGAAAGAAAGTCTTTGGCATCGTTCATGGCAAACAGAAGCCAAAACTTCGTGAGGTCAGGCCAGTGTTAGGTGTCAGCTCTTTGGAGTGTTCGGTTTGGGCAACATGATGTCCCTGCAGTCAAGTGTGTGTAAGCATTGTTGGTGGAACCACAGTGCAAGACCCGGCAAGTTAATTCTGTGTGAATTTATCTCTTTGTATCTTAGCTCATTTAAAAGATACTGGAATAGTAACAGAATTTGGAGTTTGAGTCTGTGATCCTGTGAATTTAACTTACATGGGTCTGGACAGGAGGGAAAAGCCAGATGAATGCCTGGGGTGGGATCCTTAATGGGGTAAAGAACATCTGAGGGCTCTCTCTACGGTTTAAGTTAGGGGATCATCATTGGCACATGTTCGGCTGTGTTTTGGCGACTAATGTGAAATTTAACAAATACGCAGTCAGCTTTGCTTGGAGCAGAAACTCAGTGGAGGTAGGACGTGGGTGGAGTGGAGCGTGCCCGCCGAGCTGAGCTCAGAGAAATACCCCAGAGACATCTGCCATGCACTTTGTACACAGATTCCTACAGACAGATGAGTTTTCAGAATTCTGCAGGAAAGTCACTGCCAGCGTCTTCAGTTTCTAATGAGAAGCTTTGGGGTGAGCAGGGGTCAGCAGTCTTGTGCTGTAAAGGGTCAAATAATAAACATTGTAAGCTTTTGGGGGTCAGACGGTCTCTGTTGTGACCACTCACCTGTGCCACTGTGGGGTCAGAAGCACCGTAAACGCTGCGCCATGAACGGGTGTGGCCGTGTGCCAACAGTAAGCAGGCATGGGGCCAGACTTGTCTCGTGGGCTGTAGTTTGCCAACCCCTGAGTTAGAGGAGTTCAAGACATCCCCAAGAATCTGGGCATTGAAAAATAAGACTAGAGGATTTTGTATGAGATTGGTCACATTCAAAATTATTTTCATTTTAGGAATAATTCATTTAAGGTCTAAAGTATTTTAGCATATTCTTGAAAAGCAACCTTTTTTTTTTTTTTTTTTTTTTTTGGTCTTAGGTCCTTCCCATTGCCTCAGAAGAATTGGAGGGTGAAGGGTAAGATTTATGTTTTGTTTTAGCAAATTCTTTTTATTTTGAAACAATCTCAAACGTATAGAATAATTATAATACAAAGAACTCATTTTTTCCTGAGCCATTTGAGAGTAAGTTGTGGACCCAGGGACCCATCCACCATTCCTAAATACTTTGGTGTGTGTTTCCACAAATGAGGATGTTCTGCTGCGTAAAGAAGTCAGGATATTGACATTGAGACCTTAGTACCAGCCAGTCCATGTTCCCATCCAGGCTTTGCCAGTTGTTCCAGTGATACCCTTTATGGCAAGGAAAGGTCCAGTTCAGACCCCCACAGTGTACTTAGTTGTCCTGTCTCCTTAATCTCCTTCAATCTGGAATGGCCTCAGTCTCTCCTTGACTTTCCTGAGCTAATACTTCTGAAGGTTACAGACCCGTTGTTTTGTACGACATCCCTCTGTCTGGGTCTGTCCTTCGTTTCTTCTTGGTCGGGGTAGATGGTGCATCTTGGCGGGAACGTCACAGACAAGGCCCTGCTCTCAGTGTGTCCCGTCGGGGGCACACGCTTTCAGTGCACCCCGCGGCTGGTGACGTCTGCTCTGATCGCTTGATTCAGGCGGTGTCTACCAGGCTTCTCACTGTGGAGTTACTCTTCTCCTTTTGTAGTAAGTGTTTTGAGGGGAGGTGCTTTGTAGCTTTGTAAATATCTCATTCCTTGCCCCACTTTTCATTTCTTCATTTACATGTTTATATCAGTATGGACTCGCGGTTTCTGCTCACATTATCCGGGGGCCACGGGGTCCCTCAAGCTTGCTCCTGGATCCCTTTGACACGACCCTCCTGTCCTCACTGCTCGAGCACTTCCTCACTTTCAGGCAGAGTGTGTTCCAGGTACTTGCGTTTTCCCTTCTCCGGCCCTCAAGTCAGCCTCTTCTCTAAGAAACCCTGGTTCCTTAGTGGAGACTGGGCTTTAGAAACCCAGAGGAGGCCTCTGGGTGTGCTTGTTGCTGTTGAGGTGTTGCTGCTCCCCGCACTTGGGGGCACCCTCCTTGGCCCACACCAGCAGCCCTCCCGCTCAGCACTCTACCGTGTTGAGGGTCCAGTCCCCCTCTCTGGGCCACCCTGGCTCCCCGTGCCCACCCGAATTGGCCACAGGCCTTCTCTCTGCCTCTTTAACTCATTGTGTTCTCAGACGTAAATCCTGCAGGTGCTTTCGTTGGAGGCCTGTTACGTGCTGGAAGCTGAGACGGAGGATTTTAAGGGCCTATTCTGGAAGTGATGACTCTGCTCAGAAGCAAAGCACTTAGTTCATTTTCAGTTTGTTTTGCTATTTTCTTGCTCACCTACTCTGAACCTCACAACATCGAACACCGCGTAACTTGTGACTTTGAAAGCCAGTCACTCTGATCTTTTCACTTCTTTCTCCAAACATACTGTAAACATTTCCCCTTTTTATTTCCACTGACACTGCTGTATTTTAACCCTTTGGAGTTCTATGCTACGGATTGTCTCCAAAGTCCTCCAACCGGTTCTTCTGCTTGTAGGTCCTGGAGTCCCCTCCGATCTCTAGCACACACTGATTACAGCATTCTTGTCTCACAGAACTTTCAGATTCCCTGATAACTGCAACATAAAATCTAGAATTCCTCAGAGCTGAATGATCAAGATTTTCTAGATTAGATTTATCTTCTTCTGGAACATTCTGTTTCAGCCAGCCTGGCTTTGCATTTTCCTGCTCACACTTCCTCCCTTTTTGGACATGCCCTCTCCTCTGTTACCACCTTCCTGTACGTCTCAGACCCCACGTCCTTCATAAGTGTTTTCCTGAAAAGAAACTGCGTTCCCGCACCGGCAGCTTGAGCTGTGTTAAGAGCAGCCGGGGTGTCTGGCAGGTGCCTGAGTGTAGTCCCAGCTCTGCCATTCAGTAGTGCTAGCCTGGTTCACTTGGCATCTTTCCTTGGGCCTCAGATTTTCATCCACGAAATAAGGAAGCTGGACCAGGTAGAGAACGAAGGTCATTTTAAATCTAAGATTCAGCGATACACCCCCAGACTCCTTTTGTTTCTGCAAGTGATTTAAGATGAAGTCACTAATTGCATACTTCGGATCACCTGCAGGTCTAACTTGAAAAGGGGGCCTTATGGCTCAGAAGACGATTTTGTGATCCCTCCTCCCGCTAAGCTGAGCCGGATAGAAGAACCAAAGCGAGGTGCGTTGGTTTACATTTCCTAGTGGGAGTTTTCAGTGGGAAGTGAGCTCTGAATTTGTCAGAAGCATACATTGCTCAAACAAATCTCATCAGTGTTGACTTCCTTGAGCGTTCCTCCATCAGACCAGCTCCTGGCTTGAGCCGGGACTTCCAGCAGAGTTAAAAGAAGCTGAAAGCTGCGTTCCTTAAGACAGATTTTATATCGGTTCATGTTTGCTGTCCTTGATGTGGACGTCTCCTTTTATTTTAACCAATGCCCACGGTCTTTTTTCTTATTTTGCTCCTGTCAATGAAGTGTGTTTTTCTTTTTCCCTCCTTATTTCCGACTGGGGGTCAGTGCTGCTCTATGTGCGAAAGGAGTCGGAAGAAGTCTTCGATGCCCTGATGCTCAAGACTCCGTCTTTGAAGGGCCTGATGGAAGCTGTAAGTAAGAGGAACTTTGTGGTCCTCTTTAAAAAGTAAAAACAAACTTACATAGAATTTGATTGGAACAAATCTTACCAGAACATCTGGATTTGTGTGTGGTACTGAAGCCTTTCCTGAGTCCCAGCGCCCTGGCTGTGGCTGCAGCACGTGCCACGTTTTTCCCCACGTCCCAGGGTCCTCAGCGGCTGCAGGGCTGTCCCCACCTCAGACCGCTGCACCCAGTGCACTGGTTGGTAGATAGTAATCACTCAGCCATGTCTGATCCTCTGAATTGAGTGAATTTGTGATGACCTATGGAATAGTTTAATCTTCATAGACTTGGTTAAAGGGAGATTGCCACTTAAACTACTTAGAAGCCGGCAAAAGTTAATTCTAGTGAATAAAATCTTACAAACTTCGCGCATAAAACAGTGGCTCCTGGGTCTGCCTTTGAAACTCCTGATCTGGGGCCTGACCGAACTTGTGTCGAGATCTTACTCAGAGCCTGTTCATGAAAATGTAGACGTGTGACCAGAGACGACCACAGCCGCTCCTGCAGGATCTCAGCAAAGGGCCCACAGCAAACTGACCCCAGCCTGCCCTTAAGACATCAGAGAGAGATGTGAGAAGGGTGCCATGCTGATGTGAGAAGCGTGCCATGCTGATTTTGGCTTTGCCCCGGGGGAAATTCAGGGAATCAGCACTGTGTCTTGATATTTATCAACCTCGGCCCCCTGTAAACCATCGGGATCTTTGAGCTCAAAGCACGCCCATAACTGGGCTGGAGATAGGTTTCTCCCGGCGTCCCCCCCAACCCCTGACTACTGCAGTGTGTTGGATTCATTTAAGAAACATTTGTTAAGGGCCTGCTTTGTGCCAGGCACCATTCTGGGCCCTGGAGTTAGAAGGGTACGTGACAGTGCCAAATGGAGCTTAGATTCTAGTTAGGAAGACAGAGACAATGATGTAAACGAAGACATTACTGTGTAATGTGCCAGGTACTGAGAAATGCGATGGAGAAAGCAGGGCAGCGGGACAGAGGCTGGGGGCGCTATCACTCAGCCCCTCAGGGAGCTCGGCGTTCACAGCGGCTCTTAGCCCGTGCCTGCCACCCGTAGCCCTCTGCTTCCTGCGATTTCTCCTGGGTCCCTCTGGCTTACCTTGTCTTCTGACGGCCCTTCTTAAGAATCACGCAAACTCTTGATTATGGGGAGAGGAGAATAGGAAAAAGAGACTGACTATGCCGAATATACCTTGTTCACAGCTCACGAGGAATTCATTACAGTCTTGCATCTCCTGGGCGGGGATCACATAAATATACAAAGAATTACTCTCCAGTGGTACAGAAAAGAAATGAACTTGTTTGTATGATGGGAGCTTGGATTTGGTTTGAAATGTATGTTTTTGTTAGATTGAAAGTGATCTGAAGGTTGGTCTTCTGCGGCCCCATTTTCAGGGCCCCCTGGAGCTGTGCTCTTCAGATTGAGGCTGGGTGGGCAGTGACCCCAGTGTGGGAGTGGTCTGGACAGCAGTGCAGATAAAGCGTTTGATCTCAACTGAATCAGCTGTTTGTCCTGTAGTAATCCATCCCCTTCATGTACAGATTGCACCTGTGCCCTGAGAGGAAAACCCCCAAAGTTTGTACCGTACTGATTTCATCACACTGTGTGGACCACCCATTGGTCATGAAGGGAGGAGGGGCCACACCTTGGCCGGAGCCTTGCTGCCCTCTGGAGAGGCTCTGGGCAGCCCTGGCAGAGGTGCAGGCCTTGCTGTGATCAGGGCCTCGGTGTTCCTTCTGCGCTGTGGGATGTTAAATTGTTTCTTTCCTTCTCATAATTCTGTACCCCAAATGAACTCCTGCTTTGTGCTGGACACGTTTTAATCCCACAGCAGTCCTGGGGTGGGCGAGGTGAGATAAGAGGAGGCTGAGGGTTAGAAAGGTCACCTGCCAGTGGAAGGTGAGTCAGAACTGATCCCGCTTAGGTGTGTCTGACTCCAAAGCGAGGCCTTTGTGTGCTGCTTGAAGTACCTGTGACAAGATGGATGTGTGTCATTGTACGCTTGTCAAAACGCATGGACGTACAGCTCAGAGAGGGAACCCGGGTGGATGGTGGACTTCAGTTCCTAATGGCGACTGAGTCGCCACACTGTCGGCTCAACCACACACAACACGTGCAGCTCACTGGGGTGGGGGGCAGTGAGCAGCTCTGTACTTTACGCTCAGTTTCTCTAGAAACGTCAAACTGCTCTGTGAGGTATTAATTAAAAAAAAAACTATGGCCATATAATAGACTTACGACATCTGTAATCGCGCGAGAAATAACAAACACCCGATTCCAGCTTTCTCCAAAGGCATATAACACCCCTCCCCAGGATACAGACGGGCTCTCATCTGGGTCTTTGCATGTGCATTTGTGAGAAATGGAAAGTCGAGTGTCTGTACCACTATATTAATATATATATTGTTCGTTTGTTCAAGCCATGAAAACAGCATTTTGCGATTATTTTTCTTTTACTCTTTCAGATCTCAGACAAATATGATGTTCCCCAAGACAAGATTGGGAAAATATTCAAGAAGTGTAAAAAAGGGTGAGCAGTGACTGGCGTACTTAGTACCTCTAAATAGTGTTTATATTATACAACATTCATGTCATTCACGTGCATTTGTGCCCGGTCAAGAACCAGTTATAGAAGCATTGATGCAAGAATGTATTTTTTCGTACTAAATTATCCCATAAAGTTGATTTACTTTTCCAGGACATTTTTGTGGGTTTTTTTCAAGTAGAGTCTTTGTTCTTCCCATGCTTGGCTGCAGTGCAGTGGCTCCAAATTCCAGAACACGTGATGAAATTTACTAAGGATGACAACAATCGCTACGCCATTTATTGAGCCCTGTTGTGAGTCAGGCACTGGACTGGGCACTTCGTGTGTTATTTAATTCTCATGTTACCCTAAGACAGGTGCTACTACTCATAGTTTTTAGACGAGGAAGCCGAGGCCCAGAGAGCCTGAGAGGCTTGTCCAAGAGCAGGTGGTGAGTTAGTGCCGAGGCCGTGACTCAAGCTCTGTTTTGACCGACTGCAAAACCTTTGCCCTTCCCACTCCATCCTCCTGCCCTTGATCATGTTTTCAATCGCAGAATATTGCTTCTTTGTCCAGAAGTTAATATTTTTAGTATTGTTTTACTTAATCGTCTGTGCTGTTTGGCATGCGTAAGCAGGGTATAGAATAAGA